>NC_090446.1:1393500073-1394750073 GCF_031143425.1 Pleurodeles waltl
GTTGCATCTGGCATCGACCACGACTCCTAGATATCTGTAGGAGATTACTTCCTCCAGGGCCTTTTCGTTTAGGAGCCATTTACGCTGGCTGGTAGGCCTGCAGTTGAGGGTAATCATTTTGGATTTTTTGTTTTTGATTTCTAACTCATTTACCTTTGCAAACCCTCCTAATTTATTTAGCAGTTTCTGCATGCCTACTCTGGTGTTACTAATTAGTAGTAGGTCATCTGCATATAACATATTAGATAATTGCTTGCCACCCAATGAGGTTTAGTGGGATGGATCCTCATTTAGCTTTGTAGACAGATCCGCTATATACAGGTTAAAGAGTGTTGGGGCCAATACGCAGCTTTGTTTAACACCAGCTGTTGTTTTAACTGCCCTAGATAAATGAGAGCCGCCCCCTAATTTTACCTTTACCCATGTGTCAGAATAAATTAATTCAATGGCTTTTAAAATAGTAGCTGGAAGCCCCCAAAGCTGTAGTTTTACCCATAGTTTCCCACGGGGAACACAATCGAAGGCAGCTTTAGAGTCAACAAAACACAGGTAGGTGGGGGTCCTGGTTGCTTTTGCTCTATTTGTAATGAGTCCCAGTGCCATCAGGTTCGTAAGTGTTCCTTGATGTTTGGTAAAACCACTTTGATTGAATGGCAAAATGTTATTGTCTGTAACCCAAGACTGTAGATGTTTTAACATAGAGGATGAAAAATACTTAAGGTCGACATCTAGGAGAGCTATAAGTCTGTAGTTGCTTGGGGAAGCTGTGTTCCCTCCTTTGTAGATGAGATGAATTATTGAGCCTCTCCAAGTTGCCGGGACAATTCCTGTTGTGAGCACGCAGTTAAACATCTCAGCCAGGAATTTGGCCCATCTTTCTGTTTCCTGTTTGAACAGGGCTTGTGGTAAACCATTAGGCCCTGGGGCGCAATCCGTTCTCGACTTCCCAATGATATTTATTAATTCTGATACTGAGATCTTTAAGCTTTCTGCAACCTCGGGTTCTTGGCTCTCCGAGAACCCTTGGGATTGCAGAGCGATTTTGGAGTCCAATTCCTGTAGATGTGACTTTAGATGGTGTACCCAAGCTTCCTCAGAAATGTTTGCGTTATTAGCTGCCACTGGTCCCTTGTCCATTGTGTTGATGATTTTCTAGAATCTTTTAGGGTCAGATGATTTAGATGCGTAATGTAGTTTGTCCCAGAGCGTCTCCTGCTGCAGTTTTTTAAAATACCATAATTCGCTTTTTAAAAGTTTCCTCTGCACTCGCAGGGCAGCCAGTCGTGGTCCGTTGTCTGGGAGTGTTCACATTTGCCTTAGTAATTTAGCTACGATTGCTTTCCTTCTCCGTATTGGCTGTGGAAGATATAAATGCTTTTGGTGGCTCAATTGCGCTCCCTTTCTTGTGCTTCCTACGTCGACTGCGTTATTAAGGTTGGTGGCAAAATTCTCCCAAACAGTTGTCAAATTCGCCCCACCCGTGGCCATTAATTCTAGTCTTAGTAGAGCATCTTCTGCTTGGATTACGATGCTATCGGATGACCATTTAAGTCGCTTTAGGTTTTCGATGCCAAAAGCCCCTTCCAGGGCTACTGCTTTTTCCGGTTTGGGTAGTGATGAGCGGATCCCTATTACCTGAGGCTTGTGATCACTTTCCACTCGGTCCACAATGCTGAAGTTACTCACTAATGTGTACGGGACGGGGGTTACCAGTGAATAGTCTAGGTAGGAGGCTGATTTCCCAGAGGATCTTGTCCATGCTGGAGGAATGTCGAGCAGCTTTCGACCATTTAGTGCGAAGAGGCCTATACCTTCACAGGTGCGGATGAAACTCTCACCTAATTTGTCTTTCCTGATTTTAGTTGGGAGAGATTGGGCGGGCACTGTTGCCACTGTTTGGATGTGATTTTCGCCATGCATGTGGAATAGATTGAGATTGAAATCGCCCAATATTAGCCAATATGCTGATTGTACCATGCTTTTCATCCTTATCAATTCGGATAGTAACTTATTTGCTTCAATTATTTTAGTTTTTGGATTGATGTATATATTGACAAGGATCATTGGATCCTGTATATTTTTTCCCCATCCGTCGAGCATGATGAGTTGGAAGGGTAGGTCTTCCTCCTTGTGCTCTGTGATCTTTGCTCGGATGCTCGTGCTAATGTATGTCACTAGACCTCCCCTTGGCCGACTGGGCCTGTTCATTTTTATGGCTGGACTGAAATGTTCAATGAATCCTACTAACGGTATTGAATTCATCGCCCAGGATTCCTGTAAAAGTATAATATCAAAGGTGCTAAAAAACTTTGTTACCTCTGGGTCTTCTCTTTTTGCCCCCGGGCTACCTATATTCCACGAGCAGATATTCAATACTCTTTGTGGGGATAATTCCCCAGCTGTTACCCGATGCTCCCAAGAGAAGAGCCAGTGGTTCCCATTCCCTTCCAAGGCAGGATCTCTGAACTTGGACCAGTCTTTTCCTGCCTTCCAGCTTCCAAAATTGGACTTGCAACGGGGATTTGGGAAGCCTTTTCTCGATAATAGTTTCTGCAGGGCCTCTGCTGTCTGGGGTGGCTGCACACGCACCATGCAAGACGGACCGCTTGCCTTTTGGCGTTTCCAGAAGATGAGAAACCAATAATGGGGGTGGATATCGTTCACCTTTGTAAATGCCTACCTTAATACCCCAGGCTTTCAGTAGGTCCTTTCTTTCCATGATCTGCATGGGTAGGGCCGGGTCGGCAAAAATACTGAGCGTGGGGTCCGTGTGTTGGCAGCCTCTGGCTTGGATGAATTTAATTGCAGTGATGTCGTCTGAGGCCACGTGCTGTAGATCCGGGAGAGCTTTTATCAGTCTTAGAATAGAGGAGTGATTGAGAATATCAGTGTTAGAACTTGGGATGAACTCCGGAACCCACAGCAACTGGGTGGTTGGTTCATTGTTTTGGGTGCCTTCATGAAGAGGCTGGCGTTGCTCTATGAGAGGTAGGTATTTGCTGCTGGCTGCCCTATCTGGTAGTGACTTTTTTGTTACAGTTTGCGTGTGCTGTCTTGTCGCTCCATCTGGCTCTGTGTGGCATCGTTGGCGCTGAAAGTGATGTTGCGGCCATCTATATAAGCCCCACCCAGGTGTGCGGGTGTCAGTTCTTTTCTTTCCACACCAGTTAGTGCAGATCCAGAGAAAGCTACCCCTCTTTTGCCTTTTTCAACTTTTTCTTAGAAGGTGTCAAGTTGTCATCGAGGAAGGCTGAGTTCAAACTGTGTGGTGCCTGTCACCGTACAATGTCAGTCAGTGACCCCCACCTCGTTTACCTCTGATGCCTCGAGCGTGACTCCAAGTCATGCTTGGACTGCAGGGCCAATGCACTGAAGGCTTTGAGGGAGCAGTCCCAAAAGCTGCTTCCAGCCCAACAGTCTGCAACATTGGCACGTGCAACTCTGAGAAGGTCTCGGTTGAGAAGGAGGTCGCAGAACCAATCTCGGAACCCCAGGTCCTCCTCTTCCAATTCAAGGTCCTCAAGACACTCAGGAAATAGGCATTAGTAGAAGTCCAAGAGGACGTCAACATCATCTCATCCATTGCCCAATGAGACAAGCGGGGAACATCGATGTTCCCAGGACAGTTCTGCAGAGCTGCTATCCAGTTCTACTCCATGCCTCCCACCTTTTCCAGGAGCCGGATCAACACTCTCTAAAATAAATGAGTTCTACGAGGCCATGCGCCGCATATTCAAGCGGGCTGACTCCTCTGGTGTGCCTTCTGGTCCAGTGGGGTCGGAAGAGGCTTCAACCAGATCCACGCCATTGGCTCGGCCTCGGCTCCAGGGGATTCTCATGGATTCAAGTCTGGATCCAGACCGGCACCGGCTGAACCTAGGTGACATTCTCGGGGACTGATCTCGACGTTGATGCACCCAGCCACTACCGGCGGCACCAGCCCTACTGTTATATCTGATGAGCTGGAGCCAGAATAGTGTTGCCAATGGCGCCCACAAATGTAAGATCATTGCCTGAGCCTTATTTTTCACAGCCAGGCATGGGAAAAGAGTGGGAGTGGTCACTGGACCCTATAGAACACCAGTTGGAAAGATATTTGGACTGGTATGAGGAGCTAGGAGAGGCCGGTGGTCTGGATACCTCTCCAGATACTTGCTTTCTCTCTCCCCCCACTGTGGCTACAGAAGAGGGAGCGTCTTATGCAATGGTGGTGCATAGGGCAGCGGAGGTCCTCAACCTCAAACTGCCCTCAGTGGCAATCATCTTGAAGGAAGTGCTTCAGTCTGGGACTTCTACATCTGAACCCCTTGTACCCTTCAGCAAAGGACTTACAGATCTCCAAGCCCAGCACAGAGGCTCCTGTAAATAGGACGATTGCTCGCTGCCATCGCCCAGCTCCGAGCAATTGTAGCTTTCTTAACCACCCCTGAGAGCTTGGTAGTCCAAGCCTCCATGTCCCACAGTGCATTCCCTCCTGATCCCCGATAGGAAATACAAGAGACGGGACCATCCTAGGAAATCGTTTTTTTCTTCCACCAGCCTGGCACTGAGGTCGGTGAACACCTTGTGCTTATTGGGCCATTTCTCCCATACCATTTGGGACTCAGTTGCGTAAGTGCTGTCTCTGGTACTGGAGGAGGCCCAGGCCATACTCTCCCAAGAGGTGAAAGACAGGAGGGTTAGATACAACTGACCTGCTGGGCAAAGCAGTTGCGTCAACAGTGGCCTTAAGGCGCCATGCCTGGCTGAGTACATCTGGGGGTGTTCAAGCAAATCTGATGGACATGCCCTTCAATGGCACTCACTTATTTGGAGGGAAGGCAGACTCGGCGCTGGAGCGCCTAAAGGAATCCTGGGCTATAGCCAAGTTCTTGGGCCTCTTGGCGACCCCTCGTTCATTGCCTGCCTTTCACCCCGTTTGTGGATACGGAAGGGGTGTGGCACCGCACCAGCCCTATGCTGGCCACCATCCTATGCAACCAATCCAGGGTATGCAAAGACGTGGATGACATGTCTTCAGACCTAAAGGGTATGCAGGGCAGAAGTTGTCTACCACACAGCCCCCGGCAGCCTCAGCCTCAAAGCCTTTCTACTTTGGATCTGCAGGACCATGCTTGCTCAGTTGGAGGGAGAATACACCATCATCTCCTCCACTGGAGGTCTATAACATCAGATGCATGGGTACTGCCAATCACCAGGAAGGGCCATGCCCTGCCTTTTCAGTCTTTTTCCCCTCCTTTTCCACCAATATTTGAATGGCTGGCAGAGGATCATTTGTCACTACTCCAAGAGGAAGTCCTGATATCAGAAGTAGGCAGTGGTTGTTATTCCAGCTACTTTCTGATACCCAAAAAGAACAAGGGTCTTCGCACTGTTCTAGACCTACAGACCATTAACCTCTTCCTCAAAAAGGAGAATTTCAAGATGCTCACGTTGGCACAGGTCTTGTGTGCCCTAGACCTAGAAGACTGGTAGGTAGTGTTAGACTTGCAGGATGCATATTTTCATATCCCCTTCCTGCCGACCCTCAGGGGTTACCTGCAGTTCAAGGTAGACTACGAACACTTTCAGTTCACCGTGCTGCACTTTGGCCTTACAAGCGCCCCTCAGGTGTTCACCAAGGTGATGGCTGTAGTTGCAGCTCATCTGTGGAGATCAGGGGTTTCTGTCTTCCTCAATGACTGGCTGTTGTAGGTGGGCTCGCCTCTAGATTATGGCGACCCTCCTGCTTTTGCTGGGATTCATTACATGCCGAAGTCACACCTGGCTCCCTCTCAGGCGCTCTCTTTCATAGGAGCTGTTCTGGACACAGTGCAGTTTCAAGCTTATCCTCCCAAGCAGCGAGTCCAGGATATTCAGGCTATGATACCGATGTTTCAGCCTCTGTTCTAGGTTTTGGTGAGAATGGTTCTGAGGCTGCGGGCCTTGTGGCCTCTTGCATCCTGCTGGTAAAGCATGGCAGATGGCATATGCTGTCTCTGCAGTGGGACCTGAAGTTCCAGTGGGCGCAGCATCAGGGAAATCTCTCCAACATGGTCCAGATCTTGGAGGGAACTGCGAGAGATCTGCAGTGTTGGTTAACGGACTGTGATTGGGTCAGAGGCAGAATCCTCTCCCTTCCCCAACCAGACCTCACAGTGGTGACAGATGCATCACTCTTGAGATGGGGCAGCCATCTGGGAAAAGTGGAGATCAGAGTCCACATAAACATTTTGATGGTCAGGGCGATTGGACTAGCATTGAAGGCACTTCTTCCCTCTGTCAAGGGGAAGTTAGTGCAAGTGTTCACAGACAACAACACCGCCATGCAGTACTGCAACAAGCATGGCGGTGTGGGGTAGTGGACCCATTGTCAAGAGGCCCTGCGTCTCTGCACATGGTTGGAACAGCAGGGCATAACTATGGTGGTTCAACACCTGGCAGGTTCTCTGAATGTCAGGGCGGACGAACTCAGCCATAAATGCCTAGCGTACCACGAGTGGTGTCTCCATATGGAGGTGATACAAGGTCTCTTTCAGCAGTGGGGAGAGCCTTGGTTAGATCTATTCACCACAGAAGAGAACATGCAATGTCAGCAGTATTGTGTGTTGGAGTTTCCAAGGCAGCACTCGCTCGGTGACGCTTTTCATTGCGAGTGGAGCTCAGACCTCCTGCATGCCGTTGCTCCCATACCACTCCTGCCCAGAGTACTCAAGAAGATCAAGAACGACCGGGCACAAGTTATCCTTGTGGCTCTGGACTGGGCACAGAGATACTGGTATCCTGAGGTTCTGAAAAGGAGCATTGATCTTCTGATCTGGCTACCCCTTCAGGAGGATCTCCACCTGAAGCTGTCAACTCTGCACCTTCATGCGTGGAGACTGAGTGGCAGCAGTTGACAGCTTTCAACCTTCCTCCTGAAGTCTGTAATGTTATCTTGGCAGCCAGGTGTTCCTCCACAAAAATTGTATTCGCCTGCAGTTGGCAAAGATTTGTAAGATATTGTACAGAGAAGTCATTAGATCCTCTCTCTGCTTCTCTATCTGATATTCTTCTCTTCATTCTTTCTCTTGCCCCACCTGCTTCCTCTATCGGGACACTGAAGAGCTATCTCTCTCTGCTCTATCAACCTTTCTGAGGCTGCCTGATCAACCCTTCCTTTTCAAGTCCCCTATTGTAAATAAGTTTCTTAAAGGGCTTGTAAATATGTTTCCTCCTCCATCCTTTGTCATGCGTCAGTGGGATCTCAATCTAGTTCTTGCATACCTCATGTGCTCTCTTTTCGAGCCACTGCACTATTGTCCCCTCCGTCTGCTTACCATCAAGCCAGCCTTCTTAGTGGCAATAACATCTGACCGAGGGTGAGTGAGATACAGGCCTTTTCATCTAAGACGCCATGTCTCAGTGTTTCCAGAACAGGTAGTGCTGTGCACCTGTCCCTCTTTCCTTCACAAGGAGATGACACCGTTCCATCTGGGTCAAACTGTCACTTTCTCTGTTCCCCCACATCCCTCAAAGGAGGAGGAGGGACTCCACCGGCTGAACCCAAAAAGAGCATTCTCGTTATACCTCGACCGCACAAAAGAGTTCTGGGTGGATGACAAACTCTTTGTGGGGTATGCAGGAGCAAAGACGGGGTGGGCAGTACAGAAACTGACCATTTTGCGCTGGGTAATTCTCTGTATTAAGATCTGCTACTCCCTGGCTAAGAAGCAGCCTCCGAGGGCTTGAGAGCCCATTCCACCCATTCTAAATGTGGCCTTCAAATCACAACCAGTGGCTTGGGGAGGCTACCCCTCCCAATCCAGTCACAGCTATTTCCAATGGGAGAGGATGTTACCTCCCTCTCCCAAAGGAAATCCTTTGTTCTGCCTTCCTGAGCTTGATCAGATCAAGCAGCAGGGGGGGCGGAACCCTGTCTGTGGGGTGGCAGCAGTTTGGGCTGCCCAGAAAATCCTGTAAGACTGGTGGTAACAATGCTGGGGTCCAGTAAGGAGCCCCCAGAGTGCAAGGAATCATACTTTCAATACTTGCAACAGTATTAGGGTATTATTTTGACATGTTTGATACCAACCATGCCCAGGTTCGGAGTTACCATTATGTAGCTGGACATGGGTAGTGACCTATATTCAGTACACGCGTAAAGTGGCGTCCCTGCACTCACAAAGTCTAGGAAAATAAGCCTGGAGTTTGTGGGGGCACCTATGCTAGTGCAGGGGTGCCCTCACACACACAGGTACATGCACCCTACCCTCTGGCCAGGGGTGACTTATAGTGACCAGGTGCAGGTACCTGTAGTGAAAATGGGTGCATGCACCCTTTCATGCAGGCTGCAGTGGCAGGCCTGCAGAACCCTTTCATGGGCTTCCTATGGGTGGCAGAAAGAGTGATGCAGCCCATAGGGATCCCCTGGTACCTCAGGGCCCTGGGTACCTATGTACCATATACTAAGGACTTACATGGGGGTACCAGTATGCCAAATGTGGGGTGAAAATGGTACAAGTTACCAAGTTTAAGGGAGAGAGCATAACCACTGGGGTCCTGGTTAGCAGGATCCCAGTGAACACAGTCAAACACACTGACAGACAGGCCCAAAAGTGGGGGTAACCATGCTAGAAAGAGGCTACTTTCTTACATATGTCATATATGCTTTAAAGTTATATTGTTATTTAGATTTTCACTCAGTCCTCTTAAGTATGAAACTGTAATGTGTTATCAGTCACCTGTTCCTAAGGAATATGTTAGAGTTTTGAGGGGAGTTGTAATAAAGGGGGAAGATGTGTTGTGTCGCTAAGTATGTTGCTCAGGGATGATTCGTCATAATGTTATGACGAACAGTTCGAGGTTAGACTGTAGGTGTGTGACAGTTTGTGCGATCTTGAAGAAAAGACGTACTACCTGCTCTCTCAGAATACTACAATAACTTACTTACTTTAGCGCCTTGAGACCCGCACGGGTGAGTAGTGCGCTTTATAAATGTTAATGATTTGATTTGATTTGATTTGACTTATTGAATTACCGTACAGCGTTTCCTTCATTACAGTGACAGGTGGTAACCAACACTAACCCCCTTGTCTACCACAGTAATCTGTAAGATTCCAAGTAACAAAATCCTTCTCTGCAGACTTTCATATAGACTTTCAACAACCCACACTTAATTACATCGATCTTCCCATATGCTTTTCACAGTAAATATGTCAGGCATACTGCTTGTATGGTAATATTTTGAATATGATGTTTTAAAGAATGAACCAGGTGAAGGTTCAAGTACGCAGTTGTTGAGAGAACAATACTTAGGACCTTTTTTGGATCCTGACAGCCTGTCTGCCCTTCTGCAAGAGCGTGGAAGTCATGACTTATGGCCACTCTGGCTTCGGACCATCTGCCCCCTTTGTAGAGGCCCGACCTGTCTTGGCATAGTGTTTCCCTCAGAGAAAATAAACTTTCAAAGCTGAGGTTTTCTCTAAAGAAAAACAAATGGTCTCACTGCCCAGGGATTTCTCTCCATGTGTATGGGGACCGTCTCCCATTTTCACTGCGCTTGCCTGTGACGCCTCGTATGTCAGACACAGGCATGTAAAATGAGGGGCGTCAATAAAGCACGATGACCATCACTGATCTGACAGTCTGTCTCATGGTGGACACGCCATCAGGTCAACTTTACATTCCCATGATAGAACCACCGCTGCTTTACGACACTGGTCTCACTCTGCCATGTTCTAAGCGAGACCCTAAGGGCTGACTTCAAGACTGCCAGATTGGCCTCTGATAACACTTATCAAGTGGTATCCTTTTCAGATTCTGAACCATTAAGGTGACATACTTACGTAAATGCACGATTTACATGCTTTAGGTTATAACTTTTTATGATATTGCACGCTGCCACTTGAATTCTGATTTTGTATAAATAAATGTGCGCCTATTTTTGGTGGCATAATCATATGGTTGTTAATTTGTCTTATTGTTATAACTGTCTCCCACAGTTTCTCTGCCAGCAGGCAGAACTGGAAAATGTTTGAGGCACGGCTGGAGACACTGCAGTGGTTAGTTGGCTGGGGTTCCTTTGTGTTGCCTGCAAATGTTATGTAGAAGATGTGATTTGTTGCACAGGAATGGGGCTTGATTCCAAAAATACTTTCTTTTTATCCCAGTGGGGTTACTGTGACCTAAAAGGCTGGCCGTTCTCCACCCTTGCGAAGCGGTGACTACTTAACATGACTGTAGCTTCAAGAGCAAGCACCAAATATTAACACACTGCCATATTAATGTAGTTGGTTTGTGGGAATGATATCGCGCTTCAGGGGGTGTGCCCTTCCTGAGTTGGCATTGGGCACTGCGGCAATTGTAAGTTGTGATTGAGAAGGCCAACAGTGCAGTGGACGTCCGTACATTTTAAGGTATTCAAACCCCTATTAGGTAGCCATTAGTTACAAATACATCTGCGGCAGTGCTACTGCAGCCAACACAAAAAAACATCCCTAACTAACATTTAATGCATTTGCCAGTCCCTTAAATGTAATCAGTTGTGCCATTTGACCTTGGTAATGCACAGGAAGTTTTAATTCAAGAAACATTTTTGAATAAGGCAGAACACATCGGGCCTAGTTGCAAAAAAAGTAGGAACCCCACACTTGTATATTTACATTTGTGCCCAGGTGTAGATTTCCTACTTTTTTCAATTTTCGAAATTTTCAAGGACCCACCTAGAAAGCTGCGTCTGGTGTAGGTTTCTATGCGGATTCTTTGTGACATCACATGATTTCCTTGTTGGGAATGCATTCCTTCTGTGCAGAGTTCTCTGTGGTGTAACACTCCATGCGGAGGGAATTAATCCACTGTCTGCAGAAAAAACAATTGTCCCTATAGAGAAACCCTTTCATCACCACCCTCACCAATTTTGGGGGTGACCCATTTCACTTTACACCCTGACTGAAGAAAAAAGGAGATCCTTTGAAAGGGTACTAGTATTATTTGTGAATGCTTACAAACTTACTTGTTTGTGGAATGCCCTAAGTCCCACCTCCTGAGGAATTTGCAGGTATGGATCACAGAACTAATTAAAGAGCTTTCTCCTGCCAGGAATCCCTTTGTGAATTACTGACCGACATACCTGAGGTAATTTCGGTCATAAATTTACATTTACGGCTGAGTTTACCTCTGTGAAAAGACCCCATTTTTGGTAAAAGATGAAGTGATACACAGGTTAAATATGTATGGATCCAGTTCTTATGCTCTCATCTTCGTGTGGGTAGCTAACTTTGTGTGCCTGACACTTCTCTAGAAAGCTTTGGAACCGCTTGAAGCTTGTGTTGCTACTGCAGTAGATTTGTGGTGATTTTGAACGTGTAGATATTTGAAGAGCTACTCAGGGGCTATTATGAAACTATTCCTTTCTTTTCTCAGTACAGAGGATATACTCAAGAACTAATTATTATTACTTCCTCGTCCACACCCTGTTACATTCATGACAAAATGAGCTGAGTTTGTCTCACTAGACTTATCTCCTACAAAACATTCTCACCCCTCTGTTAGACCTGACAGCCTTAGGGTGGTCACCCCTAACTTTTTGCCTGCCTCCCTCCACTTTTTGGACACTGTTTTTGCTGGCTTTTAGACTCTGCGCACTTTACCACTGCTAACCAGTGCTAAAGTGCATATGCTCTCTCCCTTAAAACATGGTAACCTTGAATCATACCTGATTGGACTATTTAATTTACTTATAAGTCCCTAGTAATGTGCACTCTATGTGCCTAGGGCCTGTAGATTAAATGCTACTAGTGGGCCTGCAGCACTGGTTGTGCCAACCACTTAAGTAGCCCCTTTTCCTTGTCTCGGGCCTGCCACTGCAAGGCCTGTGTGTGCAGTTTCACTGTCACCTCGACTTGGCATTTAAAAGTACTTGCCAAGCCTAAACCTACCCTTTCTCCACATATAAGTAAACTCTAATGTGTGCCCTAGGTAACCCCTAGAGCAGGGTGCTGTGTGGGTGCAAGGCAGGCCATGTACCTGTATAGTTTACATGTCCTGGTAGTGTAAAACTCCTAAATTCGTTTTTGCACTACTGTGAGGCCTGCTCCCTTCATAGGCTAACATTGGGGCTGCCCTCATACAGTATTGAAGTGGTAGCTGCTGATCTGAAAGGAGTAGGAAGGTCATATTTAGTATGGCCAGAATGGTAATAGAAAATCCTGCTGACTGGTGAAGTTGGATTTAATATTACTATTCTAGAAATGCCACTTTGAGAAAGTTAGCATTTCTTTGCACTTAAATCTTTCTGTGCCTTACAATCCACGTCTGGCTGGGCTTAGTTGACAGCTCCTTGTGCATTCACTCAGACACACCCCAAACACAGGGTACTCAGCCTCACTTGAAGACATCTGCATTTTGAATGGGTCTTCCTGGGCTGGGAGGGTGGAGGGCCTGCTCTCACACAAAGGACTGCCACACCTCCTACTGGGACCCTGGCAGACAGGATTGAACTGAAAGGGGACCTGGTGCACTTCTTAGCCACTCTTTGAAGTCTCCCCCACTTCAAAGGCACATTTGGGTATAAAACAGGGCCTCTGCCCTACCTCATCAGACACTTGCTGGAGAAGAAACCTGAACCAGAACCTGCATCCTGCCAAGAAGAACTGCCTGGCTGCCTTAAGGACTCACCTGACTGATTTCTACAAAGGACTGCTGCCTTGCTGTTGCCCTGCTGCCTTGCTGAACTCTTGTCTGGCTGTAAAAGTGCTCTCCAAGGGCTTGGATAGAGCTTGCCTCCTGTTCCCTGAAGTCTCAGGACCCAAAAGACTTCTCTTTTTCACTTGGACGCTTCGTGCGCCGAAATTTTCGATGCACAGCTTGTTCCGCCGCGAGAAAAACGCCGCACACCGACGCTGATCGACGCAACGCCTTCGGGACGACCGGAACTTCGACGCACGGCCTCGCAAGGACAACGCCGCCCGACCTCCAGAGGAGAAATCGACGCAACGCCTGCCGTGAGAGCAAAACTTCAACGCACAGCCCCGCAGAACGACGCGCAGCCGGTAAACAAGCAGGAGAATCCACGCACAGACCCGGGACATCTGGTAATCCCCGCCATCCACAGAAAGAGACTGTCCGCGCACCGGAAAACGACGCAAGACTTCCCCGCGTGAAAAATAACGACGCAAGTCCGTGTGTGCTGGGGAGAAATCGACGCACACACCCTTTTTCCACGTATCTCTTCTTCTGTGGCCCTCTGAGGAGATTTTCCACTCCAAACCAGGTACTTTGTGCTTGAAAGAGACTTTGTTTGCTTTTTAAAGACTTAAGACACTTTATATCACTTTTCAGTGATATCTCTACAAATTCACATTGCAACTTTATTCGTTTTGACCTACAATTATCCTGATAAATATTATATATTTTTCTAAACACTGTGTGGTGTATTTTTGTGGTGCTATATGGTGATATTGTATGATTTATTGCACAAATACTTTACACATTGCCTTCTAAGTTAAGCCTGACTGCTCGTGCCAAGCTACCAGTGGGTGGGCACAGGATAATCTTGGATTGTGTGTGACTTACCCTGACTAGAGTAAGGGCTTTTGCCTGGACAGGGGATAACCTGACTGCCAACCAAAAACCCCATTTCTAACACCCTCCTACACTCTGATAATCATATATTAGGGCCACTTACCCAGAAGAAATTCTTTCAATCTGTCTTCCGGAGAGGCACCTGTGTGTCCTGTTCGAGGAGTGCTGTCCTTCTTGATTATTTTTTTTTTTTACTTTTGCTGTTTTGGTTTCCTAATACAGCCTAGAGTAGGATTCAGCTACAAAGATTGAGACTGGTCTGTATTTGCACAGCTTGGATGGAGTGGTTACCGACTTTGGGAGGCAGAGGAAGATAAGAAGCATCCCTAGTTTAGAGATTTATAAGTGGAACCATTGGGACTGGACTATGGTGTAAAATTGCAGTTTGGGTAAACAGTGAGGGCTTTGGATCAGTAGGCTGGACTGGTGTGGATGGCCCACAGTGCAATCTCTTAGTGGCTATGGAAGCAGAATTAAAGTACTGTGCTTTTGGACACAGCATGGGAAGGACGAGCCATCACAGTCCCTATTGTTAAGCATCTTGATTGCAGTTGCTGAGTAGCGGAAGATTCATGGCTTCTTTTTACTTTCAGATAGAAGCAAAGAGCTTTATGTTGAGGTACGAAACTATAAATTGACTGTACTCTTGTTATTTTTTTTTTGCATTATATCTGCAAGAGCAGACAAAAGGACTTAGGGCCTCGTTTACAGGCAACTGACGCATATAATCCGATGGGTGAGATTTCTTGCGCTGCCCAATGATTTCCCTAACAACGCCATGGATGCACTGTATTTACAATACAGAACTCCATGGCGCACGTTTTCACAAATGTGTCAGAAATTTACGCATCTGTGACGCTAAGCTGATGCATTGCTGGACTAGCGTAAAAAAAATGACGCTACTCCAGGAATGCGAGGAAGGCTCCCATAGACAAAATCATTCATCAGTTTAGAGCCTGCTGTTGTGAATTTCACTGCGTCATTTCTGTGTGGCTTTTTGTCTGGGAACACCTAGCTTGCATATCATTACCGGAAGCTGGTCCCCAGGGGTGAAGAGTGACGCTAGAGGCCTCTAGCATCACTTTGTAAATATGGAGTTATTTTTGCGCCTCCACTGCTTAATAAAAAAAATGACGCAGCGGCGGCGCGAGGGGCTTGTAAATAAACCCCCAAGTGTGCTTACTTTTGACAAGGCTGTATCCATGTCTTGTGAAATAGAAAGGGCAAAGCAGAAAAAGACTTCCACATTCAAGAAAGGAAAGGCTCATTAGTGACTCCTTGTTGTCCAGGTCCTTGTATCCTGAAGAATTAGAACTTTTTAGTGGTCGAAAGTGTTTTCTTATAGATCAAGTAGGTGCCATTCTACAGCAAATTATGGAAACCGTGATTCTTAATGCTGAACCAGAACCAGACTACTCTGTCTCCTCCATTTAATAAGCTTTCAGGTCTGTCATGACCTTTCTAGGAGGAGATAAAGGCTTTAATCCTGCAGGAATAGCATAACCTGGATTTTCTTTCCATTTCAAGATTTCAACAGAGAATGTAAGCGATGGAAGATGCTGAAACAGTCTCACCACTGTTGGAGTGTGTCTTTTAGAAGCAATATTAATATGAAAAGCTTGTAATATATTGTGTGATGAAGCTGCATAGAAGACGTGTTAACATAGAAAAATAATGCACACGTTTGAAATGTGCCCACGGGGAGTGGCTACCAATGTATACAAAAACTAATGAAAAGCTTGTTAATTCTGAATTGTTATGCAATAATGTTTTGAATTTGTATTAGCGTATCATAATTAGAGTTATGTATTAAGAAGTTGCTTATTAGAATTAGAAGGCCTTAGCTTAGCGAGGGTCTGGGCCTAGCTGCCTGGTCTCGTATTAAACTGCATTTTTCTAAACGTGCAATGTGCTGTTTTCTTGAAGGACATGAAGCTGTACTTTTTTCAGAAGTTATGTGTGTGTGTGTAGCCGTAGTAAATTCTTTCTCATGAGAACAGATTTGCTCAAGGAGACGTTCTTGCTGAATGCAACAGTGTAATTTGTAACAGATGCAAGGTTAACTGTAGTAGAAGAAAACAATGGAGACACTGACTGGAGCGAAAACGGTAACTTTTCCTACCTGACATTCCAACCGATGAAGACGTCAATAACGTGGACCAATCCGCAACATGAGAACTGTGGTTTGTGGAAAATTCTGGCAAGATGCGTGAAGAATTATTAGACAGAGATAACGATGCACCAATTATTATTCAATAGGGAGTTATGGGCTAATTAGGTGGTTTTGATTTAACGGAGACCCAAGAAGAAGAAGCGTTGATAGAGGCGCAGAGACTTTTAGACTCCACTTACTTCACAGAGACTTTTCACTTTTTTGCTTTGTCCTGATACTCTAAACCATCCTCTACCCATTCTTTGCTTGATGCTAACTTCTTCTCCATATGAGGGAAGACAGTTTATTCCTTAGCTATGCTATATTGAGACTTTGCCCCGTCCTATCTCTGCTGATGGTGAATCGACTGATGTCCTGAGGACGAAGACTGACGCTGTTTGCTGATCTGTTGGATTGGTAACTATCTGATGCAAAATTGTAATTGTCTGTTTGCCTTTTCTTTCTAGGAACCAACTGCTATTTTTGATAGAGGCCATAGTTTAGATGTTTTCTAAACTTGTGTTTTCTAAAATGTTTTGCATGAAGCCCAACATGCTAATGCTAATTTGAGGTTAGTTAAGGCGTTCACAAATATCTTATGCAAATAGACAAATGACTGAGTTCTTGCGTGGTTGAATCATGTATTACTGAAACTTTGCTAAGTTGCTTCATATTAATGATGTGCCTAAATACTGAATGAATATTCTCTATGCATTGATTAATCGCGTTCTAATTGCTAATTAGAAGAGTCCTAATGAAGTTTAATAAATTTGAGATTAACAGAGATGACGTTAGATTGTAATCAATAGGGAAATAAATATCCTAACACTTAACTAACTTGTTGTGGTTATTGGTGACTGAAAGGTCAGGGTGTGTTCAACGTATTGATTCTTATTAAATGTTATTGATTAGCTTGTTGATTAGTCACTGGGAATATTGATTGGGCTATCGATCTATTGATTTGTGATGCCAAAAAGACATCTCGTACTGGGAAGTCCCCGAATGTGGTCCAAAGGTTGGTCAACCTGAACGCGTCTCCTTGTAAGTTTACTTATCAAGGCTCTGACGCGCTAGCACCACATGCCCTAAAAAGTGACTGCACTGCAGCAGGCTTGACTAGGCCTACTTCAGGCAATCCAGAGGATTCTGGGGTAGACTTGTGAGCAAAAGAACAATGGATTAAACCCAGATTTGTTACAGGGGGTGAGTGTTTGAAAAGTTTCAGCACTACGTCCATCATCCTTTTGTGTTGCTAAAGTCGACCTAAGTGGCCAGGGGATGCCCAGAAGTGGGTCTGTTGCTCACTGTGCCACTGGATTCAAGCTTGCCTGGCTGATGAGGGGTGATACCCTGAAAATATTCTTAGGATGCTTGTTTTTGGTCCAGGGAGGACATGGCTTGGCAGTTCGAGCTTGACTTTTCCCTTGGGGAACAGGGTCAAGACTGGTTTGCATATGGTTGGGTCCAAACTGGGGTGGAATGGTGAGCAAAAGAACAATGGATTAAACCCAGATTTGTGACTGGGGGTGAGTGTTTGAAAAGTTTCAGCACTCCATCCACATCCTTTTGTGTTGCTAAAATCGCCATAAGTGGCCAGGGTATTGCAGTGGAGGCCGGCAGCTTTAGGAGGGAGGGGGCGGGCGGGAAGCACACACACACACACACACACACTCATTCCTTCACACACACACGCACATCCATTAACAACACTCATAACATTCAAACATGCACGCACGCACCAAACATTCATTTTAAAAGTTCACACACACTCATTCTGTCACACACACACTCATTCTTTCACAGACGCACGCACATCCATTAACAACACTCACAACATTCAAACATGCACGCAGGCACCAAACAATCATTTTAAAACATCACACACATACACACACACACTTACCTTCAGCCTTGAGGTCCCAGGAGGGTTAGGACTGCTGCCTTCCCTCATTGGCTGACCCTGGGTCAGCCAATGAGGGAAGGCAGCAGTCCCAGCCTCGTCACAGAGTGGGATGTCGTCAGTGAGACTGCTGACCCCACCCCACTCTGTGACAAACTGTCACTGATTGACACTCGCCCTGGGCGCTTCAGGGCTTAAACCTGAAGTGCCCAGGTCGAAGTCAATGGGTGACTCTTTCCTCATCACCCAGGGGAGGGCCTTGAGGCACCTTTGCTGAGCTGAGGAGGTGACCCCCACAGGAGTTGTGACCTCCTCAGCCCAGCAAAGTTCAGCTCAGGCAGCCAGGAGTCTGCGCAAATCGCTCAAGTCTACTCCTGGCTGCCTGACCTGAACATGAAGAGTGTCTGTCAGGCTGAACTTTGTTCAGCCTGACAGACACTCTTCATGAGGGGCAAAAGGTGGGGGTTTGTGGCCCCTCCGCCCTAAAGGACGGGCCGTGCCTGGGGTATTGCCAGATGTGGGTCCCTTGCTCATTGTGCCATTGGATTCAAGCTAGCCTGGCTGATAAAGGGTGATAGCCCGAAACCAGTCCCAGGAAGCTTGTTTCTGATCCAGGGAGGACCTGATCTGGCAGTTCGTGCTGGACTGTTCCCCTGGGGAACATGGTCAAGACTGATTTGCATATGGCTAGGTCCAAACTGGGGTGGCATTGTGAGCTAAAGATCAATGGATTAAACCCAGATCTGTGACTGGGGGTGAGTGTTTGAAAAGTTTCAGCACTCCGTCCATCATCTTTTTGTGTTGCTAAATGCAGAGGATATTACCTAACAAATGGAGTGTGCTCTAAGAAAGGCATGAGCTGAAAATATTATGGCTTTAAGTGCTGAAACATATGCAGCATACGCAACTACGTCTTTAGTAAAAGATTTTAAAAATCTAGCTGGAGCAGTGTAGGAAGGAGAAGACTGTTCTGCATTACTATAACAAATGGAACCAATTGGCTTCCTTTCAGCTATCTCCTGTGATGTGTTGCGTACCTCAGCATTGGCATGCAGGGCTTGCATATAAACATGTGGATGAGAGTCTTTCTAGAAGGTAGATGGCACAGAGCAGGCTGTTTTTATGAAGATTGTTTTTATGGGAGTGGAGCATTTTGTGGACCAACTAGATCAAATGCCCATAAATACTATTTGATAGAGACTTCTAGTTGAAGATTCCTTACCTTAGAATTTCGCCCAGGTGTCAGTCTAGATCCAGAAATTTTTCTTCGAGCAGTAGCCCTGCACGCTGTTAAGTGGCGCCGGTTGACTCCCCGTCCGTCATTGGCTTCATGGTCACCAGATATGACGTTGTATATAGGCGCCACCCCAGCACACTGATGTCAGTTCTTTTCTTTCCACGCCAGCCTACGGGCAGATAGGAATTCAACGCCGATTCTGCTTTAGGCGGGATCTTGCTCCCTAGGTCAGATACTGACCCTCATTCCTATGGTCACAAGTTAGGTGAGAGCATGGAGGGGTCTCAGGACCCTTTTGAATACCAGCTTGAAGACCCTATGGACTGGGCTCAGGAACTGGGTAAAGCCAGAGTTCTAGACACCTCCCCTGATGCTGGCATGCTTTCTCCCCCTACCATGGGGGAATATCTTAATGGTGTTGCGGAGAGTGGCTGAGGTCTTGGCCTCGAGCTGCCTCAGGTGCCTGTCAGGACTAACCTCCTGACTGAGGTGCTTCAGCCTGGGGTTTCCACGTCAGTACCCCTTTTGCCCTTTAATGCAGCCCCCACTGATTTCCTGCTGTGGACCTTGTCCAAACCCAGCACAGTGGCTCCTGTCAACAGGACAATAGTCCACCACCATAGGCATGTGCCTAATGACCCGGCTTTCCTGACCAATCCCTCACTCCCAAGAGCTTGGTCATTCAAGCCTTAGCATCCTATGGCGTGTTCCCTTCCGCTCCTCTGGATAGGAAATCGAAGAGGCTGGATCACCTTGGGAAGAAATTGTTTTCTTCCTCCAGCCTGGCATTGCGGTCTGCGATTACCACATACCTTTTGGGCTGCTGCATGCAAACTTTATGGGACACGGTTGAGCAAGTGCCACCACAGGTCCTGAAGGAGACCCGGGCCATTCTCTCCCAAGCTGTTACTGATGGGAGGGATGCAGCTTAGTTCATGATCAGATGTGGGCTGGATACAACAGACTCTCTAGGCAGATCGGTTGCCTCGACGGTGGCCTTGAGGCACTACGCCTGGTAAAGGACATCTGGCTTTTCTGGGGATGTCCAATCTACCCTGGTGGATATGCCCTTTGATGGCACACGTCTCCTTGGGGACAAAGCAGACTCATCACTCAAGCGCTTTATGGAGTCCTGGGCTATGGCCTGGTCCTTTGGCCTCGCAGTTGCTACTCACCCCCCTCAGTCTCCTTTTCGTGCTATTCGGGGCTACTGAAGGGGTCGTCAGCTATGTCCGTTCCCAGCCAGCCACTGTGCCGCGCATGCAGCCCAGCCTCTGCGTTGCCGGGGACATGGGATCCAGCATCCGTATGGACCAGGGAGCCATTGGTCTAGCCAGTCCACTGTCCCCCCCCCCCCCCCTTAGCCACAGCCTCCAAACCCTCCTAGTCTGACGCTTCCCTAAAAGGGACCAGTCGGCGGCAGGATTTACCATCATCTGCCCCACTGGCACACCATCACGTCGGATAGGTGGTTTTTGCAAATAGTCCTAAAGGGCTACTCCCTCCCCTTTGACACTACCACTCCATCCAGGTCACCATTTTACAATCACATGACCAAGAATCACCTGGCACTTCTCCAAGATGAGGTTACGGCTCTCTTGGCCAAGGGAGCCACAGAGAGGGTCCCTATGCCAGAAGTAGGTTGTTGTTATTCCTGCTACTTTCTGGTGCCCAAAAAGGACAAAGGCCTCCACCCTATCCTAGACCTCTGGTCCCTCGATCTCTTTCCCAGGAAGGAGAAGTTCAAAATGCTCACTCTGGCTGGGGTGCTATCTTCCCGGGACCCAGGAGACTGGATGGTTGCGTTGGACTTGCAGGACGCTTATTTACATGTTCTCATCCTGCCTGCCCACTGGCGTTACTTGCGGTTCATGGTAGGTCACAAGCATTTTCAATTTACTGTGCTTCCCTTTGGCCTTACTAGTGTCTTTCAGATGTTCACCAAGGAGATGGTGGTGGTCGCAGCTCATCTGTGCAGGTTGGGGGTTTCAAGCTTCCCCTACCACTACGACCGGCTGTTAGAGGCGGGCTCACCCCAGGCTGTCGTCTCCCACCTCCAGATTATGGCAAACCTCCTCCATTTTCTGGGGTTCACTATAAATGTCACACCTGACTCCCTCTCAGATGCTCCCTTTTATCGAAGCTGTTCTGGACAAAGTGCAGTTTCGGGCCTATCCTCCCAAGCAGCAAGTCCAAGATATTCAGACTACGATACCGTTGTTTCGGCCTCTATCCTGGATTTCAGTGAGAATGACTCTGAGACTGCTGGGCCTCGCGGCATCCTGCATCCTTTTGGTGACACATGCCAGATGACATATGCAGACTCTGCAATGAGACCTGAAATTCCAGTGAATGCAGTATCGGGGGAATCTCTCCATCATGGTCCAGATCTCGGAGTAGACTGTGCAAAATCTGCAGTGGTGGCTTTCTAACCCCAATTGGGTCCTCTCCACTCCCCAACCAGATCTGACTGTAGTGACAGATGCATCACTCCTAGGATGAAGCAGCCACATGGGAGAGGCCGAGATCAGAGGCATCTGGTCTCTGGCAAAGTCCGAGCTCTATATCAATATTTTGGAGCTTAGGGCGATCAGGCTTGCCATGTGGTGCTGCAACAAGCATGGTGGGGTGGGATCGTGGACCCTTTGTCATGAGGCTCTGTGCCTCTCGACATGGCTGGAACATCAGGGCATATCCCTGGTGGTTCAACATCTGCCGGGTTCTTTGAATGCCATAGCAGATTAATTCAACCGTCAATGCCTGGCTGATCCCGAAGGACATCTCCATCTAGCGGTGGCGCACGGTCTCTTTCAGCAGTGGGGGGGATCCTTGGTTAGATCTGTTCGCCTCCGCAGACAACATGCAATGTCAGCTGTTTTGCGAGTTGGAGTTTCCAAGGCAGCACTTGCTCAGTGACACTTTTCGTCTCGAGTGAAACTCAGGCCTCCTTTCCCCCAATACCACCTCTGCCCTGAGTTCTCAAGAAAATCATGAAAGACCGGGCCCAAGTAATCCTAGTGGTACTGGACTGGGCATGAAGAGTCTGGTATCCATAGCTAGTGAACATGGCCAGCGATCCTCAGATCAGACTGCCCCTTCGGGAGAATCTTCTGTCGCAGCAGCCGGGGAAGGTTCTCCTCTCGAACCTGTCAACTCTGCGCCTTCATGCGTGGAGATTGAGCGGTGGCAGTTGATGGCTTTTGTCCTTCCTCTCGAAGTCTGTAATGTTATCCTGGCAGTAAAAGGTTTTAAAAATCTAGCTGGAGCAGTGTAGGAAGGAGAAGACTGTTCTGCATTACTATAACAATTGGAACCAACTGGCTTCCTTTCAGCTATCTCCTTTGATGGTGTCCCTCCACCAAAATGGTATACGCCTTTGTATATTATTGTGCAGAAAGATCTATTGATCCTCTTTCTTTTTTTCTCTTTCTGATATCCTTCTCTTTATAGTATTCCTTGCCCAGCAGGGTTCTGCCTTGGGTACTCTCAAGGGCTATCTTACTGCCTTATCGGCATTCCTTCGGCTGCCTGATCAGCCTTCACTGTTCAAATCTCCCACTATACATAGATTCCTCAATGGGCTTGTTCATATGTTTCCCCCTACGCCCTTTGTTATGCCTCAATGGGACTTAAATCTTGTCCTCCCATTTCTGTGGATTTGTGTAATAGGGTTAGGGCTTATCCCTTTCAGGGCCTTAGTTTTGCACAGACAAAGGCCCTCATTATGAACCTGGCGGTAGAGAACCGCCAGGGCCAACGGGGGCGGGAGCACCGCCGACAGGCCGGCGGTGCTCCCTTGGGCATTCTGACCGCGGCGCTTTGGCCGCGGTCAGAACGGGAAAACCGGCGGTCTCCCGCCGGTTTTCCACTGCCCGTAAGAATCCTCCAAGGCGGCGCAGCTCGCTGCGCCGCCGAGGGGATTCTGACAATCCCTACCGCCATCCTGTTCCTGGCGGCTCGCCCGCCAGGAACAGGATGGCGGTAGGGATTGTCGTGGGGCCCCTGGGGGCCCCTGCAGTGCCCATGCCAATGGCATGGGCACTGCAGGGGCCCCCGTAAGAGGGCCCCGCTAGTATTTCACTGTCTGCGTAGCAGACAGTGAAATACGCGACAGGTGCAGTAGCACCCGTCGCACCTTCCCACTCCGCCGGCTCGATTACGAGCCGGCATCCTCGTGGGAAGGGAGTTTTTCCCTGGGCTGGCGGGCGGTCTTTTGGAGACCGCCCGCCAGCCCAGGGAAAAACTCATAATACCCTCCGCGGTCTTCTGACCGCGGAGCGGTATTATGGAGGGCGGCATCCTGGCGCGCGGCCTCCGCCGCCCGCCAGGGTCATAATGAGGCCCAAACTGTTGGTTCTATCCATGACTCTGCGCTTCTGGCGTGGAAGTTCGTGGGTAAAAAGAACAAACAAACGTGCACCAAGGGTGGTGCCTATATAGGCTACTGTGACGTCACAGACAGCTCCAACAACGCTGCCACCGACACGCAGATCTGAGCGACGCCACCTGATGGCACGCGCAGGGAACTGCTCAGCAAACATTTCCGGATTCGCTGGTGCCAGGAATTTTTAAGGTAAGGAATCTGCAGCTATATAGAGCCTCTACCATACAGTATAATGCATTACCAAAGGTAAGTAACTTGTTGATCAGGATATGAGTGGCTTTTCAGCTTGTGTTTCCCAGGTTTGTGACCACAGATACCAATGATTAGAGCTAGGATGAGAATCTGAGTTCTTGTGAGCTACAGGGCCATTGAGCTCTTCAGAACAGAAAACACTCTTTGAACTAGAAAAAAGCTGGAAGCAGTTCAGCTGGATCCATCGGGGTTTTACTAAAAAAAAAAAAAATTTGGCAACAATTACTTTACTTTGGCTACACCTTCCTATAAGTTTTATTGAGTGCAAGAGTGGTGCTCAGACACTAAAAACATACCCTTTTCCAAAGTACATATACTGGGATAGAGAAGGATCTAAACCAGTTAATGTCAAATAAAAAAAAACAATTAGTGGAGCACACATACATTAAGAATCCTAACTGTCCAGAATAATGGATTTAATAGTCTTTAAGTGACAATGATGCTATATAAGAATACAATGAACAACAAAATGTAGTCAAAAACAATAATTACTAAAAATATAAACTGATATGTGGCAAGTTAATATATATAACTCCATTTAATCAGCATAAATATTTCCATTACAAAATACCCTTCTTAACAATCATAATTCAAATATATTAAAACATATTCATATACGATCCAGCCTAGTTAAGAATGATTCAAGAAAAATCCATCTGTAGATACTCTCGCAAGTGTTAACAGGATTTAGCCGACACGTGTTTCGTCCTGTTATAGGACTTTTTCAAGGCTCCTTGTGAATGAAGGGATCCATGTTAATCCAAAAAATCACTTATAAGTATTATTTCATATACAGGTAAGTTTCCTTCATGATACATCAGTTTAAGGATTACAGAGTAGAATTCATATATCGAAAGAGCAAATTTGATCCTCAAACACTTCACATAAATGTATCTCAGCTGTAGACTAAATAAAACAGACGACAGTGAGCCTCGGTGTCTTTCCTCTCACTGTGACCTGAGTTCTGTGCCATTCAGAGGATTCCCTTGGGGTCTGCTCCTTTATGTATGGAAACAGCATCCTGGTACAAACAAACCACTAAGGCGTACATTAATTATTGGGGAAAACCACATGAAGACCCTGCAGAGCCAGCTGTTCCATCTTTTTTGGGCAGAGAATTAGCTGTTCCTCATTGCAGTGTGAATCAGGGACATGGACAACGTGCCAGCCGACATGCTCAGCAGATCATTTCAACTATCTCAGGTCTTTTTCTGGACCCAGTGATGTTCAAAGTCAATTGTCAGATTTGGAGAAACAGGTATTGAATATGTGTGCATCTCTTTAGAATGCTTTCTTTCCTTAAGGTTACAGGTGGAAGGAGATGCCTAGAAATAGATTCCATTGCCTGCCCTTGGCCTGAGAATCTTCTTTATACCTTTCACCCTTGCCCGTATTCATTTTGCGGTTCCAACTGATCAGAAAGCCTTTTGTAATTCTGATTGTTTTAGCTATGGCCCGTTCATCTTGGTTTTCTCTCCTTTGTTAAATGAATAGGTATTTCCAGCTCATGCTTTTCCTATCCAGATGCCTTATCTGTCTCCAAAAATGCAAATGTAATGCTGCTTGTTGGCCTGGACATTGAACAGGTTGGTTTGCAGAGACTGTGTTTTCCCCTATGAATTAGCTTTTTGTTTTTTTTAGCAACGTTTTGTTATTGTGGTTTTCTAACATAAACATGATATACAGCTTGCCAACCTTATGCATTTACAACAGTAGAACTACCCATGGGGGGACGGAGGTCACTGGAGCTGCCAGGAGTATGCAAAGCCCAAAGGTGATGAAACTGCCCACACAGGGCACCCAGAGAAGAAGGAGTGAGAGCCAAAGCCCAGTGCCAGGATGGGGGGACCAGCCATGCTAAGGCATAGCGGGCCAGCATCATGAAGCACCCATCTGCAGAAGGCTAGGGAGGAGACTACAGCGGGCCACTGACCCTGGGGAAGGGAAGAGCACATGAAGGACAGGAGTGGAGGGGGCAGGGAAGGATGGTAGAGGGTTTGTGATGCATAAGGGGGCAGCATCCATGGGAAAGAGGGGCAACAGGCGGCATCACCCAAACGCAGCAGGGACAGAGCAGGGCACAGCTTGGTCAATGTGTAAGCGGATGAAGTGCCTTTAAACTCCATGGGGGGGCATGTCAGGAGAGAGCCGAACAATCCACAGCAAGGAATGGGCCCCAGATCACTTCAAAGCCTTCCACTTGTCACTGAGTTTATAGGGTGTACGTTCATGAAAGTCTATTCTAGTGTAGTTTTATGCTCCATTCACTGGAGATGTGCGCCATCGTCTGCCGCCAACACCAATGAATACAGAGCTTTGCCACGGCTAGGGGAGTGGCAACCCACTGGTGCTCTTGGGAAGTAAGATCCGGAAGGTTCAAGGTGCAGTGAAGTAAAGCGAGGTCGGACGAGGACGGAAGGGACAGTGACGGTGGAGCTGAGACCACACGCTTGTCCAGTAGGGTGGAAGAGATGGACATGCCCAAAGGATGTGGAACAAATCACACCGGTCAGCAGTACACCTCCAGCATCGATCATGAGGAAGCAGTTTAGCCCACTTAACTTTCCATGGCAACCGGTACCAATCATGCAACACATGAAGTACAGTAATTTAATGCGGGGTACCCAGAGTACCCTGTCATGCCCAGCGAGTAGGGATGCCCACGCCGCCAGCAAGTAGGCCTTGCCAAGTAACGGCTTTCAGGACAGTCATGTTGCAGCATTCAAGAGACCTGAGTGCAGTGACTGGATAAGGAACTCCTTAGAGCCTCAAAACCAGACCCCGGTAATGGCCCAGTACAATACTATAGGATAGGGGAGATGATGAGTTCAGAGTGGTCCAGAGGCAGTGCCTCAGCTGGCGGTAACTCCAGTGGTCCTGAGGTTGGAGGCCGAATTCCGTATAAAGAGCCAGGAAGGTCTTGGGCAGGGCGTCAACATACATTTGGTCCACCAAACACAGGCACTACACACTTCAAAACTCACAACAGACTGATGTGTCAGGGATGCGCAAGGCAGAATTTTGCCACAGCTGGGCTTTCACCTAAAGCAACGCAGGTACACCCATCAATCTGTGCTTGTCCTTTCAGACTGCCACGGTTGATGCCAAAACAGGATTTGTGCTCTGAGCCATGGGAGGGGGACAGAGCTGGAGGCATTGGAGGCGACTAAAAAACGGATAAATGATGCTCCAGCTGCGTCCACCGGGGTGGGGGGTAGTCTCAAGGTGAGCACTGATGTGCTGTTACCTGTGAGAGCAGGAATGCTAGGTAATAAAACATCATATGCAGCAATCATAGTCCTCCGTGTCCACCCAGAGATGTGACACTCAGAGCCTCCACCTACAGTTGCTCCAAACGTAAGCGAGTATGTCTGCATCTATGGTGGTAAGGAGAGACTGCAGTATGCATGGGGGCAGTGTCCCAAACAGATAGTTGAAGCAAGGTGCAACAGTCATCTTAATGGTCTGTACCTTTCCCCAGCAGGAGAGATGTAGAATGGACGATCCCTGGAAATCCCATTTTTTACGGTCCAGCAACAGGAGCAGATTATCCTCCACCACATGGGTTAGGTCTCTATTGATCTGAACTCCCAGGTTTAAGTAAGGTTGGCTGAGACCCAGCAGATGGGATAGTCTTTGACACAGGCCACGGTGGTCGGACCGGACATAGGGAGGGCCTCGCTTTTGGACCAGTTGATTTTGTATCCCGTAAACTGAGAAAAGTCATTGATGAGAAACATTGTGACTGCAGTCGATGTCCAGGGGGAGGGACAAGAGCATCAGGATATCTTCCACGTATAAATGTACCTTGACATCACCAGGAACAGCAGGATACCTTCCACCTATAGAAGTGCCTTGACATCACCCACAGCAGTGGGGATGCCAGTAGCTCCCGGTGACCTCTGGATCGCAGCCACCAGCGGCTTCAGGACAAGGAGGACAGTAAGAGGGATAGGGGGCAGCCCAGGGGAGTCCCACATGCAATGAGGCTGGGGTCCGACAGAAGTCTGTAGCAGAAAACCACAGCCTCTGGGGTGTCATAAAGGAGAAGCATCTTCTGAATGAAATCTGACCCCAGGCCCATATGGGACATGACATGGAAAAAGTAGTGCCAGTCAACCTGGTTGAACGCCTTCTTGGCACCCAGTGAAAGCACCAAGAATTCGGAGGATCATCCTTCATCTGCAAATGCAGGTGGGAAAGTAGGCAGATATGACCATTGGAGCTGCGGCCCGGAATGAAGCCCACCTGGGACTCGTGAATCAGGAGGGGTATAATTTTGCTCAGGTAGGTTGCCAGCATCTGGGTCAACATTGAGCAGTGAGATCGGGCGGTAGCTGGCACAGTCCAGAGGGTCCTTGCCAGCCTTTGGAAAAGGGTAATTGTGGCTTTGCTGGAGAGGGCGCCAAAGATCCCACCTCCGCAGCCTCCTGAAATGCCCTTGTCGGGTAGGGGATGAGGAGGTCTTTCCCTGCCTTATAAAATTTGCCCAGGAGCCCATCTCCCCCCCTGGGGATTTGCACATCAGGAGGGCTGCAATGGCATTGGCAACCTCCTCCTCGGTAATGGCCCCTCACAGAAGCCCTTGGTCCTCAGTGGACAGTGCCGGCAGATGTAATGGGGCCAAAAAGGGCTCCATCTGCTCCAATGTGGCCCCCTGCCGCACGAAGTAAAGGGAGGTGTAGAAGGAAGAGAACCAGGCCATGAATTAGCTTTAAAAGTCCAAGCATCTACTGCACATTCTAACTCCATCTACTTGGCCTTTCCATAATTAGTACCATTTTAAAGGGGAATATTCTCTCTCAAGGGAAGATGCTAATATCCTTTTGTTTCTTCAGGCTGGTTTCCACTTAGGGTTGACTTCCTCCCCTCTTCTGTCTCAGTGGAAGAGTTTATTAAAGATTAAAGCTTTTCAGGAAGCTCTTACAATTTTTGCTCTTAATCTTCTGAAGTGTTTTTTCAGGTTCTTGTGTTCCACAGAGGGCCGTAGTTCCTAGGTTGGACATTCATTTTGTGTTTGATACATGACTGTTTGTTTCTTCACTTTGAACTTTTGGATTTCATAGATCTGAAATTGTTGGCCTTAAGGTACTTTTCAGAATCAATATTGCTTCCGCCAAGAGATTGGAGGAACTGGGAGCTTTGTTTTTGCAAACCTCTCTTTATAATATGCTTTTCAAGTAGACTGGTGTTGAGATTGGCATTGTTGTTCTTTTTTAAGGAGGCATCATCCTTTCACTTTGGCAAAGAAATTTTTCTGAGTGAAGTTGCCTTCTACTCCTGAGTAGGTGTTTTTCCACAATCTAGATGTTCGTACAGCTTATTTGATTTTTACAAGAGAATTGTCTTTTCCCAGTTCAGACTCCTTGTTTTTTCAACTTTGGCCAGTTTGTTGATGTTTAAAGCCTTATACTCTTACCTTGATACAGTGCACTCATTTTCTTATTCCTGTTGCTTATGATGCCTGATAGGTTCCTTTTTTCACGTAAATTCCTGAGTGTATTACTAAAGGCATGACTGCTTCCTGGCCAGAGGTTGATGGAGCTTCTTTGAATTAAATTTGCAGGATGCTACATTTAATAAAGTGGAATATTATTTGAAGCAGATGACTACCTGCCTCAAGGAATAATCACAATCGTTATTACACTGAACCCTCAAAGTCACTAAATTAGCCTGAGCTGAACCCCCTGGTAGCATAGCACAGAGCAGACAGGCTTGTCCTAGGGCATTGAGTAAATTATTATGTAGTACTAAAAAGTCTGTCGTAGTTTGGACTCTTGCTCTGGGCAAGACTGCTGGTTTAAAGATAACAGTACTTTTGTTTGTAGGCGACTGAGTCTTTCCTACAACAAGTCGCAACTGTTGTCCCAACCTCACCGGCTCACTAGCAGCACCTCACCAGAAACACAATAGTAAAAGGTGATTTGTGGCAGTCGCTTACGCATGGACTCAAAGTAAGATATCTCAGGGTTGTTGTGGTTAAACTGAGATTACCCTTTTCTCACAGATATCTTATGTCTCTCACAAACAAAGGTAGTAACACAGATGCAGTGAAGTTATAATAGTTTTTATTTAACATAACTGCAATTTGCGATAAGTTGCATGAACTGCAATGATTAGGATAATGAATATACCAAGAAACAGTATTGTGAAGAAGAGAGTCATGGTTATAAAGACCCCCACCATTGTTGCAATATATGAAAGAAATATATATATATATGTATGAATAAGATGGAATATGCCCTAATACCCTAAGATCCTAATGAGAATAGGCATAACCTCCTACCTAAAGGAGAGCTGGGTTCGCTAAACCTAATCTGCCAAAACTGTGTCCATGAGTGGAGCCCCCAACTCTCGTTACCTTGGAATGAGGTCTATCTCAGACTCCGTAGGGACACGAAGACTGGGTCAGCGTCTTGACGACTGCAGCATCGGTATCAGCGATGGTGGCGATGCCCTCTGGTCGGAATCCCTCTGATTATCTGCCTAAAGTGTGATGTATTTATACAGATCTACAAGGTCCCCTGACGTAGGTGTATTCCAAAACAATAGATAACAGGCATGCTTGGGACGGCAATTAATATCAACAATCCCTCGAAAGTATACAGACGGAAAATCCCTAAGTGTGAACACCTACTGTTTGTTTGTCTTTCGTGTTTAAACTTGACGCCTTGGCGCAGTGACACTGATAATAAAACTCATAACAAGTGGCCTAACTATAAACAAGGCAGCCATCTTAGAGAAAATAAATAATTAAATGGGCTAAGACAGAGCAAGCTAAGTAGGTCAAAAGTCACTAGGTGACGGGGGCACGAGTTTACAAGCCTACGGCTAAGCTAACTCCTGCTATCCTGTTAAAACAAACTAGGATTCACTACAAGTCGAAGTGAAACACAATAAAAAGTAGAGTAAAACGTAATCCACAAAATCACACAAAAATGGCAAAAATCCAATTAGGGGAACAAGAGATATGAATTTATTTTAAATAGGAATAGCTCCAGAAAGTGCAGAGTGCAAATGATAATGAATGGTCGAGGTTAAGCAGGACCTAGGCACAATTTGATGGTAACTGTGATGGATTGCTGATTGGCTACACCATCCATGTTTGTTCTAGTCAAGGATTTTACTTTCTGACTTATGTCCTTTATGTCCCAATCTGCCATTGAAGTAAACTTCTGAAGCCCCCAAGGACCTCAGGGGAGGCATTAGGAGACTCACAGGTTGTGAGGCAGAGGCAGAAACAACAGGGTCAGTCCAGGTCCAATTGCCACATCCGTGTTGTTGTACGAAAAGGCCTCTTGTATCTTCTTGGGTTCCTGTAGCTTTAAAAAGAGGCCAGTCGTATGACCCTTGGAGTACAATTCTTTGTCTGGGTACAAGAGAGAACAGGTCTAGTTTTCTAGGTTCCTCTCGGGATACAGACAGCAGGTTCAGTCCTCTTGTGATCTTCCATAGGTCCAGGACTGTTCTGAAGTGGGTGCCAGATGTTTTCACATTTATACCCGGCACAAGCTACTGTTTGGGGCACACCTTAACAACTGGGTAAAGGTTCCCGAGGCCAAGCCTACCCTTTTCAAGATGGCAGATGTCTTCAGCCACACTATACTTGGGCTTTGAGGGGTGTTTAGGGAGTGTAATCCTAGTGTCTTCTCACATCTAACTCCAAAATCCAGTTTGAGTCAGCCACTGTATCCTGAATAAACCCAGGGACTCAGTGGTAAAACCCAGCAGACATGTCAAGTAGGATTTGATATTAAAGCAGGATTCAACACTGTAATGGCAAAAACAGTGCTCACAGCCCCACCCTGCATATTCTGTCAGGTTCAGAGGGGTCGTCTCTGTCCATTCAGGTCAACCTATTGTTTGCAGTTGTGAGGCATTTCACCCCCACTCACACCTATTCAAATGCTAATTACTGACTGGCAGAAGTGCGAAAGCAAATGCAAATTGGTCTCCAGAGGCTTTAGGCATAGAAATGGTCACTTTCTAAAAGTACTTTTTCCGTATTATATATCAAAAATTCGACATCTGATAGAGACTTCTAGCTGCAGATTCCTTACCTTAGAATTCCTTGGCATCAGCTTCGAATCCGGAATTTTTCTGCTGAGCAGTACCCTGCGCACGCTGTCGAGTGGTGTCGTTCAGATCCGCGTGTGTCGTCCAGTTCCGCGTGGCGTCGTCAGCGTAGTTGGAGCTGTCTGTGACGTCACGGTCTTCCATATAAGCACCACCCCGGTGCGCATACGTCAGTTCTTTTCCACAACTTCCCACGCCAGAAGCCCAGCGTCATGGCAGAACCAACAAGTATTTAGTTTTATACTTGATTGTTTGAAGAAAAAGACATGCCCTTGAGAAATGGAAAATATGAAAACATGATGAATATATCTGCAGAGCAGGGAGTCCTGGGTGGGTGTAAGGAATCTGCAGCTTGATAGAGTCGCTACCAGATAATTTGTTACTGAAGGTAAGTAACTTGTTCATCTGATAGAGACTTCTAGCTGCAGATTCCTTGCCTTAGAATAGATACCCAAGCTATAACTCCTGGTGGTGGGTTGCGAGGATATACTTTACACTATGAAGTCCTGTAGGATCGAGCGGGCAAAATGCCCCTCTCCCCTCACCTGGCTATCCAGGCAGTAGTGTCTTGCAAACGTGTGCAAAGAAGCCCACGTTGCCTCTTGGCAGATGTCAAGTACCGGCACACCACGAACCAATGCAGTGTTGGCAGCTTTCTCTCTGGTAGAGTGAGCCCTCAAGCCCTCTGGAGGCTGCTTCTTAGCCAAACGTAGCAAATCTTTATACAGAGAACATCCCAGCATGAAATGGCTCGTTTCTGTACTGCCTGACCCTTTTTTGCACCAACGTACCCACAAAAAGTTGGTCGTCCACCCGTAACTCTTTTGTGTGGTCAAGGTAGAACGATAACGCTCTTTTTGGGTCCAGCCGATGGAGATGTTCCTCTTCCTTAGAGAGATGCGGTGGTGCAAAGAAGGTGGGCAGGGTGATATTTTGACCCAGATGGAAAGGGGTCACCACCTTGGGGAGGAAAGAGGCACACGTTCTGAGGACTACGTCATCAGGATATATCGTGAGATACGGCGGTTTCGATGACAAAGCCTGCAGCTCACTCACTCTCCTGGCAGATGTAATCACCACCAAAAAGGCTGTTTTGATAGTGAGCAGCCGGAGAGGACAGTTATGTAGAGGCTCAATAGGAGCACACATTAGAAAAGTAAGTACAAGATTAAGATCCCACTGGGGCATCACAAAAGGCACAGGTGGAAACATATGCACAAGCCCTTTTAGGAATCTCTGTACAATGGAAGACTTGAACAAAGATGGTTGATCGGGCAAGCGTAGAAAAGCCGATAAGGCAGCAAGATAGCCCTTAAGAGTCCCTAAGGAGGAACCCTGTTGGGCGAGTGATAGAATAAACAGAAGAAAGAGAAGAAGAAAAAGGATTGATAGACTTTTCTGTGCTCAGCAGAAAAATGCTGACGCCAGGGAATTCTAAGGTAAGGAATCTGCAGCTAGATAGTCTCTACCAGATAATTTGTTACCAAAGGTAAGTAACTTGTTCTTCACCATTGAATTTGGTTTTTAACAACTTTCAAAAATAGATGGTTAATTTTTTTCCAAGCTGTTTTCTAACCAATATTAGATTAATGTAATCTATGGAACAGCTAGGCTACAAGTGTTACCCCTGCAGCCATGTTTACACTGTCACTCTAGTGGGAGGCACAACAGGTATTGCAGTCCAATACTAACCTTTAACGTACAGCCCCTGGGTACACTTTTGTACCATATACTAGGGAGTTACATGTAAAATAAATATGACAATTAGGGTTATGCCAATTTAGCCATGTTGAAAGGGGAGCACATGCTCCTTATCATTGGCTAGCAGGGACAACATGCACAGAGTTCTGCAGCTGGCAAGAACATAGGGTCCAGAAAAAGGCAAAAAATACGAGGTGACCCTGCAAAATTATTTTCTACACTACTTAAGCAGTTGCACCTACCTTTGATTAAGCATTACTGTTGGCAGTATGAGGGAACAGGGGCAGCTGATTTTGGTTCTGTGGTTCTTCCTGCTGCTATGAAAAGATGTTTTCAGTTGCTTAGTGAAAATTGATCCTGAAATAAATTTTTGAATGTGGCTGCATCACTTCAGTGGCCAAGGAGATTTTTTGGTCACGCATATCTGCTAGCGGCCCTGGCTTTGCAATACGTCATTTTTCATGACTGGAATGAAGAATTTGCAGATGAGGTAATGTTTTATTTGCTTACAGATGATTCTGTAACGCTGTGATCATTATGTCAGTCATTACATCCTGCTCCCTGTCCTGGTCCGAATCGGGCTGATCGGGAAGTTTGTGAATGGGGCAGAATGTCTTCAGTTAGAATATTTTTGTAGAGGGAGATAAGCAAAGAAGTGGCCGTCTAGAGAGGTCCCCACACTTCATTTTCCCATGACCGAACGAGATACAATGGACTCAGAGTAATGTAATTGCTAGGAAGTATTTAACACATCAATACAATGCTGTCTGTCCCTAATGAAAATAAAACTCCATCATTTGTTTTTAAACTCGCTCTGCCATCTATTCCATGGGATAAATAATTTACCATCACCTTTACTATTACCTTTTGTACTTTGTTTTTTGGTCTAAAAACTGTGTTAGGGAAAGGTTGTGATGAAGTTGTGTATCCTGAGTCATTTTACTGGTAAAACTATGCTTTTATCCCTCCCCACAAACTCCCCTTTTTTATTTGGTCTCCCCTCCAACTCATTCTGACTTTTGTCGTCTTCGTCCAGTTGACACTCTCTCCTTCCAAACCTTAACATGTTCACTCCTACTTTTACTCCATTACGCTCCTTTTTCTCTTTTTATTGTAAGCAGTCCTCCGATTTCTATTGTACATCTGCCTGTTTACTTATTTTACCTTCTGCAAGCCGGCCTTCTCTTTCAGTTTTATCCTTGTTTCGCCCTGCGCTTTTTATTTACCCCTTTTTTTGCTGGTGTTTCCCCCTTGTCTCTACTCTTGCTTTATCTGTTCCCCCTCTCAGCCACCTTATGCACATTTATCACCTTTTTCTTCCCGAATAATTCCCTTGCTCCCATATTCTCTCTTCCGGTATGCTGCTCTGGTTTTCTTACAGACAATCTACTGTGTACATGCCTTCATGCCTACATGTCTTCTTTTGTTATTTTTTCTGTTTGTTGTTTTCTTTTTATTTTGACAGGTTTACCTTTTGATTTAAAATATAAATTAACCCCTTAGCTGCTGAGCCTCACTCTCCTTCCCCCCAACCCCCATTTCCACACTGAGCCTTTTTTGGCTATTTGGGGTAGTTTGCGCTTATGCCCCTATAACTTTTTGTCCACATAAGCCATCCACGCCAAATTTGCATCCTGTTTTTTGCCAACATCCTGAGGATTCTAAAGGTACCAAGAGTTTGTGGGTTCCCCGGAGGAGACTGAGAAATTAGCCAAAATACAGCTAAACTATGTTTTTTGGGGGGAAATGGTAAAAAAAGTGCTGCAGAAGAAGGCATCTGTTTTCCCCTATAAATAGAATCAATTAATGGTTTGCGGTGCTAAATCACCATCTTCCCAGCTTGCAGGCACAGGCAGACTTGAACCAGAAAACCACATTTTTCAAAACAGGTTTGGCATTTTACTGGGACATACCCCATTTTTACCTTTTTTTGTGCTTTTAGCCTCCTTCCAGTTAGGAATAGAAATGGATGTTAAACCAATGCTGGATCCCGGACAGCTAAACATTTCTAAAAAGTAGACAACATTCTGAATTCAGGGGTCATTTGTGTAGACCCCACAAGGTTTTCCTACACAAAATAACGGCTGAAATAAAAAAATATTAAAATTGAGGTGAAAAAAAACCAGCCATTTTTCTCCACGTTTTACTTTGTAACTTTTTCCTGCAATGTCAGATTTTCAAAACCAATATACCATTACGTCTGTTGGATTCTTCTATTTGCGGGGATATATAGAACTTGTAGGTTCATCAAGATTCTAGGTACACAGAGCCAATAAAAGAGCAGCACCTTGCAATGGGGTTTCATTGTATACTGGGTATAAAGCAATTCATTTGCTGTAATATAAAGAGTGAAAAATAGGTATCAAGGAAACCTTTGTATTTCCAAAATGGGCACATAATAAGGTGTTGAGAAGCAGTGGTTATTTGCACATCTCTGAATTCTGGGGTGCCCATACTAGCATGTGAATTACAGGGCATTTCTCAAATAGTCGTGTTTTTTACACACTGTCTTACATTTGGAAGGAAAAAATGTAGAGAAAGACAAGGGGCAATAACACTTGTTCTTCTATTCTGGGTTACCCCAAGTTCCCCAATAAAAATGGTACCTCACTTGCGTGGGTAGGCATAATGCCCACGACAGGAAACGCAACATGGACACATCACATTTTTACATTAAAATCTGACTTGTTTTTTGGAAAGTGCCTAGCTGTGGATTTTGGCCTTTAGCTCAGCTGGCACCTAGGGAAACCTAGCAAACCTATACATTTTTTAAAACTACACACCTAGGGGAATTCAGAATGGGGTGACTTGTGATGCTCTCACTAGGTTCTGGTACCCAGAATCCTGTACAAACCTCAAAATTTGGCATAAAAAACACTTTTTCCTCAAATATCGGTGACAGGAAGTTCTGGAATCTGAGAGGAGCCACAAATTTCCTTCCACCCAGCATTCCCCCATGTCTCCTGATAAAAATGTTACCTCACTTGTGTATGTAGGCCTAGTGCCTGCAACAGGAAATGCCCCAAAATACAACATGGAGACATCACATTTTCCCAAAGAAAACAGACCAGTTTTTTCCAAAGCGCCTAGCTGTGGATTTTGGCCTCTAGCTCAGCCGGCACCTAGGGAAACCTACCAAACCTGTGCATTTTTTAAAACTAGACACCTAGGGGAATCCTAGATAGGGTGACTTGTGGGGGCTCTCACCAGGTTCTGTTACCCAGAATCATGTGCAAACCTAAACATTTGGCAAAAAACACACTTTTTCCCCACATTTCGGTGACAGAAAGATCTGGAATCTGAGAGGAGCCACGAATTTCCTTCTACCCTTCTACCCAGCATTCCTACAAGTCTCTCTATAAAAATGGTACCTCACTTGTGTGGGTAGGGCTAGTGCCCGCAACAGGAAATGCGCCAAAACACAACATGGAGCCATCACATTTTGCCAAAGAAAACAGACCTGTTTTTTGCAAAGTGCCTAGCTGTGTATTTTAGCCTCTAGGTCAGCCGGCACCTAGGGAAACCTACCAAACCTGTGCATTTTTTTAAACTAGACACCTAGGGGAACCCAGGATGCGGTAACTTGTGGTGCTCTCACCAGGTTCTGTTACCCAGAATTATTTAGCAAACCTCAACATTTGGCAAAAAACACTTTTTCCTCACATTTCGGTAATAGAAAATTGTGGAAACTGAGGGGAGCCACAAATTTCCTTCCACCCAGCATTCCCCCACATCTCCTGATAAAAATGGTACCTCAGTTGTGTGGGTAGGCCAAGTGCCCGCAACAGGAAATGCCCCAAAACACTACGTGGACAAATCAAAATTATCAAATACAAAACTATCTGATTTTGCAGGGGGGGCACCTGCGTTTTTGGTCCTGGACTCAGCAGCCATCTAGAGAAACCCAGACATTTCTGAAAACTAGACACCCGAGGTAGTCCAGGGAGGTGTGACTTGCGTGGATCCCCTGTGTTTTCTTACCCAGAATCCTCATCAAACCTCAAATTTAGCTAAAACAAATCCACATTTTCCCCACATTTCTGCGTGGGATCACGGCACCGGCACAAATTTTGTACCACCCAACCTTCCCCTCAGTCTCCCAATAAAAATTATACCTCACTTGTGTAGGTGGGCCAAGTGCCTGTGACAGGAAAGAGCCAAAAACATGTCAAAATTAAGGGGGAACAAAAGCGGGTCCGAAAGGGCAGTTTGAAAAAAAAAAAAAATATGCTGAAAAGTGGGGCAGAATTTTTATCTGTATAGATGCGACAATGCAAGGTGGTAGAAATTTGGTGGATTGCGGAAGGTTCCATCACAAAAATGTGGGAAGAATATGTGATTTAAAGCAAAGTTGGAGGTTTGCAGGGCATTGTGGGTAACAAAATGGTGCAGGTGCATGTAAAGCACATCACCCAACACTCACCTAGATGTTTAGTTTTCAGATGTGTCTAGGTTTCGTAGATTTTTCTACATGGCAGCGTACCAAAGTCCAAAAAGTGCAGCACTCACTATTCCAAATGGGACAGTTTTGAGAGTTAGACAACCTCTCATGGCCCAAATGTAAAACCAAAACCCAAAATAATCAAATGTCCTCTTGCTTGCTGTTGGGATAAGATCTTTTAGTGTGCGGGGGAGAGCAGTAAGACTGTTACGCCCTTTAATTGTGGTGGGGGCAGAACCATGCCCATACTGTTTGGTAGCCACTACCCCTCTATTTATTTATTTTATTCCCTGGCATCTAGTAGGCTTTCTGCCCCCCGGGGAGAGGCTCAGGGGTAATTGCCCCATCTGCCCACCAGTGGGCAGAACAACGTTGTCCCCATTTATTTGAGGTGGAGGTATGGCCATACCCCCACCCTCTTTTTAAAAAAAAAATCTTCCCTGGCCCCTGGTGGGCTTTCTGCCCCCCTTGGGGGCAGATGGGCCTTTACGAAAATAGGCCGATCTGCCCCCAAGAGGTGCAGAAACGTCCAACAGCACATTTGCTTAATAGAAATAGGCTGATCTTCCCCCAAGGGGGGCAGAAATGGCCTAAAATAAATTTGCCCCATCAGTAAAAAATAAAAAAAATACCTGGTGCCGGGGGGCAGATTGGCCTAATTAAAATGGGCAGTGGCCTAAAATAAATTTGCCCCCCAGGGGAGCGACCCTTGCCCAAGGGGTCGCGACCCTTGCATGAAACTGACGTAAAAAAATAATAATTGGTGTCTAGTGGTTTCTGCCTCCCTTGGGACAGATTGGCCTAATAAAAATAGGCTGATCTGTCCCTATGGCCTAAAAAGAATTTGCCCCCATGGGAGCGACCCATGTCTAAGGGGTCACGCCCCATGTGTAAAAAATAAAAAAATCCCTGGTGCCTAGTGGCTTCTGCCCCCCCTCCCCACCTGGCCGATCTGACCCCGGGGGGGCAGGAAAGGCCTCATAAATGATTGCCCCCTAGTGGAGAAACCCTTTCACAGGGAGTCTCTCCCCTTTTTTGTATATGTAAAACCAAAATATCTGGTGTCTAATGGGTTCTGCCCTTAGAGGGGCAGAAATGGCCTAATTAAAAATGCCCCCCCCTAGGGAGCAACCCTTGCTCAAGGGGTCGCTCCCCTCATGTCAATCACGCACATACAAACACAAAATCCTGGGTGTCTAATCTGCATTTCTGCAGTCCGATCGCTTCACGATAAACAAATTGTGACAGTTAGAGTCTAGATATATTATTCAGTTAAGAACTAAGGCCCCCCTAGGTTTGAATAATGACGAAGAGCTTTATATACATTTATAAATTGGATTTAGATTTAAATTTAGCCTTCCTGCTAAAATGATGTACAATATTCAATTCATGGTCGTATTACATTAAACTTGTTAATTCAGGAGATTTGAGTTGGGTACAATGCCTTTATTAGGATATTTATGGTGGATACGATATCCAGAAAATCATGATTGATTAAGAATAAATTATGAATATATAGACTATTATAGAAGGTTATTTACATGATAAAATTGTAGAAATACACGATCTTGAATTGTATTTAGTAGAGATGATTAGGGATCTGAACAGTCTGAAAAGATAATTGAATATATATTTTTCATATAATTTTTTTAAATATATTTTGTCTTTTAATTTATGTTGCCTTTGATCTAACATACTACATGTCCCATAATGCCTCTTAATGGATGTTGTGACTTTTTAATATAAAGGGCAACAGAGTGAAAGGACTCACTAACTTTGACAAAGAGCGCCTTGGTTGAAACATGTTGGTTGTTTGCACATTTAGTATAATAAATGAATTGTTCAATTCACGGAGTGCTGTGCGACCCTTTTGTCGGAAAAAGAAAATATATATATATATACGTATATATATATATATATATGTATATATATATATATATGTTTATATCTCCTTCACAACGCTCGTTAAGTAAAGATGAGCACTGACACACATGTTCACCACCCCATGAGTTTATTCCAGCTACATGGCAAACATGGTAACGCATTTCAGCCATCAGATGTGGCCTTCCTCCAAACTACCATAACAACACATGTAAACAATTTTATATTAGGAGTTTCACCCAAATGGATGTGTGGTTTCCCTGAGTGGGGAGTGATTTATGGCCGCAGGGAAACCACAAAGCTATTAAAAAAAATTGCCCCCAGAGGAGGTCAGCCCTGCTCATGGGCAACCCCCTGTCAATTTCTTTCTTTCTTCTTTTCTCTCTTTCTTTCTTTCTTTCTTTCTTTTATTATTTTTAACTCCTGGGGGCGTTATCGCGCCCATCCAGGGGTAAACAAGCATGTACGAGTAAAATAATATGCCCCAGGTGGGCGGCTGGCCCGTTACCACATGGGCCGACCCCCCTAGTTTCTCCTCCACACCATTTATTTTTTATTTATTCTCCCCTGTGGGGGCACGATCGCGCCCCCCAGGGGAAAAACACAGATATTTTTGTTAAAATATGCCCTTGGGGTGAGGGGGAGCCCGTTAACACGTGGGTGCCCCCCACCCCCTTTTTCATCCCTGGTAGCTTAGTGGGATTCTTGCTCATGGATCGCGGCGCACCACAATCCACGAGCAGGAATCTGTTTGTGTGGGGCATTGCTGGAACGGAAAGACTCTCCCCTTTCCAGTGATCCTTCACACAAACATGGGAGGCATCGAAAATGCCCCGAAGACCCCACAGATGCGAGAGCACACCATACCTGCTCTCGATGGCCGCTCCGGTGGGGATTTGTGACGTCAGCGTGCCTCGCAGTGCGTTGATGTCACAGATGTGCTGGGGGAGACATGGAATCTTTTCTGTCTCCAGACGGATTTTTGATAGAAAAAAAATCCTCCTGTGCAAAGCACCAAAGGATTTTTAAAACCCCTTCCTGCTGTTTTCCAATGGTCATGGCCCACTTCAGGGAGGGTGTGTGTCGGCCATTGCCACTAATAGGGTTAAGTGGTAAACATTGTTGTAATGCTTCCACAGTTTGAATGTTGATTTCAAGGCAAAGTTTATTTTTCTTCATGAATTTATCTTTTTCTGATAAATTAACTTTTCATCGCTTATGTTATTCACTATTGACCAAATGAGGAATTTGTGATTTTGTTTCTCCAATGTAGTATTCATCCAGATGCCATAATGCCTGTCAGATTGTTAGAGAAATTTTCAAGGTATTTTTCTGTATACTCTCTGACCGTTTCCTTTGTGTCCTAATAGGTAGGTTAAGTGGTGAGTAAAAAACCATCATGTAGGGACTTGTGTTCACATTTGCTGACCGTTACCTTTTTTACACTAGGTGTACTGGTAGTAACTATTATGATGCAAGCCTGCTATGTGGGAAGGTGTTAAGCTTTTTCTGAAAGGTGTATGCATTTATTTACAGAGATTGATCCTAGCAGATCTCTGGCCAGGAAATTCCAGTTACTGGAAGGACATATACAGGTATTTTGATCGACATATCAAATGTAGCACAAATGTGATTATAAGGGAAGGTATCACTCTAATGCTGATGAGTATGGAAAGCAGAAAGAAGATATGTAACAGTGGTGATCACTGAAGGTGGTTTGATCACAGTGCCTAATTTGTGCTCGTTGTTTCCGGGGCTGAGCACCGGCACTCATTTTTGAGGGCCGGGGCTCATTCTTCTGCCTCAAGCATTTGCTGCGAGCAAAAGACACATATGGGAAAGACGGAGGAAGGGAAAAACGAAAAGGCGTCACAAAGGTAGAAAGCAGAAAGCTGCAAGAGTGAGCTGAAGGGGCAGGGAGTGGCTTTAATGGATTAAGAAGGCCCGAGATGGCTTTAGGATTACGCTGCCTCAGTATTCCGTGTTCACACATTTAATTGCAGCAGCCGCGTGTTAAAGAAGAGGGCTTTTGGCACCGACATCTTTTTATTTACAAATTAAGTACTGTTTGATCGCTGTTGGTTAGAGGGATATTACTGAGACATTCTGTTACTGTTATGAAGTTCTGTTTGACCCTAATCCAGACACCACAGTTATAACTAGCATTTCATATACATTTAGATCGGACGTGCTGTTTCAAGTTTCAGGGAAAAATATCACAGAGAAGGAGACAAGTGTTATATATTGTCCAAGCATTGGGTAAACGCGACCAGGTAGGTCGTTCATGCCCCTTTGACTAGTGCAGATATGGACTAATTTACCGATTCTGAGCAGATGGATTGGAAAAGTTATTCATTTACCTCAACTTGCTTAGAGATAATGCATTCGGGCACGTAAGAATCCTACAGTCCGGCATATTTTTTTATTGTTGTTATGAGTTCTGGTAACATTTTTCCACAAGCGCACAGACAAGAAACCATCAGCTTTATTTTTAACGGCTTTATTGTAAGCCAACTTTAATGCAGAATAAATGAAACAAAATGATCGCAGAAATCAGTAAAAACGTAGCAAGAGCATAAGCGCCTAACCTTTGGGTAACATTTTATGTATAGAGCATGTTTTTAAGTATCACTACATGCGTAATTCTTTAGCATCAAAGGTATTCCCATTAAGAGGGTATGTATTTAGATTGAGTCAACACCCTTTTTGTACTTGAACTTCATAGTTTTTCTGGTTTGTAGTCCTGTCTGCGAGATCAGGCTATTTTATGTTTCTATGGGAAATGATGTTATAAAATAAACAGCCCAAGTGGCCTTAGAATGGCTCAGTGTGGCGCCGCACTGCACTGCAGTCTGCAACGCCCTCGAGCCTCTGCTTTCTCATGGAGATTATATACCCTCTGTGCCATTTATTTTGAAAAGGTAAAAGTTGTGATCATGACAGAGAAATATAAAGTGAGAGAAATAGGGCCTGATTCTAACTTTGGAGGACGGTGTTAAACCGTCCCAAAAGTGGCGGATATACCACCTACCGTATTACGAGTCCATTATATCCTATGGAACTCGTAATACGGTAGGTGGTATATCCGCCACTTTTGGGACGGTTTAACACCGTCCTCCAAAGTTAGAATCAGGCCCATAATGTGAGAATTCCCTTACACGCTCAAGTAAAAGCCTAAAGCTATCTTTCCTTCAATAAATATCAGTTCCAATGAATGCATGAACTAATAGCATTTTGTCAAAACACACAATAAATGTAGTGGGTATTGTTGCACAATAATGAAAATGAACGCATCAGCAGCGCGACTAGAACGGTGCTGGCATGGGAGAAAACCCACCGGGCCGCGTGGCATGCCCCTTCACCCACAGGCAGGCAGGTAAATACCCCGGTGCCTGATCTTCGGCTCCTCTGCTGCAGCAATATGACCGGGATTAAAGGCACATAAGGCACATAAGGCGCCCACGAAATGAAACCGAGGTCCAGGAAAGGACATAGCTCTCTGCGGAATCAGGCCATAATTGAGAAACCTTGACCCCTCAGTATATTAAGGAAGTGATCCAGGTTTGTGCATTCTTCACTGGAGACGTGCATAGACTCCTTCACGAATGAGGTACTGCTGTTGAGGACTGATCTTCGCAACATAAGTTCAAGACTTAAGAAAGTTGAAGGTTCTACTGCCCTCCTCCAGCAAGACACTAAGGCCCTCAAATCCCAGGTCAAACTTCTCCAGGCCACAAACCTTGAAGGCTCACCAGGAGGACAATGAAGGTATGTCCAGGTGCCACAATGTACACTTCCTGGGAGTCCCAGAATGTGCGGCGGGGCCAGCGACGGACCTCTTTGTCGAGGATCTAATTTTTAAGACTCTGAAACCCAGTAAAATTTCCAAATATTTCTGTGTGGAGCGGGCCCATCGAGTCCCTGAAGGGCGCCCATAACCAGGGGCCCCTCCACGACATATAATCGCCAGAATTTTCAATTTTCGCTACCGGGATGTGACACTCCAGATGGATCACAGCACTCCTCCCATAACTTATGCAAAGATGCCCTCAAAGTTCAGAAACAACATCGTAACCCTGTCTGGTCTGGCGTGGGACCAGACAAGCTGCCCCTATCACCTCTCAAATTTGCCTTAGTCCTGGAACCGTTAGCGGCCTAGGTCCACAGAGATACTTTGATCCATGGATTGTGCTGGATGGAAAAGTGGGAAGACAGAATATCAATATACGCCGATTATATTCTACTATATGTTGTATCTCCTTGCCCCTCCATCAATAGACTACTGGACATATTCACCAGATTTGGTAAATATTCAGGATATACCATCAATTGGTCTAATTCTATGTGTATGTCCTTCAAGGGAAGACTCCACCGAACTTTGAGACACGGGTAGCTTTTGACGGTTTCCCCTAACTTGTTATTTATATCACTACTGATCCTAACTTGTTCCACACTAACAACCTTCAGGGCCCTTTACACCATCTGAGGAGAAACATCCATTATTGGAGGTCACTCCCGCTCTCCCTACTCGGGCGAGCTGCCTTGTTTAAAATGATGGCACTACCACAATTCCTGTATCTGTTACAAAGCACACCATTATCGGTTCCTACAACCTATTTCAAAGCTATAGAGGGCAAAGCTAGAGCCTTGTTGTGGGAGGAGGGAGCCCCATGTTTAGCTATAACAAACTGACATGGGACTGGTATGAATATCCAGAAGTATTACTGGGTGGCCCAACTGGCGCTTATCAACCAATGGGTTCATCAACCCCCAAATGAACTGGTGTACTGTATGGACCACTATGCCCTGCAAGCTGGTGGCTACCTGAGAGCACTATACACTCCTCTGAAACACTTACCCCTCACAGGACCAACAGCTCTTACAATTTAGATTTTGCATACCACACTTTCGAAACTGGTCTGGGGAGATAGGCTAACTTAGGCCATACCACTGTGTGACTCAGAGAAATTGGGTAGGTTGGGGTTGAGGCCAGGCTTTGATAAATAGGATCTGATCAGCATTTCCAGCATAGGGAAGCTTTGGTCCCAAGGAGCGATACTCTTATTTATTGACTTGCCACCACAGAAACCTTAGGGTACTGACAGGTGTGACATGCATTACAGGCGATGATCCCTAGAGTGGATGACCTTCCAGAATCATCACCATTGGAAGATAGACAGTTAGAGGACCACATTAGCTGAAACACAATTCCTCTGACCTATAGGGATCTACTCAACACCCCTGATTCTCTCCTCCACCTGTTGGAAGCACTTGCCTCTCCTAAGGAGGTAGCGATCCGCTCAAGATTCAGACTGGTGCAACTCCAAATACTACACAGAGCATACCTTTCCTGTCACACTATAGTAAAAATGGGCCAGCGACCTAACCGAGCCTGGCATCGACAGTGTGGGCACGAGGGGTCCTTTTTTCACATTATATGGCTCTGTCCAGTGATTCAGACCTTCTGGAGAGCAGTGGTGGCACGCATCAACAGTGTTTGTGGTGGAGGCTTAACTCCTTTCCCAAAGAGGTGTCTTCTAAAAGTGTGGGGCACCACAGACTTGGGCCTCATGGAACAGATTTGGGTCACCCTAGGAATAATGATTTCGAAAAAGAAACGTAGCCCGTGCATGGGGCACTCAGTCTTCACCGCTCCTCAAAGAATGGAAACGAGATTTGGACTGGTGTAATGTGGCGGAGAAGGTGGTGTTTGAGAGCAGAGGCTGCCCTGGCAAATGAGGGAAGATCTGGTGCAAGTGGAATGTTTAGAGAGGTAGTACATGTGCTGTGCCCCTGGCAATGGCCTTGGAATCTGGCACCCAACATAACACTGCTAGTGATGTATGCGAGCGGATAGAGAATTGTGATGATGAAAATGTACCTGTTTGGGGCTGGCGCCCAGTATGTATGCTAGATGTAATCATTCACTTATTTGATAGTGGCTGTGGTATATGCATTCTCCTGAGGATCACTATGTATCCAATAAAAAGATGTTATAAAAAAAAGAAAACACATCAGCTATTGCAAATGAATAAAGACATACAAGTCCTAAGCAAAGTAGCAAATTCACTGTATGGGGGTCGGGGAAGCCTAAAAGACAAAATATATATACCATTAGGGCTGCTGTGAAGAGTATGGTAACAGGGAAGCCTTGTTCAGATGTATTGATGTTGGTCGATCATGCAAATGAGGGAAGCTTTTGTAGACAGCTGGCCTGGTGTGTGGTGATATACAAGGCCCAAGTATCCCCTATTAGTGAAGTGTAGACAGTGTCTAGGAGGTCGGGGCTCTTTAGTGGTAGCTGTGGATGAGCAGCCAAGACTTATCTAGGAAACATGGAAAGCTTATGCAATACCACTATAGTCCCACAGCACTTACACACATGAAAGAACCACACAGTGTTACAAACATAAAGGTACTTTATTATAGTAACACAAATACTAGAATACTGAATAGGCAATCCTCCCACTGGAGGTAAGTAAACACACTATTTTATACACATTAGCAATCAGTAAATTGCATAGAAAACAATAGCCATTGGAAAAAGCAATAGCAAATAGTGAGGCCCCTAGGGGAGGGCCAAACCACATATTAAAAAAGTGGAATGTGAAGGGCAGTCAACCACCAAAGGAAGGGGAATCAGTAGATGGGAGCTGGAGGAACTAGGAACCCCAAGAGGTGAGTACCAGAGTGGCCCCCAGCAACCAAGAGAGCAGAGGTAAGTACATGGTTTTCCCCAAAACCAATAGGAGGATTTTGGAAACGGATTATGCAAGACCCAACCAAGAATGGAAGAACCCAAAGGTAGAGTCTGACAGAAGAGGACCTGCAAAGGAAGGGGACCAAGTCCAGTTCGTGATGCAGTGTCTGGTTGTGGCAGGAGCCACTACCTACTCTTCTGTGGATGCAGGACCAGGTCAACGGTGGACCAAGAAGGTCAACAGTGCAGCACAGGAGCTGAAGAGGAGTCACAGGAGTGATGCAAGTGATCTCCCACGTCGGCGATTGAGATGCAGTTGGTTAGTGGTGCTGTAAAACCACCAACAAGCCTTGGCAAGGCTGAAGAGTCCCCGCAAGGTCCAGGGGACTTGACCCAAGGAGGGGAGTCCTCTGTGAGCCCCACAGGCAACCCTCTGGCAGCAGGCACAGGAGGCACAGTGAGGCCCACTCAGCACACATGGAGGAGTGTCCCATGTCGCTGGAGCAGCAGGCAGGAGACTGTGCTTTGCAGGAACAAGTGCTGGGGGCCTGGGCTACACAAAGCCTGAAGATCCCTTGGAGGAGGAACAAACAAGCCTGGTAGCTGCAAGAGTTGCCGTGCATGTGGGTACTGTCCTGCAAGGAGAGGACCAAGGGGACCACCAGTGATGCAGGATCCACGCAGCTCTAGAGGAGAGAAGATCCAAGCAGCCAGTCATCGTTGCAGTTGGTGCCTGCGGATGCAGGGGAGTGACTCTTTCACTCCAAGGGAGGTTCCTTCTTACTTCTTTTGAAGACTCATCGCCCTCAGAGAATACACAGCTGGGGAAATGTTGCAGTTGCTGGAAGAGCTGGAGAAACAATGCTGCTGAGCAGAGTTGTCTCTGAAGTTGCAGATTGTTGGTTCCTGCAGTCCCAGTGGCAAGACGATGAAGTAAACAATGCAGAAGAGTCCTGCTGGAATTTTGCATATCGATTCTGCGTACTCACCCAAGAGGGAGACCCTAAATAGCCCAGGAAGGGGATTGGTCAACTAGTAGGGTGACCACCTATCAGGAAGGGGCTGTGACGTCACCTACCTGTCCTGGCCACTCAGATGCTCTCAGGGGCCTCTGCCCACCTTGGATTCAAGATAGCAGAATCAACTAGGCACCTGGAGGAGCTCTGGGCACCACCCTTTGGGTGGTGAAGGACAGGAGATTAGTCACTCCTCTTTCCTTTGTCCAGTTTTGTGCCAGAGCAGGGACTGGGGATTCCTGGACTGGTGTATACCGGTTTATGCAAGGAGGGCACCAAATGTGCCCTTCAAAGCATACCAGTGGCTTGGGGAGGCTAGCCCTCCCAAGCCATCTAACACCTATTTCCAAGGGAGAGGGTGTTACCTCCCTCTCCCACAGAAAATCCTTTGTTCTGCCTTCCTCTTCCTGAGCTGGTCAAGTAGCAGGAGGGCAGTAAACTGTCTGAGGGGTGGCAGAAGCGCGGGCTGCCCCAAAAACGTCAGAAGACTGGAAGAGCAATGCTGGGGGTCCTCTAAGGAGCCCCCAGAGTGCATGGAATCATACAATCAATACTTGAAATAGTATTGTGGTATGACTGCGACATGTTTGATACCAAACATGACCAGGTTCAGAGTTACCATTATGTATTTGGACCTGTGGCCAGTACACAGGTAAAATATCTTCCCCACACTTATGAAAGTCCAGTGTAATGGAGCTGGAGTTCATTTGAGGCACCTCTGCTCATACAGGGATGCCCTCATGCACAGGTATCTGCAGCCTGTCGTCTGGGCTAGGATGACCTACTATAGGGGTGACATACAGTGACCTTGTGAAGTGACCTGTAGTGAAAGTGCAATAGCAAGCCTGCAGACACATTTTAAATGGGCTCCTATGGGTGGCACAATACATGCTGCAGGCGATGGGGAACCCTTGGTGCCCCAATGTCCTAGGTACCTAAGTACCATATACTAGGGACTTATATGGGGGCACCAGTATGCCAATTATGGGGTGTGCCAAGTCTTCAGCAACCAAATTTAGAGGGGGAGAGCACAATCACTGAGTTCCTGGTTAGCAGGAACCCAGTCAAAACAGTCAAAACACACTGACAGCAGGCAAAACGTTGGGGTTAACCGTGCCAACAAGAGGGTACTTTCCTGCAGTTTGATCACTGGTCTCCCTAAAGATGATAAGCCTATGCCCCAGTGTTCTTTTATAGACTTACAGACCACTCTTAAGCTTCATAAATTACATTATTATGCAGCAGCCTAATACCCCCTTTACTTTGCCTCACACTTTTTCCCTGAAACTACTTCAATAGTAAGTTTACGTTGTCTATATTTACTGAATTACATCATCACTTAGACATCAGGAACCCATCTTTAAAAGTACATATATTTTAGTGTACATTTAAACAGTTACTAGTAAACTATTTATATAATCTAATATTGTATCATTTAGAGACAGTGTCAGTGTTACAGTATTAGAGTATTTAACCGAAAAATATCTGCAAAAAAATGAATGGCTACGCTTAGAATAATATCACTTATTAGTTTAATTATATTTAAATCAAAATAAACACGTATACTTATGGTTCTTGTTTAGCTTAGTATAATAGAATTCAATTAAATTAAAAACAAATAGACTTAATAGAATATTAGCCTAGGTTAAGCAGTAAAGTTCGAATAATGATTTTTTTATCATTTTAATTTATTTGAGGCTAAAGGTACAAATTAATTTATTACCATAGAATGATATATTTAGACTTAAGTTGCTTATATTGAAATAATCATGAGGTTGGCGTTAGCATGAAAGTTTTTGAGTTAAATAAATAGATGAAAAAACAGGTCTAGAGCTAGACTTTTTCATCTCAATGGTGGGAATGCCCTGCGCCATAGAATGGCATTCTGTGTCCATGAGGGCTAATGTAGATTTTGGTTGTGCAAGTGCTACCCATGGTTTTGGAGGAGGCCCGAGCCATACTCACCCACGCCATGTCTGGCGAGGGAGGTGCAGCAAAGTTGACCATCAGATGTGGGCTGGACACGACTGACTCACCAGAAAGAGTCCCTCGTCAGTGGCAATCAGACACCAGACCTGGTTGAGAACTACTGCCTTTTCAGGGGAGGTCAAGACTTCACACAAGCACATGCCTTTTGATGGCTCTCTTCTTTTTGGCAAAAGGTAGACTGAGTGCTAGAGTGCTTTAAAGACAGCATGGCTAAGGACAGATGTTTGCGCCAGTCCATGGTTCCCTACCAACCCCAGTGTGCCTTTCGCCCATTCCATGACTACTTTCAGAGCTTCCAACTGCGTTCATTCCTGCCTTGCCACCAAGGCTTACAGGATTCTTAGCATTTTTGTGGCTGCCGACACAGTTCCCACAAATCATGTGGGACTACCAGCCAGAGGTTAGGCCAGAACATCCCCCTACCTCTTTGGTTACTGCCTCCAAGCCCCTTTAGTTTGCCCTCATATCAGCACAGGCGCCTAGTGGGAGTTAGGAATTGCTATCACCTTTCCCACTGGTAGTCCTAACATCAGACTAGTGGGTTTTTCAAATTGTCTAGAGAGGGTACTCCATCCTTTTTCTATCCCTACCCCACCTCACTCCAATCTCACAATTGGCTGACAGAGGATCATCTCTCCTTGCTTTGTCAGGAAGTACTGGGTATTATGGCCAGAGGGCCATCAAGAGGGTGGCGGCCTCAGAAGTAGGTTGTGGTTACTATTCCCTGTATTTTCTGGTGTCCATAAAAGATAGAAGCCCCTTGAGTGCTCACCAAGGTGATGGTGGTGGCTGCAGCACATCTGCCGAAGTCAGGGGTTTCAGTCTTCCCCGACCTGGATTAATTGTTGAGGGCGGGCTTGCCTCAGGCAGTCATCTCCCACCTATGGTGGCTGTCCTGCACTCGCTGGTGTTCACTGTCAGCTTGCCATTGCAGTTTCAGGCCTAGCCTCTCTAACAGTGAGCCCAGGATTTTAAGGCAATGATTCTGATGATTTAGTTATTTTTTCGGTGAGACTGACTCTGAGACAGCTGGGCCTCACGGCCTCCTGCATCCTGATAGTGACTGATGCACTTGGGGTGAGGCAGCCATCTGGGAGAAGTGGAGGTCTGAAGACACTGGTCTCTGGTGGAGTCTCAGCTGCACATCAACCTGCTGGAGCTGCTAGTGATCCAGCTGGCATTAAAAGCCTTTCTTTGTTCGATGAAGGGAAGGCTAGTTTATGTGTTTATGGGGAACAACACTGCCATGTGGTACTGCAACAAACAGGGCTGGGTGGGGTTGTTGATCCTGGAGATGAATGGAACATCATAGCATTTCCCTGGTGGTTCAAAATCTGGTGAAATCTCTGAATGCCAGAGCAGACAGACTCAGCCATTGATGCTTAGCAGATCACAAATGGTGAAGAAAGGGAGGCCTGTGAAGGAATTGACCACCTCATGATGGATAGTACTCTGCATAAGACCTGCTACACATTGGCCAAGAATCAACTGCCTGAGGATTTGTGTGCTCATTCCACCAGAGCAAAGGCTGCAACCATTGTGTTAGCTTGCAGGGTCCCTATCCTGAATATTTGTCAGGCATCAACCTGGGCTTTAAAGACAGCATTGCTACGTACAGATGTTTGGGCCAGTCCATGGTTCCTTGCCAACCAGAAATTCTGGTAGTTTCACCCCCTGCAGAGTGAGAATTTAAGTATTTAAGTATTTGGTAAATGGATGTTTTCATCCTGTTTGATTGAGAGATATTCCCATGCTTTATGTGACATCGCTAGGGAGATCTTGCCTGCAGTCCTTGAAGAATTTCAGACGAACCTGGCTCAAACCATCCAGGGTGGTCAAAATGTGGCCAAATACATTATCCACTCTGAGCTGGACACTACAGATTAATTGGACAGAGCAGTCAGCACTAGCGTAATGCTTCGGCATCGTGCTTGGATGAGATCTACGGGCTGCTCAGATGCCATGCAGTCCTCTCTAAAGAATATGCTATTCAATATGTCTCTCCTGTTTGGAAAGAAGGACGATTCCATGCTACAATGCTTCAAAGGAGGCTGGGCCACGGCTCGTTCGTTAGGCCTTTCTACTTCTACTAGATAGTACTCTCAGCAGTTTTGCCTCTTTTGAGCACTGTCCAGCAATGCTAAAACCCAATCCTCTGCAACAGGCACCCTAGCCCTTTTGAGGGTAAGGACTCAAGCAGACTACGTCCACATTACCAGAGATAGCAAACTTCTCAGCTTGCTGCTCCTCCAACATATCTCTGTAAACTGTTTTATTTCAATTATTTCACCATTAGTGACACATGACCACCCTGTGGATGGCAAGATCAGGCATTTCCTCCAAAGGAGGCAAAACCCCCTTCAGGGGCCTTCATATCGCCCAACGGCGATACTCCCTGACTTTCCTTTTTGACCCACTGCGTCTTCTGCCCACATCACAGTGGTTTTTAGGGGAGCACCGTTCTTTCTTGCTCTAGGAGGAGCAGGCTCTGTTGGCAAAATAAGCCATAGAGAGGGCTCTGGCCCCAGAAATAGGGGCTACCTGGTATCCTGCTGTTGTATTGTGCCATAGAAGTATGAAGGCCTTTGTCCAGTTTAGATTTCCACCCTCTCAACACCTTCCTGTGTAAAGACAAATTGAAGTTGCTTACATTGGTCCAGGTTCTGTCTGCCCTGGATTCTGACTACTGGGTGGTGGCTTGGACCTGCAGGACACCTATTTTCATATACCTCCCCTGAAGTCAGACAAATGCTACTTATGGTTAAAGGTAGGTCAGCAGCACTTTTTAATTTATGGTGCTCTCCTTTGGCTTCACCACTGCTTATGGGTGTTTGGATGTTCACAAAAAGTAATGGCAGTGGTTGCAGTACACATTCGGATGTTGGGGGTTTTAGTTTTCCCATACCTCGATTTACAGTTGAAGTCAGGCTCACCACAGTCAGTCGTAGATCTGCGTCAGACGTCACTAGGGTTCACCATCCATGTGCTGAAGTAACAACTGACTCCTACGCAAAGACTTACTTTCATTGGGACCATTCTGGATCTGGTGTGATATAAAGCCTTCTCTCTGCTACATGTCCAGGACATTTTTGCTATGATCCTGTTGTTTCAGCATGTGTCCTAGGTCTCAGTAAGAGTGTCTCTGCATTCATCTTCTTGCTAATTATGCAAGGGGCATATGCAGGCTCAGTAGTGTAACTTGACGTCTTAGTCAGTCCAGTACCAGGAGATCTTGTCAGATTGTATCTAGCTTTCAAAGGAGACTTCAATAGAACTGCAGTGGTGGCAGCCTGATTCCTGTTGGACCAGCAGCAGACCACTCTCCCTGTCCCACCCAGAGCTGACAGTGGTGATGGATGCCTTACTGCCCAGCAATGGAAGCCTTCCTTGCATCTTTCATAGGGAGACTGGTTCAGGGTCTCATGGACAACAACTCCACCACCATGTGGTCCTGTAACAAGCATGTCAGGTATGGTCCTGGTCCTTTGCCAAAAGGCACTTGGTATCTGACGCTGGCTGGAGCATCAATTCATTTTCCTGGCCATGTACCACCTGGAGGGATCTTTAAATGCCAAGGTGGACAAACTCAGGGGGCAGCACCTATTTGGTCGCAAATGGCAGCTACATGCCAAATTGACACAAGACATCTTCCAGCAATGGGAAGTATCCAGGCTAGATCTATTCACCACCATCAAGAACTCTGAGTGTCAAACCTTTTGTATGTGGGAGTTTCCAAGAAGGTTCTCTCTTGGAGGCACATTCCGGAGCACAGGACTCCTGCATCTTTTTCCTTTGCTGCCTGTGCTGCTTCGAGTTCTGAAACACATGAGAAACAACTTGGCCCAAGTCACCACAGATGCTCTGAATTAGGCAAATTACTACTACCCAGAACTTCAGGGCACGAGCATCTCCCTGCCGACAAAGCTACCCCTTTGGGAGCTTTCCATGTTGCAGCAGTGGGGCAGGGTCCTGTACCTGAACCTGTGCAATTGCACCTTCACGCATGGAGATTGATCGGCAGCAGTTGATGCATTTAGGCGGTCATTCTGACCGCGGCGGTCGCCGCCCGCCAAGCGGTTCCCGCCGAAAGACCGCGGCGGCCATTCCGGCTTTCCCGCTGGGCCGGCGGGCGACCGCCAGAAGACCGCCGTCCGGCCCAACGGGACAGCCCCTTCAACAATGAAGCCGGCTCGGAATGGAGCCGGCGGAGTTGAAGGGGTGCGACGGGTGCAGTGGCACCCGTCGCGATTTTCACTGTCTGCACAGCAGACAGTAAAAATCTTTGTGGGGCCCTGTTAGGGGGCCCCTGCACTGCCCATGCCAGTGGCATGGGCACTGCAGGGGCCCCCAGGGGCCCCACGGCACCCGTTCCCGCCATCCTGGTTCTGGCGGTGGACACCGCCAGAAACAGGCTGGCGGGAAGGGGGTCGGAATCCCCATGGCGGTGCTGCAAGCAGCGCCGCCATGGCGGGTTCCCTGGGCCAGCGGGAAACCGGCGGGAAACCGCCGGCTCCCCTTTTCCGCCTGCGGCTTTACCGCCGCGTCAGAATCGCCCAGGAAGCACCGCCAGCCTGTTGGCGGTGCTTCCGCCGCAATCCGCCATGGCGGTCATGGACCGCCAAGGTCAGAATGACCCCCTTAATCTTTTTCCTGAAGTTGTGGATGTCATCCTTGTAGCCAGCTGTCCCTCTACAAAGTCTGTCTATGCTGTGCCCTGTGACAAGTTTGCATTCTGGTGTGGCACCTGCAAAGGAGTGTCTTGTTTGTTTTATCTCTGGCCCCCAAGGATTTTCAGTGGGCACCATTAAAGGTATTCAGATCACCTGCTGTGATGAGGTATTTAAAATGTTTTAACACATGTTTCCTATCAAACCCTTTTTGATGCCACAGTGGGATCTGAAGTTTGTCCTCACTTTCCTCATGTGCACATCCTTTCGAACCAGTGCACAGCTGTCTCCTGACTCTGAAGACTGTATTCCTCTGTTGCAGCCTCTAGAAAGACAGGGCCAAGGCTCCCACCACTGAATTGGCACACAGAGTGCCTATTCTTGATATCTATCAGGCCGTAACTTGGGCATCAGTGCACACATTATACGCAGCACTACTGCCTTGACAGCCAGGTCCACCGAGTAGGGTGCTTCCCCTGTTCAGTCCTGCAAAACTCTTTAATCTGTTTGTACTGGTAATCAAGTAGGGTTAAATGTTGTTGCTCCATCAGATTTTGATTCTGTGGCACTTCTTTTACCATCACACTGGCTGTTGTGGCAGGCATATGAGGTATTGTAAGAGAGGTGGCATGTGGTTGTTTAATAATGTCCCAGGAGTTAATACAATCATTTCAAGATAAGTTAACTTTAGGGGCATTAGGGGCTAAGTGATTCTGTGTTTAGGTGCAGGGATCATTTGCTGCATTTCCAGTGTTGTGCATCGGGGAGGATAAAGTCCATTTAGCATGTGGTTATAACAAGGATATTTTCTTACCCCATGCCACCATGTGCCAGGAGAGAGAAGTGATAATGGCATTTTAGACAAAGCACAGCCAGAATAATTTCCCAAATTAATTATTAGTAAGACCACAAAACATCTGTTTAGTCCTTCCTGCACTTGAGACCACTGGGCTCAGGGGTTAACATGAAGCTCAGTCTGCTCTTACGGTAGAAGTATATCAATGAGAACCCGAGGTGAGGTACCCAAGATGTGAACCAGGGGATAGCATCAGCTCTGGGCACCCTAGGGGTGGACCCAGCTGGTAGTCAGTCCTCCTTGTGTTTACTAATTTTCCTGTCGGACCTGCTGCACAAAGTGGGGCGGGCATCTCCACTAGCCGAAATGCCCTGGGGCAGTGTAACAAAAAGGCAGGAGCCTTTGAGGTTCACCGTCAAGTGTTGCAGTTCTTGCAGGGGGAGGTGTGAAGCACCTCCACCCTGAGCAGGCTTTGTCCCTGACCCCAGAGAGCACAAAGGCTCTCACCCCTTGGCATCAGAAACATGTCTGTTAGTGGCAGGCTTGCACAGACCGGTCAGCCTCAAACTAGAGGGTTGGGTGAAATACAGAGGGCATCTCTAAGATGCCATCTGTTTACATCTTTCAATAAATCCAACACTGGCACAGTGTGGGTTTATTGAGCTGAGATGTTTCATACTAAACTTCCCAGTCTTCAGTGAAGCCATTGTGGAGTTCGTAATGACAAACTCCCAGCCCTTGTACTCAGTATGGCCACTCTGCACTTACAGTGTCTAATGGACTTAGACACTGTAGGGGCATATTGCTCGTGCAGCTATGCCCTCATCTGTGGTATAGTACACCGTGCCTTAGGGCTTTAAGGCCTGCTAGAGGGGTGACTTACTTATGCCACAGGCAGTAGTTTGTGGGCATGGCACCCTGGGAGGGATGCCATGTCGACTTTACCCTTTTCTCCCCACCAGCACACACAATCTGCAATGGCAGTGTGCATGTACTTGATGAGGCATCCCTTAGGGTGGCACAATTAAAGCAGCAGTCCTTAGATACCCTTCCTGGTCACAGGACCCTTGGTACCACTGGTACCTTTTACAAGGGACTTAGCTGTGTGCTCAGGGGTGTGCCAGTTGTGGAAGCAATGGTACAGTTTAAGAAAAGCCTCGTTAGCAGGATCCCAGCACACACTCAGTCAAGTTAGCATCCGCTATCAGGAAAAAAGTGTGGGGTAACCATGCCAAAGGGGCACTTTCCCACAGTATTGTCTTGAATTACACTCGGTACTCCCTTGTGTCTGGAAATATTTATACCTCTCTGAAGAGCTCTAATGAGACCTAAACACATGCACCAGGGGTTGATTTAATTAATTCCCAGTTGGATTGAATGTTATTTTACCAATCAAAAGCTATGATACTGTGTGTGGAGTGGTAAAAGGCTATATTTACTGTATTTTCAGCATTGCATTGATGCAACTAGCTAATTCTTTGTGTAAAGACTTTGCTGTAAAAATGGTGAAAGGCTTTGTCACTTTGCAGCTTGGCATGAATGGCACTGTGCTATTCCTATGCTTACAAACTCTGCTGCAAAAACAGACATTTGAGATTAGAAGATTCACAGTGGTGGTGGTGTTGTATAAGGCTTCATATAAACGAGTTGCTCTCTACCTAAAACTTGGGAACTAGCCAGAGTTTCCTGCACTCCTTTTTGCATAATGTATGTAGCAGTCTAAGCGTGAAAGGATATTGTCTTGCCTTATATTGGCTGGTCCCTTATGTCTGGACAAGGCTATACCTCTCTGAAGAGCTCTAACTAGAGTGAAATTTGTGTCAGGGGTTGCTTTTATTACTTCCAGGTTGGCCTGGATGGTATTTTACCAATTCAAAGCTGTAACACTAAGGCCAAAGTGGTACTGTAAAAATGACAAAAGGCTTTGACACTTATATATATCATATAACAAAAGTTAAAGTTTTGTTATAGTGTTATGGTAATAGAGGAATTGTAATAATATCTGCTTTCACATTTAAAAAAAAACCTCAGACATTCACTGAAAAAACAAAGGCTAAAGTGACTTTATAGTTAGGTGAAAATGTCAGTTAAATGTAATATTTTGAACTAAAAAAGTAAACCACTAAAATTCATCAATTGTAGTTTAGTGAGTTAATTAGAAATTGTGCCCCCACCATTCACTCCTTATGGCCTCACAGTTTACATTACAGATGAGATGTTTAATGACATTATTGATAATATCCCTGATAACATCTTCTAGGAAATTAGGAAATTTGGTTACTGGTTGAGGGGAGTAGCCCTACTCAAGCAGAAACCACAATTCTTTTGAGGATGAAACATAAGGAAAACCCAAATTCACCTGTGTTCAACCTTCTGGCAGCATGGTACAAAACCAGTCAGGCTTAACTTAAAGGCAATGTGTAAATATGTATGCAGCACAGAAACAGCAATACAGTGAAAACACAACACAAGAAAAAATCCCACACCAATTTAGAAAACTAGAGTACAATTTAATAAAAATTAATTGACACCAAGGCAGTACAAATCCAGTCGAGGATAAGCAAATTTGAATGGTTTAAGTACAAATAGTGCTTAAAAGCACAAAGAAATCCCAGCTCACTGATATACGTCCGTAAAAAGAATTGTTGTCCAGAGATTTTCATTTTTTTATTTGTGTTTTTGGATTATTAGAGAAGTAATTTAGCTTGGGTAGACATTGCTGATCCAGCCGTCTTTTTCTGGATGACATTTTTGAAAATGGCATATGTGTTGTAGTGGTGATGTAATATTTCAGGAACCATGAGATCTATACACTTCATTAGTGTCAAAACATAGATTTGGGGGTCACGTAGTCTTATAGAGACAGAAAACAACTCCTCAGAGCAACCCTTCCACCTTTTCCAAAATGGCGGCTTTAATAGAGGAAAAAGAGGCATATATAGAAATATACACTTAGTAATGGTTTTTATCCTTTAATGTATACACCAAATTTTGTTTATGATATGAATATGAAAAAAGCAATAGTGTTTATCACTCCTATTTTAGACACATTTTCATAGTTCACTTTATTTGTTTTGGCAAGGGCTCATGGTACATTTGCAGAATGTTGAACATTCGAGAAGAGCATGTTGACAGGGACATCTGTTTGTAGCACAGGTTTTGCAAGTACATGTATGTGAAAGTTCTGTTGGAAGAGGCTTTAGAACTTTTGTAGGTTTTAGCACCCCATCCATTTCTTCCCAACCAAATTTACCTGGATCCTTCTCAACATATGCATATGCATGATGAACAAACAACCTCCCTCCTCAGCTTCACAAAGGAACTGAAGACATTTTTTTTAAGAACCACCAGTGAACGCTCCACTTCTCCTCCCTCCCCCAGTGCCTGGAGACCCTAATGGGTGAGTAGTTGCACTTTACAAGCATTGATCGATTGATTGATTGATTCAAAACATTTACACATCTTCTGATCAAGTAGAGAGCTCTTTCAATGTGTCCATGCATGGAATATGATGTCAGCGGACTGTCATTAAGCTAGTCTGATCTCTTGATCTCCCCCTTACCGAAGAGCGTCAGATGTGTGACAGTCAGAACTTGTTTTCCACACACACACAAGGCATTTTTCTATGTCTTTAAAGTCACATTGTTCTTCTGTCTCAGCAAATCCTTCTGGAAACTTCACAGGTTCAGCAGTTAAAACTTCAAGCTTTGTTCAATAGTGTCATCACCCGTAAAAATATGTGCCTTGATAAGAACACTGGGCATCTCTGCGTAACGTTTCTTGTACAGAATATGAAGCAGGATTAAGTGTATTTTCTAGCCTGTTCCATAATGTATCCATAACTCTGACGATGCTTGACTTAAAAACATTGCAACATACCTAAGTAGCACAATGATAACATCTGTGTCATTTTACTGTACAGTGACTCGATTGGAACCATTTCAACCAGCCCACTCAGCATGTGACACAACACGAAGGTCAGCTTCCTCCAATTTGCCATTATGTTCTTGAACAATATGGCCCATACCCTTTGAATGTATCTCTGCAGGCACCAACTCCTCATTGACAATCATTCCACTTGCAATAACTGGAAATTCAGTGTTCACTGAAGCAACAGAATGTTTTGGCGATTTAACATCTCCAAGTTCATCTTTTTCGATGTTGATGACCAGAATTTATCAAGTTGCACAGGTATAGTTGTTGAATTTTTGATGCTGGCAAGGAAAATTGTTCCACTTGTAGACGTTTGTCAGATTCTCTCACATTCTTTGACAAATAGTTCAAGATAACTGTCAAAGACAATGTGCACACTGACTTTGATATCTGTAAAACAGACTGAACGACTTCTCCAAAATTTTGCATGGATATAATCTTGAACATTTGCAATTGTGACATATAGTCAGCAACAACAGACGTTTTCAATGAGGACACCTTTTTTAATTGAAATTTTTCAAGTGAAAGTTTTTTTTTCGAGCTCTTGTACAAGTTTGTGCTTCTTTGGTTTGGTTGCAGCATCTCCATCAAAAATGTGTTTGTTAGAAGAAGATCATGTGACAGAATATCTTTGATACATTAACCTCTTTCTTTTGCTACATTCATCGCTCCATGTGCTTGCGAAAGTTGTATTTTTGTAACCTGTTTTGTAGTGGCTGGTTGGATGAAATTCTTACTATGGCAGTTAAAGCGTGGAAGTTTAGCTTTAGTGATTATGTCAAACAGCTTTTTCTATTTCAATGCAAATCTATTCTGCTTCAGTTCTGTGTATAGTTCCAATGCATGTTCCACGTCATCTAGTAGATGTGTCTTTATATTATTATCCACATATTGGGGGTGATTCTAAGTCTGGCGGGCGGCGGAGGCCGCCCGCCAGACTTCCCCCCTCCAGAATACCGCACCGCGGTCGGAATACCGCTGCGGCTATTCTGTGTTTTACACTGGGCTGGCGGGCGACCGCCAAAAGGCCGCCCGCCAGCCCAGTGTAAAACTACCTTCCCACGAGGACGCCGGCTCAGAATTGAGCCGGCGGAGTGGGAAGGTGCGACGGGTGCAGTTGCACCCGTCGCGAATTTCAGTGTCTGCAAAGCAGACACTGAAATTATTTTTGGGGCCCTCTTACGGGGGCCCCTGCAGTGCCCATGCCATTGGCATGGGCACTGCAGGGGCCCCCAGGGGCCCCGCGACACCCCATACCGCCATCCTGTTCCTGGCGGGAGAACCGCCAGGAACAGGATGGCGGTATGGGGTGTCAGAATCCTCCATGGCGGCGCAGCTTGCTGCGCCGCCATGGAGGATTCATTTGGGCAGCGGAAAACCGGCGGAAGACTGCCGGTTTTCCACTTCTGACCGCGGCCGAACCGCCGCGGTCAGAATGCCCAGCGGGGCACGGCCAGCCTGTTCGGCGGTGCCCCCGTCATTTTAGCCCTGGCGGTCTTGGACCGCCAGGGTTAGAATGACCCCCATTGTTTGGTCACGAGGTTGTGTAGTCGCACAGGTCAGTCACTTCAAAGAGGGTTCCTTACTGCTGCAAGAAATGAAAAAGGCTATTATTGAAACGCTCCCCTCTCTTTACCACAAGTTTGTGGTGAGGAACAGTGTCACAGTGGTCATTCAATTTTGAATTTGTCACCTCTCTGAAAACATTGCAACTAGAAAGTTATTCATTGTATAATTCATGGTAAACCAGCTGCGATTGAGCAACATATTCACTTTTACGTGTCTGACCAACAGTTGCCTTGGAGCTTTTCTGTGATTTCGGTATCGTCTGTTCAAGTTTCGTATCTGGGCCCCAGCATTGAACCTTCCCTCTCTGTCTTTCACCACAAAATGTCTTTGGATGAATTTTCTGTAGAGGTATGGTTTTTCCACCTCCAGCTTCTTCACTCTTTCCAGATACCAGGACCCATATCTCAGGTAGTTTATGCAGTCGAAGTTGCGAAACACAGTAATCAGTGATTCCGCAGTCTTCACGTGCAGCTCCCAATCAGCTTCCCGATTAGCATGTACCACGTTTTTCATTAGAGCTATCATGTGTAAAACATTTCCCCAGTTCTTGCAAAGTTCTGATTTCTCCTCACATTCTTTGACAAACTCTGTGAGCTAGGTTTTTCAGGTTTTCTTATTTTGAACTAAGTGTATTGGAATTAGCCTGGCTGTGCATTTTGTATTTTGAATGAAGTGCACCCTGTGGCTTGTTCACTTCTGAGATAAGGTATGCAAAACCTAATTTGTCATTCTTGTTCCAGAAAGCATTCCAAGGCAATGTTTCTGTAGCCTCAGATATAATGAGCATACCTTGTAACGAAAAAACATAATGAGTTCCGTTCAATACTGACTAGCCAGTTTTGCTTCCAAAAATTTCAGCCTCAATAAATACATCGTCTATGCGATATCCACTGAGATAACTTCTGCACACTGCAACAGAAATTTTCTCATGTGGAAAACCCCCATCAGTGGAGAAAGATCATCAAATTCTACTGTATTGCTCATAAAAATGTAAGCTACCATAAAGAAAACACTTTCATTGCAGACAATTTTCAGTATAGACTGGTCTTCAAGCTGAGCATGCAAATTTTGGTATTTGTTTTTAGAGCTTTGCGTAGTTTTTGACTAGAGATGGTGTTACTGGTAAAAACCCAACCTTTTTTAGTGGTACTGTATTCTGGAAGATCAGAGCATGAATTCCAGCCCATGGAGGAACTGACTTTTCTTCTTCCTTCAGTCTGCACCGACTAAGCAATATGATAAATTCAGTTAAATCAGCTTTGCGGACCGCAGCATCAGGTAGAAGAAGATCCATGTCCTCAGCCACTTTAAAACTTTCTGGTAGACTGGGATGTGTTAATGGCTTGTAGTGATTTTGCACACCTTGGCAAGGCAGTTGGGTTATAAGTTTTCAGCTTTGTTTGTTTATCCCTAGAGCCGACAAAGCTTGTTTTCCAGCAGCTACTTCATTGGTAAAGTCTTGAAAAAGCACCATGGCAGTAGCATGTGTGGTGGATGCTTCAGACAAAGAAGAGCTGTCTATAAAATCAAAATTATGAAGAGCAGCAATTGTACATCCTTTCGTGGTACAGTGACTTGGAAGTGGTGTGCTGTCAAATTCACAAGATTTTACAGCATGAGCTGCTAATAAGTTCCTGCTCTGTACTATGTCATTATAACTTGTTGATACACTAATCCTTTAAGCAATTAGCTGTCTACTTTTGTACTTGTCATAGATTGCACTGGCAGTCATCATGTGTAGCAGAGTTTTCTTTTTGCTGTGATGTAATTTAATAAAACATGATTTGGAAAATACATTACATAGGCACAGCATAAGCCTGTTGGTTCATGGGATTGTCTTCCACTTCTTCCCTCATGTCTTCAAAGCCATCATCAATGTGGTCGGCTTCTGCGCAAACTCCAGCACTTTATTTTGTAACAGTTTTGCTTTGCTTATATTAAACAATGATGTAAAAAATGTTAAGAAAATATTAGGCATTCTTGTTGACTCCCATGATTTGCGGAGATCTGAGGCATCACAAAATTTGTCATTAAGTCCAAAAGCTAAATCTTTCAGGACATTGCTTAAATGGTTCCTGCTGATTTTACTGCATCCTGTGATCTTATTTTGGCAGCAAGAACTTCAGGAGTCAAATCAGCTGAGAACACCACCAGGGGCTCATTCTTTTTGTTAGACTGACAAAAACGAATTCTGTCAGTGTACATTCTTGCCAGAAAAATGTAAATTTCAAAATGCAGTTTCATCAATGTTGACCATTGTTTCTCTGATCTTACTGAGTGTGAACCTGTCTCTAGCACTTGAGTGGCTTTAAAACTTAATTTGCTTTTTCAAAGAGTGCAAACTTAATTGAGGGCTGGCTGTAAGGTTGCTGCTGGAAGCTCATTGTACGTTCATATTTTTGAATGTATGCACACATGCAGTTCGGGTGGGTATAGAAATATGCTGTAAATACATTCACTTTGGTGTTTAGATCAGCTAATCGACTGAAAACTTCATCTTGGAACAAACTAGCTGCAGATAAAAATGTTTGCCCTTTGAGATCAAATACACTGTACTTAGTTGTTTTGTCATTCCCTTTAGCCCTTGTTCTGGCTATACCACAGATAGTCTCACAATAAAGGGTACAAGGAGGTTGGCTGGTCCAGTGTACGTCCTCCTTACTCATAACATATTATTACTCATAAAAGTACACTGTTCCAAAAAAGTTTACAGAAACAGTCTGAAAGAGAAATAACATCAGAAGCATAAGCCTTCAGGTTGGATGGCTGCTGAGGTCCTCGACCTTCAGTTGCCCTCAGTGACGGTCAAGGCTAATATCTTGACAGAGATGCTTCAGCTGGGAGTCTCCCCATCTGAACTGCAACTCCCCCTTTTGGCCCTCACTGATGTCCTCTTGGGTACCTGGTCTAAACCCAACACAGGGGCTTCTGTGAACAGGACAATTGCCCGTCACCACAGGCCCGTCCAAGGAGACCCAAGAATCATCATCCAAGCCTTGAGAGTTTGGTGGTCTAGGCTTTCACCTCTCATGTCAACCCTGGTACGTCCCCTACCACTCCACTGAATAGGGAATCCAAGAGGCTAGAGACACTTGGGAAGAAGATGCTTTCTTCTGCAAGCCTAGAATTCCGATCTGTGAATACTGCATACCTCTTGGGATGCTATTTTCACGCTCCTTGGGATACGGTTGTACAAGTGCTGCCTGCGGTCCCTGATGAGGCCTATGCCGTGCTCTCCCAAGCAGTAGTAGACAGGAGAGATGCAACAAACTTCACAATCCGATGTGGATTCAATACAACTGACTGGCTAGGCAGTGTGGTTTTATCGACAGTGGCCCTCAGGCGCAGTGCTTGGCTACGCGCTACTGGCTTTTCTTGGAATGTCACGTCTGCTTTGATGGACATGCCCTTTGATGGCTCCCATCTCTTTGGAAGCTTAGCAGACTTGCCACTCCAGAGATTTAAGGACAGTCGGGTTAAGGCCCTGTCATTGGGGTTATCTCCTGCCCTGCACCAAACTCAATCCACTTTTCATCCCTTTCTTGGATAGAGAAGGGGCTACCAACCTTGCCAGTTCCCGTCCAGCCACTGCATGGCTGAGGGCGCAGTGTCTGCAGATCACATGGATCAGGCACTCAGAGGTTGGGTTAGTCGTCCACCCCTGATGCAGTAGCGGCCTCCTAATTTGCCCTTCCACCATCAGTTTGTGGCAGGATCTGTTATGACCTACCCCACTGGCAGTCCTTAACATCGGAGAGGTGGGTTTTGCAGTTGGTCCGAAAGAGCTACTCCCTCCTTTTCCTGACTTCTCCTGCCCATGCCACCATCTCAAGACAGGCTGACGGACGATCATCTTTCTTTTCTCTGCAAAAAAGTGGTGGCTTTCTTGGCCAAGGGAGCCATAGAGGGGACCACGACACCTGAAGTAGGTTGTGGTTTCTATTCCCACTACTTTCTGGTGCTGAAGAAAGATGTATTCCTTGGTCCTATCCTACACTTGGGGCCCCTCAACTACTTCCTCTAGAAAGAGAAAGTCAGAATGCTCACCTTGGCTCAGGTCCTGTCTGCCTTGGATCCAAGAGACTGGATGTTAGCATTGGACTAGCCAGACGCATATTTTCATATCCCCATCCTGCCTGTCCACAGACGTTACCTGCAGTTGAGGGTCAGCCAGGAGCAATTTCAGTTTGCCATGCTCCCTTTTGGCCTGACCAGTGCTCCTTGAGTGTTCACCCAGGTGATGGTAGGGGTTGCAACTCATCTGCAGAGATCAGGGGTTCAGTCGTCTCCAACTCGACGACTACCTGTTGAAGTGGGGCTCACCCCAGGCTGTCACCTCCCACCTCCAGACTACGGCAAACCTCCTCCATTTGCTGGGGTTCACTATAAACGTGCTGAAGTCACACCTGACTCATCTCTGATGCTTCCTTTAATCTGAGCTGTTCTGGACATGGTGCAGTTTAATGCTTATCATCCCAAATGGCGAGTCCAGGATATTTAGGTTATGATACCAATGTTTAAACCTCTATCATGGATTTTGGTGAGACTGACTCTGAAGCTGTTGGGACTCATGGCCTCCTGAATCCTGCTTGTGCAACATGGCCACTGTCATATGCGGGCTCTGCAGTGGGACCTGAAATTCCAATGGGCACAGCATCAGGGGAATATGACCGACAAGGTCCAGATCTCAGAGGATACTGAGAAAGATCTTCAGTGGTGGCTGACAAACTACAGTTAGGTCAACGGTAGACCCCTCTCCCCTCCCCAACCTTATCAGACAGTAGTGACAAATGCGTCACTCCTGGGGTGGGGCAGCCATCTGGGAAAGGTTGAGATCAGAGGACTCTGGTCTCTAGCGGAATCCAGGCTCCATATCAACTTGCTGAAGTTATGGGCAATCTGACAAGCATTGAAGACCTTCTAGCCATCCATCAAAGGGAGGCTGGTGCAAGTGTTCACGGACAACACCACCGTGTGGTACTGCAACAAACAGGGTGGGGTGGGGTCATGTACCCTGTGTCAAGAGGCCCTACGTCTCTGGAAATGTCTGCAACGTCAGGGCATTTCCCTGTTGGTTCAACATCTAGCAGTTCTCTAAACGCCAGAGCGGACAAACTCAGCTACAGATGCCTGGTGGTTCACTATTGGCATCTCCGTCTGGAGGTGGTGCAAGTTCTCTTTCACAGGTAGGGACAGCCTTGGTTAGATCTGTTCACCTCCTTGCAATGTCAGCAGTTTGGTGCACTGGAGTTTCCAAGATGGCTCTCACCTGGACACGCTTTTCTCCAAGCCTGAAGCTTCCTGTATGCCTTTCTGCCCCTACCATTCCTGCACAGAATTTCCAAGAAGATCAAGCATGACCGGGCCCAAGTCATCCTTGTGGTGCCGGACTGGGCATGGAGAGTCTGGTATCCTGAGCTACTGAGCATGGCCATCGATCCTCCAATCAGGCTGCCCCTATGGGAGGATCTTCTGTCACAGCAGTAGGGGAAGGCTCTCCACTCGAAACTATTCAGTCTCCACCTTTTTGCATGGAGACTGAGCGGCAGCAGTTGATAGCCGTTGACCTTCCTCCTGAAGTCTGTTATCCTGGCAGCCAGGTGTGCCTCACCAAGACGGTCTATGCCTGTTGTTGGAAGAAATTTGTGGCTTGGTGTTCCAACAGGAACGTTGGCCCCCTTTCTGCTCCTCTTTCTCAGGTTCTTCTGTTCATTGTTTCTCTTGCCCAACAGGGCTCCAGGCACTCTTAAGGACTATCTTTCTGCTATTTCTGCATTTCTCAGATTATCTGATCATCCATTTCTTTACAAATCTCCTTTTGTACATAGGTTCTTGAAAGGTTTAGCTCATCTTTTTTGTCTTTCTCCTTTTATGCCTCAGTGGCATAAATCTGGTGTTTACATTCTTGATATGTGCTATTTAACATCAAAACAACTTTCCTTGTGGCTATCACATCTGCCCAAGGGGATAGTGAGTTACAGGCCTTATAATCTAAGCCTCCCTAATGATCTATCCATCCTGACAAAACGGTGCTTTGCACATGGGCCTTCTTTCTTCTGATGGTGATCATGGCCTTTCATATAGGTCAGTCCATCACCTTACCTACTTTCTATGCTCCACCTCACCCTTCCTAGGATGAGGAGTATGTCCATCATCTGGACCCCAAACGAGCATTGCTATTCTTCCTTGAGTGCACACAGGAATTCCAGGCAGACTATCAGCTCTTCATGGGGTATGTCAGAGCTAAAAAAGGGTCTTGCTGTGCAGAATAGGACCATCTCCAGATAGCTCGTGCTCTGCATTACCAGGTGCATTGGTCCAGAAGCAACCCCCCGAGGGCCTGCTCGCTCATTCCATCAGAGCCAAAGCTGCGACCACTGCGTTAGCACATGGAGTTCCAGTCCTGGATATCTGCCAGACAACAATATGGGCCTCCCTGCACATTATTACTAAACACTACTACCTAGACAGTCAGATCAGTCATGACAGGCATTTTGTCCATTCGGTCCTACAGGACTGCCTCATCTGAAAGTATCTGAAGACCCACCTCTCGGGATGACATTGCTTAGGTATCTATTCACAGGTAAGGAATCTGCAGCTAGAAGTCTCTATCGGATGAACAAGTTACTTATCTTTGATAACATTTATCTGGTAGAGACTATGGGGGGTCATTATGACCCTGGCGTTCACTAGACCGCCAGGGTCAAGGTGGCGGTCAGACTGGCATGGTCGTGGCGGTTCGACCACCACAATATGACCGTGGCGGAGCCTCCACAGTCCAATTGCCGACACCACCAGGCTGCCAGACTGCGGCCTAGTGGTCCGGGCTGTTGTAATCCACCAGGGCAGCGCTGCAGGATTGCGAGTCCCCATCCGCCAGCCTGTCCATGACAGTAAACACCACCATGAAAAGGCTGGGGGAATTAGGGACTCAAAGGGCCCCTGGGAGACCCCTGCACTGCCCATGCACTTAGCATGGTGCAGGGGGCCCCATGCACAGCCCCACCACGCATTCCACTGCCCGAATTACAAGCCGTGGAATGTGCAGAGGGTGCTGCTGCACTGCCACATTGCTGTTTCCTGCAGGGCCGGCAAGCGGAAACACTGTTTCCCCCTGCTGGCCCAGCGGGGAACCCAAAATAGGGCTGGCGGGGTTCGGGACACCTGTGTGGCCTGATGGCGGTTTGGTACTCCGCCGCCCACCAATGTCATAATGAGGCCCAATATGTAGCTGTAGATTCCTTACTGACCCACCCATCCTCCGCACTCTGCAAACGGATTTCTAGGGACAGGGTTATTCCCTTTCAGGGCCCTAGTTATCCACACCAGTGGTCAGTGTACTTCATTGCTCCGCATTTCTGGTGTGGAAAGTTGTGAAAAGTAACTGATGTCAGCACACCTGGGTGGTGCCTATATAGGTGCTGTGGACGTCACTTCCGGTGCGGACAATGTTTACGGGGCACGTGGAGCGGATCTACCTCTTTGCAAGGGTACTGCTCATGAAAAATCTTCCAGATACAGTCTGATGCCTGGAATGATTCTAAGATAAGGAATTTACAGATAGATTTAGGCTGTACCAGATAAGTTGTTACCAAAGGAACGTAACTTGTTCTTTAAATTACAATTCTTTAGAGACCAAACTTAACCTTCCTACGTGCTCTCAATTGAAAGTTATCACTTATTAAATGTAATAAGGTAACCCATTGTTAATCTATGGGAGAGCCAGGCCTTGCAGTAGTGAAACATACATTTAAGGGTGTTTCACTTCTAGGACATGTAAAAATTAAAAGTACATGTGCAACTTTTTAAATACACTGCATCCTGTCCTATGGGCTGCTTAAGGCCTAGCCTAGGGGTCACTTTCATGTACCTTCGACAGGGACCATGTCTCGAAGTTGTGCTCCGAATGCCGGCTTTGAGAGAGTGGGGCCTAAAGCTCATGGCGGCCCAGTATTCGACTTCAGTCAGCATGACTCCTCAGAGGTCATGGTCCTGCTCAAGGAGGAGGTCGCGGGACCGCTCCAGGAGCCCCAATCCTTCTTGTTGCACTCGAAGTCCTCGGGGCACTCTGGAAAGAGGCACAAGAAGAAGAAGAAGTCCAAGTGGACTTCAGCTTTGTCATGCCCATCTACTGGCAAGGCGTCACAGGAACGTAGATGTTCCGATCACGGAGTGGCTCACAAATGGTATCTCCATCCAGATGTGGCGCAAGGACTCTTCTATCAGTGGAGAGAGCCTTGGTTGGATCTGTTTGCCTCCTCAGAGTACGCGCAATGTCTGCAGTATTGCACATTGGAGTTTCCAAGGCGGCAACCGCTCAGCAACGCCTTTCGTCGCAAGTAGAGTTCAGGCCTCCTGGACGCTTTTCCACACATACCACTCCTTCCCAGAGTTCTCAAGAAGATCAAAAACGACCGGGCCCAAGTCATCCTAGTGGCTCTGGATTGGGCAGGTCTGGTATCCCAAGCTTCTCAAAATCAACATCAGTCCTCCGATCCGGCTGTCCCTTTGGGAGGATCTTCTGTTGCAGCAGTAGGGGAGGGTTCTCCACCCGAACCTGTCAACTCTGCGCCTTCATATGTGGAGATTGAGCGCCGGCTGTTGATGGCTTTTGACCTTCCTCCCGAAGTCTGTAAAGTTATTTTGGCAGCCAGGAATCCCTCCACTAAAACGGTATAGGACTGCTGTTGGAAATGCTTTGTATATTATTATACAGAAAGGTCTATTGATCCTCTTTTTGCTTCTCTTTCTGATTTTCTTCTCTTCATACTTTCTCTTGCCCAGCAGGGTCTTTCCTTGGGGACTCTCAAGGGCTATATTTCTGCCTCATTGGCATTTCTTCGGCTGCCTGATCAGCTGTCTCTGTTCAAATCCCCCATTGTACATAGATTCCTCAAAGGGCTTGTACATATGTTTCCCCCTACGCCCTTTGTTATGCCCCAATGGGACTTGAATCTGGTCCTCACATTTCTGATGTGTGCTCCCTTTGAGCATTTGCCCAACTGTCCCCTCTGGCTGCTCACCATCAAGACAGTCTTCATAGTGGCAATAACATCTGCCAGGAGAGTGAGGGAGATGCAAGCTCTGTCATCAAAGCCACTGTATCTCACTATCTATCCAGACAAGGTGGTTCTCAGAATTCTTGCCTCTTTCCTCCCCAAAGTGGTGACCCCATTTCATCTGGGAACATCACCCTGCTCAAGTTCTTTGCTCCACTGCATCCCTCTAAGGAAGAGCAGCAACTCCACCGAATGGACCCAAAAAGAGCATTGTTGTTCTACCTTGACTGCACAAAAGAGTTCCGGGTGGATGACCAACTCTTTGTGGGGTACGTTGGAGCAAAGAAGGGTTTGGCAGTGCAGGGTCATTCTCTGCATCAAGATCTGCTACGCATTGGCCAAGAAGCAGCCTCCTGAGGGCTCATTCTGCCAGGGGCCAAGCTGCTACCATTGCGTTATCTCGAGGCGTTCCAGTCCTGGAGATTTGTCAGGCGGCAACGTGGGCATCTTTGCACATGTTTGCAAAGCATTACTGCCTGGACAGTCAGGCACAAAGAGATGGACACTTTGCCCGTTCAGTCCTGATATTTCTACTTACTTATTGTAAGTAGAAATATCTGCAGCCCACCACCAGAAGGTTATGGCTTGGGTATCTATTCAAAGGTAAGGAATCTGCTGCTAGACGTCTCTATCAGATGAACAAGTTACTTACCTTCGGCAACGCATTATCTGGTAGAAATTCTATCTGGCTGCAGATTCCTTACACCCACCCACGCTTCCCTGCTCTGGGGATATGTCTAGTAGGGTTAGGGTTTATACTTTTCAGGGCCCTTGTTTTGAACAGACAAAATGTTGGTTCTATCCATGACTCTGCACTGCTGGTATGGATGTTTTGTGGTTAAAGAACTAACATATACGCGCTGGGGTGGTGCCTTTATAGGCAACCATGACATCGCAGATGGCCTCAACGACTCTGATGAAGCCACGCAGAGTTGGATGACGCACGCGGATTCTAATGACGCCACCCGATGGCGTGTGCAGGGTATTGCTCAGCAAAAATATTCCGGATTCTAAGCTGACGCCAAGGAATTCAAAGGTAAGGAATCTGCAGCTAGACAGAGTCTCTACCAGATAATGCGTTACCGAAGGTAAGTAACTTGTTCTTCAAGAGATAGATCCTCGTACCTGATATTCTTGAAGGACATCAGTGGTTGGTTCTCATACTCTCATTCTAACTGACTTAGGGACATTGTTGATGATATCGCGGATGACATCTCAAATTACATTGACAACAACACTGGGCATGGGGGGGGCACACGTTCTAGATAGAAGGCTAAACTGTAACTGGTGAATTTCAATGGTTTTTTTTTGTTTAAAATGTTACGTTTCAAACTAACATGAAATGTTGAAATAATGTAATTATTTTAACATTAATTCCCCTGGAGAGTTATTTTATGTCCCTGCCTCTCTTGTTTTCTATGGGAGTGTGTTTCAGTGGGCTTGCTTGAAGGTTGGGCTGGAGTACATTTACACCTATTTGACAATTTTAGGGCTGTAGTAATTTTAGAAGTGTAGTTTGTGAATATGTATAATCTTGCTCTTTTGTGGATGTGCATTTGTATTAGCTTGTCCCTTCTCAAACCCCTCCTTAAATCTCTCTAAACTCCTCCCATTTAGGAATAAGTATTTCCCATTTTCCAGCCACTCCACCTTGTGACTCCCACACCTACTGCTGAAACATATATACTACGTGTGCTTAGATCTCCGCCACTATAGAAGAGATAGGATAGGTGGAGGCAGAGGTTTCAGTAAGGAAATGCTTCTTTTTGCATGTTCACCCCCACATTTTTGGACTGATGCTGCTGGTTTTTCGACTCAGGGAGTGAACTGAGGCCCGCTATCCAGACCTTAGTGCTAGAGTTCTCACCCTATTCAAAATGCATGTCAAATTGGATACACCCATTTAACAAGGACTGGCTTACTTATACGTCCCTAGTATATGGTACCCAGGGCATGTAAGGCAGAGTGTCCACTCAGGGCTGCAGCACTGTGCCACCCTGTGTGTGACATGGTATACAATGGCCCCCAGCTTGCCACTACATACTTCATGGCAGTGTTTTCACTGACAGTTCAACTTTGTCATTCACCCCAATGCCAAAGCCACCCTATCCCTTAACACTATATGTATGTCTTCCCTAAGTAAGGCCTATAGAGCCCTATGGCAGGGAGCTGCACTTTGTTAAGTAAGAAAGATATTTTTGATATCTTAACAGCAAAGCTTCCATATTTTCATCTTCCTGTGGTCACATTTGGTAGCCACATTAGTTAACACAGGGTACCCAATTGCCATCCCAACCAGGCTAACTCCTGAATGGGACTACCAAACTGGATCATGTAAGGTATCAAATTCATCATGGCACTGAACCCGACTTGAATCCCAGGTTGAACTTAATACCACTATTAAAGGTAAGCAGCTTTTGGAAAGTTGCCACTCTGTGCTCCAACTCACCTAGTGGCCTCACAAAGACCCTGGCACACAGACAGGTTTCTGACCGCCTGGGGTGACGTGCGAACGACTCCTCGAAATAGGAACAAAGGCAGTTGCAGCGGAGAGAGGTGTTACTTCCTTGCCCAGGATGGCCACTCGAGGGTGTTAGCCCAAAATGCAAGCTTCAAAGGTGAAGCCGCCTTTGTGAGGGAAGTAGTGCCAACAACCCCGAGCAGGATGCCTTTTGTTCCTGCAAAGTGGAGACAGGTTCAAGGAGGAAAAACTCGCCCCCAAACCGTTTCTACTGTGGGCATGTAGCCCTCTGGTAGTCACACTTCTAAGGTGGGCAACCAAGCTCCTAACGACCGAGGAAGGGTTGTGCCATCTTGAAAGAGGCAAGAATGTGGCACTCTTGGATACGCAGGAAATTCTTCACTAGGTAGGAGGGCAACCAGGAGCCAATTGGCTTGTGGCCATGTGGTGCCCTCAGGACACTTTCCTGGGATAAATATGACACATCTCTGAATACAGATTTGTGTATAACATTTAGTAGTGCATTATAGTGCTACTGCGGTACTCTTGTAAGTACCACAAAATGCAGTTTGTGAATAAGACCTAGAGTGTACAGCTCTTGTATACAGATAAAAGGCTCATGCAAACCTCACACAACCCACACACATACACCTAGTCTTCACACGCATATTACTCTCAAAGCCTTCATAGAAAAACATCAAAGTCGTTTTACACAGTTGTATGTTTCATGACTCTCATATGCTTACAAATATAATGACTCTTTCATAATCCCAGCTACATTGTACACAGTACAGATGCAGCCATCGTTAAAGAGATAGAACCTCATAGAGGATGCGCTTGAAAGACATCAGTGGTTAGTTCTCATACTTTCATTCTAACTTAAATGTTATTTGGGAGAATGTTCCCAGTCAGGAGATGTGCTTAGTGGTCAGCATTGGCTGAGACATGAACGTTCCTGGACTGACAAGGGAGACTTGAGGAATAAGACTTGAACCGTGAGATGTGCTAGATGACTTTGGAGGTTGTATCACACACTGTGCTTGCCTGATGTGTGTGACTGAATAGATCTAAGAGATATGTTGAAAGGACCCCTCTCATTGAGTCACACAATGCTATTGCCTAGTATGTTATGTTTTTTAGAGAGCTCTTTATCCTATAGGTTCGCAGTATGGCTTTCTTTGCTTCAGTCACATGCTGTTCCCGACTTACATGTGTAAAAATGTACTAGAGTGGGCTATGTGTCACTGTCAATAGACTGTCATAAATTAACTCACCTGGTGTCTAATACAAAGAGTTATATTAGTAAGATTGTTCAACCATTACTGTTTATATAAACTGCTGATCAGGGTTTTTGTGGTATTGATTTTGTTATTTTTCTTTAGTTAGATGCTTTCAGATTTTACTGATTTAGTTGGTTGTGCTGGAGATCCCCCGAGTGTTGTTCTCCTTACATGTATTGGTAATTTTCGACAAATGCCTCTTTCCTTTACAACTTGGCCCTAAATAACTTTGGAGCTTGTTTGATTAGGGGTTCAGTATTCAAGAAGGCTGTTTCATACTCATTGCCCTTCATGTTTTTTTCCAGAATCTGGTTGTTGATAGTAGCCCTACATAGGTGAAGCAAGGCATCATCACTAATAAACCTTTCTATTGTCAATCCATTATTTTATTTATCTCTTCTGGACAGCCCTATCCTCTGCTCCTTTACAGGGTTTCCCTTGTACTGATCCTCTCGGGTGCTTCCTTAATCACTGTATGTAGTTGTGGTGGACTGTTGATCCTTGAGACCACTTATTCGAGTCCGGTAGTATATGAAGAGACAGGAAATGATGGTCATTTAAGAAGGGAGGATCACAACTTGTGGCTGTCGCCTTCCTCCTTTGCAGTTTGTCTCTTTATTTTGCTGTGGCAGCTTTTATTGCTAAACGCCACTGCCATGAACAAACTATTGATTTAATTTGATTATGCCACTAGTTGTCTGATACTGTCTGTATTTTCTTCGAGCTTTGGGACTTCTGCATCAAGTCCAGATCTACTGACACCAATTTGTGTGAGCTACAGTTTGACAACAACAGATGACAATATCCCTTGCATTCAGTCTAGCAAATCTGCCCAAAGCTGGCTTGGCTGAGGGACCATTGCCCATATTACCATGCACCAGCATCTGGGTTTTCATGTTCTTGAGTTTGGAGCTGGATCTTATTGTGCCAGTGACAGCATCAGGACTCCACATAATTAATCCTCTTTTTCTCATGTAGCCTAATCCACCATCCTAAGATACCCCTACTTCCTATCCAGAATTCAGCCATCCATCCAGCGTGTTTCCCTCTGAGAATCAGTAAGGAGAAGACTCCAATGGACCAAAACAAGGGAAAACAGGGAAAAAAAGTTGTGGTCCTCAAGCTTGCCACATGGGAATTCTTCCTAAGTCTACCTTCAGTAAACATAATTTTTTTTACATGGGTCTCCGTCCCTTGGGTGCCTCTGCTTTTCCTATTGAGCCTCTCTTCTCTCATCTGCAGTTTTCAGTCCAGTCCCAGCACTGTCTACTGTCCTTTGAGCAGAGATATAAAGAGTACTGTGTATTGATTGAGAATGTGCAACATAATGCAAGTCAGGGCAGATATCACTGCTTACGTGGCACTTGATGCAATGGTCACAGACCTAGAAATCGATTAAAACATTTAATCAAGTAAGCAAACACTAACAAATGCTGCTGTATCTGGTGAAGTGTTTCACCATTTCTCTTTATGCTTGTAATGTATCTGGTGTTTCGCTAGCAGTAATTAGTACACCTGTGGAACAAATACTAGTCACTTTAAAGCAGAGAAACGTATTCTCATCTTTAGTTCAGGTTTGCATCCAAGTGCATGCCATCTCGACATTATTCAGCCTAATAAAGCTCCTGGGAGTACACCATGTGCAAGAAACTGTAAACTGCAAAATAAGCCCTTACAAAGCACTTCACGATATGAACTATGCAGCAGTACGCCAAGTAGGGGGGTGTCAGCAGGACATAATTTGTGGAGTGATTACAGGTGAATGATACAGGTGATAATTTTTGGAGACCAGGACTTAGTTTCATCATCAAACCTTGATTCTGAGCAGCAGACAGAAAGGCAGTAAAGGTCAAGAGAAAGAGAAAAACAGGACAAAGAGAGAAAGCAGGGATGAAAACAATCTGTGAGTGTGGAATGAAGAGACATGAAGTGTAGTGTTGGAATGTGGAGGAAAGAGGTAGGAAGGGAATGCAGCCTTGGTTTTTCTCATCATTGGCATTCAGTAGTACCGATGGCTATCTCCCAGTTAAAACGTTTGGCCTCTACAATTAGCTTTTTTTGGTATAAATTAAGATCTGGTGATACCATGGTTTTTGGCCCTTCTGGACTTTTAGTGATGGAAGTCACTGATAATCTAATTTGTTGCCACTGGATTACTCACTTCCCTCTTATGTGTTATTGCCATGGTAGCTCCTGAGTGTAGAGCTGCACTAGTTGGGCCTTAGGCCATTATTCTATGACATATGTTATTGAATGGATAGCTCCCAGTCTTGGAGGTGAGAGAATGAGGTTTTGAAGTTGGATTGCATGTTGTATCTTATAAATGCTTTTGAAAGGACAACTCCTTACAGTAGATATACATTGGATATTAGAAATGTTGGTCCTGAATTTAAGGCATGGAAAATGGGAACTGGGGCTGGGAAAATGCCTATCCTTCAGGATTTATGATAGGATAGGAGGCATAGCCCTTGGCCATGGTGATGTGTGGGTAGTCCTTGCAGCTTTGTCTCCGCATCGTAGTCTGACATGTATCTTTTAAGGGGTGCCTTGTAAAAACAGAGTTATGCTGAATGGACCTTCCTGGCAGACTGAGCACTATCATGTGACATGTTGTTCTGGGATAGAGATTGACCATGTGCTTGATTGGCATTAGTGGTTGGGTGATGCACTGTCCTGCTCTGATATGTAACTAGAGCGATACAGCAGAACTGTGGAAATGGGTTTCAGTAATAAGGTCAAACCCTTTTTCTTTGGCAGCTGTGGTTAGAGAGCTACTTCCTGGTCCTGGAATGTTCTTGATAGGTAATGGAAATGGCCTTTCTGCAGGGTCACCCCCACTCTTTTTGCCTTCCTCCTCCCTTTTAGCTGAATTCATTTTTGTTGGCTTTAAGACTCTTCGCACTTTACCACTGCTAACCAGTGCTAAGGTGCATGTGCTAACTCCCCTAAAACATGGCAACATTGGTGTATCCATGGATGGCATATTCAGTTTACTTAGAAGTCCCTAGTAAAGTTCACTATAAGTGCCCAAGACCTGTAAATTAAATGGTACTCATGGGCCTGCACTGATTGTGCCACCCACTTAAGTAGCTTTTTAAACATGCCTCAAGCCTGCCACTGCAGAGCCTGCTTGTGCAGTTTCACTGCCATGTCGGCTTGACATTCAAAACCCTTTGCCAAACCTTAAACTCCTCTTTTATTATATGTAAGACACCCATAACGTTGGCCCTAGGTAGCTCAGAGGGCAGGGTGTGGTGTAAGTAAAAGGCAGGACATATATTTTTGAGTCTTACATTTCCTAGTAATGAAAAATTCCAAACGTTTTTACCTACTGTGAGGCCTACCCGTCTCATAGAATAACATTGTGGATTACTTAATACCTTTATTAAGAGTAATTCCTGATTGAAAAGGAGTAGGACTGTTGTGTTTGGTACCTATGGACCTGTGATAATAAATCTTCTTAAATGGTAAAGGTGGATTTATGATTACAATTATAAAAATGAAACTTTTAGAAAGTTGGCATTTTTCTTTTCTTAGCCCTGTGTGCCTGCTGTCTGTCTCTAATACAAGTCTGGGGTGGGTGACAGCTGGGCCCTGTGCATTCCCCCTAGACAGCCACGCACAATGGGAGATTAGGTGTGACTTGATAGACCTTAATGGGCCATTAACTGACTTGATGGGGGCGGAGCTTAGTACTGCCTCACTTACACCTGAATAGGATTGTCCTGTCCACACACAAAAGGGTTTAATGACCCTGCACTGTCACTCCAGTAAGCTTGGAGCCAGGACAGGGGAGGAAGGACATCTTTGCACTCGAAAGGTATGCCTCTAGAAGCTTCTCCCACCTTTCAGAACCAGAGCACAAAGTATAAATACTGGACCGCAGACACCACCACTTCAATATATTTCTGGATCTGTGGAAACTTTGCCAGGAAGAACTGCAGCTCTGCTGGACTGCTACTTTGCTGGACTCCTGCTTTACTGTGCTGACCTGTGCCTACCGTCCTCTCGCCTGGTAGTGAGAAGGACTGGACCTACATCTCTTCAACCCAGAACCCAGAGTGACTCCAAAGGCCTACTGACTGGCCTCCTGTTTTCTGAAGTCTCAGGGACTTCCAACCAATATGCTCCTGCATTAGATTCTGCCATGTGTGAGTCTGCCCTGTCAAGTGGTGCCACCCAGTCCGGAGCCATGGAAGTGGGCCTAAGGTGGTCTATCCTCTGTGATTATCATGGAACTGCCACAAAGCCTTGCAAAGCAACTGCGCAGATCGCGAACCAGGATTTCAGATGCTACTTTGAGCATCCCTAAGTGGGTCCTTGTATCCATCACACGCTCTATCGTGGTTGGCCTGAACTCTTTACTTTGTCCAGGTACGGTGCGACCAAATAACCACAATTGACACTTTGCGCTTTTATGCACTATTTTCACCTAAATCTTTAAAATTGCGTATCTCAGGATCTACGTATTGGATATTTGTCATTTTGGTCTTGATTTATGCATGAAAATATTCTCTATTTTTCTAACCTGATGACCGGATTAGTTGTATGTGGTGTTTTCACTATTTTACTGTTTTAAGTGTTGCACAATGCTTTACACATTGCCTCTTAAGTTGATCCTGCCTACTCTGTGCCAAGTTACCACAGGGTGAGCACAGGTGCATTTATGGTGTGTATCTGACTTACACTGACTAGGATTGTGGTTCCTGCTTAGACAGGGTGCATACCTCTGCCAACTAGAGATCCCAGTTTCTAACAATAGGCCTCCCTGTTTGTGCCAGACACTTATCATCTGACTGTTACGCCGCGGGTCGGTAATCCGCCCACGCGCTCCATTTCCGTCCTGCTGGGAGGCCCGCGGTCCGATTTTCAGCACGTCTGGCCAGCAGCAGGCCAATTGTCTGCCCGCAGCGTCCTTCTCTTGTGTGTCGGCGAGGTGGGGTGGTCTGGGGTCTGGACACGGATCTCGCCATGGTCACTGTATGCTCTGTTCTTGCGACATGGGTGGCCCCGCGATGCATATCTAATACTTATCTGTTTCTTTGGTTCTAGTCTGTTCGTTCTTTGTCCTGGAATGCTTGTTCTTCCCAGCATGCACTGTTCTTATCTTTTATTAGTCCCTTTCCAAGATGGCATTTTGCCTAGTTTACTCTATGACACTTTCCAAACTAAATATGTCGTTTTTCCTTTTTCTTGCTGGTTCACTTCCTGTTTTCTGGTATAAAAAGAGCTTGAATTTCTTTCTTCCTTGCATTGCAACACTCTGGTTGGTGGTGGTCCTCGCTCTTGTGTGTCCCTGCTGTGGATTGTTCCTGCCTGCTTTCCTTGTAGATTCTTGATGTTCCAGTTCTTGGAGTCCTGAGTCCTACTGTGCCTTGTCAGATCTTCTCGAGCTCCTTTCTGGAGGTTTTTTCCCTAAGTGGTTTTTGCTCTGGAGCTCCTTTTGGAGAGCATGGACTGCTTGGGCATCCATCATGTCAGCAGCACTGTGGCTACCGGAAGGGGTCACCCTTATCTTGGCCTGACCATGACGCGCAAGTTCGGAAGCTGTACTCCACCTACATCTGACGGAAAAGGTAAGAGAAAGGCGAATCGTGACACTGACATGTAGTTAGTTGACAATGGAAGCATGGTGAACCGATCTTATGATTCTGGTGCATACTGTTCTCCAGTGCATCACTATAGACTTACACCCTGATTGCAAGTGCCCTGAGGGATAGGCGATATTTTATACAGCCAATAAAATCTGAAACCTAGGCTTCAGAAGTTACTGGGTGCAATAAATGGCACTTATTTTCTGTGTGTGCCATTTAATGGGAATTAACATGCAGATTTTGATGCTCATCATGCCAAAATCCTCCTATTTCTGATTATCGGTTCTTTTTAGCTGTTAAATTCCTGCAGGCATGACCTACCAAAGTTTATCGGAGGGTGCAAACTTTACCACACCCCTTATTTTAATCCCCTCCCTAACCTGTTGCGTGCAGATGAGAAAAATGTTATAATGATGAAGGGCAGGATTTGTATTACTTCTTGCAATCCATACAAAATTATCACCACAGGCAGCGCTACAACCCGTTTTAAGCCTTTTCCACTTGAGTCAAGGATTGACTAATTGGCGTGCTCATAATAGAGTTACTGCTGAAGTTTATCCAGGAAGAGCATAACTTACTGGATGTCACTTTTTTTTATTCATTTCTTTTTATTAGTTGATAGAGCAACATATACAGTTCAGGCAAGTATTTGCAATCGTTATTTCCAACATGAACAACTGAAGTAGATAGACCAACATGCGCCCCAATCAAACTTTGAACAACTTATCCAGATAAACAAGTGTTCACCACTATCCCCTCCTTCCCCCTTCCTTGCCCCCTTAGCTTCCATGGTAGGTATATTGAATCTCATTCACCACTGTCTATAAAAATGGACTCTTTCAGGTCATAGTTGTCCATAATATCTAAGCACTGGATAATAAAGAAAAAACATCTTTACCACCTTTGGGTTTCACTCACTCTCCCCCTGCTGTAATGTTGTATCTTCCCTTGTGTTTGTGGATATTCAAGCAACACCCAAGTCATTTCTGCCCAGGCTGTCAGGACATCTTGTGCTTTTTCATCTTTTCTTTCCCTCCACATATGAACTTCTTCTGCCCCAGCCCACTCCACCATGTCTGTCTCCCAAGCTTCTCTTGTTGGAGCGCGGGGACTCAACCAGTGGATTGTGGTGCATCTTTTGCTACAGTTACACCTACAAAAGTGTGACTTCTGCTGAGCTTCTTTTAAGGGTTCTCCAGGGGGATTCCTAACAGGCATTTTCTAATTGTTTAGGGACGTCCCAACCTGTGGCCACCCTTAGTTGAATCAGGACCGCTGTCCAATATTCCTTGATGTCACATTTTGTGAGGGCCAAAATTAAGGTGACTAGGCCTCATTTCTGGGCCTGTGCGTCTTAAACTCATTTCCTTGTCCTTTGAACTGTCTTGTGTTGTTTGGCCCCAAAGCCGGCAGGGAATTGGTATCATGCATGGATTATAGAGACAATATTGTATCTGGGACAGATAATGATGTGAATACGTGAGCTGATGAACGCTTTGACAAATAAGGGACTACCCAGTCTTTGAATACCTTCATGGCTGGACCGAATGTATTGGCAGAGTGTGTATACATAATCAACTAATATTATACTATTAGAAAAAGGTTTTACATACTTTGTTAAATACATGCATCTTGCTGGTCCAGAGCATAGGTTCACATGAAATATGCTGTAAGACTGCATGAGAATGACAGCTTCAAAGGCAGGATCAAATGTGAAGGTCTCTGTATAGATTAGCTAATGGAGCACCTGACATACCAGTTAAGACCCTTTTTCTGGTTTGTAAACTCACTGGAATGGACCGTCTTGTAGATACCTAGAAACAACCACACGTGAGGTGTAATGTCCTATCTAGCATTCCTGTCATTACACTTTATCCTCACTCAAATGGCAACCTTGACACCTCTGTTTTTAATGAGTTTATTTAAGTAGTGAATCCTCAGTTTTACATGCTCTGGTCACATTATTAACAAATTGAGTATTGATTTGCATGTGACTTGTGCCTGTGACATCCTCTATCAGTCTCCAATCTCTGATGCTGACCCTGCATTTGGTCATTATTTGCATGTGCCTGATGTTCACTGCAGATAGATATTCTTCTAAGGTGTAGTTTCCACTCCTTTGTTTTCGTGTTTGGGTTTTCCAAATATATTTGACACCAAATTTGGAAGTATGTTTCTAAGTTTCTTTTAGAGGTGTGGGATCATCCTCTTGTGTCTGTTTTTCTCTCTGTTCCCGTTAATGATAGACCTTAGTTTCTTTACTCTGGGTAGATTTATTATTCCTTTTCTTGAGTTACACCTGGAATTTTGTTGTTTTTCAATTTCGTGTAGATGTTGTTGTATCATTCCGGGTCTACAGATATCACTGGGACATTGCTGTAGATCTTCAGTACTTGCTTGTAGAACAGCATCTACATGTATTCATTGTGCTAACATCTGCTAGGTGCATTGTTGGAAGTAAACGGTCCCAAGGTTTGTCTACTGTAAAATAGTATTAGTTTAGCAAAACCTTCAAACAGTTCTTTCATCCCTTCACAGTGGCATTAAGATATTTGAGTGTATGTTTAGCATAGAATACTTGTGTGGCCATTCCTTGGAGTAATTTCATATCTTGGGTGAATTTCCCAAGGCTTTGAGTGTTATTTGCAGATATTTATATTTGGCTGTTTGCTTTGTGAGAGCAAGTGGGTACCTGGTAGGGGGGTGAAACCTCAAGCAGCAACTACAATTCCTGTCAGGGTGAAACCGTAAATTAACCTTTGCTTAACCGTCTGGTAGCTTGACACAAAAGAAGTCAGGCTTAGCTTAGAGGCAATATGTAAAGTACTTATGCAGTACTTGAAACACTAAAAAAGCGACAATACAACACAAGAAAAATCCAACACCAATTTAAAAAATAGAGTACAATTTAAAACATTATTTGACAAAATTCAATCAATAGAACCAGAGAAATGCAATTTTAAAGATTTAGGTAAAAGTAGGGCTTGGAAGCAGAAAGCACCAACTGTGGTTATCTGGTCATGCCAGACTGGGACAAAGACCCAAGTTCGGGCCCACTGTGATGGAGCGTGGGCCGGCTCCAGAGACCATGTTATGTCCGCTAAACAAAATACCTTAAATCCGGGTTGCAGAGCATTGTGAGATCCCTTGTCGAGGATGTGTTACGCAGTGCCGGTTTTGAGACGTTGCGGGCTGCAACGGGAGGTTCTGCGTCTGGGATGCGTCACACAGCGGCGGTTCTGAGGAGCTATGAGGCTGCAGTGTGAGAGCCTGTGTCTGGAAATGTGCTGCACAGCTGTGGTTCCGAGGAGTTGCTAGGTCCTGCATCTGGTATAGGTTGCATATTGCCAATTCCAATGTGAAATTGCAAGGTGATGTGTCACACTGTATCTGGCTGGGCTAGCAGAGCACCTTCAGCCCCACTTCCAAGGGGCCAGGACTGGAGTGGTACTAATTGGGGGGCACAACTCACAGCGGAGTCCAGGCACTGGGTTCAAAGTGGTTGGACTTTTCTGTCCCTGAGACTGTGATAAGGAGGCCAGCCAACTAGCCTTTGGAGTCACTCTGGTGGGCCTGGGTTTAAGATGCAGGTCCAGTCCTTTTCACTTAGGTAGCAGGGCAGCAAAGTAGCAGTCTTTCTTGCAGCATAGCAGTCCTTCGGAGTCTTCCCACTATTTATACCTCGTGCAAGATTTTAAGTAAGAGAGGTTTCGGAAGGTTTCCACCTCCAGAGGTGTTTGGAATTTTCTGTCTCCATGAATTGTCCCCAGCTTGTCTGGGACACAAAAGTCTAGTGTGAAACTATTTGTGACTGTTCTGAGGCAGAGCCTTTGTGATGTGCAAGTGTGGTAGGTGACAGCTCCTCCCGCTATCAAGTCAGAGATGGCCCATCCTGCCAACACCTATTCCCTCTTTGTCTCACTGTCTTGGAGCAATACACAAAGACGTACTGACAGCTATACCCAGTCACGTGACCCAGGAAACAGGCTGCAGGAACCAAAGGACTGGGACAAGAAAATGGCAACTTTCTAAATGTGGCATTTTCAACATTGTGACTTAAAATCTGACTTTACCATTAAAGAGTATTTTACATTACAATTCTTTAGACACCAAGCTCAACATTCCTACCTGCTCTGAATTACATATTGACACTTATTAAATGTAATGAGGTAACCCAATGTTATCCTATGGGACAGGGTAAGCCTTTCAGTAGTAAAAACGAATTTATGAGTTTTTTACTACAAGGACATGTAAAAATTAAAAGTACATGTCCAGCTTATTAAGTGCAATGCACCATGCCCTATGGGCTGTTTTGGGCCTCCCCTGCGGTGACAGATATGTATTAAAAGGGAAAGTTTATGGCTGGCAAAAGGTTTCTTTTGCCAGGTCGAAATGGCAGGTTAAAACTTTACACACAGGTTGCAATGGCAGGCCTAAGACATGCTTGGCAGGCTACTTAAGTGTGAGGCATAATTAGTGCTGCAGTCCCACTGGTGGCACTTAATTTACAGGCCCTGGGTACATCCACATGAGGGTCTCAAGATGCTGAACTATATGCACAGGGACATTAAGTGATTTGCCCAGAATTACAGGATGTTGAGCTAACGCAGATGCCAAGACTCAAACCTGGTTCCCCCGGCTTTGAAGTCAGAAGCTCAGGTTGTTACGCCACACCCTCTCCTTATAAGTAAATAAAATGTGCCAATTGGGTGTAAACCAGTGTTACTATGTTTTAGAGAGTGAGCACTCGCAGTTTAGCACTGGTTATCTGTGGTAAATTGCACCGAATCCTAAAGCCAACAAAAGTGAGATCAGCAAAAATGGAGGAGTAAGGCCAACGCTTTGGGGAGAAAACAACCCTGAGCCTGACAGGTCTAACACTGTGTAATTTCTATGCTTATCCTAAGTTGTTGTCTGGTTCCTAATTGAGATATTTCTTGTAGAATCATAATTGTATTTTTTTTCATGCTCCATAGGAGACAGTATTTGTTCAGTATGTAAAGACTCTATTGTAGGCTATCGGACTGGAAGTCCAGATCATCTGTTTCAAGCAGTGTTTTATCCTCTCTAATTCGTGAATATTTTAAATTGCCTGCCAACTTTTTCATCTATATATGTCTCACTCCTTGCTCTTGTTTGAAAGAACTTCATTTTTCAGTGTTTCTTTTAGCACTGCATTCTGTTTGGGAGTACATTTCTTTGATGTCCTTATATATTCTCACCTGTATCACTTCCTGAGATTTTTAGGAAGAGTATACATGCCAGAGTGTCTCAAAAGCCTTCTGGAAATCCACAACGCATGCAGATGTTCTCTCCTCACATGTTAATTTACAAAGGTGGATTTGGGAGAGGATATCCTGTCATTATTGAAGGATCTTGTTTTGTCTCTGTGCAGCAGATCTGTTTTTGGGCTACATATAGACTCAGATTAAGATGGCATAGCACAGTTTTACCAAGTTGTTGCTTACTCAGGGTTCTCTTTAGTCAGTGACTATCAGACATTGCCATTTTCGTACAAAGTGGCTGTAAAGACCTCTATCATTGCTTTGGGGAAATGAATTGAGAAGAGTATCACCTGGAATAGCACCAACTTTGTTGATTGCATCATGTATTTTAAAATGTCAATGTGCTTCACATAATTTTATGTTTTAACTGCTTGTGTAACTTTATTGTAACTGGTGGGTCTTCTAGAAGGTGGTCCCTTTTTGGGTTGACAAATATTGCTTCAATGTAAGCCCAACACAGATGATTATTTTGCTCCTTTGAACATTTCTAGGTTTCCTTGTTATACAGCACTTAATACCTAATTATCTGTCTCTGGGCCTTTTGCTCGACATCTTCTTTAGTTTGTGTCGAAAGTGTTGCAGAGCCAAACAAGATATTTTGAGATTTCTTGTGTTTCCCTCAATGTAATTTACATTCTGTGATGGCATGAAGTCCTTCTGTAGGTTGGATATTTGTGAACTTCTCTGTGGCTTGTAATATCCATCTGGTTATATTGTTTTAGTAGTGAATCTCACAACTGTATTTAGGTGAGTGTTTGTGCTAGTTGTTTGGTGTTTTCAGGCTTGGCTGTTAATCTGAAAACTGCACCTTTATCCAGCTATAGAATAGTTTGTGGTCATATAAGAAGTCTCTGTGAGAAGGGTGAATACCTCAGTAATATTTGGTGCTGCTCTAGTAATGTCATGTGCTGTCAGGCTTCTAGTGAAATAGGGCCTGTCTTCCAATGTCTGCTATTAAAAATGACAAGTTATAGTGCTTTTCAAAGATTGTATAATTTCTTCCCACGGCTGATTATTTGAGGTATTTGTTTTGTAGAGCTGATATATTGGGTGCATTGGCCTCCAGAATTTGCTTGTGTGTATACCCTGTTCATGCCCTTTGTCTGCTATTCAGATCTCTTCATACTGGTAACTCATTTATGGAGAGGAAGATTTCAGACTTATTGGTGTGAATGGTGACTGTCATAATAAGGTCATTCCACCTGTTGTTTGGACCGTACCTTTAATATCATAATCCATATGTGACTTTAGCTTGTGCCACTGGGGCTAAGTGTCTGGCTAGTTCACTTTGAGACATTTTTATGACCCTCTAATTCTTTGTTTTTGTATGTGGATTTCATATATGGGGCTTCACTTCTTTGTATCGGATTCTGCATCCTATTTCTGTTGCAGTATTATTTTGGGTTCTATCTATAAAAATTTGTATGGTGGATCTGAGACTTACAGTAAAGTATTTTGTCACTATTGTATTTTTTCCGAAGGTGCCAGATTTCAGTGATTTATGTTCTATATGCTAGTGTCAGCCTGACACGAGTTATGCATGGAGTGTACTTTTGCTTACACGAGAGACACAAATCTTGGCCCATGGTTGGTGATTTTGTGAGGTATGTATGGTATGTGTCAAAAAGCAGGTGCCTTCATCCTAAGGAAGGAATACCATCATGTTAAAGTAGAAGTAAAGGATCCCAGTTATGTGGGACTGCACAGAGTTTCTCAATACTCTCAGTAGACACCTCCACCTCTCCCAGAGGTGCTGGTGAAAACGCATTTGCCACTGCGTACCAAGCAGGTCAAGGACCAATATGTACTTGCCAAACAAATAAATAAATAATCACAAAAACAAAACCTAGACCATACAAGGTCTTGCTCAGGATTACATCACGTCCATGTGTTCCTTGTTACTTCCTTAATATTAGAAGTTTGTGTGTGTGTTTATATGATCCTTTGAGTCCATAATCCTCCTGGATGTAGTCCTATTGCAAAGGAGACTTCTGGGGAACAAGCGCCTTGTTATTGCACTCCTTATAGCAGACCAAATGCAGCCAAATCAGTTTGCATTGTTGGACATTTCAAAGTGAAAGAGACATGTTTCGGCCATGCCAATTTTAAGCCCTCCTCAGGACAAAGGAAGACAAAAAAAACCAAACCACAGCGAGTGTGAAAGGATCAGGCAGCGATGAAGATAACTGGTAAAAAAAACGGTATTAGAATTAATCATTTATGAAGTGTGATCTGCAGAGGAGAGGTTTCTAAATTCTGTTCAGTAGTACTGAAACTCCTGATTTTGTCTTTTGTTCACAGTTGTGTAAGTATTTAATGCAACAGAATTATAGACAGATATATTTGTATGCTTGCTTAATAAATTATTACACGAACAACTGTTTGATTCAGTTAAATTCCCAATGAAAATAGATGATTTCATTGAGATAGAGTACCACTGGTTGTATTTGCCCCAACGGTATACCTTTTCTTTTTTGTAATAGTTGTAGCCCAGGTTACGCAAGGTGACATGCACAAAATCCAGTTTAAATAACAGCTTTTAGGTGCTGCACAATTTATTGCCAAATGATGTAGATAGCATGTACTATGTTGGGGTTTGTTACGGTTCACTCCCCAAACTTTCATCTGTATTTCCACCTCCATAATATTGCACCACTTACAGTTTGTTATGGTTGAAGGGATGAGAGTCCCTTTTAGTTCTCATATTTTTATTTTGTTTTCATCTTTGTTCTTTGTTGTTCTGTGCTTGCATGCTTTTCTTCTGTTTGCCATAGCCTTTTTGCTGTTAGTGTGATTCCTTCCTCTCATCCTCTCTTCACCTTCACAGTGCCAACTGATCACTGCCCCCTGAAGTAATTGGGACGAAGAATACCAAATTATTCTGATGGTAACTTTCTAGTTCGCGGTTAAATAAAAGTATGGCTTATAGACCTGGCTCTGAACATTGACTTAACAGGCGTATGTGTAGGTGTCACACTTACTACATGGATCATCTTGGTACTTTTGGTAGATAATTGGTGTTTATTGTTACCCGACTCCCAGGTACTCCTGTTATTGGAAGGCTGAAAAGCAGATTAGACCAGTTGGGATTCTAACTTTTGACAACAGGGTGAAATATAGGCCCAGTGGATGCATTAGTCAACTGTGCCACCAGAGCCAAACATAGAAGTGGAGTTTCTTTCTCACATGTGTGGTCAATTAAAAGAGTTAGGTTCGATTTCCAGGCCCCTCCTTAGTCTGGGTGATACGAGTTTAGGAAGGGAAGCATTGCACTAATTTCCCACATTCTGGTGTTTAACTATTCATTCTTTTTATACATGATTTTAGCCTGTGAACATATTAAATGGACTTTAGATTTCGTTTTTTTTTTCAATTTGTAACCTGAAGTGCCGACTTAAACTGCCTTTAAAATGGAAACCCTCATCTTTTCTCCGTGCTATTTTTGTTGTAAAACCAAGTTGTTAAGGAACTAATGGAAGCTGAAAATTGCATATTGCCTCAAAGCATAGTTGTTAATCTCTGATTCGAATATAAAGATATTTGAGAATTGATTCCAAGTAAATGTGGCTTTCTTTGTTCACTTCACCCAGTCATGCAGTGTGCATTGTGTGTCTGTGCTGTGCACATAGAAAGGGCTTACAGGCCTCACAAGGTTAGCTGTTAAAGTTAGCAGGGCCTTTTCCACGATCCCGCCCCCGAAGCTTGCTGAATACATATTCAGCTCCCAGTCTGAAACACTTAAGAGCCCAGTGACAGCTCCACCTCACTCGGGCGGGAATGTTCTTTTGTTGAGGACTAGCAGGAGGGTTAACTGTGGTGAGTTTCAGCAGCATTCAAGGGAGGGGGAAGCTAGTTGGGTTATTCCGTTTAGCCACAGCCAGCAAGATAACTCAACAGATAAGGTGCCTGCTGCTGACATCTGGCTTAATCTGCAGGTCACAAATCCCAGTGCCGGTTCAACCTGTTATCTTTCTGAGGGTAAAAACGTGGTACCATCTATTCAGGGATAGTGAGAACGTTCACGTATAGTGCTAAGACATTTTAAAAAAACTGCGCTCAGGCGCTTCATGCTTCACGGACCGTGTGCCTGTTCACCAGCAGATAGAAGATCCTCTGCTTTATACAGCAGACCAGCAGGACTTCCTTTGGACGGGGCACAGCAGTTGGGCTCTCCGAAATTAGGCTGCACTTTAACCATAAAGTGAACAAGAACACAAACTCTGGATCCTGGTCGGATTATTTTTCTGAGCTGGGCTGCAGAGTTCCTTCTGAGCCCGAATAGATTGCAAACAACTGTGTCACCTTGAAAGATTGTAACTCCACCCGAAAACTACACTGCACGTGTCTGGGGCCCTGGGCATTTCCATATTGAAGGCAGGGAGAGTAAGCATCCTTTGTTTGGCAGGAAATGGATTTGAGAGAGATTGTGCAGATACCCTGATCATTGTCTCTCCTGTTTGCAGACAGTGCTAAGCACAGCACAGAAGTGGGCAACAGGTGACTAAAGGGATGTGTATTAGGACAGATGCAAGCCACATATTCAAAGCAGTGATGAGACATCTCTGGCACTAGACAGAAATTGGGTCATGCGTCCCAGGCAGCCAACCCAGCTTATATCTGCTCTTTGTTCAGGTTTGTCTGGACTGAATGTAGATTGCAGCCAAAAACTGGATAGGGTGGTACTTTTGTAAGGTGCGTATGGTATGTGTCAAAATGCAGGGAGTCTTCATCCTAAGGAAGGAATTCCATCATGTTAAGGTAGAAGTGAAGGATTCCAATTATGGGAGACTGCACAGATTTTCTATACAGTCAGTAGACACCTCTTCCAGAGCTGTCGACAAAAAGGCATTTGAAACTGCGTACCAAGCAGCTGCCATTAATCCCCTCGGAGCTTGCTGAGTGGACACTAGTCACCATCCACTGTGGGATTGGGTACACTTTGAGAGTGCCTCCAGTTCAGAACAGTATAACCCTTTGCCGGGGAGCAACTAAAATGCATGCTAAAATTCCCTTACTAGGTCTTGAAATGCAAAGCACTTTTGCAGGAAAGAAAAACACAGGGTAAGCCAGATGCACAAAATAGTGGAAGCTGGATGTCGCAGCAGACCATCCATGACAAATTTTTGGCCCAACAGCTCCTGACTGCGGAAGAATGACTAATAGTTCTCTGTGGTTTGGTCACACACTGACCGTTGATGTGCTAAATTTATCACTCAAGCATAGCCCCTAATGCTGGAGATTTGTGGATAAGGCCCTGCGATGGTTCACATACTGTCTGCGGACATCTGCCATGGATATCTCTTGACCCAGGAGGGGTGTGGTTAGGCCTTGGCTCTTGACCTGTTCACTACCACTTGACATAATAGTGAAGAGCTAGCGCCTGACCCTAGAGATTCAGTGGATGGATCCTATGGTCGGGGTAATACCCCTTCCTCAGATCTGTCCTGTGTGGGGGTGTTTCTGATGACATCTATTATTAGATTTATTTCCCCTAGCACTGCAAATGTGCTTTGTCAACCTTGTGAACAGATCACACACTGCTCTTGGGGCTTTTCATTTAAGGGGTCTCCCCTGTAGGCATGGTTGGAGGACTTTGTGGTCATTCTCTCTTGCACAAGTGTGCACACACACACATACAGTTTTCTATGATGTGTCAGAGGAGAAGCTATTGATCCGGGATCAATGTGAAGGGGCCTTCTGATTCGGGTTAGCCTGAGATCTCACACAGGAGGAATTGCTCAGGAATCTGTAAATGTGCCAGTGACCTTGTTTTGGGTCAAACACTGCTGTCTGGGAACAATTTCACTTGTGGATAGCTCCTGATCCTGGAGATATGCAAGGTTGGCCTTGTGATTGGGTGATGCTTTGCTCTCCGAGATCTCTTATTAGTGGCATTTCTACTGTCCCTGTAGGTGTGCTGGTGGTCCTTATGATTGGATAACATACTGCTCTCTGGGATCTAAACCTGGAGAGGTTTGGGGTGAACCTGTTATCCAGTCTCTGAGATATATCATTAGGCTTTGGTGATATGCCGTGTGGGCCTTGTCATTGGGCCATCCACTGCACTCTGAAACATGTCATTGTGGCTCCTGACCTTGAAGATGTGACCGGACATGTCCTGACTCAGGAGATGTGGTGGGTGGGCCTTGTCGTGAGTCTTACACTTCCCTCTGAGATTTGCCACTGCAGAGAGGTACAGGCCCTGATTTTTGTGCTGTGGACATAGTATTGGAATCACACACTGCCATCAGAGATATGTCTTTGGAGAGATAGTGGGTGACTTGATGGGCCTTGTAATTGATTTACATGCTGCCCTCTTAGGAGCTTCTGACTGGATAGGTCCTATGACTGGGTTACACGCTGCCCTCTGAGATTTGTCAGAGGAGAGATAGCTCATGTCTCCGGGGATATGCTGGGTGACCTTTGTCTTTGGATTCTACACTGCCGCGGTACATGCCTTTGAGGGACGGCTCCTGCCCCTCGAGATGCGGTGGATGGAATGTGTCGTGGATTATACACAGCCCTCAGAGATCTGTCACTGGAAATATAACCTTTGCTCCAGGAGATGCGTCCGACGGGCCTAATGTTTGAGTCACTTATTGTCCTCCGAGATCTCATTGGAGGGCCCGTTCCTGGCACAGGGGGCACACGGGACCAGCCGCAGTGACCCGGCCTCTGGAGCCCCGCTCGGTGGGCAGAGAGGGGATGGTGCAGAACGGCCCTTCCCCCGAGCTGTGCACACACGGGTCTGGTGCTGCAGTGCTCGGTGGCACGGTGCATCGCCCGGGTGTGCAGGGCAGAAGGAGTTAACCGCTCTGACTTGTGTGTTTATAGCTGTGAGTGGCTGAGGCTCGGCAGCAGCCGTAGCAGCAGCAGCAGCCGCCTCAGCAGCGCTCCCTGCCTCCCTCTCCTTCCCTGCGTGTGACTGAGCAGTCTGCCTGCCCATGAGCGCAGCCCTAGCGCCCGCTGCTGCCCTGCACGCAGACACACGGAGGCAATGATGTGAGTACCGTCCACTGTGCGGCCGCGGCGGGGCTGGCAGGCACCGAGAGAGAGGGCTGCGCCGCCGCCGCCGCTGCTGCCTCCGCAGGCTGCTCCCTGCGCCCCCTCTCCCCGGCTCTCTCTCCGCGAGGTCCCGAGAATGTGGCTGGAGCCCGCCGTCCTTCTGAGCTCCGGAGAGGCACCATGGCTCTGTCTGACGGAAGGATGCAGCCCCCCCTCTCCTCCAGCTGGCCGGCCTTGGGCCCCCGCCGGAGAAGTGTCTGGTATATTTACAGGTAAAGAGGGGCGCGCTTCGAGCCGCAGCCCGGCTCGCCACCTGCCATCGTTCACCGCCACCGCTTCCTATGCATCCTGAGCTCAGAGGGCTGGGGGGCTGGCTCCTGGTAGCCCCCATCTCTGGAGACACGCTGACGAGGCTCCCGCCGCCGCCGTGACGGGCCTAGCCGAGCCCGCGCTCTATTCATTCATTTCTTATTTATTCTCGCAATTCATTCATCTTTTCTCTCGCGCTCGCTGCTACACGCATTCCGCCCCCTCCCTCCTGCCCGCCCCATTCACCCTCTGTGTGTATGTCTGTGTGTCGCTCCACACACCCTCCTCTTTATTTATGCCGTCTTTAATTCAGTCTACCTTCCTTTTTTAGGGGTAGGAGGGGTATGCGGCGGCGAAGGGACCCGGAGGTTGTGCTTTGCAAGACGTTGGGGGGGCGGAGGGGGGTCATTCAATATTACTGTTTTACAAAAATTATATATTGTGAGGGCTTCTAGGGTATGATGAGGTGCAGCTCTCTCTTTTCAGTGGTGTGTACTTACCTGTTTGTGTGTCCATGTGTACATCCAGGCGTGAGTAGTCACACATGTACTTCAGTATGTGTTAGGGATCTGTACATGATTTTTCCCGTGTCCACTTTTGCTGCGAGTGCGTCTTATACTTTTAATTTTTGATATGTATATCAATCTATCTATACGCTTTTGGGTTCACATGCGCCGTATATATTATCCCCATTGAACATTTTGGTGCATGTGTGTCTGTTGTTTTGGTATTTCTATTCGTGTGTGCTCGCGTGTATCTGTAGTGTGTCCGTATATAGGGCAATGTATTGGTCTGTATGTGCGCAGTCTGTACATGTCCTATGTCTGATGTCTCTTGTGATATTCCATTTATGTAGCAGTTTCAATGTCCTGTAAATCGTCCTGGTTCGGGAACTGTGATGACCATATGAATGTCTTATGACCTTTGTTCCTTTAACAATGCTAGGAGCTGAACACTCGGCAGTTGAACAAGATTCCTACATTTTCTCCTATATACTTGTTTCTGTAACTTGTGAAATTAATATGTGCCTATTTCTCCTCCCAAGTGAGTAGAATCTCCCACAAGAATCGTTGTAGCGTCCCGCATCAGAAGTATTCGAGTACATCTCCGTCACTAAGTACAAGAGGATGTTCACCCTTCCTGATTGTTTCTATAGGCCGAGCAATAATTACTAATCTCTGCGCATGACTAGCCCTCTGTAGCTAGGCCATCAGTTCTCATGCAGTCTGCAGATCCGGTTAGGCTCTGCCAATGCTGCGATATTCTGTAGTATTCGTACACCATGTATACATCTTTACACATCTTTATACTACAGACTTGCCAAGACCATGCAGTATAGAAAGGTTTTGTAAGATCTGTACGCATCTACATACTCCTAGCCATTCTGGACCATGCCAAGCTCAGGTGTTTTGTACTGTCACTACATTATTCTGTGTATAAATATGTTTTTTCAGGGCTTTAGTAGTATTCAGGAATTTTGCCCATGCATTTCTTCTTTACCCCTGTCTAGATCTTGCCATTCAGAGAGGTACCGTAGCATCTGTACAACCTGTCTTTACATCTTTATACAGCAGACAAACCAAGCCCCTGTATTACAGAGAAATCCTTCATACCAGTTTATGCCCTTCCCTGCTGAAAGGTTCTAGATTATCTGTAAATTGCACAGTATGATTCTACACTACAGACCTGCCTAGGCCCGGCCACATTGACAGGGTCTGCGTTATCTATGCATTGTATTAACTGTACACTGCTCTACTCGAGGGACCCGCCTAGTCCCTACCCCGTAGAGCGATTCCATATTATCCATGTATTTACACTTTTCTAAATGCACGTTTAACCCCTGCCAGACTGAGTTGTTGCATGTTTTTAATTCATTATGCACATACAACTCTATACTATAGACGTAATTAGGCCCTGCCATACTAAGGGGTTATGTATTATTATTTGTATAATATCTCTCTACCCTACTGACTGCTCGACTCCACAATGCGGAAAGGTTCCATATCATCCATTCATTGTGTACATAGGATTTTGTGATACAGAATTGTCCCGGACCTGCCATTGCTGATAGTTTCTGCATTAGCCATATATTGTGTAAACACTGCTTTACTCCACAGACGAGAATAGGCCCTGCAATGCTGGGAGGTTCAATATTATCTGTACATTCTGTATGTACAACTCTAATCTACAACACCTGTCTAGGTTTCGCCTTTGCTCAGAGCTTCTATATTATCCTTACATTGTGTAAATACGACTGCTACTTGCCTTTTCAGGCTCTGCTGTTCGTAGTGGTATAGTAGGACCTGCTCATTGTAGTGTCTACATCACTATAGTGTAGACATGTTTAGGATCTGCTGTACAGAGAGATTTATTGTGTTATTCTATGCCCGTGCTGGCCCTTTCGTATGCAGTTATATCTGCAAACTTGAGTGACTTTGGTTTGAGGTGGTCTTATAATACAAATAGACAACATGTGAATTATGGATGTTTTCACCTCGGGGTTCTGAGTGACATCAACAACTATGCTTTGCTATCCCCGTCTATTTAATGTCACTCAGAACCCCTTGATGAAAAACACCCCTGTTTATTCACAGGTACCTACCTATAATTCTGTATGTGATATATGGGTTCAGTAGCCATCCATTATCATATACAGTCTTTGATTTGATGGTCAATGTGTCAAGTTTGCTCTACAGGTTCTGGGATTGGCAGCCCACTGAAAGCATAAAGTGTGGAGCAACCACCATCCCAGGGATCTGAATTCATTCCCATATAGAGAGCTGAAGTTCATTCCGAATCGCAATCTTTCTACATTTGCCATGTTCACGCTGCCATACCATCTTCGACCGTTGTTACTGACCAGAATGCCCAGATATTTCATTTTTGGCTGTACCCACTAAAACGGAAGGCAGTGTAGGGAGTGGGCTGTAGTGTGTGTTGTCATAGGTAATGCTTGACTTTGACCCAGTTAATTTTGAAGCCTGAGAAGGTGGAGAAAAGTGAGATCATCTCCATGAAAGGATATATGGAAGTGCTAGGGGAGGCCAGGGTCAAAAAGATGTTGTCAGCATAGAAAATCAACTTTCAAGGGTGTCAGTATCCACAGTGTCTCTCAGGTGGTGGATGGCAATGGCAAGGAGCTTTAGTGGATGGGTTTGGATTCCATATGTAGCATGCAGATGTAGAAGAGAAACAACACATATGTAGCATGCAGATGTAGAAGAGAAACAACACATATTTTTCACATGGAAGATCTGTGTGACATCATTGACAACTCGAGGTTGATTCTTATTGTTTGTTTGATATCACTCAGAAGCCCTAGAGGAAAACATTCCCCTTATTCACTATCTATCTATCTATCTATCTATCTATCTATCTATCTATCTATCTATCTATCTATCTATCTATCTATCTATCTATCTATCTATCTATCTATCTATCTATCTATCTGTCTGTCTGTCTGCCTGCCTGCCTGCCTGCCTGCCTGCCTGCCTGCCTGCCTGCCTCTATAAATGGATCTGGTTGCATGTTATAAATATTGTGGCTGAAATATTGTATTAAAAAATATAGCTCCATTTGTGGCAGATTTTCTATTGTTAAGTCTAACTGGGCAACATTTCTGTAAAGAATATTTAGGCTACAATAATCATTTACCATCAATCTGTCTCTGTCGGTAATTCTAGTTCTAATAAACATTCTAATTGCAATTAGTGCCCGTTGTTAGGCACTCTTTGAAGAAAGATGCTTTTTCAAGCTAACTCCCCCAAAATAAACAGGCAATATAAGAAAAAAACATTATGTGTGACATAGTATAGCCCTATATTTCAGTGTCTGGGTCCTGGTGGCATTTATAAACCACTTGCCCTTTGCCGTCGTGGTTAATGATGACACCTTAATCCCTTGATAGAATATTGGACCATTTGACAAAATTACCCATTACGTATTCTATGGCTTCTTACACCTAAAAAAACATTTCCCTAATAGAACTCAATTTGCATCACAAACCAGATGATTTTCTGCCAATTTCGTGTGAGGTAGTATGCAGATCGAAATTTTTGTGAATGCCATGATTTTATGAAATCAGTAGGTGTGAGCCTGCAGCTCTTCAGTTTACTCTTTTCTTTGCAATTCAGCCGTTGTGAGTATGCATCTCTTTTTAAATAACATACATGAAAAGAAACAATACATTGAATGATACTATCAAATCAAGTAGGAACAGTAGTTTAGGTTATAGCATGAGGAGTCCGTCCACATTTATATAAGTAGAGGGCAGAGATAAGTGTATTTGTTTGTAATTGTGAGGTGAGGTTAATCAGTGTATGTATTGTGACAGAGCGGTTTTTGATGTTGTGGTGAATGTTTAAGGTACCTCAGTTGTAGATCAATGAGTCAGAGTAAAAGAGCGGAGATGAGAGAAAAGAAGAAGAAGGTGATAGGGGGTGAGGGAGTACATGGGGGAGGAGGGTGTCTGTCTGTCTTTTCTGGGAGAAGTGGGAGAGTGGGGAGAGGATGGGCAGGGTGGGAGAATGAATGAGTGAATGCATGAATGATCGAATGATCAGATGATCGTGGTTACACAGATGAGTGAGACATAAAGTTGTATAGTTTGCACCAGAGGTTACCATTCTTCATTGGTGTTGTCATCAAGTGAGGTTTTTGTAGGGGATAGGAGGGAGCACGGTTTGGAAGCTATGTGACCACCTTTGCTAAATGTTTCTAATGTTTTGGGAAGGTCAGGGGGAGTTGGAGGTTCATGTTTGGCTATAAGTGATTTTATTTTAAGGAAATGGTAAAAGTCTAGGTCGTTTAAGTCAAATTTGTCTTTAGTTTGAGAGAATGGTATGGGTTCTGAGGGGGTGCCGATATCTCACACCAGGAGAATATATTTTTCTGCCCATTTCTCTATATATATCACTCTCCCTTCTAGTTTTATGTTTTCATTGTGCCATAGCCAGGCTAGACATGAGTGTTTAATTTTGTTGGGTACTCGTCAATTTTTCGGAGTGCCTGTGCTGGATAGAATGTTTATAGAGTGTGTGTTTTAATTTTTTTGACGGTTAGAAGTAAAGTGAGGGATAAGGGTTTAGCAAGGGCGATTTCAAAACTGAGCCATGGCGGTGAGGGGTTGGTGGTGGGTAGGAGGCAGTGGCTCCCTGTGTCGCTAGGAAGGCATGTTAGTATCTCCGGTAGTCGGGTAAGTTTAGGCTGCCTATTTGTTTAGGAAGTCTCAATTTCTTTAGGCAATTCAGAGATTTTTAGACTTCCAGAGGAATTTGGTAAGTAAATGTGTATTTTAGTGAAAAAAGGTGTCTCAGAGGTATACGGGGAATGAGGGGGTGCTCATCATTTTGATAGATTCTATTCTACCCTACCAAGTAATGAACCTGGTTGACCATTTGTCTAAGCAATTTTTGATGTTATCTAGTGTCTTTTTCTCGTTGAGAATGATGGAATCTTTGAGGTTGTGGGTAAACCATGTGCCCAGGTATTTTATCTGAACTGTGGCCCATTTGAGTCCATAGGGGTTGATGTGTGAACTGTTTCAGTGCACATTGAGAGGAAGAACCTTTGTCTTTTCCTTGTTGAGGCAGTAGCCTGTCATCTTAGAGTAGTCGTTGACGGTGGATATGATGTGCAGCAAGGCTGAGTTTTCCTGGGTGGTAAAAAGGAGAATGTCATCCGCGTAGGCGGTTATGTTTTGTGGGCCTGATGAGAAAGGGATACTGGGGATGAATGGATTTTCTCTGATCAATGTAAATAGGGGTTCTAGCATTAGTAGAAATATTAGAGGAGAAAGAGGGCATCCTTGTCCCTCTACTACTTGTTCCTTGTTGGAGGTAAAAGTGATTAGACAGCTTTCCATTGAAGTTTATTTTAGCTTTCGGTTCTTTGTATAGAGCAAGGATCATTTTTGAGACAGCAGGGCCAAAGGAGGTGAGTGAGGCTTGGAGAAAGTCCACAATACCTTATCAAAGGCCTTCTCTGCATCTAGTGCTATCACGCAGGTTGTTTTGTGCAGGAGTTTGCCTATTTCAATTGCATGGCTAAAAAGTCTGATATTATCAGCTCTGAATCTCCCTTTGATAAATCCTGATTGAGAGGGATGTATTATGTTTTTGAGAATGGGCTCTATTCTGAGGACTAGGGTCTTTGCGTATATTTTGCAGTCTGTGTTTATGAGGGGTATGGGTTGGTAGTTCTTGGGGTTGGATGGGTCTTTCCCTTCTTTGGGTATAAGAATTATGGTTGCCTCCACGGCGGAGCCCTCAACGGAGCCAATGGAAGTGAAGTGGGCGAATAAGTCTTCTAAGGGAGTGATTAGGGAGGTACTCCAAGTTTGATAGAATGACGCCAGGAAGCTGTCTGAGCCCGGGACCTTCCTGGCTTTCATTGTTTTGATCATGTTTATGATTTCTTTGCGAGAAATCGTCTGTTCTTTTATTTCTTCCATTGACTCACCTATCTTAGTTACATTAATTTTGTTGAGGTAGTTTAAGCATATGTCATAATATATGTTATTACTTTTGGAGTAGAGGGTATGGTAATATTTTTTGAAGGTATGCCTTTCTCGTTTGTCAATGTGACGCCATGTTCGATGGTTATAGAGGTTATTCTTGTCTTCTGATGGGTCTGTTTTAAATTAGACACAAATATTTTGCAGCTTTATTACAGCCACAGAAATTGATGCCTTTGTATCTCAGGACTATTAGGTGAGCTTTGTTACTCAGAATCTTGTTATATTCATACTTGAGTTTAATTAGATTGTTTAATTGAGTTTTGTCTTTGGTGCATTTGAGATCTTTCTCTAATGTTTTTATTTTTTAGTTCTAGTTGGTCTAAGGGTTTGTTGTCAAGTTTGTTTTTCTTTCACATAATTTTAATCATGTGCCCATGGATAGTACATTTCAGTGCATCCCAGATGATTTGTGCATTTGGACCAGAAGACCTATTGAGTTCTATGTATTCAGTGATCTCTTTTTCGATTATTTCCTTGAAGGAGGGTTCCTCCGTGAGGAGTTTGTTCATTCTCCCATGTTGTTGTTCCTGTTGTATTGCAAGCAATATCGTAGAGTAACAAAATACAGGCATGGTCTGAGACTAGGATTGGTTCAATGGTTGGGGAAGAGATGGCTGGGACGTGAGTTTCGTCAATTGAGATATAATCGATGCGAGATAATGTATTGTGTGAATGGGAGAAAAATTTGTAATGTTTCCCTGTGGGATTGAATAGTCTCCATATGTCTTTAAGTTTAAAAGAGTTGTATGTTTAGCATTAGTTTATGGGATTTGTTGTCTTTAAATTGACATGCAGAATTCCTGTCAAGTGTGGCATCCCAGGGTAAATTGAAATCTCCTCCTTGAATCATTCTGCATTTGGGAGGTAAAGTTGAGAGTTTTTATTGAGATTAATCCAAAAGGTAGGGTTGTCTTTATTGGGGGCACAGATGTTCATGACTATGATTTCACTGTTGTCCCTCTTTATTTTAGTATGAAGCCATCTGTCTTCAGTGTCTGCGTCTGAGGACAGGATAGTGAGGCCAGAGGTTTTCAAAGTAAGGGTGATCAGCCCATTTTTTTTGTTCGTGGCTAGGGCGCATGATAAGTCACTAACCCATGCCTTTTTTTTAGGAGGATTGCCACCTTCGTTTCTTGAACGAGAATGAGGTCTCCCTTAAGTTTATGTGTATAGTCTTGGATTTTCTGTCATTTGGCTGGGTGATTTAGACCCTTGACATTAAGGGAGAGTATTTTTATGTTCTGCATTTTTGTGGGAGGTGAGTCTTCTCGTCGATTTACCCAGCTAAATGCCTGTTATTGCTTGCCGGTGAGGTTGGGCAGGATGGGTGGGTGGGCAATTAGGTTTAAAGGGATGGCATTGATGAGGGGACAGGGAATGGGTGAGAGAGGAAGGGGAGGGGTTAGAGAGGAGGGAAAGAAGAAAGTAGAGTAGCACAGTAGAGAACAGTAGGAAAGATATGAAAGGTAAAAAGAAAATGGAGAAGAAAATGATAGTATATTGATTGATTAAATATTTGTGATGACAAACTAGATACCATGGAGAGGTATCCAACAAAATCTAACTGAGGAGAGGCGATGGAAGCCACGAGTGGCCAAGCCTAGGTCTGGATTGCAGTTTTGTCACGCCCTGTATAGAATAGCGTGTGTATTAAGAGTCACAGTAGTGTCTAAGTATGATATGTATTTGCAGGTATAGTAGTTGTAGTGCATAGAGAAAGTGTAATATTTGTAGTGAGTGAGGTGGGTGTGGGGTGGGTGTTAGTTGGGTGACACGTGTCATTATTTCTGTTGAGTTAAGTTTTTATATCAACAGTTAGGGTTGTGAAAAATGTTATCCAATGTGTTTCATAATTATGGAGTACAATGTACAGTTTGCAGTAAAGTGTGCAATTATTGTCATCATAGTGCTAACATAATATCAGCATAGTGTCAACTTAGAGCTAAGAGTTTCAATGAGTTATCAGTAAGGCGTATACCTAGAACCAACATATTATCAACCTAGTACCAGCATAATGTTCACATAGTGCCATCATATTCTCAACATAGATTCAACACATATTGAAATTAGTTGGTCGAGTGTCCCAAGGTTACTGTATTGCAGGTAGTATGGTCAAACATTAGTGATTTTTGTATTGTCCAACCTGTGGGTCAAACACAATTTTAATAGCAATTGGACAACAGCTACATTCCCCCTGGATGGCACTAGATTTGTATGATATTATCAATGTGAGGCTGGTAGAAATATACATTAATGTCAATATGAGATTTGATAAATCTACATTATGTTGAAAGTGAGAAGATGAGACATTGCAATAAATCCATCATCGGGCTGAAGGCAATTATAAAAAATCAGATTTAACCAGAGCAGGTTGAAGGTCAGTATAGAGATACAGTACCAGTCATTGAAGAAGAGAAGAGAAAGCTTAACATTGGTTAGGGTTAACCGTAGGTTGTTAGGTTTATTGTTAGGTTATTAGTTGGTTAGTAGGTGCTAGTTAGTTAGTTTACCTAAGGGTTTGTAGTTTGCTGACCACTTTATTTATTCTGTTTCTTTTTGAAGAAATGGAAGCAACTCAAACAAATATTTTGGCCCTAAGGCAGGGTGCACTATACCACAGGTGAGGGCATAGCTACATGAGAAATATGCCCCTACAGTCTCTAAGTCCATTCTTAGACATTGTAAGTACAGTGTGGCCATATTAAGTATATGGTCTGGGAGTTTGTCAGAACGAACTCCACAGCTCCATAATGGCTACACTGAATACTGGGAAGTTTGGTATCAAACTTCTCAGAATAATAAACCCACACTGATGCCAGTGCTGGATTTATTACAAAATGCACACAGAGGGCATCTTAGAGATGCCCCCTGTATTTTACCCAATCCTTTAGTGGAGGACTGACTGGTCTGTGCCAGCCTGCCACTGAGGGACGAGTTTCTGACCTCCTGGGGTGAGAACCTTTGTGCTCTCTGAGGCAAGAAACAAAGCCTGCACTGGGTGGGGGGTCTTCACACCTTTGCCCTGCAGGAACTGTAACATCTAGCAGTGAGCCTCAAAGGCTCAGGCTTCATGTTACAATGCCCCAGGGCACTCCAGCTAGTGGACATGCGCGCCCCCGACACAGCCCCCACTTTTAGTGGCAAGTTCGGGGAGATAATGAGAAAAACAAGGAGTCACCCCCTCAGCCAGGTCCACCCCTAAGGTGACCAGAGCTGATGTGACCCCCCCTCCTAAAAAAATCCTTCATCCTGCTTTGGAGGATTTAGCCCAATAGGATTAGGGATGTGCCCCCCCTCCCTAAAGGGAGGAGGCACAAGGAGGGTGTAGCCACCCTTCGGGACAGTAGCCATTGGCTATTACCCTCCAGCACTAAACACCCCCCTAAATTTAGTATTTAGGGGCGACCCTGAACCGAGGAAAACAGATTCCTGACGACCTGAAAACAAGAAGAAGGACTGCTGACCTGAAATCCCCGCAGAGAAGAAGGAGACAACAACTGACTTGGCCCCAGCACTACCGGCCTGTCTCCAGACTCAAAGAACCTGCAACAGCGATGCATCCAGCGGGACCAGCGACCTCTGTCGACTCCGAGGACTGCCCGCCACCCAAAGAGCAAAGAAACTCCAGAGGACAGCGGCTCTGTCCAAACAACAAAGAAGAAACCAACTTTAAAGGGACGCCAGCCTCACTCTGGAATTGTGAGTCCCCAACACTCTGCACCCTACACCCCTGGCTCGTGTCCAGAGAAACCAACACTGCAGCGAGGACCCCCAGGCAACTCCAACGACGTGGACACTCTGACACGACCTCCCTGCACCCCCACAGCGACGCCTGCAGAGAGAATCCAGAGGCTCCCCCTGACCGCGACTGCCAGGTAACAAAGAACCCGACGCCTGGAAGAAGCACTGCACCTGCAGCCCCAGGTCCGAGAGAAGCCAACTACTGGTGCAGAAGTGACCATCAGGCATCCCTCATTGTTGCCCAGTCGGTGGCTGGCCCGAGAAGACCCCCCTGTGCCCTGCCTGCATCGCCAGAGTGACCCCCAGGTCTCTCCATTGATTTCTATCTAAAACCTGACACCTACTTTGCACACTGCACCCGGCCGCCCGTGTGCCGCTGAGGGTGTATTTTATGTGCCTGTTTGCGACCCCCCCAGTGCTCTACAAAAACCCCCGGATCTGCTCCCCGAGGCCCAGGTACTTACCTGCTAGCAGACTGGAACAGGAGCACCCCTAGTCTCCATAGGTTCCTATGTTATTTGGACCCTAGTTTGACCTCTGCACCTGACCGGCCCTGTGTTGCTGGTGCTGGGTGTTTGAGGTTGACTTGAACCCCCAACGGTGGGCTGCCTATGCCCTGGAACTTGTAATTGCTTTACTTACCTGCCAAACTAACTGGTACTTACCTCCCCCAGGAACTGTTGATTTTTGCAGTGTCCACTTTTAAAATAGCTTATTGCCATTTTTGCCAAAACTGTGTACATTACTGTTTACTTCAAAGTTCCATATTTACCTATGCCAAATACCTTACAATTTATGTATTTACTTGAATTCTGAATCTTGTGGTTCTAAAATAAATTGAGAGCATAATATATTTCCATATAAAAACCTATTGGCCTGGAGTTAGGTCTTGGAGTGTGTGTTCCCATTTATTTCCTATGTGTGTACAACAAATGCTTAACACTACCCTCTGGTAAGCCTACTGCTCGACCAAACTACCCCAAAATAGAGCATTAGTATCATCTAATTTTGCCACTATCAACCTCTAAGAGGAACCCTTGGACTCTGTGCACATTATCCCTCACTTTGAGATAGTATATACAGAGCCGACTTCCTACAGCCTGTTAGTTATTTTGGAAGAATTAGCTTTTTCGCCCCATGTGTCAATCCCATAGGTCGATCGACTTCTGCAGCAACATGGGAAGAATGTGAATTGGGTTTGTTTAGGCCGTTTGTGGGCAGCCTTCATTAATGTATTTTAACAAGTGAGTAGAAAGTTAATGAAAGTTAGTAAGAAGGATTCGTGTTAAGTGTTAGCCATTCCTACCAAGTTTTTAGGAAGTCATTTTCAGGTCTTGGATTTTTGCAACTTAGGAGTCCAGTTTCTTACGGTCTTCAGAAATGATGGTTTTGGCGTTGTAACTGTTTTTATTCGTGCAGGACCAATACACGAAAATTGTATTGACAGATCTTTCAGAGTTTTCCTTTGGGAAAGGAACGACTTTCGTTTCTTGACAGCGTCTTTGGAGTAATCTTGAGAGATCCCACTAGAGGTGTCTTGCCACTTAATTCTCTGTATTTTCTTCATCTGTGTGAGGATGGCTTCAATATGTGAATAGCGCAGAGGTCTGAAAACGAGGGCCCTTGGAGCTTCGCTGTTTGTAATCTTGTGTGTGGCCACTCTGTGCACTCAGGTTATTTCAAAGTCCTTGTATAAGCTTATATTGAGTACGTGGGGATCCATCTTCAATGAAGGTTCACAGGAAAGAGCTTGGTTTTCGCTACCTTCAGGAAGTCCAAAAATGCGAAAATTGCCTCTTCTATTTCTGACTTTGAGCTCGGTGATGTTCCTTTCCAGTCGAGCCAGTCTCGCGATGGTGGTTGATGCTGTTTTAGAAGAATTGTGTTTGTGGTCTTCCAGGAGGTTTACCCATGATTTTATTTCAGAGATTCTGCCACCCAGTTGTATCATTTCTTGTTTCAAAGATGCAAGGTCGCTCTGTGCAGTTTCCATGGTGGATTTTGTTGATTGAGCAAGCACGTGTAGCATGTCGAGTTTCTGCATAATTAGGTCTAGAGTTGCGGAGTTCTCAGATTTAGATTTTATAGGGGAGTCTGGGTCCTGGTGGTCCTGCTTGTATCTTTTTTGTGCTGGTTTGGTGTCTTTCAAACCTCCCCTCACTTCTTTGTGTTCGTGCAGTTTGGAGTCTGCCATTTTGAGTGCGGACCTTACTGTATACTCTGCGTTGGGTGCACCTGATGGGGTTTCAGTAGTCCTTGAGCTGTTTGACAGAGGCGCCAAATGTTGGGAGGTAGGATGAGGTGCAGAAGTCAGTAGTCAGTATTCTTCCTGGGTTGGTAACATTTGAATAATGTTATATGGTGCCACAATGCAGATTGTTGAATAGCAAGGTACAGCACTTTGGAGTGTAAGGGATTATTCTCAGCCCCCTTCTGTCTGCAATTTGGGTTGCTGTTGAGGTGAAGAAATTCAGGAACCAGTGTGTAGTTTAGAAGTAAGAAAAGTTTGGAGCATGCAAACGAGAGAGTTGTATTATATGGAGGTGGCCATCTTAGGGTCAGGCATAGGATGGGAGAGCCTTTGCCATATTTGCTGTGGTCGGTAGGTTTGTTTTATATATTACAGGTTCCTACACTTAGAGAGCGTTGTAGAATAGTGCCACTAAGTGCTCACCTCTATTGGTACGATGTTCGTAGTGACACTGGGGTAGTTGAGTAGAGATTCATCTACGTGTTGTCCTGCTGTCAGCCATTTTAGTGTCAGGCATTGTGAGTCAGCCCTCTCCTGTCTGCAATTTGGGTTGCTGTTGATGTGGAGAAATTGAGGATCCCAATATATGTAGTTTAGAAGTAAGAAAGTTCTGGAGCATGCTTTAGAGAGAGCTGAATTAAATTGAGGTGGCCATCTTAGGGTTAGAAATAGGATGGGAGGGCCTGTGCCATATTTGCTCTGGTCAGTAAGTTCATTTTATATATTATAGGTTCCTACTCTTATAGAGCGTTGTAGCTTAGTGCCACTAAGTGCTCACCTCTAGGGGTAGGATGTTCATAGTGACGTTGGGGTAATTAAGTAGAGAATAATCCATGTGGGGACCTGGTGCCGGACATTTTAGGGTCAGGCATTGTGAGGCAGCCTCTGGAGCACTTGGTTATAAGAGTTGTTTGTCTCGAAGTTTTTTCACCAAAAGTGGGTGGCTGAAAGCACCACACTTTCCTGTATGCTGGGTACTGTTTAAAGTGTCTGTGGAGGCAGTGTATCAACAGAGTGGGCCGTTTTTGTCCCTCGGCACAGCTCTCCGGTTAGGTGGTAGCCGCGCCCCGTGAGTACGCATCTGTAAACTAGATACACCTTTTCTGTAGGAATGGAGATTCTGTAGAATCCATGGATACATTTCTGTTTTACAGTCCTGTGAAGGCCATGCCATGGAGGGCCATTCTGTGGAATTAATAATTTCTATTGTGCACACCTAGCTACAGAAGCAAAGAAGTGTAAAAACACAACAACATAGCTAAAGTATCTTAGAGGCAATAAAAGAATAAGTAAATGGGATATACCCTGTATAATGCACATAAAAAATCAAGTTTGCAAGTTCATCAAACTAGATCCGTATGGCCAGACTAATATTAAAGGTGGCAATAAATGAGAAGGAAGACAGCAGGATTAGACATCAAGGTTCATTTTAAACAGATCTATTTTTTTAAAATGTTCTGGAAGCTCAGCAAATTGGGGGCAAGTCTTAGTTCATCTGGTAAACCCTTCTGGTGCTTGGCAAGTAAAGGACTGTTTTTTTTTTCGTTTTCAGGAGGATATATTTTGGTGTTTCTAAGTCCACTAGTCTCTAACTCCTCTAGTGAGATGTATTTTGTCCTGAAGATAACTGGAGGGTTCAAGGTAGTTTGAATGATGCAAGCTATTTTGAAGTAGATTCTGGCTTGTAGCACAAGCCAGTGGAGGTCTTTCAGAATGAGTGTGGTGTGGTAAAATGTCTTAGCACCTTTAACGATGTGTGCTGCTCATGGCCTTAGGAGGAACTACAGGTCACGTGCAGAGGCCAGCTCGTGTTGTATTAACCCCTACTAGGATGGAAGCTCTAGTGCTTGTACAGCGCTTGGGAAGTCTGAGAGTGCTTATAGGGTTTCGGCTTCTTTAGACCTAGGAGTTGGAAGGAGGCAGGATTGTTCATTTTGAAGGTATGTGGATTCACAGTTAGTTTTTGGGGCGTCGTAAAAGAATATTTTTGGTAGAATATTTGATATAATTATTGTGACCAAAACTTCATGCATAAAATAACGTTCCATTGAAATGAATAAAAGAAAAAATCTGCACTATGGGGATGATATGTTCAGAAACAATACTTAGGGCACTATATTTATATCGGACTATATTCCTGTGTACAATATTCTGACATTAAATCGCTTTTAGTCAATGATGGTGTCAAATCATTTAGAAAATAGATCCAGAGAAAATTAGTTGTCAAGGACTGAGTTTTTCCAGCCGTATTTGAACAGGAGGGAGAGAGCCTTCAGAGTTAAAAAAAAAGGAGGGATTACATGTGCATTGGATTTATTTTCATAGAGGTGGAGGGCATCTAATATGTAAAGTTTTCCAGGAAAATATTTAGTCTGAGGAGTTAGTGATTTTGAGGGACAGCAATGTATTGATGTATGGCAATGTTTTTGTTTGTACATTGCTCCTGGAGGCTGTGTGTGTGAAGAGTGCAGGAGAGAAACTAGCTCTATGAGCATCGCTGATGTTCATTGGTTAGGGAGAGAAATTGGAAAGAGTTCCACTTTCAGGTCTGGCAAAGACATCTTCTTGTATTCAGTGCACAGTGATTTGGCTTTCAGTGAATGCCTTTCAGCCCGTCGGGTTGCCTCATTAAGCCCCATTCATTTTTTGACTTGACATATTGTCAACCTCATCTTGGATCCACACATATTAGTATTTAGTCTTACTGCCATGCTGTTGGCTGTTGGGGTGTATCTTTCCACCTCGTAGGAAGTGCTTCTGTGGGAATGCATGAGGAGCTATTTTATGTCTAAAAATATACTTTAGCACACCCTTTGTTTATTTCATTTCTTTATCTCATACTTGTATTGGAAACAAAAACAATTATTTTTGTTTGTTTGAAAGACACATTGATTCCCTTTATGTCAATACACACAAATTTCTAGGGATGCCAAAGTGTTCCTGTTTCGGTTTCCATTAGAGGAACGGTCATTTGGTGGCTTTAGCAAACAGATTCATTTATGGTCTCCCCTGCTAGCAGGCTGCTGCAGAAATACAACATTAAGACAGCGGCCAGCTTTGGCAAAGCAAATAGATCGGACTGCTAACTGTCAATGAAAGCAAGTTCTGTTGGCTTTGCCAGTGCTTGTTGTACATTGGGATCTCAGTGAAAGGATCAAGGAAAACATTTCAGCACTTTGAACCTCAATACCCATCTGTGATAGCGGCTTCGGGGAAGGAGTTGAACTCAGAAAGCTTGAGCATCGCTACTTGTTGACCACAAGTCCCGGGGATTCCCAACTGGAATTTCTCTATTGTGAGATCTGGCATGACTGGTATTGGTCTCCCTGGAATCTCAGCAGGGAAAATTTGTGGAGATGGCCCCTGCAGTGCAGTGCTGCCATGATCACACCCACCCCTCACCCTGCCATTCGTCATGACATCTCTGATCTCAATGACATAACTTTGGGTGTACATTAGTGGCTGGCTCCCTCACCGGCTATGGCCAAGCTGTGCATGCTCTGCCATTGGCAACAGTCCTCCACACCTTCACACAACGAATGGCTGCTTGAAATATACCCAGTGGCCTGCCATGGGAAAACTACATGCACACTAAATGATAAGCTACATACTTGTGAGGCAATATGAGCCTCTTCCTTGCAAGTGTTTTTTTTATTAATTATGATTATACTCCAAAAGCTTTTTCAATAATTTTCTAGAGGAAGGGATGTCTATATATGAAATTAAATTATAGATTATATATATATATATATATATATATATATAGAACATGAATCCTTAACAGATCATTAAGGCTCCAGCACTCCACAATGGTTTCAGGGGTTTATTTAAACAAAGCAGGAACGCGTTTCGGCGTGACCGCCTTCTTCAACCTGCTGGCTGCCATTTTGGCCCCCTTTATATATCCTATGTGTTACCATTCATTTAAAGCAATACACTGCCCGTGATACAATACATGTGAAAATTATATAATACATGTGACAAAATATAATAATGTGACAAAAAATGTACCAGTGTATAAGGTAAAATCACTAATAAGTATTTACCAGTCTAAATAAATCTTAATAAATCTGGTTAGATTACAATTAATCACAGAGAAACTAATTACGTGTAAATCTTTAAAGAGATCCACCGAGTCCAATCAATTTATACTGTTATTATATAAGACATTATTAATTGGGACAATCATTAATAAGCAAAATCTCATATATACAATCAAAATCTTACAATAAATAAATATATATATAATGAACTTATTCTTGTCGCTATATCATCCATAATTAATCAACCAAATCAACCTAAGTGTATATATAACTCTTCACTCGAGTTCAACCCCACTGGTTCCCTTGAATCGAATGCCAATATATATCTGGACTCTAATTTCCTCAGATGTTTCTCCCTATCTCCTCCACGGATATCCGTTTTTAAAGGCAGTGTATTGCTTTAAATGAATGGTAACACATAGGATATATAAAGGGGGCCAAAATGGCGGCCAGCAGGTTGAAGAAGGCGGTCACGCCGAAACGCGTTCCTGCTTTGTTTAAATAAACCCCTGAAAATCGTGGAGTGCTGGAGCCTTAATGATCTGTTAAGGATTCATGTTCTAAGTAAAGGCGAGGTGGCGTGCGTCCCATTCCAGCACCATTGGCGATTAGGTGCAGAGAGAGAAACGCTGAACGAAGTGTTTATATATATATATATATATGTATATATATATATATATATATACATTTTTTGTAATCAGTGGGTTAAGGTGAGGTTTCTTAAGTAGAGAGGTGTTATGACTAGATTTGAGGATGGTGGGAAACACGCCCTCCTTGTAGATAGAAATTAATGATGCCCAGACTACAGCCCATGGTTATCATGGTTTCTTGAATAAAGTCATCATTATATACAGATGGTATGATGGAAGCAATCACTGACAAAGGAATGCGTGACAAAGGAAGGGTGGTTTAGTGGATGTCCATTTTGGCATCGTCCTTTCCAAAATAGGGACTTGTTTAGACACAGGAATATTTGTATTTCTTGCATATTAATAGTGTCTTCTCAGAGAGGAAGATAGATATATTCGTGGCAAGCATGACTGATTCTTGGGATTTAACATTTTTCAGTTGGATGGATGCAGTTTTTGATAGTTTGAGAGGGCTTTTGGGTAATCATTCACATTGTTGGCTCTCCCCATTATGTACATTTGATGTTTTAATCATTTAAACAATCCACCTATTGCAGGACTGCTCCAGTTGTCAGAAGGACAAGAGGAAAGCATGATGTGGCATTGAGGCTTTCAATGGCTCCCTCAGAAGGAACTCTTTAAAGTTATTTTGTTTTGTTTGCAGATGTCATAGTCTATAGCATAAAGAGTGTCTGAAAGCTGCCTTTAGGCCTCCATCACCATCTGCAGTATTTTGAGGGTAGCAAATACATCACGTTACTGCAGCATGAATGGTAGAGTTGTGTTGGAATATACGGTGTAAAATCATCAGAGAGATATTTCAGAGTTTCTTACTGAAGAGCTCTGTGGGTCAATCAGAACTTTAAACAGGCACCAGTCTGTGACTTAGAGCTAGTGAAAGGATTTTAGTGTCCTACTTATGTAGTTGTGAAAGTGTGTATCTCCTTATTTATCCTTAATGAGATGCAGGGACAGCTTATAAACTGATTAGTGTTTGATATATACCTGTCAATGAAGTGTCATTTGCATGATATTGGATACCCAGGGAGACAAAGTATGAGTTGTCTTGGGACATTGTTGAAATGTCTCACATTTTACTTTTTTGTCCTCTGTTCAAGAATCAATTAGGATATTTCTAGTAAAGCTCTGTTGAAGAATGAATCAGGAAGTGTGTATATATATATATATACACACACATTCTCTTTATTGTTTTCAACATGAAGGCAATGTAGCAAAGGAAACACCAAAAGAGAAAACATACCCTGCCACTCAAAATGGTAAATAGAGACATTGAACCATCTTCCCACAAACGTTCATACTATCCCCATATTTTCCTCCCTCATCCCCTCCACATTTCCCAGTGCAACATGGTAATCAGCCGATGAAAAATCTACACCAGACCCAGTAAGTGCTGTACAAGGGTTGCCTCTGTGTTCATTCCACTTTCCTCATATCTTCGCCCACTTTTGGGGGCATCCCCTTCCTTCGTATAGTACCTACCCTAAACGCACATTCACAAATACTGGTAAGAATAAGTATCAGATCAGAGGGAGAGTAATACTTCGCTTGTGAGCAGCAGCAACAAAGAAGGAAGATGGCAGCGTGTGGACAGACCTTATACCTTATACCTTACTAGAATGTTATTGAAGTTCTTAATTTCTTCAATTGTTGCTGGTGTGAATGGGCAATAAAGGAGATTTGCATAATATTAGCCTCCATGTCATGACACAAAATCCACACCAGACCCAAGAAGTGCTGTACATGATTTGCCTCTGTGTTTATTCCCCTTTCCCCATATCTTCGCCCACTCTTGGGGCATCCCCTTCCTTTGTATACTGCCTTTTCTGCAGATATGCACTAATCCATATCATCTTCCCAATCCTTCAGTTGCGGTGATTGCTCCGCTTCCCATAGCCGTGCAATGTTAACGTTTAGCCACCATTAGTCCCATTGTAATAAGGATATTTTTAAGGACTGTGTTTGTTATGGGTCTGAGGATGTAGGAAATAGGTGTTAGTGTAAAGGAGAGCAAGGTAGCAGCTCCCTCACATACAAGACAGTGGAACTGCAAAGATTAACTGATTTCTTTGAGAAATTCCTGGCTCACCCTTAAAAGCATGTCATAAGTAACAAGGTTTTCTTCAGAGAAAATGCATGTGGCGTAAGTGTAACAACTAGCCAAGCCATAATACAGTTAAGAAGTTAGGAACTTACACTGTCCTAGCAAATTCTGATAGTAATACTACCTTGAGCCAAAGTCCTCAAGTACTTAGTGAGGACTCCAAAGACTTCAGTTCACATCTTGCATTAGCAAAAAGATTCCCGTAGTTTTCTCCTGAATGAAAATGTGTCATTCAAACAAAAATAATTTTTAACAACAGGCGGTAGCATCCTCTGGAGTTCCTCAAGTACTGCCAATAGATTGGCGTTCCACAGGGGCAAGTGCAGGAAATGTCTGTCTGTAATTGGTCCACTGGAATACTTCTGGGCAGATAGATGCTTTCTGTGTTTCATGACCTTCTGTTCCCACTATTCCCCTCCAGGCACAGAAGATAAGTTCCATGGGCTAAGCATGCCTAATTGGCAGGACCTGTACACCTTTCACCCTCTGAGTTGGAAGGGAGCTGGCAGAGCCAACTCTTGAGAAAATTGTGTGGAATAGAACAACCTGGTTCATTTTAAGTATGCAATATCTAGATTAATGAGAAGCACTGAACTTGCTGTGATATCTGTTGCCTATGACCTCTGCTTGATGGCAGATGAGGGAAGAAGGAGTGTACTAATTCACTGTGACCTCTCGGATGCCTTCAGCTTCATCATTCATTCTATCCTTCCTCAGGTAATCTTTTCCTTGTCAGTCTTTCCTCTCAGATAGATCTCAAACTATCCAGTTCAGCAAGTTTATGTATCTAAATTTTTACAGTGGGTGAGGGGAGGGTTTCCACCAGGATCAAGAATATAACCACTGCTGTTTTATATCTACCTCTGTCCCCCAGCACATATGCTGCAAAAATTCCAGGTAAAGGCATTTTTCTACCCAAAACATAATTACTGATGCAGGGCAGAAAATCCCTTCCCATCAAAGGCTGTAAGCTCTGGAATGCATCAGTCAAATCTCTAAGAGCTGAATCTAGAGCCAGATGTAGGAACAGAAAATTTTGCGAGTTGCAAATTGCGAGTCATACAGACTTGCAATTTGCAACTCGCAAAATTGTATGCAGAAAGGTGTCTCAGACACCTTCTGCGACTCGCTATGGGGTCGCAAAGACCCACCTCATGAATATTAATGAGGTGGGTCGCAAATTGCGACCCCATAGCAAGTCCCTGCACTCACAGGGATGGTGGCCTGCTGGAGACAGCAGACCTCCATGTCTGTGACTGCTTTTTTAATAAAGCAGTTTTTTTTTGTTTTTTTTTAATTGCAGCCCGTTTTCCTTAAAGGAAAACGAGTTGCAATACAAAAAAAAAATGAAACCATTTGGTTTCATTTTTTCAGAGTAGGCAGTGGTCCATTGGACCACTGCCTACTCTGAAAAAATATTTTCAGCGACATTCACGAAGGGGAAGGGGTCCCATGGGGACCCCTTCCCGTTTGCGAATGAGTTACCACCCACTTCAAGTGGGTGTTAACTGCGAATTGCTTTGCGACCGCTTTTGCGGTCACAAAGCAATTCTACATCGGGGTGCGAGTCGCAAATAGGAAGGGAACACCCCTTCCTATTTGTGAATCAGCATCGCGATGGCCGTTTTGCATGTCGCAAACTGCGTTTTTCGCAGTTTGCGACATGCAAACCGGTTCCTACATCTGGCCCCTAGTCTCTTTAAATTTAGGAAAAATTGAACAACTTGGCTTTTTCACCTAGTAGCTCCGCTTGACATTTTTGCTTGTTCATAATCTTTTCTAAGCTCCAGGAGACTCTACAACAGTATGAGTGACAGTGCATTATATAATGAATCCTAGAAAAATAAATAATCTGCTAAGGAAATCCATTCCCATGACCATGTATTGGCCCCAGGCCACCTCTGAGGCTTGGCTCCAGAGAGACTGAGAGGACTCCAGTTCTGAATGAAATGAAAGTGCTGCAAAGGTCTGTAGCAGCCTAAATAGCCCCTTGACCGTCCTTTGTGAATTATTTTCCCCTTATCTTGCTGTTATATGGTGAGTGGGAGTCACAAGTTCCCAGGACATCTGACAGAGGTAGAATCCTAGACAAGAATACTGTTAAATTGCATCACCAACACTCACAAAGGATTGTATCACATTTGTTTAGGTGCTTCATAAATGCACCTCAGCCACCCAACTTGCACACTGTCTCTCCTCCCCTAGTTTCTCCTCCTTCCTCTTACCACCTTCTCTAGAGCCTTCATGCTGTCCTAACAATCTACGTTCTATTGCAGCTCTCAATATACATGCCCTCACTGTAACCAGATAAGATATTGCACATCTTCCCCCTTTATATAAAATAAACTAGCCAGACTACTGTTGGGATAATGATAAAATATATCAAATAATTTCATGAACTATGCACAATAAGAAATAATGTAATTTCTACTTTCATCTAAATTTTGCCTTGAACATATTGTTCTGAAATAATACCATGAATTGATACTATCTTGTAGAACAATTATAGTGAATACCTATATAAAGTGTTCATATGCCTATTTAGCAAAATCTCTATTTACATCACATAGGGGGTCATGATGACCCCAGCGGCAGTAGTACCGTCAACAGGCTGGTGGTACATTCCGCCACATTATGAGAATGGCAAGTTGGCTGCAGCCAACGTGCCTCTTCTCCACTCAGACCGCCATGGCGGTAGCAGCCGCCGAGCCAGAGATATCAATCTCCAGCCCGGCTGCCGCTATAGTACAGCCGGCTGCATTTTGAGCTAGCCTACCGCCATAGTTTTCGAGCCGTTAGCAATGCCACGAAAACCATGGTGGTAGGCCCTACCAGTGACAGGAGATTCCTTCCCTGTCACTGGTAGTAGGCTCACCCACCCCACCCAAACACTTCCCAGGCGCCCACCAGCCCTCCTCCATCCACGCTCCCCCCTTTCTGATCCCCCACCCCCGAGACACGCACACACCTGCAGACACGCACCACGCATACACCTGCTTACTCACACTAGCATACACGCATACATCCAGTCATGCTCGCCCACATCTGTACACACATTCACACTGACATGCAGACACACATTCACATTTCCATTCTTACACACATTCACACACATGCATAAACCCACGTAAACAACACTACACACACAGAAGCATTCATGCACTCACTCACACATGCATGCACACAACACCACACACACACACACACAGACAAAACACCCCCCACCCCTGTCGGAAGCCCAACTTACCTTCATCCAGGTGGTCTTCCATCAGGGAATGGGATGGGGCGATGCTACCGCCAGCAGCGCCCGCCAGCAGAACACCGCCAGGCCGTATCACATGTCATAATATGGCTGGCGACGGTCTACTGGCGTGGCGGTGCTGGTGGTAGCAGCGCCACCTTACCACCATCTGCCAGTGTGGCCGCGGCCGGATTTCCACCCTTCTTGTGGCAATAGTCCGGCTGTGGTCATAATCTGGCAGATGGATGGTAGCTGTGGTGACGGTCATCACCGTGGCAGTAAGCGGTTTATACTGCTAGTGTCATAATGTGGGCAATAGTCTTTTAGATATTGTGGTGGTTTCACTTTCCTGCTGCTACACGTTGTACTTTCTACTTTAGACCTTTCCTCTTTCTTCTTTGATTCTTCCTTACACTCCTTTTCTTTTGACAGACTGTTCTCCGTTCTTCTTACCACCACAATCGTACTTAGATTCCAGATGCGATTGACATCCAATTTGACCGCATTTTTATGAACTTTGATTACTCTTTGTGGATTACCAAATTTAGATGATTTCCAGTAAGTCTTACTCTCACCCAATCATTGACAAACTTATTTGTCAGTTTTGCCGCATTTCTTACATCATCATTTCCTTTCATTTGCATAAACTTTTGTTGTTTCCTCGTTTTCCAGTTCTCATCCTCTCTTCAGAATTCTCCTTCAAAATGATTGTTCCAAGGCAGGCATAGCAGTGAATTAGGTTTTCTTGCTCTGAATAGTTCAAAGGGTACTTTCTCTATGACCATATGTGGAGTAAGGCGATACATCTTCACTCTTGTCACAATTTCTTTCCTCCAATCTTTCTACTCCAGTTTAGCAATGTGTATAGCTTCCTTAAGTACCTTATTGAATATTTCCACTATTCCAGTTGATTTGGGATGATAAAGTTCACGTCGTCTATGTTGTATGACTCTACACCTCAGAAAGTTCTCTATCTCTCTTGATACCAATTGTACACCATAATCTGTTAATATTGATTTCGGTAAGCCTTCCCTGGAAAAAATCTCTTCAAGGAAATTTACTGCCTGTCTTGTTTCCACCCCTGTGATGATTTTAATCTTTGGCCATCCAGAGTATAAATCAACTAGTATAATAACATAGAACACAACACTCTTAATACTCACCAGATCCAAAATATCTAAGGCTACTTGCCCCCATGGTTTACTTGGTAGTTCTCTAATTGTCGTAGGTTGCATCCTAGTATTACATCCTTTATCACTATTCTTGCACCTCAAACATTCCCTTATGATTCGCTCCACTTGGGTGTCCAACCCCGGCCACCACAAATGTTGCCTGATTCTTTCTTTTGTTCTTGATGAGCTTATTCCACCACCTTTTTCCTTAGTTTCATAGGTGAAATTCATTTTGTACCGCTCAACACCATACCATTTTGTATCCCCAAATCATCTCTCACCTCCCAGTACCCTTGATATGCTGGTTTTATCTTTTCCGATCTTCCCAACCATCTTTTATGCATTTACTGAAAACCATTAGTTCCTCATCTTCTTCACATTGTTTTTTCCCTTCCGCCTCACTCATTACACCTATAACTTTGCATTTCTTAATTTCATCCATCAACTCCCATTCTTCTTCTAAGTCATCTGACCCCACCTCAACCTTCACCAACCTGGATAGGCAGTCAGCCACTCTGTTTTCAACACCTGGTATGTACTCTACTTTGAAATCGTAATCGTGTACAGTGATCACCCATTTGCAAATCATACTGGATTTCACGTCTAATCCTTCCTTTTTAAAAATCTCAGAAAGTGGTTTATGATCTGTCCTTACTATAAAGTTTGTTCCCACAGAATTTTGTTTTGTTTTTTAATAGCCCATACTATACACAAAGCCTCCCTTTTAATCACCAAATACTGGTTCTCAGCTCCTTTCAAGCTCCTAGATAAAAACATTATTTTGCGTTTCATACATTGTTCACCCTGCTTTAGGACTGCCCCAAGCCCTCAAGCACTCGCTTCTGTAATAAGTACAGATTTTCCTACTTGTTGAAACTCCCCAACAATGGTGCCTTTGACAACGACTCTTTAAGCTTACAGAACTCTTCCTCACATTGTGGTGTCCACTCAAACCTCATTCCTTTTTTAAAATAATTTTTTCATGTTGCAAGTTCTTGCCGCAGACTGAGGTACAAATTTGTGATAATATTCAGCCATTCCCCAAAACTTGATCAGGTCCTCTTTGTTCTCAGAAATAGATATTCTCTTAATTGAGTCCACCAGGATGCCACTTCCTGTCAGTTTATACCCTTAAACGTAGGTCATGTTCTTCCTGAGTACCCCCATAAAATACATCATCCCGGTATATTTTTGTCCCTTCCAACTCTTCCAAAATACTCTCCATTGCTCTTTGAAAGACAGAGGCTGCCGAAAGCAACCTAAAAGGCAACCTTATAAATCTAAATATACCAAATGGAGTAATAAATGCAGTTAAGTGTTTTGATTGTTCATCTAGCTTTAGGTGGTGGTATGCTGCCCCAAGATCTAGAGTTGAGAATATTTGCGCCCCTTTTAATTGCGTGAGCATGTCTGTTATGTTGGGTCATGGAAAAACATCTGCCACAAAAACAAAACCCAATATCCCCTGATGCTTTTTTCACTAAGATTACTGGAGACACCCACTCAGAAACTTCTATCTCTTCTATAATCCCTTCCTTTTCTAATCTATCCAGTTCTAGCTTCATGGGCTGTCTCGTGACCAGAGACACTCCTCTCACCTTACTAGCAGCCGCCTTGGCACCCTCCTTTAATATAATTTTATATTGATATTCCATGAGCCATCCTAAACTATCACAAAACACTTCTGGAGATTCTTTCTGCCATTATTTCCCTGAGCATTCCTCATCATTTTCCATTTCTACTTTTGCGATACCAAATTTTCTAGAAATCTCTTTACCTCCTTTCCCATCTTGCTTTTCTTTTAAACAATATCTGTGGTACACTATTGGGATCTAACATTACTTCCAAATCTGCTTGTTTTTGCCAACTGATAAGACTATCACCTTCACAATATACATAGATTTTAACTACTGAAATGTTCTCTTTATATTCCAGTTCTCCCACAAAATATCCCATCAGCTTAATCGATTGACCCCCATGTGCTAGTGGCTTAATATCTGGTGTGTGTAACAGTACTTTTCTTGATAATCTTTCATTAAAAAATACTTTAGGAGTTAACTTAATTATTGCCTGCATGTCAAACAGCATTCTTATACTCTCACCATTCACGTCCACTATATGTTCAGGGCCATGTTTATTAATTTTCTCACCCACTTTGTTAAATAATTTCACAGACTTAAGATTCTTCATACTCTTCTGAACTTTCATGGTCTACTCCTACTTCTCTCACTTTTTATTTTTGCTCTTAGACCTACACACTTTTGCATAGTTACCTGTGACACCACATAACTTACACACCACCCCTAAAGCAGGACATTTCCTGTCATTGGCCGCTTGACCTACTATTCTACATCTAAAGCACTTACCCATTAGTTTTGCTCGAGCCTCATCTCTAGAATTATCCTTTTTAATTATTTCCACACATGCCAGTGAATGTTCTATCTTCCTGGCAATACTAATTACCTCATCCAATTTAGGTTCATTTCTTTTCCATATCTCATTTCTCACCCTCTCAATAGTACACCCTAGCATAATTTGGTCCCTAATTCGCTCATCCACACTACCCTCAAACCTACATGTGGATGCTAATTTTCCTAGATGTGTAACATACCTTTCTACTGATTCCTGTGCCTGTTGAACTCTTCTCCCAAATTGATACTTTTTTAATATTATACAAACCTTAGGTAAATAGTGCTTGGGCAGCCTTTTCATACAAATTTCAAACTCATTCAGTCCTTCAGCTTCTTCACCACTCAGCTCTGGAAGATGTTCAAACACATCTTGCCCTTCGGAGCCCAACCAACTGTGGTGATGACTACCTTTCACTATTCAGTGTTGACCCACGTACTTTCACATAAAGTGTAAACACTTTTTTCTACTTCCTCCACTGTAAGTTGGGTTCACCCAGTGATGTTAAAAAAATGGCGGAGAGGCAATATTCTGCATCTCAACCCTTCAACAAAATTACTACTTTAAAGAAGCCCTTACTCACCTAGTAAAGTGCACTTACCCAAGTTTAACTATGTAACATGTACCTATCGCTTTGTATTTCAATGGAAGTCAATATCAGTTTGTCTTTGTCTAGTTACAGTTCTGTAGGCATTTTTTTCAATGAGGTGGGTGTATCACAGATCAAAATCTTGACTGACTCACCAATGACACGCAATTTGGGGTGTGCGCGTCACCGTATCCTGCTGTGTCATCAAGAAGTGTTCAACAAGGTATGACTATTACCGAGCCAAATCTTGAATGGCACCCAACGGCAAATACGTCTTAACCAGATGTGCGTATCACCGACCAAAGTCACAGTTGACAGGCAATATAAGGTGTGCGCATCACCGTGTCTGCAGTGTCATTAAGATGTGTACATCACCATAACTGATGTACATGACATTGAGGACCCTTACGTACTGCACTCGTTACTCAAGTTTGACGTGAGTGTCATCGATCAGGAAACACCCACACAGCTCCGGCGTGTTGCCATTGTAACCAATGACAACACAAATATGAAGCCGCCCGAGCCACCAATGAGCCCTTAATCTGCAAAGGTTTCCACTAACAGAATTAGTGCCGAGGATAAGATCCACCAATCTGCTCTTCAGCCAAAACCGGCGATCCAAGAGAGAAACAGTAGCTAATCACAGAGGTACAGAAGTGACGCCTACATCACAATTATCAGCCAAGAGCAGCTCAGCAGTCCACAAGAGTTGCATCAGCCTGTCAGCAAGCACCAGCTAATCAGTGAGCAGCGTTTCCAGGGCACACGTCAAAGTCCACCTTGTCAGTAGCATCGCAGATGTTAATGGTAAGCAAGTCAAATCAACCATGTGCACTTCCTCTTATTGTGCTTGTGTCAACTGCTTAATGTACCTTGATGCTTAGATCACGTAGCCCTTTAACCAACAGACTTTTAACAAACCCTCCTTGTTAACTCGATATCACCGCTCCAATAGTCTTTCAACCCAGGTTGAGCACTTGACAGAAGTACCACTGTATATAAGTGGCTTGCACCACACTCTCCCAATTTGCAAGCCAACGCTACCCTTCCAATGTTAATATCCACCAGCTCACCGATCCTGAATGAATAGGGCCAGGTCCAAGGGCACCTTTAAGCGTGATGGTGTCTCTGAATGTCCAAGGTCACTCAAAGAAGGTGTTCTCCATTAAAGGTCCTTAAGGTGTTGAGGTGTTGGCTCTCCTCTGCTTGTCACCAATGTTAAATTACATCACAAACACTCACGAAGGGTTGTATCACATTATTTAGGTTCTTCATAAATACACCTCAGCCACCCAACGTGTATGCTGTCTCTGCTTTCCTAGTCTCTCCTCCTTCCTCCTAAACACCTACTCTGGAACCTTCATGCAGTCCTCACAATCTACATTCTATTACTTCACTCAATATACATGCCCACACTTACTGTAACCAGATAAGATACTACAAATATCTACCCCTTTCTCAGCCAGACTCAGGCTCCCTATATTTAATAATGACACCCCAGTGTAAGAATTATTTTTACTATCAATCTGACCTTACTACTGATTTTTTAACCTGACATTCTATATGTGCCATCATTTGGTTTAGCTAACACTGTCCGGTCAAAAATTCATGGTATCAAGGGTTTAATGAATTTAACACATCAGAAATATATCCTGCATGTCACACAACTGGAAGAAGACATAGCCAAAAGTCACATAACCCATTTTAAGTGCAGGTAAGAAAAAAATGTTTCTTCTCCCAGAGACCCTGTATCCTTATTTTTTTACGACTGTGCTGAAGCATTCTTCATAGAGTAGTGAAATGTAATCAGAGCATAGGGTCCAGAGTTAGCAGCGGACTGCCAAGACTTTCCTCTAGAGTTAAGGGGTGTTTATGCTGTTGCTTGACTAAGTTGGTATTAGTGAGAGCCTGGGTTTTTTTAGGTGAACAGCCTCCTGGATGAAAACCCCTCGAACCACAACCTTCAGGGCGTCCCACAACACCCGCTTACCCATATCCTGGTGTCATTGAGAGCTAGGAATTCCTTGAGGGTGGAGCTTATCTTGTCCACCACGACCAGGCTGCGAAGGAGGGAGTCGTTCAGGTGACAAGAGTCCTGGAGTGTTGGGGTGGGGGATGATTTTACTGGATCATTACTGCCACTGGACTGTGGTCGAAGAGAGTCAGAGGGAGGTGGTCCATCTCAAGGAGATCACTCTTGAGTCTTCTGTCCAGGAGCATAGGTCGATATTTGTTAACCATGCCTGACCTATCGAGGACAAGTCTGGGGTTCCCCCATGACGGTGTAAAGTAAATTAAGTTCACGGACGAATATCAGGGGGCCCCTCAAGAAGATGTAGCATAGAGCATAGTAAGGTCTCCTAACCAGAGTTGGGGGCATATATACAGGAATTGCAGCTGGGATGGTCGTCCCAAGTACCGTGAAGTGCTACCCAACTACTCGCTTTATTTGATTTGTGGTCATGCTAGTGAAGTGATGGGGTGGGAGAAGTATTGTCACACTGCTATTTTAGATTTGGATGAAGCATGGTACTGGAGTGGGAGCTTGCAAGAGAAGAGTTTATGTGTACTGCCTTGCAAGAGATTAGTCTCCAGGGGCAGGCAAATGGATGCTCCAGTCACCTGAGGCTCCCACAGGGCTGCAAGTCTTTTGGAGGGCTTATTAGGACCCCTGATGTTGTATGCGACTACCTTTAGAGTTTAGGAGCTACTGACAGTAGAAGAAGATAAGGGTTGTGTGTTGTGAGGGTCTTAGGATGTACTGCAGAGGTAAATGTAACAGCTGAGAACACAGGTGTAACCCATTCATCCCCTCTCTCCCTCCCTCCCTACTTGAAAAGAGCAATGAAATGTTAATCCTACCCTATGCAATCCATAATAATGGAGTTATCCCGGATATGCACAGAGACAGTTTTATTCTATTAAGAACTGGATCCCAACATACCAGGATATCTTTTATTCTGAGCTCTCTTTCCCACCAAAGACTTTTTGGTTAAGACCCCCCGAGTTAGTACTATATGAACCTGAAGGGGCAGACTGGCCACGGATGAAGCATGCCACAATTATGTGGGTAAAGCTTTTCCATCCATAATAATATAAATAAACTATGCCCCCCTAAGGCGTAGGAGTCAGAGGTTTGGAGATAAGGAAACACCAACTTTGAGACTTAAGGGTGTGAATCAGAAGCCTGCTCTACCATTTGTGTGTAATTGTAGTGTCAAATTTGAAATTTGTGGGGCTAGTGCGTTTCTCCTACCTCTCTTTTTATGAATTTAGGTGGGCATGCACCCCAGTCTCATCTGGGTCGCACACTGCTCTGCACGTGGGCACATGGCGGCTCTCCTTCTTGCACTGGGTCTGTGGCCTAGCATGCTCCTCTGGTGCCCCGCCTGGCCAGCGAGGCCGGGGTCCTGAGCAGCTACAGCCACTGAAGGGCACTGGAGCATGCAGCCGGTGTGTGCGGGCCCCTGTCTCCTATGAGCCCCACACTGCTTTGTGATCCTTTTTGTGTGAGGGTGGGCTGCACAGTCTCTTCTGGCGCCCTGCCCGTTTAGTGAGGCCAGGGCACCATGCAGCTGCTGCAGTGTCTCTATGGATGGGATGGACCCCCACCAGGGCGGGTGCAAGACACCAGTTGCAGAATGGACAGGTAAGGCTGGTGTCTACTGACTTGGGGATGAACAAAAGGCGCCTGGGCAGAGGAGCTCAGGCTCTCTGCATCTGCCATTGTACAAGGCTTGTCCACTCCCTCGTGTCAGGGGTTTGGAGACTGGGGGTGGCCCCCCTAAGACGGGCCTTAAATGGGCCCAGGGGGCGCCAGAACTCTGGTCAAAAGAATCATTATGCTGATAACAGTGCTTTGTGTAAATAAATGGGCTGCTTTAATCCACTCTGTAATGGGCCATCACTAGCATCGTTTGCCATTTATATCCTAATTGTGAGTATGTGTCAAAAGGGAAGGAGCTCCAGGTGTTTTTCAAAACCCTCACCCCCATTCCAGATAATAAACTGTGGATACTTCTACACGTTATTAAGGCCTGCCTGACCAGAATAGTATGTTTGTCAGTCATGTATTCGATTGCATTTTTAAAAGGGGCAACATAACTTGGCTTCAATGTTTGAAAAAGTCTAGTTATATTTAAACATTGCCAATTTAATAGATTAATGTGAAAAATTCTGATGGGGGCTCCCGATGATTTTTTTTTTTACTTTGGTGGGGAGCAGTGTTAAAACGTTTGAAGACCGTTGCCCTTTGTCAGTATTTTTTTTAACTTGGGCTACACGATGGAAAGTGAATTAATTAATTTTATTGTTTTTACTAAATAGCGTAAAACCTTAAATGGTTGCTGATAAACCCAACTTAAACTTAAACTATCTGCAATAATGCATTTGTTCATCCATGTCTTTATGGTACTTTTGCTGCTGAAATTTGTAGAACTTGTGGTTGTTTAGGCAGTGCGCCTGGAACTGCTTTTCAAGTAGGTTCTTGCCACAGTTCAGTACTAAAAACAATGTAGCCTATACAAATCATATGTACACTGATTTATTTAAGAAGTGTGGCTTTTAAACGCTATTTAGATGTTTGTTTTCTATATATCACCTTTCTAGAGCGATTATTCTGTCGGTTCCTTTGAATCTATTCCTTAAGTTGTTAAATATGTCAGCTACTGTTTTTGATGGGGCTTTAATGTGCTTGATGTCTCTGGAGAATCGCAGTCGTATCTACTGCGAGAGGCAGAGACCTGCTAGAGTCGCTCAGACGCTAGCAGTTCCCAATATGTATCGTTAGATTTACTTGTTAATATTGAAGACTGCCTGACAGCCATCGGGTGGCAGCACACATATGGTACGGGACTCAGAGTCCCGCCAAAGACTACCCACACAGTGGCATTGCTCCTAGAGTTAGGAGAGCCAAGCTTACAAAGATGGGCTGTATGACAACAGAACTAGAGAGGAATGGGGTATCCGAATAATAAACAGAGAAAGGAATATTAACATCATAAAAAGCATTTGTAACAGACAATAAATGCAAAAGAAATGCATGATATGCAATTGATGTTCCCAGAGTATTATCAAAACATATAAAGAGCTCCCAAACCACATTCCGCTTTACAAACACTCATCATGGAATCACAGGAATGAAAGGAAAGGGAGAACATGTGCAAGTTGAGTTTTTAAAAAATATGCTCATAAAGTATTTATAAATAGTAGATTTAGGAACATTGAATACGTTTTTATGTACCTACGAACATATTTATGTCTGTTAATGTCCGGATCACAGAGCATAGAATGAAGGGGCATGGGTATAAATAAACCCGCAGAATAGCCCCAGAGCTTGACAGGTGAAGGTTAATACAATCTACTACTTCTGCATCAAGCACTACCAGAAGGAGAGAGCCTTGCTTCATGTCTTCAACATAATCTAGAAAACTGCACATTCTGGGCAGCATCTTTCTAAAGTTTGCAAAACTTGTGCCTTGTTTAAAATACCCAAGAAAAGACTCAGTCGTCCCTGCCTGAGACCCTGACACGGAAATAAACATTCTTTATTTGTTTGCATTGAGCCTTGAGTTTCAAACGTCAGTCAGTAAATCACCTTACTTATTAATAGCATTACTCTGTGCAAGTTCATGAAGAAGCCAGCGCTGTTGTGCACATACTTACCTCAGGGTGTAGGTATTACTGGTGATGAGCATTAGTAGTGGTACGGTCTGGGTATGCTTGAGTGGTCTGCATGAGACAATGGGGGTCATTACGACCCTGGCGGACGGCGGTGAAGCGACGGTAAGACCACCAACAGGCTGGCGGTCTATTTTTTGAAATTATAACCATGGCGGTTACCGCCATAGTCATCCGCCGCTTCTCCGTTCCGCCCGCCAGGGCGGAGACGACCGCTGGGCTGGAGACCTGGGTCTCCAGCCCGGCAGTCGTCACTATACCGCCAGCGGTATTTGGACCCAGCTGACCGCCATGGATTTCATGCGGTTTGGAACCGCCATGAAATCCATGGCGGTAAGCACTATCAGTGCCAGGGAATTCCATCCCTGGCACTGATAGGGGTCTCCCCCACCCCGACTCCCTCCCCTACACCCCCCACCACCCCTGCCACCCCCCAAAGGTGGCAGGACCCCCCTCCCCACCCCGACCCTCAACATCACATCACTCATTCACACACGACACACACGCAGGCACCACCAACACACATACACGCACACACACCGACATACATGCCAACATCCACACCCACAGTGAGACACGCACACCCACATTCAAACATACACGCACACATCCATACAGACATACCTACAGACATACACGCACTCATTCTCAAACACACAACACCCCTGCAAGCATACACGCACTCACACACCCCCTCTACATACACACACGCACACCCCCATGCACACACACAACACCCCCCTCCCCTAACGGACGATCGACTTACCTGGTCCGTCGATCCTCCAGGAGGGGACGGGATCCATGGGGGCTGCTCCGCCGACACCACACCGTCAACAGAACACCGCCACGCCGAATCACATGACGTGATTCGGGGGGCGGTGTTCTGTTGACGTGGCGGTGGAGGTGGAGCAACCTCCACTTCCCCGCCGACCGCCAGTATGGCTGTTGGCGGCTCTCCGTCCGAAAAAGGACGGAGAGCTGCCAACAGTCATAATACGCTGAGCGGAAAACCGCCACCACTGGCGGTCTTCAGCATGAAGGTCCCTCGGCGGTCTTGACAAAAGACCGCCGAGGTCAAAATGACCCCCAATATGCCTAAACTACTCTTGGGCCCTGTTTATGAGCAGGCCGCATAAGCAGGCATCAGAATTCCTAGTTGTGTGGTATTTACAGTACCCAGTAATTACCGGGACTAATTAAGATATCATTCTTCCTTAAAATTTGGCAAGTGAAGCATGCCGGAATTAAAATTAAGAAAAGTGTATGCTATTCACCTTAATGTGCACATTTTGCATGTTATTCCCGAAAACTCGGAATATGCAATATTTATTGCATCCAGTAAATTCTAAACACCTCAATGTCGGTATAGGAAAGTAGCCTCTTTCTAGCATGGTTACCCCACTTTCTGGCCTGTTTGTCAGTGTGTTTGACTGTGCCCAGTGGGATCCTGCTAACCAGGACCCCAGTGGTTATGCTCTCTCCCTTCTAACTTGGTAACTGTACATTTTTCACCCCACATTTGGCATACTGGTATCCCCATGTAAGTCCCTAATATATGGTACATAGGTACCCAGGGCATTGGTGTACCAGGGGATCTCAATGGGCTGCAGCATGTGTTATGCCACCCATAGGGAGCCCACACAAGTGTTCTGCAGGCCTGTCATTGCAGTCTGCGTGAAACGGGTGCGTGCACCCTTTCACTACCAGGTCATTGCACCAGATCAGCAATGCTGGCATGCTGAAGATGCGCCATCGGTGCATCTGTTCCGCGGCTAGCACCAGCCGTACTGTCCTGTTTAAGTCAGGACTTACTAACACAATTCACTACTCTTGTGGTGAGTTATTTTTGTTGAACTCCTCTATCTTGTGCTGTAGGAGACACTCTGTTAAGGACTGCCACAGAGTAGTTACCTGCTGTAGTTGTAAAGCTGCCTTATGTTTTGAGCCGGACTACCTTCTGGTTTGCCAGCTATGTGCATCAAATTATTATTAAGTATCCTCTATTGTGTCCTCAACCAGTAGCAATTTGAAGTCATCACTTGGGCTTATTGTAGCTAAGAGTTTTAAAACCTGCCTCATTAAGGTTCGTTCTTTACCCAAGCATGCCTTACATATATCACCGGTTCTGGTAGATCTTAAATTGGATGCCATGTTTCTTACAGAAACCTGGCTGTGAACTGACTGTAATCCTGACATTGCTCAGGCTGTCCCTCCTGGATACACTCTTTATAGACAAGACAGGGTGGGTAAACTTCGGGGGAGGAATCAGCAAAAAAATACATGTTCCACTATTAACCTGAATAATTTAAAAGGATCGGAAAACACGAGGTTTGGTATCTACCTTTCCTCAAAAGACTCATTTTCTGGGGACCTTATTTAACGTCACCTTACAGCTTCTAAGGTCAAGCCATTGACTGCGATTTCTTATAATGATGGTCATGATATAATATCTTCTATCAGCAGTTGTTAGCAGTCACTTTATTTCAGCATAAAAATAGTTACTTAAACTTACGTGTACGTAGTGTGGGAAATTTGTATATCTCTCTGTTGACTATCTTAGAATGTTAAAACGGATGTCGGATTCTCATGAATAAATTGAAGGTGGACCATGTCAACCAGACAGAAAAATGGATGAAACAATTGCTCCCACACAGGAAGCAGCATATCTTGCTGCTCTCTGCGTGCAGAAGAAATAATACCATGGAGGAATTAAGGCTACCCTTGCGGTCTGTAAGAATCAACAGTTTTACACAAAACTGTGGACTCCTCTTGGGTAAATAAGAAGGAGAGGATCCAATCTGGCACCAATGCTTATGCATCATTGCTCAGTTGGAGTGCAAACTCTTCTTTGGTGACTGTGAAAAGCAGGATCTTTCCAGTGCTCTCCTGGTGAGAGCAGAGTCCATCCTTCATCCCTTTAATTACTGCCAGTATGCAAATGTGCAAAATGACCTGGAAGGTCCACTTGTTTGGTGGACAGCTTACTAAAAGGCTCCCGAGTGTTTGTGATGATGCACAGGAATAGGAGCACATCTCCACCAAACAAAGAAGCACCGGCTTCATATTATTATAAGAGAAAGTAACTTTGTTTGGTGGAGATTTAACTCTCTGCAGAATAGCTGTCTTCCCTATACGACGATTCATGTCAGCGCAGATTTGGATGATGCTCGAGGGACCACCGCATTGCCAGAATTACTCCAGACGTGGTCAGTGGAGGCATTACCTTGTGGTGCTTTACGCAGTGGTCGCGTAGAATGTGCACTATACATCTGAAATGGGGTAGCACTTACTAATTAGCCAGTAGAAAGTGCTCCAGTTGGATAGACATTTGGCGCAAAACTGTGGATTCTTCTTGGAGAAATAAGCAGGTGAGGATCCATTCTGGCAGCAGTGCTCAATTCACTGAAATTAAACCTCAACAGGAAGCTCTTACAAATATAAACATAGCAGGTGCCCCAGTTGAAGCTCTGTTTCTGTAAAAGACAAACCCTTCCAACTTCTTGAACTTATCCAAGGAAAAGCAAGGGTGTTTTCTCAGTAATTCCATGTTGAAAAACGCTCTGAAGTACTCGATGGATGTGAATGCATCCTTGCTCACCCCAGGGTCTATAAAAGTGCAGACTGGGTGCCCTGGGTTGTGCCCAGGCCCTGCAGCCCACCCCGCTGTGCACAGCCAAAGGCCATGCTTGGCCCAGGGTTGGGTGCCTACGGGGGTTGGCCGCAGGACTTGGCTGCTTGCCAGGCCTTCCAGCCAAACCCCGCCACGCACAGCCAGAGGCCATGCATGGCCGGGGTTGGGTGCCTACTAGGGGTGGGCCACAACTCCTGGCGACAAGCCAGGCCCTGTGGCCTACCCCGCCACACATGGCAGGGCGAGGGTTGGATTAACATAAGGTAATTTAATATTACTTAAATTTAAAAGAGCCTTAGAGATTCATTGAGAAAAAACAAAGGTTACAGGGACGTTATAGTTAAGAAATAGATTAAGTTCTATTAAGTTATAATTAAGAAACAGATTTTAAAAACCTTAGAAATTCACTAAAAAACACAAAGGTTAGAGGGAGGTTATAGTAGTTAGTTTCAGATTTTACCTGCACAAAACCACGAGTTATAGTGTCTTGAGATAAGTATAACTGTAACTGTTGAATTTCTATGGTTTTGTGCAGGTAAAATCTGAACCTAACTATAATTTCCCTCTAACCTATGGCTTTTTGGTGAAAAAAATATATATATTTATATATATATATGTCACTGGCCCGTAAGGTGTGGTGTATCGACCGGGGGAGCAGGCCGGTTAAGTCCACAATAATCAAAGAAGTATAGTGCACACTCAAGACATCAGGATATATAGTTGAGGGGAGAGTGCTTCGGCTGAAACACATAGCCTTGATCAAGTGTATACCCTGATGTCCTGAGTATATATACATATATATATATATATATATATATATATATATATATATATATATATATATATATATATATATATATATATATATATATATATATATATATATATATATATATATATATATATATATATATATATATATATATATATATATATATATATATATTCAGTGACTATCCAGGAGCAGGACAAACAGTTTCTCACGAGGATCCGCAATTACTCCTCACTGCAGTCCCTTTCCCCTCCATCAGGCAAGTCACTCAATGGCACAGGGAAATGCAAGAAAATCTGTTTATTGTCCACAACACACAGCCCTGCTTCCGGGAACGTCAGACACTTAATGCTGTTCCCAATGCCAGGCTCTTTCTTTCCAGCAGAGCCAATTCTTGTAGCTGAGAAGATGAAGCAAGTGTTCCTAACTCCATCTGCTGTCTCATGTCAGATTGACGGCTTTTGACAGGCCATGCTAGACATTTTTTAGGACAGCCTGCTATCCTCTGGGCCACTCACTCAAAGAGTGAGCCCGTTCTGGTCATTCTGGTGACTACGACCCTCTAGCGCCTTCACAGGCTCTGCTTCTGAAAATGTGCTTGCCTACTATGATGTCATTATTCATATCTACAACTCTGTCACCAGCATTGCTTTCATCTTCAAAGGTAAAGGAGCATAAGAAAATGTTTATGCCTATTTTGGTGAAGATCCCTTGGCACAACACCTCCCTAGATCATTGATGTTCATGTATGGATGAGTTTGTCAGAAGTGATTCCAGTGGCATGTAAATGACCAATAGGGATTATGAGTGCACAGAGGAAGACAATTAAAAGGCTGTAAACCTCCTCCCTAATACAGCTGCTGTTTGATAACCTACTGCAGGTGACTTTGAAAACTGTGACCACGCTACTTGAAAATTGTGAAAAGTGGTTAAGAGTGGCCATTCTGCAGTACACCATTCCCCATTGACTCACATTATTGAAAATCGTGAGTTCCCACATGCGATATCTGACCTCGCATTCAAATCCAGAGAGGCTAAGATACCCCTAGATTTGGATATCTATATGCAGCATGAGTTTTGAAAATAAGGAGACCTGTGTGGAAGGCTCAGACTTGCCTCTCCGAAACAATATTGATTAATCCAACTTGGCCACTGGGCTAGGATTTAAAGAAAGGGAAGCCGGCATAGTGGTGAGAACATTCGCATAGCATCACTGTATGTCCAACAGTGAACAATGAAAGGGATTTCTGATGGATACTTTTAACTACAGATTCCTCGCCTTCTGAATACTCCCAGGTGTACCTGCCTGGATTTGGAGATTTTTCTCAGCAGTTTCATCACACGTCAGCAGGAGGTATTGTGTGGCTCCATGTCAGGTCTGTCCCGCCCTGGGAGTGGGCTACCTATAGATGCCACCTCTGGACGTCAACGTCACTCCCTTTCTTTCTAAAGCTCAAACCCTTGTTTTTGGCTGTGACATAGTTTTCCTACAAATTTCTGCAGTGTGGAAGGAACACGTCTCCTCCGTAAACTACAGGATTTAAACCCTGGAAGGATTGCCACAAACATTTGTCAATGACAGACCTCATGACGTCTGTCTGTGGTGTCTGGGCTCCTCTCATGACTCAAAATCGTGTGACAGATGCGCTTGGATGAACCCAAAGGCCATCCAATACCGCATGGTCAAACTCTGCGCTGCAGAAAACCGCAGGAAAGCAAGAAAGGCACAGTCTCAGTTGGAGTTGAGGGAGCAGATGTGTTCTCATTTCGGAGGCCAGTCTCGGCAAAGTTCATCATTCCACTCCAGATCTTCAAGTAAGTCAGAATCTAAAAAGAAACGTAAAAAGTCTAAGCTCAGCTCTTCTTCCTTCTGCCACTCTTGTCAGAAGAAACCAAGATGGCATCAACGTACCTCACAGTCTCGGTCCTGATCCCCCACCAATGAACCTCTCTGGCAACTCATCCCAAACAAACCCAGATTTTCTAGTCCATTAGCACTGACACAACAGATCCAGTCTTTCAAAGAGGCTGCATTTTTGGTACCCTTACAACTCATTCTGCCTTTGGGCCCCATGGAACCGAGGAAGCCTCCAGCTGATTCTGTGCCAGCCAATCCGTCCCTGACACTGAGTATGTCTCTACACCATGTTCCACAGTCTGGCCCAACTCCGGGGCAGCCACCTGCTTCGACTTATCACTTGACACTAGTTCCCCATGCATCAATGGAAGCACCAACGCCAGACTGAGGCCTTATAGTCCTATGAGACTCAGAAGTGAATGCACCACAACCCTGGCCAAAGTCATGCCCACCTCAAACACAACCCCAATCAGACTCTGAAGGTATGCTTCTGTTATCACAACGGTTTTCACAACCTGAACCACACAGTGATGACAGTGGAGGTGATGATTTTGGGCTTTGCGATGAAGAGAACTTATTTTTCTACCTCCAAGAGGCCAGTGGCCTTGACACATCTCCTAACACTGACCCAGCCCCACGGAAGAATCAGCATCCTTTGCCATGGTGATCTGGAGGCTGGCAGAAGTCTTCCACTTCCAACCAACTTCAATTGAGGTCAAAATGAATGACCTCACAGAGGTTCCACAGCCAGGACAAACCTCCCCAGAGTCATCCCTCTTCTTTCACAAAGCCCTCACTGACACTTTCCTGAGCACCTCGGCAAAACCAGCATTTTGCCCCTGTGTCAACAATCTGATTGCTTGGAGACATAGACCTCAGGGGGATCATTTTTTACTCCTCCAGAATCCCACATCAGAAAGTCTCTTTGGACAAGCCTCCTTTAGCATGTTGAACCCTAATCCCTTCCCAGTTACACCTACAGACAGAGAGTTCAAATGAATATGAGGAAAAAATGTTCTCTTCCGCCAGCCGCGCCCTCAGATCTGTATATTCAAGTTGCTTCCTGAGCGTTGCTGGCACTTGTCATAGACATGGTGAGCGGCAACTTGTCTGTGGTCCTTAATGAACTTTGAGACAATCTGCAGCAGATCATACAAGGTGGTCAAGACACAGCAAAGCATGTGATTAAGTCAGGCCTGGACTCTGTAGACTGTTTGGGTGGGGCAGTTATTACCAGTGTGGTGCTTTGGCGCAATCATGGATCAGATCCAGAAGCTATCTCCGGTAATGTCCTAGCATAACTCATGGACAAGGCCATGTGTTTGCGTCTGCCTCTTCAGGGACAAGGCGTACTCAGCCTCGGAGCCCTTTAAGGAGAGTAAGGCTACAGTGCACACATTGGACATTTTAGCACTTGTGCAGCAGTTTTTCCAACATTATCTCCTTTTTCCACTCTTTAGAAGGAGCATGCAACAAAGGCAAATCCAGAACCTGCTTCTGTAACAACATACGTCAGGAACCCGGTCAACAGCGTCCAGACCCCCAGGGGTAAAGCACTACCCAATCATCTGCAGTTGTGACAGATGTATCTATGATGTGTGGGAGGTTATCTAATAGAAGTGGAGATCAGATGGCTCTACTTTCTGGTGGAAAGCCATCTCCACATTAATCTGTTGGAGTTGCATGCTTAGCATTAAAAGCCTTCCTCCTGACCAGCAAGGGGGAACGGGTTCAGGTCCACGCCACCCCCATGTGGTACTCAAGCAAGCAAGTCAGAGTGGGGTTGTGGGTCCAGTGTCAGAAGGCTTTGCGTCATTAGAACTGACTGAGTCATCAGGACATTTCCCTGATCATACAATACTTGGCAGGATCTTTAAATGCCAGGGTGGATAAACTCATCCGGTGTTGCCTAAAGGATCATAAATGATGGCTGCAGTCAGAGGAGGCACAGTGCATTTTCAGGCAATAGGGAGAACACAGGCTCAATCTTTTTACCACTGCACTGAATGCATACAAGTGTCCCTCCACCAAAACCATCCATGCATGATGTTTTGTGTTCTTCCCTGCACATCCAACTCTTAAACACCGAGTTGGTTGATGTCCTTTTCTCAGTCTCCTTAACCCAGCAAGGCTTTGCTTTGGCTGCTATTAGTTGTCAGCCCTCTCAGCCATTTTCTGGTTTTCAGGTCAGCCATCTCTATTTAAGTCACCTGTTGTGATGCCTTTTCTGAAAGGAAACCTCACTGGACCTGAATTGGTTCTCATGTTCCTAATTTGCACTCCATTTGAGTCAATGCATAACTGCCATCTAAGGTTATTAACTCTGAAGACAGTGCTCCTCATAGCGATCACTTCAGCTAATCGCAGGAGTGGCAGGAAGCACTCTGTAACGCAACCGTATACAACCTTTTTTCTGCAGCAATTAATGCTAAGTACCAAGGTGGCGTTCCCCCCAAGAGTTTAGACACCCTTTCACATAGGGCAGTCTGTCACCCTGTTGGCGTCTTTGCCTTACCTAAAAAAGATTCCACCACTTGGACCCAAGGAGAGGCTAAGCTTCTACATCGATGGCACCAAGAGCCATCGGGTGGACGATCAATTCTTTGTGGGGTTATCTCGGACAAAGATGTGAAAAGCTGTGAAAAGATGCACCATATGTAGATGGACTGTGCTTTTCATAAAGATCTGCTGTGGATTATCCAAGAAACAGCCTCTGAAAAACCTGCAGGCTTATTCCACCAGAGCCAAGGCTGCTACCACTCCGCTAGGGCATGAAATGCCTGTCTCGAACGTCTGCCAGAATGCATATGGGTATCAGCTCACATGGCTGTGAAGCACCACTGTCTAGATAGCCAGGTCCGATGGGAGGGGGATGTTGCCCGTTCAGTCCTGCAGGCCCTCTAGTCATTCCACAGATCCACCACTTTAGGAAGTAGTGCCTTCGTATCTATTCACATAGGGAGGAATCTCCGGTTAGATGGATCTTCAGAAATACCATTTCTAGTGGATACTCTAATTACAGATTGCTCACCAGATCTCCCTCCCCCTGTTCTGTGGATTGGATGAGGCTTCTTTTCTCCATCTTGAAACAGTTTCATTTAGAGATCTGCACATTGTCAAATCTGATTAATAATAGCTTGGAGCCCATCGCATGGACAGCTATCAGAAAGAGACCAACATCAATGCTGGGAGATAGTTGGCTATATGTGGCCCTGATGTCACTTCCAGGACACCATCCACTGGCGCACTAGGGAATTGCTGAGAAAGTCTCCAGATTTAGGCCGTCATTACAATCATGGCAGTTTGGCCCGCCATTCCGGGAGTGGCAGCTGAAGCCGCCGCCGGCATGGCGGGCCAAACCGCCATATTCTGAACATGGTGATGGCCGCCAGCGCAGCCATCACCCACCGCCATGCTTCCGCCGTCAGGCAGCCTGGCGGCGGGTTGAAACACCATCTGCCAGGGTAGCTTTGCTACCGTGCGGATAATGTTTCATTTCCCGCCAGCCTTTTGGAAAAGACTGACGGAGGGGGTGCCCCTGCACTACCCATGCACTTGGTATGGGCAATGCAGGGGCCCCTGTGCAGTGCCCCATCGTGCAGGACACTGCCCGATTTTCGGGCAGTGATCTTCGCGACCGGTGCAACTGCACCTGCCGCACAGAGGCATTGATGGCAGCTCCATGTGGAGCCGCCGTCAATGTCCCGGCCGAGCCTTTCTGTGAGCCAGCTCACAGAAAAGTTCATTATCTGGCCGGCGGGGTTCCGGGGTCGCTGGCGGTCAGTGTTTTGACCGCCAGCACAAACACGACGGTTGTTTCCGCCGTGTTCATAATGACCACCTTAGTCTATGGCCTGGAGGTATTCACATGGTGAGCAATCTGCAGTTAGGTAGAGTATCCGCCAGAAAGATTATTACTAAAGTAAGGAACTTGTTCATCTCAGTTTTCCAAAGATTTATGAAACAAACACAAATTGCAAACTAAAATATACTAAATGTGAGGCTCTCTACCTGAGGAAAACTTCTTCAAAACCTTACAACAATGATACAATACACCAACTACACTGGGGACAATGTTCAGTACCTCAAAACAGTGATGAAGATGATGTCAGGATTGATAAAATGATATATATCTGGTGACAGTGTAACCACACCTACAAATATTGGAAACTGATATTGACTATTGTTAAAAATATAGCAGGTCTTACCTTGACTTCACACTTAGGTTATGCTGGGGAAAAATAATTCTTATCTGCTCACAACTCCCTTGGGGAAATTGTTCATTCATCTTCTTTTAGCTGTAAGATTATGTACTGCTCACTTCTGGAAATTGCATATCACACCACCTTTGAGTCTGTGATGGACCATGGTATGGAACAATTGACAATGGAAAAGTGACAGCAATCATTTCTGACAATCTTAATACATTTAAATGAATATGTGCCCCTTTGTAACATATATAAAAAATTATCCTGTCCCCAGGACAGCATCCCTGTTTGCTCCTAATGGTATAAAATGTTCCAGACAGACTAGAATATCTCCAATTTTTCATATTTGAGATCAGGCAATGATGAGCAACCCATCATGTCCCCGCTATGTGGATCATCTGTTATGGCAAATTTACGTTTGGGATTTGCTGTGGGTCTTCTTGCACATAGGTCCACCCCTTGTGGGAATTGGCTAAAATGACTGTCATCAGTCTCCCTGATCACATGGAGCCATTTGTGGAGCTCTTTAATGATATTTTGATGCCTACAAACCGATCTTCAAGTACAGCCTAGATTCTGCAACAGTGGTTCCTTTGCACCAACATGCCTTTTTGCATCCCCATGTGCTTTTTGGGAGCTATGCAGGAAGCACTAATGGATGTACAGTTCAATGGAGTGTGTCTCATAGGTAAGAAAGTGGACTCCTTCCTTCAATGTTGTAAGAAAAGTTGCACCACAGTGTACTTGCTGGGCCTGGCCTCCCCAGCAGGGCCGCTGAAACTAGCAGTACCATTGTACCTGGGGCTTTACCGGGAGGTAATCCTCATGGCAACAGCAACACTTTTATCCACTTCAGATGCAGCAGGAACTAGGTGATGGATTGAATGATTGAATTAATCTCAGTCACTGGCAATCGTTGGGGCAGCATTCCAGTACATCTTTTTGCACCCACTATGAAATGCTAAACAAAGGCCCACCTTAGGTATACCAGTACCTACCATGCTCCTCATGGGAACTGTCCGTCCTAAAATGCCAGGGACCACCAGCAACCCAGCAGTGGTTTCACCCTACTTGGATCTCATCAGTAGGGTGTAGATTGAGTCCAACGGCACTCTGAGAATGGGACTGGGATGCAGCTCGGGTGGTTGAAATTAATTTTAAGCATTCCATCAATCACTTTTTTGTAGACTTGAGTGCAACACCATAGGTACGAAGGGCATGCAAAGATGTGGGCCCTTTGCTCCCCCTGCCAGTGTAACCAAGCTACTCTTGACTGAAGGGACGGAACTGGTCCTGGGTTGCTGGTATTCTGGTTCAGAGAGAACCTGGCTTGGCAGTTCCGGCTGGACTGCTCCTATTGGAGCAGGGTCAAGACTGATTTGCATATGGCTGGGCCCAACCTTAGGTGGCACGGTGGGTAAAAAAACAATAGACTGTGATGGAGCCTCAAGTAATTACCAGTGGCTGATATTAATTCAAGCACTCCACCAATCACTTTTGGGTGGCCCTCTGGGACACTGTCACCAGTAGTAGAAGGTCCAGTCTCTCCCAACTTCCACTGGATCTGCCACGTCAGAACCTCAGTGACACTTCCACCTTCTGCTTTCAGTGAGTGAAGGGGCAACAGTTCCATTTTACGACCTAAAAGAAGACAGTCACAACTGACCACTGGATTCTTTAGCTTATTCCCAAGGGTTACGTCCTCCCCTTCCGGTTCTATCTACAGTACCACCTTCTACCTACAAGAAAGTCCTTTCCAGCACAAGCCTCTTTGAGGCAGAGGTTCTTGCATCATTAAACAAATATAGATCATAAAAGTGGAGCCCATAGTGGAAAGGGGCATAGCATTTTATTCCCTTTTACTTCTTGGTCCCTAAGAAAGAAAGAGGTTTCAGACCCTTTATGGACCCATGGCTCCTACACCTTTTCATTTGGCAGGACAAGTCCAAATGCTATCCCTGAGCCAGGATTTACTCAACCTTGTTGTGGGATATTGGTTGGTGTCCTTGGGTCTTTAGGACTCATATTCCCACCCGCTGATTCACTGTATGGTTCCAACACTATCAATTTTCAGATTTAACCATTTTGTCTAGCAACTGCTCCACAAGTGTTCACTAAAGCTTTGGCCTTGATGGCACCCTCACTGAGACGCTCTGGAGACCATGTATTTGGATGACCAGCTAGTGGAAGTGGGGCCCCTGCTTTAGTCATAGGTCATCTTCAGTGCACATAACGCGTTTGCAGGACATGGACTTTTCCAAAACACCTAGAAGTCCCATTTAGCCCACATGCAGAGGGTGTCCTTCATAAGTGCATTTTTGGATGCAACCAATATGGAGGCTTTTTTTCAGATATTAAGGTTATTGTGATTTAATTGTTTTTGAATTAGACTCCAGTCCTGATTCTACAGGTTGTCTGCCAGCTGGGCTTGATGGCCTTGTGCATCCTGTTGGTGCACCATGTCAGATGGCTTATAATGACCCCTCTCCTGTATGAGGAGAGACTCTTGCTTGTGTGCAGCTACACAACTCTGTCCTCACAGGCCTCCATTGGTGACTGTACCCCTGAAACTTCATTGTCCATTCATTCCTCCTCAGGCCATTTGTGTAAAATAAAACGCCTCCTTGTTGGACTGGGCACTCATCTGGGCAACTTAAAAGCATGGGGCCCTTGGTCCCTGTCTGAGCAACAACTGCACATAAATAAATGTGCTAGAATTTCACGCAGTGCACCTTACACTGAAAGCATTTCTCATGTCCATCTACGGGCCTGCCACTTTTGTTCCTATTGGACAACAACACCACCATTTATTTACAATATAAACAGACAAGACATTATAGATTCTTGGACCTGTGTGGGAAGGCATTACTTCGGCACGGGGCAGAGGGCCTTCCCATTGAGATCCATCTTGCGGGCACCCTTAGGGTGAACATGAATGCAGGCACCTCTCTTTAGTGGACCACATGTAGGAACTTTGGGGTGAATTTATATGTTGATGGAGAGGGAGCTTCATCATAATGGCGTTGGAGTTCCCTCCCCATCAACACAATGGTCCCCCCGCCTGACTTAAATGCGGGCAGACCATAGATTTCGCTACAGCGGTGACTACTTTGTCACCACCATAGCCAGACTTCTCTGACGGGCGGTCAGGAATTTGATTTATATCTGTTAGGCAAACTCTGACTGTGATGGACAGTAAAAAACACAAAATGCCCCCCTCGCCATGGAAGACAGCTTCAGTGGTGATGGGGGGGCTTTGTCTTTTTTACTTTAAAAAAGAAAACAGTTTGGTGCAAGGCTCCATCATGTTGACGGACTCCGCCCCAACATGCAAAAGTATTTACAAGAACTGCTGTGATGGCAGTGCCTGTCAATGCTTTAGAAATCACTGCCAGCGTGGTGGTCATTTCTAAATTCGACAGACAGCTCCGTCAGGCAACAGAGTAATTTACTCTGTCACCCTGGTGGAGAAATGGGCCTTACGCCGATAAATAATTTGCCCCCTTAATCATGAAGTGATAGACATCATCTTTTGCAAGTTAGGATTTTTAATGCTGGTATCTCTTTGTCATGGCCATGAATAGGTAGTCTCTTGGTTTTGTACTATACACCAGTGGTTCCCAACCTGTGATCCAAGAACCCCCACGGGTCCGCGACTGCTTTGAAAATTAAATTATTTTATCAGATTAATAAAGTGCATATAAATACAATGGCTAAATGTAAATTAAACATTTTAAAAAGCACTGTAAATGTCATGTAATTTGAAAATGGGGACTAAAAATTAAATTAGTATGCTTAGATTGATTTGTGGGAGCAGTGCAGGTGCATCAACCAGAATATAGTATGGACGATGTGTGGCTTCAGTTTAATTTAGAAAGTCTCCTTTAGAAAACCTTCCTATTAAAGTTAATTCTTAAATATTTTTTTAATTTATTTTTGTTTGCAAATTAAATAAAATGCTTTATCATTTGTGTTGTGTTTGATGAATGCTTGTTTCTGTATTTTATGTGTATTGATTTGTGATTCAAATCAACAGTTTTTAGGTCGGGGTCCCCGCCTTCCAGTAATGACTCAGTGGGGGTGGTGAGGGTCCCTTGATTCCAATAATAATTCATTTGGGGTCCCTGGGTTCCAGTAATTATAAAGTGGGGGAGGTCAAAAGATTAAGAACCACTATCTCTGCTTTCCTTCTTGAAGAATGCCTTGTGGTTATGCTGGTGGTAACAGGGTCTTATAATTGCATTCTATTTGATCCCACTTCTTTCAAAGGATCTGCACAATATGGAGGAGGATCCAACATAACTGATTGCCCCAGATTCTGTGGGGATTTGGTAAGCCGAACTGTTGCAACTCCGCATATTACACCCCCCCCCCCCCCATTCCTCTTCCAAACCGCCCCTTCCTCTTCCATATAGGGTTGATATGCACCGGCAGCAGGTTGCATGAGGCCTCCACTCCAGTCCTCTGACACTGCAGCTGCATCATTTGGATTGAGCAGTAGCACCTAGAGAACATCTAATTGCTTCCTGAAGTTGTGGGCATTGTCTTGGCTGTTAGGAAGCCTGGCAGTTTGCTGGAGCAAGTTTTGTCAGTGCTATGTGTGTGTGTTGAACATCTGAACACAATTCAGTCACACATTTCTGATCTTCTGCACTTCATATTATCTCTTACTCAGCAGGGCCTGGCAACTGGCTCTGTAAAAGGTTACTTAGCAGCCTGTCTGCCTTCAAGTATCCCCATTTTAGCAGGTGAACAGTTGGGCTTCTAACTGAAAACTGTCTTCCTAGTACCACTGACTTCAATCCATAGATTCAGTGAACTGCAGGCCCTTTTGGTCAGGGCACTAGTCATACTTTTCTACCCTGATAAACAGGTTCTTGTTACTTGTCTGTCTTTTTTACTGGAAGCCTTATCTGCCTTTCTCATGGGCCAGGTATTACTCTTCCAAAGTTCCTTCCATACTCCCACCAAGAAGGAGGTGCTGCCGCATAGACTAAACCTGAGGCATGCAGTGTTTCATTACATGGGCCACACACAAAAGGCCAGAGTGGATGCGTCAGCTCTTTGTGGGTTCACAGAAGAAAAAAAAAGGCAAAGGGGCAACACAAAAGACCCTCCATCTGGCATTGTGCCCTGTTACCAGAGGTCTTCCAGTGGCTGTGATCTGCCAGGTGACCATGTAGTTATGTTTGAATACTTTTGCTAAAATCTACTGCCACATAGCTCAAGCACACAGTGATGGATTGTGTATCAGGGCTGCTTTCCACAACGTTCCTGGTTAATCTGTACTAGTTAAAGCCTCCTCCTAGCAGGTAACTCTTCCCACAGATTCTTCACTCCCTTTCTCCTCCTGTCTGCGTTAGTGCTGTGATTTTTAAGATCCAAAGGTGTGTAAACAAATGATATACCATGTTATTGCTGTCATTAATGGTCTCTGGGTTCCTCTCTACACCCCTCAATGGTGCACAGAAAAGTATCAGGAACTGATGCCAGCGCACTGGTTGATGATTTATAAATTCTAATGTCACATCCGAGACGAACAGAGTTGGGGATGCTTGGTACCACCTGCTGGCACTGGAGAGCTGTTGCTTGGGAAACAGTTTGTGGATCTAGACTGGCACCTGGAGGTTGTTCTTTAAAATGAGAAATCTGTGGGAAGATATACTAAGAAACATTGGAATTATGTGATTCTGCTGTTGCAGCAGTTTCCACATAAATATGGATTTGCCACCCTTGTCATATAATCCATCATCGTCTGCATAATTTGCCAGTGCTATCAAAAATTATTCTGATGCATACTTTGTTTTTTAAAGACCTTTATTTGTCATTTTCTCTCAACACAGAAAAAACAACCATGTACATGGTCAATAAGCCTTGTCCTCATACCATACAACCTACACCCCCCTCTCCCATCTGACCGAGACCGCTCGCTCTCACTCTCAGAGCTACTGTCATCTGACCCACTCTCTTCCTTCCCTATAATGCAGTCGCTCAGTTCCCCCCAAGCTTCCAGGTCTGCCTGCAATTTGTCATCCGTTTTCACGCACCTGAGATACATTTCCTCGGGCAGGGACCTCTTCAAGACTTTGCAAGCCCACCTGGCGCCCCCACTCCTATCCAAGTGATAACGACCCACCTCCAGGCAGGCACCAACGCCAACTGCAGAAAACTATATGGCATCTTACGCTTCTAAGGTTTAGGAATATTGCCCAACAAACAGCGTCAGCTCACATCACAAAGTCGTTATCCTGTGTGATCTGTCCACCTCTGCCTAACAGAAGGACCTCACCACCACGCAGTTACATGCCAAGTGCATAAAGTCTGCTTCACCAAACTTACAACGGGTGCAGGATGAAGCCTGACCCACATCATACTTTTGCAATTTTACTGGGATAACATAAGTGCAATGTAAAAAATTAAAGTGTATCAGATGGAAACGAACTTTGCTAGATACTGTTTTCAGTAGTGTGCAAATCTTAGCCCACTCTGCGTCTGTGAAAGGTGCACCCAAGTCCTCCTCCCATCTCTTCCCTATCTGCCTGAAGTGCTCTGTACATCTGGGAAAGTAGGTGGCAGCCCACGCCAATCAGCAGCACCACCAACACCGCAGAGTCCAGAGGGGCAGCTGGAAAGGAGATCCAAAGCTGTTTGACAGTCTCCACAACACCTGGGTACTGCAAAAAAATACACAGCTCCCGGACCAAATTGTTGCAGCGTGCCCTCGAAGGATATGAATAACTCGTTGGGATACAAGTCCCTCCGCCAGCTCACAACCCTCCTGCCACACCGCAACATCATGACCTCCTCCACATGACAGAATGGGGCCAGCACCCATATCAGGAACTCCCTGTGAAACGAGGCCCACCCAGTCACAACCATAATCATCCTCTGCCAGACAGCCACAGACTGCTGCACAATGCAGGGCTTCCCTCCAGGCACTCCAGAGCCTACCATCAGCATCTTAGGGAGATCACCATCATTGACCAGACCAGTTTGAAAGTCCTTTTCCCATTTATCCCCCTCAGCTAACCAGTGGGCTGCATGCTGACGATGGCATGCATATTAATAATGCTCCAGATTAGCATCCCCTCACTTCCCCAATCTAGATAACCCCACATCATGGTCATCCTGGCCACCATGCTCCCCTTCCCTGCAAAATTATTTTTCCAACTTAAAGTAAACAAATATATTGTTATTTATTACAGTTATTATAAAAGTGATGTATATATCCAATTAAAAGTAATTTAATTATATTTTAATAAAGTATGTTACATTCATTTTTAAATTCAAATATGTTTACTAACATTTTTTAAAATAAAATGATACATGGTCTATTTTTAGAAACATTTTCTAACATTGAGTTAAATATATTTTTATTTTAACTAGTTTAAATATATTATTTCAACATTAATTCCTTTGGGGTTTTATTTTAAGTCCCTACCTCCATTATTTTCAACGAGGGGGTGTTGCAGTACCAGTGGTTGGCCATGTGTGCTTTTGGACTTACTCCAGCCCTGAGCTGGAGTACATTTGTTTTGGGTCCTTTTTGGCTGTACTAACTTTAGAAGTACAGTTTGTAAATAGCAATAGGCTTACTCTTGGTGGGCTGGTGCATGTGCCTCCCTAAACCCCTTACTAGCCCTCTCTAAACCCCTCCCATTTAGAAGTAAGAATGTCTCTTCTGCAGCCACTCTTCCTGTTGCCTCCCACATTAGCAACGAACTAGTAAACTTATATGCGTCATTATCACCCCTTAGAAGATAAGATGAAAGAGGTGGAGGTGGAGATTTACACTTCCAGGTTTGTGAGTTGCATTTTGTAGTAAGTAAGTAATGAGTAGTACAACTACAGTATTACTATACATAATACAAAATGCAGTTTGTGAATGGGAAGTTGTATCTATGTAAATTGGCTACAGAACGGTATAAAATATCAAAATTATGTGGTAGCTACAATAGGTTTCAGGGAGGACTGGAGTTACAGAGTCCCAAAGGGTTTGGGAGTAGCATCCCAAGAGACAGCTGGCATTTACCAAGTTGAAGGCCAGGTTAGTGGATGAAAAAACTTACTTAATAAACATTTCTACTCTCTTGGATTCCTGATCAGGAGGAGTAGTCGGAAAAGTATTGGGATTAGACATCCCTGTGGATGCCTGTAAAACCAAACTTTCAGGAGAAGGGCGTTGACACAGGACAGGACTATGGCATCTCACTTTTTTGCCTGTTGGCTGGGATATCAGAGCAGGTCTTGACCCATACACCCAACAACGTGTCTGTCATTGACTCATTGAATGGCAGAAGGGGTTCCAAATGTGTTTTAGGATGTACATCTTTCGTTCACATATTCATTTTACCTGCCAAAGTGGGGAGCTGGAGATCAAGAACTTCAGCCACCCTATGCATCACCATGGTATAGGAGGCAGATTCCTTGGTGGCTGGGGGCAAGAGAAGACCTTGTTCAAGGGAGGTATGGGGACCGTCGTTCCAGTTGTCTTGAGTATAGGGCTGAGCGAACTCATTGTCCTCGTCATAGTCATTGTCCGAGTCTGTGCCCAAAAGGAAGTGTAGTGTGTGTGGTTTTCCCTTGTGGGGCCAGCAAATAAAATGGGATGAGCGGTCCCTGAACAGTGGTTGGGCGCGGCCTCGGTTGGACCGGTACCAACTCGGAGAGTACAATAGGTATCTCCTTGCCCGGTATCGATGGTTTCAGCACTGATGTTGAAGTTCCAGAGTTCCAGGAATTAGAGTGGTTCTAAGCGCTGGACGTGAGGCCAGAACCTCAGTCGGAGGCATTGAGAAAGGCTTGGAGGGTCCAATTAGCACTGAGGACGCAACCACTGGTGGCACTTTTTGATCTTTTTAGGACTAGTGGATGGCCCCAGAAACTTGGGTTGTACTAGACCCTGTTGCGGGATAGACTCTGAAGTCGGCAGTCTGCAGGAGCGAGATAAAGAACCGTGGTGCCAACCTCGTGCCTTCACGAGTCGCAAGAGGGGTCCGAATCCCGCTTTGACTTTTTACGATTTTTGTTAGACTTTCTGGATGATTTAGATTTCAACAAAGACGGACCCGTGGAGCAGCTCGTCGACTTCTGGAGCGGGACTGGGACAGAAATATCAATGGACTGCAACGTGAACCAGTCTCGTTGCGGGTTCTTCCTATGATTGACAATGTACAGTTTCACCTTGCAGTCATGTTTGACCTTTGGATTCATCGATGCGCCGATGCTATAGGTTTTAGAGTCGTAACTCAAACCCAGGCTTCACAGGTACACCTGAAGGGGGTCTGTCACAGACAATTGTTTGCAACAGTCCTTATAGGGTTAAAACTTGCCTTTTTCATAGAGACATTCCCTTGTACGCTGTGAAATTTGGATACAAATTACAAGGTACACATTTCAGAGAGACAAAAGCGTGTCATTACCGGAATGGAATGCAGAGGTACTGCTAAAACGTTTCTGAAACCACTCTGATGCCTGGTGAATATTCAAAAGGTGAGGAATCTGCAACTCTAGCGGTCTCTCAGAAATAATGGTACATAGTAGGAAGAGTGGGCTTGGTGAAAAAAGTGATTCTGAAGCTTAAACCAGTCAACCACTGTGCTGATGATGGATTGTTTTAGTCCAAAAGTATTCAATGCAACATTGATGATAGAAGCAAATTCTGAATTTGGGGTGATGTGAGAACCCCCTGCTTGTGATCTATGGAGCAGAAACCACAGTTAAAAAGACAAGCATTTTATTCTCTGGTCCTTACAAGTTATTAAATGAGAGCAAACAAACGTTATCATTAGCAATCAAAAAGTAATTCACATTTCCAAATGATAATGAATTCACAGTATTGGTAGAAAGTCAAAATGCAGATTAGCTAGTTAAAACAAAATAAGTATCACATTGAAAGAACCTATGGGGATTAAGGCATATAGAGTATATGGAGTGGCTAGCATCATTGTAATGAAAGCCCATTTAGTTGTCTCATTCTGTTTTGCCTTAGGATAAACCCTTCTATGCAGTTGTCTGTAAAATAATGTTCACGTCAAAATAATGGGAAGCACTTTAAGTGTTTGCCAGGGATGAGAGCTTTTCCTGGTATTGTTCACACATGTTTCATAGATACTTATGTTTCAGTTAGTTTTGGTTTCTAAATCCTCCTGAAAGAAACGTATTTAAGTTCTCACCATTCAATCCTCTTTTCTTCTGGTACAATGGTACTATCCATTTTTTTCCACAGTGCAATCAAATAATGGAACACTTTGCTTTTGGGAGCAACAAAGTCTAATTGTTTTACTTTGCCTTGAGTCATCTTGGGCTAGTATTGTGTGTTGTCTGATTATGAACCTTCCAAATGCAAGTTGTTGATATATTAAAAGATGTATTGGTCTGGTGTGGTAGGTTGGTGTGTCCGTCATTCATATTACAGTAGCAGAGGGGGCGGGCCACAGCGATGGCTTAAGATTGCTGCCTGTGAAGTTCCGTTGTCCCCCCGTGCTTGTGCACCCCTTTGTGTTTGCGGCCGCTGTGGTTGATTATTATCAGGGGTGGTTGGTGTGATAGGGTCTTCTGGCCCCTAGACCCTCTCCAGCAGGCCTCTATCTTATCTGCTGAGCCTGTTCACGCTGCCTGTGGCCTGTTGGGCGTACCACCGTGGGGCCAGCTGGGGAGCCCAGATGTCGCCGCGTTTGCCCATAAGGCTTGCCGGGGAGCTGCTGGAGCCCACATGTTTTCTCCGTCTGTTGGCTGCCTAAAGATGGCTGCCCATTGACCCTGCTCTTCTATCACACAAAATTAGAGAGGAGGAGAAAAATCAGTCACACTTTCCCCTAAAAATGCATCCAGGTGTGACTGCCACAAGAGAAAAGCCCAATTCTGGTTCTCTTGTCAGAAAAGCCTCCCCTTGAGGTCTAGGTTCAGGTTGTTAGCCTCAAGGGGGTCATTCCTCAAATGGAATAGAAAGCCTCACACACCTAATAGTGCTATGCTTCATCATTGGCTTCTTCTCCCCACCCTGGTAAGACAATGCTACCAGGGTGGACTCAATCCCCTGATAGACTCAGCGCATGAGGGAGTTCTTAATAAGTAAACTACTGGACTCCATTGACTCCAGATCACTAAACTAAAAATACTTTGTGTTACCCCTGCTTATCACCTTTATTAGTGGGGAACACAGGTAGTGTCAAAAACAGTTGAAGGTGATAACTTGAGAATTATGGCTTGAAATTATACCAACATGTTTCTGCCCATTTTTCTAAGCCCTGACGGGTCTCTGGCATTCTTCAGGGCCATGGATCCCTACTCAACCCTGCAGAGTATTCTACCTTATTCTCTCTTATTTGTGCAGGGAAACTACGTGCAGGGTAATCCTACCTGAATAAGTGCCAAGAATTTCTTACAGCACCCTAGTTATAGGGGCTCTCAGCTTCCTGCTCAAGGAGAGGGACAACGCCCTTTATAGTCACATTTACGCCAAAAGGTGCGCTGTACTTTGCCACCTAATCCGCTCCCTCTCGTTGCCCTGGTGACCACATCTAGAGTACCTTTCTAACGCTCAGGACACTACCACAGACTACGTTGACCTAGCCCTCCCTGTGTGGCTGCAAACTGCACTATTAGACCGTCAAGTATATGGTGCCACTGCTATCAAGTCCCTGAGTTTTGGTGAGGCTGGTCCAATATTGCATCCCCCCTCAACCCCCTGCTCTCAAGCTTGGGCCGCGGAGACCCCAAACAGTGCAAATTATTGTTTGATCAACCTAAACAGCCACGACGTCCACTCAGACATGGATGAACCCCTAGAACCCCCAAATAGAAGGGAGGACCCTGAAGGCTTCAGCTGCACAACAGCCTTATTGGCAGAACTCAGAGCTGGATTTAATTCCATTGACACCCCATTTAACACTGTCACTGGCCGCATTGACCTTTTGGGAGAGTGCCTTGACCGCCAGAAGACTAGGTTGGACGAAGCTGAGGGGTGTATATCTAATCATGAATATGGGGCTAGCACTGTGGCGAAGCAACTCAAGATGGAGCTCATCTTAAAAACAATGGCGATTAAAAATGAAGACCTGGAAGCACAATTGCACAGGAACAATATCTGGATAGTGGGAATCACTGAGACCACCAACATGGGCAGAGCAGATATGTTTGTTGAGAACATCCTGGCGGAGCTGTTTGATCACAGTAGCTTTTCCCCCATGTTTGCGGTTGAGAGGGCCTACAGCTCTTTCGGCCCCTGCCCGCCAGTGGTGCCCCACTGTATCCGCTCATAGCCCACCAGTTAAATTACATAGATGGAGATAGAGCTCTCTATCTGGCCTGTGAAAAAGGTCCTCTACAGTACCAAGGTTTTGCCATGTCATTCTATCCAGACTTCACCACCACAATTCAGGAAGTCAGCTAGAAATATACAGACTCACTTCGGAAACTCAGCGCCAGATATGCTATGCTGTATACTGCCAGACTGCGTGTCGAGGTAAACCGAAAGTTCTGTGTTTTTTGACACCCCAGAGGAGGCTCAGGTTTTCTGTTCGGCACACCCGGCCAACCAATCGTCCAAGCGGACAGCACTGGACCATGCCGTATCCTCTGTCTCACAGGCAAAATCCCCTCCTGGCTGATGGCTGCTGTGCTTCAGAGCGCTGGTGGCTACTTCCAGACCTCTGGCTTCTACTAGCCCTAGTCAAATTAATAAGGAGGCCTCACGGATGACACTGTGGCATTGATTGCCCTATTCTCATAGACAATACACTGTTTGCGATTTGGCTCATTCCTTTCAGATCACCTTGAACTTGTGGGCTTCACCGTTTGAAGCATTGCCTTCCCCCATGGTGTATGCCAACTAGTTTCTCTTTGGGATGTGCGTGTTTATGTTTACTATTCAAGTGATTTACTGGATAGTTTATAGTCCAGTATAGGTGGGACGGGGGTGGGTTATGTTGTTTTGCTGTTTTCACCACCATTGCCGCTCTGCGCTTCTTTGCACATGACCACTACATTGCATTGTGCATGCATACATATAGCACTCAACAGCATTATTATCCTCCCTGCTGCCTATAACCCCTAACGCCATAGAAATCCAATGCCTTACATGGAACATCCATGGTTTAAACAATCGGGAACGGAAGCCAGTTCTGGAGTACCTTGCCAGACTCATTGCATAACATTGGCCTTTCTCCAGGAAACCCATCTACCCCCGAGATAACTGTCAATTTGCTCACACCTGGGCCCATAACTATTTCTTCTCATTTTACAGCTCTTACTCCCAGGGAGTATGTATTCTTATCCATAAGTCCTTGCCCTTCATCTACTGATCACATGTCATTGATGAGGAGGGCAGGTACCCACAGACCTACCTGTAGAGTGTCTACTAGGGAACGACTTGGAGACTTCAGCTTAGGCTGAAGTGGAGTTAGAAGCCCATGCAGCAATGCTGGGCATCCCAGGGCATATTTTTATCCTTACAAGAGCACAGGCCACAAAGTAGAACGAACAGGGACACTTGGAGCTCGAAACAATGGCACAAGAGCTTCCCAAAACTGAGAGTAGAAAGGTCAAGAAGAAAGTGAACCCTTCTCCCACCTCCAGTGAGGATTCAACCCCAGAGGGAGAAGAATACACTCTCTTGGCAGAACCTATACCAGGGGAACTACAACCTGACACAACTGAGCTCGTGGATGCATGGGGGCTTGCCAGGGAGGAGTTCAGTAGGGTACAAAAGACTTGTCCTACACTGGAGTACTTGAGGCAGCAAGTGTCACTCAAGAGGCATGGGATATCAATATCCCACAAGGTGTATTGGGAAGACAGCCTCTTGTACTCAGAGCTAAGGGACCCCAATCCTGGTGCCACCAGGACGTTGGTGGTCCCTCTGCAGTACAGAGAATTTTTGCTAACCCTAGAACATGACATTCCCTTGGCAGGTCACCTCGGGCAAAGCAAAACTTGGGACAGACTTGTCCTTCACTTTCACTGGCCCCATATGTCAGAAGACACAAAGGAGTTTTGTCGCCCCTGTGTCACCTGTCAAGCTAGTAGCAAAACAGGTGGTACCCCAAAGGCCCCTTAATTCCACTTCCAGTGGTTGGGCTACCATTTGAAAGGGTTGGGTTGAATATTGTTGGTCCCCTAGACACTCCCACAGCCTCTTGGAACAGATTCTTTCTGTTGGTGGTGGACCATGCCACCAGGTACCCAGAAGCTATTCCTCTTAGGACCACTACAGCTTCTGCAGTGGATCAAGCCCTTCTTGGAATCTTTTGAACAGTGGGTTTTCCTAAAGAGATGGTGTCACACAGAGGTGCAATCTTCATGTCTGCATACCTGAAAGCAATGTGGAAGGAATGTGGTGTTACTTATAAGTTCACCACCCGTTACCACCCCCAAACCAATGGTTTGGTAGAGAGGTTTAATAAAACTCTCCAAGGCATGATCATGGGCCTCCCTGAAAAACTTAGAAGGAGATGGGATGTCCTACTGCCATGCCTCCTCTTCATCTATAGGAAGGTCTCTCAGAAGGGTGTGAGTTACAGCCCATTTGAACTTCTGTTTGGGAACCCTGTTAAGGGTCCTCTTGCTCTTGTTAGAGAAGGCTGGGAGAAACCTCTCAAGCCTCCCAAGCAAGACATAGTGGACTATGTACTTGGCCTCAGATCGAGGATGGTTGAGTATATGAAGAATACCACTAAAAATCTTCAAGCCAGCCAGGAGCTACAGAAGCAATGGCATGACCAGAAGGCAGTACTGACTATACCAGCCAGGACAGAAAGTCACAGTAGTGGAGAAACATCAACTGATGGGGTAGCCCTTGCTGACTGCCTCTCTGAGTCACAAAAAGAAGACTGCAGTAATCTCCTGAGACAGTTCTCCGAACTGTTCTCATTAACACCTGGTCATATGCCTTGGTGTGAACACACCATTGACAAAAGGGACAGTTTGCAAATAAAATGTAAAATTTACAGGCAACCTGGCCATGTCAGAGACTGCATCAAATTTGAAGTTCAGAAGATGCTAGACCTGGGAGTCACTGAGCACTCAGACAGCCCTTCAGCTAGTCCTGTGGTTTTAGTCCCAAAACCTCACTCCCAAATACTGTCTCCTACAATACTGTCACTAAAACAGATGCCCATCCTTCCTCTAGGGCAGATGAGCTAATAGATATACTGGCATCTAAGCACTTTTGATTTAACTGCTAGCTATTGGCAGATTAAATTATCAAATGATGCTAAACTCAAAACAGTATTTTCAACCATTGGAGGGCAATATCACTTTACAGTGATGCCTTTTGGGCTAAAAAAAAAACCTGCCACATTTCAGAGGCTGATGAATACAGTCCTCCAAGGATTGGAAGCCTATAGTGCAGCTTATCTTGATGATATAGCTGTCTTTAGCTCCACCTGGGAGGATCACCTGGTCCACTTGTGGAATGTTTTGGAGGCTCTGCAGAAGGCAGGCCTCTCTATCAAGGTCTCTAAGTGCCAGATAGGGCAGAGGAAGGTTGTATATATGGGCCACCTGGTAGGTAGAGGCCAAATTCAGCCACTGCAGGGGAAGATCAAACCCATTTTGGATTGGACTCCCCCTACTACTCAAACCCAAGTGAGAGCCTTATTAGGCCTCACTGGGTACTACAGGAGGTTCATTAAGAACTATGGGGGCCATTATGAACACGGCGGGAATCCCCGCCGTGTTCATGCTTGCGGTCTTACCACAGACCGCCAGCCCCCTTGAGACCGCGCTGGCCGAATAATAAACATTCTGCTGGGCTGATGGGTGGAAACAGTGTTTCCGCCAGCCGGCAGAATGCTGGGCCGGGACATTGCCGACACCTCCACATGGAACCGTCGTCAATGCCGATGTGCGGTGGGTGCAGCAGCACCTGTCACGCAGCGCAACGTGGCTGTGCACGGAGGCCCCTGCACTGCCCATTCAAAGTGCATGGGCAGTGCAGGGGCCCCCAGGGAGGCCCCGGAGCAACCCTTCCACCAGCCTTCCCTTGGCGGGTGAACCCGCCAGGGAATGGCTGGCAGAACAAGGGTTCTCTATCCTGAGGGCGGCAGTGCTTGCAGCGCTGCCCTGTCGGATAAAGAAATCCGCCATTGCCAGGCTGCCTGTCAGCAGTAGGCTGGCGGTGGTGAAAGGCTGCTTGTGGCGGTCCCCACTGCCTTCATTATGTGGCGGTCGAAACCGCCATGCCGGTGGTCTCGACCACCAAGTTCATAATGATGGCCTATGGCTTTATTGTAGCCCCTCTTAATGACCTCACCTCAAAAAGAATGCCCAAGAAAGGTTTATGGACAGCTAGCTGTCAAAAAGCTTTTGAAGTTCTTAAACAGGCCATGTGCTCTGAACCTATTCTAAAAAGCCCTGACTGCTCCAAGCAGTTCATAGTTCAGACAGATGCTTCTGAGATAGGGGTTGGGGCAGTTTTGTCACAACTTAATGCTGAGGGCCAGGACCAACCTCTAGCTTTTAAAAGCAGAAGGTTGACCCCCAGGAAAAAGCGTTGGTGAGCCATAGAAAGAGAGACCTTTACTGTGGTTTGGGCTTTGAAGAAGCTGAGGCCATACTTGTTTGGCACTCACTTCCTTGTTTAGACAGACCACAAGCCCCTTCTATGGTTAAAACAGATGAAAGGAGAAAATCTGAAACTATTGAGGTGGTCCATTTCCCTACAGGGAATGGACTATACAGTAGAACATAAACCTGGGAGTAACCTCTCCAATGCAGATGGACTCTCCAGATATTCCTACTTAGACAATGAAGACTCATCTGGGCAAGGTTAGCCTTATTGTCCTTCATTTTGGGGTGGGGGAGTTGTGTATTAAAGTACCCTCTTTTTGGCATGGTTACCCCCAATTTTTGCTTGTTGTCAGTAGGTTTTAACTGTGTTCACTGGGATCCTGTTAACCAGGACCCCAGTGACTGAGCTCTCTCCCTTTAAATTTGGTTGCTTGGATCACACACACCCCACATTTGGCATACTGGTACCCCATATAAGTCCCTAGTATATGGTACCCAGGTATCCAGGGCATTGGGGCACCAGGGGTCCCCCTTGGGCTGCAGCATGTATTATGCCACCCTTGGGGAGCCCAAGCAAAGTGTATTTACAGGCCTGCCATTGCAGCCTGCGTGAAAGGGTACATGCACTCTTTTCACCACAGGTCATTGCCCCATATCACTGTAAGTCACCCCTATGGTAGGCCCTCCTAGCCCAGAGGGCAGGGTGCAGGTACCTGTGTGTGAGTGCACCCCTGTGTGAGCAGAAGTGCCCCCACAAACTCCAGCTCCATTTTCATGGACTTCGTGTGTGCGTGGATGCCATTTTACGCATGTACTGGATTTAGGTTACTACTATGTCCAGCTACATAATGGTAACTCCAAACCTAGGCATGTTTGGTATAAAACATGTCAGAATCATACCCCAATATTGTTGGCAGTATTGGAAGTGTGATTTCTATGCACTCTGTTGGCTCCTTAGAGGACCCCCAGCATTGCTCCTACCATCTTTCTGGTGTTTTCCAGGCAGCCCAAGCTGCTGCCACCCCTCAAACAGGACTCTTCCCTCCTGCTTCTCACCCTTTGGAAATAGGTGTTACATGGCTTGGGAGGGGTAGCCTCCCAAGCCACTGGTATGCTTTGAATGGCAGATTTGGTGCCGTCCTTGCATAAACCAATCTGGATCTGTTCAGGGACCTCCAGCCCTGCTCTGGCGCACAACTGGACAATGGAAAGGAGAGTGACCACTCCCCTGTCCATTACCACCCCAGGGGTGGTGGCCATAGCTCCTCCAAATGGTCACTTGATTCTTCCATCTTGAATCCAAGGTGGGCAGAAGCCTCTGGGAGCATCTGAGTGGCCAGGTGTGGCAGGTGACATCAGAGCCCCCTCCTGATAGGTGGTTACCTGGCTAGGTGACCAGTCCCCCTTCCAGAGCTATTTCGGGTCTCCCGCTTGGGTGGGTCCTCAGATTCGACTTGCAAAATTCCAGCAGGACTTCTCTGCATTTTCTACTTTGACTTCTGGCCACTGGAACCACAACTGGACTCCACAGGAATCTATAATTCTTCAGCTCGAGCGACGACTTCGCCCTGCAACGTTGTTTCTCCGGCTCCTTCCAGCCTCCTGCAACATTTCCCTGGCTGTGCATTCTCTGAGAGTGGCAAGTCTTCAGCCTGCACGAGAAGGAAGAAGGAATCTCCCTTGGAGTGAAGGAGTTACTCCCCTGCAGCTGCAGGCACTAACTGCAACGACGACCGGCTGCGTGGATCTCCTCTCATCCTGAGCTGCGTGGATCTTGCATCACGGGTGGTGGTCAGGAGTGGTCCCCTTGGTCCTGTCTGCCAGCTGTCCAACTTTGGTGAAGGTAAGCCCTTGCCTTTCCACGCTGGACAATACCCCCGTGCACCTCCTCTCTTGCAGCTACCAAGGCTTGTTGGCATATCCTCCAAGGGATCTTCAGGCTGTGTGTATTATCAGCCCCCAGCACTCTTCCCTGCGATGCACAGCCCTCTGCTTGCTTCTCCTGCGGCATGGGACCCTTCTTCACTTGTGCTGCGTGGGCTCCTCTGCAACTCCTGGGTCTTCATCCAGTGGGTCTTCTTTGGGGGATGCCTCTTCTTCTGTGGACTCTCTGCATTGCTGAGGGTCCCCTGTGACTCCCCTCTGAGGGTTGTGTCCCCTGGACTTTGCTGTTCCCTGGCAGCTCCACTTTTTGTCTCCTGCAACTCCTGCCTTTGCCATGGCTTGTTTGTGGCTTTTCCATGCCACAGACAGACTGCAAATATTCCATCCGGCGTGGGACGTCGACTGCATCCTCCAGGAACTCTTCACCGACTCCAGGGCTGCATTGCTGAACGTCTTTGTCCTACCGCCTACCAACTCCTGCACCACAGATGGATGGGTAGTGGCTCCTGCCACCACCGGACACTCCTACGATTTCTGGACTTTGTCCTCTTCTTTTTCAGGTCTTCCTCCTTCAGGATCCACCAATAGTTTCTTGCAGTCTTGTCTTGGTGGTGCATTATTATTCTTTTCAGTCCTTTTGGTGGTTTGGGGAACAACCAGTAACTTACTCCTTTCTTCCTGGTCCCTGGGGGGGCACTGTGGTTCTTACCATTTGCAGTTCCTAGTTCCTTCAGCTCCCCTCTACAGATTCCACTTACCTGGGTGGGGGTCCTGCATTTGCTTTCCATTTTTTTAGTATATGGTTTGGCCTCCCCCTAGGGTCACTATTGTCTATTGCGATTGCACTGTTTTCTATTGCTTTTTATGCCTATTTCTGATTACTAGTGTACATATTTAGTGTGTTTTCTTACCTCCTGTTGGGGTATTGCCTATCTAGTATTTTTTTGTACTGTGTTACTATAATAAAGACCCTTTATTTTTGTAACATTGAGTGTTTTCTTTCATGTGTGTAAGTGCTGTGTGACTACAGTGGTACTGCATGAGCTTTGCATGTCTCCTAGGTAAGCCTTGGCTGCTCATCCACAGCTACCTCGAGAGCCTGGCTTCTGGACACCTCCTGCACTTCACTACTAAGGGAATACCTTGACCTGTTAAAAGGTGATAATACCATAGGTACTCACTGCTCACCAGGCCAGCTTCCTACATTTTCTATACATCAAATCCACACCTACCATGGCAAACTAGACATATGTTCCATGTTTGATGCTGATGGAATAAACTCCTTGATGGACCACGTCGTCCACCTCTGCTTACAAGGTTCATTGAGGGAAAAGTTGCCTACCTTATCTTAAGAGCCACCAGACTCTCCAAGCCTCCCCCGCCAACCTATAGTGATATCGTCTGCAGACAACACTAGGCTTAAATCCTGCATATACCATGCCGGCCTTGAGTTGCGCCCCGTTAATCGAATTGCAGCACAATTGGCTTTGGAGCAGGATCTGAACTGCCCCATCTCTGATAAGATGTGGCAATTTTGTTGCCAGCAGACCATACTGTGTTAGCATTAGCATTAACATATGTACCCAAATATTACCTCAACTGCAGACAATTCCTTTCCCTGCTCCACGATGTGGTACTGTGAGCTGGGAGCCAAAGGTTTTGTGCTGCAGGGTGTTGGGTCTGCTTGTCACAGTGACAAAATAAACATGAAAATTTGTTGTCCTTGACCCCAAACAATATGTCAGCTATAGGAATTCCACACGCCTGACTTCCTTTTGATTGAGACTCACACTTACTTGGTGTCCAGCACATAGACAGGAATGGATACTGACATTGATGGTCTTTGTGTTGATCTACTTATTTTTTCAGTGGTCTGTGATACTGAGTAATTATATTGATAGAAAATGTGCTGTGTAAGTTGGAACTTCAGCAGAACATCATTCATTGTTCTAATGCTTTCCTCGAGAAAGAAGGCAATATTTGAATGTATTTGTATTTTAACCCAGTGGTTGTGTTCCTCATAGATTTGCCTTGTCTTCACAATTGTTTAATACAGTTCTGGAACCATCTGTGTGTAAAGCATACTGATGAGTTTCATCTATACACACTCTGCAATATAAATGCTTGAAAGTGGTGGCAGTCTCGATAGTGGCACACTTTTCTCAGAATTAGCTTTGAGAAAATTAGCTGTGGAAAGTAATTTGTCCATAAACTGTTCTCTGGTAGTATTTCCATATTGGTTGTCAGAGAGGCTACGGTCTTGAGGTTAAGGCCCAAGCCTTCCCTTTGCGCAGACAGGGACGTGCATGTGCGGAGGAGTTGTATTTCAAAATATTATTTTTTTTTATATTGACTATCAAAAATATTGACTCCAGAATATTAAATGCAACTGTAGCATAAAGTTAATTACCTATGGGTAAGTATAAATGTACTATTGTTATCACCTTATCTATGTACCTTGAAGGTACACATATATGTGCACCAAAGAGATATACGTACGTGTGGCCGCAGAGGTACATTTTGGAGTGGTTGGCATTACTCCTCAGCTGTTGATATCTGCACACCTCTATCAGCCTGACTTATATAGACTGCTTCGAACAGCTTGGCCATTCCAGTTTTGTTGGAGTTGTGGATCTCTGTATTAATATTAATGATAATAAGAAAACGTACAGAGCACACTGCTACCTTACAGGCATTCCTTTTTAATGATGGAAAGCAGTACTGATCAAAGCGCTTTATTGATGCAAGGAACTGATACATATTGATCAGTATAACATGCAGTGCGTGATACGGAGACTTACCTGCTTTTTATCTTGTAGACAGGGAGGCATCATTACATCTTTTCTCAATTCAGTGCCCCTCCCTCGCACAGTTGTAACTCTTACTAGGCTTCTGTAGGCACACACCACCCCCTTACATTTAATACACTTTAAAGTAGGTTTAATTTCAGCTTCTCTCGGGTTGGCTCCCAGTGTTAGGAGGAGGGCCGGATGGTAAAGCATGCCATAGTAGGTGGGTGACAGTCCATCATCCTACGATTGTTATTAGCCTTAACTATCCATAGGACAGCAGTGCCCCTATGTTCAGTATTTATATTGAGGAAGGGCGTCAAGGTTACCTTTCGGAGAAACGCCTTTCACTTTCCACTCTGTTCAGTGAAAGGATATTGGTTGTCAAGGTATCAAGGTACACAGATGTGGTGCCTTCTGTGGAGTCATCTGCTTTACCCCCCACTTGAGATCACCTCCCTCAGTTTGACTAAGAAAATGCTAATACCAACCATACTCACAGATATTTGAGAGCAGTCGGTTTTGGATCTCAAAAGTATGACAGGCCGGTGCCGTCCTTCTCCAGGTCATTGGTCCGTGTAATGGTTTTCCTTTGGAGAACCGAATTGTTGGAAGAGTGATGTTTTAAGAGGAAGTTCGTACGTCTTAAAATGTTCTGGCTTCAGCCAGGTCTCTGTTTTTAGGCAGCATGGTAACGCTGCCTTCAAATGTACGTCTCTTTTGTAACTAGTAATGGCATTTTTATAATAAGGTACATATGGATAATTTCAGGGTACAGTGTTGTGATATTTTCCGGCTGCGTTCACACTTCGTAAATTAATTTAAAATGAAATTATAAAACATTCCTGCATATTTTCTAAGCCGTTTCTGGAAAGAAAGAATTCCGAATGAAAGGCTTACACACCAGTGACTAATGGGAAGCGACGCAGTTCAGAGAAAATGCACATTTAAGAAATCAGATTGTTTGCTGTATGTCAGCTCTCCAGAGGTGCAGCATGTAGCAAGTGTTGCTTTTCTGTCGCTGGTGCAGCACAGCACATTTCTCTCACTTGTGCCGAATCAGTTTCACATCGGAATTGATTGCAGTAACTCGTGTGTTTCTGACAGCCCACATCTGCTGATCAGTTGATCTGAACTGCCCAGGCGGTGTTAGGTCTTTTCTCTGTTATGGTCCACAACTAGGAGAATATTGGGTTGAGCAGGAAAGGTCTGCTAGGATTTCAGATTCTCATGGTGTTGCATGTAACATGTTTAATTTCTCTGTGTTGTGGTCTCTTTCTCTGTTCTGGGCTTTTGGCACTTGTGTCTAATGTGGAAGATTATTATTCTTCCACATCTGCTTGGCTCCCTATTTTCTATTTAGTTGTTTGTTTACATTGCACCAAATGCCGCAGTGTTGCATCTTCTAAGTGCTTTAGGCTACGAGAAGGTGTGTCAAAATGGAAGCGTCCGGATAAAAACAGAATGGGTGAAGATGACAAACAGGCAACTAAAGAAACATCCTCCAACTTTGCTCTCTTTAGTTTAGAGACATAGAATTGGGTTCTGTTGCTAAACATTAGGGGTCCGGGAGTTGATATAGTAGGGTCCCAACCTGAATGTACATTGGCCAAGATTGCCATAATGCATGATGAACATTAACTAGGGTCCTAAGTAGAATCTCGCTTTCTGTGCGTTACAAGTCGATCTCTTCAAAAGACGCATTATTTGCTCTCAGGCTTTTGAGTGAGCCCAGAGTCAGACTGCCTGATTTTCAACGGGATGCGTTTAACCTGTTTGACACTTGAGAAAGTCTAACAGCAGGCTTTGCAATGAATATGTATTTTCCTTTCAGATTTCTTTATTCTGATGTCGCATTAAGTGTTTTAGTAATATACTCAACTAGTTGAATAAAATACCTGTTTATTGATAAAAGATGACTCCACAGTTTTAACCACGGTATTTGCATGGATCAGGCCATTAGGTATTCGTGATAAGGTCTTGGATCTCCATGCGGTCCAGTCTCACTTATAGTACCATTATGCTTTGCTTTGGCCCCAACAGGACTGCCTAGATCCTAGTTGTTTAATTGTGCCCCCGGATATTGTGTTTATATTTTATTCGGGGTGGACTCTACACAGTCTATACCCTGGTGGTTTTTAGAGTATCTTTATTGCAGGAGTCCCTGATAGGTCGACTGCAAGTTACCAGTAGCTCGCTCATAGTGTGCTCGCTGACTGTCAGTCGATTTTGGGAGTATGCACCTGACTCCCTGCTAATCCTGCAATTTAAAACTATGTGTATCTGATGGAGACTTCTAGCTGCAGATTCCTTACCTTAGAATTTTTCCCAGGTATCAAATTGGATCCAAAAGATTTTTTGTGAGCAGTACCTCTGCGTGCAGGTAGGTGGCTTTGATCAGATCTATATACTGATATCAGTTCTTTTCTTTCTGCGCCAGCCAGCATTGATCCAAGAGAAGAGCTGCAGCTTCAGTCTCTTTTTGACTGAGCTTTTTTAAATGTTTTTTTTTAACTCTTTTGAGGTTTTCCTCCTGGTGTGACAGGAATGTCCTCCAAGAAGACCAGCTTGCAGCTTTGAGGCACCTGTCACCGACCAGTGCTGATGTCGGACCTGCACCTTGTTTGACTTTGGTGCTTGGAGCGCAACCAGGTCCTGAAGTCGTGTTCTGACTGCCATGCCAAGAATCCCAAGGCCTTGAGAAAGCGTTCTTCAAGCACATGACGGGCCGACGTGGAAAAATGCGACATTCAAGGTCCAAGTCGAGGGGAAGGTCCTGGGAGCAGTCGCAGAGTCTGGTGTCGTCATCCCATTGCAAGTTGTCGGGCCAATCGGGTAAGTTCCACCACAAGAAGAAGAAGAAGTCGAAAAGATCTTCGACTTCACCTTGTCTGTCGGACGAGGGAGTGTCAGCATCCAAGGACTGGTTTCGAGGTTGGACCCGCACTTGGGCCGACTCCGCACCTCCCCGAGTTTCCAGATGCCGGAGCAACCCCCACCCAATTAAAGGAGTTTTATGAGGCCATGCACCTCATGTTTGGGCGGGCCGAATCTTTCAATGGGCCTTTGGGCCCCAAGGATTTGGTAGGGGCCCCTTCTGGTTCTGTCCTGGTGGCTGCGGCCTCAGGTCCAGTTGGGCCCTGAGGATCCTTTCCTGGATCCGGACCGATACCGGCCGTGCCATCTCTAACTTCCCTGGCGGCAGTGCCAAAGCCAACGCCTGAGCCGGTGGGTGCTGGCAGCGGGACCGTCATTCTGATCCCCGACTCTGATTCTGAGCTGGAGGCACCATGCCGTCCAGGTTGGAGACTGTGCCCTATTGCTATGAGCTAGTATTTCAGGAGGATGGTGTGCAGAAAAACAAGTTCATCCCCTTTCTGCCCCCCTTTCTCAGGTTCTCCTTTTCATACTGTATTTTGCCCATCAGGGCTCTGCTTAGTGCACTATCAAGTGCTACCTTTCTGGTATCTCTTCTCTTTTGCGGTTGCCTGACTAGCCATCCCTCTTCAAGTCCTCTTTTGGTAATAGAGTTTTAAAGAGTCTTGTACATCTCTTTCCCTCTTCCCCATTTATCATGCCTCATTGAGACCTTAATCTTGTACTGACATTCTTGATCTGGGTTCCTTTCGAGCCTCTTCATATTTGTCCCCTCGGGATCCTTATGATCAAAACAGCCTTTCTTGTGACGATTACATCTGCCTGAAGAGTAAGTTAGCTTCAGGCCTTGCCATGCAAGCCTCCTTACCTCACCGTCTATCCTGACAAACTGGTGCTTTGCACAAAAGCCTCCTTTCTTCCGAAAGTGGTCACTCCACCACTCTGCCTACTTTTTACACTCCTTCACATCCCTCTAAAAAGGAAGAGCAACCCCACCTTCTGGACCCAAAAATAGCGGTGCCGTTCTACAGTGATCGAACAAAAGAGTTCAGAGTGGATGACCGACTCTTAAAGGGGTATGTTGGAGCAAAGAAAGGTTGGGCCGTTCAGTAATGGGCCATCTCAAGATGGGTTGTGCTGTGCATTAAGATATGCTATGCAATGGCCAAAAAGCAACCCCCTGAAGGCTTGCGAGCTCATTCTACCAGAGCTAAAGCTGAGACCACTACATTAGCACATGGAGTTTCCGGCATGGACATCTGCCAGCCAGCAACAAGAACTTTTTCTCACACGTTCACAAAGCACTACAGCCTGGACAGTGAGGTCTGTAGGGGATGGGCACGTAATCCGATTAATCCTGCAGGACTTCCTTGTTTGAAATTGTTGTGCAGACCCACCTATGGGGATGGTATTGCATGGATGTCTATTCCCCGGTAAGGGATCTGCAGCAGGAAGTCTCTGTCAGATGAAAAAGTTGCGCCTTATCTGAAAAAAACCATATCTAGCTGCAGATTCCTTACTGACCCACCCATCCTCCAGGCTCTGCAAACTGATTTGTAGGGACGGGGCTAATCCCTTCCATGGCTCTAGTTTCCACACCAGTGGTCTGTGTTCTTCATGGCTCCACGCTTTCGGCATGTAAAGTTGTGAAATAAACTGATGCCAGCGTGCCTGGGTGGCACCCATGTAGGTGCTGCAGACATCACTTCTGGCACGGACAATGTTTATGAAGCAAGCGGAGCCAATCGACCCCACCTACTGCATGCAGGGTTACTGCTCACAAAAAATCTACAGATTCAGTCTGATGGCTGTGAAAATTCTAGGGCAAGGAATCTGCAGCTAGATATTGTCTCTATCAGATAATACTTTACTGAAGCTAAGTACCTTGCTCCTTGGTCCTCAAAGGCTGAGAAAGTTAGCAGAAGAAGCAGCATACAGCCCAGCCTTCCTAAATAGACAATGCTGGTAAGAGGACTGACCAGAAATCAATGTCTGTGAACAAAATGCACTGTTTGAAAACCTTCCTTTCTTTCTCTCTTCTTTTCTTTGCTTCTTTTGTTTCTTGCTCTCTTCTGTTTCTCCTTTCTGGCTACATTTTTACTTGCTTTCATTCGTTACTTCCTTCTTTCCCTCTACCCTAAATTCCTTCCTCTTTCTTTCCTTGTTTGTTTGTTTCTTCCTTTTATTTCTTCTCTTTCTTCTCTCCTTCTTTTCTTCAAGAGTGCTTTGCTTCCCAAAGCAACTGATTCACTAATTCTTTTCCTACTGTGTTTGTCAGATTATAACAATCAAATAAAAATACAGCAGACAACACAAGTAAGCTTCTGTATTGAATCATCAAGAACAATTCGAGTGACCGGATTACTTTCAATGTATAATTAGCAAAATATGTATTTGGTAAGTCCACCACATATACCAGACTTTGCTCTCAATATACCCAGTGCCAAAATAGTCTGGTGGTTCAGTGCTAGAAGAGCTGTTTTGGGATCAAGCGTAATCTGTCTGCCAGTATCGTAGTATCACTGGACACTCCCGGACTGTGTGGAAGAATGTGCCACACTCCCTCCACACACCTCAAGCACTGGGGTCCAAACCCTGTTTCATTCTGCCTACCTAGTTGAGCTGCAGTAAACCCTATGAAGATATTTCCATCTCAATGAATATTTTAGCTAGATTAATCGCAGATGTGTGGATATTGCGAGCACCGTCGGGGTCAACATTGCTTTCGTCCACTCCATGTCATCCCGGTCCCCTACATCCTCAAGCCCACTTTTTTGCAGACTCAGAAGGTGGTCTGGAATATTATTAATCAATGAATGCTAGATCTTAGAGATGCCATTTATCTCCAGGGTTCCATTCTAGATTCTAATGGGTTGTGTTCGGGAAGAGCTGTGAGGCCTTTGGCGTGTGCTTCCAGTGAATGCCGGACCTGTAGGAATCAGGAGCTTGCACCTTTGACATGTCATATGTCTCTGCTAGGAATGTGAAGGAGCGAATGCGATCCTCATCCCACATGTTGCTTAGCCATGATAGCCCATTTAACTCCCATGAGCGGTCTGCCTTGCAGCCCCACACTGTGTTTAACCCAAGTGCCATGACACAAGAGGGTTTGGGCAGTCAATACTCCCTCCTATCTGATCCATCAAAGAGCCATGTGCCAGCATTTTAATAGACGGTAAATTCGGCCATTTGTTTGAACCGTATAATAAGTGCAAGCCTCTTATTCTGTTGATAATTCCAACTCTGAACCAGTGCGTGGGTCATCTGGGTGGGCGTGAAGCCAGTCATTAATGAGCGACACCTGGCAGGCCCAGTACTGCAGCATGACATCTGCCAGCCCAAATCACCTCGTTATTTGGAGATAATACATATTACTTAAACACTGCTACACGTTGTTTCTCTGCTCAGAGAAAAGCTGAAATTAAAGACTGAAGCGATTGCAGAGCCACCACCAAAACACATTTTGGAAAGTTTTGGAAAATGTATAGTAGTTGGTGAAGTGAGATCTTTATAAACAAGGTGCCTCTGCCCGCCACAGAGAGGGGAACGATCTCCACGTCTTAATTTCATGCTTAGTTCTTGTGAAGAGTGGGTGACATTCAAGTCCCAGGCCCCTTCATCCCCGGAGACCTGCACACCCAGGTATTTGAAATGGTCCGTGGCTAGCTGAAGGCCATCAGCCACCTTCTAGCCTGCTGTGGGTGCCCTCGAGTGGCATCTATTGTAACTTGCTCCGTAGACCTGCAGTATCCGCCGCAGCTGTGACAGCGATGACTGAGGGTTTTGAGCTCGTCGGTATACAAGGAGACTCTGCCAGCGGTTCCTAACCTGTGGTCCAGGGACCCTTAGGGGTCCGCCAGGCCTTATCAGTGGGTCCACGACTGCTTAGAAAATGAGATAATATTGGCAGATTAATAAAGCATATCAATAAAGAAGCGAAATGTAAAATTACAATTTCTAAAACGTTCTGTTAATGTGAAGGAATTTAAAATTGGAAGCTCAAAATAAGTTTATATCCTCAGCTTGATTTGAAGGAGGAGTGCAAATAGAAGTTTGAAATTAGAGGCTAAAAATTAAATTAGAATCCCAAACTTGATTTATAGGAAGATTGCAAATCATCAAACAGAATGTAGTCTGGACAGTGAGTGACCTCAAGTGAATTTAGAAAAACTGCAACATTTCCATTAAAATTAAACATGTTATTATTTTTATATTTCTAAACTAAATGAAATGTTTCATCATTTTTTGTATTTGTTTGATAAATGCTTGTTTCTGTGTTTTTGTGTGTTTCTCACTGTATATTGATTGGGGAGGGACCACGCATAGACATCTTCTTGAAATCTTCTTGAACTTCTTCTTGAAATCTGCTGATATCCATCCCTTCTGTGCTGTGCGAGGACCACATGCAGTCACCTAGGGCGGTGTTGCATGCCTCGCCACACCATAAAGCCTTTCTGGTCATAGTGTATTAAATGTCAGATTATACTGGTCAGCCTTCCGCCAAAAACTTTCACAAGTATTTTGGTTACCATATTAATTAATGATATGTGGCGATACATAAAACATTTGGAGTTGGACCCACTATTTAAGGATCACCGATATGCGGTTCCCTTTAAGATCATGTGGCAGTGCTCCTATTTGTATAGATTCTTTCTACATTGCTAGGAGAGGGGCTGCGAGGAACAAAGGCATATTTTTTTAATAGTTCAAGTAGATGACTGAATTAAATTCCCTGCCCACCACAGTAATTGCTAGTGCAGAAACCCACGAAATCCATGGCGGTATGCGGGGTCGTGATTCCGCCGGCGGTGTAGTAATGGCCGCCAGGCTGGAGACCGAAGTCTCCAGCCCAGCCGGCCTTTACCACCTTGGAGGTCGGAGTGGAGAAGTGGCGGTTTTGCATGGCGGTCAACGCCATGCTTGTAATTCCAATTTTTTTACCGCCGGCTTGTTTGCGGTATTACCGCCACTTCTCCACCGACCGCCAGGGTTGTAATGAGGGCCATAGTGTGTACTGTTGCTTATGAAGGAAAATGGAAACATGAAATACGCATATAACTAGATCCTAACTCTCTCACATGCTCTAGACCAAAGTATTTATCACCTCAACCCAGCATTTGTACCATGCAGCAGTGAGGTAGCCGGTAAGGAGCCGTCTAAGCATCAAATTAACTAAGGATAAGTCTAGCCGATCCAATAATGAAGTGTATGCGTCTCTGCAAAAGTCCTCTGAGCAGCTACCCCAACCACACATATACCAAACACTACTGCCTGTATAGGCAAGTCCTTTGGGATGGGCATTTTGCATGTTCAGTCCTGCAGGACTTCCTCGTCTGAAATTGGTCCTCAGACCCACTTCCGGGGATGGTATTGCTTGGGTATCTGTTCTAAGATAAGGAATGTGTGACTAGAAACCTCTATCAGATTAACAAGATAGTTACCTTCGGTACCGCCATATCTGGCAGAGATTATAGCTAGCTGCAGATTCCTTACCGGCCCATCAATCCTCCCCGCTTTGCAAATGGATTTCTAGGGACAGTGTTTGTTAGAAATGGGGTCTCTAGTTGGCAGTGGTTTGCACCCTGTCCAAATAATGACCCTCACTCTAGTCAGGGTAAGGGAGTTACACAGCTAAGATATTCCCTGCTCACCCCCTTGGTAGCCTGGCACGAGCAGTCAGGCTTATCTCAGAGGCAATGTGTAAAGTACTTGTACACACACACACACACACACAGTAGCATAGTGAAAACACTACAAAAGTACTCCACACTGGTTTAGAAAAATAGCCAATATTTATCTGAGTAAAAACAAGACCAAATGACAAACATCCAACATACATAAGTAAATATATCAGTTTTTAAAGGTTTATATGAGTCATAATCCATAGAAATCGATTACTGTATAATTTTAACACACACTACTTGGGATGCGGCAAAAACAAAGACAGTTGGGGCTGCAGAGGAGGTGAGGTGCAGAAAAGCAAAGCGATGCATCGGTTCCTTACTGTTCAGGAGAGGGGATGCGCCGATTCTTTCCTTGCAGGAGAGGCGATGCGATGGTTCCTTAATGGCAGGAGAGGTGATGTGTAGATTCTTTCCTCATAGGAAAGGTGATGCGTTGATTTCCAGACATGCAGCCTCGGTTCCTTTCTGAGGTGTGGGGTTGATGAGAAATTGATGCCCCGGTGTTGATGCATGGAAATTCCAGATGCACTGTATTGATGGAGCCACAGGTAAACCGGCGCTCTGTCAGTTCTGCAGATGCGAGACAGGCACTGCATCAATTCTTCAGCTGCGGGACAGGCGCCATGTTGATTCTTCTGCTGTGTCGCATCAGTGCTTCTACTTTCTTCTTCAGGTCACCAGCTTATACTTCCAAGGGACTGTTGCTGGCACCACTTGGCAAGTCAGGACTCTCAGCAGAAGAACCCAGACACTGGCAGATGAAGTCTTTGATGTCCCTGAGACTTCTTAACTGGAGGCAAGCTCAGTTCAAGCCCTTGGAGAACCTTTTAAAGTAGGATGTAGAAAGCAAAGTTTGGTCCTCTTACTCCCAGGACTGAAGCAGCAAGCAGCTGGCCAGCACAACAAAGCAACAGGCAGAGTGGCAGCCCCTCCTAAAGAATCCAGCTCTTCTTCCTGGCAGAATTACCTCAGTCCAGAGGTCCAGTACTTATACCCATTTTTGTCTTTGAAGTAGCAAACTTCAAAGGAAAGTGTTTGGAGTGCACAAGACCCTAACTTTCCTGCCCTGGCCCCAGACACACTCCAGGGGATTGAAGACTGCTTTGTGTAGGGACAGGCACAGCCCTATTTGGGTGCAGGTGTCAGCTCCTCCCACCACTCTAGCTCAGGAAGACCCATCAGGATATGCAGGACACACTTCAACCCCCTTTGTGTGACTGTCTAACTTGAATTCACAAACAGCCCAACTGTCATCCCGACCAAGACGTGTATTCCACAGACAGGCAGAGGCACAGAATGGTTAAGCAAGAAAATGCCCACTTTCTAAAAGTGGCATTTTCAAGCTTACAATTTAAAAACCAACTTTACCAAAGCATGTATTTTTAAATTGTGAGTTCAGAGACCTCAAACCCCAATCTATGTCTGCTCCCAAAGGGAAATTACACTTAGGAGATATTTCAAGGCACTCCCCATGTTACCCTATGGGAGAGATAGTCCTTGCAATAGTGAACAACGAATGTAGCAATATTTACCTTCAGGACATGTAAAACACACCAGTACATGTCCTACCATTCAAATACACTGCACCCTGCCCATGTGGCTGCCTTGGGCCTACCTTAGGGGTTACTTACACATAGTAGAGGGAAGATTTGGGCCTGGCAAGTGGATGCACTTGCCAGGTCGAAATGGCAGTTAGAAACTGCCCACACAAACACTGCATTGGTAGGTCTGAGACAAGTTGTGGCACAATCAGTGCTGCAGGCCTACTAGTAGCATTTGATTTACAGGCCCTGGCCACACATGGTGCACTACACTAGGGACTTACTAGTAAATCAAATATGCAAATCATGGTTAAACCAATGCAATTTAGACAGCACACATTTGCACGTTAGCACTGGTCAGCAGTGGTAAAGTGCCCAGAGTTCTTAAGTCAGCAAAAACAAAATTCAGCACAGGATAGAAAACAGGAGATCAGCGGCAAAAGTTTTGGGGATAACCCTACAAAAAGAGCCATTTCCAACAGGGTTTATAACCCTTCAGGGCCTCCTAGCTTACCACAACAGTGGTTAATGTTCTTCGTTGCTTTGCGCTCCTGGCGTGGAAAGTTGCGAAAGAAACTGACGTTAGCACACCTGGGTGGCGCCTATATAGGTACTGCGAATGTCACTTCCGTCACTGATGCCATGCAAAACCAAACAATGCCACCTACCGACACGCAGGGTGACTGCTCACAAAAAAACCAAATCCGGATCCAATCTGATGCCTGTGGATAATTGTAAGGTAAGGAATCTGTGGCTAGATATAGGGCCAGATGTATCAAAGTCCCGGTTTGCATTTCTTAAATAGCGATTTTTAAGAAATCGCTATTGAAGAAATGCAAAATGGGATGCAAGAAAATTGCGATTCGGTAATAGTGATTTCTTTAAAATCGCAATTGCTATTACCGAATCGCAGTTAGGGAATGGGACTCCATTCATCCCTATGGGCCTGTAGGCCCATAGGTGCGAATGGTTTTGTATTACCTAATTTGCGAATTCCTGCAAGGAATTCGCAAATTAGGCAATGCATACCCCAGGGTGCTGGGGGCCTAAGGCCCCTTTGATGCACCCCAAAAGAATATTTGTGGACACGTGAAGCGCACACATGCCCTAAAGGCATGTGTGCGCTACATGTCATTTTTTTAAATGCATTTATAATGCATTTTTTAAAATTGCACATGCTTTCCACCAAATTGGATTTGGTGGTAATTGCATTTCCTAAATGCCCAATTCATATTTAGGAAATGCATGATACATGTGCTTTGGAAATCGCAAATAGGAATTCCCTATTTGCTATTTCCTATTTAGGGATCGCACTTTGCGAGTCCCTAAATGGAGGCGCAATTTCAGGGAATCGCTATTTTAGCGATTCCCTGAAATTGCACTGTGAATGCCTTTCATAAATCTTAAAAGGCATTTTTCAATTCGCAAGCGGTCAAATTTTGGGATTCACACCGTTTGCGAATGCAAAATTGTTTGATACATCTGGCCCCTAGTCTCTACCATATGAGACGTTATCAAAGGTAAGTAACTTGTTCATGAGTGATCTTTTTTCTGTACCGACTATTGGCAGATTAAAGTCTACTAAGAATTTCTTACCCTCCTGCAGTTGAATGGTTGAACTCGAGGTGTACATACAGCCTTGAGCAGCAGGAGCGTAATGATAATACTGCCTATGTTTTGGTGTTTATGAGCCTGTTTCCGATTACTTCAATAATTCTTCTTTTTTTCTTACATTTCGTAAATGCAGTTAGCATTCACCCACCTTATTGCTGACACAACTATGTTTACTTCTTTTTTTTTCATTGCTTATCTATGATCTCTCGTGCCATTTTATTGTAGCTGTAGCCTAATTTTTTTGTATCTTTCATCAGAGCCCTGCCTTGCTTAGGATTTGCCAGATTTGTGATCTTATTTATTTTTGTTCTCCGTTCTGCTTATCACCATCCGCCTTGCAAACCCTCCTAGCATCCCAACTAATTTTTTAGATTGTAAGTTGTATGTCTTCACACGCAGAGTTTATTTTCAGACAATTTAGTATCAGTATCATATGACCTCTGCACACTAAGATGATAATTTGTAGGTGGGCAGGAGCCCTTGTTTTCATGTAAGATGATGACTATAGCATTGTTTGTGGATTCCACCAAAGTAGTTTCATTTAGCTCCTCCACGTTCTTTTTCTGTCGTGTGTGCAGTCACTGCCTGACATTTACTTGATATACATGCATGATATGCGATGGATATTTTGGGTCAAACATTAATAATGTTTCTAAGAAAGTGATGAGAGTTGTGAGAACCAGGCTCATTCTCTTCATTCACGAGGCTAGGGATCTTATAGGAGTCCCTCACTTGGACTGTTAATGTTTTAGAAAATGTATTTAAAGTGACCGCGAGTAGCCCAGATGTATTAAACACAAATGTTTCGTGAGAAAAAAAAAGTTAGATATGTTCTTCACGTTCAAACATGGTTCTGGAGCAACTTCCTTCTGAAGATGCTGTAGGGTGGTAGTGTAAAAGGATAGTGAAGATATGGGGACCTGGTGGTTGAGCACCGCTACATGTGCGTTTATAAGTTTCACAAATTGCAACTTTCTGTGACGTTACAGATAAAGCAACAGACGGTTTGTTTAAGGCCACTGCACCTTTTATACTCAGTGGATCCGTGGATGTAGTGTCTTTTGTGTCGGGCAAGTGAACAATATTACTGACTTGGGCCCTCATTTCAACCTCGGTGGTCTTTCAGCAAGACTGCCGAGGCACCGCCGTGCTGAAGACCGCCAGTGCAGGCGGTTTTCCGTGCAGCACGTCATGACTGCTGGCAACCTTCCGCCCTTTTTCGGACGGAGAGCCGCCAGTAGCCATACCGGCGGTGTTCTGGTGACGTGGAGCTGGTGGCGGAGCAGCCCCCATGGATCCCGTTCCCTCCCAGAGGATCACCGGACCAGGTAAGGTGATCGTCCATTAGGGGAGGGGGGTGGGGGGTGTTGTGTGTTGTGTGCGTGCATGGGGGTGTGCGTGTGAATGTGTAGAGGGGGTGTGTGAGTGCGTGTATGCATGCAGGGGTGTGTTGTGTGTTTGGAAAATGTGTACGTGTCTGGCTGTGAGTATGTCTGTGTGTATGTGTGCGTGTATGTGTAGTTGTAGTGTAAGTGTGCGTGTAGTGGGGGTGTGCGTGTGTCAGTGTTGGGGGGTGGGGAGGGCAGTCCTGCCACCTTTCAGGGGTTGTAGGGGGGTCGTGGCTTTGGGGGGATGACTCTGGGGAGGGGGAGCGGGAGACCCCTATCAGTGCCAGGGAAGGAATTCCCTGGCACTTATAGTGCCTACCGCCATGGATTTTGTGGCGGTACAGAACCCCACGAAATCCATGGCGGTATGCGGGGTCGTGATGCCGCCGGCAGTGTAGTAACGGCTGCCGGGCTGGAGACCGAAGTCTCCAGCCCAGTGGTCTTTACCACCCTTGCGGTCGGAGTGAAGAAGTGTAATTAATTTTTTTTTACCGCCGGCTTGTTTTCGGTATTACCGCCACTTCTCCAACGACCACCAGGGTTGTAATGAGGGCCTTGGTTTCTAATCTTCCTTATTTACATTTCTGGATCTTCTTGTCCCTTCTGATGTAGTTGGTATGTGGCAAGAAATGAAACCTGTGTTATCTGAAGACCATGTTACAAAAAGTAGGTGAAGGGTTAAGATGGTTTTCACCATCAGAGAAGGAAAATGAAACAGGATATTAGAGGGGTTATCCAGTATTGGATCTTTCATAAATTCACATGCTTGAATCATCCCCGTCGTCGAAGTGGGAGTCCCACGGTACATAAAATAGCAAAAAATAAAAAATAAAACATTTTTGCCATAGGCTATAATGGAGTCAGTGCTTGCTCATATAGCCTATCCATGTCCTTTTATGAAAGGACCCAAACCTGCCTGCTGTCCAATCAGGCACCAGCACCCTCTAGAACCTTCTCCAGAGAAGCTCCCTTCCTCAGATTTTCTACCGCACGTCTTGTGAAGGGAGTCTCCCTGAGCTCTGCTCAGTTTTTTCTTCTACTTCAGAGATTTTCTCTCAAGAAAGCTTCAAATATGTCAGATTCTTCTAGAAAAGGACTTTTCCGCCCTTGCAAGACCTGTGGGAAGAAAAGGCTCCATGTGGATGACCCACATAAAGAATGTTTGTACTGTCTCTACCCACAACATCAGGTTAAGGACTGCAAAATATGTCGCACCTTCTCCACAAAGACCCTCAGAGACCGGGAGGGCCGACTCCTGACATGGTTACAGGCCAAATCCTGTACTTCATGTGAGGAGAGTGGGTCAGAGAGGCCACATAAAAGGTCCAGATCTGAGGACCTAGGCCACATAGAGAAATCCAGAAAGAGGCAGAAATCTCATCATGGGAAGGGCTTACAGACTTCAGTCTCCTCTGAGCCTTCCTCTCCTCTTCAAAGGAAGGAGTCTTACCATCTATCTCCTTCTTCAGAGCCTTCTACTTCTGGAAAGATGACTCTGAAAATTAGAACAACGACGACGACACCGTCGACGACCGTGACGACGGTACCTACATCTACCGTCTCCACTTCATCGTCGACGAGACCGTCGTCAGCGTCGACGACCTTAACATCGACGGTAAGGGGTCCGATCCCTTCTCTCCAGCCTCCATCGGCACCGCCGACGACTGCCCCGTCGACTATAACCTCACCCACGTCATTCTCATCGGCGCTATCGCCATCGACGGGGTCAAAGAAACTACCGTCGACGACACTACCGTCAACTAAACCATCGTCGGCGAGACCATCGTCGGCGAGACCATCATCGGCGAAATCATCGTCAGCGAAACCATCGTCGACGAGACCACCGTCGACGGAAAAATCTGCACCATCCACGGCTGCATCAACTTTCACGCCATCGACAGCAGTGATGCCTAGCGGACACGTTGAGGCCATTCCTACCTCTTCCAGGTCTCCAGCTCTCAGAGCCATGGTCAGCATCAGAAGTCTACCTGCACAGGACGTTTATCCTACCGACACATCTCCAAACAAGGTGTCGGCTTTACTACCCAGTCATCTTCTTGACTGGGAGGAATCGGACGAAGGTCCTTTTGGAGATGCACATAGCCCTTCGCAGCTCCATGTCAAATATCAAGATGACGATGAAGAGAATGAGTATGAACAGTATCAACCAATCAACCATACTACTCTCATCAGGACCAATACTATGAAACACGGGAGCCTCAACACAGAGACACCGTAGAAATGCCTTCCTCCTTAATCCAGGATTTACAATCCATGCTTCAGGATTATAGGAGAAGGTTTTCAGCGGAAGGTCAACCACCGGCGCCGGTCTCTACGGTGACGCCAGGTAATGCTCCTCCTCCTCCAGCTACTCCAAGATCAACATCACACTCGGTGTTAGCTGCACCCCCCCAGAGATGAAGGTTCCACTTCAGGGGAAGAAGAGCAAGAAGAAGGAGAAATTTCTACTCCACAACATCCTACAGAGGAATGGGATGATTACTTGGCCCCCACTCCTTCTCCACCACCTCCTCGCCCCTCTGATTCTCCGCCCGAGGACATAGGTGGTTTCCATAATCTTATGGACAGAGCCTCAGTACGTTTCCACCTACCAACATCTGTCTCCCAATCGGAATGTTTCCTGCATGATTTCAAAGAACAATCACGGAAGTCGGTATGGTCCATTCCGATTATTGATTACATTTGGAGCGAGGGCACAAAGATTATGCGGAATCCGGCTACTGTTCCTCCAGTTCCACAAAAACTGGATAAAAAATATAAGGCGACCCAAGATTCTCCGGCATGCCTTACTGGCCATCCAAAGCCTGATTCGGTCATCTCACAGGCTGCTCAAAGGCGCTCCAAAAATCCATCAACGCCTATCTCCACTCCTCCAGACAAGGAAGGTCGCAGACTGGATAATATAGGCAAAAGATTCTCCTCAATGTCTGCAATCACTGTCAGAGCAGCGAATTCACTAGCAATTTTAGGCCGATATCATCGTCAGATGTGGTCCGACATGCAACCTTTCCTGGACCTCATCCCAGAAAATAAGCAAGAAGAGGCACGAAAGATCCTACAGGAAGGTGAGCATGCGTCGGAAGAGATCATTGACTGCGGTCTGGACATAGCCTCTACTGGTTTCCGCCAACTAGCGGGCTCCGCTGTCTTACGACGACAAGGTTGGCTCAAGGCCACATCCTTCAGACCAGAAGTGCAGTCCCGAATTCTAGACATGCCTTACGATGGGGAATCTTTGTTTGGCAAATATGTGGATGACGCACTTCAAACCATTAAGACGGACACAGACACGGCCAAGTCCCTGGGTACCCTGCAGTACAGGAAGCAGCCCTTTCGAGGGGCTAGAGGGAGAGGTTTCACCTCATTTCAAGGTTCCTTTCATAGACAGTACCAGCAATCGCAGTACAGGCCTTCATACCATCAGCAGTACAGGCAATCATCGACTGCCTCCTATACCAGACAGGGAGGGAAACGAAGACAGGGGTCACAATCCAGAGATCAACCCAGAAAGCAATGATCTTCCACCGGCTATGCTCCCTCAATGCCCGCAACATCAACAAATAGGAGCAAACATTTCCAACTTCATCCAAGAGTGGAAGAAGATAACATCGAACAAGTGGGTGCTAGATATAGTGACGAGGTCATACCCTGGAGTTCACAGAAAAGCCACCGCTTCACCCACCAACATCAGGCAGCTCTCTCCACCTTCGTCTGCTTCAAGCGGAAGTCCTCAGCCTTCTGGCCAAAGGGGCTATAGAGGCAGTTCCTCTGCAGCAACAAGGTCTCGGATTCTACTCCCGTTTTTTCCTCATAAGGAAGAAGTCGGGAGAGTGGCGTCCTATATTAGACCTCAGGAAGCTCAACAAGTTCCTTCGGAAACAATCCTTCAGGATGATCACATTGTCAGATATCTTGCACCTCTTGAAACCTGGAGATTTTATGACAACCTTAGATCTCCAGGACACCTACTTCCACGTTCCAATACACCAAAAACATCGCAAATATCTCTGTTTTACAGTAGCCGGTGCCCATTATCAATTCAGAGTCCTGCCATTTGGCATCGGATCAGCTCCGAGAATCTTCACGAAATGCCTTGCCCCAGTCGCAGCCTCCCTCAGAAGCAAGGGTTTCCAAGTGTTCCCTTACCTGGACGACTGGCTCATAAAAGCTCCGTCATCTCTACTAGCCTCAAAAGCCACAGATGCCTGCCTAAGACTATTCAACAGTTTGGGTCTAACAGTGAACCTACAAAAGTCAGTTGTGTTCCCCGCACGCAGGAGAGTTTTCCTGGGATCAGAATTGGACACTATCCAAAACAAGGCATATCTTACCCTAGCAAGGCAGCAGAAGCTGACCCAATTGGCTGTCGCAATCTCCGCAAGAAAGTTCGTTTCAGTACGACTATTCAAATCGCTTCTGGGCATGATTTCCTCAGCCATAGTCCTAGTACCGCTGGCAAGACTCAAGATGAGACCTCTACAAGAAGAACTACAACTCCAATGGACCCAGTCACAAGGATCCTTCGACGATTTAATAACCATCACACCAAGGATTCGGCAGACGTTAGAATGGTGGTCCCACATCAACCACCTCTCCCACGGTCTAACCTTTCTGGCACCAATAGCAGATTTCGTTATCACCACGGACGCCTCCCTGGAAGGATGGGGAGGCCACTTACAGGACATGCGCATTCAAGGCAGATGGTCCAAGCTCCAAAAAGAGATGCACATAAATCTGTTAGAACTGAAGGCGATTCATCTTACGCTCAAAGCTTTTCTGCCACGCATCGCAGGATCATCCGTGTTAGTCAGAACAGACAACACAACAAGCATGTTCTACATCAACAAGCAGGGAGGAACAAGATCCCTCTCCCTCTCAAGGGAAGCTCAGTCTCTCTGGAACTGGCTCACACGGAATAACGTCCGCCTCAGGGCAGAGCACCTGGCGGGGGTCAACAATTCTCTAGCGGACTCTCTCAGCAGGACAGACGACAACTGTCACGAGTGGGAGCTCAACCAGACCATACACAAGAGCATTTTTCAACGATGGGGTCGGCCGATCCTAGACCTGTTCGCCACCAACCTGAACGCCAAATGCCAGTTTTACACCAGTCGATACCTACTCCCGGGGTCGTGGGGAAATGCTCTTTTGATAAGATGGTCCGGGATCTTTGCATACGCTTTTCCCCCCATTCCAATGATTCCCAGACTCCTCAGGAAAATGAAGACCGAAGGCTGCAAGATCATTCTCATAGCCCCCAAGTGGCCGAGGCAGTACTGGTACACGGAGCTCCTCCTCAGGTCAATAGCCAATCCAGTCCGTCTCCCTTGCAACCACAATCTTCTATCGAAGAATCAGGGTCTCATCTTACATCCTGACCCAACTTCACTGCACTTGCATGCTTGGCTCCTGAGTTCAGAGAGTTCCAAGATATGAACATCAACCAAGAATGTAGGCTCATATTATCTAAAGCGCGAGCCGAGAGCACGAATAAGACATACAAATTAAAATGGAAGAGGTTCTGTGTTTGGTGTTCTCAGAACAATTTTCACCCATTTCAAATCAATCCTGAGCAAATTCTTCCTTACCTGCTCTCCCTTTCCAAGGCTGGTCTTTCCTATGCATCAGTCAAGATTCACCTAGCAGCTATAGCCTCTTACAGACGATCAGCTAACATGCCGTCTATTGGTTCAAACAGAGTCATCAAACAGTTTATGAAAGGACTGTTCCGCAACTTTCCTCCAGTTCGCTTACCTCCGCCAGAGTGGCACCTTAATATTGTTCTCTCCCAGCTCATGAAAGCCCCTTTTGAACCCATCCATAGAGCTGAACTCAAGTACATCACCTGGAAAGTGTCAACCTTGCTCGCTCTCACCTCTACCAGAAGAGTCAGTGATATACAAGCGTTCACTACTAAAGAACCTTTTTTATTTTTTTCTGAGGATTTCGTTATGCTCCGAACCAATCCCAGATATATTCCCAAAGTTCCATCTTCATTCCACCTCAATGAACCAGTTATTCTACAAACCTTTTTTCCAAACCCTACTACGATAGCAGAGAGAACTCTCCATTCTTTGGACATTAAACGATGCCTAAAATTTTACCTGCAAAGTACCAAGAACATCAGGAAATCAGACCAACTCCTAGTATCTTATTCTCTGGGACGTCAGGGAACAGGAGTAACCAAGGCCACTATAGCCCGATGGATTTCTTCCACAATCCAATTTTGTCACACCAAGGCAGGAAAACCCTTGACTAGGCGCCCGAGAGCCCACTCTACAAGAGCAGTCTCCACATCGGCTGCTTTGTTTCAAGGTATTGCCCTTGAAAAAATTTGCCAGGCTGCGACATGGAAAACCACACACTCCTTTACGCAGCACTATTGTTTGGAGTCATCACAAAGAACAGACTCTCTAGTAGGACAAGCTGTGCTACGACATCTCTTTCATTAAGGTGAGACCTTTCCTTAGTTATAGTCATATGGTTTAAGATGCAGATAACCATGTTTCTATTGTGTTTCCTGGTGAAATATCTAAAGTGTACGTATGTATGCACTTATTAATGTGTATGCAGATAGATGAATTTTATCTATATTTATATATATATATTTATATATATATATATATATGTATATATGCACGTACTTAGAGTATCTGTATTCCTTCGTAACTCACGCTCAGAACTGTATGAGTTTTCTATAAATGTTATTATTATTATTATTATGATTATTATTAACTATAATTTAGATAGAGGGTCTTCATGCTCGCACCCTCCACCCACGCTGGATACAATATTTATCAACCATACTGCTGTCTATTCAGATTCAAGCATGTGAATTTATGAAAGATCCAATACTGGATAAGAAAACAAGTTACTTACCTGTAACTACAGTTATCCAGTATTGGTATCTTTCATAAATTCACATGCGACCCACCCTCCTCCCCTTTGATGCTCGCATTCCTCTCAGGGTTTTAATTTTTCACTGTCGTGCTGGAAAATCTGAGGAAGGGAGCTTCTCTGGAGAAGGTTCTAGAGGGTGCTGGTGCCTGATTGGACAGCAGGCAGGTTTGGGTCCTTTCACAAAAGGACATGGATAGGCTATATGAGCAAGCTCTGACTCCATTATAGCCTATGGCAAAAAAAATGTATTTATTATTTATTGCTATTTTATGTACCGTGGGACTCCCACTTCGACGACGGGGATGATTCAAGCATGTGAATTTATGAAAGATACCAATACTGGATAACTGTAGTTACAGGTAAGTAACTTGTTTTCTTATTGTGCATGCTTATTGAAGCAAATGCAAATATAGGTGCTTAAAGCAAACACGAAATGCAAGATTCTGTGGTCATACATGGTGCGCGTGCCAAGGCCAGACCAAATGTATTTCCTGGATTTCGTCTGGAAGAACCTCTATCCTCTGGATAATCAGGCATTATCATATTTATTTTGTGTTTTTAGCCTACAAAAATAGCAACAATTACTTGGAATACATTTTCACAATGGTTCATTTTATGTTTGCAAACCCATGCTATAAACTACAATTCTACAATAGTCGTTATCAGTGTACACAATCTTGTTAAGAGGCTCTAAACACTCCGCATGATATTCTGCCATATGCAGCTTCCTACCTAGGTTCCCGCTATATAAATACCAATATATATACATACTTACCTATATACGATTAAAACAGGACTATTAAATAAATAACAGATTTAAAAAAAAACCTTCGCAAAATCTACCGCAAGGCGTTCTAATGTAAAGCGTCAGGTTTCATTCTCCTTGCTCAAGCAAAAGTCAATATAGTTTGACCCTGGAAGCACTAACACTGGTAATCTTAGAAAATAAAGCGTGGTTGAGCATGCTTGCGCTAATTTATCTGATTAGTGTTTCAGCCTAAATTGAATTACATTGTTACATATACAAGCTTGCTTAAGCATTTCTTCTTGGTCCACCGATAAGGGCTGTTGCAGCCGGAGTCATTCTATTTGTATTGAAACTAGCATTACTAAGCGCGTGCTACAATTATATTTTAAATTGAGAGATTTCTAGATTGTAAGTTTCATGTCTTCACAAGCAGAGTTTATTTTCAGATAATTTAGTATCAGTATCATACGACTGCAGCACACTAAGGTGATGATTTACCACTGTTCCACCTACTTTCCAATAACATGACTTCACTACAGTGCTTAATTTGTGAATAAAAACGTGCCGGTGCCCAAAGCTGTCCTCTGGCACATGCGCCTGCTGCACTTAAATGTGCAAGCACAGAATACTGAGGTAGGGTAACCATGAAGCCATCTCGGGCCTCTTCAATCAATCTACAGCCACTCCCTGCTCCTTCAGCTCACTCTTACAGCCTTCTCCCTTTGTTGCGCTTTTTCGTTTTTCTCTTCCTCCGTCTTTCTTATATGTGTCTTTTGCTCGCAGTAAATGCTTGAGGCAGAAAAATAAGTGCCGGGCCTCAAAAATAAGTGGTGGTGCCACGCACTAGAAACCACTGGTTGAAATTAAGCACTGCTTCACTACAACTGATGATTTATTATTCAACAGTTCTGGTTTCCGCTGTAGTTTCTTCAATCCAGTCAACTGATAATGCAATAAAGAAACCAATCTAAACAACTACAGCTGTTTGCAATAGCTACTACCAGTACTGTGCTGTACATTGTTTGGGGTGCTTAATTATTTGTTACTATTTACGTAGTTCAAATCTTGCTTGGATGCAACAGTGCAGAGAGCACTGATTTGCTCGGACTTTGTCGGTCCACTTATTGAACTATTTAAGTTTCGGCATGTAAAGTTTGGTGAAAATCCGTCACCGGAAAAAAAAGGTTAATGGGTTGGGCTGGGGCTGTGGAAAAATAAATATAATTCAACGTTTTAGCACAGATAGAAAACCTGAATGGGTTTCCACCAAATGTGGCATGAAAGTACTCAGAAAAGTATGTTTTTTGGGGTTGGAGTTAACCATTACAGTAGTTTTTGAGCTATTAGGATTTTAAAAGTTCCCAGCCAAGATTTAAAGGAGTAATACTTTAATATATAGCTGCATTCTAACTCGTGAGTCACAGCTTGCGAATCATGTCAATCACATTTTGATTTTTTTTTTTCTGGATTAAGGTTGAAAATGTTTTTCCACCGTTATGGAAACTTCATGGCATGGGAAAAAACTTCCAGCGCCATGGTTGGCCAACCCTAAAGCTGCTGAACCCCAGGGCAGTAGTAGGAGTACCCAGACACATGAAAAATACAAGCAACAGCTGCGAAAAATGTTCCTAAAACAGTGCTTTACTAGTAAATTGCAGCCGACTCATGATTTTGCCGAAAGCTATGTTTGATGTTGGATTGGACCACCATTGTGTGCCTGAATCGCAAGTCACTTCTGACTTTCTAGTTTAAGGCATTATAAATTAAAATAAAAAAAGACAAGCAAAGCCAAACACTAAAATGAATGGCTGGCTTTGCGTGGAAGGCAGGAAGTAGAGCACAGAGTTGGGCACTGGTCGTGCCCTACAGCCAACCACTGCTACACTGAACGCTGTGCGCATCAGGGGTTTGTAGCCAGTGGCTGGATTGTTGTTCTCCCTGATTGTAGATGATTGGCCGCTCACGGTGGCTTGGACTCTGGGCCCGGCTTTTGTCCAACCCTTGAATTCCATAGCCGAAGGCTATGCGTAGAAAGGGTTGACAGCCCTTTCTGGCTTGGTTGCGAGACCTGACGTTTGACCAAATGCAGAGGGAGTTGGCTGCTTACGGCAGGTTGGGTACTAGATCTGGATAAAGGTGGGGCCCTTCACCTAGACCCAGCTAAAGGCGATGAGTAGCAGGATTTGGAACACGGCATCTGATTAAGTTAGAACATACCACCCTGCCAACCACTGCTGCCTATTCCCTGTTCATCTCAGGCTAACGATAAAGTGAACTATAAAAAAAACTGAAATTAATTGAAAAACTACAGTTGTTCAAATGCCGAAAACCACTGAAATTCCCCAGTTATGGTTAGCATTGCACATCATACCTCAAGCCACCCACCACTTTGCCAGCACAGGAACAAAAGACAGACTGTCTAGAATAAAACAAGGTGGGTGGCGTGAGTTATGACTAGTCACTACGGCCAACGATTGCTGCACATGGGGGTTGTTGCAATCGGCAAGTTGGGCGCAAGAGTTGGACAAAGACCAGCTGCTATGCACAACCACCACTGCAGATGGCAAAAAGCCATGTTCTTCGAGGATTGGCTGTCTAGGGTGGGTTGGTCGCAACAGCCTGTCTCGGCCACACCCGGGGTGGTCTCAGGACCACCTCAGCTGTGCACTTCCAAAGACAGTAAGTAGCAGAGATTGGCCGCCAGCATGAGTTTGTCCCAAAATCTGGGCTGTTGGTCCAACCCTTGCTGCGCACAGCGCAGTGGGGACTGGCGGCCCACATAAATGGAGGCCAGGCCCTCTGGCCACCGACCAAAACACGGCCAGAGGCAATGCGCAGTGGTGGTTACTTGCAGGGCATATTGACTAACCCACGCTTCACATGGCCAAACGGTATGACCTGACAATATTTATACTATCAAATAACAGCACCTAAATACATTCATCTCCTCTGTCAAGGTGGTATGGGTAATGTGTAATGTAACCACATCTGTAAGATGAATTAAAATATTTGTAACTGATTCAGTATTGTTAAAGGATGCGGGCATGAGCACTGCATCTGCTCTGCCTTGCAAGCAATTGTTTGCATTTTTTTTGTCAGTTATGGAGTGCGGCCCTAATCAAATGTTAGTGTTTTTTGCTTTTAATTTGTAACTGCACTTTCATTTTATTTTTTATTTACGTTTTTTAGGTGAATATATATATTTTTTTTAACAGATGTTGAGGTGTTATAAACAAAGCAAGCTACAACTTCATTTTAACCTTTGTTTTTTTCCAGGGAAAAATATGTATGTTCTATACCTACTCTCTTTCTCTTTCTCCTCTCTCTCTCTCATATCTTTTGGGTTGTTGAATGGGGATGTCTATGTGGCTGAAGCCATGCCCATGGAGATGTGTTTTTACCAATAGTGGATGAGTTTCTTTTTGAAAATGTGAATTTACACCTCATTTCTGGAGTGCAGCAGTGAAAGCTGATGAAGAGTGGGATTGATTCCAAATGCGTAGATGGAAAATCACTATTCCTCATTTTTCTTTTTCACAGTTCTTAGTCCGACAATATCTTGGCGTCTAAGCTGTGGTGGCGTCATTGGGCATATCTCGGGACACTACCACAAATGAATGCAAGATCTTGAAGGAAGAATTTATTGCTTTGAGGACCAAGCCACCTCCAGAATCAAGAAGAGCAGAGCTTGTAACCTCTGTAGACCGCTATGGGGAAGGGGTTCAGGCCCAGTACAGTATGTCTGTTGGGCCGAGCTGAAGGATCCTAAAGTGGTTAAACCCAAACTGTGTAGCGAGACTCAGTCGTGCAACGTAGTTCACATTGATTCCTGACTTAAATCATTGCAATCCTTTGATTTCAAGAATTGACATTCTTCTTGTTGTCACCAAAGCTTGGTGGATAAGACACCAGGGAAACCTCATTTCTCTTGAGGTGAAAGGTTTGCATGAAGGATATAACAAAACTAAGATGCGAGTTTGCAAAACTGGAATTAGATGGACTAATCTCTGGGTGGTCTTAAAGGTTGTGGATAAATATTATTGCACACACACAAAACGCACACATTCATACACACATACACACTCAGTCCTACATTACTGCAGTCTTCTTTACTATTGCAAAATATATTAGCGTAGCCCTTACTGAATCTAAGGCAATGTTTGCTCCACAGCAACTAGTTTTGGATTGAGGGTAAATAGTTCGGGGGACCAAGCCTGAATTACCTATGCAAAGGCTGTACATCATCTGTTTTATCTCATTTCCTTGATGTGGATGATTAGTATGGACTCATCTCAACACCCAGAATGGATGGATTATTTGGCTACCCTGAGTGCTTAATGAGTTTAATTTAGTGATTTGTGTTTTACTGGCTCCAGCTGTACACTAGGCTGTTACAATGGTACATGTGGTAGTGGTGAGGGATTCGGGAAGATTGGTTTTCACACACCCATCACTGAAGAGTCTGACTCTGATCACACCGCAGTTTAAAAATATAGATCACCCATTGATTGTTGGAACAGGAACTTTTGGAATATTAGTGTCCCTCCAATATGACTTGGAAGATCATGTTTGAGGTTAATTTTATATTTCTGATGGATACTTCTAACTGAGATTTCCCGCCTTTAGAATATCCCATAACACTAGATTGGATCCAAAGGACTATCTTGTGGTGCTCCCATATCATGGAAGTGATAGAGCAGGGACACATATATAAGCACTGACATCAGTTCCTTTCTTTCAGCATCCTTTGAGCCCCTCTCCCAACTTTGCCCACTTTACAATGACTCCAGGAAACTTTTCGGACTGCTACTACTACGGAACAGTGTTCCCACCAAAAGCAACTGAATTTAAGCTTTGCCATTCTGTGGGAAGTAGAGGCTGGTTACCAACCTGCATGATGTCTGTCTGTGGCACTTGGTCTCTAACATGTGTTAGAGGTGTGCCGTTAAGCACCTGAAGGTGTATCAGGACCGCAATACAAAACTCTTAAGTCTAAGAATAGGTTGTGGCTGAAGAACAGCTCTCACTTAAGCACCGAACTGCAGGCCCAGTTGTGGTCCTGGTTTTTAGGCCCCTCTCATGAAAAGTCCACTTGCTAGTTGAAGCCTTTTGGAGAGTGCAAGTTGAAGTCTATACACAAACACAAGAAAACACAATTGGTCTCTACCTCAGTCTGTTGCTCGTAGTCTAAGAAGAAGGTGCAAAGGCATCACTCCTCCAATATCCCATGAATTTGAAGTAATCACATAAATGATCTTGCATACCCCAAATTTCCTGTCTGTCATCGACCCTGAAGCAATTAGCAGCCTTCAGAAAAGCCAGGCTATTTACCATTAATGCGATTCCAGCTCTCCCTGGTGCACCTTCGTGCCTCAAGGAAACAGAAAGTCTCCAGTTGATTTCAGCCAGCCAGTCCACTGCAACACTGTCTGTTCCCACGCTGCCTACTGCTGTGCCTATGCTCTGCACTAAGGTCCACACCAGTTCCTTCCTTGCTGATGCAGATACAGACTCCACTAGTGCTTGTCGGTAATGTGGTCCCAACACTGATCTCTGTCCCCAACGGTTTCCACCTCAATCCAGGCTTACGTCACACTATGAAATTACAAAAGCACAACCAGTAGCCATTCAACCATATTCAACCCAGTTCCTCTGCTACAACATCAGTGCAAAGCAGGAAACATCCCATGTCCCTCAGGTGTCTGATGATGATGCGGAAGGGAACAGATTCCTTCCCCATCATTACACTGAGAATTCTTGTGTATTGCTCTTCAGAAAGCTAGTGAGCCAGATGCATCTCCTGAAACTTGCCACCTGGGCTACCAACATAAGAAAGTTCTTTATCGCAATGGTGATTAGGAGAACAGCTGAGGCACTAGAGATGCAGTTGCCCATTTTTGAGGCAAACACATTTATTGACTGAGAGTATTCAAAGGGGGACAGCTTCTTCTGATCCCTTACTACATCATTTAACAAAGCCCTTACTGATACCCTTCTTTCAGTATGATCTAGAGGCCAAACGGTATGACCTGACAATACTTATCTAATATCTAGAGGCCAATGAGTAGTTCATGAAGAAAAGGATATTTTTCTGTACACAGTGCATCAACACGAATTGATAGGTATTGATGAAGAACTGAATTTGTGGTGCAGTAATCAGATAGAATGAGGGGTCAAATTATTTTAGGACCATTCACCCTTGAAATGTTCTCACCTTGCTGAGGACCTTAGCTCAGCCAAGGGTTTGGAGAGTACAACCACTTGCAAGTATATTGATACATATTGTCTAGTACTTTTACTATTAAGTAGGCACAGCAGGCACATATTCATTGATAGGGAGGCTTTTAAAGTTTACATTAAAGAGCATTTCTTCCCACTGAAATAGATAATACGAAAACATGGTGGCGTGTTAAGCTGGCAAAAATGGCAGTCAAGCAGTGGTGAAGCTTCGTCCGAGGCCCCTAAACTGTAGGAGGCTGGACTGGCTTGTAGTGAGTACCTAGGGGTACTTACACCTTGCACCAGGCCCAGTTATCCCTTATTAGTGTATAGGGTGTCTAGCAGCATAGGCTGATAGATAATGGTAGCTTAGCAGAGCAGCTTAGGCTGAACTAGGAGACGAGTGAAGCTCCTACAGTACCACTAGTGTCATGTGCACAATATCATAAGAAAACACAATACACAGATATACTAAAAATAAAGGTACTTTATTTTTATGACAATTTGCCAAAGTATCTCAGAGTGTACCCTCAGTATGAGGATAGCAAATATACACAAGATATATGTACACAATACCAAAATATGAAGTAATATTATTAGAAAACAGTGCAAACAATATATAGTTACAATAGGATGCAATGGAGACACATAGGGATAGGGGCAACACAAACCATATACTCCAAAAGTGGAATGCGAACCACGAATGGACCCCAAACCTATGTGACCTTGTAGAGGGTCGCTGGGACTATTAGAAAATAGTAAGGGTTAGAAAAATAGCCCACCCCAGGACCCTGAAAAGTGAGTGCAAAGTGCACTAAAGTTCCCCAAAGGACATAGAAGTCGTGATAGGGGAATTCTGCAGGAAAGACACAAACCAGCAATGCAACAACAATGGATTTCCAGTTGAGGGTACCTGTGGAACAAGGGGACCAAGTCCAAAAGTCACAAGCAAGTCGGAGATGGGCAGATGCCCAGGAAATGCCAGCTGTGGGTGCAAAGAAGCTGCTACTGGACAGTAGAAGCTGAAAGTTCTGCAGGAACGACAAGGGCTAGAGACTTCCCCTTTGGAGGATGGATCCCCCACGCCGTGGAGAGTCGTGCAGAAGTGTTTTCCTGAAGAAAGACCGCCAACAAGCCTTGTTAGCTGCAAATCGTGCGGTAAGGGTTTTTGGATGCTGCTGTGGCCCAGGAGGGACCAGGATGTCGCCAATTGCGTCTGGGGAAAGAGGGGGCGTCGAGCAAGACAAGGAGCCCTCTCAGCAGCAGGCATCACCCGCAGAAGTGCCAGAAACAGGCACTACGAGGATGCGTGAAACGGTGCTCACCCGAAGTCGCACAAAGGAGTCCCACGTCGCCGGGGGACAACTTAGGAGGTTGTGCAATGCAGGTTAGAGTGCCGTGGACCCAGGCTGGACTGTGCACAAAGGATTTCCGCCGGAAGTGCACGGAGGCCGGAGTAGCTGCAAAAGTCGCGGTTCCCAGCAATGCAGTCTGGCGTGGGGAGGCAAGGACTTACCTCCACCAAACTTGGACTGAAGAGTCACTGGACTGTGGGAGTCACTTGGACAGAGTTGCTGGATTCAAGGGACCTCGCTCGTCGTGCTGAGAGGAGACCCAGGGGAATGGTGATGCAGTTCTTTGGTGCCTGCGGTTGCAGGGGGACGATTCCGTCGACCCACGGGAGATTCCTTCGGAGCTTCTAGTGCAGAGAGGAGGCAGACTACCCCCACAGCATGCACCACCAGGAAAACAGTCGAGAAGGCGGCAGGATCAGCGTTACAGAGTTGCAGTAGTCGTCTTTGCTACTTTGTTGCAGTTTTGCAGGCTTCCAGCGCGGTCAGCAGTCGATTCCTTGGCAGAAGGTGAAGAGAGAGATGCAGAGGAACTCAGATGAGCTCTTGCATTCGTTATCTAAGGAATCCCAAGAGACAGAGACCCTAAATAGCCAGAAAAGAGGGTTTGGCTACCTAGGAGAGAGGATAGGCTAGCAACACCTGAAGGAGCCTATCAGAAGGAGTCTCTGACGTCACCTGATGGCACTGGCCACTCAGAGCAGTCCAGTGTGCCAGCAGCACCTCTGTTTCCAAGATGGCAGAGGTCTGGAGCACACTGGAGGAGCTCTGGGCACCTCCCAGGGGAGGTACAGGTCAGGGGAGTGGTCACTCCCCTTTCCTTTGTCCAGTTTCGCGCCAGAGCAGGGCTAAGGGGTCCCTGAACCGGTGTAGACTGGCTTATGCAGAAATGGGCACCATGTGTGCCCATGAAAGCATTTCCAGAGGCTGGGGGAGGCTACTCCTCCCCTGCCTTCACACCATTTTCCAAAGGGAGAGGGTGTAACACCCTCTCTCAGAGGAAGTCCTTTGTTCTGCCATCCTGGGCCAGGCCTGGCTGGACCCCAGGAGGGCGGAAGCCTGTCTGAGGGGTTGGCAGCAGCAGCAGCTGCAGTGAAACCCCGGGAAAGGCAGTTTGGCAGTACCAGGGTCTGTGCTACAGACCACTGGGATCATGGGATTGTGTCAACTATGCCAGGATGGTATAGAGGGGGCAATTCCATGATCATAGACATGTTACATGGCCATATTCGGAGTTACCATTGTGAAGCTACATATAGGTAGTGACCTATATGTAGTGCACGCGTGTAATGGTGTCCCCGCACTCACAAAGTCCGGGGAATTGGCCCTGAACAATGTGGGGGCACCTTGGCTAGTGCCAGGGTGCCCACACACTAAGTAACTTAGCACCCAACCTTTACCAGGTGAAGGTTAGACATACAGGTGACTTATAAGTTACTTAAGTGCAGTGTAAAATGGCTGTGAAATAACGTGGACGTTATTTCACTCAGGCTGCAGTGGCAGGCCTGTGTAAGAATTGTCAGAGCTCCCTATGGGTGGCAAAAGAAATGCTGCAGCCCATAGGGATCTCCTGGAACCCCAATACCCTGGGTACCTCAGTACCATATACTAGGGAATTATAAGGGTGTTCCAGTAAGCCAATGTAAATTGGTAAAATTGGTCACTAGCCTGTTAGTGACAATTTGAAAGAAAGTGAGAGAGCATAACCACTGAGGTTCTGGTTAGCAGAGCCTCAGTGAGACAGTTAGTCATAACACAGGTAACACATTCAGGCACACTTATGAGCACTGGGGCCCTGGCTGGCAGGGTCCCAGTGACACATACAACTAAAACAACATATATACAGTGAAAAATGGGGGTAACATGCCAGGCAAGATTGTACTTTCCTACACAACCCCCCCCAAACGAAGGACAATAAGACTAGCCATGACCTGATGAGTCTTCATTGTCTAAGTGGAAATATCTGGAGATTACATCTGCATTGGAGTGGCTACTCCTAGGTCTATGTCCCACTGTATAGTCCATTCCCTGTAGGGATATGGACCACCTCAATAATTTACTATTTTCACCCTTCATTTGTTTTAGCCAAAGTAGAGGTTTGTGGTCTGTCTGAACAATGAAGTGAGTGCCAAACAGGTATGGCCTCAACTTCTTCCAAGCCCAGACCACAGCAAAGGCCTCCCTCTCTATGGCAGACCAACGCTTTTCTCTAGGGGTCAACCTTCTACTAATAAAAGCAACAGGTTGATCCTGGCCCTCAGAATTAAGTTGTGATAGGACTGCCCCTACTCCTAATTCAGATGCATCAGTCTGGACATAGAATTTTTTAGAGTAACAAGGGCTTTTCAGGACAGGTGCAGAGCACATGGCCTGCTTCAGCTCCTCAAAAGCTTTCTGACAGTTTGCTGTCCATAATGCCTTTTTAGGCCTTTTTTTGGATGTGAGGTCATTAAGAGGGCCTGCAATGGAGCCATAGTTCTTAATGAACCTCCTGTAATACCCAGTGAGGCCTAGGAAGGCTCTCACCTGAGTCTGAGTAGTAGGGGGAACCCAATCTATAATAGTTTGGATTTTTCCCTGAAGTGGTGCAATCTGTTCCCCACCAACAAGGTGTCCCAGATAAACCACCTTACCCTGCCCTATCTGGCACTTTGAAGCCTTGATAGTGAGGCCTGCCTTTTGCAGGGCCTCCAAAACTTTCCATAGGTGGACCAGGTGATCATCCCAACTGGAGCTAAAGACAGCTATATCGTCCAGATATGCTGCACTAAAAGCTTCCAGCCCTTGCAGGACTGTGTTCACCAACCTCTGAAAAGTGGCAGGTGCATTTTTCAATCCAAAAGGCATTACTGTGAATTGGTAATGGCCTCCAATGGTTGAAAATGCAGTTTTAGGTTTAGCATCTTCTGATAATTTGATCTGCCAATACCCTGCAGTCAAATCAAAAGTGCTTAGATACTTGGCAGATGCCAGTGTATCTATGAGCTCATCTGCCCTGGGTATAGGGTGAGCATCAGTTTTGGTTACCTGGTTGAGACCTCTGTAGTCAACACAAAACCACATTTCCTTCTTTCCATCTTTGGAATGAGGTTTTGGTACAAGTACCACAGGAGAAGCCCATGGACTTTCAGAGTGCTCAACCACTCCCAGTTCTAACATTTTCTGCACCTCTTGCTTTATGCAGTCCCTGACATGGTCAGGCTGCCTATAGATCTTACTTTTGACAGGCAAGCTGTCTCCAGTATCTATAGTGTGCTCACACCAAGAAGTGGTACCTGGCACAGTAGAGAAGAGTTCAGAAAACTGACCCAGGAGATTTATGCAATTGTCTTTCTGCTCAGCAGTAAGACAATCAGCCAAAACTACACCTTCCATTAGAGCATCTTGTTCTGTGGAAGATAAGAGATCAGGTAGAGGATCACTGTCTTCTTCCTGTCCCTCATCAGTTGCCATGAGCAGGGTGAGATCAGCCCTGTCATAGTAGGGTTTCAGGCGGTTGACATGGAGCACCCTAAGGGGACTCCTGGCAGTGCCTAAGTCAACTAAGTAGGTGACTTCACCCTTTTTCTCAACAATTGTGTGGGGTCCACTCCATTTATCTTGGAGTGCTCTTGGGGCCACAGGCTCCAAGACCCACACTTTCTGCCCTGGTTTGTACTGAACCAAAACAGCCTTCTGGTCATGCCATTGTTTTTGGAGCTCTTGGCTGGCCTAAAGGTTTTTACTGGCCTTTTTCATATACTCAGCCATCCTTGATCTGAGGCCAAGTACATAATCCACAATATCTTGCTTTGGAGCTTTTAAAGGTTGTTCCCAACCCTCCTTGACAAGTGTTAGTGGACCCCTAACTGGGTGTCCAAAGAGGAGTTTAAAGGGGCTGAAGCCCACTCCTTTTTGGGGTACCTCCCTGTAGGCAAAAAGGAGGCATGGTAAAAGGATATCCCATCTCCTGCGGAGTTTTTCAGGGAGTCCCATAATCATGCCTTTGAGAGTTTTGTTAAATCTCTCCACCAGTCCATTTGTTTGTGGATGATAGGGTGTAGTGAACTTGTAAGTCACACCACACTCCTTCCATATGGCCTTTAAGTAAGCAGACATGAAATTGCTTCCCCTGTCTGATACCACCTCTTTTGGGAAGCCCACCCTGGAAAATATTCCCAGGAGGGCCTTTGCCACTGCAGGTGCTGTAGTGGTCCTAAGAGGAATTGCTTCAGGATATCTTGTGGCATGGTCCACTACCACCAAGATAAACCTATTGCCTGAAGCTGTAGGAGGGTCAAGGGGGCCAACTATGTCAACCGCTACCCTTTCAAAGGGAACCCCAACCACAGGCAGTGGAATAAGGGGTGCCTTTGGGGTGCCACCTGTCTTGCCACTGGCTTGACAGGTTTCACAGGACTTACAAAATTATTTTGTGTCCTCAGACATTCTAGGCCAATGAAACAAGGGAACAAGCCTGTCCCAAGTTTTCATTTGTCCCAGATGTCCAGCTAGGGGAATGTCGTGGGCTAGAGTTAGGAGGAACTTTCTGTACTCCTGAGGAATCACTAACCTCCTGGCAGTTCCAGGCTTAGGATCCCTTGCTTCAGTGTACAAGAGGTTGTCCTCCCAGTAAACTCTGTGAGAGTCACTGACATCCCCATTAGCTTGTTTGACAGCTTGCTGTCTTAGACCCTCTAGTGTGGGATAGGTTTGCTGTGCCACACTCAGCTCCTCCCTTGCAGGCCCCCCTTCACACAAAAGCTCAGCAGTGTCTGCTTCCAGCTCCTCTGGTGTAGGTTCTGCACAGGGTGGAAATTCCTCTTCCTCAGAAGTAGAATCCACTGTAGAGGGAGGGATAGTAGGTAGTGCTTTACTTCTACTAGCCCTAGCTTTAGGGAGCACTTGGTCCATTGTTCCAGGATCCAAGTCACCCTGTCCTTATTGCTTTTTGGCCTGAGCCCTGGTTAAAGCAAAAATATGCCCTGGGATGCCCAGCATTGCTGCATGGGCCTCCAACTCCACATCTGACCAAGCTGATGTCTCCAAATCATTTCCTAGTAGACAGTCTACAGGTAAATCTGTGGCTACCACAACTTTCTTTGGACCAGTAACCCCCCCCCCCCAGTTGAGATTTACAACAGCCATGGGGTGGCTAAGTGTGTTGTTGTGAGCATCGGTTACTTGGTACTGGTGACCAAGTAGGTGTTGTTCAGGGTGGACCAGTTTCTCTATTACCATAGTAACACTGGCACCAGTGTCCCTGTAGGCCTGAACCTCAACACCATTTATTAGGGGTAGCTGCTTGTACTTATCCATATTAAGGGGACAAGCAACTAAGGTGGCTAAATCAGTAGCCCCCTCAGAGACTAACACAGCCTCTGTGGTCTCCCTGACAAGACCAACCCCAACTAAGTTACCAATAGTGAGCCCAGCTACTCCCTTGGATTGGCTATTAGTAGGTTTGCTCCCACCACCACTGCTATTAGTAGGGACACTAGGTGTAGCAGTAGGGGTTGTAGTGGTAGGAGGCTTGGTGCTTTTCTTTGGACAACTGGGATCTGTTGTCCAATGGCCTTTTATTTTACATAAATAGCACCATGGTTTCTTTTCTTTGTTTTGATTAGAAGAGGATTTGGGCCCACCACCCCCACCAGAGTGTTTTTGTGGGCCTGATGAAGACTCATTTTTAGATTTGTCCCCACCCTTGTCAGAAGACTTACCATCCTTCTTCTTGTTGCCATCTTTGTCACCCCCTGTATGAACTTTTCTGTTCACCCTTGTTCTGACCCATTTGTCTGCCTTCTTTCCCAATTCTTAGGGAGAGGTCGGATCAGAGTCCACCAAGTACTGGTGCAACAAATCAGACACACAATTATTAAGAATATGCTCTCTCAGGATCAAGTTATACAGGCTGTCATAATCAGTAACTTTACTGCCATGTAACCACCCCTCCAAGGCCTTCACTGAATGGTCAATGAAATCAACCCAGTCTTGTGAAGACTCCTTTTTGGTCTCTCTGAACTTTATCCTGTATTGTTCAGTGGTTCAGCCATAACCATCCAGGAGTGCATTCTTAAGAACTTTGTAATCATTGGCTTCACTTTCTTTCACAGTAAGGAGCCTATCCCTACCTTTTCCACTAAATGATACCCATAGGATAGCAGCCCACTGCCTTTGAGGGACATCCTGTACAGCACAGGCCCTCTCAAGTGCAGCAAACCACTTGTTAATGTCATCCCCCTCCTTATAAGGGGGAACTATCTTGTGCAGATTCCCGGAATCATGCTCTTTTGCAGGATGACTATGGGGAATACTGCTGCTGCCACCATGGGTTTCTAAACCCAATTTCTGTCTCTCCTTCTCTACTTCTAAGGTCTGTCTATCCAAATCCAGCTGTTGCTTCTTGAGCTTCAGTCTGGTTTGTTCCACTCTCAATCTATTGAGCTCCCTTTCTAACAATCTGTCATCAGGGTGGGTGGGAGGGACATGCCTTGAGACAGAAGTATGATGAGAATGGACAGAAGGAGACCTGTCCCTTACAGAAGGCACCCTAACAGCTTGGTTAACAGAAACATCACTTCTACTGTGGTGAGAATGAATGCTCTTGCTATGATGTGAGACAACACTATCTGTATATTGTGACTCAACCTCAGTCCCAACTATGCTAGACTGTCTAGTAATGGGCAGGCTATGAAGTTTCTTTCCTGAATCTTTTCCTAGGGGAGTCCCTGGATCAGATTGGGAACCATTTGCTACTTTTTCAACAGATGGGGCCCTTCTGGCCTTATCTTGTTCTCTAAGCATGTTAAGCAATAATTCCAAGGAAGGATTCTTCCCTACACTCAAACCTCTCTCTATGCAGAGACTCCTTGCTCCTTTCCAGCTAAGGTGATCATATGCAAGTTTGGACAGATCAACAGTTTGGCCTGTACCAGACATTTTAGAAAGAGTTTAAGTGACAGAAAAAGAGAGAAAAAGTTTTTCAGAACTTTTAGAAAGACAGAAAAAAAAACTTTTTAAACTTTTAAGAACTTTTTGAAAGTTTAGAGGTACTTTTCAGCACTTTAGAAAAGAAGTGAGAAAAGAAATGCAAAACGTTTTGGTTAGGTGTACATACACTGAACTTGTTTTGTATATTTTTCTCTTATGAAAAGTACAATGACAAAAGTGGTAAGTAGTCTCAAAGCACTTATCCCACCGCTGCACAACCAATGTAGGAGGCTGGACTGGCTTGTAGTGAGTACCTAGGGGTACTTACACCTTGCACCAGGCTCAGTTATCCCTTATTAGTGTATAGGGTGTCTAGCAGCATAGGCTGATAGATAATGGTAGCTTAGCAGAGCAGCTTAGGCTGAACTAGGAGACGAGTGAAGCTCCTACAGTACCACTAGTGTCATATGCACAATATCATAAGAAAACACAATACACAGATATACTAAAAATAAAGGTACTTTATTTTTATGACAATATGCCAAAGTATCTCAGAGTGTACCCTCAGTATGAGGATAGCAAATATACACAAGATATATGTACACAATACCAAAATATGCAGTAATAGTATTAGAAAACAGTGCAAACAATGTATAGTTACAATAGGATGCAATGGAGGCACATAGGGATAGGGGCAACACAAACCATATACTCCAAAAGTGGAATGCGAACCACGAATGGACCCCAAACCTATGTGACCTTGTAGAGGGTCGCTGGGACTATTAGAAAATAGTAAGGGTTAGAAAAATAGCCCACCCAAGACCCTGAAAAGTGAGTGCAAAGTGCACTAAAGTTCCCCAAAGGACATAGAAGCCGTGATAGGGGAATTCTGCAGGAAAGACACAAACCAGCAATGCAAAAACGATGGATTTCCAGTCGAGGGTACCTGTGGAACAAGGGGACCAAGTCCAAAAGTCACAAGCAAGTCGGAGAGGGGCAGATGCCCAGGAAATGCCAGCTGTGGGTGCAAAGAAGCTGCTACTGGACAGTAGAAGCTGAAGGTTCTGCAGGAACGACAAGGGCTAGAGACTTCCCCTTTGGAGAATGGATCCCCCACGCCGTGGAGAGTCGTGCAGAAGTGTTTTCCTGAAGAAAGACCGCCAACAAGCCTTGTTAGCTGCAAATCATGCGGTAAGGGTTTTTGGATGCTGCTGTGGCCCAGGAGGGACCAGTATGTTGCCAATTGCGTCTGGGGACAGAGGGGGCGTCGAGCAAGACAAGGAGCCCTCTCAGCAGCAGGCAGCACCCGCAGAAGTGCCAGAAACAGGCACTACGAGGATGCGTGAAACGGTGTTCACCCGAAGTCGCACAAAGGAGTCCCACGTCGCCGTGGGACAACTTAGGAGGTCGTGCAATGCAGGTTAGAGTGCCGTGGACCCAGGCTGGACTGTGCACAAAGGATTTCCGCCGGAAGTGCACGGAGGCCGGAGTAGCTGCAAAAGTCGCGGTTCCCAGCAATGCAGTCTGGCGTGGGGAGGCAAGGACTTACCTCCACCAAACTTGGACTGAAGAGTCACTGGACTGTGGGAGTCACTTGGACAGAGTTGCTGGATTCAGGGGACCTCGCTCGTCGTGCTGAGAGGAGACCCAGGGGACCGGTGATGCAGTTCTTTGGTGCCTGCGGTTGCAGGGGGACGATTCCGTCGACCCACGGGAGATTTCTTCGGAGCTTCTAGTGCAGAGAGGAGGCAGACTACCCCCACAGCATGCACCACCAGGAAAACAGTCGAGAAGGCGGCAGGATCAGCGTTACAGAGTTGCAGTAGTCGTCTTTGCTACTTTGTTGCAGTTTTGCAGGCTTCCAGCGCGGTCAGCAGTCGATTCCTTGGCAGAAGGTGAAGAGAGAGATGCAGAGGAACTCGGATGAGCTCTTGCATTCGTTATCTAAGGAATCCCAAGAGACAGCGACCCTAAATAGCCAGAAAAGAGGGTTTGGCTACCTAGGAGAGAGGATAGGCTAGCAACACCTGAAGGAGCATATCAGAAGGAGTCTCTGACGTCACCTGATGGCACTGGCCACTCAGAGCAGTCCAGTGTGCCAGCAGCACCTCCGTTTCCAAGATGGCAGAGGTCTGGAGCACACTGGAGGAGCTCTGGGCACCTCCCAGGGGAGGTACAGGTCAGGGGAGTGGTCACTCCCCTTTCCTTTGTCCAGTTTCGCGCCAGAGCAGGGCTAAGGGGTCCCTGAACCGGTGTAGACTGGCTTATGCAGAAATGGGCACTATGTGTACCCATGAAAGCATTTCCAGAGGCTGGGGGAGGCTACTCCTCCCCTGCCTTCACACCATTTTCCAAAGGGAGAGGGTGTAACACCCTCTCTCAGAGGAAGTCCTTTGTTCTGCCATCCTGGGCCAGGCCTGGCTGGACCCCAGGAGGGCAGAAGCCTGTCTGAGGGGTTGGCAGCAGCTGCAGTGAAACCCCGGGAAAGGCAGTTTGGCAGTACCAGGGTCTGTGCTACAGACCACTGGGATCATGGGATTGTGCCAACTATGCCAGGATGGTATAGAGGGGGCAATTCCATGATCATAGACATGTTACATGACCATATTCGGAGTTACCATTGTGAAGCTACATATAGGTAGTGACCTATATGTAGTGCACGCGTGTAATGGTGTCCCCGCACTCACAAAGTCCGGGGAATTGGCCCTGAACAATGTGGGGGCACCTTGGCTAGTGCCAGGGTGCCCACACACTAAGTAACTTAGCACCCACCCTTTACCAGGTAAAGGTTAGACATATAGGTGACTTATAAGTTACTTAAGTGCAGTGTAAAATGGCTGTGAAATAACGTGGACGTTATTTCACTCAGGCTACAGTGGCAGGCCTGTGTAAGAATTGTCAGAGCTCCCTATGGGTGGCAAAAGAAATGCTGCAGCCCATAGGGATCTCCTGGAACCCCAATACCCTGGGTACCTCAGTACCATATACTAGGGAATTATAACGGTGTTCCACTAAGCCAATGTAAATTGGTAAAATTGGTCACTTGCCTGTTAGTGACAATTTGAAAGAAAATGAGAGAGCATAACCACTGAGGTTCTGGTTAGCAGAGCCTCAGTGAGACAGTTAGTCATAACACAGGTAACACATTCAGGCACACTTATGAGCACTGGGGCCCTGGCTGTCAGGGTCCCAGTGACACATACAACTAAAACAACATATATACAGTGAAAAATGGGGGTAACATGCCAGGCAAGATGGTACTTTCCTACACAAACCTCTGCATATTGTAGCACATCTCCGGTCCCGTCGCACCCCTGAGGTCAGTTAGAGCCTAGAGAGGTCGAAAACGGGCTGAAGTCGACAGTTGAGAAATACCCCGCAGGCTGGCTGCAGGAGACCTCACATCCCCAGACCTGAGGCAGACAACAATAGTAGTGATCCCAAAAACCATAGAAACCAGGTAACTCTTGTATCTCTAACACTTGTTACTAAACGTGGAAGTTAAGATCTTGGCGGGTTGCCTAGTAAGAGTTACAGCCCCCTTAATTCACAAAGACCACACAGACTTTATGCCCTCCTGGGCGACTAGACAAAATCTCTGCCAACTACAAAACTGTCTGTATTCCATGTGGGACAAATCCAAATGAATAAGGTACACTGTTCCAGGGGGAAGAACCACAGGTCAAAAGGGCACTCTAAGAGTAGAAGACAGGGCCCTCACACACCCAATGGGTGTCATGCTTCACCATAGGGCCTGCTCCTTGCCGGCCTGGTGCTGCAATGTCCGATGGGCCCCTCAAGGGGGCTCTTTGCCAGAGAACCTTTTAGATTGTATGCTGTGGTTAAGCGTAGGAGTGGATTCAGACCTATGAGGAGAAATGGGAAGCTGGAGGAGGTGGATTAAAATTGGCTCTGGACCCTACCAACTATATGTTTATTTTATGTGTGCGGTCTAGGTTAAAAACACGGGGAGTGGGAGAGAAAATAAAGTTCCTCCACTCTACCACAAATGAAGTAGGAACAAGGAAGGATTACTCCTTGTCTCTAGAAAACAGTCAACATGTTTCACGCCTGAGTTGTCCAAACAGGCTGAAATGGCTTTTCTTCAGGACCAAAACACAAGACAACTCCTAAGCTTCACTAAAGAACTCTATGGTGTGAGGTATGTGAAAGGAAAGCAACTTACATAAAAAGCTGCACAAAGGAATCTAAATAGGGTTGGACTCTTTAATAATTGGAGATGGGCCCTTTGGGAAATTGCGAGCTGAGGGACTATCGTGGCCAATTGCCTTCTGATGTCCCTGCGCCAAGACCTACCTGGTGGCCACAAACCCGGAACATGTGGGACAGTCAGGAACCAAGAGTTCACTTCTCCTGAGACTCTGAGAAGGCGTTCAAATGCATTGATTGGATGTTCCTGTTCCAAGTCCTGCAGAGAATGGGTTTTGGCCATGGATACGGTGAAGGTGAATGGCACGTTGTCTCAGGCATTTTGTTTGAGAGGGAGACCTGGCAGAGGCACACATTACCAGCTTGGCTGTTCGTTTTTTGTATGGAACCCCTTGTGTTCTGGGTAAGAGTGAGAGGAGATGTCAGTTTCCCGGATGTGGTGGATGCACCAGAGAATGTATTATTGTATGCAGATGATATATTAATATACCTCTCCAACCCCATGGTGTCACTGCAGGAGGTCTTGTCAGTCATCGCCAACTTTTAACGCTATGCGGTTTGCAAAATTAACTGGGACAATACATACGTACACTTCATGGGAGACTGGAATGACATGAGTCCGATCCCATCTAGCATAAAAGTCACAGTGGAAGGGTTCTGCTATTTAGGGATCAAAGTGGTAAGATGCAGTTATCAATTCCGACATAAGAAGTTAGGGGAGCTCCACCAAGAGTTACCAGCTGACGTAGACAGGTGGAGACGCCTGTCCCTCTCGCAGCGTCACCCTATTCAGGACGATCACCATCCCGAAATGTCTGTATGTACTAAAAAACAACCCATGCCTGATCATGAACACTTTTTTTTTTCTTTTTTACAAAGTTGACGCCACATTGAGCACGTTCCTTTCTGACATGGGTACCCCATGAATAGCCTCGCGCACGTTGCAATGCAACACATATAATGGGGGAATATCACTTCCTGATCTTAGAGCCTACTACATGGGTGATCTCAGCTGCATCCCAAAAGCGAATGGTGCTTTCCCCCTAGAGTCGATCCAGCAACAAAACTGGAGCCCTGATTGGGACCAGCACTTACCTTCCTCACATATATGGAAAACCAAAGACAGGCACTCATGGAGCCGACAGCAGCCAGCCTGGTGACGTGGGACAAGGGGACAAACTGTGTGGGATGGAGGGACAGTCAGACAAGGGCCTCGCCACCCTGGGTGGGGGACTGCCTGAAGTAGAAGAGGAAATTAGTGGGGTACCCGAAATAGGACTTCATTGGCAATTCCACATTAGGAAACATGGTGGAAGCAGAAGGCATATACCTCTTTAACAAATTACAAGCATTGACCTCCACCGATTGCAGACACGTCATAAAAGCAGAACCCATAGAGTAGGAAGCTCTAGAAGACAGTAGCCCTGTGGAGAATAGGATGGTGGGGGATGAGATAACAGTCAGGGTGATCTCACTTACATACCACACACTCATAAATAATAGGCCAGGCAACCTACAGCCTCTGAGAAGATGCTGGGACCTGGACATAGGGCATATGGAAGATATAGATTGGGAGGCAGCACTGATGTATTGTCATGAAGTGGCCTGTAAGGCAAGTCAGAGGCTTATCCAATTGAAAGTACTTCATAGGTTGTACTATAGCAGATTAACCAGAATGAGAAGGACTCCCTTCCCCAACTACCTGAGGTTTGAGGCTGTAGAAAGCACCTTCATACACAGGGTGGTCCTGCCCTCATATCAGGTGCTACTGGAATGCGATAGTCACAGAACTGTCTGGAATCCAGGGAGTATCTGTCTCAGCTGCTCCATAGTTTGTACTATTGAGAATCGCTGGAGACGTAGACCTACTGAGGAAACAATTACTTATTTTGTGCGCTGGGATTCGTCCTAGCAAAAAGAGATAAAGCAGAGCGATGGGTATAGCCCCTGGCCTCTACATGTAGATGTGGTTAACAAGGATGACCAATTGTATGGACCGAATGAGTGGTATACACAGCAAGAGGCTGCCCCAAACACTTTGATGAAATATGGGGGTCTGTAGACAGCATTATTGAATGATGTGGAAAGGCAGGATATCACAGATTCCTTCCTAATGGGAAATCAATAAATCAGGAATTGTAAAGCGGGGCAAATCACCCGATAGGATATCCAGGCACTTATTCGAACAGCCAGGTCTTGAGGGCCCTTCGCTATTCCAGAAGTGAGGTGATGATCCGGAGGTGTGTGAGGAGGCTGTTCCAGGTTTTTTCTGCAACGTGAGAGAAGGAGCGTCCTCCACTTCTGCTTTGGTAGATGCAGAGAATATGGGCAAGTGAAAGGGAGGTAAAGCATAGTCTTCTTGACGGTTGGTGGAATTTCCGGCGGTGGTTAATGTACGTGGGTCCTTGGTTGTGTAGGGCCTTGTGTGCGTTGGTCAGCAGCTTGAATTGGCATCTCTTCTGTACTGGGAGTCAGTGGAGTTGCCTGAAAGGGGGTGCGATGTGGGTTCGTCAGGGAAGGCTGAGGATGAGTCTGGCTGTGGCGTTTTGTATGGTTTGAAGCCTCTTTAGGAGGTGTGTATCAATTCCTATGTAGAGGGCGTTGCCGTAGTTCAGTCGGCTGGTGATGAGTGTCATGGTGCGTCTCACGTGTAGAGGTAGCCACTTGAAGATCTTACGTAGCATGCGCAAAGTGAGGAAGCAGGCGGAGGAGACAGCGTTGTACTGTGATATTATTGTGAGCTTGTTGTCAATGATGATTCCGAGATATTCTGGCATGGTCGGAGAAAGTGGGTGTGGGTCCTAGGTCTGATGCCACCAGGAGTCATTCCATGTGTTGCTGTGGTTGCCAAAGATCAACACTTCCGTCTTGTCTGTGTTCAGCTGCAGGTAGTTGTTCTTCATCCATTCAGCAAATCTTGCCATGCGTAGGAAATTATATTGAGACTGTGGGATCTGATGATGTTGGCCAGCAGGGTCATATATACGTTGAAGAGCGTGAGGCTGAGGGATGAGCCCTGGGGGCCACCACAGGTAATCTCCTTGGATTCGGAAATGAAAGGTGGGAGGTAGATCTTCTGGGTTATTCCAGTGAGGAAGGAGGTGATCCATCTGAGTGCATACCCCTGGATGCCGATGTGGTGGAGTCTTTCAATCAGCATGTGGTGGGATACTTTGTTGAAGGCTGCCGAGAGGTCGGGGAGGATCAAAGCTGCTGTTTGTCCTCGGTTGAGGAGGGTTGGGATGTCGTCGTGGCTGCAATCAGGGCAGTTTTGGTGCTGTGATTGCTGTGGAAGCCGGATTAGAAGACATCGAGTAGTTGGCTCTGCTCCAGGTATTGTTGCGTAGGTTCTCATTATCTTAATGAGACTATTGGATTTGGGCAGCACAATCACTTTTACTGCGGGGGACTGAGTCTAATCCTGCACCATGTGACACCTGTCAGCCTAATCCGGGTTCGTTCCGGCTAACTAGCAGTGCCTCATCTCCACCTCAGAGCAGGGATGATTGGGGCAACTGGGCGCATGACATAAATGACTCCTCAGGGAAAATCGTGGTCACTCAGATCTCATCTGTCTCTGTCAGTTACATTAGTCTCACATATGTAAGGACAATCAGAGGCAGAATAAAGTTCAGTAAGGTTTTATTGAAGTAACTGCATCTTAGATAATAAAGCATGAATTGCAATAAGAAGAATGATGAAGCATAATAAGATTAAAATTGTGACAAGGAGAGTAAAACACATAAATAACGCTACCATATTGTCACCAAGGTCTGTAGGGATGGTTCCTACCTAAACTATGTTAGAGCACAGCATGTTAAGCTCTAATTCTGCCTTTCAGGTTCCCCCTGGGAAGACATCATCCCTCATAGCTGAGCAAGAGGCCTGTAGTCTACATAAGCAGCTGTAGTGAAGCAATCAGCATGCAGTCGTGGTCATCTGGCTGGAATCTCCCTCTAACGTACATGGGTCAGAGTAGTGTTTTTACAATAAAATAGCTGATGTTCCAAGAAAGGTTCCCTACGTAAGAGTGTGTATGTTTCTGTGAACATTGGAGACAAAGGCCCTCATTCTGACCTTGGCGGTCGGCGGAGAGGCGGCGGTCGGACCGCGAACAGACCGGCGGTATTAAAAATGGCATTCTGACCGCGGCGGTCACCGCCGCGACCGACCGCCACTTCCCCACTCCGACAGCCACGGCGGTCATGACCGACGGGCTGGAGTCTGTGCACTCCGGTCCGGCGGTCGACCCAAGACCGCCAACGGTATCATGACCCTGCTTACCGCCGCGGTTTCTGGCGTTCGGGAACCGCCATGCGAACCATGGCGGTAGGCACTATCGGGGCCAGGGAATTCCTTCCCTGGCACTGATAGGGGTCTCCCCCACCCCCCACTGCCACCCCGAATCCTCCCCCCACACCCTCCACCCCCCTGCCACCCCCTAGAGGTGGTACGAACCCCCTCCCCACCCCCACCCCGACATGCACATACACGCACCCCGACATGCACACACCCCCAACATGCACATATACACACCCCCTACACACACACATACACAACGGGGACACATACCCGCACACATACATGCCGACATGCGCACCCGCCGAACTACACACATTGCCCATAGGCACAGCAGCACTCCCCGCCCGCATGCACGCACTCACACACCCCCTCTACACACTCACACGCACACCCCCATGCACGCACACATCACACAACACCCCCCCACCCCCTCCCCTCACGGACGATCAACTTACCTTGTGCGTTGGTCCTCCGGGAGGTGACAGGAGCCATGGGGAGGTGACCGCCAACAGAAGACCGCCAACAGAAGACCGCCACACAGAAATGTGGGTCGTAATTCTGTGGGCGGTGTTCTGCTGGCGTGGCGGTGGAGGTTGACCAGTCTCCACTTTCCCGCCGACCGCCAGTGTGGCTGCTGGCGGTTTTCCGGCGGAACGCTCCCAGCGGTCAGAATGCGCACAGCGGCATACCGCCGCGGTCGGCGGTCTTCACCGCGGCGGTAACTCGGCGGTCTTGCGAAAAGACCGCCAAGGTCAGAATGACCCCCAAAGTGTGCCACGTTTGCTGCCACCCTATCTTACTGCAGCCTTGAGAAAAGCACAGAGTGAAAGAAATGTCTTGTTTAAGAACGCAGTGCTGACCTAGGCGAAGAACAGCTAGATAGAGAAGATAAAACAAGACCGCAAATGCATCTAGGTTAAAGTGCACAGTGGCATGCCTAGTTTGCTAAAATAATATGGATAAGAGTATAGCTAAAATGGCTACACAGCAGTATGTCATGAGTTGCTTGTTGATGATCTTTTCCAGTACCTTCACTGGGAATGGGAGCAGGGAGATTGTCTGGTAGTTTTTGGGTCCGCTGGGGTCGGTGGAGGGTTTTTTGAGCAGTGGTCTGACTTCAGCGTGTTTCCAGGCATCAGGAAATGTTGCAGTGTTGATAGAAGTGTTGAACAGGGTGGTGAGATCCTGGCCTATCCTTTGGTTTCCAAGGTTGAAGATGTAGTGCGGGCATGGGTCTGTGGTAGCTCCTGAGTTGATTTCATGATGGATTTCATGGTGCAGTTGATGCCCTGGGTGGAGAGGATGTTCCAGGTGGTCAGTATGTGGTATGTGTTGATTTCGGTGGTGGGGTATCTGGCGAGGAAGCCCGTAGGCCTGGGTTGCGGTTCAAAGTTTACATATATGGTTGCGATCTTGTCATGAAAGAAGTGGACAAGGTTGTCACACAGCTGCTGTGAGGGTGTGATGTTGTTTTCGCTAGCAGCAGGGTTGAAGAATTCCTTAACAATGTTAAAAGTTCCTTGGAGTTGTTGCCTCTGGTTTTGATGCGTGTGGCAAGGACTGTCTTCTTTGTTGCTTTCAGCAGGCGGTGTTACAGGTTGAGGGAGGTCTTGAAGGCTGCTCTGTCAGAGGTGTCTTTGCTGGCCTGCCAACTCCTCTCCAGCTGTTTGCTGTCTTGTTTCGCTGTTCTGAGTTCTTGGGTGTACCAGCTGGCCTTTTTGGAGGATTTTCTCTAGATGTTACTCTTGATGGGGACAATGCTGCCAGTTCAGTTGGTGATCGAGGCATTGAAGATTTTACTCCCAGTTTGAGGTTGGTATCGGTAACGGGGCTGGAGGTGTTGAGGGCACCAACCACCTTTGGTGAGGGGGCGCTGGTCATCTTGGGAGTGGAGGTGCGGGGGCTGGAGAAGCTGAAGTGGGTGATGGAGTGATCGATCCATGTGAGTTCTGTAACATGGCTTTGTTTGATGCAGTTGCTGGAGGTGAAAATGGGGTTCAGCGTCTGTCCTGTGGTGTGTGTAGGGTCGTGGACGATTTGGGTAAATCGGAGGCTGTTCATACTGTCGTGGAGGTGTGCAGTGTTGTTGTCGTTGAGGTCATCGATGTGGAAATTTAGGTCACCAAGGTCCTTGGAGTCTAAGGCTAGGGGCGCAATGAAGTGTGCAATGGTGTTGTAGAAGCTGGAGTGCCGGCCTGGGGGTTGGTTTGCGGGGGTGCCTCTGATGGTTGTTTTATTGTCCATGTGTGGCTTGAAGTTGTTTTCTTTTTTTTTTTCTTTTATTTATTTATTATTATATAAAGATGAACATACAACAAAAACGAGCCCACAGAACGAAAAAACAAAAAGTAATGTAGGATGCAGTCCCATACAGCGTACCAGGACCCAATACATAGCTCAGAGTCACCAGTAATAATCTCAGCTAGTGCTCAGCTCCATATCAGCACATCCAGATGAACTCCAGCCACATCAGTGTACACATTACGAAGCAAAAATCCAGGGACAAGATCAGTGAGACTAGATGTTCGTAGGGCTAAAGAGCAAGTGCAGAACCAACAAAGTGAGAAAGGAAAAAGGACGGGCAGAGAGGGGAAGCAGGAGAGCAAAGCAGCTAACCAGCTTCACATAGCAGCCATAACGCATGAGAGAAGCAATGGCAATCAGAACCACTATAAGCGTGGTCGAACATAGGACACATTCACAGTCTCACTGTAAGGACTCCAAGAAGGAGCTCAGCGGAGCCCATATATCCCTCGGCCGGGACCCCTCGGGGACTAACTCCCAGAAAATCATCAATTGCTCTTGGCAAAATGAGGCATCGCGCAGCCAATCAGATCCGCGAGGGGTCCGGCCACGACCCCACACATTGCAACCCTGCGCATAGCCAATAGTAGAAGCAGTCCCACCAATCTCCTATGGGTCGGCCGCACCTCATCAACATATCCAAGCAGCGCTAAGTTAGGGGAAAAGGGCAGTTCGAGGCCAGTCATCTCCCCAATCATATGCATTACCTCCATCCAAAAAGCATAATCTCCGGCACAATCCCACGCCAGATGTAGAAAGTCAGCATCAGGGGCGCAACACCGTTCACAGCACGCAGGCCCATAGCACATAAACCGTGCAGGGTATAATATAAACGATGCAGGAATTTGAAATGAATAAGACGCAACCTATAATTAGGGGACAGAACTCTCACATGCGCATAGCATTTCCGCCACACATCCTCAGATATGGTCTCACCAACATCCGCCTCCCAGCGAGCTCTGGCAGACATTCCGGTTCCACTCTGCTGATCCTACAAACAATTATACAGCTTGGTAATAAGCTTACGTGGTGACTGAGCACGGCACAGCACCTCCAGAGCCTGGCACATCAATGGAGTCTCAGGGAGGCCAGGGAAGTGCGCACATAACATCGCGCAAACACGCAAAACATACAACCAATGCAGCGCAGTAGCACGTCCATCCCTGAGCGCATCCTCCGGGGAGATCAGCCGACCATCCACAAACTAGTCTCCTAATTCAGTTAGATGCGAGTCACGGAGGAAGTCGTGCAACCTCACATCCCGGAACATCCTATCGTCCGCGACAGCGAGCACCGACATCGAGGGAGCAAAGGGCGAGCTTACTCCAGAGCGGTCCAAGCTCGAGCAGTACACGTCACGATGTCCACACTGCGCGTCCTAGGCCGGGAGGGATTCCTGAGGACACGGGGCAAACCGTACAGCCACACCGCATCGCTTTCAGGCGCGAGATGTGGTAAATATGGAACTGGGTGTATCGAATAATACGCAAAATGAGCCTGAGCACAGTGGTAATAGAGCTCCAGGTCCAGCAGCAAGGCCGCCCATCTCAAATGGTAACGTCAGATTCTCCCAGGCAATTCTGGGCTGCCAGCCCGCCCAAACCAGTCATATCAAAGCAGAGCGAAGATGCCGCAAAAAGCTCACGGGAAGAAGAAGAGGAAGAATCACGAACAGGTACAGGAATTTTGGCAGCACAACCATTTTAGCAATAGCAATACGTCCTAGAAGCGAAAGCGGCAGCGAGCGCCACGCCTCAACCTTATCCTCCAACCACGAAATAGCCATACCGTAATTGGCCAACCAAAGGGTCTCCACGTCTCGACTCAACGAAACACCTAAGAATCGTACTGGGCCATTCGTCCATCCGATCGGGTACCGGGAAGGAAAGCTCGCCGCTCCCGCAGACTGAGGCATCATCACTGACTTTGACCAATTGATCGCAATACCAGAGAAAGTGCCAAAACGCACTATTTCATCCAGAAGTACATCAAGATTTTTACGCGGCTCACGAACGTACAGTGCAATATCATCAGCGTACATAGATATTAATATAGGCCACTGCGGAAATGGCAGACCTTTATTATTATGATGTTGTCTCATGCACGCCGTGAGTGGTTCCAACGCAACAGCAAAGAGCAACAGAGAAAGAGGACACCCCTGGCGAGTCCCCCAAGCCACCCAAAAGGGTCCAGAGATATTTCCATTTAATCGCAGTCTAGCGGTGGAATCCGAATACAACAAGCGGATCAATTTCACAAAATGCGTGCTCAGTCACACCCTGGCAAGCAACGCAAACATGTACTCCCAGGCCAACGAGTCGAAAGCCTTAGTGGCATCCAAAAACACCGCCGCCGCATCGTCCTCAGCCTCGATGGAGCCTGCGACCGCAAAATACGTGCACAAATTATGAGGCGTGGATCTGCCAGGCACAAACCCAGACTGGTCCGGTAGCACTAACTTTGGAAGCAGCGGCTGCAACCGCGCCGCTATCATCTTGGCCAAGATTTTATTGTCTATATTAATCATAGAGAGCGGACGATACAAGTCACAGCAATGTGGATCCTTGCCAGGTTTGAGTATCGTAACAATCAAGGCCTCACGGAGGGAAGCGGGAAGAACCCCAGTCTCCATAGACTCCGCATATACCTCCAAGAGGTGAGGAGCAAGGATATCTGATTACTCCTTATAAAACGCAGGAGTCAAGCCATCCAACCCGTGGGACTTGTCTCCAGGCAGACTACGAATCGCAGATTTGACCTCCTCAACTGAAAAGGGGGCGTCGAAATAAGACCTGTGTGCATTGTCAAACCAGGCGGCATCCGCGGCGGCATCCAACCCGGATGGCTCTGCATACAAATCTGCAAAGAATTTAGTAAAAACCTGCTTGACTCCATCCATCCCCACCACACGTTCACCCTCCGCACTGTCTATTTCAGTAATATAAGTACTGGCCCATGGCTTACGTAGCATGTTCGCCAACGTATGTCCGGCCCTCTCCATATCGCCTCGCCCTGGCAAACCTCCCCAAAAAGCAAATCTCCCTGAGAGAGGCCTCCTCATACAAAGACACAGCGCTCCGCAGAGCGTAGCGCCCGACCAGTCTGCCACCAGGCGCTGCTCCAAATCCACTATCCGCTCCTCTAGGTCAGCCAGTTCCCGGCGTAACATCTTTAATACGCCATGTTGTTTCGAGAGGCATACTCCACGAATTACCACCTTAAAAGCCTCTCATAATGTGCCCGTGGAACTCACAGACCCATAGTTCTCAGCAAAATAATGAGCGATGGCCTCGCAGACCTCCTCACGGAATGCACCATCCCGCCACAACCGCCACATATATGTGCGCCCAGGCCCGCAGGGCACCGCCAGCACTAACTTGACCGGCGAGTGGTCCTATACGGTGCGCGCCATGTGATCCACCGACTGTGTCCAAAGCTCCACATCCCCCGTACCCAGTCAACGATCAATGAGGGACCAACTGTTATGAGCATAATTAACACACGTGCCCTCTCTTGCAGCCCCATGTTTCGCCCTCCATAGATCCACCAAAGCACCCTCAGCCATCACAGACGACAAAGCTGTGGCAGCAGTAACGTGCTGCACCCTGGCCAGGCTTTCACGATCCGCTCCCGGGTCCAGAATCACATTAAAATCCCCGCCCCAGATCACAGCGCCGCTACCCAGCGATTCCACCAAGCACCACACCTCATGGAAGAACTCAGGGTCATCTGTGTTAGGGCCATAAACTGAGACGAGCCTACAAGCTCTATCAAGCAACGTGCCACTTAACAAGACATATCTACCATTAGCATCCACTACAACTTTCTGGGTGCGCCATTGTAGCCCACTAATGCAGCAAAATTGCCACCCCCCTTGCATAACGCGAGAACACCGCACAGTGGTATTCACCAATCCAGCCAGCCTTCAGCCGATTCTGCGTGGCAGCCACTAAATGAGTCTCCTGTAGCATACATATATCAATTTCTTGGTGCTTTACGTAAGCAGGCATGAGTCGCACATTACGTCCATCATTCAAGCCACGCACGTTCCAGGTAAGACAGCGTACCGATGTCACAATCCCCGGCTCCATCGCATCATCCCAGCAAGAATATAGCACGTCCACAACGTCCCATCATGCCCGCCAGCAACATACAAGCAGAGAAAGAAAAAGTAGAAAGACATATGGGAAAGAATAGACCAGAGCATTAACCAACCCAGCCACGCACAACAATTGTAACAAATAGTATCGAATAAGGACTCGTCCAAGGGGCGAGTGCCAAGCCATCCATCCCACCATCCCGAACAGGACAGGGGGAGGATGCAAAGGGCCCAACAGAAAACTGCACGGCAGAGCGGCCGATAATGCAAGAAGCACATCATGTAAACCCGCCAACAGTCACAGAGATGCAACCCCGATCTTCAGCCCCCATGCCCATTTAGTCATTGTCACTTAAGGCTGCGCGCTCAGTCCCAGGGCCATCTGAATCTGCCACCTCAGACCTCTTAGGCAACGTTTTGGCAAATTAAGCCGCCAGCTTCGGGTCTCTAAAAAAAAGCAGCTTACCCCCATGCTGTACCCTTAGTTTTGCAGGGTAAATAAGAGAGAATCTAGCGTCTGTCTGGCTCAGCGTGCGCTTAATTGTCAAAAAGGCTCTACGCGCAGCCTGCACACTGGGGGTATAGTCTGGAAATATGTTCAATTCAGCGTTCTTGTATATAACCGGTCTCGGCTCCCTGGCCAGCCTGAGGACAGTATCCCTATCGCGATAATTCAGCAGGCGAACAATTATGGGACACGGAGGAGTACCAGGCGGAGGCCGGGGCCCCAAAGACCTATGAGCCCTCTCTACCACCAGCATCCGGAGAGCTCTCCAGGGAAGAGGTCAGAGAGCATGCCCTCCACAAAGTCCTCCATTCGACCCATATTTGTAGACTCTGGGAGGCCAACTATACGGATGTTGTTGCGGCGCGACCGTGCCTCCAAATCTTCATTTTTATTGCGTATAACTTCCAATACTCGTTCCATTCGGAGTAATTATTCTCTTTCACCATTACGTTGGTCTTCCAGTTCTGATGTCCGCGACTCCAAGTGGTCAAATCGGGAGTCGTGATCGTCCACCCTGGCCTTAATACGGTCCAGCTGCTCAGTCAAGTGATCAAGCTTAGTTTCGGTACCTGCAAGGCTGTTCTTAAGATCTAGGAACATAGCCTTAACGAGGTATCCGGGGCCCCCTCCTCGACATGCTCATCCCCGGGCTGAGAGGCAGAAGTGCCGCCCCTCTTCTTCCCACCATCAAAGGCTTAGCCTGTCTTTGCTCAGCTTTGCCCATGCTCAGTGGCTGCCAAGGCACAATTGGAATATACACTCCAGTCGACTGATCTGAAAGGCACCCAGCCCAGAAAAATCCTCACACCAAAGAACCGCTCCGGAAGCCCCCTGGAGCAACGCAGCACAGCCCCGTCAAAGCTGAAAACAGGCCTCCGGCTCGTACCGCAAGCGCTCCGTTTGTGCCTACTGGGCTGGTCCACGCCCCTTGCCGTAAGTCACAGCCATTAAGTGTTCATGAGGTACCAAAGTTGGGGTGCCCTTTGGGAACAGCCCAGAGTCTGGCAGTCAGGGGCCCCCCTTCACACGGCCCGCTCCCAGCTGTGCTGCGCAGCCCACCAAGAGACAGCCAGCAAACTGGTGAAACCAGGGGCAGAAAAGAATCTCGCTGTCCCGGCAGCGCCAAAAGATTCCCCCGGTCCGATCTGACCGGCGAAGGGATGCCCTAGCAGGCGGGGCCCGGTACACAGCCCCACACAGCAGCGAGCCAGCCAGGTCACCAGCCCGCGAGGGGAACTCCATAGGCAATCTCCCTCCTCCTCTAGCAGCTAGGAGAAACGGCCAGCCAGCAGATCATCACAGCGGGGCAGAGTCAGAACCAGAAAGCTCCAGCCCTAGCCAGTACTCCACAGGTAAATAGCTCCTAGTAGGCCGGCCCAGGGTCACACTCTCCCAGCCGGCCCAGCCAGGCATGCCGGTCCTGAACTGCGGGTGTCCCCTGCGTCCCAATGGCAACGAGGCTGTGGTCCGATCTGACTGCCGATCAGGCATCGGGAGGGAGGGCCCCGCGCTCCCCTCCAACCATAAACAGCACAGCAGGCAGCGTCATCACCCCACAGGGCCCGCCGGTGAGGATGGGGAGGCCGGGAAAAGGCGTGATCACTAGCGCCACAGGCCTCATCCGAGCGGCAAGGCCCACCTCCCCAGAGTCAGTAGAAAACACCAGCAGTCGGCTTGCGTCAAAGCCTGCAGCTGGGACCGCGAGCAGCACCGGAGGCTCCGGGGGGCCTCTGAATAAGTTTTATTCGCAAGCAGCCGCTCCGGCAGGATAAATACAAAAATTAGGCCCTAATCCCAGCAGAGCCTCACATCGTGACGGCCATCTTGCTGGGTGGCCTAGCTACGCCCCCTCCGTGGGGCATGAAGTTTAGATGTTCCATGGGGGTGGTGGTTCACTGTATGATCTCTTTGTGGATAATGGCTGTTCCTCCTCCCAGCTTGTTGGTGCGGTCCTGGTAAGTGATTTTATATCCTTCAGGGATGGCTGTGGCAATGTCTGGGGTGGATGTGGGTTTGAGCCAGGTCTCGGTGAGAAAGACGATATTGGGTGCAAGAGTGGCGATGAGGTCCCAAAATTCAGTGGAATGCTTGCATAGTCAGCATGTGTTGAGAAGGGTGCATGCGAGTTGGTGTTTTTGTTCAGGTGGTGTCGGTGGTGTGTTTGGGGTGGGGCTGGTCGGTGGGCTGGTGTGTGTGCTGTGGCAGGTGAAATGGCAGTGGGTGCAGGTAAAGGGTCCTAATGTAAAGCGTTGGTCAGCGCTATGGCAGTGGTTGTTGCGGCATCCGGGGTTGAGGGTGTACAGCTCAGCAATAGTGTATCTTTGGAAGGAGGGAGGACCAGGGGTCGTGGCACTAGGCGCGGTCCAGGCGCGGATGAGCGCAGATGGGCTTGCCTTTAGTACGCCATCGGCGGGGTCACGGTGCAGCCTGCATTAAGTAGGTCCTGGGATGGGCGGGGCTTCTGTTGGTGGGAAGAACGGTGAGTGGGAAATCCCAGTTTGGAAAATCCTTGCGGGAAAACCGAGGCAGTTGCGGTGTCCCTGGATCAGTCTGGAAAAACAGGAACTGGAAGCCACAGGCAAGGGGCAGTCTAGGTGTCCAGGTGCCTACTGATGTGGTCGCTCTGCAGCCTGCATTAAGTTGGTCCAGGGGTGGGTGGGGCTTCTGTTGGTGGGAAGAACGGTGAGTAGGAAAACCTGGTTGGGAAAACCCTGATGGGAAAACTCAGGCAGCTGCGGTGTCACTGGATCAGACCGGAAAAGCAGGAACTGGAAGCCACAGGCAAGTGGCAGGCAAGGTGTCCAGGTGCCTAATGTTAATCACACTGTCGGCCTAAACCCTTTGGAGGCTACGAATGCCCTTCCATCTGTCAACGATTTGGACAAATGGTACAGAAGCTACTACACCCGGATTGGGGGTGGCAGAAAAGGTGTTTGTTTTCACCTAAGTAGGTCCCTCAAGATGTGTTAAATGATATTATACTGTACATTTCCTGGTGCTTATTTTGATTACTGCCCCCTAAAAGGATTATATAAAGGTTTCAAAAACACTCATGGTGGAACATAATCAAATAAGTCAGACTCTACTTGCATCCTTTAAAAAAATAAGTATATTTCTTGCTTCCCCCACTATGTAAATGTAGTTACATTTGGTATAAGACTAATATATCAATCAATGAATCAATCAATCAGTATTTGCTGAGCACAGCACTATCACCCTGGGGGTATCTGGGCACAGGGGTGTGAGGTCTCCGTCAAAGAGCCAGGGCTTGAGTTTCTTTCTGAAGTCCGCAATAGAGGGTGCTGTTTGGAGGTGGGGGTGGGGACAGGCTGTTCTAAGCCTTGGCTGCGGTGTAGGAGAAGGAGGGGCCACAGATGTGGCTGTGACGGATTGGGGGGGGGTGCGAGGGCCAATGAGGATGAGCGCAGGTGTCTGACAGGTTGGTGGAAGCTCGGTCAGTGGTTGATGTAAGCCAGTCTTTCATTGTGGAAGGCTTTGTAGGTGTGCATGAGGATCTTAAACTGGCACCTTCTCTGGATGGGGTGCCAGTGAAGTTTTCTGAGGTGGGGTTGATGTTGGCCCATTTGGGGAGGTCCAGGACGAGTTTGGCTGCCACCTTCTGTATGGTCTGGAGTCTTTTAAGGAGTTGGGTAGAGATGTCAGCGTAGAGTGCATTGCTGTAATCGAGATGGCTGGTGATGAGAGTCTGGGTGATGGTTTTCCTGGTGTTGACTGGGATCCATCTGAAGATTCTGCGGAGCATGCGGAGGGTGTGTAAGCAGGAGGAGGCGACTCCATTGATTTGTCATTTTATTGTCATTTCAGTGTCGACGATGATGCCCAGGTTGTGTGCGTGGTGTGTAGGTGTGGGAGTGGGTCCGAATTCGGCTGGCCACCAGCTGTGGTCTCATATGGATGTATTTCTCCCAAAGATCAGTACTTTTGTCGGAGTTGAGTTTGAGACAGTTTGCTGTCATCCAGTTGGCTAAGTTGGTCATGGCGTTGCAGAAGTTTGTTGTGCTGATGGAAGGGTCTTCAGTGAGCAAGAGGATGAGCTGTGTATTGTCTGCATAGGAAATTATGTAGAGACCATTGGATCTGATGATGCCGGCAAGGGGGGGGTCATGTAGATGTTGAACAATGTTGGGCTGAGGGATGATCCTTGGGGTACGCGGTATATAATGTTCTTGGGTTTGGAGGTGAAGGGAGGTAGCTGAGATGCTCTCAGTACATCCTGTCAGGAAGGAGGCGATCCATTTGAGGGCATTCCCGGGTATGCCGATGTTGTGGAGTCTGTTGATGAGGGTGTGGAGAGATACAGTATTAAATGCAGCTTAAAGATCAAGGAGGATCTTCCCTTGATAATGAAGTGGTCTGATGTCTTCTGTGGCGGCGATACGTGCGGTCTCAGTGCTGTGGTTGGCGTGGAATCCTGATTTGGAGATGTCTAGCAGGTTGTTTTGTACCAGATGTTCAGTAAGCTGTTCATTGATGGCCTTCTTGAGTACTTTGGCAGGGTAGGGAAGCAGAGAGATCAATCGATTTGAGGTTTCTGGGGTCAGGAGATGGTATCTTTAGGAGGGTTCTGATTTCTGCATGTTTCCTTTTGTCCAGGAAGACTGCTGTGGTGATGGAAGTTTTGAGGAAGGTTGTTATTCTGTGCTGATGTGATTCGTTCCGAGGCTGAACATGTGGTGGGACATGGGTCATTGGGAGCTCCGAAGTAGATGGATGCCATGATGGCTGAGGTGTATTGTGTGGTGTCCATGTGGTTATTGTCTGGCTGGTGTTCGCTGGTTGGTCGAGATTACTGAGGTTGAGGACCTTGGGTTGGGGGTCAAAGCTGTTGTAGATGGAGGCGATCTTGCTGTGAAAGTAGTCTGAGAGGGTGTTGCAGAGTTCTTGGGAAGGGTGGATGGAGTTTTCTGTGGCTATCAGGTTGGAGTATTCTTTGATTATTTTGAAACTAGTAGGACTTGTACAACCCTACTAAGATGTCACACAGAGATAGTATTAGCTCTTTTCACTGAAGTCACTGATGGGATTGATGATCATGTGTTCAACAGTAATTAATTTTGTGAGTGTTTCAAAGCTTTGTACTAATTAGACCCATAGGCAGATAAAGTGCACTCGGACAGGTTACAGAATGAATGCTCCTTAAACTAGCCATATTCAATAACCATTGAATAATCAGATACTAAGAATTGAAATTGCTGAACATCAAATCTATGAGATAATAAAATCCATGCCATATAAAATGGCACCTGGGGGTGGTGGGTGTTTTTTTTCAGGAGTTCTGTGACATAATAATTCGACCTCTGTTAAAATGTTTGACTGTTCTGCCCTGATTTGTTATCTTCACTCATCCACAGAAAACAAAACAATGTCTGTCGGTCTTCTGTGGCAGCTCATCCTTGGAGGTGATGGGGAGTAAACAGAACGTAGGATAAGAAAGGGGATCCCTTAGTTAATTTCTTCTATGTGATCTCGCTAAGGGATGGAGGAAAAATATTTTTCAGTCACACTGAAATATCCCCGTGCTTTTGGGTGTTTTTAAGTTATGCACTCGGAGGAGATACCAAAGGGTCTGTGTGGCTGGATCAAAGATCTTCTTTCTTGCACACATTAATTCTTCAGCAGTCCTTGCATTAGATCCTGATGTTCCTGCCTATCTACCCCCATATCCACGCTATTTTGTCGAGCCCACTCTATACCGTGGATTGTACATACACACCATCTGTCCTGGGGGACTCCTCCCATTCCTACCTACCCAAACAGTCTGTTAACCCATGGTCTCCTATCCATGCAGCACTTTGGTGCACCTTCAACATCACTTTCAATGCAGCAAAGCAAAAATAGTAACCGTGATCAGAGTTCACCTTAATTTAGGTCATCGTGCCTAAGATGTCTGGCTAATTACCGTGTCCAGGGCATTGCTGTGCTTCACCCTAGTCCCCTTACTCCCTTACTTAGTGCCTGGGATCATTGTGTGGAGTCCGGTCTAGAACATGTCCCCTTTGGTGTCCGAGCTTAAACACTGCCTGGCACACAATGCACCAGGGTCTGTGGACAAACACAACTCTGAAAGGCCCACTGAAGTCTAATACGGGTTTAAATGCAAAAATAAGCAAGCAGCAAAATACTGCAGATTCACAAAACAACGGACCAGTGATCTGTCGTCTGACCCAACGGGCCATATTATGCTGCATTCAATTCAGTTTCAAGTTTATTTTATACATTTTCTGTAGTGCAACAAGCAGGAGATAGAACATGTGATGCTATACGTAACTCTAGGTAACAGCTAACCAGCAGGTGCCTAGAGAACTTGTAGGAAAAATGTGAGACGACATTGAAGACATGATACAGTGGGTATGGTAAAAAGCTGATTACACTAAATCTGTATTACACGCTTTTCTATACCAGCTTCAAAATGAGGCTACGCTAACTCAAGCAGCCAGGCTGAAAAGTGCACTGTAGAACATCAGAATGCAATATGCCAGTATTTTAGGATTAGTCTTAATATGCAACAATGCAAAGGCTTTGGTTGTACCTTAAGCAGGTATAAATATTACTGTACATTCCACTGCCAGATTACTAACTGACACTTCAGGTCTGTCCTCCACTTCCCAGCTCTCGCCTCTCTTCTGTTGGCTACCTGTGGCCAAATCAGATATGTTAAGGCCCTATGCATCTGTCACAGGGCCATCTCCTGACAAAGCCCTGCCGCTCTTCAGGAGACTACTCCGCATCCAGAGCTTTTTATTCTTCTGCACCATACTAGCAAGTACTCCCCGGATAGCAATCAGCGCTTTAAAAGACGGTCTTTGCCTTTCCTGGTCTCAAAGTATTGGAATTCACTGTTTAATCTTTATATTGTTCGAAGGCAACTCAAAACGTGGGTTTTCCAATGAGACTGCTGCTAGTTTCCTCCTTTCATTTCCTTTCTCCACCATTTCCTAAACCGTGGCGGCTGTTTGGTTCTCCAACATTCATTGTTAATCTTACCATGGAAAAGTCAACTGTTTACATTTTATGTAATGACTTAAAAGACATTCAGAATTTTCTCTTGATTTCTATTAATGATCACTTATTTAATTAGAATAATGAACTTAAATAGCCATTCTCCTTTTCCACATGACTACAAAATGTCTCCATGTTTTGACTCACTCTTGTTTCTGACTTAACTTAAACATGATTCTCGGTTATGAATGCTGTCCTTCATTATTACTGCGACAGAAACTTAGACTATTTCTCTTTGTATGATTACATTGATCAATCTTAAAAAGCACTCTGATGGCTGATGTGGGTGTGGATGGTAGTATATTAAAAGATACATCACTAGAAGAATTGAAGAGATTAAAATGTATACTCCTCTTAAAGCTTTGTGCTTTAGTCAGTATTTAAGCTACTCCTTATATCTGAACGAGATGTGCATCCTGGGTTGACTGGCTGCAAGACCACAAAATGGAGCTGTGAGGAGGGAGGGCCTTTAGACCATCATATATTACATTTTTAGCTGGCAGATCAGATCTAACACCTAGTTTGATGGGTCACAGCCATGTGGAAACATTAGAAACAAACAAGCAAGACTCATTATTTCCCTTTTATTTAAAAAAATGTTGTGGGTGGATTGCCAATGCCATCTGCCACACCAATGACGATCTCGGCAAACATCACGATTTAGATGTGGGACAGGTCTCCAGTATTTGCTTCTGACCTATGTGTTAAGACTGCACATACATTTTGTTCCTGAACAATGAGTAAACTAATACTTATCTTTAAAAACTCAAAAGTTTTTAGCCAGATACCGTAGCTGAGGTAGTTGAAATCTAAAATAAATCACACTCATTAGTATATGCAGATCAGCTGTTCCATTAAATTTATTTCTGCGGAGTTCCCCTGACAGGCGCATCACATCCTTTCCCAAATCTCCATTTGTACTTTGGCCCCTGATTGCTTATATTGACCGTCGTGAGAGGTGGAATGCAGATTTGGAGTATCAGTTCACAGACTTCTCACTATTGACGATGTGATGATGCTGTGAGATGGCTTGGACAATTTAGTATTGTATTAAATATAAATTGATTTGATTTAAATGGTGACAAAGGGCATGCACTACTTCATCTAGATAGAAATTCAACAGCTCTCTACATATGTCATGAAGCAGCATTGCCTGGACAGTGATATTCTCCAGTAGGGGCATTTTGCCTCCTTGGTCCTGCAGTACTTTCTGGTTTGAATCTATCCACAGGGTCACCTGCGAATAAGTACGACTTGGGTATCTATTTAGAAGGTGAGAAATCCTCTATCTGACGAACAAGTTGCTTACCTTTGGTAACGCTATTTCTGGTAGAGGCTCTTGTGTAGCCACCGATTCCTTCACTCACCCTCCCTGTTTTGTGGTTGGACTCTATCTATTAATAGCATCCCACGTCTAGGAATCTGTGTACTATCTACTAGTTGGCTTTTGGGGCACTGTGTCTGGGGGCACGAACAGTCTCAAGAGAAATTTACATTAGCATGCGTGAGTGGTGCCTATATAGGCCCCGCAGGTCATTTCCGGAGCTGAACGGTGTCAGTGCAGAGCCACAAGTCGCCACCTTCCAACATGCAGAGGTACTGCCGAAAAGTATACAGATCCAGCCTGACACCCGGGGAATATTCAAAAGATGAGAATTCTGCAGCTAGACAGATGCTCTGTAAGAAAGTGCATTACCAAAGGTATATACCTTGTACTTTAATCTTCTTAACTCTTCATGTGGCAATGTTGTTCTAAAAGGTGAAGAGTACACCAATGCAGAATACAACTACTGAGTCTCATGCTAGTCGAAAGGATCTCCATCAGGGATGGTGGTAAGTGATGCTAAAGCACACTGGAGAGGTTCCTTAATAACAGTATGCAGTGCTGCCATTCACCAGTGGAGAAGTGTGGCTCAATGGTTAGAGCGGCAGACCCTGATGCAGAAATCTGGCCCGGGACCAGAGTTCAATTCCCGCCTCAGTGGGTCTTGGGCTCAATTTCCTCAGACCTGATAATTCTCGCATCGGTGCTTAATCTAATTCATGTGTCCCACTCTGTAACTCTGGGCAATAGCTTGCTTAATCTCCACAACGGCCCCAACAGCGCTGGGATGCCTGGCTTCACCTTGGAGGTTTCCCAGGAGTGAGCACCTCACAGGGAAAAGCCAGGAGGGGTTCCACAGCGGTATGTGTACAGCGCCTTGAGACCCTAACTAGTGAGTAGTGTGCTATACAAGTATGAAGTTTACGTTTGTTTACCAGTAGAGCATTATAATTCTGTTGGGTGTTAACTGTTTAAGCTTCAGTAAGGCATGAGGTGATTAGAACAAGGTTTATTTGAGTTCATTGGAGAAGATGCCTTGTCTGAGAAAAATATTGACTGCCAGAGGATAGTCTTCAGTGCTTTTTCACAGGAAATGATGGTGGATGAAAGGATATGTTCTGGTTCTGAACTTGAAAATGGTATCAGAAACAGTGGTGACAGTGGGTGCCTAAACTTAGCCACCTGGGCAAAATGCAATATTTGATGTCTAGAATGTGGATGCTTGTATGTTGCTTTTGATCTGCTTTCTAATTTTGTGAACGAAGAATAGATTTATGCTCTAAGTCGAGTGTGGCACTGGGAGTTGGACCGATAGTTGATAGAATGTTTTGGTGGGTTTCCATAGCTATTTGTGTCTGTTCAATAGTGCTTTGATTGTTGTACAGTTTGCCTTTGGCTGATGTTTTTTTCTGCACATAGCTTGGGAAGGTTTAGTGGTCATTAGGTGGAATTTTTCAATTTCCTTTCCTGATTGCTGGTCAGTATTTTTTTATTTTGAAAAACATTATTTTATGTAGTCTATTACAGCCCTTATAAACGTGTTCAAAACATGTATAACATTCAATTTTGAATTAAATATAAAGTACTTCATCACTTTTTCGTCCTTGTAGCATGCTTTAAAAACATTAGCAATACTGACAGCCACTTTTGGGTATTCCATATCTATTAAAAAGGGAGGAGTTATCTTTGTACTTGTTGCGTTTGCAAGGATCAAAGCTTACAAAAATACATTTAATGGTGGTATTGCAGCTGCGGACGTATCCTCCTATTACTTTACCTCTCATCTGCTCATGATCAACGAATGGTGGTGTGACTACCTGGGAGATCCAGCACATGCGGCGTAGAGATGGGCACGTTTCCTCTGCTGGAGTATCGTTATTGGAGGAGGGGTTGGAGGGTTTTAGGAAATGGGACATGATCTGTATAATCTACACTGTGAGATGTAATGTCTGACATAGCCCTGAAGTCTTTCCAGCAGTCGGAGTTCAGCCTTCATTGCTGTCAATTTCATCCCTATTTGCAACTTCGCCATGCACTCGCCCCTTATATAAGCAATCTCGACACCCTCCCGGATTACAGTCCTTTGGAGGGTAAGCTTCTTGCAGAAGACCTAGGAGACCACAAGTTAGCCAAATTATATTGTACTCTTCTCATACACAGCCCACATACATTGTCAGCCCTCCGTACAGCATGGGAGACTGACCTTGGTGCTATTGATGATGACGATTAGACCAATGCACCAAGGTTGCTTTAAGAGGCATACATTTTGGCACTCCTGCAGCTCATACTGCTTTAATACCTCGACAGGATCTGTTACACCAGATATCACATAGGGGTAGTGGACTCTCCATTATGTCTACCATGTATTGCAGAGGGCGGTTCTTTTTTTCATATGGTATGGGGGTGCCATGTTTTGGGCAGATTGGGCAGGGCAGATAGGGCCTTTCTGGGTAGGGTACTCTCCTGGGCAATTCCTGCAAACCTAGAGTTGACCCACCTGCATATTACAGATGGCCCAGGGGGCCATAGTTACAAAAGGATGCTCCTGTTTCTGGAGCTGACCTTGGCGAAAAGAGATATAGCCAGAAAGTGGAAAGCTGAGGCCCCTCCGTCCTTGGCTGTGTGGAAGAGAGGTCTGGACCACTGCATGGCCTTAGAAGCCATGGTCCATCAAGCCAGGGGTTGCCCTCAAAAGCACAATAAGGTCTGGCTGAGTTGGGTGGATTTCTGGGGGATTATTTTGCAGCCTGCATGCTCGGAATGCTCCTTACTGTATGAAGTGCTTAGATATTATAGACATTTGGGTGGGAGAAAAGAAGCACAGACGTGATGTTCTCTGAAATGTATTTCAATGTGTATTGTTGGGTGGCGGATTGGGGCGGGGAGGGTTTTCTGTGCAATGTTTGTGTTTTTATAATTATAATTGTGAGAATTTCTCCTTTTTGTATAATTGCAGGCCTACTTGGCCCGTTTGTTGTGACAAACTCAATACAATTTGTCATGAAAGAAAAAAGCTTACACAGATGTTTACCAAGATTTATCATATGGATGACAAATGAGAAGCAAGTGGAGGAATTTATTCTCATGCCTCAAATTAGAATCGCAAAATAAACTATTTATGTTTGGTCCTGTCATCAGTATTTTGCTCCTGGTTAGTTCATGGGTATGTACCAAAATACAGTGAGTTTAGGGTATGTGGGTCAAAGCTTCATCGAGGCATGGGTATGAACATGAATTTGAAGGATGACCTTAAATTAAATAAGAAGTATTTTCATAACTAATTGTAGTTTCCGATGTGCTTGCAGAGTGATGAGGTGATGCACACAGCCTTTACCACACAGCCACACAAGCATTACAGCGTAATGTAATGCCTTCACCAGGCATTCATTATCACACAATGCGTTTACCATGCATGCCTTTATCACACATATACCTTTTCCATGCATGCCCATTACAACTAAATGGTTAGCATATATAAGATAGGTGTGTGTTTTTATGTATACATATATATATATATATATATATATAAGTCTATATATACAAAAAAAAAAGGTTAGTTATACTCATGTTAAAAAACTATAACTCGTGGCCTAAAGTTGCTTAACGGTATGAGTTATAGTTTCTTCAGATAAGTATAACTGTAAGTACAACTATAACTGCCGAATTTCTGTTGTTTTGTGTGGGTAAAACATGAACCTAGCTATAATGTCCCTATAGTTTTTTCAGTAAATTTCGATGTTTTTTTTAACGGAAAGTGGCTTCTGTTCTAACTTGTTTAGCAGGGTTATGGGGCAACTCTTGGGTCTTCCTTGGGAGAAGGACACAATCAGGGGTGTGGAATTTTATAAATTTCATGGGACAGGTTGCTTCATAAATCTACTTGTCCTGTGAAAAATCCACTTGTTGATTTGGTGCCATGTAGTGCAGCGACAAATTATGGAAGCAATTTCATTATACAAGAGCTCTGATGATAACCTCTCTGACTATGACAGTGCTCATGCTATTGTAGGATTTGAAAACTTGCAGTTCCCTTATTTTGCCACCATTCAGCAGATCAAAATGTTAGGACTGGAGATCAAAATATTAGGATTGGAGATAGGGGCAAGCAATAGTTGTACAGAGTTGTAAAGCCCTTCTGAATCTGTGCAAACCCACCAACTTGCATGTTTTAGGGGGTTCCATCAGTTCTTCTCTACTGTTTATCCATACTGAGAGAGGTTGGAAATTTACTCCTGACAAGGGCAGAAGTAAAACTTCTTCCAGGGGTGGGAAAAAGTGTTTGTAGGGAAACTGAACTTGTAGACACTCAACAGATCTACACATGCATATTTTCTCGTGCTAAAGTGGCATTTACAAATATTTTCTAGGAGTATGATTTCATGGTCTACTTCTGTAACTTGTGAATTCATGAAAACCGTAAATCTGCACTAATGCAAGGACATATATCATGGGTGCACTTTGTGATTTTCTTTAAGAATTGTGCCCCTAATTGGTTATCCCAGAACTTTTGTTTTTATTAAAATTCTATCTCTCTATTATTGGCTGGCTTCACTGTGATAGAATCCTGCTATTTCACAAGGAGCATATTGGCACACAGTAGTTTTGTTTGTGCCAGGGACTACTGTGGCAATATGTGCTTTTTGAAGACAAAAATATTTTAGCTTTTTGCCAATGTTTGTTATGATGGCCCTACAGGAATAAAGTTTTATAAAAACCATGTCAAAACAAGATACGCATTAACAAAACTTGAAGGCTGACCACCAATGTCAGACCTATTGGCTTTGCCAATGCTTGTTCATTTTCATGTTTGCCATAATCTTGTTGAAACTGAGACTGGTTACATTGATTTGTCCATTATAAATATTTTTGGGGAAATACTAGCATGCATCAACACGTTTTACTAAATGATGCTTCAAAGAAATGGCACCTAAAGTTTCACAGTAGTTTAGAAAAATGTTTTTTCCCCTTGTTGCATTTTTTTGTGAACATTTTATTTCAAAAGAAAAGAATGATCAATCTTGCTTTCAAGCTTCTGCATATATTTGCATCTTATCAGAAAGCAATTTGGGAGTGTAACCGGACGTCTCCCGACGCCGGTTTGCAAGAAGATGCGGAAACTGACGAGGAATACCCCGGGGGCACCCGAGGAGCTCTGGACGTCATGACGTCGAACGTCATGTACGCCAGAGAGGAAATTGAAAAGGAGGACGCCGCCAGAGACGCGAGGAGAGACGCGAGGGAGAGAAACACTTGGAAAGCCTCACAGGAGGAAGACGAACGGGAAAGCGCCCACCAGACCGAAGCGCGCCCCCACCAGACGGACGAGCGACGTGGACGAAGAGAGATACTTAGGGAGCCTCCCGCCCCTGACCCAGTAAAGTCGGGAGACTACCAGGAAGCCGGCCGCGTCCCTGGAGGGGCGTGGCCTTCAGAGGTACGATCACACCGCAAATGGGAGTGGGGTGCCGAGTGGTTCTCAGGACTTTGGGGAAATAAGGAAAAGGGACTGAGATCCTATAAGGGAGGGGAAACAGTATAAGGGAGGTGAAACAGTGTAAGAGGGGAAACAGTGTAAGAGGGGAAACAGTGTAAAAGGAGAAACAATATATCCTCTAACATCACCGAACCCCAAACCTAAATAGCTGTTATCAAATAAAAAGGGGAATTCCACAACGTGCTGCGATAGGGAGAAAGGCACGACAAAAGTAAACCCCTCACCCCTGCACTCCCACCTACCCTCACCAACCTACTAAACCTAAATAACCCTATATAGTTATTTAATTTCCACTTACCTGTGTTCTTTTCTTCTTTATTTTTGGGAGCCTGGCCCGCTGACATATGGGAAGACCGGAACTTTCTTAAGCCGGACCAGACATCACCAAGAACCTTATCAGAACCCTAAAAGAGAGAATAAAAACAAAAGGGGGACTTTATTACTTTCGTTGAAAGACTAAATCAACCCTGTCATTGTGTGAAGATGATGAATTCATCCTAGACCCCAGACCGGATTAAATTCATTAACCCTTGAGCACGCGTCTGTCGCCTTAATCCAATATCCCTTCAACCCGGGATAAAGAACCCTTCACAGGGAGCATTACACGTAGCCTCATATTATTAAATCTTGCTATCGGTAGTGCAGTCTGAGCTTACAACATCTTCTTAGAGTGCTCACCCTAATAATAAAGGCCTTGCATTAATGAACCATAAAAGTTTAAACAGCATAAACACATGGGCACAAATATTACCTCAACTGAAGACGATGCCCTTCCCTGATCCATAATGGGGTTGGGCCTACTTGTCCCAAGTACAACATAAACATGAAAACCTGTTGTCGTTGACCCCACACAATATGTCCTGGGCTTTCCACACCCCTGCACGATGTTGCCACACTGAGTGACTTTGTGGGCATATTGGTTCACATGGTTTGCTGATGTATAAGTTTGCATGATGCTGATATTATTTCTCAATCAAAGAATGAAAGCTAATGATAGTTGCACTGACTTTAAGCTGCGATATCAATAATGGAATTTCAAATAAAAAATACCAGAAAAAAAAAACCTTGTCACTGGGTACAGTAATTGTGAATCAGTTGCTCGTTACTACTCAGAAGCCCCTCTGTTATGGGTTGGGAAAGGCCAAGGCACAAGTGAGCGGTTTATTTTTGGGTTTTGGACAATCTTTCAGTTAAAATCTGTATGCAGCCCATACATGCATGACTGCTGAGGAGTAAACACAAAAGACAAAATTTGAATACTTTTTAGCATTCTGTTTAGCATTCTGTCTGTCCTTTGAATTAATTTAGAACAGATTTCTTGACCTGAGGATTTCTGATTACTGCTGAGGTTCACAATCTGTGGCTCATTGGGTAATATTGCCCATAGACTTTAAGTAATTGTGTTTATATTGACGGAGGAGGGGGTAAGGAAAGTTGGCACCGCTGTCTTCCTAGGAACATTAGGATTCAGTCTAAAGGGAGCCTGATGGAGTTCTTCCTTTGAAAGGAAAAACTGACCTTGGACTAGTAGATACTATGTATTGCGAAAAACAGCAGAGCTACCATCGACTATGTTTGCCTGACTTTCGTATGTGGTCCGTACTCCATCGGCAGTTTTACGCTCATCATTACAAATGTTTCATTTAAATGGAATTTTGATTTGTATGTCTCATCTGTGTTACCATATATTGTGCATTCTACCCAAGCATACTTTGAATTTTTCACAATTCCCGTTGACTACGCGGGATCCAAATAACCCCCTGACAAGTGAAGATTTACCATGATTGCAGTTTATAGGAAGCAACTCTGTGGTTGGGGCTCAGGGCTCATGCCTATGTCTCCTTTCCTGAAATAAAAATATACACAACTTTTCATGACTGAAGTGGTAACCCTGAAAACAGTAATCACAGAAGAATTCCCAGAGGGGGACTTGAAACTGTTCAGTTATTCACACTAGTGCATCAGATAGGCTCCTATGCCAACATAGTCAATCCTGCAAAGGGAATATTTAGTTCGCACATGGTTCTTGAAGTATCCCAGATGGTAAGAAGACCTTTTACGAGCATGGCCAGAATGCAGTGCACAAAAACAAGCATGCCCAGGTGTGAGTAGTCAGGAACCTAGAATCCACGTCTTAAGATTTATTAAGTTGGTTGATCTCCTACATCACAGCAGTTGGCTTTGGCAAACAAATACCTTGATGGTATGCTGAAACTGCACGTTTTCCGAAGGTTGTTCAGATGAAATGTAATGCGGGTGCACTTATCTGAGCTTCACCTGGGGCTAATGATTCCGCTTTGCTGCCTGATCCATGTGATGTGGCAAGGTGGTAGGCACCTACACATTGGAGCAGCTGACACATTACTCTGTGTGTGACCTCAGCTTTTGTCATCTCTCATAGCTTCTGAGCAGTCACACTCACTCAATAGTCCCTTCTGCCATTGTTGCATAAACTGAGTCTCTGGTTCAGCTCTACAAGGTTTATTTTCACACACATGGGTGACATAAGTGAACTTAGTTCAGCGTACCAGCTCTTGAATGTGAAAGACATGTTATTGTAGCCCCGCAGAACCACACCCGGTACATACATGAGGTGGTTTCAATGATTTTGGGTTAATAACCGGGAGCAGTGGTAATCCATACAATCATTGATTAATGATTTACACACTCAAGATCACTAGAAACGGAATATGTATTTCAACATATTTATTTTAACATAGTTATTTTAAATGCCAGGATCTAGTTCACATAATATTGGTAACATCACAGAAATTAATAAAAAGCAGCTAAATCTTTCAGTAACAGTGAAAACAGGAAAAAGTGTAACATCACAATTTATAACACTTACACTCTTGCTGTACTCTCTAAGTGCTATACTAGTTCTAGCAGATGATAAATAATGCGCCTTATTGTCGGAGGTGGTGCGCCTACCGTCACAACAGGGTTTGTTGTCTGTCTGAAATAGCTTGTTAGCTGTTTTGAACACAAGACCAAGAGCTGGGAGATTGTGTCTGCGAAACAACACAGTCCTGTCACCAGTTCGTGAAGGCAGAATAGAATGAGTCCTTATTTCAGTTCCTCGTTTATTGCAAGGTTTTTCTCTGACAGATGCTCTGCGTACAGGTGTGTTATTTCAGTCAGTGCTCACAATTTAACATTCTTGTAATATCTACCCAGCTTATGATTTTCTTTGGTTACGTTTTCACTTGTATATAGTGTACATTGTACAGTATGGAAAAGCACATTGATGAAAGGTAATGATGTATCCTTTTTATTTAATTCACTTTGTAAGCTAAATTAAATCAAACTGATTATTCTATACTGCTTGGAAATGTTGCATAATCAAAAGCAATGAAGGCTAGATGTTAGCATTGCAAACTTTTCACACACAGTCAATGTCTTAAATTTGCTCAGATTTACAATAATGGGTTATTTGCAAAATCTTTGAAAGCATATTGGTATTTTTTTAATCGTATTTTGTTAAATGTTTGTTTTGAGTTTTTTTTCCCTCTGAACACAAGAACATAAATCTGTTAATATCAATTCAGATCTTCCTTACAAGACTTGTAGATTTCTTTGTTTTACTATTCTACCCACCTCCCTTAAGAAATTACGATTGATGGGTGTTGGGATGGAAATGTCCCCTGCATGATAAACAATTGTGGATCCCTGCCCTGAGTCACTTAATTGCATGTGAAACTGGCATCTGAATTTTTCTTTTGTCCTGTCGTGTGACCTGTAAGGCACACCAAATGTGCCCTTTATCCTGACATGGGACTAATGACCATGGTCTGTTTTTTTGACATAAACGTTATAATTCAAGTTAGGGTTGAAATGATATAGCTGATAGTCCCAGTTATCTTCCTGTTCCAACCGATGTGTAGAATATTAATATGTTGGTTAGGAATTCTGGGAACATTTTGTTTAAAGGGCACTGGTTCAGAATATCACCACAAAAGCCTTGTATCAGAACAGAGCAACCTCTGAAAATACAGAGAAAAACAAAAACTGTTTGATTCTTGTGAGCAAACAAGTATTAATACGTAGTACTAGTACAAGATACATTGCTTTTTTCTCGCTGAGCTGGAAGGTGCCTTAACTAACCGCTGTGGTGGAAATCTCCCTATCTACAGGGTCACCCCCAAATCTTTTGCTTTCCTCCTCCTACTTTTTGCTGGATTCTTGCTTGTTGGCCTTAGGACTCTGTGCACTTTACCACTGCTAATCAGTGCTAAAGTGCTTGTGCTCTCTCCGTAAAACATTGATTGGCATATACTTGATTGGCATATTAAAATTATAAGTAAGTCTCTTGTAGAGTGGTATATCATATACCTAGGGCCTGTAAATTAAATGCCACCAGTGGGCCTGCAGCACACATGTCCCAGACCTGCCGTTGCAGCCTGAAGGCAGTGTCCCACTGCCATGTTGACTTGGTATTTAAAAACCTTTGGCAAGCTTTAAACTCCCCTTTTAATACATATGTAACCCATAAGGTAGGCCCTAGGTAGCCCATAGGGCAGGGTGCTGTGTAATTAGAAGGTAGGGCATGTACTTTTTAATTTTGCATGTCCTACTAATGAAAAACTCTCAAACTAGTTTTTCATTACTGTGAGACCTACCCCTCCCGTAGGATAACATTGTGGATTCCTTATATTTAATAAGCTGTAATTCCTAAACCGGAGGTGGTAGATATCTCATGTTTAGTGTCTATGAACTTGTAACGATAAACCCTCTTTAATGGTAAAGTTGGATTTATCATTGCAAGTTTAAAAATGCCACTTTTGGAAAGGTGGCATTTTCCTCTCCCTAGCCCTCTGTGCCTGCAGCCTGTCTTCAGTCACACGACTGTGTATAACTAATAGTTAGGACATTGTGAATTCCCTCCAGAGAGTCACAATAGTGGGATTATCTGAGCCTGAATGGCCCATTAACTGGCTTGATGGGGAGAGTGCGGAGCTAAGCACAGTCCCACTTGCACCTGAATAGGCTGTGCTCTGATACTACACAACAGGCTTAACTGCCCTTCACTGTCGGTGCAGCCAGCTGGGAGCCAGGGCAAGGGAGGCAGGAAACTCCTGTAACTTTAAAGAACCCTTCTGAAAACTAATGCCATCTTCTAGGAGCAGGGCATCAGGGTATACAAAAATAGGGCTCTCAGACCTACTCCTCTGGTCACTATTTGACCTGTGGAAGGACTGTCAAAGGACTGCCTGCTGCTGTGACCTGCTGTGCACTCTGCCAGACTGCTGCTGTACCTGGAAGGACTGCTTTTCTGCCTGGAGCTTGCCTTGAACCTTCAGAGGCCAGCCCTGTATCTTCACCTGCACCCAGGACTTCCAGAAGTGACTCTAGAAGTGACTACATATTGTGGTCAGAATATAGTAGCTAGGATAGGCAACATCCATTTTGGATTGCCCCCAGTTTGACATGGCACAAGATGCAGGTACCTGCATTCCTGGAGCTGAAGAGAGGAGCTCAGACACTGATGTGTGGGAGGATGAAGACAGAGCCACCCTTAGAAATTCTGTGAGGACCTTTTTAGAAGGGCCCTGCTGATTAATCCTTTCTGATTACATTAGTCATACCTGATTATATTTTGTTGATGGTGGGTGAATGCTGGTGAGGTGACAGAGTCTGCTGTTAGAGGTAGCATGCCATGCCCTTTTGTCTTTTACAAAACACAGACAGACAGAAATGTGCAGAGTTTTCACACTTCATTGTGATTATATTTTGGATACTACTGGTTGGACTATCTTCTGTGAGAGCCATCACCTTTCTCAAAGGCTGTTTCTGCAGCTAGAAAATATGAAATTTGAAAAGTAACCACTCTAAAAATGTCCTGGACTTTTGACAATGGATCAAAAATCCATTGTCTGGCAAATAAGTATAAAGGTGGGATCCGAACCACTCCACTCTGTTCCAGTTTGTATTCTTCTTGACCATCCTTTATTGCTGCAGTGTGATCCAAAGGGACCTGTTGTGCCCACTGCCCCTTGTGCCATGAGTCCTGCACCACCCAGCAACATCACCACAGCAACAGATCTCAATTGGCCTGAGGCCTGATATGACGTTCCTCCCCAGTAGCAAGGTCCAAGAGGTAGGGCGGCTTCTTGAAATCATGATTCATCTGGCTAGAACACAGGCTGTGCTACCACAGAGGGTGCGCCACCCATCTGTGCGCCAAACCAAATTTAAGCGAATAGGTACCCGTGGCCTACATTGAAAGACTGGGAACTCTTTTTGCTCAAGATACAATCTGAATTGACATAGTGGTTACGAAGCACAAACATTTCTCCCCCAAGCCTAATTGCAAGCTTGCACTTGTGTCTGACTCCTGTCTGTGGTATTTAGATTGTTCTGTGTCTCTACTCCAACACTCCCCCGCTGAGCAGCCTTTGCTTGCCCTCTCTACTCTGAGAGTCAAGCCCAGAAGGGCTGTACATGGTCATTTTGCAGAGCCATAGTATGACAATACCAGAGGAAACCACCCCCTACCACCACAGCTGTAACCCCTGTTTGCCCTGTAGCCCTGCTCTCCCCAAAGGGTCAGACAGGAGTATCTTTGGGCTGGGGGGAAAAACTCCTTATTTTACGATTTTGGGTACTAGCTTGCAGAATCTGTGTTTCTTTACCAATGTTCAACATTAGGAAGTCTGGAGGAAAAGGCAGGAATACCCAGTCTTCATTTTAATTCTTAGTTTTAATAGCTGAGACCACCTGCAAGGCTATTTGTAAGAATTAGCTCTGACATTTTGGACATCTCAAGCTCTAAATCAATCCTGTTCGGTTCCCCCACTTTCACCTTTAACTGTCTACCTCCACATTCAAGATCAACACTAAAAATCCTTTCTTTCTGAAAAAGTCTAAATACTTATCTTTTCAAGACCTTCCTTGGTGATCCGGACCCCGATGCAAAGCCTTGGCTTTAGGTTTGGTTGTTTATTTGGTCCTCTGTCTGCTACATGACTATACCATTTTTCCATGTTTCATATTCTCTGTTTATGTTCATAGGGATTTATTCCCTGTTCCTTATTCCACCCACACAACAACCCCGCCTCACCTGAATAACCCACTTGTATCATTTTACATCTTGCTGAGGTCCAGTTGTTCTTCACCTACATTGAGTAGTTGGTTGCCATATGTGTCTGTTTGCCTCACTAAAAGCATTCTAGTTTGGCACAGTGGTGCTATATAAAATTGTTAATAAATATAAAAAATATTCAGCAAGGAGAAAGGTAGCTTCTTTATTTTGAGCAGGAGTGCATGTCTATTTTGTAGATGTTTTCATTCATTTGTCATTCATTTGAACCACAATATCTGATGGTTTGAGCCACTGAGGCTGCTACCTTGTCCACAATGTCTGTGGGAGGTATAGTCCTGCAATAGACAGTACAATGGGACACCTTAAATAACTAATCAGACATGTTCCAGTAGGCTGAAATGCAGAAACATGGCAAATATCAGCAGTCTTGTTGAATACCACTTAGTACTGATTGTTTGTCAGTTGATGGCCACATAGGCTATGGCCAGTGAATTGCTCTGCCACCATGTAGCTCCACCGGTAAGTGAAGCCCTTCTTTCCCTGAACTCTGACCCCTGTCAGTAGTTCGAGGCCCTCCTCCACCCGCAGGCTCTGCCTGCACCTCATCCCTGGTGTCTAGTGGGAGAGCTCTGCTCTTCTGCTGGGCCGCCCTCTGTCTCTTCTCTCTTCTCCGTCCTCTCTCCTCGTTTTCTCAGAGTGTGCTGTTTTTTTATTGTGCCCTTGACTTTCTTCGCTTTCCTCTATCCTTTTCCCTCGTTGTTCTCGTTTTTTCTATCACTTCTCTCATTCTCACTTCTCTCTCTTTCCTCGCTCTCCCCGCCGCTGCTGCCCCACCCCTTCCTCTCTCTGACTCTCTCTCCCTGCCGATACTGCCCTTGTGGCCCCACCCCCCTGTTTCGCGCTGTTTCCCGCCTCCCAGCTGTCCCCTCTTTTCCCTCTCCCTATTTAATGGTGACCCCTGCGCGGCGCATGCCGAAGGCGCGCTAATGGTAAGCCCATCCGCGACCAGCGCCAGGACCCCTGGACCACTCGTCCACCACCGCTACTCATCAGCAGCACTCATCACACTCAACCCAGGACACAACAACAACTGTATGCAGGCATCACCAAGTAACACCAAGGGACCCTTCACCTGTCGCCACTGCAAATTCGCAGGCCCCGTCACTCAAGGCTACCCCCGAAGACCCACAAAACAGAACACAACCACAGATGTATCCTGATCAACACTTGCTCCCTCCACAGGCACGCCATTGAACTCTGGAACCTCATCGACACTACATCCTTGAACGTCGCCTTCCTCACAGAAACCTAGCTCAACCCCTCTTCAGCTCCAGACATCACCATCGCCATCCCAGATGGCTACAAGATCATCTGCAAAGACCGCACCAACCGCCCCGGGGGAGGCATTGCCATCGTCCACAGAGAGTCCCTATGCCTCTCCACCATCACCGAAGACTCCACAACCAACATGGAACTCCTCCACTTCCAGATTGGAACCAACCCTAACACCACTTTGAGAGGCATCCTCATCTACAGGTCACCCGGTCCCCGCCCCCCGCCGCCCATTCTGCGACACAATCGCTGACATCGCCACCACCCACACGCTCCCTTCCAAGGACTTCATACTCCTCGGGGACCTCGATTTCCACCTGGAGAATGCCAATGACAACAACTCTACAACGCTGCTCGAAAACCTAGCCAATCTCGACTCAAGCAACTCATCACCTCCCCCACCCACTCTGCCGGACACACACTTGACCCCATCTTCACCGCCAGCTACCACATCTCCATCAGCCACAACACAGAACTCCAATGGACCGACCACCACTGTATCCACTTCACCTTCAGCAAAAACCCACGACTGACACCTCGCTCACCTACCACCCCACAGGAGCTGAAACAAGATCACAAAGGACCAGATACTCACCAGCCTCAACAATTCACCCCCCAGACGACCTCAACACTAACACAGCTGCCCGGGACCTCATCAACTGGATCCCAGACTGCGCCAACACCTTAGCCCCCATCAACAAACCCTCCAACAGACATTCATCAATGAAAGCCAACTGGTTCACCCCAACCCTGAAGGAGTCCAAACAAATCTGCAGACGCCTCTAAAGGAAATGGCGCACCAACAAGACCCCCACCAACCACAAACACTTCAAAAAATCCTTAAACACACCGTAGAGGGTCCAGTTATGGTTCCAGAGGCTAGAAGTTGAAGCAGAGGTTCCAGAGGATTCCTGCTGGAATCTTGCAAGCCGAATCTGAGGACCCACCCCAGAGGAAGACCCTATATAGGCCAAAGAGGGGGCTTGGTCACCTAACCAGGTAACTACCTATCAGAGGGTGCCTCTGATGTTACCTGCCTGGCTTGGCCACTCAGATGCTCCCAGAGTTCCCTGCCAACCTTGGAATCAAGATGGCGGAACCCAGGGACCCTCTAGAGGAGCTCCGGACACCACCCCTGGGGTGGTGATGGACAGGGGAGTAGACACTTCCGTTTCCATTGTCCAGTTTCGCGCCAGAGTAGGGACAGGGGGTCCCTGAACCTGTGTGGACTTGTTTATGCATGGAGGGCACAAAGTGTACCCTTCAAAGCAAAACCAGTGGCTTGGGAAGGCTACCCCTACCAAGCCAGTCACCCCTATTTCCAAAGGGAGAGGGTGTTACCTGCCTGTCCCAAAGGAAATCCTTTGTTCTGCATTCCTGGGCTTGATCAGGTCCAGCAGCAGGCGGGCTGAAACCTGTCTGAGGGGTGGCAGCAGCTCGGCTGCCCGGAAAACCCTGTAAGACTGGTGGTAGCAATGCTGGGAGTCCTCGAAGGAGCCCCCAGAGTGCATGGAATCATACTTCCAATATTTGCAACAGTATTGTTGTATGATTCCAACATGTTTGATACCAAACATGTCCAGGTTCTGAGTTACCGTTATGTAGCTGGACATAGGTAGTGACTTATGTCCAGTACACATATAAAATGGCATCCCAGTAAAATGGGGCTGGAGTTCGTGGGGGCACCTCTGCTAGTGCAGGGATGACCTCACACACAGGTACCTGCACTCTGCCCTCTGGACTGAGAGGGCCTACCACAGGGATGACTTACAGTGACCTGGAGCAGTAACCTGTAGTGAACACGGGTGCGTGCACCCGGTTCACACAGACTGCAATGGCAGGCCTGCAGAACCCTTTGCATGGGCTCCATATGGGTGGCAGAATGACTGCTGCAGCCCATAGGGATCCCTTGGAACCCCAGTGCCTCGGATACCTAAGTGCCATATACTAGGGACTTATATGGGAGTAGGGTATGCCAATTGTTGGGAGAAAAGGTTACTAGCAACCACATTTAGAGGAGAGAGCATAATCCCTGTGGTCCTGGCTAGCAGGATCCTAGTGAACACTGTCAAGCATACTGGCAAACAGGCCAAAAGTGGGGGTAACCAAGATAGAAAGAGGGGTACTTTCCTACACAACCCCCCCCCCCTCCAAACAAAGGACAATAAGGCTAACCTTGGACAGTTGAGACTTTATTGTCTAAGTGGTGATAAGTGGAGAGTAGCTTTGCAGTAGAGTGGTTACTCCCTTTATCATCCACTTTGTGGTTCCTTTCCTGTGGAGAGGTGAACCACCCTGTTTGGTTACTTCTGCCTGAAGTACATTTAAACTGTGATTCCCTATTTATAAGGCATGTTAAAAGTGATAGAGCAGGGCAGGATGACCTGAGGTTTTATGTTAGGACAGGGTTGCTGTCCTAAGGGTTGTAAAGCTAGACAGGGGGTGCTGTCTTAGCAGGGCTAAAGCAGGACAAAATAAGAGTCATAAAGGCTCTAAAGGAGGACAGGGTTGCTGTCCTACCTGGGGTATAGCAGGACAGGGTGTCTTGTATTCCGAGCTGTTGAGCAAGAGCATTGGTCCTCCAATCAGGTTTCCTCTTCAGGAGGATCTTCTGTTGCAACAGCAGGGCTAGATTCTGCACCGACTCTGAAAACGCTTTGCCTTCAGGTGTGGAGATTGAATGATGACAGTTGACAGCTTTCGATCTTCTACCCGAAGTCTGCAATGTTACCTTGGCAGCCAGACGTCCTTCCACCAAGACGGTATACCCAAGCTGTTGGAGCAAGTTTGTGGCATGGTGTGCAGACGAGCATTTTGACCCTCTGTTTGTACCCCTTTCCCAAGTTCTGTTGTTTATGTTTACCTTAGCCCAGCAGGGCTCTGCTTTGGGTACGTTAAAAGGTTACCCTTCTGCCGTTTCAGTATTTCTTGTTTTGCCAGATCAGCCATCCCTTTTTAAATCTCCTATTGTACATAGGTTCCTGAAAGGTCTCCAACACATGTTGCCACTAGCGTCTTTTATTATGCCCCTGTGAGACTTCAATTTTGTTCTCACTTTCCTGATGTGCGCTCTCTTTCAGCCACTCCACAGCTGTCCACTCATGCTTCTGACTATCAAAACGGCCTTTGTAGAGGTGAATACATCCGCCCAGAGGGTCAGTGAGCAACATGTGCTCTCTGTGCATCCTCCATATGTTACCTTCTACCCTGACACTTCTACTTCGAACTTGGGCATCCTTCTTACTGTAGGTGGTTACTCCTTTTCATGTAGTCCAGTCCATCACGCTACCTACTTGGTATGCTCGGCCGCATCCCTCTAAAGAAGAGGAGAGACTCCACTGACTGTACCCAAAAAGAGCGTTGTCGCTCTACACTGATTGCACTCGTGAGTTCTGGGGCGACAATCAACACTTTGTGGAGTATGTCGGAGCCAAGAAAGGGAAGGCAGTGCAGAAGTGGACCATCTCCCAATGGATAGTTCTGTGCATCAAAATCTGCTATGCAATGGCCGAAAAGTAACCCCCTTGAGGGTTTGTGTGCATAGTCTGCCAGAGCCAAAGCTGCAACCAATGCATTAGCTCACAGAGTTCCTGTCCTGGATATCTGTCAGACAGAAACCTGGCCTTGCTTACACAGGTTTATGAAGCACTATTGCCTAGGAAGTCAGATCTGGCTTGACAGTCAATTTGCCTGTTCGGTCCTACAGGACTTCTTAGTATAATCCGTATTGCAGTCTGATCTCTGGGGAGATATTCCTTGGGTATCTATTCAAAAGTAAGGAATCTGCGACTAGAAGTCTCTATCGGATGAACAATTTAATTACTTTCGGTGACACTTTATCTGGTAGAGACTCTGGCGGTCATTCTGACCGCGGCGGGCGGCGGTAGCCGCCCGCCATGCGGTCACCGCCATTTGGCCGCTCTGCGGTCAAAAGACCGCGGAGGCCATTCTGGCTTTCCCGCTGGGCCGGCGGGCGCCCGCCAAAGGAGCGCCCGCCGGCCCAGCGGGAAAGGCCCTGCAACATAGAAGCCGGCTCCGAATGGAGCCGGCGGTGTTGCAGGGGTGCGACGGGTGCAGTTGCACCCGTCGCGATTTTCACTGTCTGCTAAGCAGACAGTGAAAATCATGCTGGGGCCCTGTTAGGGGGCCCCTGCACTACCCATGCCAGTGGCATGGGCAGTGCAGGGGCCCCATGACACCCGTTCCCGCCATCCTGTTCCTGGCGGTAAAAACCGCCAGAAACAGGGTGGCGGGAAGGGGGTCGGAATCTCCATGGCGGCGCTGCTTGCAGCGCCGCCATGGAGATTCAGCCCAGACAGGGGAAATCCGGTGGGAAACCGCCGGATCCCCTTCTCTGACCGCGGCTTTACCGCCGCGGTCAGAATGGGCAGGGAAGCACCGCCAGCCTGTTGGCGGTGCTTCCGTTGTCATCCGACCGCCAGGGTTGGAATGACCCCCTCTATCTTACCGCAAGTTCGTAACCGACTCACCCATGCTCCCCACTCTGAATTATAGAGGTTTTTTTTTTAACGACATATTTTATTAGTTTCAACAGTGCAAACAGCTGGTACATAACCAACGGCCATATTCCTCAACGTCATAGGTAAGGTTACACCATAGAGTAGAATCATTGCATCATCACATTAATAATTTGCCTATTTACATGTTCACATACCTTTCCGGAGCTATATCCATACCTTACCCTCCATATCTCTCCACACCAATCATAACACCAGTCCAAGTTTATTCTTCATCGAATTATAGAGTTAAGTATTAATCCCAATAAGGGTCATAGATTTGCACACAGTGTTGATGGTGGCTCCAGGCTTCTGGCATGGGAAGTCATGAAAGAAACTGACAACAGCGTACTTGGGTGGTGCGTATAGTGGCACTGTGCACAACATGGTACTTGGGGGGTGCGTATATTGGCACTGTGCACATCTCTTCCGGCGCCAGGTGGAGTCGAGCGACGACACCTACTGGTGCACAGCGGTACTGCTCACCAAAAGTTTCAGAGTCCAGTCTGACTCCTGGGGAATATTCTAAGGTGAGGAATCTGTGGCTAGTTGAGTCTTTACCAGTTAAGGCATTACAGAAGGTAAGGATCTTGTTCTTTGGCGTGTGCAGCTATTCCTACACCTTGCTCAGAAGGTTGCTCTTATGATTATGACCCGCCCGGATTACTTGAACAGCCTGTTACTGACCTCAAATCAAATCGCTCACAAAAAACAGGGAGTCCACAAGCAGGCAGATCACCTCTTATTTTGCCTACATATTCACAATCACACTACCTCAAACCTGAAATCCCTACATCAGCTCACCTATAAAGAAAGGTCACTTTCAAAACTCTTGCATTCTTTCAAAAATGCCATTCACAGCCTCTCACTAGACCATCTCCCCAGTTTATTCATCGCTTACTCTAAAATAAGGCATGAGTGGTCTGGCAGTTTTAATCTTCTGGCCATTCTCCCGACTGCTACATGAAACTTTAGAAGAGCGTTACTTATCTTCATGGCTGCTCTGATCCGCTTGCAACTTGAAAAAACTTTCTCAGCTTCTGCAAGTCGCTATATATATAACCTGGAAGTTATTGATTTGTTTTGACTTACACCTGCGCTCCAACCAGCTGGACAGACAACTGTTGTCTTCATATGTTCCAAAAACTCTTACTGCTCTTGATGGTTTGCAGTACTTCACGTAAATACATTTTTAAAAATGCCAAACTTAATCCTATAATTAATTACATTTCGAACATTAAAATACATTATGACTCACTCTAACATTAATTGAAATGTAATGGCTATAAACCTATTCCAACCCTAGGTTTACTTGCCTAATTGTATTTTTATTTTATTGAGTTATATTTATAGTAATTTCTAATTTTGTTTTAAGTAATTTTCTTTTAATTTCAGTAATACCTTGAAAGCTGATTTCCTAATGCTAATACCGTAAATGCAGACACAGTAAAGTTGTAGTAATGATTTGCAATTAAATTTCTGATGTAACGATAGGGGCATAATACATTTCAGACACTTGAACTGCCTGCTTCTTGTCAGACTCCGTTTGGGGGATTATAGGGCTAGTTGACTCTGCTGTCCTAGGCTTCTTTCTACTACAGCTCCGCAAACTGGGCCAAGAACAACCCCTTCAGCACTTGACTGTCAATGGTAGTGATGGTGATAGTGATGGTGAGCAATGAAAGACTTCTGAGGAAGGTAGTGTGAGCTACAATACACAACAGTGCAATACCTGATTGTCCAACCCATTGCTTTCATGAAAGAAAGTACTTGTATGCTATTATAGAATGCTGCACACACAATATGTGCAATGTACGATTTAGTGTGCTGGACACTGATTTTGGGCTGCACATTTATCTCTTATCTATCCTCATTTCCCCCTTTCTCTGGTCTAGGCGACTCGCCATTGGGATAAAGGCAATAGTGTGATTGTGGCTCGTATGCAGGTTGTTCCCTTCTTGTAAGGTGTGCTTAGTCTCTCATAGTTCTGTTGCTCAGATGTTACTTAGTTCAATTGCTCAGTTCTTATCACCCTTGGTGGACTAGTCTGTGTGGGCAGCCGATTGGAATTGTCTCAGTGCTCCTGCTCATTTTCACTTCTGAGAAGGAAAGTGTGAAAACAGGCAGCTCAGTCAGTCTCCTAGTTGACTGTGGGTGCTCCCAGGCAGATGTCTTAAGCAATTCTTCTACTACACTACTTTAGGCAATAAGGGTACTCACTGGCCTAACTTCTTTTGTGCTGCCCCATATAGTTCAAACTGCACTTCTTCTGGGCACTGAAGCTTATAACAGGCTGCATTGGACTCTCATCACAGCCCCGAATGGGCGTTAGCCATCTTCAGGTCGAATATGCATGCTTCCCACCAGGAACCACTGTAGAAGAGGTCGTAACCTACCTGCCCTCTCCATTCTTCTTTCCAGAGTGATGCTTCTCACGGCAGGATTATCTCCAGCCGGGTGCACCCATAACAGAGGCACAAAGAAGAGGTGCCTCCTTTTGCACCTGGTTTTATCAGTCAAACTGAAAGAGTGACCAGGGAAAGACAAAAGTCTGGGCCTCACCTAAGGGATCCTCTTCACCTAGCACAACAGACTCTGTATTCCTACTCTTCACCCCTACCATCAATAAAACGCTACTGCTTCAGCAAGACTAAAAAGCAGCCCGTGGCTCAGGAAAAGGCATGATTGAATTTATAAAGGTCTCCTCCGTCCAGTTTCAGGAATGTGAGCAGTGGACTTGCATTGCCTAGAAAACAACCTCACCTCCATCTTTTGCAGAACGCCAGGCCATGGGTATCCAAAATGGATCCAAATGTCATCCTGTACTCTGGTCTACTCACACACCATGCATTTACCACACAAGCCACACACATGTATTCATTCAAACAGGACTGCGATGTTAGCTCTATGGCCAAGGTTACCGTGTAGTAGTGAAAAATTGCAACAGTTGGCCAGAAGGCCTCCATTTCAGTAACAGATAAAAAAGTATGGCTACAACTATGGATTCACAAAACACTGTATGCCTCCACCACCAGTCTACGTGCTAAATCCATGTTGAGGACACTAGCAGTAGTCCACTGTCTGTCAGTGAGAGTGCACTTAGTTTTTTACCTGCCAACTCATAGGACTTGTCCATGACCTCACTGTTGTCAAGAGGCAGGCATAGGCCTCTGATACTTGCTAGATTATTGTGATGCCAGGACCGAAATCAAAACCCAAGATAGCAGAAACATGCTGTTAGGCACTCAGTGCAGTAGAACACAACTGAACATCAGGCAGAGTGCATTCCTGTCTCAACACTTCTAGTGTGCTTGTATTACCAATGCTCTTAGGGTTATAACTCTATAGGACATAGAGGAAGACATTTAATAGCATGAGACAGCTGATATGACTTTACGTTACTGTGCATTTCTAATGACTTATCTGATGCATTTTACCGTGCATACAGTCCTTTAAAATAGAGGCTCATCCTTTTAGTAGGTTCATAATGTTTAGAGGAAAAAGTTGACTCTGAATCTCACTACTTCTGCAAGGGCTTAATCAGTGGATTAGCTTCACCAACGTTCTTTGAGAACCGATTACACTACCTTTGTCAGTCTGGAATTTTATAGTGTATTTTGTTGTTCTGCATGGTATGAATGCAACATTGGGTTCACGCATTACAGTGCTGCAAGATGCACTTTCTTTGTGTTCTGCTGCAGCTACAATGGCATGATGGTCTTAATGGTGGTGTTACAGTAATAAAAGTACTCTGCTTGGAATATGAGACAGTGTGTTTCTTAAAATATATTGATTTATTTTTTCCTGAAACACAAAATTCACAATGGTCACATATGATCATTGATATACATTCACAGTCTGGTTCTGACAGGTACTTTCTAGGTAGCGGTACAATGCAAAATGACATATAAAAGGCATTTAACAATGATAACTATGTAATGAAAATTATGCTCAGTTGTTTGATGGCACTGGTAAAAGGGTGGTTATGCTTCTTCTAGTTGTTGTTTATTGCCAAAAAAAGTATAAATTAACAAAGAACGGCGGTCTTCTTTAATGTTTATTTTAGTCTCTTACTACTGAATGGTCGTGCTTTATGATCTGGGGCATCGGCCTTTAAATAGTGCATCAAATTCAAAAGATATGTTATAGGTACCTTTAATTCAAAAATGCATGCAGGAATATGTAGCAGTGTTTGGGGAAATGTGGCAGTGGATGACAAAATGATACTTGAAATGTGCAGATAAAACATTGAAGAGATCTTTGAGAGTAGTGTGATATTACTTGTAATGTTGTGTGTCTGGTGACTGTGCCCCGTACCTGCTGTGGAAATCTCTGTATCGTGTGACTGCACAAGGAGTGCAAGAACCAAGAAAGCCTGACCTAAACAGAAGGATAGCATTATGTGGGGAAGGATTATTTGTATGGGGTCAAGAAACCAGTCATTCCTCTTTCCACAACCAAAGCACTCTTCTGATCAAGAAATGTGGTTCTTGGGTGACTGGTATCTGTAAAAAGCCACAATGTCTTGGACAGTGCCAGCCACATATCAGTTTGTACTTGTACATTGCACACTCTACTCTGCTCTTCTCACGTTTCATATGGAACCGCTGTTCAGGAAATTCCCAATAAATCATTTCCCTGGAGATGTACCATTTGGTAAGCTGGTCGTATTCAGTGGATGTAGTCTGTGTTTTCTCCTTTGCACCCTCTCTTTGCCTCCATATGACAGATAGTAAAGAACTAAACTAACTTTTCCAATTCTCTCTTCTAGTGACTACATTATCAAAGAGAAGACAGTGCTGTTACAGAAGAAAGACAGTGAAGGGTTTGGATTTGTGCTGAGAGGAGCCAAAGGTGAGAACTTCACTTCTGACACTTACAAGGGATCAATAGCATTTTCTTTCGTTGCTTGTGACATCTGAATAGTAGTACCTTTGTCCACTGATGAATTGCCATAATTAATTTTAACAATATAAGGTGTCATTGATTCCTGCTTGTTATGACACATCTGTGAACACAGACATCTTACATGATGGACTCCTGTACGCCTCTGGTAATGGACTGGTGCTGGCATCCTTCTCCATTGTGACAAAATATCCTAGGGTTTGAGTCTGGAGATGCTTTGACCTTTATTTGCCTGACATCTCACACAGAGGGAATCCCAATATTAAAGTTGAAATCACAAGAAACACTTGTGCCTTTACTAACTGAGAATTTCCTTTAAAAGAAGGCCTCTCTTCTCTTTACTATTTTTGTGTCATGTTGGTCATGTGCAGCCACCTCTAGTAAGCACACATCTTATGATTTAGCATTAAAAGTTAACACATTATAACCTTCTTCTGGGATTAAATCTGTGTTGTCTCCAGGTCTGTATTTAGGGGGTGAGTGGTGGACTGCGTTTGATATATAAACAGTAAAATGTTATTGAACAATTCATTACTGCAGACAGAAGATCACGACAGGAAGAATGAATTAAGACAGTCCTCTAAAAAATAGACATTTAATAATAATTATTTGCACTTGAAGTGTGAACAGAACAGTAGATCTATATTAGCTGCATACACTATCAACTAATTCCCAGTACAATTAAGGGCATGAGATCATTTAGGGCCTCATTATGAGACTGGCGGTCTTGAGACTGCCAGCCTCGCGGTGGCGGCCAGGACCGCTACTGCTGTGGCAGTTTGACCACCACAATAAGACACTGGCGGTCAGACTGCCAGGGTTCTGCTATCTCCACTGGGATCAGTGATCCTGATGGGTTAAGGTGGATGGAGGTCGCAATCAGCCAGGGTGGCGCTTCATGCAGCGCCTCCGTGCTGATTACAACCTCGTTCTCCGCCATCCTTTTCATGGCAGTTTTACCACCATGAGAAGGCTGGTGGAGAACAGGTGCAGGAAGCCACAGGTGGACCCCTGCACTGCACTTGGCATGGACATTGCAGAAAGTGAACATTGTGAAGGTGCTGGTGCACCATGCAGGTGACAGCATTGCCGCTGCTCGATTTCGAGCCGGAGACAATGCTGCCGGCATTTACCGGCTAGGCTGACGGGTGGAAACCGTTTCCGCCCATCAGCCTAGCGGGAAACTCCTAATAGGTCCAGCGGAGTGGTCGCCACTACGGCGGCAGCCGCCCTGTCTGGAGTTTGGCAGATGGGTGTTCCCGTCCGCCAAACTCATAATTAGGCCCTTAATGTTTAATCAGTCAGTCTTTAAACATGAGATCGTTGTTATCACGGTAAACTTCAAGCATTACTTAAATATCTGCTGATTCCTGCATTATCCAAGGAAGGCAGTATCGAGGTTTGTTTGTCCCGTTCCCATGGAATCAGAACTGGATAGAAATTGTTCACCCATCTTCTAATGCCTTTGTTGGAGAAGAAATTCTGGGTTCTGTCAGCTGAGTCTTTATCCCGGCATAACGTAAGCTGGCTCCAGAGATATTCATGATTAAAAAAACACCCATGTCTACCGGTTCATTTTTAGGGTCGAGCGTGCAAGCGCTCTGGCCCCTGCTCTGTGGGCTTTTAACCACTGCCATCAGTTTGGTTGGTTTGTGGGCATGCTTTTTTAAAATCGCTTGATTTTATTTGTGAAAGGCATGCATACGCCATACCTTTTCAGATGTTTAGCCCTCCTCGAGCGCATCGGCCAACTACTGAAAACTTACGAGACTCCATGTTTTCAGCATGGTTTCTGGACTACTTTTTATTTTTATTTCCTATGCAGCGCAATCTCGCTGCACATTTGCTGATACGTTTGACTGCGAGCGAACTTGTTTCGTTTTGTGTGCTCCTTCACGCTCATGGTGTGGCAATTTAAATCAGCTCCCTTATGTAAAACTGTATGAATTTTCATTTTATGTGGCAATAAAAGTCTGGTTAGAACTTTACAACGCTAATAGCTCTAAGTCGAGCAAATGCGAGACCCATTGCATTGGAAATGGTTGTCCTTAGTTGCCGGTATTAATTCTATATAGGTATTATGAGGAGCTAACCTAAAGACATATTTTGATTCTGGTTAATGTTAATTAACTGATTTCATGTTAAAATGCACAACAGTGCTAAACATATACAGGGAGTGCAGAATTATTAGGCAAGTTGTATTTTTGAGGATTAATTTTATTATTGAACAACAACCATGTTCTCAATGAACCCAAAAAACTCATTAATATCAAAGCTGAATATTTTTGGAAGTAGTTTTTAGTTTGTTTTTAGTTTTAGCTATGTTAGGGGGATATCTGTGTGTGCAGGTGACTATCTCTGTGCATAATTATTAGGCAACTTAACAAAAAAAAATATATACCCATTTCAATTATTTATTATTACCAGTGAAACCAATATAACATCTCAACATTCACAAATATACATTTCTGACATTCAAAAACAAAACAAAAACAAATCAGTGACCAATATAGCCACCTTTCTTTGCAAGGACACTCAAAAGCCTGCCATCCATGGATTCTGTCAGTGTTTTGATCTGTTCACCATCAACATTGCGTGCAGCAGCAACCACAGCCTCCCAGACACTGTTCAGAGAGGTGTACTGTTTTCCCTCCTTGTAAATCTCACATTTGATGATGGACCACAGGTTCTCAATGGGGTTCAGATCAGGTGAACAAGGAGGCCATGTCATTAGATTTCCTTCTTTTATACCCTTTCTTGCCAGCCACGCTGTGGAGTACTTGGACGCGTGTGATGGAGCATTGTCCTGCATGAAAATCATGTTTTTCTTGAAGGATGCAGACTTCTTCCTGTACCACTGCTTGAAGAAGGTGTCTTCCAGGAACTGGCAGTAGGACTGGGAGTTGAGCTTGACTCCATCCTCAACCCGAAAAGGCCCCACAAGCTCATCTTTGATGATACCAGCCCAAACCAGTACTCCACCTCCACCTTGCTGGCGTCTGAGTCGGACTGGAGCTCTCTGCCCTTTACCAATCCAGCCACGGGCCCATCCATCTGGCCCATCAAGACTCACTCTCATTTCATCAGTCCATAAAACCTTAGAAAAATCAGTCTTGAGATATTTCTTGGCCCAGTCTTGACGTTTCAGCTTGTGTGTCTTGTTCAGTGGTGGTCGTCTTTCAGCCTTTCTTACCTTGGCCATGTCTCTGAGTATTGCACACCTTGTGCTTTTGGGCACTCCAGTGATGTTGCAGCTCTGAAATATGGCCAAACTGGTGGCAAGTGGCATCGTGGCAGCTGCAAGCTTGACTTTTCTCAGTTCATGGGCAGTTATTTTGCGCCTTGGTTTTTCCACACGCTTCTTGCGACCCTGTTGACTATTTTGAATGAAACGCTTGATTGTTCGATGATCACGCTTCAGAAGCTTTGCAATTTTAAGAGTGCTGCATCCCTCTGCAAGATATCTCACTATTTTTGACTTTTCTGAGCCTGTCAAGTCCTTCTTTTGACCCATTTTGCCAAAGGAAAGGAAGTTGCCTAATAATTATGCACACCTGATATAGGGTGTTGATGTCATTAGACCACACCCCTTCTCATTACAGAGATGCACATCACCTAATATGCTTAATTGGTAGTAGGCTTTCGAGCCTATACAGCTTGGAGTAAGACAACATGCATAAAGAGGATGATGTGGTCAAAATACTCATTTGCCTAATAATTCTGCACCCCCTGTATAGGATTCAAGGTGTTATTGATTCGTCTCTTCAACGCCTGTCCACTTTATTGAATGCCTAAATGGCATTCTTCTGGGTCAAGTATCTATTTAAACCGGAGCTTATATCGGAATAAAGGTTGGACGGACATATTGAAAGCAACTACACCTTTGCAGATGTGTCATATTTTCAACTTTTTTCACTGCACATTGTGGTGAAGTTAATTGGAATCTAAACAAAATGGGCATATATGCAGGCAATGTTTGATCACATTAGGTGGACTAATCTTTATACAGATGCTCCATTCAAAGTCAGCCATGTATTTGGTAATTTTTCAGGCTATAAAGTGGACTTCCAAAAACCCGTGTGACGATATTAATAATGATTCAGCTTGGGCATATCCGTATATGCCAGTCAACACAGCACTTTCATATTTCCTTGGCTCAAAAATACATTTGATTAAGGCTGTGGTAATGTAAAATGACTTCTTTATGAATGCATATCTAGTTTATAATGTGAAGAATTGGAACACAAAAGCCTCCCAGCTGCCTTTTCCTCCCACCTCCCTACTTTTTTTTTTTTTTTTTTTTAAATATTTGTATTGATTTTCAGTACAAATCTGCTTACCATAATTTTGCTTTTACAGTGACAGAATATTATTGTACTGTTATAGGATATACATTCAAAACAAACAATAAAAACTTAACTTAGGTCTAGATATAATATTCAAAATGTATTTGACTGCTGTACCTGGGTGATAGGGTTGGTTATGCTCTTTCCTGCTAATATGCGTTTTGTTTGTGGTGGTGGGGAGTATCCGGACTGATGTCTGACTATGGCGTGTGATGCTGTAGTGCTTGTTGCACTTATTCTAATTGTTTGCTCAGTTCTTGTTAGCAGCTGTATGTTGTGGCAGGTTGGGGGTGTGGGAATGGAAGCACTTTCAGTCCTTGTGGTGTATCTTGACTGGCTCATTTGATTATATTAGAGGTAGTCGGGTGTGTGACTATTTATCCAGAGGCCGATACTTAGTCGAGTTCGTGGCGGCCTTTCATCGTTCTTGGCCTCCAGTCTGCTTACTATAATTTCCCAGGCTTCGCAACCTGTGTGTTGTTGGCCCTCCCTTGCTAGTTTACGTAGTACGAGAAGTTCTGCGCGGGTCCATCGCAATGTCATGTTGTGCCAGGTTTTCAAATCTGGTGCTATGGGCGCATTCCAATTCATAGCTATCAGTCTTTTGTACATCACATATGCTAGATCTGTGAACTTATGTAGGTGCCTATGTTTCTTTTCTCTCGGTCTTAGCCCCTGAAGGCAGGATTTAGGCTAAACTGTGAGCGCCAGACCAGTCAACTCTGAAACCTCTTCTACAACTCCACTCCATTCCCTGTTCACTTGGGCGCATTCCCAGATCATATGATAAAAATGTGCCATTGGGGTGTTGCATCTAGGGCAGGTTGAGTCCGATCCGAGGAACATGCGTTTAATCCTGGCTGGTGAAAGGTACGTTTGGTGTGTATCATTAAATTGTGTATAGCGAAATCTGGGATTTCCCGATTCCCCCCGTGTGTGCTGTAAAACTTTCAGCCATTCCTCTTGCAGTAAAGGGCTTGGTAGAACTGCATTCCATCTTTCCCTTACATTCTCCAGGTTGGGTTCAGGGAGTTTATTCAGGGTTTTATATAAGTTCGACACTACCTTTATTTGATTGTCATTTTGTAACATGTAGTGTAGTGTAGGGGAGATCGCTGGTTCTTGCTCTCCAGCCTACCATGCCTTCATAATTGCGTGACATATAGCTTAATATGTTATAAATTGCCCAGTATTCACTGCTGTAAGAGCTTGCATAGATTCAAATGACATCAGTTTTCCCTCTTCGAAGGAGTCTCCTGCTGAAAATATACCCGCCTCTGCCCAGGACGATAGCGAGTGTGTCTTAGCCGCGTTGACCCATCCAGGAATCAGTCCCAGTGGTATAAGCGGCGAATAGGGGAGCGAACTGTGGCTGTTTTGAATGTACCTCTTCCAACATGAATGTGCTGCTAGCATTAACGGATTTTCAGACGTCCCTTTCGGTATTTTATTTGTTAGCCAAATGATCAGGGGTTTTCCCTGTAGTCTCGCCTGCACCTACGCGGACTCCGCCTGTGTGGGTCTATGCATCCAGTTCAATATCCACTGTAGCTGTGCTGCCCCACAGTAGAGTTCGAAGTTGGAGGCTCCCAGGCCACCCACACTTATTGGGCGCTGCAGTGTGGTAAGTGTGACGTGCGCTCTGCCCCCTCCCCATATTAGCTGCAGCAGGATAGTGTTCAGGTCGCGGAAGAAACTCTTGGAGATCAATAGGGGCAGAGCCGCAAAGTGATATAGCAGTCGGGGTTATAATAGCATGTTTGCCACTGCTACTCTGCCCAGGGATGACAATGGTAGTTTACACCAGAATTGCAGTGATCCCTTCATAGAAGCCAGTGCTCTCCCCAAGTTTCCATCTCTGAGGTCCACAATTCTATGATATATGTAGACCCCCAGATATTTAAACATATCAAAGCACCATTTCAATTGTCCCACTGGGGCCCTATCTTTCCTCAGCGGGGACCATATAGTTAGTCGGAACACACTCGATTTTTCCCAGTTTACCCCCAAGCCCGACATCTCCCCGAATTCAGTCAGGAGTGAAATTACTAGGGGTATCGTCTCGCTCCCTTTTCGCACGTATATTAGAACGTCGTCTGCATATAGTGATATAACATGGTGTAGCCTATTCCTGACTATTCCCCAATTATTTCCCATAGACCGTAGACGAGACGCTAGCGGTTCCATTGCTATAGCGAACAGCAATGGAGATAAGGGGCATCCCTGCCTGGTACCTCTAGCGATCGGGAAGCTTTCAGATATGACCCCTCCTGTTTTCACCCGGGCTTGTGGACTGGCATACAATGTCTGAACTCACTGTGTGTTGTTATGGCCGATACCCATTTTCCGCATGGTGGCGAACAGAAAGTCCCACCCTAGTGTATCAAAAGCTTTCTCAATATCTAGCAAAAGCACCATTTCATCCCATGCATCTGGGGGGGGTGTTTCCCATTACGCTCAGCAATCTACGGATATTTCAAAAGGTATTGCGTTTTGGGATGAAACCCTTTTGGTCTTCGTGTATCAAAGTATGCATGATGGGAGCTAACCTGTTAGCCAATATTTTGCCTAGGATTTTACAATTGAGATTTAGGAGTGAGAGTGGCCTATAGGATTTAACGTCTGTGGGATCTCGTCCTTGCTTAGGGAGAACCACTATCATTGCCTCTCTCTGTGTTGGGGGCAGTAACTTACGGCGCCATGCCTCCTCAAACAATTTCAGCAAGTGGGGCTTTAAGTGTTTCGAATACCTCGCGTAGTATTCTATAGGGAGGCCGTCTATACCTGGCGCTTTGTTCCTGGGCATCTGTCCCAGCGGTAAGTCCAGTTCCTCCATTCCTAGTGGGGCCTCCAGCATATCCCCATCCGCCTGTGTTAGATGCGCCAAATGTGTTCCTGCTAGAAAAGATTCAAGTTGTTCGGCTGCGCATACTGTGCATTTGGTGTAAAGGTTCATGTAATAATCCCTAAACGCCCCGTTTATCTCTTCTTGCGTAGTGGCCATTCTGCCGTCTACTAGCTTTATGGCCCCTATGGGAGCCTGCTGACGGTTCCCACGAAGGAGCCACGTCAGCAGCCTGCCTGATCTGTCCCCCTCTGATTGTAGGCGCATTAAATGATATTTGTGGTCGTGCCGGCGGAGACGAGAATCTGTTTCATTGAATTTTATGCGCGCCTCCTTTATCACTGTGTGAGGAGTCTCCCCTTGTGCTACTGCAATTTCCATTAATCTCAATTCCTTTTCCAACTTACTGATTTCTACGTGGAGGGCGCGTCTTACTCCCCATGTGGACGAGATACAGTGTCCGCTGATAAGCGCTTTATGTGCTTCCCACTCTGCTGCTCTTGTGTCTGTGGAATTTTTATTAATTTCCCAGTACTGACTCAGTGTCGTGTTCAGGCCTTCTGCAAATGCTTGGTCCTGGAGGGCTTCCACTTGTAATCGCCAAGTGGGGACCAACGACCGTCTCCTGCCCCAGTTTAATGTCAGCCTGAGCGGCGAATGATCCGACAGTGTTTTGGCCAGGTGTTCTGTCTCATTGGTCAATGCACACATTCCAAGGACCCCCATATTATATCTATTCTAGTGTGTACTTTATGAGGTATTGAGTAAAATGAGTATTCCCTCTGTTGGGGATGTTTCATGCGCCATATATCATAGAGCCTCATGTCGTCTGCCCAGGTCGACAAGGAGCATCTGGCATTCCTGTTTGTTAGTCCTTCCGAGGGGGTGTTTGATCTGTCTAACACAGCATTCGGTATGCTATTAAAGTCGCCCCCCCATATGGCCGGGGCTGCAGGGTTTACCAATAGTGCTGAAGTGAGCATCCCCAGGAATTCCACTAGCGCATTGTTGGGAGCGTAGATCCCTATTAATGATAATTGTCTCCCATCTAATTGCCCCTCTATTACCACATATCTGCCCCCCTGGTCTATCTTATACGAGGTTTGGGCAAATGGTACGCCACCTGCTATCCATATCAACACTCCTCTGGCGAAGGCTGAGTATGTTGTGCCTGTTATCTGCCCACCCCATTTCCCACTAATCTCCTGCAAGTCAGACTCCAGAAGATGTGTTTCTTGTAGAATAGCGATGTGTACTCTCTGGCGTCTGAGATGTGCATATACCCGAGCTCTGTTGCTTGGTGTACCCAGTCCTCTCACGTTCCAAGTGACTATTACATATTGGTGTGTATTAAGATTTGCGTGCTGAGTCATGTGGCATTGTATAGTGTACCTATATGAAACCCGATCCGGGTAGCAACACCAGTCTGGGCCACTACCACCCCCACAGAGTATAGAATTAGAGCTAGCAACCGCAGCAGTGATCCCTTTAATCTGAGTTGACCTATTGCATACAACTTAACTATCTCCCCCCGCTGCTCCCCCTGCTACTTCCCTCACACAACTACAAACGCTCGTTAAACTACATAACACACTACTACTTAAGAAAACCTGTATCCATGCGAATACCTGTGGGAGAGTTATTTTGGCAACCGGGTGTGGCTCTTATACGGAGCTCACATCCTTCCACAGACATGGTCTGCGTATGTGTATGGGCGCTTCCGGAATGTTGCCCCTCCACCCCGGGCCCGCATGTACTTTAACATTAGGCAATGTTCACAATAAAAGGAGTAGATTGTTCAAAAGATACTCACAGGTAGTAGCGGCGTGTTCCGGGTTGGTTCTAGGAACAATCCCACTGTCTCCCCGTGGCTTGTCACGCGGTTCGGGTGGATATGTGATGTAGCTGCTTGTGTTCACAGTTCATCCGCGGATCTAGGGGTGAGCTCCGGGCCCCCGAGCCCTTCTGCTAACGTGGAGTCCGAGTTAGCCGAGTCGGAGTCTGAATTGGTCGAGGGGGCCGCACGGAGTGCCTCAAGGAGTTTTGATTATGTAGGGGAGTTTCTGTCAGTACTTTTGCCCTTTCTTCTGCTGCCTGTTTTTCTGTGGGTTGACCCTTGGGGCGTTTCCTGATGCGCTTCCGCGATGAGGAGGTAAGTCATTCCTCTCCTTCCTCCCCTCCCCCCTGGGATTGTACGAAGCCTTTAGCATGCATCCACGTCCAGGCATCTTCAGGAGAGGTGAATATATGGGTGCGGTCGTCTGATATTACTTGCAATTTAGCAGGGAAAAGAAGGGCGTATTTAATGTTGTGCTCGCGGAGGCGTTGTTTGATTTTTACATAAGAGTTATGCTGTTTCTGTACCTCTTGGGTGAAGTCTGGGTAGGCATTAACCACTGAGTCTTCGCGTCGGAATGGGCCTTTGCTGCAAAATTGCTGTAATATTAGATCGCGATCTCTGTAGTTCAAGAATCTTGCTATCAATGGTCTAGGTGGTTGGCCCGGGAGCGGCGGTCTACCCGGGACTCTGTGCGCCCTTTCCACAGAGAAGAACTTCGATGGGGATCCATTTAGTACTTCTTTGATTAGCCATTGCTCTAAGAATATTTCTGGGCTCTGTTCTGATAATTTCTCAGGGAACCCTAGGAAATGGACATTATTGCGCGAGATCTGCTTTCTGCTTCCTCAGTGTGACGCCATAGGATCTTCACCTCCGCGTCCAATCTTTGAATTTGTTTTTGATTGTCCAGGACTGTAGGTTCCGTCGCATTTAAGGCATCTTCCGTCGCCTTCACTCTTACAGTTGCGGTGGTCTACTCTGAGTAGATTCAAGTCTTGTGATACTGTATCTATCCTGAGTTCCAGAGAGGATTTAGTGTCCATGATCGATTGTAGTACTTTTTTTAATTGTGTGGATTGGGCTTGTAGTGTGTTTTCCAGCGACTGCAGTGTCCGAAGTAGCTGGTGCCGGTCCAGGCGCATTTTGTTCTTGTTTTTTTGCGGCTTTAGACTTCCCGGCCATGTTGCATGCCTGTTGGGTAGTTCTCGTGGAGCAGGGCAGTGTTGATGTGTACTGCTTGAGTCTCTGGGTCTGCAGTTGGCACAGGAGCGCTCCTCAGTTTGTGATTCTTCGCCGTGGTTGGGCCGGGCTTGTCTACCACTCCCCCCGGTCGAGCCGGACAGCGGCGGCGCAGGACGGGGGCCGATAGCTAGTAAACACTGTCACTGATACTTGAATGTCCTGGGACAGGAGCGTGTCCTCTCTTTCAATGTGCCCAGCCACCACCAACAAAGCGGGGTTCGGGGCTCCCTGGGTTACCAGAGCCGACCCACAGCGGGCACCGCCCTGGTATATATATGTGGCCACTGACAGAAGCAGGAAGTGAAGGCCGGAGAAGGAGGTCAAAGGATGAGAGATAGCAAGGCGGGGGGGAGAGAACCCAGTCCCTCCTGACCAATCAGCCCCCCACTCAGACCAAAGGTGTTATTGCTCCTGCTCTGTGGGGGGAAGAGAGTTCAATTATTGGTGGTGTGGAGGGAGTTGCCCTTCAAACATATGGGCGTCAACGCCAGCCACGGGTGTTCCCTTTCTGATCCAGAGAGGCTCTCATTTTAGTGTGCCGCACCCTCACCGCAGTCTCCGTCTCGATGCAACTGCTCAAGACGGCAAGTACTTACTGCGGGGCGGCGTGCGGCACACAGTGGTGTTGCTGCAGTGTTAAAGCCCAGCCTGCAGGGCATCAGGCATGCTCGCGAGCTGTGCCGGCCTCCCGGCCGCGGCGCGTCTGCTCCCCCATTCCTGCTCCGTAGCTATTAGGGCGTCCCGCCCGGTTGAGGTGAACCGCGTCGAGCGCAGCAGCCGCCGGCATCCGATGGAGGGGGGGAGCAGGGGGGATAGAGGGGAGAAGCCGTGTGATGATACGGCTCCCCCCGATGGGAACCCCCCCTCCAACTCGCCCCCCTCACCTCTCCGCTTTCTTCCAGTCGCCGAGGCGCGCAGCCCAGTGCCGTCCCGGACTCCGCAGGCACCTGCCGTCGTGCGAAGTCGCGGCCTCCGATCGATTCGCGGCTCCCCACCAGGATTGATCTTCTCGGCCTCTCTTTCAGTGCCGCTTGGACCTGCAGCAGCCCAAAGGGCGCCAGGGCCAGAGTACGGCATTTTAGGCGCCTAGCCTCACTCCGGGAGCACCCCGCAGGGTGATTACCGTGAGCCCGAGACAGAGCTCACGGATTAGGCGTTCGATACGGCCGCCATTTTGGCTCGCCCCTCCCTATTTAATGGCGGCCGCTGCACGGTAGGACAAGCAACCTCACTTACCTAGTCAGTGAACTGCTCTGCTACCTCCTAACTCCACCGGCAAGTGAAGCCTTTCTGTCCTCTGAACTCTGACCTCTGTCAGGAGTTCGAGGACCTCCTCCACCGCAGGCTTCTGCCTGCGCCTCATCCCTGGTGCCTACTGGGAGAGCTCTGCTCTTCTGCTAGCTGCCCTCTGCCTCTTTTTCTCTCTTTTCCTCTTTTGCCTCTTTTTACTCTGTGTGCTGTTCCTTTTGTGTTCTGTTCCTTTTGTGTCTTTTGCTTTCTGCGTTTACTCTCTCTTCCTTGTTTTTCTCCCCTCACTCCGCTCTCTCTTTTTCACTCTCGCTCTCCCCTCTCTCTCACTTCCCCACCGCTGATGCCCCTGTGGCCCCGCCCCCTCCTCTCTCTCGTGCTCTATCCCCGTCGCTGCTGTCCGCGCGGCCTCCCACCCTTTTTTTGCGCTGTTTTCCGCTCCCACCTCCCGGCTGTCATCTCCCCCCACCCCCAACTTAATGGTGGCCGCACCGAAGGCGGGTCTAAGGCAAGCCCGTCTGCGCCTGTCCGCAACCCAAATGTGACCAGCGCCAGGACCCCTGGTCCTGCCACCCGCCACCTCTACACAGCAGCTGAACTCATCACACTCAACCCAGGATGCAACAACAACTGCAAGCAACACACACGGTCCCATCAGCTGCTTCTGCTGCCGTCAAACCTGCACCACCACCAAGACCCCGGACCCAGCACAACCCACCCGCAACAACTCTCCGAACCCGAAAAACCTGAAGTGCATCCTCCTCAACGTCCGCTCCCTCAATAAACATGCCACTGAAATCTGGGACCTCCTTGGCAGCACCACCCCAGACGTTGCATTCCTCACCGAGACCTGGACCAACAACACCTCAGGCCCAGACATCGCCATCGCCATCCCCCAGGGATACAAGATCACCCGGAAAGATCGCCCCAGCCGCTATGGGGGGGGGGAATCGCCATCGTCCAAAGGTCCAACCTCCACCTGAACACACACTCCGAAGACTCCAAAGAAGTCACAAACCTGATGGAACACCTCCATTTCAAGCTACACACCAGCTCGACATCCACCATTAGGTGAACTATCATCTACCGGACCTCACACACCTTTCGCCGACTCCATCACGGACTTCATCTCCGCACAAGCCATCGCAACCACCAACTATACACTGCTGGGAGACTTCAACTTACGCCTTTAGAATCTACAAGACCCCAACACCGCACCCCTCCTAGTCAGCCTCCACAACACTGGACTCTGACAGATAGTGACAGAGCAAAAACACTCTGCAGGACACACCCTTGATCCGATCTTTACTACAGGAACCTCCGTTACCTTCAGCCACACCACAGAACTCCCATGGACAGATCACTGATGCATCCACTTCACCTTCAACACACCCACCATCACCAGATCCCAACTCCAGCCATTGCATAGAACCTGGTCAAGAATAACCGACGATCACCTCACTGCCACCCTCACCATCGCCGCCCCCACCATCGCAGCAAACGATGACCCAAAAACCGCAGCACCTTCTACAACTGGATCACTGACTGTGCCAACACCAAAGCCCCCCTCAAAAAGAACGACAACACTCACGCAAAGAGAGCCAGCTGGTTCACCCCCGAACTCCGAGAATCAAGACGCACCTGTTGCCGCCTCGCAGCAACTTCAGAGCCTGCACCACCAACTCACCAGAAACACCAGAAAGAAGGCTATCCAAGACAGGATCTCCTCACAGCAAGGAACTCTTCAGCATCATCAATTCACCCAACCCAACAGTGAAACAACGGATATCCCACCCTCACAGGATCTATGCGACAGACTCAACACCTACTTCCACCACAAAATCAAGACCATCTACGACAGTTTCAACAAGGACAACCCCCCCTTCCAAACCCTGACACCAACAAACCTTCAATCTCCACTTGGACACTCCTCTCCACTGAAGATACATTGCAAACCATGAACTCCTTTCACTCTGGGCCCCCACGGACCCATGCCCCCAACATGTCTTCAACGGAGCTGCAGACACCATTGTCCCCAAGCTCCTCCTCACCATCAGCTGCTCACTAGCTGCCGCCACCTTCCCTGACGACTGGAAACATGCCGAGATCAACCCCCTCCTCAAGAAACCCTCCGCTGACCCCACCGACCTAAAAACTTCAGGCCCATCTCCCTACTTCCATTTCCTGTGAAAGTCATTGAAAAAGCAGTCAACAGCCAACTCACCACGTTTTTAGAAAACCACAACATCCTCAACATCTCCCAATCTGGATTCAGGTCAAACTACAGCACCGAAACAGCCCTCTTGTCCGCAACAGACGACATACGCTCCCTACTGGACAAGGGAGAGATGGCGGCACTCATCCTACTTGACTTCTCAGCAGCTTTCGACACAGTCTCCCATCACACCTTGATAAGCAGAAATTAGTTGTAATCCAGTATAATGGATCAGCTGCCACATAGTGAGATAATATCTACAGGTAAAAGCATCAGATTCCAGTTTCTCTTAAATGGGCCTCCCACTAGCTAGGACTTTACTGATGATCTATCATAAATATTTGCGGATGCACATGCAGATAAATAAAACAATGTCTAGAAGCTTCTACCAGCAAGCTTAACCCCTTTCTGTATTAACACCCCCCCCCCCACACACACTAACATAGAATAAAAATGAATTGAGGCATCTAGGAAGACAATATTTTCTTCAGGTAGCCTCACCTTCAGGTCAATCAATGCCAGCTGCTTGCTGAGAAGATACTCCCATGCATTATGGGATATGTTTTCAGAGATATTGTCAGCAGTCCCAGAAGAATTTTGCAGCAACTTGGCACAGACAATTGAAGATGTCCAGGATGCTGCCAAGTATGCCATACAGTCAGGCCTGGACACCTCCGACTGTTAAGACAGAGCAGTCAGCACAAGTGTGGTGCTCCAGTGCCATGCATCAGTGAGTTCCACTGGCTTTTTGGGACTGTTCAAGCATTGCTCATGGATAAGCGTTTTGACAGGTCTCACTTTTTTGGAGAGAAGGCTATCTCTGCCCTTGAGCGGTGTAAATAAAGTAGTGCCACCACATTCTCCCTCATTCTGTCCATTCCAGCAAGGCAGTATCCCCAAACACTTTTCCTGTTCAAGACATCGCTAAGGGTTTCGCCTACAATCATCATTATGGCCTCGGGACCCTGACACCAGGCACCCCCTTTCCTTTCAGATGAAGAAGTCAACATCCAGGCCATCCGGGACAGGGACCTTAGTAGCCCCCAGCCCCTGTGATAGCAGCTTCCAAGCCAGTTTAGTTTGCCCTTAAAGGCACATGACCACTCTGTGGAAGCCAGAATCAGTCATTTTCTAGCAATCCATAACATCACTCAGGTTTGCACCACATTTTTTTTACCCTCATCAGATCGGCTTCAAGTGGAACATTATTCAATTTTTCTGCAGGAAGTTCAGGCTGCTTTGGCAAAAGGAGCCATAGAGAGGGCCTTGGCCTCACAGATCGCAATTGTGGGTTGTTTTCACATTATTTCTTATTGCCGAAAAAGGGGGAAGGCCTTCATCTTATTTTAGATCTTCCTGTCAGTTTGTCAGGAGGAGAAATTCAAGATGCTCACACTGATCCAGGTTCTGTCTGCCCTGAAACCAGCAGACTCAGTGGTGGCGCTGGATCTGCAGGACCACTATAGCACCCACAGGCGCTAATTATGGGTAACGGTGGACCATTAGTATTTTCAGATTTTCAGTTTGCAGTGCTCACTTTTAGCATCACAAGAGCCCCTTGGGTGCTCACTAAGGTGAGGGCGATGGTTGCAGCATACCTTTGGAGGTCGGGTACTAGTCTTACCCTATTGTGACAGCTGGCTGTTGAAGGCAGGCTTGGCACAGTCATTGTGGGACGACCTCCAGATGGCTGGGGACTTCCTTACATTCCTGGGTTCACGATCAATGTGCTGAAGTCATACTTGACTCCTTCGCAGAGGCTCCCTTTCATCAAAACCATCCTGGATATGCTGTACATTTGAGACTTCCCTCCAGATCAGCGAACCCAGGGCATTCAGGCCATGATCTCGATGTTTCAACCTCCCGTCCTGGGTCGTAGTGTGGGTATTTTGAGGCTTTTTTGCATCTGACATCCTGCTCGTCAACCATGCCAGATGGCATTTCCAGTCTCTGTAGTGGGATATGAAGTCTCAGTGGTCTTAACATCTAGGTTTTATAGGAAAGTGCAGCAGATCTTCAGTGCTCTGGTGGGTGCTCTACTGCAGTTGGACCAGTGGTAGAACACTCTGACTGTCCCACCCATAGCTAAGGACAGTGACATAGTCTTCACTGTTGGGTTGGCTTGTTCATCAGGGAGAGGTAGTGATCTGAGGGCTCTGGCAGAGGTTTGTCTGTTGGCGTTCAAAGCATTCCTGTCATCAATCAAGGAGAGAGTTTTCAAGTCCTCCGAGACCACACCACTCCAATGTAGTATTGCCACAAGCAAGGCTAGTTAGGGTTTTGGGCTCAGTGTCAGGAGGCCCTGCACCTCTGGAACTGGCTAAAACGTCAAGACTTTACCCTGATTGCACACCACCTGCCTGGATCTGTAAACTCCAGGGCAGTCAAACTCAGATGGCAACGCCTAGTGGATCACGAATGGCAGTTACATCCGAGATAGTGCAGGGCATCTTCAAGCAATAGGGATAGCCCTAATTCGAGCTCCCTTCACTGTTGCTGAGAACGCACACTGTCAGCACTTTTGCGCACTGGAGTTCCCAAAAAGGCTCTCTCAGAGACACAGTCTCCGTAGAGTGGACTATTGGACGACTGTATGCCTTCCCACTGCTACCTCTTCTGCCCAACTTCTAAAGAAGATTAGTTATGACTGGGCCAAGGTGTCCTAATGGCTCTGGATTGAGCAACGAGAATCTGATATCCCAAGCTCTTGGGCATGGGCATCTGTCCTTCGATAAGCCTACCACTTAAGAAGGATCTTCTGTCGCAGCAGCATGGCAGGGTCTTGTATCGGGCCTTCTCAATCTACACATCCATACATGAAGACAGAGCAGCACCAGTTGACCACATTTGAGCTCCCCCCCAAAGTAGCAGATGTCATCCTTACAACCAGGTGTCCTTCTGCAAAGTCTGTGTATGCTGGATGCAGGGACAAATTTGTGGCCTGGTGTGGCGCATGCAATATGGACTAATTGCAGGCCAAACAGTCAGATGTATTACCATTAGTTTTGTCTTGGACCCAGCAAGGACTTGCAGTGGGCTTGGGTAAAGGTTATCTATTGGCCCTTGTGTCCTGTTTTGGCAAATCACCTACTGTGGTTTCTCAAAGGTTTCATCCATGTTCTTTCTATACCCATCATCCTTACTTTCCAAATGTGTAGCCTTACTGAGCCATTGTACAACTGGTCTCTACTTCGCCTGACTCTGAATAAGTTCTTTCTCATCGCAATAACCTTAGGTTGTGGTGTGAGTGAACTTCAAACTTTATCAGTCCACCTAACCTAAACCACTTTCTTTCTGGACAAAGTGGAGCTGAGGAGTAGAACAACCTTTATGCTAAAAGTTGTCACTACTTTTCACATCGGACAGTCCATCACTCTTCTGACATTCTTTGCCCCACCTCGCCCCTCAAAAGAGGAAGAAAGTCTCCATCATTTGGATCCCAAAAGAGTGTTCAGCCTTTACATTGATTGTACCAAAGACTATTGTGTTGATGATCAGCTCTTTATGCGGTTCTCCTGGTCAAAGAAAGGCATTACAGTGCAGAAAAGGACTTTGTCCAGGTGGAAAGTCTTCTGCATTAAAACCTGCTATGTGACGGGTAGGCAACAGCAGCTTCCATTAGGGATGAGGGCCCATTCCACCAGGGCCAAGGTGTGCCTGTCCTTGTTATTTGAGAAACTGCATCATGGGCATCACTGCACGAGGCGGGCATTTTGGCTGTTTGGTCTTGCAAGACTTTTTGATCTGAGTCATTCCACAGTCCCACCACCTGGGAGGTACTGGTTTGATATATGTTCTACTAAAGATGAGGAATCTGCGGTTAGAAGTATCCATCATCAGAACAAATTACTTACCTTTGGTAATGCTGCTTATGTTGGATGCTCTTTGTAACTGGAGATTTCTCACTGCCCACCCCCCTCAGTGTTTTGTGGAAAGGACTCTTTTTTTTCCTCCATATAAAAAGTCCCAGATTAGAGATCTCACACTGGTAGTGCCTATGTGCGGCTCCAGCCATCACTTCTGGAGTGGAACGAGATCGACATGGACATGCTCAACGACCCAATGCCGCGCTTCCTGTTCCAGTCTTAGAAATGGGGATATTCTAAAGAGGTTGAATCTATGGTTAAATATAGGCCCTCATTTTAACCTCGGTGGTAAAAACCACCTACTGCCGCGGCGACAGCCACCAAAAGACTGTCGCTGCGGCTACCAGCCGTCCGCCTTATTATGACCACAGCCGGATTTCCGCCACAAGAATGGCGGAAATCCAGCTGTGGCCATGCCGGCGGATGGCGGTAAGGTGGCGCCGCTGCCACCAGCAGCGCCACGCAAGTAGACCGCTGCCAGCCGTATTATGACCAATATTATGGCCTGGTGGTGTACTGCTGGCGGGCGCTGATGGCGGTAGCAGCGCCCCGTGCCGTCCCGTCTTCTGCCGGAGGACCCCCTGGATCCAGGTTAGTCGGGTCTCTGACAGGGGAAGGGGGTGGGGGGTGTTGTGTGTGTGGGGGTGAATGTATGTGTGTGCGTGAATTCAGGTGTGTGTTGAGTGTTGAATGCGTGTGTGCATGTACGGACGTGAGTACGTGTATGTTGTGAAATGTGAATGCGTGTCTGCGTGTATGTTTGAAAGTGTGTGCGGATGTGTGTGTGAATGGATGTATGCTTGCATGGAAACACGTGGGAATGGGTGTGTGTATGCATGTGTGTGTGTGTGTGTCTGAAGGGGGGCGCGAATGTAGGGGTGTGAGGGGGTAAATGGAGTGTAAGGGTAAGTGTAAGACCCCTATCAGTGACAGGGAAGGAATTCCCTGTCACTGATATGGCCTACCGCCATGGTTTTCGTGGCGTTACGAACGCCACAAAAACCATGGTGGTAGGCGGGGCCATAATCCCGCAGGCAGCACAATGGCAGCTGCCGGGCTGGAGATGGATATCTCCAGCCCGGCGGCTGTTACCGCCATAGCGGTTGGAGTGGTACATTGGCGGGTTGGCTTCAGCCAACCCATCAATGTCATAATATGACAGTAAGTACCGCCAGCCTGTTGGCAGTACTTACCGCCATATTATCGCCGACTGCTGGGGTCGTAATGACCCCCATAGTTTCCACCAGAAAGAACAATATTGAAGGTACTTAACTTGTTCTTCAAGTAATTGTCTTGTGATCTCTGGATAGCTGTTCATATGCGATAAATATTTAGGTACACCACTGTCTTGGTATTTTGCTTCTAGAAACATGAATTATTACTACCTTTGGTTTAAGGTTTAAACAGATTACTATCTGGATTATTACTTCTTTTGGTGTAACAGCTTACCCTGTAGATTGAAAATTCTAAAATGTTTTGCAAAGGGTTAAGAATGCCATTATTTCCAGCTATTTGTCAGGACTGTGAGAGAATGATCTTAGTTAATTGCTTAAGGATTAAACATGTATATCATTACTGTTATCCCACAACTAGGAGTGTCTTGATTTTGAGGCTTTTGCCTTCCTATTATCCATCTACACATTGTCTGCCAACTGGAGACATGCATACACTGCTGACCTACTAGGAGTTGTAAATTTGATATAACTTTCCTCTTTTTCTTATATTCTTCTAGAAAATGTAATATCTAGACTGAATTTATGAAACCGTGTTAGAATCCTTTCTTTCTACATCATCCATTTCTACTGATTATGGCCTTGAAGCCTGGAAACGTCTGCTGGGTAATCTGCTTCACATGGGATGAGTCACACCTTTGTATTGATTTTGGTCTGTAGAACTTCGGTTTTGTCGCCCTTGAGACTGAGTCATGGAATTGGCCAATTTATCAGAGGTAGCCTCAGAAGTTTCATCCATTAAGGTGTGTTCTAGGAATTTGTATCTCTGATAGATTGATCGTCAGACAATACCAAAACACATATGAAATCATCCTAAGGTTGCTGGTGTCACGGGCTACTCGTCCTTTAAGTCTCTGGCCAACTGGATCTGCAAAGTGGTCTTGATCCTTGTAGGTTCTGCCTTGACCAAGGTAAGGGCGGCCCTTTCTGGTAGCTACAGTGCTGCTGACGCTGGAACGCCAAAAGGCAGTCTGTGCCCTTTATAACAGAACTCCCTGGAACAAAAATAAGCAAAAAGGTAAGACTTCCAACAAGTAAACAATACTGGAAGAAACTGGAACAAGGGAGGAAAAAAACTGGAGAAAAAACAACAGGCACGAAGATCACCACCAAAGGAAGTGTTGCAGCGCAAGGAGAACAAGAATCACACTCCTTATATACCCTAAAACAGGAAATGACCAACAGGAAGAAAAAAGACACTATATTGGATTGGCAAAGAATCTCAGGAGAATATAGAGAAAGGCGCCATTTTGGAAAAAGGTCCTGAGGCATGCAGGGAAAAAGAAAGGCATGCTGGGATAAAGAAGAACGTGGCTCCTAAGTATAAAAATAAGAAAAGAAGAAAAGGAGAAAGAAGAGAAAAAGAAGAAACGAAGAAAGGAACAGTTTGCACCAGGTAAGTGAGGGGCTGGGGGAGGGGATGCCCATGCCTAATATCGAGGGCGTGCCACGCCCAGAACTCGCCGAGGCCCAATGTCCATTTTGGGGCCTCGTGCGAGGAAATATAGAACAGAAGGGGCGCGGCACGCCCGGCCGCCAGAAACAGGAACTGCAGCCGAGCTGAATGTTTAGCCCGCGCCACGGCCTGCCACGACAGCTGGCTGCGATGGCATCAAAACGCACAACCCCCCCATCAACCCTGTCCCCATAGTGGGGCAACATGACTGATCTGTGTCAAAATAGTGGAATAGAGTCCCTGGGGACATTCTTTTACTTTGAGTTACCATTGTCAATGCCTCCCTCACTCACAGATCTTCCCGGAAGCTCTCAAGACAGGCCAGATCCTCCCACTTCTAAAGAAGCTTACACTAGATCCTGACTACTTTCCCAATTACTGGCCCATCACTCATCTACCCTTCATCAGCAAGATCGTTGAAAAAGCAGTCTCCAAAAAGTACATCAGTACTGACTATCTCCTGCATATCTACCAGTCTGGTTTCAGAACACACAACAGCACGGAGACTGCCTTACACATCATAGATGATGCACTCTTGACCACAGATAAAGATACCCTTTGCAGCTTGATATCGGTCATCTTACTCTCATACACATCAGGCAATCGCATAAAGGCTGAAAGAGTAAAATGATAACATTTAACCATGCCCAAAGCTAGATCTTGCTGGGTGGTGGATAGAATATACAATAGCACATCAGACAAATGGACCTGGAGGAGGCCAGTTTGGGGTCTGCTGCACAAAACCACAAACTTGTTCCAGCAACAGGCTATTCAGTCTTTGTCGATAAATGCCTCACTGTCAAGATGTCATCAACTACCTCCAGAGGGAGATCGAAGGCATTTAGCTCGCACTGCTCAATTTCCATTCATGAAGATAGAGATTGTGAAGGCCAGGGTAGAGAACCCTGCCTTGCTGCTGTGACCGCAGATCCTCCCAGAGGGGAAGCTAGATCAGAGTGCTCAAGTGTCATATTTCTGGAACCGCTAGGATGACTTGGTCCTGGTCAGTTCTGATCGTCTTGAGAAATGTAGGCAGGAGTGGTATCAGCGGAAAGGCATACAGGAATCCTGGGTCCCACCTGAGGCGGAACAAGTTTGCGAGAGACGCCTTGGAAACTTCCTATGTGCAGAAGTGCTGACATTGTGTTTTCTCTGCGGTTGGAACAGATCAAGCCAAGGTTCTCTCCATTCACAGAAGATACTTTGTGCCAACTCCGGATGTAACTGCCATTCACCATCAGGAAGATTTCTTGGTACTTCAGTCATTTTCAGAGGCACTAAGCCTCCTGGCACAGGCTCTGTGATCCCACCTGAGGTGTTGTCCTTGAGTACTTATACCAGCTACCGCTTGGATGGCAGGAAGTATTTCAGCGGCTTCTGGTTGATATGGAGCTAGAATTCTTCCAAAGACCAGAGGCCTCGGATCTCCACCTCTCCCTTGTGGCCACCCAAGCTCAGTTGTGAAACATCTGTCAGCTCTGGGTGGAGAAAGGAAAGGCGTCTACCGCTGACACAGTCGCAGTAGAGTAACCAGCACTGCAGATTTTTTGTAGTCTCCTCCGAAATCTGAACTTGGTTGGAGAGGTCACCTTGATGTAGGGTCCACTGGGGCTTCATATCTCACTGTCGAGCCAGTAAAGGCCACCAGGCATGATCGACCAGCCGGATGCAGGTGTCCATCAATCCCTGCAGACTCAAAGTTGACCTCACTGAAACCCAGGATAGAGTCAGAAAGATTAGGATCATAATATGATTGTCTTGGACACTCTTGGGGAAAAGGCATGAAACCGCACTATGGCCATAATGGCTCCTATGTTGTGGCCCATCTGAGAAGCAGTCAGGTGTGACTTCAGCACATTGATAGTGGACCCCAAAGATGACAGGAGGTTCACTGCAGTCTGGAGGTGGTTACCGACTGTCTGAGGTAAACTCGCCTTCAGTAGCCAGTCTTCGAGGTAGGGAAACATTGGCACCCCTTATCTCCTGAGCTGTGCTGTCACAACCGCCATCACTTTCGTGATCACCCAAGGGGTGCTCATGAGACCAAAGGGTGGCACAGTGAATTTAAAGTGCTCCTGTCCCACTATGAACCGCAGGTAGCGCTGATGGGCCGGCAGGACGAGTATGTTAAAATAGGCATCCTGCGATCCAGAGCCACCATCTAGTCTCCAGGGTCGAGGGCAGACCACCTGGGTGAGGGTGAGCATTTTGAATTCATCCTTCCAGAGGAAGACATTGAGAGGGAGCAGCTCTAAAATGGACCGAAGACCTCCGTCCTTATTGGGCACCAGAAAGTAGCAGGAATAACAACTCCACTCACCCTACGTCTGGCGTAGGTACCTTCTTGGCAGTCTCTTTGGCCAAAAGGACTTGCATTTGCTGCAATAAGATGGAAAGATGATCCTCCATCAGTCACTCGGTGGATGGTGGAGAGTGCGGTGCCTTTGCAATCTTCAAGCCCTACTGACACTGGGAGATGTAGGAGAGTTTTCTCTTCCACTTCCACAAGACTGTGACCTTTGAAGAGGTTTGTCTTTCAGCTGCACAAACCATATAGGAAGAGTTTTCCATGCCCAGTGGATCATAGAGGTTATACAAGGCATTTCCCATTGCTCTAGAATGTTTGCCGCCTTCTCCTGATATTAGCTTTTTAGATGTTTCCACAAGCAGAAGTTCAAGATGGTGATTCTCCCATCTGACCCTTTAGGGACTCTGGCTACTTAGCTGGTTGAGACTTCCATGGTGCATACTTCCCCACACCTATAAGAAGTAGCTACTGGCAGTAGATAGGTTCTTACTGCTGGGAAACATTTTCAGTTATGGTCCTTCCCTGCTTGACTCCCAGAGTCAATATTAATCTCTTAGCAGTAGTTGCAAAATATATAGAGAGGAGGGGTTTCGCATCTTCTCCTGCTTGGACAACAGGCTTATCTAGGCCTGATCCTAGGAAGTAGTTTTCTGTCACGGCTGGAGCATAAAGGATCATGTGTGAAAACTTGTAATTTAAGGGAAGGTTGGGTAGTCTTTTCTGGTCTTGTAGCAGTTCTTCAGAGCAATTCTGGATACCGAGGAGTAAAAGGATGTCACCACCCCCGTAAAAGGTACAGCTTTTTACAATTAGTCTATCTTTTCCAGCAGCACATTCATCTTAACACATTTTAGGTTCACCACTCATTTGGATTTAATGACATTGTCCATCTTTTTGGTGTGTTAGTAGATACTGTAGATGAGATAGAGTAATGCTCCAGGCAGCAATAGAATCAGACTGCCAAGAGCTCAGTCCCACAACCTGCTGTGGGATACCATTCAGACTAAGCTAGCATCAGGTTATGATTGTGACAGGCGCATCCATTTCGGAATGCAAGCATGTCTGGGCAGTCGTGTGGTAAATGGTCTCTGGGATGAGACAGAAAGCAGTCTCCACATCATTCTTATGGTGCCTCAGGTGATCCACTTCATCCTGTGTGTATTTATTCCCTCTGTGCATGGCAAGCATGTCAAAGTGCATACAGATAATTCACAGTTATGTATAAGGTGGAGAAAATGCAAGAGGTAGTCCCAGGCACATTTGCAAAGGGGTGATGCTCTCTGCATCCCATCTGACAGGGGCAGAGAATGCCAATGTAGACTCCTTGAGCAGGCTCTTACTAGAGAACTGTTGTGATTATCTGGGGAATGTTGGGGAGCCTGGAATCTCGATGATACTGAGGTTCCATGTGTTGGCGTAGAGCTGGGAGGAGAGAGTTCCACGGCGGTTGGTGGGGGTTGGAAAGTGTATGTGCCTGCTGTGGGTTGGTGACTACCATTAAAGTTATTTTCTTGAAGTTATTCGCCTCAGCATCTTAACACTGGCGACGAGGTGACACTAACCCAGAACCCACAGATTTTTACCTTCAATTCCTGCTAGAAGAGAGCGGAGCCCCGGCGGCGGCTGGAAGGGAGCGGTCGGAGCGGTGGTGTGCGGCTGCCCCGGCTGTCCTGGCGGCAGCTAAAGCTGAGGCGGCAGTGTCCCGGTGGATGCGACACGGGACAACCAAGAGTCCCGGCGGCAGTTGAGGCTGTAGTGTCTCGGCGGCAGTGTCCCGGTGGTTGCAACACGGGACAACCAATGCCCGGAGGCACATGTCGGACATTAAACTCCCAGAGGCACACGTTGGAGTTTTCAGGCACAAGCCTTCAATTATGTCAGGTATTTTATCTGATTTTTGGACTTTTGGGATGCGCAAGCTTTTCTCTGCCAGCGCGAAGTAGCTGGCCGCGTGCCTCACAATCTTTTGAATCGGAAGAAGCACGTCGCTATGGCATGGCGTCACGGGTGTGCCTAAGGCAATAAACCGCTGAAAGACTAGACCGCACACCATCTCCTCACGTCAAAGTTTTTTTTTCTTTCCTCTCTTCTATTGAACATTTCAGGAACACTAAACTGCTCACCTCCTATTCCAGTTCGTGCCCACTACTAGTTTAATTTGTGGTATTCTACCTGGTTGCCTGTGAAACCAACGTTACTAACATTACATGTACTAATTCTTGTTCTCCTCAGCAAATCTTTTGTGTGCTTTACAGTTTAACTCATTATGACTACCCCCACGATGTCTCAACCACCTCCTTTTTTATCAGACAAAGGGGACCCAATTCTACCTTGGAAACGTTGGAAGAACCTTTTTGACTCCTACTTAATAGCAATGGGGGAGAAAAATTCTCTCCAGCTAGGAAACAAGCTGTTTTATTGCACAACTTGGGAATCGAAGGCAGGAATATTTATGATAGTCTTGAGACCCTACCCATCGGAGGGGCAGAGGGAGAACCAAGAGATATTTATGAGATGTCTGTAGCGATATTGGCGGCACATTTCAAGTCTAAGATCAATGTCGTCTTGGAAAGACACACATTTTTTGCAAGATCCCAAGGTAATTCAGAGAGTGTTGGTAACTTTGTCGCTGCTTTACGTACATTAGCGCGCACTTGTGACTTTGGAGATATCACGGATTCCCTCATTCGTGACCAATTAGTGCGTTGTACAAACAACAAGAGGGTTCAAGAGAAACTGTTGATGAAGAACCCCGACTTGAGGGGAGCTATTGCAATTGTTGAATGGATGGAGAGCACCAACAACTGGATCAAGGAAATGAACGACCATGAAGGGGGTTTGTGCATGGTTCAGGAAGAAGTATTAAGAATTGGCAATGACAATAAAACACCGGCATCTACTCAGGAGAAGAGGAGAGAAATTAAGCATATGCGTTGTTACCGCTGTGGCAACACTGGAACATGCAGTGAATAGCTCGATTTCTTTGCATGTAATTCGCTGTGTAGGAAGTGTGGAAAGAAAGGGCACTATGCTAGGGTTTGTAATAGCGACAAATGTAACATAGATTCGGTCACTGAAAGTGTTAACAAAATGATTTTATGTGTAGAACATGATGTTAACCACGTTGGGGATAACACAGGAATGGTAGACGATGGGCCCGTGGTTATGCCCGAGTGCACTATTAGACTTAATGGCAAAACAGTTACAGTTTTGTCAGACTCAGGATCTCCCTACAACCTGGTAGGTGACAGGAATTGGCAAGTAATTTTCGGGGAGGACCTTGACTCCTTGATTAAACCTGACATTAACCCTGTCAGCTATGGTGGTGCTAAAATAGAAGTGATTGGATACAAAATCATGAATATTCAATTTCAGAATAAGACCACGATAGGGAAATTTTATGTAGCGAAACGTAGTAATAATCTTCTAGGTTGGCGGCACCAGCGGGATATGGGAATTAAGTTAGACCCTAACTCTGAGCACCAAGTCATGGTGGTGAATGATGAGAATATTAACCTTGAGATTTGTAAGGAGTTCCCTGGAGTGTTTAGTGACAAGTTAGGGTGCCTAACTAATTTTGAGCACAAAATCATACTGAGGAAAAATGCAGTTCCTTCTGTGCATAAAGCGAGGAGAGTACCAAAGTTGATGTTAGAACCCTTCAAAGCAGAGTTGAACAAATTATTGAATGCTGGAGTAATTGAAGAGATAGAATCTTCCGAATGGTTGGCCCCTCTTGTCCTGGCACCGAAAGACGATGGGAGACAGATCCACATGTGTGTGGATCTTAGAGATCTTAATAAGCACATATGGGTAGACCGCCAACCTTTACCCAACATTTTGTAGGAGTTGTCGTGTTTGGGTGGCTCGAAGGTGTTCAGTGTGTTAGATCTGTCCTCGGCCTATCACCAAATCGTCTTACATCCTGAGTCTAGACATCTCACCTCATTTGTGACGCCGTTAGGGGCCTACCAATTTTTAAGGATGCCTTTTGGGCTGGCCTCTGCGGCCGCCTTTTTTTAACGAATTATGAAGAAGGTCTTAAAGGGAGTCTTTGGTATCTTATTTTTTCAAGATGATATTTTGGTTCATGGTAAAACCGTGAATGAGCATGACAAAATTCTTAGGGAAGTGTTTGGTAAGTTAACCCGGGCTGGTCTTACTGTGAAGAAAGAAAAGTGCAAGTTCAGGGTCACTTCAGTAACTTACCTGGGTCATACTATATCAGGTGAGGGAATCAGACCCAAGTTAGAACTAGCTGATTCCATTATCTCGGCACCTGACCCCAAAGACAAGGATGGGGTGAGATCCTTCCTAGGGTTGGCGGAGTATTACTCCAAGTTCACTGCCAACTTTTCGAGTGTAATCCAACCCTTGTGATCTCTCTTAAAGAAGGGGTGTGAATTCATTTGGACGGATGAGTGTGTGGCTGCGTTCACTTTTGTAAAAAGCTGTATTGGGAAGATGCCCACCTTGGGACATTTCGATACGTGTGCCAAAACCTTCGGGTACACAGATGCCAGTGTCAAAGTGTTAGGGGCAGTCTTAATCCAAAGAGTAGACCAGGAAGAAAAAGTAATTGCTTCTCGTTCCCTCAGGGAAGCTGAACAGCATTATTCTGTTATAGAAAGAGAGGCATTTGCATGTATGTGGGCGGTTAAGCATTTCAAATTCTACTTGTGGGGTTTACCTTTTATTGTGAGGACAGACCACAGGCCACTTGTCCAAATATTTTCTCCTAAGAAGGGGGAAGAGCTGACGCCTAGGATAAGAAGGTGGGTGGAAGGATTAATGGAATACAATTTCTCAGTAGAATATGTACCTGGGCCAAAGAATACAGTGGCAGATTTCTTGTCCCGAACTTCAGTTAACAGTAGTGATGAGTCCGATGATGAGGGTGTGATCAATTGGGTGAGGGAGATGGCTATAAATGAAGATGAGTGGAAGTCAGCAGCTGATCTGGATTCTGACAGGCATAAACTTGTTGAGTTCATTGTGAGAGGTTGGCCAGAATACAAAGACATTTCCGACTCTTTGAAGAGGTACTGGAATGTAAGAGATTAACTTTCCTTAAGTGGAGGTGAATTATTCAGAGGTACCAGATCTATACCTCCTATGGGCGTGAGGAGTAAAATTATCAACTTGGCTCATGAGGGCCACTTGGTCAGGAATTTGACCAAATCTAGACTGAGAACAGTATACTGGTGGCCGGGTTTAGATCGTGATGCTGAAGCAGTGGTGAAAGATTGTGTAACCTGTGCACAAAATGATAAGGGCAAAGTTATGGTGAAAGCCCCACTTTCTCCAGTTGTGATTCCTGAGAAACCCTGGGTTAAATTGGGCCTTGATTTTATGGGTCCTTTCCATCTTCTGCCTAAAAATGAACGTTATGTCATGCTTATGGTGGATTATGCGTCAAAGTGGGTGGTGACTAAATGTGTGAATTCTGTAGATACCAGAACAGTGATCGAGTTTTTGAAGGAGGAGTTCTCTCGAGAGGGTATACCTAGCCATTTAATCACTGACAATGGTTTACAGTTAACATCTCAGGATATGAAGGTTTTTTTAGATTCCTTAGCCATTGTACATTTGAAAACAGCTTTGTATCTACCCCAGGCCAATGGCCTTGCTGAACGTATGAACAGAATGGTGAAGTCCTGTGTCCAGGAAGCTATCGAAACCAGGGTTCCTCTATCTGATCTCCTTAGGGACATGTGGTGGGCATATCGTAATACCCCTAATAGCATCACTAACATTGCCCCTTTTGAGTATATGAGGGGCAGGTCTGGTTGCACTAAAATGTTTCCTGCATGAATCAAAAACAGATTGGGGCAAGATGATCTTGATCAGGAGAAATTTAATAAGGCGCCTGATCTTAGAGAGAATTATCAGCGTAAATATAAATTGCGATATGATTCTAAGTATGGTATTCCCAATGTTAAATGGAGAATTGGTGACATGGTGTTGGTAAAGAACCCTAGCTTTAGAACCAAAGGTAGGTCAAGCTTCAAGGGTCCATTCCGCATCAGAGAGGTGAAGAAGAATATTGTGGTCCTAGACAATGGAGATGTGTGGAGCATGTCCAGGATTGTGAAATGGAGCAACTTGGCGGAAGATTCCTCTAGCTTGGAAAACCAGGGAAGAAGTCACTCCTCGAATGGATCTGAGGCGTCATCACGCACCAAGGCTTCCTTCAGGATACGCTTCAAGCCATTGTGGTTGAAAGACTATGGTGGTCATTCCAACCTCGGCGGTAAAAGGCACTTACCGCCGTGCAGAATACCGCCATAACACCGCCGCGGTAAACCGCCACGGTCATTCTGACCCACAACAGGCAAACCGCCAAAATACAGACATCCACAAAAGTCCGCCACACCAAAGGGCAGCGAGAAACTGGCAATGACCAAACCTCCACCGTCACGCCAACAGAAATACGCCCACACTATCACAACACACAAATCCACGCGGCGGTCTTTCAACCGCGGTATTCCATTGGCGGTACACACCGCCGCGCTCAAAATACACACACATATACAAAACACAGCCACATTGGACAATTAGAAATACACACACCTGATACACATACACACACCACTCCCACACACCCAATACAATATAAAACACACACCCACATCACCCACAAACCCCTACTCCTAGAGATTCGTGAACACGCACAGAGATAAGAGACCTGAGCACACAGACGCGCAATTCACTGTCACCCAGCTATACTACCACACACGTCAAAATACACACCAATACACATCAATACACTTAGCACCACACAATCCACCCCACACATCACCCAAACCACCCCATGGCACCGCAAAGACACCCCAGGTTTTCTGATGCTGAACTCAGGGTCATAGTGGAGGAAATTGTACGGGTAGAGCCACAGCTCTTCGGGACACAGGTGCAGCACACCACCATTGCCAGGAAGATGGAGCTATGGAGCAGAATAGTGGACAGGGTCAACGCTGTGGGACAGCACCCAAGAAATCGGGACGACATCAGGAAGAGGTGGAACGACCTACGGGGGAAGGTGCGTTCCATGGTATCCAGGCACAACATCGCGGTGCAGCGGACTGGCGGCGGACCCCCACCTCCTCCCCCAGAATTTACAACATGGGAGGGGCAGGTCTTGGCGATCCTGCATCCTGAGGGCCTCGCAGGAGTAGGCGGAGGAATGGACTCTGGTAAGTCATATCTTAATTACTACATCCCCCCAACCCCACCAGCATGCCAACTCATACCCCCACCCTCACCCCCACCCCCATCACACCTACTCCTTGCAAATGCCTCACCCTCACAACCCACCCATCCCAACACCAAGCCCTGCATGCGACCACTAAGCATGGACACCCATCACCTAAGCATGCCCACTGCACATACCCATCCCCCTGCCCCCCCAAACCACCCTCACAAAAGCCCCCACACAGAAATGCAAGCACAGGGGTACACGGGCACCCACCCATTGCACTCTATGGCACACACAGAAGCAATAATCATACTATTATACCCCTGCAGGACCCGAACGCCACGTCACCGCGCAGGAGGGTCCACAAATGTCCACTCCACCCCCAGAAGAGGCCCACAGTGATGACAGCACCTCTGTCTCCCTGGATCTAGATGACCAGCCCGGCCCATCGGGGACCTCTGGACAGTCGGTTCCCCTCAGACAGCCACAGGCCACAGCAGACCTTCCCCGCTCTGGGAACACCAGCACAGCACCCACCCAGCGGGCCCATACCTCTTTCCCCAGGACACGTCAATCAGCGGTGTGTCCACCACTACAGGGCACCCAGGTTAACCCACCACCCCAACAACAACAGGGACCTGGGGGCAGTGGTAGTGGGCACTCGGTCCAGGGGACAGAGGCACAGGGAAACAGGGGAACTGGGAGGGCTGCTGTGCGACAGGGGGGGACAGGCCCAGGGAACCCACCCTCCACGAGGCCCTCTCCTCCATCATGGGAGCATACCACCACTCCCAGGAGACGATGGCGACGGTCCTGGCCAGGTTTCAGGAGATCCAGCTTCTGCAGGAGCAACAGTATATGGGGTTCAGGGAAGAACTGAGAAACATCAGTACCGCCATGGGCACCATCGTAGTGGCTCTGAATGAGCTAGTCACCACATTGCGGGACACTGTTGCACCACAAAGGGCCCCTGACACTAGCATGGACCAAGAACTGCCTACCACCTCCGCCGGCGCTAGTGGACAGGAGGCCCCGACACAAGACCAACAGGCCACCAGAACCCCATCCCCTGCAGAAGGTGAACCACCCTGCAAGCGAGCCCTGAGATCCAGGAAGAAGACAGAGTAAGATGCCAAGACCCCCGCCAGCAAACAATACCTCCCTGATTGTCATCCAACTGTCCCACATTGACACCCTGGCCATTCTTACACTGCCCCTGCTCCACTTTCCACAGGCATCTGGACAATGCACCTGTGATACTGATAGTCTGGACTCTGCCATGGATAATCCTCCACCATCACACCTCAACCATTTGCAACCACCCACCAATTTAGAGCACTGTAATAAACACACTTATTGCATAAAACAATCTGGAGTCTGGCTGTGATTGTGTACAAATGTATTAGACATTACCGTGCCAAATGGCATATTCACATTGTGATGCCAACATACCAATGTCACACAGCTGTAGTCCATGGGGAAATAAAGCAGATGTCACGCAGTGGGGCCAACATCTCTGAAATTGGAAGGGAAAGTCACAACTCAGTTACCATACACTGGGGGAAAAGGACAGACAGTAGAGAGGTAGTAGGGGTTAAGTATATGTAATATGCCGGTGTGGATTCTTACCTGTGTGTCATTGAAAATACTGCTGTATTACTGTGTTCCTTTTCTCTATGTCGTCCTCTTCGCCTTCCTCCTCTTCACTCTCCACAGGCTCCACACCTGCTACAACACCACCATCTGGACCATCCTCCTGCAGAAAAGGCACCTGGCGTCGCAAAGCCAGGTTGTGAAGCATACAGCAGGCCACGATGATCTGGCACACCTTCTTTGGTGAGTACATTAGGGATCCACCTGTCATATGTAGGCAGCGGAACCTGGCCTTCAGGAGGCCGAAGGTCCGCTCGATCACCCTCCTAGTTCTCCCATGGGCCTCATTGTACCGTTCCTCTGCCCTTGTCCTGGGATTCCTCACTGGGGTCAGTAGCCATGACACGTTGGGGTAACCAGAGTCTCCTAATAGCCACACACGGTGCCTCTGGAGTTGACCCATCACTTAAGGGATGCTGCTATTCCGCATGATGTACGCGTCATGCACTGACCCAGGGAACTTGGCATTAACATGGGAGATGTACTGGTCCGCCAAACACACCATCTGGACATTCATGGAATGATAACTCTTCCTGTTCCTGTACAACTGTTCACTCCTGCTGGGGGGGACCAAAGCAACATGTGTCCCATCAATGGCACCAATGATGTTGGGGATATGTCCAAGGGCATAGGAATCAGCCTTCACTGTAGCCAAATCCCCCACCTCAGGGAAGACGATGTAGCTCCGAATGTGTTTCAGCAGGGCAGACAACACTCTGGACAACACCTTGGAAAACATGGGCTGGGACATCCCTGATGATATGGCCACTGTTGTTTGAAATGACCCACTTGCAAGGAAATGGAGTACTGACAGCACCTGCACTAGAGGGGGGATCCCTGTGGGTTGGCGGATTGGTGACATCAGGTCTGGCTCCAACTGGGTACACAGTTCCTGTATAGTGGCTCGGTCAAGCCTGTATGTCAGTATGACATGTCTTTCCTCCATTGTCAACAGGTCCACCAGCGGTCTGTACACAGGAAGATTTCTCCATCTCCTCGCATGTCCCAGTGGACGGTGCCTATGAAGGACAACAGCGAGCACAGAGTCAATCAACCCACAGGTACGTAACCACAGCTTGCACATAACACGATTCCCAATGCATTGAATGGCTTGTATGATTGTCGATGCAAGGCCTAGGTATGTGTGACGCATTAGAAAATAAGGCATGTGGGCCCTTGAAATGGCGGCTGCCTGACCTGTGAAGTGCGACAATGGGATGTGAGGTCAATGCGCTGGCGTGAGACACCGCGGCGGTAGGCGGTCGAAGACCGCGGCGCAAAGCTGCATTGGTTAACATTGAACCCTATGGGTCTCATGAGCCAATGACGATGTGCGCCAGCGGTCGCGGTACGCACCGCCGCGGGCGTGACCGCCATTTTCTATCAGCTTAATCACTCGATACCTGATCTTCCACAGGAGAGGACCTACACTGCAAGTGCTGCTGTGACCACGGTCTGGAAGAGACAATGGCTCATGCGATTGGGGAAAGGGCCCCTGCCTTCACTGCTCAGGAGTTGGAGAAACTCGTGGATGGGGTCCTCCCCCAGTATGCGCAACTCTACGGTCCTCCAGACCAACAGGTAAGTACACTGGGACCATGCTTTGTGGGCAATGCCTGTGTTGAGTCGGGTGGATGAAAGATGGTTGGGAGGGGAGCGATTGAGGCATGCATCAAATGACAGATGAGAGCATGTGCCACATGGCAAGGGTGGGGATGGGGAGGCCACTCACATCGAGCATGCAGAAGGTGATGAGTATTCTTCTCTCCCTGTACATGTCACATAGGTCAGCGCCCACCAGAAAATCGGTATTTGGCGTGCCATCGCCAAGGACGTCCGGACCCTGGGGGTCCACCAGAGACAGGGCACCCACTGCAGGAAGAGATGGGAGGACATCTGACGCTGGAGCAGGAAGACGGCGGAGGCTCAGCTGGGGATGGCCTCCCAACGTGGGAGGGGTGCAGGTCGTACTTTGACCCCCCTGATGTCCCGGATCCTGGCGGTGGCCTACCCCGAGTTGGATGGGCGCGTGAGGACATCACAGCAGACACAAGGGGGTGAGTACACTCAAATCCTGGTTACTTTGCGCGCAGTGGAGGTGTCTGGGTGGGGGAGGAGGGCTGTGGGTATCCCTAGGCCAGTGCGATATCTGTAGGCTAGGCCCCTCCGTAAGGCATGGCCCTGTGCCCCCGCCCCCCACCTCTGTAGGGTGCCAAGTACAGCTATTCATTGCCCTGTGTCATGTATGTGAGCAGAGGTCGCCCATAGGCTTGTAGGCCATGTCCCACGGATTGCGTAGTCGACCCCAAGTGCGCGGTGTAGTGCAGGGGGCTTCTGTGTCTGTCCTGTCCGCCAACGGTGTCGCCAATGCATGCACTCAACATTTCTTTATTTTTCCCCACCCCCCTTTTTTGTTGGCTTCCTGTTCATTTGTGCATTAGCATCATCAGGCGGAGGAGAAGTGGCATCGGAGCACGAGGGAGCTGCATCTCACATGGCCATGGCGGGCCATGCAACTGACTCGGATTTCACCAGTGAGACGGAGGGCGAGGGGAGCTCCAAAGTGGGGACTCGTGCGGATGTCAGTGACAGCGACTCGTCCTCTGAAGGGAGCTCCCTTGTGGTGGCGGCAACATCCGTGCCCCCCGCTACAACAGGTACAGCCGCCACCCAGCGCACCAGCACCGCCCTCCCAGCAGCCCCTCAGCGTTTGCCCCGTGCCCGCTCACCCAGGAAGGTGGGCATCTCCTTCGCCCCAGGCACCTCAGGCCCTGCCCCAGTCACCCCTGCTGCCCTCAGTGAGGAGGTCATTGACCTCCTGCGGACGCTCATTGTTGGGCAGTCTACCCTTTTGAATGCCATCCAGGGTGTAGAAAGGGAGGTGCACCAGAGTAATGCATACCTGGAGGGCATTCATTCGGGTCAGGCTGCCCATCAGCGATCGTTCAACACTCTGGCCTCAGCACTGATGGCAGCAATTGTCCCTGTCTCTAGCCTCCCCCTCCAACTTTCTCCACCCAGACCCAATCCCCTGAACCTCTGCCTATCCCAGACACACCATCAGCACACACCTCAACACCCAAGGGAAGCTCATCCAGACATAAGCACCACACATCACACAAGCATTCACACAAGCAACATCCACATGCAGACATACCAACACCCACTGCCTCCACTGTGTCCCCTCCTCCTCGTCTCCCTCCTCCCTCCCTGTCACGTCTACACTCACACCTGCATGCACATCTTCAGCCACTATGTCCATCACCAGCACACCCACCAGAACCCCCCGCACACGTGCAGTCACCACCCCCACTACCATTCACACGTCCCCTGTGTCCTCTCCCAGTGTGTCTGTCACCCCCTCTTCCAAGCTACACAAACGCAGGCAGCCACCCACCCAACAGCCATCCACCTCATGACAGCCTCCAGCACAAGCACCTGCACCAAAGACACCAGACTTCAAACTCCTACAACCACAACCTCCTCCTCCACTCCCATACCTACTACACCTACCCGTCCCTCTCTTCCTAAACTTATTTTCCTTTCCAAACTTGACCTCTTCCCAACAACTCCCCCACCCCGTCCATCTAAAAAGACTCCAGTCAGCACCTCAGCCACCACAACAGCGGGCCCTCAGAAGACAATCTGCCATGGACTGTGGAGTCCCCCACCCTCAAGGGCAGGCAGCTCAGTAGGGAGCCAAGGCACGGACAGCCCACCGCCGCAAAAACATGCCAAAATTGTCAGTGCCCGGCACGAGAGGCCTAAAACACATCTGGGTCAAAAACTCCTACCATGGCTCCGGCAGGGAGTGTGGTGCCACCTGGCACACCGCCAAAGGTGGGGAAGGGCCACAGGCGACCAGGGAAGGCTGGGAATGGCAGCACCCCCGACAAGACCGCCAGCAGCCCAGCTGAGCAGGAGGGCCCCGCATGCCCCATCCCAGGTGGGCAGGAGGAGACCAACAGGCCCGGGACTGCAGCCCAGGAGGGCCCCACCAGGCCGATCCCAGGTGGGCAGGAAGGCGCAGCCAGCCACAGGTCAGGTGGAGAATGACCTCCACGCCATGGGCTGATCCGCTGAACTGGGCACTCATCCGAAGCACCGCTCCGCTGGGCCCTTCATCTCAAGCACCGCTCCGCTGGGCACCGCCGTCTCAAGAACCGCTGAACTGGGCCCTTCAACTCAAGCACCACTCCGCTGGGCCCTTCATCTCAAGCACCGCTCCGCTGGGCACCGCCGTCTCAAGAACTGCTGAACTGGGCCCTTCATCTCAAGCACCGCTCCGCTGGGCCCTTCATCTCAAGCACCGCTCCGCTGGGCACCGCCGTCTCAAGAACCGCTGAACTGGGCCCTTCATCTCAAGCACCGCTCCGCTGGGCCCTTCATCTCAAGCACCGCTCCGCTGGGCACCGCCGTCTCAAGAACCGCTGAACTGGGCCCTTCATCTCAAGCACTGCTCCGCTGGGCCCTTCATCTCAAGCACCACTGAACTGGGCCCTTCATCTCAAGCACCGCTCCGCTGGGCACCGCCGTCTCAAGAACCGCTGAACTGGGCCCTTCATCTCAAGCACCGCTCCGCTGGGCCCTTCATCTCAAGCACCGCTCCGCTGGGCCCTTCATCTCAAGCACCGCTGGCCCATTGGCAGAAGGGGCAGGCCCGCATCTGTGTCGCTCCAGTACCAGTGGAGACTGATATTGACTTGAGAGACTGTGGCTTTGCACTCCCCAGGATTGAACTGTGGGCAAACCACCCACTGTAGAGACTTGAGAGACTGTGGCTTTGCACTCCCCAGGATGGCACAGTGGGCAAGCCACCCACTGTAGAGACTTGAGAGACTGTGGCTTTGCACTCCCCAGGATGGCACAGTGGGCAAGCCACCCACTGTAGAGACTTGAGAGACTGTGGCTTTGCACTCCCCAGGATGGCACAGTGGGCAAGCCACCCACTGTAGAGACTTGAGAGACTGTGGCTTTGCACTCCCCAGGATGGAACAGTGGGCAAGCCACCCACTGTAGAGACTTGGGAGACTGTGGCTTTGCACTCCCCAGGATGGTCCAGTGGGCAAGCCACCCACTGTAGAGACTTGAGAGACTGTGGCTTTGCACTCCCCAGGATGGCACAGTGGCAATGGAGGCCCCTCGTGGATCTGGCATCGTGGACTCATCTGGCTGAGGTGCCCCCCCCTTCCCTTCCCCCTGAGGTGCCTGTAGTTTTCCTATCTGATGCCCCTGCAGTGTTCTCTCCGTTGGAGTCAGGTATCCTGTGTGGGCTTTGCCCATGTGATTTTGGCCCAGTGGCCCACGAACAATGGCTGATACACATATCGGACTGGACAATTTATGTATATAAAGTTATAGATGTGTGATATATTTTATACTCAGTCATACAATATATTTCTAAGTTTATAATCATTTCCTTTTGTCTTTGCATTCTTCCGGGGGGCTTGGGGGGGTAACTGTGATGTGTTGCTATGCATTGATGTATGTGTTGTAGTGGGTGAGGGTGGGTGTGTTGCATATGTGTGTCCCCGAAATTTTTTGCCTCCCCCCACCCCTGTGTCGTAGGTGCAGTACTCACCGTTGTCTTCTGCGTCGGCGTTCGTGCTCCTGGTAGAGGAGCAGGAAGACAATAGCTGGTAGGATGTGGAGTTCGGGATCCATGCTGTCCAGATTCCTCGTGGGGTGTATGGAGGTGAGCGTTTTCCGTTTGAAGTGACTGTTTCCGCCGTGTTTTTATCGGCGGGGCTACCGCCCCGGAAAAGGTGGCGGATTGGTGGGATGTGATAGGGTGGGCGGTACATTGTCTCCCGCCTGTCTGTTGGCAGTGACCGCCGCACTGTTTGTTTGTCCCGCCGTGGCGGGCGGTGTGTTAAAGTGGCGGTCTCTGTTGGCGGTTTCCGCCAGGGTCGGAATTGCATTTTTTTTACCGCCAGCCTGTTGGCGGTTTTGCCACCGCTTTAACACCGACCGCCAGGGTTGGAATGACCCCCTATGTGTCCTGATACCTAACACCTTGTAACACCTATCATAGCATGCATTTTGGCATCATGAATTGTGCTGTATTTTCTGAGACACATCTTGTGTAATGTATTATTTTGTTATTTTGAACTGTTCTTCTTTATCCTTTAGTATGTTTTGGTGTAAGGAAGGGGGATGTGTTGTGATTATCTGGGGAATGTTGGGGAGCCTGGAATCTCGATGATACTGAGGTTCCATGTGTTGGCGTAGTGCTGGGAGGAGAGAGTTCCATGGCGGTTGGTGGGGGTTGGAAAGTGTATGTGCCTGCTGTGGGTTGGTGACTACCATTAAAGTTATTTTCTTGAAGTTATTCACCTCAGCATCTTAACAAGAACCACAAGGTAAAAGGCTTGAAGGCTCTCCTGCTCAAAATGTTCTGGTTATCGGACATGTTGAAAATAGTTCTGTTTGCCATTCAACCAAACAGGTTGTGTGAGCTGGTCGGCTGCATCCAAGTTTATTATGAAGTTAAAGAGACGTTCAGCCAAGGTGCTCCTCCTTGCTGTAGGCTGGATTAAAAGGATACATATCTCAGCCTCCTCACCCTGAGAATGTGTCTGTTCCAGAGGCTGTTAATCAGAAAGGACCTGTTCCTGAAGAGGAGGACACATACTGCATCTCATTGGTTTTCTATTGGCTAGCAGCCTTCTCAACTATATCCAAGCTAGGAACCTGACTACGAGCACAAATTCCATTTATCAACACGTATGGATTGAAACTATATGGGAAGCTGGAAAATAGTAGAAAGGGGAGGTGAGAAGGATACTTAGTGAGTTAGTCTATGAATTCAATTAGATTTGGCAACAATTGAAAAAAATAAGTAAATATATACAGGAGTCAATACTTCAGGGTCGCCAATTAGGGTATGTTTCATGTGTAGGAATCTCTCCAGATGTGGTTAAAGACACACTTCCGGCTATGTTATGTGTAAGTATGTCTCACATGTGGTCCTGCAGTACTTTCATTTTGTTTCTGTGGGACAGGGTAGTGTTGAGCGCACAAGCAGTGTTTAGGTTGAGCCTGCAACAGCTCTTGCGGTGCATATTCTATTGCTTGCAAGACACTATTGTTTACACTAAAGGGCTCAGAAACCACCTATTGCTTACCATTTCTTGGTTTATTTGTCACTCTTTGCAGCCTCCTAATTGGTAAGAGCAGGCCAAGTGTCACTTCTGCTCCTTTCTGTGCAGCAGGGAGCAAGCAAAGATTGATTCAACTCAATCAGTGCCCGTCCGCTGCTTCCAAAGTGATTGAGGTACTATTTAATCTCCCCCTCCTCCCCTTCTCCCTGTCCTGCCTGGTACTCCCTCTCTCCTCCCTTGTTTTACTTTCTCCGTCCCCCCTCCTCCCGCTTCCCGTTATTGCTTCTCCTTACTCCTGCGCCTCGTGTTGCTCCCGCTCCACCAAAGTGCGACATGGCTTCAAAAACAGAAAGCCCTGTGACGTTGTCAACGCTGGCCTCATCATAGCTGTTTTTTTCATGATTTTAAGCCATGGTGCACAGCAACTCGTGCTCCCGTGCAACATGTATTAAAACATTGACAACGCCAATAGACCCAGCCTATGCGAGATCTAGTGTCTTTTTTGCAATGCTTGTTGTGCTTAAGGTAGCGTCATAACTCCACATATTTAATAAACCTTCCCACAAGACTTCTTTACTCCTCCCTATCTTCACAATGCAGAGCATTTAAGCCAGTTTGAGGTGAGAGCATTTCAGCTCTGCTGTGAATATTTGAGCTCATCCTGTTCTTCTCAGGATGTTTTTGTCTCTTTGATAAATAAAATTGCCACATGACTTCCGGTGTTCATGTCGCTGCGTTGCTTAAGGATACTGCTGAAACATTGACTCAGTTTATCCAAGGCACTGCATTTGGTCCGCCAAGGGTTAATTTATGATAATATTATGAACATTTCCTGATTATCTCAACAAATAACTGAGTTGCATTGACAAATGGAAACGCATCTGGAGTGAAACTGGGCCTCTTAACTGCCCCGGATTGCTTCGACTCTCAACGCCCTCCGATGCACGTCAGGGAGCTTAACTCAAACAGTTGTTCTTGTTATGTCATATTTACCGACCCATTGTGCGAAATCTTTATGTTGTACTTTAAAAATGCAAAACAAATAGCAAAAGAATGTTGCCAAAGTGAAAAGAAGACACTAGGTGCGGGAGAAACTGATGCTGCTGGAACCCAGGACGGTTCTTACCTTCACATTCCAGTGTCCTACATAACAAAACAGAACAAGTGCAGCAGCAGCATTAGACAAGACACAACCCTCATCTTCTCCCATAGCAGATAAAGGATACACATGCATAAATATATAAACAAGATGCCGATGACACATTGCAAATGAATCAATCAATCAATTAATCAATCAAAGAAAAAAAAGTTTTAAAAAGTGTAACTGTACAACACACAGGTTGAAAAAACGCACCTTAAGAACCTATATATTTAAAAAATAGTGCTTAGCATCCAGTTGAATACGAGTTACAGCTTAGTCTGGCCACAACCATAGACATGCATTACAAAGTCTTTCCATTTTAATGGTACGTTCTTAGATATTTGTGGATGTCGATCAGACCCACAAACACCAAAGAGTTGTCCATGCTCGATGATACTCATAGCAAATGTAGAGCATACCTAAATCCGAAGTGATGGACATAAGGTATTTATTCCACACCTTACCATTTTCTAGTATTACTACATGGTCCTAGAGTTCTTTGACATGCACTGGAGCAGAGAAACGTTAAAAGCCTTTCTGTATATGATCTGTTTGTTTATTCTAAACAAGTCACCCATATTGATGGGAAGTGTCCAACACTCTTTTCCCATTGCACAGTACCTTTTCTAAACTGTACGTCTAGTAGCAGTAGCACATTTCAATATGTTGGCATTCACACATTTTCTGCCCATCTTCCCATGTTCAGTTTGGAACCTGCTACTCTCCCTCTCAACAAGGCAAAAGGTGAAATTCCAGTAGTGATGTGCGGAGCGGTCTTCATGGCCCATAACATATCCATAACAACAGATTTCCATCCTAATCTGCTAATCAACACCAGCTGTAACTAGTTCTTGACAACATATTTCACTCTTTCCACTAATCCAGTGCAACAGGGGTGGTAAAAGGAAGTCTGGATAAGTATTATGCCAACCGATCTCAAAAACTCTTGCATTTCTTTGGATACCAATTGAATAGCATTGGCAGTGACCATTTCCTCAGGATACCCTTCTCTCAAGAATATTTCTTGAAGAAACTCTGATAATTTATGAATTAACATTCTCCACAAACTTTATCTTGTGCCCCTTGCAAAAATACTCAAAACAATACCAACTTTAGGTACAGTTTCTATCCCCAAAGACCTCAAGTCTGTTTATGCCATAGTGAATTACCAATGGTTACAGGAGTTACTAGGTAATGTTAATTGTGTTTTGTCACTTATAGCACATGCACAGTAATCCCTGACAAAATGTTCTACTTCCTCACCAACTCGTGCCACTAGAAGTCTTCTCCTAATCTGCCCTTCAAGGCACGTATACCCACAGACCCTCAAGCACTAACTTCAGAACTTTATTATGAAGACCCCTGGGAACCACCAATAAACCTACTCTGCTTAAGACACCTTCCACTTCCGACAGTTCATCGGCCACTCTCTTTTTTTTGTTTTAATGCATTTATTGCTTTTATGCCTTTCACAGTTACAGAAATGCCAAAAATACATTGCAAAATAACAGTATCAGTTGATAGGGGTGCTTTATGCATTGACAAGAGCAAGATTGTCAGGACAGGCTGCATTATTAGCTACGTAACACAAGGGCTTGAAGTGCCTCGCATAGTACCTGTGGATGTGGAATCAACTTAGGAGAAACAAGCGGAAGATACACATGCAATTCGCAAACGAGTGCAGCAATACATATAAGAGAGATCCGCAAGTGAAGGCCTACATTGTTCACAAGAGACACTATTGTGCGATATCAGATATAAACAACTGTGGAATCCAACCTGGGACAACTAGAGCCTATAAATAGGAAATAATAACATCAACTGTTATACAAGCCCTAACTTCAGAGCCCATCCCCCATCAAACAGTACCACTGATCTGGTTACTAAATTGATTTCACATGTCTGACAACATAAACCCCAACATCAGAGGGGACTCCAGATGGGGACGCACGGTCTCTGCCACAGGCATGGCAGGAGAGGCCAGGACTGGAGACAGTGCATCTCAAATCACCTCTGCTGCCCTTCCATCGCAGAGCATCTGGGTATTCCGCGATATGGAAGGGTCAGGTATACCAGTGTGTAGGTAAGCCATAATAGCGCCCAGCTTCTGGCTATTGGATGTCTGTGTAGGGAAACGCCCTTAAGGCCGACTCCGGAACAACGAAGTCGTAGTTAACGAAAGCAGAACAACGCTTTCCTTAACCACGACTTTGTTGTTTTTTGCCTTAACCACGCATGTGCTGAACAACGCACATGCGTGGTTAAGGCACAAACAAGTGATTCGGCTGAGGAGGAGGACGCGACGAGGCGACGACTCAGATAAGTTGGGCGGGGGTGGGGTTTTAGTTTTAGGGGCGGGGTGGGGGGTCAAGGTATTTTCTGTTTTAGGGGCGGGGGCGGGGTGGGGATCGGGGTTTTAGGTTTAGGGCCGGGGGTGGGGGGTCGGGTATTTTCTGTTGTAGGGGCAGGAGTGGGGGGTCGGGGCTTTAGTTTTAGGGGCGGGCGTGTGGGGTTGGGGTATTTTCTGTTTTAGGGGCGGGTGGGGTTTTAGTTTTAGGCGCGGGGTGGGGGGTCAGGGTATTTTCTGTTTTAGGGGCGGGGGGTGTGGGGGGGTTGGGGTTTTAGGTTTAGGGCCGGGGGTTGGGGGTCGGGGTATTTTCTGTTTTAGGGGCAGGGTGGGGGTTTTAGGTTTAGGGCCGGGGGTGGGGGGTCGGGGTATTTTCTGTTTTAGGGGCAGGGGTGGGGGGTCTGGGTTTTAGTTTTAGGGGTGGGGGTCGGGGTATTTTCTGTTTTAGGGGTGGGTGGCGGGGGTCGGGGTTTTAGTTTTAGGGCCGGGGTGGGGGGGTCGGGGTATTTTCTGTATTTGGGGTGTGGGTGGGGGGGTCGGGGTTTTAGTTTTAGGGGCGGGGTGGGGGGTCGGGTATTTTCAGTTTTAGGGGTGGGGGGTCAGGGTTTTCGTTTTAGGGGCGGGTGGGGGCTCGGGGTATTTTCAGTTTTTGGGGCAGGGGGTGGGGGTGTCGGGGTTTTAGTTTTTGGGCCGGGGGTGGGGGGTCGGGGTATTTTCTGTTTTAGGGGCGGGGTGGGGGGGTCGGGTTTTTAGTTTTAGGGGCGGGAGTTGGGGGGGATTTAAGTTTAGAGGCAGGGTGGGGGGCTTGAGTAGTTTTAGGTGCAGGGGTCGGGATATTTTCAGTTTTAGGGGCAGGGGTGGGGGATTGGGGTTTTAGGTTTACGGGTGGGTTGGGGGGTTTGGTAATTTTAGGGGCGGGGTGGGGGATTGGCGGGGTTTAGGTTTAGGGGCAGGGTGGGGGGCTCTGAGTATTTTTTGGGGTGTGGGTTGGGGTATGTAGGAAGTTAGCTCTGTATACACTATTTCAAAGTAAGAAATAGTGTGCACAGAGTCCAAGGGTTCCCCTTAGAGGTAAGATAGTGGCAAAAAGAGATCATTCTAATGCTCTATTTTGTGGTAGTGTGGTCGAGCAGTAGGCTTATCAGAGGGTAGTATTAAGCATTTGTTGTACACACACAGGCAATAAATGAGGAACACACACTAAATGACTGATTCCAGGCCAATAGGTTTTTATATAGAAAAATATATTTTCTTAGTTTATTTTAAGAACCACAGGTTCAAGATTTACAAGAAATACTTCAAATGAAAGGTATTCCACATTCTAGCAATTTTGAATAATCACAATAGCAGGTACAGTTTTGACAAAAATGGCAATAAGCTATTTTAAAAGTGGACAGTTAGTGCAAAAATCAACAGTTCCTGTGGACGTGTGCAGAAGAATTTGTCCAGGGAGGAGGCCATCCTCATCTACCAATGTCTTGTAAGATAGAAGTATCCCGTCTCTATAGAGATCGCCTACTGACTGGATTCCTGCCTCAACCCAACCAGATAGTTCCGCCGTGGTGGTGAAGTGCTGTCCGTGCGGTGTGCCTAAGAGTGCTAAACCTGGTGCATAAGGTATGGTCGACTTCATGAGATAGAGGCTGTGTCTAAAGTAGCGATGTGCCACCAGCAGAAGTGCTGGTTTGGGCGGCAGCCCAAGGGCACAAGGGTAGAACAGCTGGAAAAGAACAGCTGGAAGATATTCACAAGCCTCTTTGCCACCCACTGAAGCTGGGATGCTAAATAATAGTGCTCAACACTGAGGATTTCCAATCCCCCGCAGTCTGTGGGGTGGTAAAACTTGTGAAGTGGCACATGACACCTGGAGGTGTTCCATGTAAATTTCTTAATTACTCCTTCGAAGGAGCGGAAAAAGGAGGCACAAATGTATAAGGGCAGATTAACAAAATAATACAGGAGTCAGAGTTCAACCATCTTGAGCAGAGCCACTCTGCCTGCCAAAGATAGGGGAGAGATCCTCCAAAAGGTCATCTGGTCACGCAGTGAGGTGACATCTGGTGTCAAGTTACCATCTAGTAGATCTGCTGGTAAATGATACATTTTGGGCTGCCAGGTAAGGGGGGTTGTGAACAGGTGAATGCCCGAGTTTGGAGTGGTCGGGGATAGTGGAAAAAGGCAGGATTTTACTGATTTGACTCTCAGGCCTGGGAGGTCAGCATAATGGCAAAGAGTGTGAGTGATCATCTCAGATATAAGTGGATGCGATCTCTCAGAGGTATTCCCCACTCACCAGCTCTCGCACAGAGGTGAGCTGCTAGAGGTTCCAACACCAGTGAGAATAGCAGTGGAGAGAGTGGGCATTCCTGGTGCATGCCCATGCCTATGGGGATGGGATGGGAAATAAGGGAGCAGGTCTTCACTGTGGCCGACGGCAGCGTGAATAATAAACAAAAAAGTCTCAGGGATCTGTCTCCGAAGCGGTACCGGGGAAACACTGTGAACAAGAATGGGAACGCCAAAGAGTCAAAGGCCCTTTCCAAATCAAGGACCAAGCATCCTGCGCGATGCCATGCAGCTGGGGCCCATTCCAGAATTCGGAATAAACTCCGCAGGTTAAATTAGGTATTTTGTGCTTGGACAAACCAGTTTTGATCCGGGTGTATTAACTTCGGAACTAATGGTGCCAGGCGATCCGCCAGGATTTCTGCCAGAATTATATAGTCCGTACTCTGTAGCGCCAGTGGATGGTACGAACTCAGGACTTCAGGATCTTTGCCTGGCTTCGGCAGAGAGAAGAGGAGCTCCTCTCAGAGAGAGATTGAGCAGTTTCTAATGCCTCCTCATATTGGCGACTGCAAGTTGGGTATCAACAGTAACGTATAGGCCTTATAGAATTCTGCAGGTAGACAGTCCGGACCTGGTGTCTTGCTGGTCGCCAATGCCTGTATCGCCTCATATATTTCAAAAGGTGTGATTGGTCCGTCCAATTCCGCCTTCTCGTCCTGGTTAATGCAAGGGAGGGGCACAGCAGTCAGAAAAGAGGTGATATCCTGTGGGGTAGCTATGGTGTCTGATTGATCAAGGAAGGTGTAATGACGCATCAGTTCCCTATGGATGTCAAGCCGGGTATAAAGTAATAGGCCATCAGCAAAGTGCAGTGTTACGATGGGACAGCCGGCTCTATCAGCGGTAGCATGTGTTTTGGCATCTTAAACGTTCTAATAGATCCATGTACTGACGCAGCGCCTGCGTCAATCCCAGGCTGCTAGATGAGTCAAACACTACTGTACTTCATAAGCATAAGAGCTGTCGCTCAATATGTAAAATGCCAGTGTCTAGTTGCCGTCATATGTTCCAATGCATTCCCATACAGCGCCCCTGCACCATCACCTTAAACGCATCCCACTCAGTGGATCTTGCCATAGTAGAGCCTCAATAGCTGCTGCAACCGAGGCACGAAAGAGTGGGTACTCCAGTGCTGCTGGCTGAAGGCCCCAGGTGGGGATTGAGGGGGCGTTGCCGCATCCCACGGCAAATGCAGATTATGATCAGAGTGGGTGCGACCCAGATATTCAATGTGGGTGACACAAGGTGTGATTCCCAATGTACCCACTAGTCTGTCAATCCTTACTTGCAAGGAGTAAGGTGCAGAGTCAAAGGAGTATACTTTGGCAGTCGCATTGCAACTATGCCAGATTCCGAATAGGTCCCAGTTTTGTAGCCAGCTGTTAAGTGCCTGAACATTGGAGGAGGCGGTTGTGCTGGCAGCAGAGGGAATGACTGGTCTAAAGTAGTGTTACGCACACTGTTAAAATCGCTCCCTAATAGCCACAGAATTCCGTTTCAGCATGATAGAACCCCAGAAAGTGAATGCAAGAATACCATTGATCGGTGTTGGGGGCATATACGCTATCCACCAAGACATGATGGCCATCTAGCCTGACCTTCACAAGGACATATCTACCTCCTGGATCTGTGACCACCTCATCTGGTGTGAATGGTGTCCCTGGCTCAACCCTGGAAACAGCACCCTTAATATATATATATATATTTTTTTGGGCACACAACCATGCTGAAGCTGACTTCTTTTGGCAAGTGAACGACCAGCCGGCTCATTTCTTTCCGCCGGGGGGGAGGGGGGGATTACACACAACTCTATCAATGCTGTGAATGCCGATGGTCTCGGTCTCCTTGGATGAATGGAACAATGCAGCTCTTTAACTTGTTGAAAGGTGATCTTAGTCTTCCTTTTTTCTCGTTTGCTGAGTAAACATTATTTACACCTCCGCAGTTTTAATACCCAGAATCAGTATGTTAAAAAGTATGGATTACTGTCTACTACCATTCAAACCTCTGGACTGATTTGTTTTATTGTTGATTGTTATTCCAGTGCGGCTACTGTTCTCTTTTTGGTTCCACTCGCACCACTATTCTACAGGGAGTGCAGAATTATTAGGCAAGTTGTATTTTTGAGGATTAATTTTATTATTGAACAACAACCATGTTCTCAATGAACCCAAAAAACTCATTAATATCAAAGCTGAATATTTTTGGAAGTAGTTTTTAGTTTGTTTTTAGTTTTAGCTATGTTAGGGGGATATCTGTGTGTGCAGGTGACTATCACTGTGCATAATTATTAGGCAACTTAACAAAAAAAAATATATACCCATTTCAATTATTTATTATTACCAGTGAAACCAATATAACATCTCAACATTCACAAATATACATTTCTGACATTCAAAAACAAAACAAAAACAAATCAGTGACCAATATAGCCACCTTTCTTTGCAAGGACACTCAAAAGCTTGCCATCTATGGATTCTGTCAGTGTTTTGATCTGTTCACCATCAACATTGCATGCAGCAGCAACCACAGCCTCCCAGACACTGTTCAGAGAGGTGTACTGTTTTCCCTCCTTGTAAATCTCACATTTGATGATGGACCACAGGTTCTCAATGGGGTTCAGATCAGGTGAACAAGGAGGCCATGTCATTAGATTTCCTTCTTTTATACCCTTTCTTGCCAGCCACGCTGTGGAGTACTTGGACGCGTGTGATGGAGCATTGTCCTGCATGAAAATCATGTTTTTCTTGAAGGATGCAGACTTCTTCCTGTACCACTGCTTGAAGAAGGTGTCTTCCAGGAACTGGCAGTAGGACTGGGAGTTGAGCTTGACTCCATCCTCAACCCGAAAAGGCCCCACAAGCTCATCTTTGATGATACCAGCCCAAACCAGTACTCCACCTCCACCTTGCTGGCGTCTGAGTCGGACTGGAGCTCTCTGCCCTTTACCAATCCAGCCACGGGCCCATCCATCTGGCCCATCAAGACTCACTCTCATTTCATCAGTCCATAAAACCTTAGAAAAATCAGTCTTGAGATATTTCTTGGCCCAGTCTTGACGTTTCAGCTTGTGTGTCTTCTTCAGTGGTGGTCGTCTTTCAGCCTTTCTTACCTTGGCCATGTCTCTGAGTATTGCACACCTTGTGCTTTTGGGCACTCCAGTGATGTTGCAGCTCTGAAATATGGCCAAACTGGTGGCAAGTGGCATCGTGGCAGCTGCACGCTTGACTTTTCTCAGTTCATGGGCAGTTATTTTGCGCCATGGTTTTTCCACACGCTTCTTGCGACCCTGTTGACTATTTTGAATGAAACGCTTGATTGTTCGATGATCACGCTTCAGAAGCTTTGCAATTTTAAGAGTGCTGCATCCCTCTGCAAGATATCTCACTATTTTTGACTTTTCTGAGCCTGTCAAGTCCTTCTTTTGACCCATTTTGCCAAAGGAAAGGAAGTTGCCTAATAATTATGCACACCTGATATAGGGTGTTGATGTCATTAGACCACACCCCTTCTCATTACAGAGATGCACATCACCTAATATGCTTAATTGGTAGTAGGCTTTCGAGCCTATACAGCTTGGAGTAAGACAACATGCATAAAGAGGATGATGTGGTCAAAATACTCATTTGCCTAATAATTCTGCACTCCCTGTATTGTCAAGAGGGCCTCTCCCCCTCTTTTTTGTTCTGAAAATCTGACAGATTCTGTTCTTTGTCTTTTTTCATAATTAGAATATAGTAGAATTACATATTTGATTGTTCAACTGCCCTTTACAAGCTTCTTTCTCAATCTGTTTTTCAAATTTCTATTTCTTTTTCGTTTTCTCATTACATCTAATGAAGTCTTTTTTCTGTTTCTTTTATTTTCATCTATTTTTTTGTTTATTGTAGTTTTGTAATTGTAATTGTAATTGTAATCGTATTTATATAGCGCTTACTACCCCTGACGAGGCGTCGAAGCGCTTTTCGACGAGTAGCACGCTACTCCGGTACCCAACAAGAATTAGTGATGGATTAGTATAATTTAAATAAGGAGTACAGTTTTAGTATTATTATGAGTTAATTTGAGTTGCGGATATGAGAGTTTGTTAGTTAGATTGACTGGAGTAATGGAGGGGTGGAGGAGGAAAGAAATCCAGAAGTGTTAGTTGGGAGTTTATCCTTCATTTACTCAATCCAAAGGCTTGAGATGAATAAAAGGGGAGCGGAGGAGAAAGAGGATGTGGAAGGGTTAGGGAGAGCATAGTAGCAGGGTGAGATGAATGCAGGAGAATTTAGTAGGGTTGTGTGGGAGGTCACAGAGGTAGAGTGAGGTTTGGTGAGTTAGATGTGGAGGTGGAGGGAAGAGCTTAGGCAGAGATATTTAGGAGATGAAAGTGGTCGAAGGGATTTGGGATGAGTCCGAGTGAGAATGGAGGATAGTTTGATAGAGACATGACATAAGAGTGATGAGTAGATAAGTGTGATAAAAAGAGAGCAGAAATTCATAGATATCTAGTATAACAACCCATGCAATGATCCACAAACATGCCAGACACAGAAACAACATATACACATACATACACATATATATATATATTTATACACACACACATGAATACACACACATATGCACATACAATACATAATTAGAATCATGGGTAAAAAATACTTAGTCAGACAGGTTTAAAAGAGTGTGTGTGTATTTTATTGTTATTGGTTTAGTTTCTGTAAAATGAGCATCGTGGCCTACCCAACCGGAGTATTTTCTACGAGTATGTCAGTAAGCGTTACCTAGCATGTTTTATATGCCCCGTTTATATTGTACACTAAGGGTACGTGATGGGCCACGGGGTAAGCGTCTCCAGCAACCTTGTGTGCCTTTGGCAATGTGATTGTTACTAGTGCGTCTTTGTGGAGATGTCCTTGTGCTTCTGAGCATCAACAACGCACCACCGGAATCGGCGGTAAACGCATTGGGGTCGTTTTGGAAAGCTGTCCATCATCCTGGTAAAAGGCGGGAATTCCTTTACCTACCTCGAGGGTGGACAGGGCGTGGCTCAGCGGGCGGAGCTTACAGGTGCTTTATAAAGGGAGAACCTTCTACTCTGTGTCTCCAGCAGAGGAAGATAGAACCCGAGCGTCACAGTCAGATACAGATTACGCTCCAGTACATCATCAGTTCACCTCCAGGAAGGATTCTAGATCTTTTCTGCTATGGGATCTCTGAGCGTACAGCCTTGCTTTATCTTTGCCAAGCCCAAGAGTTAGGGTGGCTTGTCCTTTCCAGAGGCTGATCTTCAACTGCGGCACCTGCTACGTTTATATTTCTAAGTGCTTCCTGTTGCGGTTTAGTTTCTGTAAAATGAGCATCGTGGTCTACCCAACCGGAGTATTTTCTACGAGTATGTCAGTAATCGTTACCTATCATGTTTTATACGCCCTGTTTATATTGTACACTAGGGGTACGTGATGGGCCACGGGGTAAACGTCTCCAGCAACCTTGTGTGCCTTTGGCAATGTTATTGTTACTAGTGAGTCTTTGTGGAGATGTCCTCGTGCTTCTGAGCATCAACAACGCACCACCGGAATCGGCGGTAAACGCATTGGGGTCGTTTTGGAAAGCTGTCCATCATCCTGGTAAAAGGCGGGAATTCCTTTACCTACTTCGAGGGTGGACGGGGCGTGGCTCAGCGGGCGGAGCTTACAGGTGCTTTATAAAGGGAGAACCTTCTACTCTGTCTCTCCAGCAGAGGAAGATAGAACCCGCGCGTCACAGTCAGATACAGATTACGTTCCAGTACATCATCAGTTCACCTCCAGGATGGATTCTAGATCTTTTCTGCTATGGGATCTCTGAGCGCACAGCCTTGCTTTATCTTTGCCAAGCCCAAGAGTTAGGGTGGCTTGTCCTTTCCAGAAGCTGTTGGCACTGCAAAGTGATGTTGGCGGGGTAAGCTGGAGTCCCCAAACTGCAGAGTGCTACCATGCAATATCTGGGGGTCAAATGGATGACTTGCATCAGTCAGTACAGGGGTGTTGTACAAATTGCATCAAAATAATTTCTGACCACTGTAGGTACACAGTGCTTGCGGTCTCATTTCTGAAGCATCTTTTTTGCGGTTTATCAGAGAACACAATAGGCGTCAAGTTAATGCCGCACTGTCAAACCTTGAGTAAGAAAGATTCTACACCAAGAACACAAAAACTGAACGTTACAAGATATTCATATAAATTCCCCAAGGAAACACTAATGCATGGGCTTACTAGGCAATACTGATGAATCGGTTACGCCTTGGTTCCAGGTTTTACGACGACAGAATGGCAAGACTAGAGGCTAAAGGAATGATGTCAGTTGACATTTCATGAAAAGAACTACAAAATCATGCCCTTTAAATTACAAAGAGAGTAACTACTGTGTTTAGATATCAGTATAATGCAACCTACAGGAGACTTAAGTGCTCAGGCATAATTTCCTGTCCTTACATCTCTGCCTCTCCATGCACACTGGCTTTAGTTCAGCAGTAGCAGTCTGCGCCGTAATGGATGGGCATCTCAACAATTATTTGGAAGCAGCTGGAACAAGCAGAGAGAAGAACTTCTCCAAGGCTCTGTGTTGGCAAGTGCTATACAGAGCGGCTGAATATCCCTTCCAACAGCAACATATTTTATCAAAGAGAGAAACCAGTCCAATACTATCACAGGCTAAATATAAAAACACTACTACTCTACACACCAAAACTGTGTACAATAAGATACACAAACTGCCAGCACAATATACATGCAGCTCATTAGTTCTTCTATACTCCATATCAACCTTGGATAATGTATGATAGAAGTGCAGCTGAATGCTACTGACAACTGGGAAAGTTGGTCATTTCTGTCCCCTGCGATCACTGCTTGGGCCAAAATCCTAAACTGGTGAAAAGAAATCTCAATCTTTTCTGGTACAGAGGCAAACAGGTTTCGCACAGCACTGTAAATGCAGTATAGGTTTTAGGAAAAACCTTAACCCCCCAGCACAGATCTAGGTCACATGTTTATAATATTTAGTGTCAAGGACTGACAGACTTCTGAAGCAAGGCTGCTTTGAATATCACACCATTGTTAGAAGGAGACTGTATGAAGTACACCTAATGCACTACTGCAGATCTCACTTCTATTAGAGATTAGCATCTTAATGTTCACCTCAAAGGTAGTAGTACCTCAGACAAGAAAAGGAGGTAACTGTGCCTCAGTAGAGTTGAGCAAACATCCTTGTTTCCTACAACGAAATCTGTGGTGTTCTCGTGTACATGCGTATCGTATGTCACAAGATAGATGGAGCTGGGGTATTCTGGAATGTGGGAAACCGTGAGAGACAGTTGAGAAAGGCGGAACGAGTGAAGCAAGGCGGTCATGGTGGGGGTGTATATCAAATAAACAGGACATCCCGAAATACCTACTTGCTCCTGTGAGTTATCCAACGTCACATTTGGGGAAGAGCAAATCTATAACCCACTCACCTCAACATCTGCTACTGTTTAACAAGGAAGAAACTTACTTTGTGGCGGTGCAGTAGCAGCTTCATCTGGTCACGAGGAGAAGTAAGTGAAATGACGGCTGCATAGTATTTAACCCCAGGCCACGTTTTGAATGTAAGGTAACAGTTAGTCATCCCTGTCTGACCTAATACTATCACTGTTTGATATTGTGCATACAAGTGAACTCCTGGGAGTCCATGGAGTTCATTTCCTTTGAGTGACACGCACAGGTTTTTTACAGGTCCCCCTGGGGCACCTCTGAGCCAGTGTATTGGAGGTGCAGACATTTCTTTTCCGGTTTGAATTAGCACCCCACTCAGTTAATGGCATCTATTGGATGGAGTAGATGAGCGGTATCACCCATTATGCCTGGATAATCTTTAGCTCGATGTCTTAGAAATCCGAAGACTTTTTTTTGTTGGGTTGAAGGGCTCATTCCATATCGGCTTTAGGAGTCCGTATTGAATGTTTTGATAATTGCTTTGACTATATATTGGATGCTTTCAGGTTTGTTTTATGTTCTGTACTCCCTTCACAACGGGAAGTATTTGGGGTATGTAACAGTTGACTTTTCCACTCCGGGTTTATCATTAATAGAACAACCCTCTGCATGTCGTTATTCTGGAGCGTGACTGAGTGTATCCTGGTACAATATACTCGTGGACACATGGGTCATTAATTTTACCTAATTAACTAGGATTACTTATTAGGTTGATTGTTAGTCTATGGAGGTTACAGTCATTTGGATAACGGTAAATGCCTACAGCAAGTAAATGTCCATTGCCTTGGGTTCAAAGCCCATTACGAACAATTGCTGTGCAAATGATTCCTTGAGTGCGCGTGACCCTTTATTGAGCCTCTCGTAATATGGACCTTTTTGTAGTTTTCTCTGCAGAAATCCTAGATTTAATGCGTGGTGCCAGTGATTTATTAATTACCTCGAGGTAAGTTGTGTTTTTTCTCTGTTGGGAGTATGGAACGTTTTAATTATTGGGATCTAAATGGGCTCTTTGATTTACATAAGGTGTTGTAAACCGATTTTGTTTCGGATGTCTCCAGTTGCCCCCATTAGGAGCTTATGATACAAATAATACAACCCTGGGTGAGTGGAGAGGACATTGCTGTGATGTGCAAACTCTGTGGTTCTCCACCCTAAGGGAATATACATAGAGGATACTTGTGGCTTGAGTTAACCACAGTTTAGATGGGTAATCTTATCCTCAGTTTTTTTGTACTATGGATTACCATACGCCTCAATATGGATACTAATAGGTGCTTACCTTCTCTTTAGATCAGTAAGACTAGGTTTGTCGCTTCAGTGCCTTGATTGCTTGTGGTATTTACCACTTTTGATTTACTCGCTTTTGGCCGAAACCTCTTGGATTGTATGTCAGGTTGGTGCAATGGTGGAATGTCAGTTCTTTGTGGATTCTTCCTTCATTTATTATTTTTTCCTTAACCCTTTTTTTACAGCACTTCATCTCATATTTCTAGCCATGATGATGATCCTTAAACAAGGGTCGAAATGTCGACAATCAAATACAGCTAATTGTGGCATGTACTGTCGATCTATTACATGTGATTGTTTTATTAAACCATCTTCTTCACATGTATGTAAGGTGCATCTTCTTCACATGTATGTAAGGTGTATTTTACGACGGTAGCCCATCTGCTGTAGTGTATATATATGTATATATTTTTTTCTTGTTTTTTTATGTTTCACTTGCTCCGTTCACGAGCACTATATTCACAAGCACTGTGTGTTCACCTGCACAATTCTTATGAGAAATGTGGATGCCGTCTATTGCTTTCAATGCCATTGTTACAACAATTCAAATACAAATATGAACATGGGCACTTCCCCTGGTAGCCTAATTCTTTGAGGTCTTTCAACCAACTTTTGGTTATAAATTATATCTGTTGAGACATTTTTGTAGATACTTGTTTATACCTGGGTCTCGACTGGATCCTCGGGAATCCCCTGTTGTAGTCCCCCCTCTCTCTTCCACACGCCAGCTTTGCTGTAATTTAACTGCTTCTTGGAGCATTAAGTGAGACTACTGTAGTAATACCATATGTATAGCATGTCGTCTATGATAAGAATAGATGGCATATTGATGTTTGGGGGTTTGAATGCCACAGACATTCCAGGTTAGCAAGTTAATGGATGTCATACTGTCGGGGTGGGCAGAGCAATAACAGGTCGCAAGTAGCTGAGTTAAAGTTGCGCTTGTGTGTGAGGGTTAAGTCACACCAATGATGAGGTTGGGAGTGAGCGGGCTATGTAGCATGTACAACTTGAAACAATAAAACATAATAATGAAAATAAAAACAGTGAATACCATACAAGTAGTGCACTAACCGAGTGACAAACCAAACCAAACAGTAACTGGCATTTAGAAAATTTTCAAAATCCCTATATGAGGGAGGAAGCAGCAACACAAGAGGCAACTAAACCCTTGTGTACAGACAATAGGGAGTACCAATACAGCTTAATAAGCAATATCAATGAGAGTCATCAGTACCAAACCCATGTGTGGGTCAGTTATCGTAGGACATGTCGCCAGGAGGGGAAACAGCCCGTTAGTCCAAGAGTCGCCTGTGGGTTGAAAAGATCAAGGTTAGGCATGCATTAGGTGTACATGACAATGTGTGGAATAGTAGAAGATGAGATAAGGCGAGCAGTAGGTCAAATAATATCGTCTGGTGTTTATGGAGTCACATCCGAGGGGGCCCTCTAGTCCGAGGTTTCATCACTAGCAGAGCAGAGCAAGTTTTCTTCAGTGTTGAGTGTCGTGCCCCCTCTGTAAGGGCAGCAGTATGTTGTAGTGCCCGGCGACGTTCTGTGATGATCTCTTCCTAGTCAGAGGCAGACTTGGGTGCAGGGGACCGACCCACCCCAGGACGATGCCGGTGGCAGCCACCGGTTTGTGCCAGATCCATTGAAGCATTGGATTGCGTTGTTCTGGTAGCATCTGGGCTGTAGATTTCCAAGCAGCGCCAGCTGTTTAACAAGATGAAAAAATGTGTGGTGCCACTTGCGACCACACAGAGGCGTGCTGGGAAAATAAGTGATTATTTCAAGTCCAGTTCGCGGAGACATGGATTCACCGCCAGGAAAGAGCTTCGTAACCTCAAGACCGCAATGGTAAAATCAGGATGAGTGTTATCTACCTTGATCTCAGTGAGTTTCCTGGCCTCAGGTGTGATGGAGTGTCTGTCACGAAAATGCAGTAGTCTGAGAACCATTGGGTGAGGACTAGATCTGGGTGGGGGCTTCCACGCAGGAACACAGTGTGCCAGCTCGATAGAGAAATATTGCAATAGTGTGTGTGGGGGAAGCAGCTCTCGCAGCCACTGCTCCACATAGTGCACAGCATCTCAACCTTCCACCTCCGACGGGAGAGCTATTATACAGATGTTATTTCTCCAAGATCTCCCCTCTGCATCCTCAGCTCTCCGCTCCTGCACGCTGACACATTCCTATAGTGCCTGTATGGATTTCAACTGTAGGTCTGTAGGGGTCTGCTCTACTAGTTTGACTCTGTCAACAAGCTTGTGATGGTCCGCATGCGACAGTGTGAGATCCATAGCAACACTGTTGATTTTGGCTTCCAAGGATGTCCGAGGGTGCTCAGTAACCACCAATATAGTGTCGAATTTGTCTTCCAATGATGTGAATCGGTCAGGAGGTGTCCTTGGTAGACACAGCAGGGAGCGACGACAGGTGTGATGGTATGCCCTGGGTGTTAGAGTGTAAGCAGCCCGTTGCTGGTGCGTGAGGCCAGGGATCGCCCAGTTCATTGGATTCACCTATAGTCACACTGGAGTGGCGAAGGGTCGGCAAGACGTGTGTTTCAAGTGCCAGCGCTTAAACAGTCATACAGTGAATGGCACGGCCCTGCAAACAGGCTATTAGTGTAAAGGGAGAGATCAGTCTCAGCTCCGGACAGCCGCACCAGGGCAGTGAGTGAACAACATCTCAAGAAGGCAGCGAAGGGCAGAAGGTATTACTGCGCTGAGGCAATCCAGCAGGATCCAATAATGAAAGTGGGCAGGAGTGTCTAGAGTGCACCGCCTTTGATAATGGTACTAATGGAGGAGGCAGGCCTGGCGTCAGAGAGGGTTACACTTATGTGGCCCTAACAGAGTTCAGCATGTCAGTGGAGAGTCGCAAGGAAGCACATTCACATGTGGAGACCTGCAGGGTCCCCTGCGCTCAGTAGGTGTATCAAGGTGCGCAAGGGCCGTATTTGGCAGCCGGGTCCAATTCACCCATCAGGCAGCCAGGGCTATCAACTGAGCCAGACAGGCCGGAATGGGCACATGTGTTCTTCTGAGTGCTACAAGAGGTAGCAGAAGTTAGGCTTGAATCAGCCCCTGACCACCTGTGAAGGTCGAGGACAGATGGGGAGGGCCCAAAGTAGCTCAGGAATGTCCAAGGGCAGTGTGTCCAACAATCGTGTTGTGGAAGTGATTGCACTATCACTAGTGGCAGGGGCCTAGATCCGATCTGACCCCCGTACCCTCACCCGTGGGTGCGGCTACGGTCGCCGCCACAGCGCAACCCAGGGGTGGTGCTCAGGCTTCCATAGTTGTTTGTCCCCAGGTGGCAGAGAGGCCTGTAATGGGAGCGCAGTCAATATCAGGGGTACAATGCAGTGTGGTTCACCTCGCCCCCTTGCGGATAAGCCAAGGCTCGATTTGACTTCCAGGCTCTCAGCATCCACCGCACCCAGAGGAGGGAGGAAGGCGGGAGGGCAGCGGCACCGCAATACTCCGGCTCACCCGGTACAGGAGCTCACTGTAGGCAACCTGCGGTCCAACAGTGTATCCATCAGACAGAGTCCTTTTGTCCAACAGATGGAGAAGCTCTGGCACCGGATTTGAGCCACTGTAAATTCGCCAGTCTCGGCAGCCGCCAAAGCAAATGCTTACACAGCCACACCATTGATCGTGCATGAAGCAGTTTAGGGCTGCCTGTCAGTGCGCCCCCAGAGAGCGCCAGAACGGGAGCCACTGTCAGTCATCCCCCATGCGGGTGTAGTCCTCAGCTGGGCCCTCGCTGTAACGTCGGCTCTGGGAGGGTTAGCATATGGGTAGCAAGCTCTGCCAGCAGGGAACAGCAACAGGAGGAGGATGGGGCAGGTTGAGTCAGCAGGTGGCCAATTTTGGCCAGGATTATTCTCAGAGTAACTAGGCAGAGCCTCTTTAAAGTGCATCTGCAATCTTGGCCCGGCTAGCTAGGCCCCTTCATCAGCCACTCTTTTGTAGGGAATGAAGTTGCCCTGCAACACTTTTGATTCAGGCAACCCCTGAGAAAAATAAGTCATGACCGCTTGCACATCAGTATCATCCTGAAAGGCTAGCTTTTATTCTTCTTCGGACAGTGCCTCTTCCATGATGGTATCCACTGAGCTAATCACAAACACTCAATCTCATCAGAGTATTCCTCTCGCAAATCCCTCTTATACAAGGGTAATTTGCATATACAATTGGCAGGGAAATTATACGCACCAGCAATATATTCTAGTGTGTACTGATATTCCTGAAGCCTATACTGCCTCTTAGCGGGGGGATGGCCCCTACAACTTCCAGTAGTACTGAACAAATCAACCAGTGGTTTGTGAGAGGTTCTAAGGATGAACCGGTTCCCTCACACAAAGTTTTTAAAATATTGAGTGCCCGGGTATAAAGCAAGGGCTTCTTTTCCTATGGTGGAGTAAGTAGACTTTGCGCATTGTAACACTCTAGAAGCAAAAGCTACAATTTCTTCACAACTACAGTTCCTTTTTGCATCAATAAAGCACCCAAATCCTAGTTACTAGCATGAGTAGTAATGATGCTCATGCATTGGTGTGAAAATGTTTAAGAGGTTTACAACTGCAATTTTAAGATTAATCGACTCAAACACTTTGTCACATTCTTTGTCCCACATGCGCTTAACATTTTTTTAATGAGGTTTAGCTGGCAAAATTGTGAACACATTTTGCATAGTGCTCTATGAGGTCCAAGAAAGTCATCAGTTGATCCTTATTGACAGGTTTGGGTACATTTTCAATTCCCACTAGAATTGTCATTTTAGGTTTTATACCTTTCCACGACACAAAATGATCAAGATAAACCGCCCCTTGTTGGAGAAACTTGCATTAGTCCTTTTTGAGATTAAGAGCACTAGCATTAATGATTTCTAGTATCTTCCTTATGCTTGCATTGTGTTCATACGTCAGCTTTCCCATGAATCAAATTATCAGCTTGAAAGTAGGCGACTCCCTCCATATCTTTAAATAAATTATTAATTAATCTCTGAAACACAGAGGAATCACATGCTGAACCAAAAGACATTCAGACATAGCAGGAAGCTCCTTCACGTGTCACAAACAATTTAAAGTGCCTATAGTCTTCGTACCATTCTCCTTGGTTGTAAGCAGGAGACACATCAAAGGACATGAATACTACTGGCCCCTTAATGGTTGACGATCAACTTAGATATTCGAGTTTAGGTCCCTCAGATCAACACACAGTCTCATCTCATTTGAGTGCTAGAGCCACATGAGCAAGCCATTTGAATCCTCCATTGGTTTGATAATACATAATTTACACAATATTTACAATTCTAGTTTTAGTTCTTTTCTTAAACTCACTGGACTTGCCTACTTTGTGCACTGCAGGCTAAGCCCCATCCTTAAAGGTGATATAGTGCTGGAAACATTTCAGCTTCTCTAATTTATCTTTGAATACCTGAAGAAACTCATCCACCCACTTGGCCTCCTTCACCTGATTAACATTACTAAGGGTGGATCTAAATAAATTTTGTCTTAACACAACCATTTCTGAATGATTGGGATCCAGAATCATCTTGAGATGCCGTTGACCGTTTCATCCCAAAACAAATTGATCTATTTTTTACAACATAAATCTGTGTAGGGGTAACAAAGTTTTCAAATTGTAAAGTTGCTCTAATTTTTCCCACCACCTCAACTCTTTTCCCACCAGACACAAATATTTTTACGCAAGTGTTTTGAAGGTGCACCCCTTCAAGGACAGATAGTTACATTTGTTAATTAACATGAACAGAATCTGCCATTATTCCTACATTTTTATTATTGATTGAGAGGATGCAGTGAGGTAGTTTTCTATCTTTTTCCTGTTTTTGTCCGTGGCCATTTCACATACTCCCTTCTCTTCACATTCATTAGAGGACAACATGGGTACCTTTTCATCCTCATCTGAAACACAAACCTTAAGAGATTTAACAGCTGAATTAGTGCGTCTTCTGTCTCATTGGGGCTTTGCAGACCCGAGAAAAGTGCCTCTTTTTGTCAGATTTGAAACACACCTGGTTAAGAAACGCAGAGAACTTGGCATTACCTAAATGAGACCTGCTGCCACCACTAAAGGATGCCAATTTATTTGTTTCACATACACTCTTGCAATTGGCGGTCTCACTCTTAGATTTACGTATATCAGGTTATTTTGTAATCAGTTTTATTTCATTTGATCTTCAATTTAAAATAATTTGATCTTCAATTTAAATTAATTTTCCTCATGCACAGTTGAGAATGCTTCTAGCTGTGGTTAAAGCTGACTCAAAGACGGAATCGTCTGTGGACAATAAGAGTTCCTGCATTTTCTTATTATTCCTTCTTTCAGTCATCATATCAATAATTCTTTTGTCTTTAAATTCCCAATAAATACAAGTAGAGGCAAATGTTCTTAATGTAGCCACAACATCTTCAATAGATTCCCCAGCCAATTATTCTTGTTGAAGTACGTTATGACCTTCCAAAACAGTGTTCTTCTTTGAGTTGAATCTTTTATGCATGGTTTTAAGAATAGACGCATACTCATTCTGTGTCTCGGTACATCACCACTAACAGCACCAACTGTGCGCACATTTACAACTTCTAAAGGAAATGTTTTTAAAGTACTCCTTCCTTGGGGTCCCAAATTGTACACCAGGAGTGTATTTTTCTTTTTTTAAATTAATGTATCCTCATCAATGGCTTTGAGATAATTTTCAAAAGCTTCAAGCCAATGTTCCCACTTGAAAGGAGGAGTACCTGGAACTTGAAAGAAATGGCGTTGGTGTTGTTATTTAATCTATTGCTATTAGCAAAACAGTACTTGCATGGGTGTCTGCCACCTAATCAAAACCGGCACGTTTAAAATACCTACTGCAGTGTAATAGCCATAAACTGACTATATAATAGTGAATGTGAACTTTCCCGAAGTTCTGTTGTGGCCTCCAAGGCGTTGTATAAGGTGGTTTTCTACACGTTGTAGAGTACAATACAGAACATTCCCTCACGTCTTACAAGCTTGTAGCTCCCATAAAATTCAATAAAAAATTCAAGTTCTACGATAGCTGCTACAATGTAGTACGTGATGTGCATTCTGTGGGAAATACGACACATTTCTCAATCTTCCCAAGACTTGAAATGGCCACCAGTGCTTGACACAGGTCACAACAACAGACCTCGGAAAGTGGTAGCACCGAGGGAAGCATGACTGCCAACATGGACAGTCCGCAATGGATGCTGACTCACAAAACATGCTGTTAACGGCAGGCAAAGAGGAAGGCTTGAACATGGGCTGAAGAACAGGAACACAGGGTACCCCGTGTGAAATGGGCACACTTCATCAATGTAGAGGTGACCAGGGACCGTCAGTGGATCATTGCCACTGAAGAGGACATACTGGGTGCTGTAAGATGCCACGGTTTATTCTTCCGCAACCGACTGTCTCCTGGTGCAGGCGGCAACTGATGCTTCTAGAACCCAGGAGTGTTCTTACCTTCACAAAGGCGAGAAAATGTTCTGTTTATGTAAAAGTTGGGCACAGGTAGATGATAGAATCATTGGCAGATGTATAGAGGGGCTGACATTTAAGATTCCCAGTTCGTTGTGTTGTGTGTATGTGTCTGTGTATGTATGAATATTTGTTGAAAACCAAAGTAGAGGGCAAGAACTCTGAACATGGGTGGGAGGCTGGCCTAAGCATGTCCCTCTTCTCTTCTATACTGTTACCTACAACTGATTTCCGTTTCTACGGTCCCTCCCCCTGACTTCAAATATGTTTTCCTCAGAATTGATTAAAGTCAACCTCTCTCTCTTACTCTTTGCCAAATATCTCAAGTTTAGTTCTTGCTGTCATCTCTTCAGGAGTTGCGCTGTCTGTTGGGGTTGATTTTAGTTGCACTCTCTTGCCTTAGTCCCCCTGTTACATTTTTAAATTGATCAAAGTTGTGGCCTGATTTAGAGTTTGGGTGGCAGCGTACTCCGTCACACAGAACGGAGTAAACTGTCCGCTAAACCCTTGATCCACAGGCCTCTTAAAGATGGGCAGACAGTGCATATTCTGCCGACTGAGCCCCGATTGACTCTGTTGATGGAATGCTTCATCCCACGGCGATATTAAGTAGGGGCATCGGAGGAAGGACATTGCAATCCGTTTGGGGTGAACGATGCAATGCCTTTTTTTTTGCCCATCACCACTAGGAAAAAACCTTGAGGTAAGGGACAGGAAAAAAAGAAACTACTCCCACATCGTGGGAGAAAAATCCCAGGATGTGGTGGGGGAGGTCATTTGTTGTTTTTTGTTTTTTAAACAAACTCCCGCTTTGGGAGTATGTTTCTAAGAAACAAAAAAACATAAAAGTTTGGTGAATGGCCATCAAAACAGCCAGTGGCCATCCACCAAATGGTTTGTGCGTTAAACGAAACCACTGTGATGACGTTTCCTTTCCATGTACAGAGATGCTAGCTCTAAATTTGGTGGATGATAGTCTATATGGGTCGTGAAGTCAATGTCCTCTGCAAATGGCTGTAGTCTGTCCTCCAAACTCAAATCAAACCCTTGGTTCTTTCTGTTTAGAAATCAAAGGCCTGAGTCATACAGCTATTTGCACACCTAACTGAGCCAATATAAGCACTTACTAACGAAAATTCAACTTTGTGATTTTTAAAACTTGAATTACTCTGAAAAAAATGATTTACTGCCATTTGAAATTACACTATTAACAGTTGCACAGATTTTGGGATCTAGATTTTTGAGCTGGAATCAAGGATTATACCTAGTATATCCCACCCCATTCCCATGCACCCCAAACACCCCAACCTCCCACACCACCCTAATCGAAGCACTATGATTTAAAATCCCTAGAATGGGGAATAACACACAAAACTAGGAACACTGTGTCTTTTACGGCATTCTGATTCCCGATTATAGAGTCTTTTCTGGGTAAATTGTCCACCTGCTGTTAGCTGTTGGAGAACGTTAGCAGACTATGGATATTTTTAAAGTGTACACTAAAGACGTAGGGCCTGATTTAGATATTTGTGGATCAGATACTCTGTCACAGCGGTGACAATATCCCGTCTGCCGAAATCTAAATCCTATTGGATATAATGGGATTAAGATTTCCGCTGAAGGGATATTTGTCACCGTTTTGACAGAGTAACCCATCTGCCGATATCAAAATCAGGCCCTTAGTAAATTAAGCTGATATTCTAATTTTGAGTGCAGGAACACTAGCTCGTTCAAAATCAGATGACGCACTATCCCCTGAAAAAACAGTTACAGCACACTTCCTCTGTACCGTCTCTAGATACTTTGCATCTGAGTAGAAGGATAAAACAATGGTAACTGAGAGCAGATAGGAGGATTATGTGAACAACAGCTCCTTGAGCCTACATCAAGTCTGAAAAATAGCGGTAGCCTATTTCTTCTTTGATTGAACCTGTTTAGCAACATTTAGGGAGTTTCAAAAGACCCATTTCTGCTAGGCACATCTTTTATCTTATGTGCTACTTGATTTTCTATCTCTGTCCATGAAAATTTGACCTTACATGGTCTTACGAGTCAGGCAGTCTTTTGTAAACTGGAGCTTACCATCTAGCACCCAGTCTGGTGCACCTGCCACATTTAATTTCTTTTATGCAGCCCTTCTACCAATCTCACAGTAGCATTCTGCTCCCTAGAAGCTAGGTACTATGTTCGGGACTTGGTTGACCCCATGCTAACGTAATTACTGTAATCTTACATGCAGTTGTTATACAGTGTAATTGCCTTCTTGTGATCACTGTTTGGAATTAGTAGTAGCATTGGTAGTAGCTAGTTATTAACAACCCTGCTTTCTGCATCTCTGTCCATTAAAGACAGACAAATAGCCTACTATACTCATAAATGCTCAATCTTAGCTATGGGTGTAATAAATACTAGTAAGAAACTTGACAGTTCATCAAAGGAAAATATCTCTACCTTTCCATCACCAATTGTGAGCAAGTAATTTGTTTCCACATGTAAACCTGCTGCCAAGCACCTTGCCATGCTTTCTTACTGATCTGCTTCCCAAAATACCACAACTTTGATTGGAATATTGAATATACCATCAATGGCTAAGTTCACAAGTATATAAAAATAAGTCTGTTGAATCAGTGGATTCAGGTAAATATTAAATATGATAAGGGAACTCAGGGATCTGCTGGGACTGCACTCAGGTTTGGAAATTGGTGCCAAATCAATGCAGTCTCTTTTATTGGTGCCATGCTCGTAGTCATTGATTGCTTATATATCCCTCACCTGTGTTCAATGTCAGTTTGATACTGGTTGGTTTTGTGTCTTTCTGTTCATTGTGTTTGGCACTGTGTTACTGGTCTCAGCTTCTCTTCTTGATCCCAGGCTGGTACATGTTCAATTCTCATCTCTTCATACCCTTCCTTTGGTGTTGAAATAATGTATTCTTTGTCTACCCAACACCTGTTTTATTGGTAGGTTTGTTTAATTCCTTGAGTCCCTGGACTGGTGTCAGGATGCCCCAAGTTGGTTCTTTGTTCTTGAGCTCTTTTGGTGGGAATGTTAACTGAATTCCGAGGGACAGTAAAGAATTCCAAACCATCAAATTTACAAATTAATTGTAACTGTTGTGAGTTTGTTTGATGAGACTGTTATGGGTTTTGTGCTTTTTGTACCCCTTTTTTCTATTGCAGGGTTAGTACACTTTGGTTGCCTATCTCCAAAGGCCTTATTTTTAGTGGTACTTTGGTGCACTTGGGGCCTGATTCAAAAAGGTAAACTTACACTTCTGTGTGAGTGTATGTCTGCTTGATATTCACAAAGCTATTTTGCTAGTAGTATCTGTATGACCGCGGAGTCTCCACGCTTAAAAACATAGGACAGTCCTATCTTTTCATGCGTGAGACTGCACTATTAAAGATACTACTAGTAAAATACCTTTGTGAATAGCAAACATTTATAAACTTACACTAAAGTGTAGGTTTACCTTTGTGAATCAGGCCCTTTGTTTCTGATGTCAGTAGATCCTGTTTTTGTTTTGGGTTTGGCATATATTTATTTGCTGCACTGCTCATTTCCTTCTGTTTGATTTTCAGGCATTTGCCATTAGGTTCCTTTTATCCTCATGTCTTCGTGAGTTAAGATTTCCCTGTCACACTCGAAAAGGTTTTATCACTTGATCTTTTCTTCGCAGAGGTTGGTGTTGGCCCAGCCTCACAGTTTGAATGAATGGTGTAACCAGGTTTCTTTCCACTTTGGCAGCTCAAACTCCAATCGAAGAGTTCACTCCCACACCAGCGTTTCCAGCACTGCAGTACCTGGAATCTGTAGACGAAGGTGGTGTTGCCTGGCGCGCAGGACTCCGGATGGGGGACTTTTTGATTGAGGTAACTGATGCATTTCTTGGTCTTCTGTTTATGATCTCATTAAGCTTTTTGATCACATTTGGATATTGTGCAGTAACCTTAAGAAACTGAGGGCCATATTTAACGTTTGATAATGTTCCACCCTCTGTATTACAACTGTATGATAGTCTATGGTACTTGTGATACAGCGGACAGGATAACCAGCACATTTGTATGAAATAAGGGCCTTATTAACTTCACTGACACACTGATGGCAGTGCATGTATGTATGTTAAACAGCAACCTCGGTCAACTTATTCACATTATTAATTCATTGGTTGCAGTGGTTGGGTGCTTGGTTGTTCAACACATTTTTTGATATATTGATCTTTGTCTAGTGTGTGGAAGATGGCCAACACCTTGCTTGAACTCACACATTTCACTTTCACCTTCCACATTGCAGATGCATAGATGGCTGTACAGCATCATAGCTCAGCTTTCACAGTCCTTATAGGCATGTTAAATATTGTACAACAGTGCTGTATTGGCAGCAAAGTCTGTACTCCTCACTAATGTTTATTTGACTTAGGGATATTGTTTGCAGTTGCTTGTGTTTACACGTTTATTCATCCACAGCTGTGTGTGTGTGTGCTTGCACACCCGTGCATGTTGCCTTACCTTTACATAATATTCCATGTCCTTTCATTTTTGTTAATCTCTGTTTGTGGGTTCATGCTCACACTTGTGCATGTATGTGCAGACCTTAGTACAACTATATGTATTTGTATTACTATTTCTTCCATATATGTAACTCTTTTTGCATGTAGTTGTATATTCTTCCATCTGTATTTGTGTGTGTGTTGTGCATCTGTCCACGGTATTATCATTCCCTCCAGAAATGAAACCACGAAAAACGATAATACTGTAGTACCTGTAAATTTGAACTGTTTTTTTACAAATAGTTGTAAAAAAACAGGTCAAAGAATATGGTATTGCCCATTTTTCGTACTGATTCCTGTTCAGCTGTATCCCAAAATGGATTAACAGTCCCTTAGTTTGTTCCTTCTTAAGACAAGAAGTGTATCATAAGTGTCTAATTTGATTCAAGTAGACATGGGTTTTCACAGGCAGACTCTGTCAATCCATGAAGATTTTTTCTTCTGTAAGATTGCTGGTGTTATATGGGTGAATCTAAATACCATGAACTGTCTTTTGGTTCCTAAAGGTTGAGGTCCAGATGAATATTGTGGAGCGCCTCCTAAGCTATGAAATTCAAGCTATTCCGTCTAGGACAAGGGTCTCCGCCTTTTCTATAATGAGAGCTATTTCTGATTGATGAAAATAGTCCTGAGCTACCAATTAATTTAATTATTGTTACAGTTGTGACCATATCAGAAACAACCTCAAACACCCAGTTGTATGTCACAACATTGACTGCCACAATACCGTCAGCCATAATTTTATTTAGACCCAGCATACTGATTACATATTACTGTAAACAGACTTATACATAGGCATGTATATGTTTGCTATTCTTTGCTCCATTTCTATATACTTTGGAAACATATATAATAGATAGATATATTGTTAATATAAACAGACGTGAAGTTAAGAAAATATAAATATGACTATACTCACATATATATCCATCCATCCATCCATCATGAGGTTGTGGTCGTCGATATTCAGGACACATTTTTGGCAGAATATTTAAAATTCAATATTGTGACCAAACACTATCACAAAACATAAGACAAGTATGTACATAGCAATGTCAGGAAAAGCTAATGACCCTAAATGACTAACGAAATCCATAAATTTTCCAATCTGATAGAGAATTCTAGTTGCAGATTCCTTACCTTAGAATATGGCCCAGGCTTCAGTCTGGATCCATAGAGTTTTCTTCGGGCAGTACCCCTGCGTGCTGTTAGGTGGCACCAGAGGACTACGCATCCATCGTTGGCATCATGGTTGTCGGATAGGACGTCGTGGGTCATATATAGGCTTTTTGACTGGCCTTCCGACTTTTTGTCAAAGTTTTTTTGACTTATTGGTGCGTCGAGGATGTTGTCTCGTATGACCGGATTCAGGCCCTGTGACTCCTGTCACCGCATGATGTCGGTAACTGATCCGCACCTTGTGTGCCTGTGGTGTTTGGAGCCAAACCAAAGCCGTGCTCCGACCATGAGCCCAAAGGCTTTGAGGAAGTGGTCCCTAAAGCTACTTGCAGCCTGGCATCTGGCTCCGCCTCGCTCCCAGTCTCGGTCGAGAAGAAGGTCCCAAGATCGCTCGCAGAGCCATCACCACTCATCCTTGTCCCATTCCAAATTGTCAAGACATTCGGGTAAGCACAAAAAGAATTAGAAGAAGACTTCACCCTGTTGGTCGGACGACGCGACGTTCGAGAAGGAGCGTCCTCGCTCTAGGCCTCCATCTTCGGAGCCTACTTCTGGGTCGGCTTCATGCCTCCCCGAGTTTCTGGGAGCTGGAGCCACCCCAGCCCAATTGAAGGAATTTTACGAAGCCATGCGCCTCATCTTTGTGCATTCTTTACCTTCGAGCTACTTAGGATTGGCAAGGGTCCCTTATGGTTCCATGCCGGCGGCTACAGCCTTGGTTCTGAAGGGCACCCAGGGATCTTCTTCCATATCCAAACTGGAGTCAGTCGTACTGTAGTGTAGCCATTTTTTATATAGCCTTTGCGCGTTTGCTTAAAGCATTAGGCCTCTGTGCACTTTGTTCTAGATACATTTTATTTAGCCTTGCACTGTTATTTTTCAATAACCAGTTTCACGGTCTTGTTTTATTTTCTTCTATCACACTGTTTAGCTTACTTCAGCACCGGAGTTCTCAAACAATACATTCTTGCTCGCTCTGTGCTTCAGTCAAGGATACAGTCTGGTACATTGCCGATAGACGTGGTAGAAGTTTAGTCTTTAGGGTTCGTAGAAAGTACACATTCTTACGTAGGGATGTTTCTTAGAACACCAGCGTGTTAGTTATAAAAACACTTCCTAGTCCTGGTACACGTAAGAGGGAGATTCTGACCAGGGAACCACAACTAGACGCTGATTGCCCTGTTGCAGATGCTGATCCATATCACAGGCCTTTGCTCAGGTATGAGGGTTGATGTCCTACCGGGGGGGAACCCAAAAGGCAGGCTTAGAGCTTAACATGCTGTGCTCAAAATAGAACTTAGAAGAGAGTACGTAATCTAGTAGCACTATGATAGCGTTATTCTTATGTTTCACTCTCCTCATTACTATTTCAATCCTACTGTGTTGTATGGTTCTGGTTATTGCGGCTCACGCTTTGTTATCTAAAATGCAGTCGTTTTATTAAACCAATCTTTAAAACTCAAACTGCCTTTGTCATTCATATATGAGACCGCACTTTGTATGAGAGAACTGGTTGGGATCTGAGTGACCACGACTTCCCTGAGAAGCACTAAGATGTCATGCGCTCGGCTGCCCAATCATCTCTTCCCTATGGGAGAGATGAGGCACTGCTAGTTAGCCGGAGCAAAACCGGATTGAGGGTGACAGGGGTCCTTCGCCGTGGGTTAGACTTAGCCCCCCACACCGTGAACGACCCAGCTACCCAAAAATCCAGTAGTCTCATTAGGATAATGAGAGCCTACGTGACATGGCGCCGCCAACGTTTGGTCTGGCTCTAATTTTCGGGTCCACCAGACTCTCTCGGTCTCATATATTATAATGATCCCTCAGTTCCTTTAACGGAGACGTCCGTGGCACTGAGGACTTCCACCACCACGATATAGGTAATCCTAGATATAGTGGATGGTTGTTCAAGCTTGAACTTTAAAAGGAAAGACCCCGTTTTTGGTGTGCCTTCTATGAACCATCGCTGTTTTTCTAATGGTGAATCCCCAGGTAATACAAATAGCTCTTAATATGAGACAACCGCTCACAGCACATTTGCTTGCACATGGTCTTACGAACAAGGGGGGACCAGTCACGTTTGTGGTGGCCGCCCATGCAGCCTATAGAACAGAACTTTTTTACTCTTGGGTCACATTTCCAGCAGTTGATGGGAACACAAACACATTTCACACATATACGATTGCGAATGCGCCTGGCCAGTACAGGGCGTACGCATATTTAGAGATACCTCTATCTTATCAAGAACATAATAATTGGCTTGATGGCGCCCTACCCCATACAATATTACCGGTAAGGTTAGGTCCACTGAGTAATGATGGTCCAACCTGGCCTTTATTGGCCACATATACACCACATCCTGCGGTTGCAAATATGCCGGTGGCTGAAGTTCGTCGTTTATATTCAGACTTAACGGCTACATATAGACGCTTAGTACAATTTGTGATGCAGACATTAAATACAAACCCAGCGCGTGCTGCTCCAGCACAACAACATGCAGTAGCTCCAGGTATAAACCCGGCGACTGTACACTCTATTGTGGGTAAGGTTCCAGCAAAACGGGAGGAGACTCCATTTTGGCTGGCGCAAAAAATTAATACGCTGGAGGCGGTATTTCCCCATACAGGACCTCAGGACAAACATAGAATATTAACTATGTGTTTACCATTTGGCATGGTTCCCATGGTGGAACATTGTAATACATGGGGCACTGTGTTTGCCGCGCTCTACACAACAGCACACGGTACACCGACATTGGCAAACTTACCGGAAGTGCTTAAACAGATTCAGGATGAATACGGGGCTGCCCCAGCCTTAGATTTGGGAATGCAACTGATGGGCAATTTTGCCACGGTTTCTTCAATAATATTAAATAATCTTAAAGGGGAGGCAGTAGCACTAGCAGTGCGTATGCGTCTTCGTGACGTCCCGCAACTAGATCAGGAGCGGGAACTGCCTAAAATAATAGCAGAAACATATTCCAGTATCGGTCGAGATAGCCTAGGGGCTAGACCACAGAAACCACAGTTTCAAGGAAAAATTAGTAAAGATAATACCAAACAGCAACCTGAGGGTAATAAAAAGCGCTGGGAGAAAAAACAACAGACACCTAAAAAAGAAAGGGGAGAATCTCCGAGAGCGGAGACCCCGCAGACTAGGTATAATCTCAGAAATAGGGATAACTTGAAAACGCCTGATAGATATCAATATACTGATACACGCCAATCTTGTTCCTTTCAGGACTCATCGGAAAAGAGAAATGAGAGAGGTGGGCGGTCAGAGCAGAGAACAGAGTACGTGAAACCAAGACAGGAATCACAACGCTTTTAGAGGTTTCTGTCAAGAAGGAAGAGAAACCGATACAACAAAAACAACAGTTTAAAAAGAAAAAGGTGGCGGCAGTCTCAGTTAGACATGCCACACAGGAAGAGAGTTCTCTTGAAGAACAAGACTTGGGCACTAGCACTGTTAGACAGCGCAGCAGAAGTCACAATAGTTTGCCGGAATCTTCTAGAGCATCTGGAGGTGAAAGCAACTGATCACTTCATACAGGTTGAAACAGCAGATATGCGTGTCTCTACCCGATAGGGTATATACAGGGCCTTTACATTTGGAAGGAGACATTGAACGCACTATAAACGCAATCTTTTGGGATCGTGTGGTCAAGATATATGACATTTTGCTGGCTGAACAAGATTGGCCGCCTGACTTTGTTCGCACCTGCCCAGTTGGGGAGGAGGTTATTAAACCTTCGTTCTCACCACTTGTTCCAGGAGAACTCGCAGAGTCCTATAGCATCAAATGGGCTCTAGCACAAGCCCCTGCCTTATATAGAAATCACGTAGGGTTGGATAGGGATTCTCCATATCATGTAATTCCGATTAAAGGCGAACCTCAGCCACAACCGCAATATCCAATAAAACGTGAAGCAAGGGCACCGGTGAGAGAAATACTTACGCAATTAGAATACCAGGGAGTAGTTGAACCCTGTGTCTCGCCGATGAATAATCCCTTATTCCCTGTAGCTAAACCGGACCATTCATATAGAATAGTCTTAGACTACAGACACTTGAACGGACACACACGTACATACGCTATACAAAATTCACATAGCGCGGCACTAATGAACAACATTGTGCGGAAAAAGTACAAAACGACTTTAGACATCTCAAATGGTTTCTTCTGCCAGAATATAGCACCCGAAAGCAGGGATCTTACAAGCTTTAGTGCGTTAGGCTCCCAGAAAAATTCTGTTGTTTGCCTCATGGGTATAACAATACTGTTTGAGGCTCGTGTGACTGAAACTTTACACGGGTTAGACCCTGAAGCATTGTCATATGTGGATGATATATATCTCACAGATGACGAATTACTACAACATTTAAGACGGGTAGCCCGCATTGTTGTTGGGTTTGCCAAAATTGGCTACAAATTTAACTTCAAAAAATCAAAAATTGCCTTCCTCATCCTCATATTCCTGGGATATGACTTGTCAAATGAAGGTAAGAGCCTAGCGCCACAATTTTTAGAAAAGTGTGCACAATTGCAACCACCTAATACGATTAAGAAACTCCAATCATTGTTGGCCTTTCTAAATTTTGGCAGAACATACATTCCTGAATATGCTACACGCATAAAACCATTATATGAATTAATACGTCCTGATTTTTCAAGCAAATTCTGGACGATTGAGCATACACATACTCTTCGGGAGTTGCAAGCAGATCTCCTAGCTGCAAAACATTTACATACACGGGATAATAAGACACATTTGGTCATCAGGGTAATAGCTGGGGCCATTGGGTTTACGTATGTTACCTTTAATGAAGTTGAGACAGTCCCGATTGGAAACAAGTCTCACTTGTATTCGGCTGCTGAACAACAATTCGCACCAACGGAGAGAATTCTCACTGCTGTCCAGATGGCTGTTATTAAAGAACGACTTCTTGTGCCCAGGGTAAACACATTATAGTCGTTTCCCCTATTCCAGCCCTAGAGGCTGTTACAAAAGCGAGTGTTCCTAATGCGAAAGCATTGCACCCGCGATGGATACAATGAACTACGTCTTTAACAGCCACTGATGTAGATTACATTTTTGACCCTAAGTTACAGACTCAGGAATTTTTGCAATATGAAATTGAATATCCAGTTCCCGCTGACACATTGCCTATTGATCATTATCAAGTAGTCATGTACACCGATGGCTCTGCGCAACCGGCGGTGGGGACAAAACATCAATATTCAGCTGCATGTGCAGTAGTGAGCGGCCATATGGAGGGGGAGAAATTCTGCCACCAACATACTTATACACAAACATTAGGGGACTGTACGGCACAATTGGCTGAGCTGAAAGCTCTATTGATGGCACTAGAACATACAGGGAGTGCAGAATTATTAGGCAAGTTGTATTTTTGAGGATTGATGTTATTATTGAACAACAACCATGTTCTCAATGAACCCAAAAAACTCATTAATATCAAAGCTGAATATTTTTGGAAGTAGTTTTTAGTTTGTTTTTAGTTTTAGCTATGTTAGGGGGATATCTGTGTGTGCAGGTGACTATCACTGTGCAGAATTATTAGGCAACTTAACAAAAAAAAATATATACCCATTTCAATTATTTATTATTACCAGTGAAACCAATATAACATCTCAACATTCACAAATATACATTTCTGACATTCAAAAACAAAACAAAAACAAATCAGTGACCAATATAGCCACCTTTCTTTGCAAGGACACTCAAAAGCCTGCCATCCATGGATTCTGTCAGTGTTTTGATCTGTTCACCATCAACATTGCGTGCAGCAGCAACCACAGCCTCCCAGACACTGTTCAGAGAGGTGTACTGTTTTCCCTCCTTGTAAATCTCACATTTGATGATGGACCACAGGTTCTCAATGGGGTTCAGATCAGGTGAACAAGGAGGCCATGTCATTAGATTTCCTTCTTTTATACCCTTTCTTGCCAGCCACGCTGTGGAGTACTTGGACGCGTGTGATGGAGCATTGTCCTGCATGAAAATCATGTTTTTCTTGAAGGATGCAGACTTCTTCCTGTACCACTGCTTGAAGAAGGTGTCTTCCAGGAACTGGCAGTAGGACTGGGAGTTGAGCTTGACTCCATCCTCAACCCGAAAAGGCCCCACAAGCTCATCTTTGATGATACCAGCCCAAACCAGTACTCCACCTCCACCTTGCTGGCGTCTGAGTCGGACTGGAGCTCTCTGCCCTTTACCAATCCAGCCTCGGGCCCATCCATCTGGCCCATCAAGACTCACTCTCATTTCATCAGTCCATAAAACCTTAGAAAAATCAGTCTTGAGATATTTCTTGGCCCAGTCTTGACGTTTCAGCTTGTGTGTCTTGTTCAGTGGTGGTCGTCTTTCAGCCTTTCTTACCTTGGCCATGTCTCTGAGTATTGCACACCTTGTGCTTTTGGGCACTCCAGTGATGTTGCAGCTCTGAAATATGGCCAAACTGGTGGCAAGTGGCATCGTGGCAGCTGCACGCTTGACTTTTCTCAGTTCATGGGCAGTTATTTTGCGCCTTGGTTTTTCCACACGCTTCTTGCGACCCTGTTGACTATTTTGAATGAAACGCTTGATTGTTCGATGATCACGCTTCAGAAGCTTTGCAATTTTAAGAGTGCTGCATCCCTCTGCAAGATATCTCACTATTTTTGACTTTTCTGAGCCTGTCAAGTCCTTCTTTTGACCCATTTTGCCAAAGGAAAGGAAGTTGCCTAATAATTATGCACACCTGATATAGGGTGTTGATGTCATTAGACCACACCCTTTCTCATTACAGAGATGCACATCACCTAATATGCTTAATTGGTAGTAGGCTTTCGAGCCTATACAGCTTGGAGTAAGACAACATGCATAAAGAGGATGATGTGGTCAAAATACTCATTTGCCTAATAATTCTGCACTCCCTGTACGTATCCTACACAGTTTACACTGTTTGTTTGTGATTCATATTATTGTGTCCAGTCTTATAATAAATACCTACATTACTGGCGATTGAATGGGTTCAGAGATTCGAAGGGCAACACCATAAAACACAGACTACTGTGGGGGAAGGTAGCAGAGCTGAAGGAGACACTACCCAAGGTCCATGTTGTACATACTCTTGGACACCAGTGCATTGGAATACACGTTGCCGGGAATACTTTGGCTGATGAAGCCACAAAGTCAGCAGTGGCAGTTGCCAATGTGGCCGCAGTTACTCGTTCGAGTTCCAAACCAGACCCAGAGATTCTGGCTGCCATAAAAGCTACGGTTGATGGCACACCTTATCCTAAAGGATTTCCTAATAAATATCCATACTTTATGGGAGGTATGCTGAATGCTGAGGTTAAAATTCCAGGCGTAGGCGTACGCGAGATCCCCAATAAAGTTCTAAGACCTCAATTGAATAATGCAGCGCATGAGGGGGTGGTATCTGCACATGCTGGCGTGGCCGCCACAATTTCGCTGTTACAGGCCCGTTACTGGTGGCCTGATCTCTATAAGGAGACGAAGCAGTATGACCTTTGTTGTGACATCTGCCAACAAATTAGAGTTTCAACGGCTAAGCGCCCGCCGCAGACGCCCCTCTTAATATCAAACAGACCATTACAATGTGTCCATTTGGATCATTGTGGTCCACTCACACCAAACAGTGCATGCAAATATATCCTGGTGGCTGTAGATTCTTGCTCCAGATTTGTGTGGGTATGGCCACAATGCTCGGCTGACGCTCGAACTGTTATTAAAGATTTGCATGTCTTTGTCGGTACATATGCAGTTGCGGCGTTCCATTCGGACCAGGGCCCTGCCTTTGCCTCAAGGGTATTCAGGGACACCATGGTTTCGTTGGGGGTCCAGCCCCAGTTTTCGTCTCCATTTCATCCCGAGGGAAATTCTGTTGTGGAGCATTTAAATTGCGATTTAAAGCAGTCCTTAACGGCAATAGTCTTAGGTACGGGTCGTAGCTGGTTAACCCACCTGTATGGAGTACAGAGAGCACTGAATAACCTGCCTAGAAGGTCCCTGGGGGGTCGTACTTCATATGAGTGCCTGTTCGGAACACAAATGTTTGTTCCGGATCTAGATGGTCCTGGTGTGGAGTCAGCGGAAACGCCTTTTGACATAAATGATCATGTCACTGTTTTGCAGGAATTACAACAGTTCCGTGAAGATAATTCTTCTAAAAGTGCTGCCTCCACAGGAATAAGGGATGTGCTAGTAACGCCTACTGGTTGGATTCCCAGAGTTGGGGATCTTGTGCGTGAAAAGGTCGCAGTGAAAAACGAATTTGGCCCTTCTTATCGCGCACCAGTCCCTGTGTTGGGGATACACGGAGCAAGAACTGTTATTTTACCACCGTTGCCAGGTGCCAAAGAAAATCGGTTTGTTTCCATTGACAATGTCAAGTTACAACATGTGGCCGATTCTGCACAGCACTCCAACCTTCACCCGGTGACGGTTCTGGCACCAACACTCCTGACACTGCCCAGGCCCGCTGCAGCGTCGATCCTTTAATCATTGCCAACTTTGACACAGTGCCCGAGCAGCGTCACTCAACGTCAATGCCAAATTCAGTAAGGGCCTTTGGTCCCTTTTCTTATGGATGCAAGTTCAGTGAGAGTATGGACCCTTTAGAATACCAGCTTGAAAACTCTATGGACTGGGCTCTGGAACAGGGTGACGCCAGTGGTCTGGATACCTCCCCTGATGCTAATATGCTTTCTCCCCCTACTGTGGCTACGGAGGAGGGGGCATCTTACTCCATGTTGGTGCGGAGAACGGCTGAGGTTTTGGGCCTCGAACTGCCTTTGGTGGCTGTCACGACTAACTTCCTGATTGAGGTGCTTCAGCCTGGGGCTTCCACGTCACAGCCCCTTTTTCCCTTTAATGAAGCCCTCACTGATGTCCTGCTGGGGACTTGGTCCAAACCTAGCACAGGGGCTCCTGTCAACAGAGAAAAACATGTGCACAGTTCCATCATTTATTTTTATTTATACATGATGAATCTACCCCTAGTCCAGGAAAGATCAGAAATGGTACCTATGAATATCCCAAATCTGGAAAAAGGGACCTTTTCAATTCAGGCAGTGTAGGGAAGTCCAACTCTGCTACACACATACTTGATCCCTAGACCATAGAGCTCATTGATACCAGATACTACATTTTGAATAGGGTAAGACGGACATTATTCTTACTTCCCCTGATCTAATTTGTTTTTAATCTTGATAGTATTGTGCACAGCACCATTTTCCTTATGAAACCTCCCACTTAACAGCCCTCCTTTTTGTTCCTGACGCTCCTGTCAACTAGACAATAGCCCACCACCATAGGCCTGTGCATAACGACCAAGCTTTCCTGATGCAACATCTTTCTCCGGAGAGCTTGGTCATCCAAGCTTTAACATCCTATGGCGTGTTCCCTTTCTCCCCGGATAGGCTATCGAAGAGGCTGGATCACCTTGGTAATCAGTTGTTTAATTCTCCTGCGTGGCATTGAACACCACCTGTCTTTTGGGCCGCTACACCAATACTTTATGTGACAGGTCGCACAAGTGCTGCCATAGGTCCCGGAGGAGGCCCAGGCCATTCTTTCCTAAGCTGTTGCTGTTCGGAGAGACACAATTAAATTCCCGATCAGATGTGTGCTGGGTACGTCTGACTCTCTAGGCAGATTTTTTACTTCAACGATGACCTTGAGGCGCCATGCCTGCTTAAGGACATCTGGCTTTTCAGGGGATGCGCAATCCACTCAGATGGACATGCCCTTTGATGGCACCCGTCTCATCAGAGACAAAGCAGACTTGGCGTTCAAGTGCTTTACGAGTCCCAGGCTATGGCCACTCGCCCCCCTCAGTCTGCTTTTCGCCCCTTTTGTGGTTACGGAAGGGTTGCCCAGCCACATCCGTTCCCCGCCAGCCACCATTCTGCCCAGCCTCTGCATGGCCCAGGGACGTGGGATCCAGCATCCACGTGGATCAGGGAGCCAGAGGTCTAGCCAATATACCCTCCAACCTCCTCCCTCCCCAACCTCAGCGCCCAAACCTTCCTAGTCTCGCGCTTCTCCATCAGGGAACAGTCGGCCGCAGGATTCGCCATCACCTGCCCTGCTGGCACTCCATCACGTCAGACAGGTGGGTTTTGCAAATAGTCCGAAGGGGCTACTTCCTCCTCTTTGAGACTGTCTTCCATCCATGCCACCATCCTATGATCAGATGACGGAGGACCACCTGGCACTTCTCTGCGAGGAGGTTACGGCTGTCCTGGCCAAGAGAGCCATAAAGAAGGTCACTGTGCCAGAAGTAGGTTGTGGTTGTTATTCCTGCTACTTTCTGGTGCCCTAAAATGACAAGGGCCTCTCTTTATCCTAGACCTCCAGTTCCTCAACCTCTTTCTCAGGAAGGCGAAGTTCAAAATGCTCACTCTGGCTCAGGTCCTATCTGCCCTGAACCCAGGAGACTGGATGGTGGCATTACATTTGCAGGACGCATATTTCTATATTCCCGTCCTGTCTGCCCACAGACGTTACTTGCGGTTTGTGGTAGGTCACGAGCATTTGCAATTTACCGTGCTCCCCTTTGGCCGTACCAGTGCCCCTCGGGTGTTCAGCAAAGTGATGGGAGTGGTCGCAGCTCATCTGCGCAGGTTCGGCGTTTCAGTCTTCCCCTACCTCGACAACTGGCTGTTGAAGGCGGGCTTGCCCCAGACTGTCGTCTCCCACTCCAGACTTTGGCGGACCTCCTGCATTTGCTGGGGTTCCCTATAAACGTGCCAAGTCACACCTGACTCCCTCTCAGATGCTTCCTTTCATCAGAGCTGTTCTGGACACACTGCAGTTTCGGGCCTATCCTCCTGAGTGGCGATTCCAGGATATTCAGGCTATGATACTGATCTTTCAGCCTCTGTCCTGCATTTCTGTGAGACTGACTCTGAGGCTGCTGGGCCTCATGGCATCCTGCATCCTTTGGTGACATATGCCAGATGGTGTATGCAGGCTCTGCAGTGGGACCTGAAGTTCCAGTGGGTGCAGCATCAGGGAAATCTCTCCAACATGGTCCAGACCACGGAGGGGACTGCATAAGATCTGCAGTGGAGGCTTTCATACCTCAATTGGGTCAGAGGCAGATCCCTCGCCCTTCCGCAACCAGATCTGACAGTAGTGACAGATTGTAGGAAGTAGGCTCTGTATATACTATTTCAAAGTAAGAAATAGTGTGCACAGAGTCCAAGGGTTCCCCTTAGAGGTAAGATAGTGGCAAAAAGAGATAATTCTAATGCTCTATTTTGTGGTAGTGTGGTCGAGCCATAGGCTTATCAGAATGTAGTGTTAAGCATTTGTTGTACACACACAGGCAATAAATGAGAAACACACACTCAAAGACTTACTCCAGGCCAATAGGTTTTTATATTGAAAAATATATTTTCTTAGTTTATTTTAAGAACCACTGGTTCAAGATTTACAAGTAATACTTTAAATGAAAGGTATTTCACTTAGGTACTCTAGGAACGTTGAATAATCACAATAGCATGTACAGTCTTGGTACAAATGGCAATAAGCTATTTCAAAAGTGGACACAGTGCAAAAATCAACAGTTCCTGGGGGAGGTAAGTAAATGTTAAGTTCACAGGTAAGTAAAACACTTACAAGTCTCAAATTTGGGTCCAAGGTAGCCCACTGTTGGGGGTTTAAGGCAACCCCAAAGTTACCACACCAGCATCTCAGAGCCAATCAGATGCAGAGGTCAAAGAGGTGCCCAAAACACATAGGCTTCAATGGAGAACAGGGGTGCCCCGGTTCCAGTCTGCCAGCAGGTAAGTACCTGTGTCCTCGGGGGGCAGACCAGGGGGGTTTTGTAGGGCACTGGGGGGACACAAGCAGGCACAGAAAGTACACCCTCAGCAGCACAGGGGCGGCCGGGTGCAGAGTGCAAACAGGCATCGTGTTTCAGATAGGAAGTAATGGGGAGACCCGGGGATCTCTTCAACGATGCAGGCAGGCACAGGGGGGGTCCTTGGGGTAGCCACCATCTGGGCTAGGCAGAGGGTCGCCTGGGGGTCGCTCCTGCACTGGAGTTCGGTTCCTTCAGGTCCTGGGGGCTGCGGGTGCAGTGTTGGTTCCAGGCGTCGGGTCCCTTGTTACAGACAGTCGCGGTCAGGGGGAGCGTCTGGATTTCCTCTGCAAGCATCGCTGTGGGGACGCAGGGGGGTAGTCTCTGGCTACTCACAGGCTCATAGTCGCCGGGGAGTCCTCCCTGTAGTGTTGGTTTTCCGCAGGTTGAGCCGGGGGCGTCGGGTGCAGAGTGGAAAGTCTCACGCTTCCGGCGGGAAACGTGAAGTCTTTAAAGTTGCAGATTGTTGAACAGGGCCACTGTTCACTGGAGTTTCTTGGTCCTTGGGTGCAGGACAGTCCTCTGAGGCTTCAGTGGTCGCTGGTCCCTGTTGGATGCATCGCTGTTGCAGTTTTCTTCGAAGTTGGGAGACAGGCCAGTAGGGCTTGGCCAAAGCAGTTGTCGTCTCCGTCTTCTCTGCAGGGCTTCAGGTCAGCAGTCCTTCTTTTGGTTAAGGTTGCAAGAATCTAGTTTCCTAGGTTCTGGGGAGCCCCTAAATACTGAATTTAGGGGTGTGTTTAGGTCTGGGAGGGCAGTAGCCAATGGCTACTGTCCTTGAGGGTGGCTACACCCTCTGTGTGCCTCCTCCCTGTGGGGAGGGGAGCACATCCCTAATCCTATTGGGGGAATCCTCCATCCACAGGATGGAGGATTTCTAAAAGTAAGAGTCACCTCAGCTCAGGACACCTTAGGGGCTGTCCTGACTGGTGGGTGACTCCTCCTTGTTTTTCTAATTATCTCCTCCAGCCTTGCCGCCAAAAGTGAGGGCAGTGGCCGGAGGGGCGGGCATCTCCACTAGCTGGGATGCCCTGTGGCACTGTAACAAAGGGGATGAGCCTTTGAGGCTCACCGCCAGGTGTTACAGTTCCTGCAATGGGAGGTGAGAAGCACCTCCACCCAGTACAGGCTTTGTTCCTGGCCACAGAGTGACAAAGGCACTCTCCCCATGTGGCCAGCAACATGTCTGGTGTGTGGCAGGCTGGCAGAAACTAGTCAGCCTACACTGGAAGTCGTGTAGGTTTTCAGGGGGCATCTCTAAGATGCCCTCTGGGTGTATTTTACAATACATTGCACACTGGCATCAGTGTGCATTTACTGTGCTGAGAAGTTTGATACCAAACTTCCCAGTTTTCAGTGTAGCCATTATGGTACTGTGGAGTTCGTGTTTGACAAACTCTCAGACCATTTACTCTTATGGCTACCCTACACTTACAATGTCTAAGGTTTTGCTTAGACACTGTAGGGGCATAGTGCTCATGCACCTATGCCCTCATCTGTGGTATAGTGCACCCTGCCTTAGGGCTGTAAGGCCTGCTAGAGGGGTGACTTACCTATGCCACAGGCAGTGTGAGGTTGGCATGGCACTCTGACGAGAGTGCCATGTTGACTTAGTCATTTTCTCCCCACCAGCACACACAAGCTGTGAAGCAGTGTGCATGTGCTGAGTGAGGGTTCCCAGGGTGGCATAAACCATGCTGCAGCCCTTAGAGACCTTCCCTGGCATCAGGGCCCTTGGTACTAGGGGTACCAGTTACAAGGGACTTACCTGAGTGCCACGGTTGTGCCAATTGTGGAGACAAAGGTACAGTTTAAGGAAAGAACACAGGTGCTGGGGCCTGGTTAGCAGGGTCCCAGCACACTTTCAAGTCATAACTTAGCATCAGCAAAGGCAAAAAGTCAGGGGGTAACCATGCCAAGGAGGCATTTCCTTACACTAGTGCTTCACTCTTGGGATGGGGTGGCCAAATGTGAGAGGCAGAGATCAGAGGCATATGGTATCCAGCCGAGTCTGAGCTCCATATCAATCTTTTGGAGCTCAGGCTTGCATTGAAAGCATTTGTTCCCTCTTTCAAAGGGAAAGTGGTGCAGGTGGTCACATACAACACCACTGCCATGTGGTACTGCAACAAGCAGGACAGAGTAGGGTAGTGGACCCTTTATCAGGAGGCTCTGTGCCTCTGGACATCAGGGCATATTCCTGGTTGTTCAACATCTGGCGGGTTCTCGGAACGCCAGAGCGGACAAACTCAGCCGTCAATGCCTGGTCGATCATGAATGGCTTCTCCATCTGTAGGTGGCGCAAGTTCTCTCTTTCAGCAGTGGGGAGAGCATTGGTTAGATCTGTTCACCTCTGCAGAGAACATGCAATGTCAGCTGTTTTGCATGCTGGAGTTTCCGCTCTGCAATGCTTTTCTTCTCATGTAGAACTCAGGCCTCCTTTCCGGCGATACCACTTCTGCCCAGAGTTCTCCAGAAGATCAAGAACGGCCAGGCCCAAGACATTCTTGTGGCTCTGGACTGGGCACAAAGGGCATGGTATCCCGAGCTCTTGAGCATGGCCATCGATCCTCCGACCAGACTGTCCCTTCAGGAGGATTTTCTGTTACAGCAGCAAGGGACTGTTTTCCACCTGAACATGTCCAGTCTCTGCCTTCATGCGTGGAAATGGTGCGCCGGCATTTGACAACTTTTGACCTTCTGTCTGAAGTCTTTAATGTTAACTTTGCAGCCAGGCATCCCTCCACCAAAACTGTATACTCCTGTTGATGGAACAAATTTGTGGCATGGTGTACAGACAAGTCTGTTGACCCCCTCTCCACCCCTCTTCTGAGGTTCTTTTGTTTGTTCTTTCTGTGGCCCAACAAGGCTCTGCATTGGGCACCCTCAAGGGTTATTTGTCTGCCATCTCAGCTTTCCTCAGATTGTCTGACCACCTCTCCTTGTTTAAATCTCCCATTGTTGGAAGATTTTTTAAGGGTCTCACCGAACTCTTTCCTCCTTCCCCGTTCATAATGCCTCAATGGGATTTGAACTTGTTTTTTTATTTTCAGATGTGTGTGACTTTTGAGCCACTTCACAACTGCTCACTTTGCCTGTTTACTCTGAAAACAGTCTTCCTTGTAGCTATCACCTCTGCCTTCAGAGTGAGTGAGCTGCAGGCTCTTTCTTCAAAGCCACCTCTCCTCTCCATCTACTCTGACAAGGTGGTACTTCATACCAGGGCTTCCTTTTTGCCTAAGTTAGTCATGCCTGTCTTGTAGGCCAATCCATCGCCTTGTCTACTTTTTACGCACCCCCACATCCTTCTGAGGAAGAGCAGAGACTCCTCTGCCTGGACCCAAAAAGAGCACTGGCATTCTATCTTGATCGTACCAAAGAGTTCCGGGTGGATGATCAACCCAGAACTTATGGTTATGTGGGAGCGAAAAAAGGTTGGGTAGTGTGAAGAGAACCACCTCCAGATGGATTGTTCTCTGCATTAAAATGTGCTAAGCATTGGATAAAAAGCAACTCCCGAAGGGTTTGCGCACTCACTCTACCAGAACAACAGCTGCAACCATTGCATTAGCATGTGGAGTTCCAGTCCTGGACATCTGCCAGTCAGCAATGTGAACATTCTTGCACATGTTTACCAAACACCACTGCCTGGACAGTCAGGTCTGAAGGGACAGGTACTTTGCCCGTTCAGTCCTGCAGGACTTCCTGGTATGATCTTAGTTCGCAGACCCTCCTCCGGGGATGGTGTTGCTTGGGTATCTATTTTAAGGTAAGGAATCTGCAACTAGAAGTCTCTATCAAATGAACAAGTTACTTACCTTCGGTAATTAATTATCTGGGAGAGATATATTCTAGTTGTAGATTCCTTACAGACCCACCCATCCTCCCTGCTCTGCTAACTGATTTCTAGAGACGGACTTCTCTTTCAGGGCCCTAGTTCTGGCGCACCAGGGTCAGTGTTCTTCATGGCTATGCGCTTCTGGCCTGGTAAGCCGTGAAAACAAACTGACTTCAGCATGCTAGGGTGGTGCCTATATACAACCCACGATGTCATACCCAGCAACCACGACACGAATAACGGACACGGAGTCGACTGACGCCACCCAATGGCTTGCACGGGTCCGGATCCAGACTGATGCCTGGGGGAAATTCTAAGGTAAGGAATCTGCAACTAGAATATGTCTCTACCAGTTAATTTGTTACCGAAGGTAAGTAACTTGTTCAACTCTCCATGAATTATCATTCGAAGAGCAGTTTTTAAAATGTTTTTGACTTGCAATCATTTTGTCTTCAAATATCAGCAAAAATGTCCTTTAAATTTCGTGTAAAAAATGCACAATCCCAGAACATCTTCTCTTTTTCAGACACTCTGTATGAGAGTCGACCTTGCAAAGTTACAAACCTCCATGTGACTTTGCAAAGTTGAGAGCAGAAATAGGTGGCCTTGTAAGTCCCACAGGCTGTTACAGTACATGTTTGTGTGTAATCGTGTGGCCCTGCCATTGATTCGGCTGACTGCCACTCTGGTCATCCAGATATGTGTAGTGCTGCCTTATTCAGGGTGGCTAGGCCCTGTAAATTACATACTGTGCTGGACTGCACGTCTGTGAGCTAGTTCTTGGGCACTGCCTAGCTACCAGTAACTCGCAAGCTACCCTTGGAGACCACTGATTTTGGATCTTTATTCTCTGCCAGGTGCCTGGGATGTACGGCAAAACTACTTTCTTTATTTAGCCTCAGTGTTATGTTTCTCAAGCTAACTGCAGAATCAGTCACATTAAGCTATCTACTCTTCACCTTCAGGGGTAGGGAAATTTCTTGCAAGCTTTTTTCTACCACAGTAATGATAACTCTGTTCCCTAGTCTGTATCTAAAAATAGTGCGTTCAGCATGATATTCCAGAGAACACATTAAAGATTAAGCCATTGGAAAATTAACAAGAATTTTATTGGTCAGTTGAATACTAGCAGTCTTTCCCCTCTCTTGAACACTTGAATCCGAGTCGATTCTCAAGAAGTTTAAGTTTGATATCACCATTTCTTTAGTATTGCCATTTCAAGCTGATCAAGAAACACTCTCCTGGGTTCTAAATGCGATAATTGGAATCATTTGAACATTTTTGTGAAAAGGATTGAGATGTGTCTAAAATAACTCTAAGTTAATCTGTGGACTGTGATGTTAGAGGAGCATAAGCCTTGATTGTTTTAATATGTCAGTTTTATGATTTATTTGTATCAAGGCTAACCAGAGTATCAATATTCCTTGAACACCTTCTAGGCAAATCCATCTATATTCTAAGTTAATTTTTTTTTTTTGTTTTCCAAATATATAACGTTGATTTCCATTCTTTACTTCAAAGTTATTCCTTTACGTATAGTCATTGTTTGAATGTTCGAGCCAAACCAGGGATTAGTAATAGGCATAATCACATTGACCCTAAGGACCCAATTTAAGGTTTGGGAGGCAGTAGTTCATCAGTATGGTGCGTAGAACATTATATCACCCTGATGTTCACCACTGGCCCAGAGATCACCACTGGCCCAGCAGCAATCGCTGTATCTTCAGAGGACTCCCCATCATGGTGGTTCCTCTGAAGGAACTAAAATTTTGGTAAATGGCTATAAACTTTCCAGTGGTGGAGCCAACTGACAGTCCTCCTGACTCCGACTTGAGCTGGCGTCCAGGGTTTTCGGTCACATTTGGTACAGAGTACCCTGTCCGTCCAACTTTAAATCTAAGTCTTGGACAAAGAATATTTTATCTGCCAGTATTTCTAAAATGTCAAAAGACTATACTTAAGTCAGTTAAGAGAAAAGGAACTTTTACTTTGAGCCATTTAGAGTATTTTCCTTTTGCCCCACCTTTCCCTCTTATCTGATTGTATGCATTTCTATTTGATTATAACGGAGTGTATTTGTATGATTTCCTGTTTGCCTTCCATAATTGTGAATATGACTTGAACCTTTGCATGAGGTTGTGCATGTCCATGTGGCTACAAGCACTTGTATGTCTTTTCATTTAAAAAAAAGACGAGGTCACATTGACGAGGTAATTTGACTGAAGCCCAATTTCTGTTGATGGGCTACATGAAAGTTTGCCTTAGTTGGTCTCTACGGCTGTGTGGATTGACTTTGCAAGTCTGTGGATCCCTGTTTCTGTGAATGCCTTTGCGTGGGTCTTTTTTTACTGTATATTCTGAATGTTGGTGTGCAGTTAGGGGTTGCTGTGTCTGTATTTCTATGGACGCCTTTGTGTGTGTCTTTATTGATGTCAGCTTGTCATTGTTCCTGTGTTTGACTCTTGTTTTATGGGTGCTGCTGATGATATGTTTGCAAGTGCCAGTGCTGCTTACCTGTAATTTCCTGTTTCTTAGTGTTTTGGCAAATGTTACTGTCAGATTTCCTGTGTCTCTTTGATTCCCGTTGTCTATCTGAGAGTTCATTTAATTGCATCCATGTGTATGTCTGTGGGTCCATGTGTGTTTCTTGTATCTGTGTGCTTTTATGTTTTTATTTTGCGCTTCTCTGTGTGTGGTGGTTTCTATGAGGCTTAGTCACAAACTGCATTTTGTAGCATGCAAATTAGTTCTACAGTTGTACTTTTCATGTACTGTGAAATGATATCTAGTAACGTTCGGGCAGAGATCACTGTCTCTCCTACCTTTTCTATCTGAAGATCCCGCACAATTAAGTATACGATTTTGTGGTCAGTGCTGGACAGACCTGAAAGAGTGTTCGAAAATGGAGCATACTTTCCGAAAAATAGGAGGGTTTTAAGGATGAGTAAGAAGGGTTTAGGGAGGGGAAAGAAGAGCTTTAGGGGAGGTTCCTGCAAATAAAGATACCCGCTCACACAAGAGCAAGATCAGTGCCATTCACAAACTACAAAAGGCCACAAGAAAGTTGAATATGTACTCCAGCCCAGCCTTGGAGTAAAGTTAGCGCCACACATGGTCACTCACAGGTACTGAAACACTATCTCATAGAAAATAACCGAGGCGGAGACGAGAATTAAATAAATTATTTTTACTTTACTATTATATTCATGTAATTTCAACTGTATTTTTTTTGTCAGATACAAGATGTGCCACTCCAGAGTTGTTGTTACATTTCCTTTATTCTTGTGCTACCATGAAATAAACAAAGCGTGTTTGGACCCAGCAAGATCTTGATCAAGAGTGGCTTTTCTTGTATCTGAAACAAGGATATACTGTTGCAAATTACTACAGGCTTCTCAGATTCCTGTGACTGAACCGCATATGTACACATTGAAAATAAAACAGAGGTTAAAGGGTCATTAGGTGAGCATGTCAGTTACACCATACTATTTAAAATGAACAAAACCACTGAAATTTGCCAGCCATAGTTATCTCAAGTAACAATAACTCATGCCCTAAAGTGACTATAACTCGCTCCCCCATATGCACAGTGTAGTCATCAATGATGTCAATTCAGATATTGCATGGATGTTATCAGTGGTGTCATAGAACATGTTATGAGTGATTTTATATGTGAGTTAATTAGCAGTGCATGGCTAGGGTGTGAGTTATAGTTACTTGAGATAACTATAACTAGTGAATTTCAGTGGTTTTGTACGTTTAAAACTGTATGTTTTAACTTGACATTTTCACCTAACTATATCTCCCCTTTAACCTTTGTTTTTTTAATACATTTCTATGTTTTTTTATAGAGTAAGATATTAATAAAATTCCTAACTGTAATATCACTGAAAGAGATGTAATTTGAAGTGAAGCAGATCTACTAGCTTTGTCAAAGGGTCAGTACACCAAAATAAAAGGCGGGCCTATTGGCTTTTGATTAGGTCAGCACATCAACCTTTATAAAACAGCCTTATTGGGTTTGTCAAATTATCAGCACAATAATTAATCAATAACCATATTCTAAACCTATCCATATAAATACAATAAAATATGATTGTCACAAAAATATTTTATATAATTTTTATCTTCAGCCCACAGAATGCAGCCATAGAGCCAACCGCAAGAGATCCCTAGACTCCAGCTGAAGAGCATAGAGCTGCAGCTCAGAGTGCTTTAAACATAATGGTAAACTCTCCTGGGGTCAGAGATTTAATGACCCAGGATTCTTATACTTTTTATGTCTCTGGAATCAAGCTGCACCTGGTACTGATGATCCCTAACTAGGGTAAAATTGGTCCTGGTTCCTTGTATTCCAGTTTGGGGAGGACCTAACCTGGCAGTTCAGGCTGGACTGTTCTTATTGGAGCAGGGCGTATATTGATTTGCATATGGCAGAGTCCAAACTTAGGTGGCAAGGTGTACAAAATAAGGATGGACTGGGTTGCAGCCTGAGTAATTACCAGTAGCTTAGATTAATTCAAGCAATCCATCATTTTTTTCTATGCTTTTAACGATTCCGCACTAGACCATTTCAAAGAATGCACAGCCACAGTACTTTTCTTCGGTCTCTTCTCTCCTCCAGGCTGTATCCTAAACAGTTTTGCTCCTTTCCTGGCCCCACCAGTGTCCTTGCTTATAGGCAATGGCAGGGCCCGCCAGCCCAGCATTAGACAATATAGTGCTTTTAAGGTTGCGGATCCAGCACACAACGTGCAGGCCTGCATAGACAGCGAATCTCCCAGTCCCCTTTCCTTCCGGTAGCAGCCTCCAGGTCACTTGACTCTACCCTTGGCAGCACACAACCACACTGTGGAAAGCAGAATCAGTCATTTTCTCCAAGTGTGGCAGGCCATAATATCCAACAGGTGAGTCCTGCAGATAGTTCGGCATGGCCACACGCTGCCATTCCTTTTCAACCCACCACATCTTCCACCCACATCAAAACAGTGTAGAGCTGTTTTGCGGAAAGGAGCCATAAAGAGCTTCTCGGCCTTGAAATTCGGAACCAGATGTTATTCCCACTATTTCCCAGTGCAAATAAGAAGGGATGACTTTGATCTATTTTAGATCCCGAACCTCTCAATTTTTTTCCTGGGGAAGTACACAAATTCTGGATGCTCACACTAGTCCTGATTCTATCTGCCTTGGATCCAGGAGCCTTGATGGTAGTGTTGGGCCTGCAAGACACAGATTTCTATATTCCTATACCACAGGCCTACAGGCGCTGCATGCAGATCAAGATAGGCCAGGAGAATTTTCTATTTTTAATGCTCCTCTTTGGCTCCACCAGTACCCCTCAGGTGTTCATGAAGATGGTGGCAGTGGTCGCATCATACCTTTGGATGTTGGGTATAAAAGTCTTTCCCTGTCTTGACATCTGGCTCTTTAATTCGGGCTTGCCACAGTCAGTCATGGCCTTCCTCAAAAACAACAACAAACCTACCTAATTTGTTGAGATTCACTAACAGCATGCAGAAGTGACACATGACTCCTTTGCAGAGACTCCCTTTTATCTCAGCTATCCTGTATATGGTGTGTTATTCAGCTTTCCTTCAGAGTCACTGAGTCCAGGACATTTGGGCTATGAACCCAATGTTTCAGCCTTTGTCCTGGGTCTCAGTGAGGGTGACTCGAAGCTTTCTCAGCCTCCTGCATCCTTCTCATTGAAAGCTGACATATTCTGGCTATGCTGTTGGATATGACGTCTCAGCTGTCCCAGCAGATTCCATCCAGGTTTTGGAGGAGACTTCAAAAGATCTGCTTTGGTGGCTACTCTGCATCATTGGCCCAGCAGCAGATCCCTGTCCCTAACTCACCCAGAGCTTACGGTGTTGACAGATGCATTGTTGCTGGGTTGGGTTGGTCATGTGGGAGCCTGGGAGCGGTGGAGATTAGAGGAGTCTGGTCTCCAGCAGAGACCCGTCTCCAACCCTGTTGGAGTTGCTGGCCATTTGCTTGCTATTTAAAACCATCCCACCATTGTTCAATAGGAGGCTGGTGCAAGCCCTCACAGGCAACACCAAAGCCATGTGGCATTGTAACAAACAATGTGTTATAGTTTCCCGGTTTCCTGGGTCCTGTGCCAGGAGACACTTTGCATCTGGAACTGGCTAAATTGTTAAGAGTATTTCTTCGAACAAATGGGGGAACTCTGGTTCACTCTCTTTGCCACTGCAGGGAGAGGGCAATGTCAAAATCTTTACGTGCTGGAATACCCCAGAAGGCTCTTTCTCTTAGATTAATTCTTCTTAGAGTGGAACATGGGGCTCCTATATGCCTTCCCTCTTGTTGCCTCTCATTCCCCAAGTTCTGAAGAAGATCAGGAGCGACCGGGTCAAAGTCATTCTAGAGGCTGTTGATTGAATATATTTTTGTCCTCTGATCAGGGTGCTGCTTTGGGAAGATCCTCTGTTGCAGCAGCAGGCCAGGGTGATACCTCGCACCCCCTTCACAAGCCTGTGCAATCTACACCTCCACGTGTGACAAGGGAGCAGCTGAAGTTGACTGCATTTGATCTCTGTTTATGCCAAAAAGTCTGTTTACTCCAGATGCTGGGCCAAGTTTTGGTACATTTGTGGCAAGTTTGTGATACCCTTAATACTGACCTGTTGCAGGCCAACCTGTTGGATGTATTGTTTTTCCTGTCCTTGGCCCGACGACGACTTTCAATGTTCACTGTTAAAAGTTATTTGTTACCCCTTTCAGCCTTTTTGTGTTTTCCAGATCAGCTGTCCTTCTCTAAATCATTTGTTGTGGTGCAATTTCTTAAAGGCGTACATTGGGATTTTAACGTAGTCCCAACCTACCGTAATCACTTTTGGGCCCTTCCACAGCTACCCTCTTGGCCTCTTGACACTGAAGACTGGTTTTCTTGTTGCAATATCTTAAGTTTATATCATAAGTGACCTTCAGACTCTTTCATTCCAGCCACCCTACACCAGTTTCCTTCATGACAAAGCTGGTGCTGAGGTACTGAAGACTAGAGAGGCCTTTCTATCGAAGGTTGTAACTCCCTTTCATGTCGGATCCCATTCCTAGTATTCTTTGCTCCACCTCACCTCTCGAAGGATAAGGTAAGACTTCATCATCTGGACCCAAAAAGGGTGCAGAGTTTTCACATTGATTGCACCAAAGACTAACAGGTAGATTATCAACTCTGTGTAGGGTTCTCTGGGGCGAAGAAATCCAAGGTGGTGCAGAAAGGACTTTGTGGATAGTCCTTTGCATTAACATCTGCTTCACACTGGCCAAGTAGCAGTGTCCAGAAGGACAAAGGGTTCATTCCACCAGGATCAAGACTGCTCCTGCTGCTTTGAAGTGCGGATTATCTGTTCCTGATATTTGTCAGGCTGCAAGGTGGGCTTCTGTGCATATGTTCACAAAGCACTACTGCTTTGACAGCTAGATCCGGCAGGAAGGGCATTCTAGCTGTTCAGGCCGGCAGGACTTTTTGGTCTGAACCATCCCACAGACCCACCCCTGGGGAGATACTGCTTTGGTGTCTGTTCTAAAAGTGAGGAATCTTCAGTTAGAGATATTCATCAGAAGAACATATTTTTTACTTTTGGTAGTACTCTTTCTGAGATACGCTGTCAAACTGGAGATTCCTTGCCTCCCTCCCAATTCTCTGTAGGATGGCCTCTTTTTCATCTAAAATGTCCTAAATTAGAGAGCTGCACACTGGCACAGTTAATTGGTTTTTGGGTGTTGCGCACAAGGGCGTGGGCATTGTCAAGAAAGAGAAAAGGAGCTTGCAGCGAGCTTGGCCGGTGCCTATATGTGGCTCCAGCTATCACTTCCAGAATAGAGTCTACTCGGAGCCACACAACACCACCTACTGGCATGCAGGGGTTTTTCTGAAAAAAACATCTTCTGAATTCAGTCTGACATGGGGAGATATTCTGAAGGTGAGGAATATGCTGTTTGATGGAGTATCTGCCTGAAAGAGCATTACCAAAGGTAAGTAACTTATTCTTTGTCAATATAGCCCTCTGTGTGTGCCTCTCTGCGGGTTATGTGTGTGTATATATATATATATGTGTGTGTGTGTGTGTGCGCATGCACATATGTAGGTGTGTGTGGTTGGGAGATGTGTAATGCTCTGTCTTTATCTATTTCAACCTTTCCACCACTCCTTGTGTCTGTGCTTGTCCGCAAGCCCAGATTTCTGTCTGTTAAATCAAAGCCCTTGTACCTATCAAGTCATGTGTCTGTGTGTCCCTTTGAGCATCTGTATTATGTGTTCTTGCCTTTTCTGTCTGTCAATACCAATGTCTGTGTATGTTTCTCTTTCTCTGTAGCTCTGTGTGTCTGTCAAGCTATCTATGCTTTTGTCTCTGTTTACAGATGTGGTTAGGCCAACATGTGTGTGGACGTTAGACAAATAATCTGTGTATTTAGTCCTTTGTGTAGGTGTGCCTGTGTGTATCAGTAGATCAGTTTCTGTTTGTGTGGCTGTGTGTAGATCTGAATATAGATATTTTATATCTGTCTGATTGTGTCTGCAACTCCTTAGATGTGGATCTTGTTTAAGTCTGCTAGTCTATCCGTACGTATAGTCTGTGTAGTCTGTGTGTGTTTAGATGTGTGCCATAATGCAGATCTGTAGGTAGATGTGTAAGGTGTGTATGTTTGTGTGCAAGCATATGTATTCACCTCTGCAGGTCTTTTAGTGCGTGCCTAATTTATTTTAGTTTGTTACTGTTTATTCTAATAAATTTATGTTGCTATTTAAGTGTCTTTCATTTAAAGCATAGTGTATAAATTCAGTGATGCATCATTGTCAGTTTAAATTTCTTTCTTATAGTTATAAATATTTCTTACAAAAAAGAGCCATAAATAAAAAGTACACTTTTAAAATTGGTTAAGTCCTAAAGCCCCACTGCACACGTTTTTTAGACATGGAGTAGTACTCACTACAACTTTATGAGTTGAAAGTTAACACTTGTCTTCTGCCATCTTCTCTCTTTTAATTCTTGAACATGTTTCAAGTGAAAGAGAGGCATGTTACATTAGGTACATTGGCATGCAAAGCTTCCACACCTGCTTTAACCACTGGTAGTTGCTTGTTGTACCTTGTAATCTTAGATCCTTAGGGAGAGGTTACTTGTTCGTTCTTAGGGCTTACTAGACTATTACCTCTGAAAGTTCTACACCTAGCACTGTCTCCATGTTCATGGCTCTTCAGACAAAAGTCCACTACATGAGCCATGCTTGGCCTCCATCAAAATACCCAATAATGTGTGCTTAATATATCACATCATTCAATATGATCATCTTTTTTGCAGGGTGCATGTGACTGAAACCTTTTATTGAACTACCATAGATTCCCATTTCAAATCATAAGTGGAGTGCCCTGTAGGTACACTGTGGCAAACGTTTTGCCTGGTGGAAAAGAGACTGAAGCTCTGATTCATTCATTGTCTTTAAGGAACACAATGAGCTTAGCACCATGATAAGGCATTTGAGTTAGAACAGAAAACTAAAATAAATGCTCAGGCATTGTGTGATGTCTGTGAGAGGATAACCCTTTGTAACAGAATACCGGACCTGTTAAAATATTTGCTTCTTAGTCTAGGAGTTCATGTGATGCCCTTAATTCAATTTTCAGTAGTAGAACTGAGCATGAAGCACGCCTCTATATGCATGTTTGCCATTGTGGAACACAAACACTGTTCATGATCTTTTTTTCATAGTGTTGTCATCAAAACTCAGTATAGGTGTGTTGGCCCAGCTGTGACTGGAGTATTGAGAACATGTCAACAGAACCTATATGAACCTATGGTGGTGGATCGGATCTCCTCATCGGTTTCTGGTCTCCCCAGAATTCAAGAAGCACTGTTGTTCAGTGTTTTTAATTACACAGTCTAATGCATGGTTGGCTGTGAGTCCACACATTTTTGATTCATAGGTCTGCACAAGTATGCCCCATGTGGGCAAGCTTGATCGTGTTCAATACCCCCTTTGTTGTGTTACAATATTCCCATTGACTAGAATGTCAAAATATTACTTTGATGGCCACCTAGTGTAGAATCGTAACTACGCTGCCTAGAGAGCTGAGTATCTGACTCCCACTGTTTGCAAATATCCCACGTGTTCCGGTCCTTCTTAACTAGAGGTGGTTGCCCAAATGATGAATAGTGATCATTTGAGAAGCTCTAAATTGGCATAAAACTTCCTGCCTTGCTTGCCACTTGTGTTTCATATTTTAAGGCCAGCATCAGGCTGTCTTATAATATAATTACCAACAAACTAGGACACAGGGATTCATTTTAATAATCCAAAATTGTATTCCAACAGAATCAAACAATTTCTGTGCATAGAAAACACAAATAATTAGGCAATTGAAAGCCCTTGCCACGAGGCTAGGGAAGGTGACGTGCATTTCCTCCAGCCAGCATTCTCTACTATATGGTAGCAACTTCCTGAATGCTATAAAATGTATGTTTAAGCAAAAAAAGATTAATGTATTTTCTCAAAAATCTATAAGATCAATTGAATCTGTTCAACCATGTCCAATAATATTTAGGTGTGAACGATATAGGCTTGACCTTTCCAGTTATGGAACTTTCACCTTTTCAGTATGCTATGATCTTGGACCCAAGACAAATATCTACTTTATCTGAACTGTAAAACAAGGCAGGCTTGCATTTCCAATAGACACATTTTTATTCTTTCTGCATGCTTTGTCCATGGGCCAAAAACACAACAAGTCAGGCAAAGATGAAAGTCATGAAAATCCAGGAGTTTTCATTTCTTGCAGTATTTCTGTAACTGTGTGTAAGTGTGTTTCAGATGTGCATGTACTCCATGTAGTGTTGGTGGAAAGCTTCGCACTTGACCTCTGTATTAGGCCTGTATTGAGGCTCAGAGGATGAACATGTCTGTGATCAAGGAGAATGTTGAATCTTAGTGCAAGAGGAATTACAAGAAGAACACCCATTTCTTGAGATGGTTGAGTTGTACAAGTCAAAGGTAAATGTCCTCTCATGAAGAGAGCTTGAGGTGGGGATTTTTGAAAAGAAATGTTCTTGGTGTTTGGATGAAAAAGTTACTGCAACAGCACAGCATACCTGAGCACCAATGCTCTCCCTCTCCAGGTGAACGGGCAGAATGTGGTGAAGGTGGGACATCGACAGGTGGTGAACATGATCCGACAGGGTGGAAACAATCTGATGGTGAAAGTTGTCATGGTGACCAGAAACCCTGAAATGGAGGAGGCCATGAGGAAAAAAGGTAATAAAGTATTCTGCTTTACTCTTCGTGTCTTTGTGTTATGGCAGTTCCTCCAAAAGGGGGCATAGGTTTCCCTTCCTCACACAACTGGGGGTCAGCAGAAAAGAGTTACATCTTTAGAAAGTATTTGAGAATCGAGACAATGTAAAAAGGGCACCGTTAAACATGGGAGACAATGCCTAACCTTTGTGAGTTAGAAGAGAAAAGAAGTTAGTTAAAGTGCTAAGTACACAGCTTTTTGAACACAAAGCGAATTGAAGAAAATCATTTGATAAATGAGATTGTTTATCAGTGCTTTCATCAGTTTACATACAAAATAGCAATGCTAGGCTTCAGGTGAGATGTGAATGAAATCCTGGGTTTAATATGTCTGCGGAACCAGGTGGGATGCATTGTAGGAAACTAAAGACTTCAAAACATCGAAAATACACCTATGGTGCCACTCTGCAAAGGTGAGAGCAGGGAGGAGGGTGCAAACAGGTAAGTTGGTATGGCACCTGTGATAGGGAAATTCATGAAATCGCAAATAAAGGAGTGTCCAAGTACTTTGAGAAAAAACACATTACAGTATTTAAAGGACCATGGTTCTGACCTGCGTTTGTATTTGATATTGTTGCCACCTGGCTTCATTTTGTGTCAGGAAACCATGTTTCTAGTTGTAAACTTTCTTTTGACAACCTAATGTGTTCTGGGAGTTGCCGCCATTGAGCTTATTGGACTGATCTACCTGAGAACGATGAGTTGTACTATAAGTAACCAGGACTAGAAACACTGAATCTTGACAACATGGAACTAAGTGGCAATCCCAGTGTGTGGGCCCTCAGTTTAAATCAAACCAGCTTTATGGCCGGACACCGGTGTCTAGGCTGTCACTATCTTTGACACTGGGGCTTTGACTTGGTGCCAGTGTCTGGTGCTGTCTGTTAGACGGTGGGGTTCTGTGCTGCCTTTAGGGTCTGAGGCTGTCAGCTTCTATGGAAAGGGGGTTCTGGCCTTCTGTCAGTGCCTGGGCTGGTACTTTCTCTGATTCTGGCCAGCAGCTGGTGTCTGGGGACCACAGTTTAGATGACAGTAGAATTCTGTCAACTGCTAGTTGTGGGCAGGAATAAAGTTTTTTCCCTATTAGGAAAAATATGGTGCAGGGAAAATAAATTTGTAGTCGCTCAGCAGATTTTTGTATGACGAAATATATGCATCTACATAAATGCAAAAATAAAATTCATACAAGTTTTTTTGATGATTTGGTTTGCAAGCTTGCATCTGTAAAATCTTGTGAATTCCTGAAAGACATATATCTGCACCAGTGCAAGACCATTTATCTGCAGGCACATTTTTTAGGAATCTAGACCCTCATTTATTTTCATTTTTCCCTACAATGTCGACTATAATGTTTTTACAATGGGTACTACAATATTCATCTTTTTGTTATATTGACATGCATCAAATAAGCTTTCTTAAATGATGCCTCGGATATGCATGTATTTACATTTAAACAGGGAGCATTCTGGAAACATTATAAATAGCCTAAAATTGTTACATTTTTCTAACGTGTATGCGTTTTATACCGGAACCACTGTGAGTAATGCATATTGTCCTCACAACGTACTGTAATTCCCTAAAGCGTTTGCGCTAATAGTAAAGGCTTTAGTATTAATGAATCATATATGCAAGTTTGAAAAAATTGTGTATGCATTCAGATCTTGCCTTTTACGACAGACGGTTCTCTTTCAAAGATACATGAAGCATTTGTGCTGCGGCAGGTTGGCCTTGCTTGCCAGTGAACAAAATAAACATGAAAACTTGTAATCCATAACCCCAAATACTATGCCTTATTCTTCCTATCTCTTTCTCTCTTCCTTGCTTTTTAGGTTTCGCCTGCACAGCACTGGTGCTGTGCTTGTTAAGTCTTATGTTGCTAAAAAACATTCTGTAAAGGGACTTAGAACCCACCCCTAACTCGCCCCCTACATACCTGAACTTCCTGTTTGTTCATTCAACCGTTGCTCCAACATCACTTGAATTTACTTGGTCTTTATTGGCTAGCGGGTCACTTTCTGCTCTCTGTTCTGCTTTCGCCACCTCGTGGAGTATGGCCGAAGTACACCTTCTGGTCTTTGGTGATTGGTTACTTGTTAGTGTTTGTAAGCGAAAAGATGAACTGATGCAAGTCAATTTACGTTGAAATGTGTGTTAACGTCAGCCAACTTGCAATGGAGCATTGAGTGCAGATGTAAAGCAAACTGCGAGTGGGCTCATTATGTTGTGCTTTTCATGACTTAATATTTACCTTTCTGGTGAATAACGGTTATAAATATTAAAATTATTTGTGTGTTTGTTCCTTAAATTACCATTCACTGATATTAAAAGGAAAGTCATTCGTATAATCGGGCAACGTTTTTTATCGAATTGTTATTCTGTCAGTGACTTATTAACAGGCAGTCACAAGTGCAGATATCTTGCAGTCACTTGGATCATGATTTGAATGGTGCCGCAGGTGCAGTGGCACCAGGGTCAAAAGTTGTCCGAACTCCTCTAAACAGCAAATATTGCTAAGATTTACTACTAAACAGACAGTCACACATGCAGTTACGTTGTAGGCATTCGGGTCATGATTTGAATGGTGCAGCAGGTGCAATGGCACTGGGGCTACAAGATGTCAGAACCCCTCTAAACACATATTATTGCTACATTTTACTGCTAAATAGACTGTCACAAGTGCAGTTATATAACAGGTACTAGAGTCATGTTTTCAAAGGTGTAGTGGCACCAGGAACAAAAGCTCTAGGCACCCCACTAAACACTTACTTTTGCTATATTTTACAACTAAACCGGCAGTCACAAGTGCAGCTAATGTGCAGGCACTAGGATCATGATTTGAATGGTTCAGCAGGTGCAGTGGCACCGGGGCCAAAGGTTTTCATAACTCCTCTAAACACCAAATATTGCAATATTTTACTACTAAACATGCAATCACAAGTGCAGTTTGTAGGAAAGTAGCACCTTTCTGGCATAGTTACCCCCACGTCTTGCATGGTGTTAGTGTGTTTGGACTGTAGTACACGGGGATCCTGCTAACCAGGACCCCAGTGTCAGTGCTCTCTCCCCTAAACTTAGTTGTAAGGTAACATTTACACCCCACAATTGGCATATTGGTGCACCCATGCAAGCCCCTAGTATATGGTACTTAGGTACCCCAGCCAATGGTACACAATAGGCCCCCCAAAGGCTGCAGCCTATATTGTGCCACCCATGAGGGCCTATACAAACTGTGACTACAGGCCTGCCAAAGCACCCTGTCTAACATGGTGTGCGCACCGTTAACTGCAGATATAATGTTCGCCTTATATCATGGTCACTGCGCTCTGACCCTGTAAGTCACCCCTAAGGTAGGCCCTTCAGCCCAAGGGCACGGTGCATGGTTCTAAGTGTGAGGGCACCCCTGCATGAGAAGAGGTGCCCGACAAACCCCAGGCTCAATTCCCTGGGCTTTGTAAGTACGGGGAAGCCATCTTAATATATATAGTGGACACTGGTCAACACAAATTGTCCAACTACATAATGGCTTCACCAAACCTAGGCATGGTTGGTATCATACATGTTGGAATCATACAACCACACTGATTCCAGTGCTAGTTGCATGATACCATGTACTCTAGGGGTTCCCTTGGGAATATCCCACGTCTGCCTGTACAGCCTTGCAGGGTCTGCATGCCATCCTGTGCTGCTGACGACCCCAGACACTGTTCTGCCCTCCTGCTGCTGAGTCTAACTCAAGCAGGGAAAGGCAGAACAAAGGACCTCCTGTAGGACAGAGGTGTGACCACCTCTTCTTTAGAAATTGGTGCCGCTTGGGTGGGGGTGCCTCTGAGCGCCACAAGACTGCTTTGAAGGGCACATTTGGTGCCCTCCTTGCATAAACTGTTTTTCACCAGTGCAGCAACCTCCAGCACCCACTCTGGTGCAAAACTGCACAAAGGACAGTGAAGTGACCACCCCTCTGTCCGGCTCCTCCTCTAGGGAGGTGCATAGAGCTCTGCCAGGTGGCCACTTGATTCTGCTGTGTTGGAAATAAGATGAGCAGAGGCCCCAGGGAGCATCTGACTGGGACAGTCATGCTGAGTGATGTCCCAACCCCCTCTGATAGGTGGGTCACTGTAATAAGTGTCCATCTCCCTTCCAGGGATACTTAAGGGCTCCCCTAAGAGTGCGACCCCCGATTCGTCTGCAGGTCTCCTCTGCAAGACACTACTGCAACCTGGACACCGGAACCACTGCTGTTCTTTGCTGAAACCCTGAAGCAAGACTGTAACTAGTAGGAGGGCTCCTACTGTGACTTTGTTTCCAAGTTCTGCAAAGCCTTCTGCAACCCTGTGCCCGTGAATCCTCCAGGATCACTGGGACTCTGCACTTAGGAAAAGAAGAAGGAATCTCCCTTGGAGTAAAGGAGTCACTCCCCTGCATCAGCAGACACCTCAAGGACAACGACCCGCTTGTGGATCCTGCTGTCCTACGGATTCTCCAAGGCTCTGCAACACGGGTGGTGGTCCTATGGCTCTCCAGAGGTCTGACCTCTCTTCCTTGCAACTGGGAAGCTTGTAGTCCCTTACTGGAGCTGCCTAGCTGGAAACCCTGTGCACTGCGTCTGCTTGTCGTTGCCAAGGCTTGTTGGCCCTTCAGTCCGAAGACCTCCTAGCTCCAACAAGCCCCAGCCTCCAGCGTTCTCCAGCTCCAAGAGCGACGTCCTCTCTGCAACTCCTGTGACGTGGGCATCCCTCCTTGCTGTGCTGCTGAGGCCTCCCTGTGACTCCATGTGCCTGCTGCCAGTGGGTCAAGCTAGGGGCTTTGATGATTCCTGATGTCTCTCCTGCATTCTCAAGGCTGGCTCTGACCTACCTGTCAAGGTTGGGTCACCTGGACCTTGCTGGTCCCGACAAATCCTGCAAACTCCGTGAAATGCTTCTCTGCATTGGTCAAGGCTTGTTGGTGATTCCACTGAGCACTGACCCATCTACAATTCGACAATTGCCATGGGACAGCTCGTGGATGACTCCTGGGACCCTCCTGCATCACCTGGACTCCACAGCTGCACTTCTTCTTCCACTGTCCTTCAGGAAGCATCACTGAGAATGCTGGGCATTGCCCTCCTGCACCACCTGGGCACCTATGGGTGGTCTAGACTCTGTCCCCTCTCTCCTTAGGTCTTCTTGCTCCTGAATACATGCCTAGGTTCCCCCGACCTGGTCCACGAGTCACACCAGCAACTGTTCAACCGAGATCCCTATCGACTTCTGATGGAGGTTCGGACACAACTTCACCCCTATGCACCTGGTGTAGGTACTCCACAGTTCTGGGTATCCACAGGTAAGGCCATTATTTAACCTCCCTTGTCCCAACGGGTTTCCTCAGTGACCTCTGGGAAGGGTCCTAAAATGCAAACACTCTAACCGCAACTTCCCCATTTTAGCCTATGGACACTGACCCAAGTTTTCTACTCTGCACAGGGGTGGCTGGGGAATCCTACTTACTTACCTTTGGGGTTTTAGTACTTTCCCAGTTCTAAGGATCCTAAGGTGGTAGTGTGGGTTGGGAGTGATTTTCACATTCCTTTTTTTTAGTATATGACCCTCCGCACTCCCCCCATAGGGGCCCAGGTTATTTTATGCCTTTACTCACCTTTTGCTAAGTGTATTTTTGTATGTCCATATCTCCGGTTAGGAGACATACCAAAGTTAGTTCTAGAGTGTGTGTTATAATAAATAATACATATTTTATTACACTGGTGTGGTTCTTTCCTGTGTGTACTTCACTGACTGACCTGTGGGGTATTTGCAACCGCTTTACACCCTCCTGGATAAGCCTTAGCTGTGCTCCACACCTATCCGTATGAAAGCTCTGGTAATCTAGAGCCGCCTGCACTATCACTAAGGGTTGCCTGGACTCAGTGCAGGGCGCCCCACCTATAGGTGTACACTATATACCGAGCCAGCCTCCTACACAGTTATCTTGCAGGCACTAGAGTCATGATTTAAATGGTGCAGCAGGTGTAGTGGCACCAGGCCCAAAGGTTGTCAGAACGCCTCTAAACACCACAATTTGCTAAATTTTACTTCTAAACAGGCAGTCACAAATGCAGTTATCTTTCAGGCACTAATATCATGTTTATAATGGTGCAACAGGTGCAGTGATAACGGTGCCACAAGGTGTCATAGGTCTTCTAAACACAAAATATTGCTATATTTTACTACTAAACAGGCAATCACAATTGCATTTACCTTGCAGTTCAAAGGGGCATGATTTGAAAGTTGCAGCAGGTGCAGTGGCACTTTACTAACTACAGATTACTACTCCAATACAATTCTATAATAAATAAGGTACAAATTACAAGTTTGGAACCCTAAGATATTAATTCAACATACATAACAAAATAAACAACTATTAACAGTTTATCAAATTTAAAACAAACATTATTTCATCCTTTTTCTAATATTTATAATCCAGTTAGAAAGACAGAATCCAACAGAAAAAACAAAGGCAAAACCTATTGGCTTTGCCTATGCTTGTTTCCTGTTACTCTCACTCATCCACTTCTGTTAATTTTACATATGTATACTTCCCTGTCTCTTCTGTTCCTGTTCCCTTTCTACTTCCTCCTTTATCCCTTTTTTCTCTGCTTTGCCTCTTTCTCGTCCCTGCATTCCCATTGGTATATATATATATATATATATATATATATATATATATATCTCTCTCTCTCTCTCTCTCTCTCTCTCTCTCTCTCTCTCTCTCTCTCTCTCTCTCTCTCTCTCTCTCTCTCCCTCCCTCTCTCCCTCCCTCTCTCCCTCCCTCCCCCCCTAATCTCTCAGCTTTCTCCACCTTCACACTGTTCATTTAATCTGCTCCTTCACCTTCTCTTTTTCAACCACTTTTCCCCATTCATTCTCCCTCTGTTATCTCTTTTCAGATTCACCTGCCTTTTGTGCCCCCCCCTTCAGTGGTCTCCTGCTGCCTGTATTTTCTGCCAGCTTTTAAATAGTATTTCTTGGAATCTGACAAGAGTAGAAACACTGTTTTAAAAAAAATAAGTGTTAGTTCTATCAGTCTTGAGTTCTGCAATTCTGTTTTAATTTCTGAATTCTGTATTTTAGTTTCTACAAGACTCTAGTGAGATAGCACTGCTTGCTCCCACCTGAGACATTTCTGGATTGGGGCAGGATGAATGGTTTCTGCTGTCTGTTTGGCTTTAAAGTCAGTTCTGATAAATGATATTATCCCCAACGGCAGTTGTTAGAATTTTTAGGTCCAGCGCACAAGCCATTTGATCTGATGTAAGTGTTGTGGGCTTTTTAATCACACCCACCTCATGCCCATCACCTTCACTCGTTTGTGGGCTTGCCTTTCAAAAATCACTTGATGTCATTGCTAAATGCTTAACATTTGACCCGCCTTGGGGCGGTTTTGTTACCGCCTTGCAGACTGCCCCTGTTACATAGAGTATTGCATGATCTGCCATATACTTCTGCATGGGTGAACTACTTTTTCTTTTGTCTCTTGCCTTCCTGCTGCATGGCGCCATAGCGCTTACAGCGGGAACAGGCACAACAGCATGAACTCGATCACCGGGATTGAAGCGCTGGTTACATCGTTCACAGTTACCTAATCAGAATGAATTCTTGTGGCTATCCTCTTAAAAACACTTGAAATTTGTAAATGCTTTACATGAAACAGAAATCCACAAAGCAAAAGCGGTTCTCACGGCACAGATGGAGAGCTGGTACTACAATATTCACTGCACTCTGGGAAACTCGACCCTTAATGCATTGCAGGGCATTATTTGACAAAACATTCTTACAAATGCTGTTTACATTGTGGTATCCTCCTGGGGCTGTTCTAAGCATTACAGTCCTATCCACATGCTAAAATATTCGTGGCACACAGAAATTTGCTCATAATTCAGCCTGTTTTGGTCCTATGACAATGGGACCACCGCCAAAATGTTCAGCACGACTTGCTCTTTCTGTCCACTCATTTCTGGGTCACCACACTAGGTTAGTTGGGACTCCAAAATAATAATCCCTACCACCATTCATTATCTTTTAAAGTTATCTCATTGCTGGAACATTTGTTTTACACTTCGTAGAAGTTGTTTTAGCAGCCTTGTTTGTAATACCATTACAATAGACCTGCTAGCCTTGAAAATGTGTAATGTGTTACGTCCTTTAAGGGATAAATATATGATTTTAATGCATAAGCTTCACCTGTTTTTTATGGGATTACTCCCCTTTGGGGCTAATAATATGGTTACATGACCGTGTTTCTTACAAATTATATTTCTGTAATGGTCTTTTGAGCACTACAGTCTAATGCCAAAAGTTGTTTTCTGATAAAGGTTTATGTGATAATGGTATGTTTTAATAACCTCTTGTTATTACAATTATGAGAATGATTCAGGCCAACTTAACATCCTTATTACACTATGACTGTTTCAAAACTCTTTATATGTTTGGTTGACCCTTCTAGTTTATTTCTCCTCCATGGCTGCTTTGTGTCTTTTCTGGGGGAATTCTGTTAGCCAGCCAGCAACTCTGAGCGTGGGGTGGTGAAAGTGGTATTCTATTGGAATTAGCATGGCAGATTTAAATTAGGATGCTAAATAGCAAAATTTTCATTTTATGCTGCAGATAGAGGAAGAAGATAAATAAAAGTGCTTTAGATATGTGCTGGGCCACTGGAATTATATGGCAGTAAAAGACAAACTCATGAGAGAGGGTTGACCAATTTGTGTGGCAAGAAAAGTTCTCTTATGAATTTACAATGCCAATAGCTCTGACTCAAGAAAATGGAAGACCTGTTGCAGTGCAAATGCTTGTTCTGATCAGTAGCTTTTACAGGTGGGTTAAGGCTTCAGAAAGTGTTATACTTTGTCTCCTAGATAGACCTCATGACTTGAGCTAGCTGCTTCTTCTGGTGCTCAAAGCTAGAAGATCTTTGTTGCTACCAGCACTACTTCACTTGGGGCCAAATGTAGGTAGGTATGAAATTGCGACTTGCAATTTGCGAGTCATAGCGACTCACAAATTGCAACTTGCAATACGAGATGCAGAAAGGTGTCTCAGACACCTTCTGCGACTCGCTATGGGGTCGCAAAGACCCACCTCATGAATATTAATGAGGTGGGTCGCAGTTTGCGACCCCATAGCGAGTCTACGCACTCACAGGGATGGTGGCCTGCTGGAGACAGCAGACCACCATGTCCGTGACTGCTTTTTGAATAAAGCAGGTTTTTTTTTTCTTTTTGCAGCCCATTTTCCTTAAAGGAAAACGAGCTGCAAAAAGAAAAAATACCGAAACCATTTGGTTTCGGTTTTTTCAGAGTAGGCAGTGGTCCATAGGACCACTGCCTGGTCTGAATTTTTTTTTTAGTGACATTCACAAAGGGGAAGTGGTCCCATAGGGACCCCTTCCCTTTTGCGAATGAGTTACCATCCACTTCAAGTGGATGGTAACTGCGAGTTGGTTTGCGACCGCATTCGCAGTCCCAAAGCAACTCTGCATGGCGATGCAGTCGCAAATAGGAAGGGAACACCCCTTCCTATTTGCGAGTCGCAGCCTCAAATTGCGAGTCGGTACCGACTCGCAATTTGAGGTTGTGCATCGCGTTAGGCCTTGCTCCAACATCTGGCCCTTGGCTTCTTACAGATGGCCTGGCCTATGATTGCTAATTTGTTACAAAGATTGTTTCTGCTTCTGGTGCTCAAGGCAATACAGACGAACTGGCTTAGAAGCAATTTCCAGTCCTGTTTGGACTCCTGGCATGTATGACAACTCTTCAGCTGGCATGCTGTACCAATAGCGTGAGGTACACAAAAATGTGTAAAGGGCTTCTTCAGATCTTGTAAGTTTCGAGGGAAAACCTAATCTTTGATTGGTGGCACTTTTCAACCCTCTTTACCAACCAACAGGAAATACAGCCACCTATTGCAGCAGAGTATATACACCAGGAACTTTCATGGATGTTGTGTTGTGGCCCATTTACACAAGCCAAAGTGAATGTTGATAGTCCCTTTGGCAACAGTGCCCCTGTAGCTAGGTGTCTTCTCCATCAAAGGCCTTGACTCCTGACAGCCACGGAATGGGCAGAGATCTCGCCCTTCTGTTTAGACTAAAATTATTCTTTACGATGGAGGCAAGTTTCATACGTGCCCATCGTGCATCTGCAGGGAACAGTTAAAAATTGCCTTACACAAATATCATCAGGTGACGTGCTGACCCATAGGTCCTTATTTACAGGGTTTTTTAACAAAGGTAAATCCAGACATTATTTTTCATGGCTAGAAAAAGTAAAACATACCAAAACTGTTAAAATGTGATTTCAGCCTTTCAGTCAGAGTTTTTATATCAGTTTGGGCAATTTAATACAGCTGTAGACTGCTATGAAATTTATATAAAAATGCAAGCATTGTTTTTGTTGAGAAAGGGTATTAACATGGTCCAAGGCATCAAGATTGTCTCTCACATCTCAGATCATGGTATATGCGCTAGAGATATGTCACCATACTTATTTAGACTTTTAAAAGTTAACCTGTCGTCTTGCAGAGCTGGCCACTACTTCTGCCGCACGCTGTTGTGTAACCGTGCAGCTGTTGTGTAAGTTGTTTTGGGTTTTCGTTGATATGAAGTTGGTTGGCTTTATGTATTGGGCAGCGAATCGACTGTTCGTCTGTCAGTTTTTGGAAGAGTTTAAATATTTGGGGCCATATGTACGAACACTTTTTCCCATAGACACAGATTGGGAAAAAACCTTTGCTATATTTGGCCCTTGATTCCCAAATGAATTTTGCACAGCACATACTCACGTGGTCATTTATCTGTCCTGTTTCTCTAATTTCAGCTCCACAGCAGACCAGGCGTGTCACCCCTCCTGCAATTTCGCTGCGGTCCAAGTCTATGACCTCGGAGCTGGAAGAAATGGGTAAAACTCACTTTGTTAATAGTGTTTTCATGTATTTGTCTCTGTTTGCTAAGTTTCAATTACACATACTAGTATTTCATTTAGCATTTCTTTCTTCCATCTCTTAGCACAAAAAACACATGTTTGCGGCATGTTTAGCTGTACACACACAGATGCAGCATGTACCACCGTCCATGACATCTAGTGTTGGACGCAGACATGTGTAAATTATTTTTCTTCAAATAAATCTTCCAAGTCACGAGCCATAGTGTCCCTTCCTATGAGTGTAATAACTCATGGGTATTGATTGCATTATTAGATTGCTTTCTTCCGCTACCGGGTTTGGTCTTTTATTGCTAAAGCTTTAAAAGCAGTGGTTAAAAGCACTTGATTTTTTGACACTGTAGTTAATGTTAGCCTTGCAGGACAGCACCCTTTGACATATCCATCTATTCTAGGTTTTGGGAGAAGGCTGTTGCCTAATGTGGTGCTCATCATATTGGCTCTCTGCAGGCCATACCTTTGGATGAGGTTTTGTTTGTTATATTGTTACCAAAGCAAGGCATTGTAGTGGGCACTGTTAATGATGTTTTTTGGCACATTTGTCCTTTATGTGTGTACTTGATCATCCCATTTCTATTGAAATCACAGTTTGTGATGTGTTTTATCAAAGGTCTAACTCACATGTATCAACCAAAGCCATTCGTCATGAACTTAGAGTTGACATTTCTTATGTCCTTTTAAGAAAATGCACAGTTTCTCACTGTGACTACTGACGCTCAAAACTGTGTTCGGAATTGCCATCACCTCTGTGCACCATGAGAGAAGTACAGAAAGTGCAACCTCCCTACTCCTCCTTCTTTCCATACAAGTTAGTGATGGGAACCTGGTTGACATCTGATAGAGACTTCTAGCCGCAGATGCCTTACTTTTGAATTCTCCCTAGGCGTCAGACTTGATCCTGATTTTTTTCTTGAGCAGTACCCCTGCACACCAATAGGTGGCATTGTTTGGCTACGCATGGCAATGTCGGTGTAGTCCATATCGAAAATGATATGCACGGCGTATGAATTGGTGCCAAAGCAGCATGTTAGTCCTTTTCGTTCCACAACAGCGCAGGTCCGGAGAGAGATACCCCTAGTCACTTTTTGACTAACTTTTTTTCAACTTTTGTCAAAGTCTTTTGTGAGAAGTCTTCTTCTGATGTGGCAGTACTGTCATCTAGGAAGGCTGTCATCAAGCACTCAAAGTCGTCAGGCCACTCGGGTAAGTCCCACTGCAATTAAAAGGCTAAGAAATCAAAGAGGTCTTCGAGTTCAACCCGCCAGTCGGGCTACGGGGTGAGGGAGCATTTGAGGCCTGGTTCCATGGTTGAGCCAGCACCTGACCCGGCTCCATGCCTCCCTGAGTTTCCAGGAGCTGGAGCGATCCTCGCCCAACTATGAGTTAAATGAGGCCATGTACCTTGTATTTGGGTGGCCTGTTCCCTCCGGCATGTCTTCGATCTCTCTGGATTTCGGAGGGGCCCCTACTAGCTCCCCACCAGCGGCTCCAGCACCAGTCAGGCCCCTTGGATCCAACAATGAATCTGGACTGGTGCTGGTCATACCTCCACTATCTTCTCCAGTACCAGTCCTGATGCCCACACTCCTGGCGCCATCCCCATTCCCATCACCGATACGGAGTTAGAGTGTCTTCGGACAACCCTGGGAACGACTGGAGCCATGCATCCCAGGTCGGATCCTGAGCCCTACTCTTATGGGCTGGGACTTAGGAAGGAGTGGGAGGGGGTCATTGGACCCTTAAAAAAAAAAACAGCTCCTAGATCCCGACAAGGATTGGTGTGAGGACCTGGTGGATGCCAACGGACAGGATACTTACTGGCATAGTCTCTCCTCCTACCGTGGTCAGCTGCCCCGCCTCAGGGAAGCGGCTTCACCCATCACCCTACCTCAGAGAGTGTAGTAGGACTCTTATTCAAATGAGCCTGCTGGATTCGGGGCGTCAGCACCACTGCTTATGGATAACTGAGTCATTCCCACACCAGTTGGTGGCTGCTGGCCCAACACTACAGCACCTCACCAAACCCAGTAAGGAAAGATGACTTGTGGCAGCCTATCACATGACACTCTAGTGATCCTCAGCACCCCCCCTGACCTCCCCCTAACGCCTTGAGACCCTCACGGGTTAGTAGCCGTGCTTCACAAATCCCTAATTGATTGATTGATAGGTTGATTGATAGTGACCTCTCAGGGAAGTTGCGATGAACAGATCTCACCCCTTTCTCTTGTTAGCAAAGGGTCTCGTACACAAACACAGGCAATAAAGAGATGCAGGGTAGTTTTCCATATATCTCTATATATAAAAAAAAGTCTGCAATCTACGATAAAATAAAATATATGAGCTGCAATTATTAGGATAATGAGGCATAACAAAATTAGGATTGTGACGTTATTGAGAAATAGATAAACAATCCCAACATATTGCAATGAACATGTATTTAGAATTCCTACCTAATGCCTAGCATCTAGCTTCTAGCAAGAGTATAGTGGTGATAGCCCAATCTGTCCATACTCAGTCCACGAGAAGAACACCCACCCTGATTAACTTAGAATGAAGGTCTGCCCTACGTCTACTTAGCTGGCTTGCAGAGACAAGGCTGATGTCTTGCTGGGATATAGCATGTAGCATAGGTAGAAATCCTTGTCGGAAGGACCCCTCTTAACCCCCTTTTGGCCTACGTGGTGTTTTACAGAAAAGCATTTTTTTGTACTGAGAAATAGGCCCAATAGGGGAATGTGATTAAGTATTAGACTGTGGTGGTCATTCCAACCCTGGCGGTCCATGACCGCCGGGTTGGAGGACCGCGGGAGCACCGCCGACAGGCCGGCGGTGCTCCAATGGGCATTCCGACCGCGGCAGTAAAGCCGCGGTCGGACCGGCAACACTGGCGGTCTCCCGCCAGTGTACCGCCGCCCATTGGAATCCTCCAAGGCGGCGCAGCTAGCTGCGCCGCCGAGGGGATTCCGACCCCCCCTACCGCCATCCAGTTCCCGGCGGTCCGCCCGCCGGGAACCGGATGGCGGTGGGGGGGTCGCGGGGCTCCTGGGGGCCCCTGCAGTGCCCATGCCACTGGCATGGGCACTGCAGGGGCCCCCGTAAGAGGGCCCCTAAATGTATTTCACTGTCTGCTGCGCAGACAGTGAAATACGCGACGGGTGCAACTGCACCCGTCGCACAGCTTCCACTCCGCCGGCTCGATTCCGAGCCGGCTTCATCGTGGAAGCCTCTTTCCCGCTGGGCTGGCGGGCGGCCTGAAGGCGGCCGCCCGCCAGCCCAGCGGGAATGTCAGAATTACCGCCGCGGTCTTTCGACCGCGGAACGGTAACCTGACGGCGGGACTTTGGCGGGCGGCCTCTGCCGCCCGCCAAGGTCAGAATGAGGGCCTGTGTGTGTGCTCTTGTGGTGGCAATGCCAAACATTATTAGGTGTTGGTCTCGTACTGTTCCTTGTCAGTCTTGGAACAGGGACATGATGAGAAATGCTATGCATAATAATAATAACAACAATGCTCTCGCAGAATTGCTGCTGATTAGGAAAAATAAAACATCCCAGATGAGTATATTGCCTGGGTAAAAGGGCACTAGCTGCAGACCCAGTGGTGACTCCTCCACAATGGTGAAGGAGTGTCGCCAGCTGGCTGAGTCAACAGCAGAAAAATAAACAATATTTAACTATTGTTTTATTTCTCTGCAGCTGGCTGAGCCAGCATGTGCAGGGGTGGAGGGCTGGGCCATGGGAGGTTGGAGTGAGTGCCGAGAACGGCCGGCCCAACAGACATGCGCAGTTAGGTTTCTCTAACCCAGCTGTATTTGGTAGCCGAGTTGGAGAAACAGCACAGACTCCCTGTGCCTGAGCGAGCGGCAAACCAGCCCTCTCATGCCAATCCCTGCACTGCTCTCATGCTTGGTTATAGCATGAGAGCAACACAGGGAGTACACAGGTAGTCTTTGGGACCAGGAAGCAGAGGAGCAGAGGAGTGAAAGGTGGCCAGCAGCACCAGGTAAGTGTTTTTTATTATTTATTATTAACCCCTCCCGACGCGCTTCCCCCCACCCTGCGTGCTCAATCCGCACTGCCCCCACACCTCCTCCATCCACCCCACCACTTTTTTTTGTGTGTCGGTCGCCGCTGCACAGGCCTGAGTTAAGCTAAAATATATGTGCCCAAGCAAGGTACTAAGGTGAACCAACAACAAGAGCTTTTGGTCCAAGTCTCAACCTTCTGTGTAAATCGTGGCGCATTCCCTACAACCCCTCCGGAGAGGGAATCCAAGAGGCTGGACACCTTGGAAAAGAAAATGTTTTCTTCCACCAGCCTTGCACTGAGGTCCATGAACACCATGTACCTTTTGAGCCAATACTCCCATGCACTGTGGGAAATGGTTGGGCAGGTACTGCCACGGTCCCGGAGAAGACCCGAGCCGTACTTTCCCAAGCAGTTCCTGATGGACGAGATGCAGCCAGTTTCACAATTCGATGTGGACTGGACACCACTGACTGACTGGTCAGAGCAGTTTCATTGTTGGTGGCCTTATGACAACTTGCCTGGCTGAGGAAAATTGGCTTTTTTCAGGGGACGTTCAAGTATTGTTTATGTTTATGCCCTTTGATGGCTCCCGGGTTTTCGGAGACAAGGTGGACTCAGTGCTGGAGCGCTTCAATGATAGTAGGGCTAAGGCCAGATCCTTGGACCTGTCCATGGCCTCTAGCTAACCTTAGTCCTCCTTTTGCGGCCATTGAATGAGCTTTCAGCTGTGTCTTTACACACCCAGCCACCACGTTGCGCAAGCTGCCCAGCCTCTGTGTGGCTGAGGATGCAGTACCCACAGACCCTGTGGGTTGGACAGCCAGAGGTAAGGTCAGTCCACCACTCCCACGGCAGCTGCAGCCTCCAAAACTCTTTAGTTCACCCTTATTCTATCACGGGTACCCAGTGGGAGTCAGGATAGGCCATCAACTACCCCACTCGTGGTCTATAACATAAGACCAGTGGGTTTTTCAAATTATTCGAAGGAGCTACTTCCTCCCCTTTATGACCTCCCCTCCACCCATGCCTTTATGACAGACTGAGGACCACCTCTCCTGTGCCCGCTGGGAATTGACAGCTGCCCTTGGCCAAGGGAGCTATAAGAGAGGGGTGCAGATGCGAGAATTAGGTTTTCGTTGCTACTCTCGCTACTTTATGGTGCCCATGAAGGACAGAGACCTTCGTCCTGTCCTAGACCTGCTCTCTCTCAACTTCTTCCTCAAGAAGGAGAAATTAAGAATGCTCAGACTTGCTCAAGTCCTTCCTGCCCTGGACCTGGGAGACGGGGTGGTAGCATTGGACTTGCGTTACCTGTGGTTCACAGTGGGCCCCAAGCACTTTCAGTTCGCTGTGCTTCCCTTTGACCTTACGAGCACCCCTTGAGTGTTAACTAAGGTGATGGCGTTGGTTGCAGCTCATCTGTGGAGATCAGGGGTGCCAGTCTGTAGTCTCTCATCTCCAGACAAAGAAGCACGTCCTGCACTCGCTGGGGTTCACTATAAAAGTGCCAAAGTCACACCTAACTCCCTCTCAGACACTCCCTTTTATTGGAGCTGTTCTGATCACATTGCAGTTTCAGGCTTATCCTGCCAAATGGCGAGTCCAAGATTTTCAGGCTATAATACAGATGTTTCAGCCTCTATTCTGGGTTTCATTGAGACGGACTGTAAGGCTGCTGGACCTTATGGCCTCCTGGAACCTGCTTATGACACATGCCTGCTGGTATGTGCGGGCTCTGCAGTGGGATCTGAAGTTCCAGTGGGTGCAGCATCAGGGGAATCTCTCCACCATGGTCCAGATCTTGGAGGGAACTGCAAAAGATCTGTTGATGGTTAATGAATCATGACGGGGGCCACGGCATCCCCTTCTCTCGTCTCCAACCAGATCTGACAGGGGTGACCGATGCATCACTCCTGGGATGAGATGGCCCTCTAGAAGAAGTGGAGATAGGAGGCCTCTGGTCTCTGGCGGAAACTGGACTCCTCATCAACCTACTGGACCTCGGGGCAATCCGGCTGGTATTGAAATCCTTTCTACCCACCAAGAGAAGGCTGATGCAGGTGTTCACAGATAACACCACTGTAATATTGTACTGCAACAAGCAGGGCAGGGAGGGGTCTTCGATCCTTAGTCAAGAGGCCCTGTGTCTCTGGACATGGCTCGGACATCTGGGCATATCACTGATAGTTCAACACCTGTTTGGCTGTAAAAGCCAGAGCAGGCAAACTCAGCAGAAGATACCTAGCTGATCACGAATGGCTGTTTCATCCAGAGGTGGCACAAGGTCTCATTCAGCAGTGGGGAGAGCCTTGGTTAGATCTATTCAGCCAGAGCGAGACCGCTCGATGTTAGCAGTTCTGCATGTTGGAGTTTCCAAGGTGGCTCCTGTTCAGAAATGCTTTTCTTCTCGAGTTTGCTGCATGCCTTCTGTACGCCTTTCCTCCCATACCACTCCTGCTCAGAGTTCCCAACAAGATCAGGAACAACAATACCAGTGCTGCGGCACTCGTTGATCTCGTATCAATCAGCAAAAGTATTAGTAATAATAATTTCTTTCAATGTCACATACCGTATAGTCATATAACATAGTAAACCTAGAGAAAGGCAAAATGAAATTGCAAACTTCAAAACTTAACATACAATACTATAACCCTCAAATTTATTCCAAAATTGTTGAACAAGCTTGAATCTCAACCAGTCTCCTTGCTTGAAATTCATGTATTTTTCTTCCACCTTCTCAGTAATCAAATTATGAGTCCATTCCTCATGTATGTTACATCCACACGAAAGCCCAACATTAATCTCAAATCCATGATTACCAACTGATCATCCATCCTTCTTCCCGAGTTGATACTTAAATTAATTGTCCATCCTTTTTATAACGACATCACAGCCAACACATGTTTCGTCATATGACTTCTTCAGGGCTGAGACTTAGTCGCTTCATAATTAGCAAACCTCCAAATTAGCAAAGCTAGAGAAATAGCAAAAGATCAACATAAACCATCCAAGTATATTAAAGACTATTCTGTACAAATCCAGAAGAATATTAGAAATATTTAGAATAGAGACTCCACTTCATTCTCCCACACCGAGTTGCTATACTGTGCTGTGAGTAGAAAGTTGTTAGTTTAAAGGTACCCCAAGCGTGCGTACACACACCACATCATTGGGGGCACGAGATTTTCTGAGCCCATTAAAGCACCATCTCCAACACAGCCTAGCTATCCACTTCAATCTCTGAGAACACCTCGTCGTAATCCTCCACCTGTGACACTTAGAATGACACTTGGTTCTACCATTGCAGTACCTCCTAGAGATGATCCATTCTCCTCAGAGGACGAAAGGGAAGAAGGGGAAATAGCCACCATCCAGTCTATGCCCAATGAATGGAATGATTACTTAATCCCCACTCCATCTCTGCCCACACCACAACCAGTTGACTCCCCACCAGATGATATGGGAGGTTTCCATAACCTTATGGAAAAGGCTGCAAAAAGATTCCAGCTACCATTGCAAGTTAAACTGTTTTTTGTATGATTTTAAACAGCATGTCAAGGGATCTGTTCGAGCAATCCCTATCGTAGATTATATTTGGGAAGAAGGCACAAAAATAATGAAAAATCCAGCTACAGCTGCTGCTGTCTTACCATGAATTGATGAAAAATATAATGCACAAGAGGATCCACTTGCATGTTTGATGGGATATCTGAAACCAGATTCTGTGATATCTCAGGTGACTCAACGCCTATCTCAGCTCCACCAGATAAAGAAGGCGGATAAGAGATTTTTCACAATGTCAGCGAACACAGTCCATGCTGCCAACTCTTTGGCCATTTTGGGCCAATATGACTGGCAGATATGGTCAGATGTCAGTGCATTTATAGATCTGAAACCTGAGGAAAAGAAAGTAGAAACAATGAAGAGCTTAAAAGGAGAGAGAACATCTTCCAAAATAATAGACTGTGCTATGGGTATGACGTCCACTTGGTTTAGGCAGCTAGCAGAAGCTGTGATTCTTAGGTAGCATGGATGGTTAAAACCAACCTTGTTTAGGCCTGAAGTGCAGAGCAATATCCTGGACATGTCTTATGACATAGAAGAACTATTCGGCAAACACGTTGATGACGCATTACAGGCCATTATGACGGACACTGACATTGTAAGATCTTTTGGTACCTTGCAATTCAGGAAAGTGCTGTTTCGAGGGGCAATTTCAACCCTTCCAGAAATAATATTAACCATCCTACCAGCAGCAGTCCTGTTGACCACCACTAGCGGAAACTATACTAAGCATGTGCCTAGACGAAAGCAACCCTTTCAGAGAAGAGACACTAGCAGAAAGAAGGACCCTTTAGCAGTGCCATATACACCCAGTACAATTACCAACATGTGGGTGCAAATATTTGTAACTTTTCCCATCAGTGGCAACAAATAACATCCGACCAATGTATGTTAGACTATAACAACTATGGTCATACTTACAAATTCATGAAAAGTACTCCAAACACTCCAAGTTTCTCTGAAATGTAGCCCTTACCATGTCACACAAAAGAGCAATAAAAAAAAGTTTCCCACTTCCAAGAAGGAATGGGCTTCTGCTCCCATTTGTTCCTAGTAAAGTAGAAATCAGGGAAATGGTGACCCATTTTGGATTTTCAAAAATTAAACAAATATCTAAGGAAGCAGTTCTTTTGCACAGTAACCCTTGCAGACATCCTGCATCTCCTCAACAATGGAGATTACATGACAACATTGGATCTACAGGATCCTTATTTTCATATCTTCATGCATCCCAAGTTTTTGACATTCACTGTAGCCAGCACTATCCATTTGTATTTGTATTTATGATTCTTGTAAAGTGCATTTAGACCTTAGGTATCAAAGTGCTATGTGGATAATAGAGCCAAAGAGATCCCAGATCTAGAGGGAAAAATGCCATGTCTTGAGATGCTTACTAAATGGTAGCAGAGAGGGGATTTGGACGAGAATTCCATAGTTTAGCGGCTGCTATTCAGAAGGCCCTAGCTCCCTTACTTTGTGGGTTCTAGGAATCTTCGCTAATCTGAGGTTTGATGATCTTAATAAGCGATTAGGTGTGTGCCAGCTAATTGCAGTTTGTAAATATTCAGAGCCTTGGGAGTGTAGAACTTTGTGCGCCAAGCACAGTGTCTTGAAGGTGATTTGTTTCCTAATTGGAAGCCATTGCAAACTCCTAAGGCCTATCAATTGAAAGTCCTCCCTTTCGGGCTCAAATCAGCTCCCCTAATCTTTACAAAGTATCTCCCTTCTTTAGCAGCGTCTCTAGGGAATGAGGGCTATCAAGTGTTCCCATACCTCCACAGTTGGCTGATAAAAGCACCAGCGGTCCGGCAAGTGTCTAGTTAGCACTGTTCAAAAATTTAAGTCTGACTGTAAATCACCAGAAGTGGTCAATTCTTCTATCAAGAAAGAGAATGTTCCTGGGAGCTGTTTTGGATACACCTAGGACAAAGCATTCTTGTCTCAACACAGGCAATATAGGCTCAAACAACTAGCGCACACACATTTGGGAAGAAAGTCTGTTTCAGTATGTCTATTCAAATCTCTCCTAGGAATGATGTTCTCTGCCATATCCCCAGCACCGCTCTCCCATCTGAAAATGAGACCTGTACTGGAGAAGCTAGACAAACAGTGGCTTCAGGTAGAAGGATCATTCGACGATCTGATAAAGATCACTCTAGGCATCACAGCTGCTGTAACCTGGTGGAGAAAACAATCTCTACAAAGGTTTAACATTCTTACTTCAGAGTCCCAAATACATAATCAGCATGGATGCTTCTTTAGAGGGCTGGGGTGGACATTTGCAAGCCCTTCAGATAAGGGGAATGTGGTCTCTGGACCAAAAGAGCAGAATTGGCTAGAAGTAAGGTATTTGAGTCTTCAAGCTTTCTTGCTAAGGATAGCAGGATTGTCAGTGTTAATTCACAGACAGACAATACCACCAGCGAGCACGATGTGAACAAACAAGATGGAGGCAAGATCTCTGGTTCTTTCCAAGGAAGCACAGGAGATCTGGAACTAGGTTATGATGCACTGAAAACCACTACAGGTAGAACATGTTCCTGGTATGAGCAATATCTTAGTGGGCATGTTGAGCAAAACAAAGAACAGCTGCCATGAATGGGAGCTCGATCAGTCGACTCTCAACAAGATCTTTGCCCTATGGGACAAGCCCACACTGGATCTCTTTACAATGAAAGGGAACCAGAAATGGCAGTTATATGCAAATTGGCATCCACAGTGAGGGTCGTGGGGAATGCCTTTTTGATCACATGGTGAGGGCTCTTTGCATACGCTTCTCCCCAATACCTCTTATGCACAGTCTTTTTAGTAAGATGAAGACAGAATAGTGTTGTATAATCTTGATTGTATAATCTTGATAGCCCCAAGTTGGCCCACACAGCATTGGTTCAGAACGCTGCTCCTGCTATCAGAAACCAACCACATTAAGTTGAAACCATACAGAACACTGTTGGCTAAGAAGAAAGGCCAGGTACTTCATCCCAACCTAACTTTTCTACACTTATCCGCATGGCTCCTGAATGCCATTAGTTTGCAGACCTGAACATCTCTCAAGACTGCAGAGATATTCTTGAAAAAGTGAGAGCGGAAACCACTAATGAACAATATAGATTAAAGTGGAAGCATTTCTGTCTCTCGTGCCAGAAATTAAATATTCACCCTATTCGAGCATCACCAGAAGAAATAGTACCTTATCTTTTTTCACGGGCAAAATCAGGATTGGCTCATTCTTCTAATAAGATACACCCTGCTTGCAATGTCAAGGTATAGACGTTTTTAAAATTCACCATCTTTATGGTCTAACAAAATCATTAAACCATTCCTTACAGGTCTATTTAGGGTTTTCCCGCCAGTAAGGGATCCTCCTCAGGCGTGGCAGCGCAATGTGGTACTAACACAGTTGATAAGGAGTCCATTTGAACCAATTCACAAGGTCGACGTCAACTTTATGACATGGAAAAGAGCTTGCTGTTGGATTTTACATCAGCCAGAAATGTTAGTGAAGTACCATTAATGAGCCTTTCTTAAGGTTTACAATCAATACTGTGATAATTAGGACTAATCCTAAATGTATCCCTAAAGTCCTTTCAGACTTTCATCTGGATGAACCTGTTGTACCAAGGACTTTCATTCCAAATGCTCAGACGACTGGGGAAAAATCTCTGCATTCATTGGATGCCAAAAGATGGTTAAAGTTTTATTTGCGTCACATCAATCAGTACAGGACCACAGACCAACTGATGGTAATATATGGGAACCATTGTAAAAGTGTCCCGGTCTCAAAAGCAAGCATTGCTCGATGGATCTCAGCTGCTATCCAGTTTGTCATTCCAAGGCTGGAGGACCTTTGGCAAACAAAGTCAAGGCGTATTCTTTTAAAGCGGTCTGTACTTCAACTACCTTGCTTGCACTAGTGCCTCTCAAAAGGATTTGTTGAGCGGTGACATGGAAGAATACATATACGTTCTACATTCGTGCAGTATTATTGCCTGGAATTGGGTAACACCAGTGATGTTCCTGTTGGTCAGGCTGTGTTACCCAGTTTCTTTCAATAAGGTGAGCTGATTTTGGCTTGCTTCTGTATGTTTCATATTTCTGTATCTCTGTATATGTGTTTATCACCACCATCCGCTATTTTAATATTAAAATAATAATTGTGCAAATACTGTAACTGCTAGCTATTTTGATTCAAGCATGTGACTCTATGAAAAGATCCAATACGAGAGAAGAATATAAGTTACTTACCTGTAACTGTAGGTTCGATGGCATATGTTGCTGTAGATACACATGTTTCGCACAGTCCGCTGCCTGGTGTTGGGCTCGGAGTATTACAAGTTGTTTTTCTTCGAAGAAGTCTTTTTTGGTCACGGGACCGAAGGACTCCTCCCTCTTCGGCTCCATTGCGCATGGGCGTCGACTCCATCTTAGATTGTTTTTTTCCGCTGTCGGGTTCGGACGTATTCCTTTTCGCTCCGTGTTTCGGTTCGGAAAGTTAGTCAGAATCTCGGAAGAAAGCGTCGGTATTGTTCAGTTCGGTATCGGGATAGTTAGGTACATCGACACCGATCATCGGAAGACTTTGGGGTAGCTTCGATCCCCCATCAGGGCCTGGTCAGCCCGACCGCGTGCGACATCGAAGCCGATGGAACGGACCCCGTTTCGTTTCTGCCCAAAATGTCACAGTAAGTATCCTTATACAGATCAGCACTTGGTCTGTAACTTGTGCTTGTCCCCCGAGCACAAGGAGGATACCTGTGAGGCCTGTCGAGCCTTCTGGTCCAGAAAAACACTCCGGGACCGAAGAGCCAGGCGTCTACAAATGGCGTCCACGCCGACAAAACAACGTTTCGACGACGAAGAGGAAACATTCTCGGTTCCGGAATCAGAATCCGGAGACTCCGACGTCGAACAACAGCAACAAACAGTGAGTAAGACGTCGAAAATTAAAACCATCGAGAAGACAAAAGCCCAGGGGACGCCACTGCCAACAGGCCATGGCTCGACCCATAAAACCGGCGAGCCGTCGAAGGCGCCGAAAAAGGGCACGCCCATAGCGAAGACACCCGACTCCGGTCGAGGGACCGCCATGGAGCAACCTCGGAGCCGAGATAGCGGCTCCGAGAGGCAAAAACAAGATGCCGGCACCGAAAAACATCGGCACCGAGACACACTGCCGAAAGCCACAAAAATTCTGTCGGTGCCGAAGCCGAAAAAAGATTCTCTCTCGGCGCCGAAAAGTTCCACACCTCCATCCTACACAGAGGAACAAGGAATAAGTGGCCAGATGCACAGATTTGGACAAGAGCTCCAAAGTGTAGAATCAGACTACACACAAAAGAGACTGTACATCCAGCAAGACACAGGGAAGATATCAACCCTTCCCCCAATAATGAGAAAAAGAAGGATCCGACTTCTCAAGGATGACGCACAACCACAAGCCAAAGTGGTTAAAAAAGTCACGCCTCCGCCCTCTCCACCACAACAGGCATCGCCGGCACAAACACCGCCACAAATGCACTCACCAGCGCAAACTACCATAAGTCAAGATAATCAGGATCAAGACGCTTGGGACCTATATGACACCCCAGTGCCGGACAATGATCCCGATTCATACCCCACAAAGCCGTCACCGCCAGAGGACAGTACCTCATACTAGCAACTGGTGGCTAGGGCAGCAGAATTCCACAATGTCCAACTGCATTCCGATCCTATAGAGGATGATTTTTTATTTAACACCCTCTCGGCTACACATAGCCAATATCAATGTCTCCCAATGCTACCAGGGATGTTACGGCACGCAAAACAAATTTTTGAAGAGCCCGTAAAATCAAGAGCCATCACCCCAAGGGTGGATAAGAAATACAAACCACCACCCACAGACCCAGTGTTTATTACTTCGCAGTTACCACCTGACTCCGTAGTAGTAGGGGCAGCTCGCAAAAGAGCAAATTCCCATACATCTGGCGACGCCCCACCTCCGGACAAAGAAAGCAGAAAATTTGATGCGGCAGGAAAAAGAGTAGCATCACAGGCAGCCAACCAGTGGCGCATCGCAAATTCTCAAGCGCTGCTGGCCCGATATGACCGCGCACACTGGGATGAGATGCAACTTCTCATAGACCATCTTCCCCAGGAATACCAAAAAAGGGCGCAGCAAATAGTTGAAGAGGGACAAACGATCTCAAACAATCAAATCCGCTCTTCAATGGACGCAGCCGATACTGCAGCGAGAACAGTCAACACTGCTGTCACCATAAGGAGACACGCTTGGCTCCGCACTTCAGGCTTCAAACCTGAAATCCAGCAGGCTGTCCTTAATATGCCCTTCAACGAGAAACAACTTTTTGGCCCTGAAGTGGACACAGCCATTGAAAAACTTAAAAAGGACACAGACACGGCCAAAGCCATGGGCGCACTCTACTCCCCGCAGAGCAGAGGCTCTTTTAGAAAAACTCCATTTAGAGGGGGGTTTCGTGGCCAACCCACAGACACCACCAGCCAACAAACAAGAACCACACCATATCAGGGTTCATTCCAAAGGGGAGGTTTCAGGGGATATAGAGGGGGTCAATTCCCAAGGAGTAGGGGAAGATTCCAGACTCCAAAAACACCTCCACCTAAACAGTGACTTTCAAGTCACACAACCCCTTCACTCAACACCAGTGGGGGGAAGACTAAGCCAATTCTACCAATCTTGGCAGCAGATTACAACAGACAATTGGGTATTAGCAATAATCCAACATGGCTATTGCATAGAATTCCACAAATTCCCACCAAACATCCCTCCAAAAACACGCAAAATGTCACCACAACATTTAGAACTTTTAGGACTAGAAGTTCAAGCACTACTGCAAAAGGATGCAATAGAGTTAGTACCAATACAACAAAAAAACACAGGAGTTTACTCCCTGTACTTTCTAATTCCAAAAAAAAGACAAAACATTAAGACCAATATTAGATCTCAGGACACTAAATACCTACATCATATCGGACCACTTTCACATGGTCACACTACAAGACATCATTCCACTGCTCAAACAGCAAGATTACATGACCACATTAGACCTAAAAGATGCGTACTTTCATATACCGATACACCCTTCTCACAGAAAGTACCTAAGGTTCGTATTCAAAGGAATACATTACCAATTCAAGGTGTTGCCATTCGGAATAACAACTGCACCAAGAGTATTCACAAAATGTCTAGCAGTAGTAGCAGCACATATCAGGAGACAACAGATACATGTGTTTCCTTACCTAGACGATTGGCTAATCAAGACCAACACAGTAAAAAAGTGCACAAACGACACCACATATGTCATACAAACCCTTCACAAACTGGGTTTCTCCATCAACTATACAAAGTCACACCTCGAACCGTGTCAGACACAACAATATCTAGGGGCAACCATCAACACATCAAAAGGAATTGCCACTCCAAGTCCACAAAGAGTGCAAGCATTCCACAAGGTAATAAGTGCTATGTTTCCAAACCAAAAGATACAAGCAAAATTTGTGCTAAAACTTCTAGGCATGATGTCATCATGCATAGCCATTGTCCCAAACGCAAGACTACACATGCGACCCTTACAACAGTGCCTAGCATCACAATGGTCACAGGCACAGGGTCAACTTCAAGATCTGGTGTTGGTAGACCGCCAAACATACCTCTCGCTTCTATGGTGGAACAGCAACAATTTAAACAAAGGGCGGACATTTCAGGACCCAGTGCCTCAATACGTTATAACAACAGATGCTTCCATGACAGGGTGGGGAGCACACCTCAATCACCACAGCATTCAAGGACAATGGGATGTACACCAAACAAAATTTCATATCAATTACCTAGAACTGTTAGCAGTATTTCTAGCGTTAAAAGCCTTTCAACCCATAATAACACACAAATACATTCTTGTCAAAACAGACAACATGACAACAATGTATTATTTAAACAAACAAGGAGGAACACACTCAACACAATTGTGTCTCCTAACACAAAAAATATGGCAGTGGGCGATTCACAACAACATTCGCCTAATAGCACAATTTATTCCAGGGATCCAAAACCAACTAGCAGACAACCTTTCGCGAGACCACCAACAAGTCCACGAATGGGAAATTCACCCCCAAGTTCTGAACAAGTACTTTCAAATTTGGGGAACACCCCAGATAGATTTGTTCGCAACAAAAGAAAACGCAAAATGACAAAACTTCGCATCCAGGTACCCACACCGCGAATCACAAGGCAATGCTCTATGGATGAGTTGGTCAGGGATATTTGCATACGCTTTTCCCCCTCTCCCTCTCCTTCCATATCTAGTAAACAAGTTGAGTCAAAACCAACTCAAACTCATACTGATAGCACCCACATGGGCAAGACAACCTTGGTATACAACTCTACTAGACCTTTCACTAGTAACGCATGTCAAACTACCCAACAGACCAGATCTGTTAACACAACACAAACAACAGATCAGGCATCCAAACCCAGCATCATTGAATCTGGCAATTTGGCTCCTGAAATCCTAGAATTCGGACACTTAGACCTCACACAAGAATGTATGGAGGTCATAAAACAAGCTAGAAAAGCTTCCACTAGACACTGCTATGCATCTAAGTGGAAAAGATTTGTTTGCTACTGCCATACCAATCAAATCCAACCATTGCATGCCTCTACAAAGGACATAGTGGGATACTTACTACATTTGCAAAAAGCGAATCTCGCTTTTTCATCTATAAAAATACACCTCGCAGCAATATCTGCTTACCTACAAACTACTCATTCATCGTCTCTATTTAGAATACCAGTTATTAAAGCATTCATGGAAGGGCTAAAAAGAATTATACCACCAAGAACACCACCAGTTCCTTCATGGAACCTTAACATCGTCTTAACAAGACTCATGGGTCCACCATTCGAACCCATGCATTCCTGTGAAATGCAATATCTAACCTGGAAAGTCGCATTTCTCATTGCAATCACATCCCTCAGAAGAGTAAGTGAAATACAGGCATTTACCATACAAGAACCATTTATTCAAATACACAAAAATAAAATAGTTCTAAGAACAAATCCAAAATTTCTACCAAAAGTAATCTCACCATTCCATTCAAATCAAACAGTAGAATTGCCAGTGTTCTTCCCACAACCAGATTCCGTGGCTGAAAGGGCACTACATACATTAGACATCAAAAGAGCACTAATGTACTACTTTGACAGAACAAAGCTAATCAGGAAAACAAAACAACTGTTCATAGCTTTTCAAAAACCACACATAGGAAATCCAATCTCTAAACAAGGCATTGCTAGATGGATAGTCAGATGTATTCAAACATGCTATCTTAAAGCCAAGAGAGAATTGCCTATTACACCAAAGGCACACTCAACCAGAAAGAAAGGTGCTACAATGGCCTTTCTAGGAAACATTCCTATGAGCGAAATATGTAAGGCTGCAACCTGGTCTACGCCTCATACATTTACTAAACACTACTGTGTAGACGTACTAAATGCACAACAAGCTACAGTGGGCCAAGCTGTACTAAGAACATTATTCCAAACTTCTTCAACTCCTACAGGCTAAACCACCGCTTTTAGTGGAGGTAACTGCTTTATAGTCTATGCGAAACATGTGTATCTGCAGCAACATATGCCATCGAACTGAAAATGTCACTTACCCAGTGTACATCTGTTCGTGGCATTAGTCGCTGCAGATTCACATGTGCCCTCCCGCCTCCCCGGGAAGCCTGTAGCCGTTTAGAAGTAGATCTTAAATCTTAAACATTTGTACATTTGTAAATAATTATTATAAACTTTTTATGTACATACGTATTCACTCCATTGCATGGGCACTATTTATAGCAAACAACTCCATCCTCACCCTCTGCGGGGAAAACAATCTAAGATGGAGTCGACGCCCATGCGCAATGGAGCCGAAGAGGGAGGAGTCCTTCGGTCCCGTGACCAAAAAAGACTTCTTCGAAGAAAAACAACTTGTAATACTCCGAGCCCAACACCAGGCAGCAGACTGTGCGAAACATGTGAATCTGCAGCAACTAATGCCACGAACAGATGTACACTGGGTAAGTGACATTTTCATTCTCTTCCAGGGGATTCCCAGCAATTTTCACAAGCACTGAATATTCCTTCCCTGCAGCATATATCAAATTTATATACACATATAATAATAATAATATACATATATACATGTATGTAAAAACATATCTCTACATTTATGCAACATATAGTAAAGGCTAAGAATGCCTATTTACATTATATCTTTCTTTAATAAACTCTTCTTAGACTCGCATATTTCTGCAAAACAGAAGAGAGAGCAGGGCCATAGGGTGCAAACACTACAGCTTTTATTAAACTGAAATTTGAGGAAACATCCAAAGGCATTATTAGCCAATAGGCTGCATTAAAAGCATAACAAGGAAATACTGTCACTGGGCCTTTAGGACGTCCAGGACCTCCTGTATCCCATCATGCTCTAAATGTAACTGTTAGGTGAAAGGTCAGTTCTTTTTTCCGGCTCCGTTAGTGAGGATGTCTGAGCATTTGCTCTTCATTTTCTTGACTTTTAGTCAGTACAATTGCTTAAATATTCAAAGATTTGACATTCGTTTGACGGTTTTACGTACCCTGGGTGCTTTTAACCTTTTTTCTGACTGAAAAATGTTTCCAGTCAGTTTAAAACTGCCATCTTTATTCAACAAGTCCCATTCCTGTGGCAGAAAAAGGGCACTCTCTCACCCACACTCTGTGCGTTGTGTGCGTGCCTTCTTCACACTGTCCTAACACCTGCAACCACTGTAAATATTTTTCAAAGAGGACCTTAAAGGATAGGGAAAAGAGCAGACTGCATCACATTCAGGAGAAAGGAAATGTAAAACGTTCAAGTGGCCTGGGGGCGGGCCTAAAACTTCTGTGAAAGAGCCCTTCTCTCATCATCACAGAGGGAGTGCAGAGCAATTGCATCAAAAATGTCATTCTCTACTGCCGTCAACAAGTAGAAGGTCAGCATAGAGAGAAATACTGGTATGTTCTCCTTCAGGCATCATTGTCGTTGTCGAAGGCTCCGGTGCCGCCCCCGTCAACGTCGAAGAGGCTGACGGTGGAAAGATCGCCATCTAGACTCATCAAAGACACAATCAACTAAACAACCGTCATCGCCAAGACATTCACTGTCGAAGCACACAACATCGCATGGAAGCTCGACGCCGCAACAGGTTGCATCTCGATCAATGTCGAGCCACTCGCGGTCACACTGACGCTTGTTATCGGCACCGGTATATTATTACGACGTTGAAACATTTATCGACATTGAGACAATCAGCACTGTCAAACAAGAGATGGCGTCACACAGAGACTCGATCAACGTCACGTTCAAGGATGCCAGTGTCTAGAAGTTGATCTTTTTCTCCAGAACTCACAATAGTATCCACAGTCTCTGCTCATCCTCCAAGGGTACTCAGTCCTCAACTACGAAAACAGTGGGAAACCCACTAAAGTCCAGGTTCTGAGTACTCCCAGATGTTCTCCACAAATAGATACACTGTGCATACACACCTTTGCGTCCACGTACTCCACCTGGTACATTTTCTTCTCTTTTGCCTGTATCGAGACCCCAGGTGCCAAGACTGACACCACGAAGATCTCCAAGTCCACAGACTAGAACTTCAAGAGCCAGATCTATCGAACAAGGTCAAAATCCCCACATAGAACAACTCAAGCCATATCTAGACATTATCACCGTCCCAGATCATGCAGAAGATATAGGACCTCTTTCTGGTCCACAACATCTCGTTCATCAGTGAGAGATTATTCGCCTGCACTGTCTGATTCACCGCCAGCGAGGGTTTCTCCAGTGGATGACCCCATTACTTTTAATTATGTTTTTGTAAGAGGAGCAGCGAAACTGATCATTCACATTGCGTCTCCTCCTACTTTGTCATCTGTCATCTTCGGAACACTCCACCATAAAATGGCCTCTAGACCTTTGCTTCCTCTGGTTCTGGGTCTTTTGGAATCAACCATGCACATTTTTCCAACACTTGCCTTGATATAAGCTGTGCCTTTGTGCGTCCTTAAAAAATACAAAGGCCACGAACAAGATCCACTTTTCCTTTGAGCTGATCCACCTCCGGACTCTGTAATCCTTGCAGCAGCAAGAAAAACTCATACATCAGCATCCTATTCCACTGTACCTCCAGACAAGGAAAGTAAACACACTGATTCCTTAGGCAAGAAAATGTGTACCACTTCAGCATGCTGCATGAAAGTGGCCAGTGGCTCGGCTTTATTGGGGCGCTATAACAGAGCTCTTTGAGACTCCCTGTCTAGACTCACTGAAAACTACCTAAGGAGTACAGACTTTCAAGAGATTCTGGAAGAGAGCGATCTAGTTGCAAACCAGGTCATCAGTAAGGCTGCTGATACTTCAGACATGGCAGCTCATGGATATGCTCTTGGAAGTTGCACAAGGCGCTCATCTTGGCTCTGACTCACAGGCCTCAAGCCAGAGGCAGAGCAGAGAATACTAATTCCTCCTTTTGCGGGCACCTCTCTCTTTGGAACACATGGAGATGATGAGATGGCAAAAATGAAGACTGAACTTGATACATTAAAAGTGGTGGGCCTTGAGAAGTTCAAGGAGTTCAACTGTAAATTTAAACCCTACGACCGCAGGCCTTAGCAGCTGAGGGTTCAGACCCCTCACTGGATACAGCAGTCAGAGCAGCAATCCAGGTCACACTACCATCAGTGAAGGCCAACAAGAGAAAGAGGAACCCATCACCCATCAACTTCCTCTGCTAAAGCTCAACCAATGCAGTAAGCTGTTGCATCCCTCGTTCTTGTATCCAGTTCCGGTGGGGGGAAGTATTGCGAAACATCTAAACGAGTGGAGAAAAATAACAAACAACAAATGGGTGTTGAACATTGTTTAAAATGGGTACTCTATCATGTTCAAATCTCCTCTTGTCTCTCCAAGAATAACATCATTTCATCTACAAAGCCTGTTGCAAGAAGAAGTAAACGCACTGCTCCAGAAAAAAGCCATAGAAGAGGTTCCACTTCCTCAACAGGGTAGAGGGCTATATTCACGTTATTTTTTGGTGCAGATAAAAAGTCCAATTGGAGAGTGCAGACCAATTCTAGACTTTAGAATTCTAAACAATTACATCCGCAAAGAAAAATTCAGGATGCTGGCCCTACACCAGATCTACCCACATCTAAATCAGGAGGTCTGGATGTGGTCCATAGATCTTCAGGATGCATACTTACACATTCCGATCACCAGAAAGCATTGGAAGTTTCTCTGCTTTAGAGTGGCTTCCAAGCACTATCAGTACAAAGTGTTTCTTTTCGGACTCAAATCAGCTCCTCGGATGTTCTTGAAGTACATGGCAGTAGCAGCTACATGCCTGAGGAGGCAGAAAATATTTGTCTTTCCTTATCTGGATGATTGGCTAGTCAAGACCTCCTCTCCAGCACTAACGGAACAACACTAATAGACCTGCCTAGAGATTCTGTGAGGCCTGGGATTGCAAGTAAATGTAAAAAAATCCACAAACATACTGACTCAATAGCTGCACTACTTAGGGTCAACTCTGGATACAAACCTCTCAAAAGTGTATCCTTCCGAGGAGAGGTTATCCTCAATCAACATGAAATGTCACAATCTTCTCCAGACTTCTCGTCCATCAGTCAGACAAGTAGCGTCATTAATGGGATCAATGGCTTCCTGCATCTTCATTGTCCCCAATGCCAGACTGCACATGAGACCACTACAACAAGCACTGGAAGATTAGTGACTTCGGTATTCCAAGCTATGGGAAGACAGAGTAGTCATCACACAAGAAGTCAAGCAGTCACTCAAATGGTGGATGCCGTGCCACCACTTGCGGATAGAAGTGCCTTTTCACCAGGAACTCCCTACTTAGTCTCTGATCACGGATGCTTCTCTCCAGGGTTGAAAAGCTCATGTGGGGTCTCTGCAAGTTCAAGGCTTGTGGTCGGACAAGGAACAGCTCTATTACATAAACATGCTGGAACTCAGGGCAGTCCATCTACAGCTGAAGTCTCTCTGTCCGTTCATAGAAACTAGCTCTGCTCTTTCAGACAATAGGATCACAATGCATTATCTGAACAAACAGGGAGGGACTTGCTCATGCCCCAATCACTGGAGGCGCAAGCCATCTGGAAATGGCTAATATCCAGAGACCTAACAATTTCAGCTGTTCACCTACCAGGATCTCTGAACACCCAAGCAGACTCTTTAAGCCACACATTCACAGAGAGTCACGACTGGATTCTAAACGACGACGACGCTCAGGATATTTCTCAGGAATGGGGGCAACCATAAATAGACCTGTTTGCAGACGGAGCAGACAAGAAATGCTCAGACTTCGCATCCAGGTTCTACTATCCATGGACAAAGGGGAATGTCCTTTTGATAAGCTGTATGTATTTCCACTCATTGCTTGGTTACCGATGGTCATCAGAGCGAGGAACAGAATGATCCTGATAGCATTGGTGGTACACAGATGTTCTTCATCTGTCAGAGAGACCACACAAGAGAATGCAGTGCAGACCAGATCCGCTCTACAAACTCGGAGGGAAGATATTTCATTCTAGCCTTCCCTCGCTGAGGTTGACAGCAATGCTCCTGAATTCCTGCAATATGGACATCTAGGACTCTCAGGTGTGAATGAACATTCTAAAAAAGTCAAAACGACCTTCTACTAGATGTTCCTATTCCTTTAAATGGAATATGTTCTACACGTGGTGTATTCAGAATGATTACCAGCCAATTCTGGGACAAGAGGAGATTATATTACCTTACCTCCTCCATCTAGCAAAATTGGGATTACAGTTCTCTTTTAGTAAGGTACACCTGTCAGCAATTACTGCTTATAGAAAATCACCTTTCCAAGTGTCATTCTTTCAAAACGTATGGGTCCACCCTTTGAACCGACGCATAAGGCTTCCTTACAGCATCTGACTTGGACGCCTGCCTTTCTAGTAGCAATTACTTCAGCATGTATCGTCAGTGAGATTCAGTCTCTCTGTGCCAGAGAGCCGTATAATGTTTTTCATGCCAACAGGGTTGTGATGTGGACTCCTCCCAGTTTTCTCTCCAAGGCAGTGTCTGATTTCCACATTAACCAGACAACTTCACTGCCTGTGTTCTTTCCTAATCCATCCACACCAGCAGAAAGAGCGTTACACTCTCTAGTTCTGAAATTTTACCTGCACAAAACCTAGGACATCAGAAAGTCTGATCGCCTGTTTGTAAACTATGGCCCTATGAGGACGGGCATCGCCTCTTCTAAACCAAGCATCTCCAGATGGATAGTTTCTTGCATTGTGTTTACTTATCAGTTGGACAACAAGCAATTGCCTGCCAGGCCCAAAACTCACTCTACAAGGGGCAAGACGGCAACAGCAACCCTACTAATGAGTGTCCCTATCTCCAAAATCTGCAAAGCTGCTCCTTGGAGATCAGTACATACTTTCACAAGTCATTACTGTCCAGATTTGGACACTAAGACAGATACCCAAGTTGGGCAGGCCTCATTAGGAAACCTATTTTGTTGCTAAAAATACACAGTGGAGTTTATCCTTGATTCGTCCACAGGAGTTTGGGATGGGCTTGCTATTCTATTCAGTGCTTATGACTATTGATGAGGATCCCCTGGAAGAGAAAGATATGTTACTCACCTGTAATCCTAGTTCTCTTCCAGGTGAATCCTCATCAAAGTCATAAAAACCCCACCCTCCTAACTAGACGAATTTTGCATATAACATGATAAACTTATTTCTTTTGTTGATTCTTCATGTCACCGTTTAAAAAAGAACCAACCTAACTGTCACCTAACAGTAACCTCTGGGACATTATGGAATACTGGAGGTCCTGGAGGTCTTAAACGCACAGTAAACGTAATAATGCCTTTTGATGTTTCCTCAGATCTCAGTTTAATAAAAAGCTGTCGTTTTTGCACCCTATGCTCTCTCTCTCTCTCTCTCTCTTCTGTTTTGCAGAAATACATGAGTCTGAGAAGTGTTTATTAAAGAAAAATATAATGTAAGTTGGCATTCTTAGCCTTTACTGAAGGCTGCATAAATGTAGCAATATGTTTTTACCTACATGCTTATAATATATTTATATATATAATAATTGATATGTGCTCCCGGGTTCCCGTGCATAGGCTGGAATACTCAGTGCTTATGACTTTGATGAGGATTCCCCTGGAAGAGAACTAGGATTGAATCCTTCTTCAGTACTGGCATCTTTTATAGGTTCGCATGCGACCCACCATCCACTGCGTAGAGGCTTCCCTTGTTGTTATGGGATTACCTTCCCACTAATGCTTGGAAATCTAAGGGATTCTGTCTCTGTGGGGGGTATTCTAGAGGAAGGGTCTCCGAGCTATGGCCCGCGTGTCACATCCAGCCCGCAACAAGATTTTATCCAGTCCGAGAACACAGTGGAAATATTAGTCCTTTGTCAGTCTAGCAGATGCAATCCTGGTATATTTGGAGCTGCATTTGTAGCAAGGGACTCCCATACACCCTTATATCTGCTTCAGTTAACTTTTAAACTGAAACAATAAACTCTCTGGGGTAGCAAGATCTGACCGTTTGACATTTTCTGCAAAATCGGATGAGCCCTGCTTAAAGTAGTTTGCTGACAAAACGGCAAGGGTGATAAACTCATGCTGTTGACATCCGCAGTGGTCTACAAGTCATAAGTTGGAGCCTCCCACTAGCCAACCTCATCTATAAGAGGTTGGAAAAAGACTACCAGTAAACTGTGAAATGATAGCTCGTATGTGATTTACAGGGTCCACATCACACAGTTGTTCATTTTCTAGTGCCATTTCAGGTCTCTGCCAACCCACGGAACCGGTATCCTCATAGAATTATTTCAAAGGCAGAAAATCTGGTGCTGGGCACAGGCTTTCTCCAAGCATAAAGCCATATTTATAGCTCTGCCTCTGTTTTTTTCCTCTGTTTCTGCTTACTTTGCATTTCACAGTCCTTGGTTATCCTTTGTTGACGGATCTGCTCTTTCAGGATTGGATTCTGTTAGGAATTCAGTGCAGAATGAAAACAACGCTCCATGCAAAAAAATATTCTTCCAGTATGCAGTTGACAATTGTTGAACAGAAAAGGGTTATCTCAGTCTGCACAAGTTTTACTTCCATGTTCAGCTTGGAATTTCTTTAATCTGGATAACGCTTAAGTGGGTGAGTTTGTTTTTAAAAGGCATTTACTGCAGACTGAAGTGCAACACGTGGATACCCTTGGAGTTGTATTCTGTCCCCAAATCTGTGTCGCGCAGGAAGGTGCAACATTCGGGGGGCAAAGGTGCCAAGACAATAGTGGGTTCGTTGTCTTCAAAGTGTCCTCTTGTGAGGACTCCGGCCCCAAGGTATGGCATGCCCTGGATGAGTATTGGTGATGTACCTTGGACAGAATAGAGAGATTTTCACCTTCACTGACTGAAAGAATTTGTGGAAAAGGGCCCACAGGGCACCAGGGTTGGACTGGCCTATTATACAAGGAAAAGGGGGATAGGCAGAGTGATGGATGGGAAGGGCTATTGGTAGATGCAAGGCAGGTGTGGGGGTGATAAATATGATGGGAGAGCTGTTGGTGTAAGAGTGGAGGAAGACTGTAGCAGAGAGTAGTAAAGGTATTTGGAGGTTGATAGAATGGTCAGGTAAGTAGGGATGATAGGAAAGATTTATTGGTAAGGGGAGAGTGCTGGGGTAAACTCAAGAAGAGCAAAGGTAGAATTGAGAAGAGGGCATAATCAAAGAGTAGGGGCAACAGATAGGGATAGTCGTAAGGAGTGATGGATGAATGATGGATGGGGTTATTTGAAACTAAATACAGACGGAAGAATGGTAGGGGTCATGAGAAGAGTTGTGAGGGCTATTGACACACAGGACTGGGTAGTGAGAGAGGCAGGAAACAAATGGTATTGGTTTTGAAGTGGGAAGTCACTGATTTGTTTTGGCCTGCAAATATTTGCAAAAACTACAATGTGGACCTTGTTCTAAAATGTTTAGCGACCCCTGTTCTAGAGATTTCTGTTGCCTGATTTGCTGGAGTTCGGTTCTTTTATATGGATACGTTATTAAAGTGAATGTTTAATTGTCATTAGAGGTGTAGGTGCCCCTATCGGACTTGGTCACCCACACTTTGTCCTCACTGGTACTGAGATTTTTTGACTGAGTTGCACTGGGTTCCTGCTAAACAGACCCCCAGTGCGAGTGCACTTTCCCTCAAACAAGGTAAAGGACTGCAGCATGTATTGGGCCACCTTCAGAGACCCCCTTAGCAATTGCACACAGCCTGCCATTGTAGACTGTGTCGTGGTGCAAGCCATGAGAGAAAACACGACATGGCACACAATTTGTGTGCCATGCCCCCTCACTGCATCAAAGTGTATGTAAGTTACCTCTGCAGCAGGCCTTAGAGCTCTAAGGCAGTGTGCATTTTACTTGATGCGTAGACATATCTGCACAAGCAGATATTCCACCGTGATGTCCAGTTCAATTACTAGAAGTTGCAAGTGAACAGGGAAGCCTTCTTGAGGTATGTACTGGGCACCCATCATTACGAGTTCCCCAGCTACAAAATGGCTTACCAGAAACCTTGCAGTTTGGTATCAAATACCTCATCTTAATAAACCCAGACTGATAGCTGTTAGAAAGTGGGTGTCTAGTTGGCAGAGGTATACACCCTTTTCCAAGTAGGGACCACAATCCTAGTCAGGGTAAGTTACAACACAATCCAAATTATCCTGTGTTCACCCTATGGTTGCTTGGCACAAAGAAGGCAGGCTTAACTTAGAAGGCAATGTGAAAAGTATTTGTGCAATAACTCATACAGTAACTCAGTGAAAACACCACAAAAGTACTAGATATTATTTATCTGAATAAAATAAGACCAAAATGACAAAAATCCAATATGCACAAGTCAAGATATCACTTTTTAAAGGTTAAAGTGAGTCTCAATCCTTAAGAATCAGTGATTGTATCTTTATAACACACAGTACTTGGGAGGTGTAAAAAGTAATAACCCATGGGGTCGCAGAGGAGATGATGCTTCAAAAAATAAGGTGTTGCATTGGATTATCCAGTGCAGCTCAGACGTGTTGTTCCTTTCCACGCTACAAGGTGATGTGTCGATTTACAGGAGTGCAGCCTTGGTTCTGAGTAGATACATTGAAAATTGCAAAGGCTGGCGAAAAGGGGACTTGTAATCCGGAGGGCAGCATTGCTTGCAGCACTGCCCTGGCAGATTGAGATCTCCGGCACTGCCAGGCTGGCGGCAACCTGGTGGTGCCGGCGGTCGGACCGTGGCGGCTCCGCCACTGTCATAATAAGGTGGTCGGACTGCCCCTTTTGGCAGCGGTCTGAGAGCCACTGCGATTCCATGGACCGCCAGACTCGTCATGAGGCCCTGAGTGTCCTGTGTTTATTGCGGTCTGGGTGGAATGCACAAGGAGAGCTGTCAACCAGCACAAACCAGACTTGGATTGGAGACAGGCTGTAAGGTACAGATCTCAGTAAGTGCAGAGAAATGACCACTTTCTAAAAGTGACATTTCTAAAATAGTAATATTAAATCCAACTTCACCAGTAAGCAGGATTTTCTATTACCATTCTGGCCATGCTAAACATTGAGAGCTACTCCTTTCAGATCGGAATATATAGGGTATATAAGTGAAGTTCTAATGCTGGCCTATGAGAGGAGCAGGCTTCACAGTAGTGAGAAACACATTTTTGAGTTTTCCACTACCAGGACATGTAAAACACATAAGTACATGTCCTGCCTTTTACTTACATAGCACCTTGCCCTATGGGTTAACCTAGGACCCACCTTAGGAGTAACCTATATGTAGAAAAAGGGGAGTGTAAGGCTTGGCAAGTAGTTTTAAATGCCTAGTCGAAGTGACAGAGAAACTGCACACACAAGCCTTGGAATGGCAGGCCTGAGACATGGTTAAGGGCTACTTATGTGGGTAGCGCACTCCGTGCTGCAGGCTCACTAGTAGCATTTCATTGACAGGCCCTGGGCACATCTAGTGCACTTTACTATGGACTTATAAGCAAATTAAATATGCCAATTGGGTAGGAGCCAATGTTACCATGTTTAGGGGAGAGAGCACATGCACTTTAGCAATGGTCAGCAGTGGTAAAGTGTCCAGAGTCCTAAAGCCAACAAAAATTAGGTCAGAAAAAGAGGAGGAGGAAGACAAACGTTTGGGTGACCCTTCCGAGAGGGCCATTTTCCAACAGTGGCACTCTTGGATATATTAAGACATGCACCTGGAGGGCACCTAGAGGTGTCCCCTGAAACCTACCAGTCATGCGCTGGCTGACTGGTATCGACAGACATGTTTCTGGCCCACTGGAGGTGAAACCCCGCACTCTCAGAGGCAGAAAACAGTGCCTTCTCCTGAGGAAGGTGTTATCACCTCCTCCAGCAGTATGACCAGTAAATCTGCATACCAAGGTGAGGGACTTCAAAGATCCTACTGCCTTTGGTATGCAACCTCAGCTTCCCACAGACCTGGGAGTTGCCACCCCCTGCCCTGAGGCCCACTTGGCACCAGGACAGGCAGGAAATGAGCTATGCAGATAGGCGTGGTGCACTACGAGACTAGTCACACCCATCTTGATTTTGGTGGAACTAGGAACTCTGGGACAGGATTATGCCCACTTCCCACTGGAAGTGGTCATATGTAGGGTGTAGTCACACAAGGGTAAGTAATCCATTGGCTACTGCCCTTCACTCACCTAAATGCCCCTAAATCCATTATTTATGTGGCCCCCTGACACCAGAAAAACAGATTCGTCTGACTCAAGAAGAGGAAAAAGAAGAGCTGAAGGAGTGAGAACTATAGACTTCTGGTGGACTTTTGGCACAAAACCCCACCTGCCTACCTGTTCCCGCCCCAACAATCGTGACAACCTGACTCATCCTGCAACTGTTGATCCTCCAAAAGCCTCAGAGGGCATCCAGCACTCACCAAGTCGTCAGCATCTCCCTTGGAGTTGAGGAGCCACTTCCCTGCATCCTACAGGGACCAACCACAACATTCAGCGCACCGTTCTGTTGACCACCGGGCCCACTGACACAGCAGGAGGAGGTCATCATGCTCCAGGAGGTCGAACCTGTCTCCCCACCAAGTGTGAAGACATCAGGACTCACCAGTGCCATCCTGCACCAGTACCCAGGGTACTATACTCCTTGCAGCAAACAAAGCTTGCTTGTAGTTTAATCTGGACTCCAACACCATAACCAAGAATCAGTCATCGAGGTACGTCAGCAATGTGAGGACCTCCTGAGAGCAACCCAGCTGCGCTGTTCCGACCCTCTTTTGCAGATCCAACCAAGAACCATGGGTGCCTTGATGCAGGAGCACCCTACAACCAAAACCTGCTGCACCTGGGCTCCATGCCCTGGTTCCACAACAACCTCCCAAGACCCAAACTAACCCAGAGCCCCTCTAGCCCTATTGGGAGCTCCTGGACTTGTCCCCAAGTCCACCTTTGCAATCTCTTTCTAGGTTGCCCCTCTCGTTGCCAACTGTGCAGTGCACAAGGTTCCTCATTCGACCAGCACCACTGCAGCCCAGGACAGGTAAAACTCAACTGCTGGTGTTTTTAGTGACTTTGCCCCCACTAGCATCCTACAATTTACAGGGGACCCCCGAGAACTGTCCCTAGTGCAGTAAAAGAAACTTTGAGTCTTTAATGTGTAAAAACACATTTAGATTTAGATTGACAAGCAGGTTTAGAAACCAAAATCCAATGCACTTCAATAGGTTGCAGTTGGCAGGAATAGTGGCACCTTATGAGATCGTCTGGCAATAAAGCGTGGTCAGATATAGGTTGTTAGTTAACCCTGACAAGTTTTATGGAGGTCTTGAACTTAAGTTCTCCTTACAGTAGAGTGAGGTCAGATAAGGATCTGTAGTGTGTCAACATCAAAAAGTTTAAATTAGGACGTGAAACGTTTTTAGAATTTGAAAAGTTTATTAGACCTAGTCTTGAATCTGTGACTGGCAAGACTATCACGGGGCTGGCTAGTTCTATTTTTGCAGCTCTGCAGTAAAGTTCACTCAAAAGCTCCAAGTGGTGAAACTAGGGAAATATACCCAGTAAGGTCATGTCTTAGTTCGGTCATCGTGTTACGCTGCAGAGATGGTCAGAAGCCGTGGTTACAAAACTTCAAAAGTTGACTGATAAATTTATAGGTTAAAGGGGCATTATGATTCAGACAATAAAAACAACAAAAAAATGAAATTGGCCAAATATGGTCAGCTTCACCACTGCAACCATAGTGCTGACTATTAACATAACTGGCTAGTTTCATAGGTTTATTATTTTTATAACATACTGTAAATCCGAGGTGAACAAATATATAAATTTTAAAGTTCTGTGCAGATTCTTTAAATGGGCCCTAATTTCATAAACATAAAAATAGTGTTCTTATGCAAGCATAAGCAAGTTGCTGCATAGCTGCTAAGGGCCAATCTCTAATATGTCTGTATATGTATATTTTACAGAGTTGCAGTGTAACACTAGCTATGGTTAAGTTTCAGTTTACATTAAAAGAACTTTTTGAACACTAAAAAGTTGGGCCAGTTTTTATAAGACTTTCAGAAAAAGGCACCTCATGTTGTTCCTCTCAAATTTTGTGGAGGCAAGTCAAATGGGGAAATGTTACAGGCCTGGAATGATAACCCAATACGGTGATGTGCCAAAATGTGCATTTCTTGGGTGAAGTCAGAGAGGAATATTTGCTTTATGCTTAAAATGTTGTGGACAATATTACAATGATCGTAGCTTGAAGTTAGACCTTGATCCATCATAAACCTTTTTGTCTAGTTTGTTGTAAACCTGCTCTGTGGTTTTGGAAAAAAAGATAAAAACTTCACATGAATCCGGACCTTTAAGCTGGAGATCTGACATTTTGGACTGCAAATTGAATCTGCTTTCCTAGTACACTCCTTCTCACAATTCACTTTTTCTCTTGTTATCCATCTCATTGTGAGATAACTGCTCTAGCAGGTATTGTATTGTAGTTACTTTTATATAGAGCTACATACTCCTGGCTAAACCTTGAAGTGCTCTATGGTGAGTAGCAAGCTACTCTGGAACCCAAAATGAGTAGCTAGTCCTGTGATTAATGTTCCAAGCATTTTCCCCAAATTTTTTGTGGCAGATGAAATTAATAGTAGTTAGTTGTGTTCATTAGTGGGGACTATGTGGGTTAGTGTAAATGGCGGGAAGGATTAATAGATAGGCTGGTGGAGATTAGGCAGTGTTAGGTTGCAGTGATAGGGGTTTTAAGGAAGGAAAGTTGTGATCTATGAAGTGACGTGTGATCCATTTGCAGAAATACCATTAATCCCATGCCTAATAAAGATGACAGGCATGGGACTGACACAAGGCTATACTCACAGACACGGAGGCATGCAGAGGATGGAAGGTAATGAGAGGTTCACTGTGATGAAAGAAAGGAGATAAATCAAGCAAGAGTTGTAAATAAAGGTCAAAGTTTCATGCAGGGTTTAGGAATACAGTGGGGCATGGCTTTCTGAGATAGCATGAACTCGGAGGTTGTAAAGCTGTAGAAGGAAACAAAATATGGCAACATTATATAGCACTCCATAGCACACTATGTATAAGGCACATTACTTAAACATGCAAGATAATTTAAACATTATGAGCCTGACCCTGCTGTGTGCCAAGCCAAGGGTGGCCTTTTAAACAGTCTGTAGTACCCATAGCTTGGTGCAGGATCTGCTTACTACACAAGGGAAGGTGGTGCAGATTCCTTAGCTGGGAATTGTTTTTTTAATAATCATGTCTTGCTATTCTAATATTACTTAAAAGTATGTTTTACACACTAAAAATGTGGTATTTGGCACTATCTGAGATTAGTTTACCAGCACAGAGTCAGACATGTACTCCATGCAGTTGGGGCAAAGTGGTGGGGCTGGGGTTGGGGGTAGTTCACACAAACAAAAACACAAAGAAAAATCTCCACAGCAGACACAGGCTCCCAGACTGCCCTGCAGCCAATCGTAATGCTGCTCTCATGCTCCTTGCAGCATGAGAGCTGCGTCAGGATTGGCCTGAGCACCCTTGATTTGCTCTCTCAGGCAGATTGGGAACCTGTCCCTGCTGTCTGCAACCCGACAACGCAGCTCAGGTTAGAGACAGCTCAGTGTGCATGTCAGTTTGGCCGTCCTGAGACGGCCGGCCAAACCCACATGTGCATTGACAGCAGTGCCACCACTTCTCCCTGCCTGTCATCCCCAATAGCTCCGCCCCCTAGAAAAATGAAACGATAACAAACATGGTTTATTATCGTTCTATTTTTCACGTTTTGCAGCTGCTGGCAGGGGTGACGCTCCTCTGCCATAGCAAAGGAGCCGCTGCTGACTCCATATAACTTAATCCCAGTCTAGGATGTTTCCACAGCAGAGTAACTGCAAATACGAAAGGAACTTAGGGCCATATGTACGAAAGCTTTTTCCCATAGACACAGAATGGGTAAAAACCTTTGGTACATCTGGCCCTTAATGCTAACATCACAAGTGTATATTTTGCATGTCTGTGTATGGGTTCTGGGGTGGTACATGCACTGTATGTATGAGTGGGCCCTAAGGCCTATGGTGATCCATTTTGGATGCATCTGACTTAGCCTTGGGCACAAGTAAGCGGTGAGGATGTTTACCCAGCAGTGGAAGAGTATTGCTAACATTCCCTAAATGTGAGAAAGTGGACACTGAAATGGGGGTAAAGGGGTCAAGATTCCTTTAGAAATTCAAATCGACATTTTGCTGAGCAGAACTGATGATTAGTCGTCCTGTAGCACTGTCATTACGGAGATGGCAGTATATAAATTTAAATGGCGACTGTTAGAAATGGGGTCTTTGGTTGACAGTCAGGTTACCCCTTGTTCAAGCAAGGACCCTCACTGTTGTCAGGGTAAAAGAGAATCACCCTCAGCTAACCCCTGCTTACCCCCTTGGTAGTTTGGCACGAGCAGGCCGGCTTAACTTCAGAGTGCTAAGTGTAAAGTATTTGTACCAACACACACAGTAACTCAATGAAAACACTACAAAATGACACAACACTAGTTTAGAATAATAGGAATTTTTTATCTAAACAAAACAATACCAAAACGACAAGAATCCGACATACCCAAGTCAAGTAATGAATTTTTAAAGATTAAACTAAAAAATAGCGCTTAGAAACATAAAATGCTTCGATGAGGTGTTAACACGGCGTCGTGACAGAGTCGGTTCCAACAAGCCGACACCAGCGGCGCCAGACACGGAGTCGCTTAGATCCCCAAGTACAGTACCTTTGGTGAAGAGTGAAAACAGGTCGATGCGCGAAGTCAGGGATCGTGGCGTCTGTGCGAAACGTTGAATCCGCGCTCTTCGAGCGGTGTCGGTCACAGCGTGGTGCGGCGACTTCCACTGAGTCGCGGACTTCAGCGGGGCTGCAGCGGCGTTGGGCCTGCAAAGGTCGTCGTGTTCCAGTGAAGTTCACGGAGTCGGGTGCAGGCTGCGTCACCGGATTCAGCAGCGGCGTCAGTCCGAAGTCGTCCAAAGTTGATTTCCTTGGATTTCCACCAGCTTTCCTTTCAAGGGCCCAGGGACTGGATAGGGCACCACTTGTCAGAGCAGGAGTCTCTCCAGAGACTCCAGGTGCTGGCAGAGAGAAGGCTTTGCTGTCCCTGAGACTTCAAACAACAGGAGGCAAGCTCTAAATCAAACCCTTGGAGATTTCTTCACAAGATGGAAGGCACACAAAGTCCAGTCTTTGCCCTCTTACTCTGGCAGAAGCAGCAGCTGCAGGATAGCTCCACAAAGCACAGTCACAGGCAGGGCAGCACTTCTCCTCAGCGCTTCAGCTCATCTCCAGGCAGAGGTTCCTCTTGTTTCCAGAAGTGTTCTAAAGTCTGTGGTTTTAGGTGCCCTTCTTATACCCAATTTCTCCTTTGAAGTAGGCCTACTTCAAAGTAAAGTCTCTTTTGAATGTGAAATCTGCCTTTCCCAGGCTAGGCCCCAGACATTCACCAGGGGGTCGGAGACGGCATTCTGTGAGGACAGGCACAGCCCTTTCAGGTGTAAGTGACCACTCCTCCCCACCCTCCTAGCACAGATGGCTCATCAGGAAATGCAGACTACACCCCAGCTCCTTTTGTGTCACTGTCTAGTGTGAGGTGCAACCAGCCCAACTGTCAAACTGACCCAGACAGGGAATCCACAAACATGCAAAGTCAGAGAAATGGTATAAGCAAGAAAATGCTCACTTTCTAAAAGTGGCATTTTCAAACACACAATCTTAAAATCAATTTTACTGAAAGATGTATTTTTAAATTGTGAGCTCAGAGACCCCAAACTCCACATGTCCATCCGCTCCCAAAGGGAATCTACACTTTAATCGGAATTAAAGGTAGCCCCCATGTTAACCAATGAGAGGGACAGGCCTTGCAACAGTGAAAAACGAATTTAGCAATATTTCACTATCAGGACATATAAAACACATTACTATATGTCCTACCTTAACCATACATTGCACCCTGCCCTTGGAGCTACCTAGGGCCTACCTTAGGGGTGCCTTACATGTAAGAAAAGGGAAGGTTTAGGCCAGGCAAGTGGGTACACTTGCCAAGTCGAATTTAAAGATAAAAGTACACACGCAGACACTGCAATGGCAGGTCTGAGACATGATTACAGAGCTACTTATGTGGTTGGCACAACCAGTGCTGCAGGCCCACTAGTAGCATTTGATTTACAGGCCCTGGCACCTCTAGTGCACTTTACTAGGGACTTACTAGTAAATCAAATATGCCAATCATGGATAAACCAATTACATACAATTTACACAGAGAGCATATGCACTTTAGCACTGATTAGCAGTGGTAAAGTGCTCAGAGTTCAAAAGCCAACAGCAACATGTCAGACAAAATAGGAGGCAGGAGGCAAAAAGATTGGGGACGACCCTGCATAAGCAAAAAAGTCCAACAGCGACTGTTCAAGAATATCTAACCTTTTGTTTAGGCATTGATTACTGAGTCATTGACTCTACTCTGCAGTTCATAATCTTTTTTGTAAAATTTTATTTGCTGTGACGATATAAGGTCAGGGGGTCAGGGCAGAGACATCTTACATTTAGACAGAAAGCCCCAAGTAGATGTAAAATAGCTTTTTCCCTGAAAAAAGTGTAAATTATGCTCTGTGTCAACTGTTCTGCACTATTCACTGTCTGGTATGGAGATTTTTGTTGCTCATATAGTTGACCTTGGTTTTTAAGAGTACCTTCATCTGGATGAATTCTTAAGTTCAGAAGGGACATTTCTTTAGCACTCATGGTCATTGTAAATTTAATAAAGGGGTCTGCAGCATTTGACCAATTAGTAAAGGAAAGCTTCTTCCCCATAATATTCCATATATGAAGCGTGTGAGTAGAGGAGCGGTCTACCCCCACCAGACCATGAAGCATTTTGTAACCCTAAATAGGGTAGGCAGTGGAATGTCAGCATGCATGAGAACTGTTGCAGGCTCCATCTCTGATGTGCATATTGTGTGTTTGCGTAGTTTGCAGTGCCAGCCTATAAATCACTTGTGCTGTGGGTTTTAGTAAATCTTTTTGAAAAACATTTCAATTTTAGCATGAAGGATGGTAACATAATGTTTAATTAATGTGCTTTTGTACCCTAGGTTGAAGGGTGAAACAATACTGTTAAACCCATAATATATACTACCTATAATATACACTATAGGAACTAGCGATAGGGATCCTGCAATATCCCAGAGGAATGCCCCTGGCCTGTTATCTGGCACTTTGAGTGGGCAGAAACATGTCAGCATTTTCTAAGGATGGCAGGACCATCATAACCAGCGACACCAGAGATATGTTGATCTATTTTTACCCATGTATAAGTTACCGTCAAATTAAGGATATACCTTTGGTGTACCAAAATGTATTTGAATTAGAACTGGATCCCTGTAATATCCAAGTAAGAACTACCTCATTAACTGGGGTTGAGTCCACCCTAGTAGTACCATCTTACTTGGGTGGGATGAGGTGGCCACTGATGAAGCATGCCACATTACATAGATGGGACCATCACATCCAAATATGTTGTGACGCACGAGGGGTCTGAAACCTAGGGATAAGCAACTAGGAATAGGAAAATATTCTTCCTTTTAGATATATATTTCACACATGCTGTGTTATGATATAGTTTCCAGGAAGGAGTCCAATGTTTAATCCTCCTTTGTGTTGTGATGAAATATGGGCAAGTTAATGAAATGAACACATCCCCTCCAAACTGGAAAGGAATACTGGTACACTCAAAAGAGACATTAAAAAGGCCCCTTATCAAACAAAACCATCAGTTTTCTACAATGTTCACAAAATTGTTTGTGCCTTCATCCCACTAAAAATTAGGCAGCCCGATTCATGAACCACTCTTTCCTCTTGATAGACCATAGCACCAGGGAGACTCTGAACAGAAAATGGCCAGCATACATTGAATATGACATGCCTAGAGTGTTCTTACAGCTGGAAAGCTTTCAACCCCACACTGTGCTCAAAGCATACTGAGCACAGCTAACGTCCATGAAGAGTAGCCTCCGAGAGTATCTGTAAAAGCCCATTCATTAGTACTGTTAAACATATCAGTGCAAAACTCTAATTATTAATTGAAAATCATTTAAGGAAAGGCTGAAAGATCTAATAATATGCATTACTAATAATGGAAATAAAAAAAAAACCAACACAATCTTTAAAAAAAAAAATGTTTCTTTATTAACATTTTCTGCAACAATGGAAAACGTTACATGAACAGCACACAGAGCAATATGAAACAGACAGAGATCATCTGTACAATATTGGCACATCTACACAGCACCCTTGATCCCTTAGCCCATCCAGCACCCTAGGCGCCAGAAGATCCCTGCACAGTAAAAATCTTATTTGAAGGGATGTTATGGATGTAACTAAAAACCTAAAAGTTACTGAATATTACCAGTTCTAAAGAACCCAGTTAAAAATTAATGTGCCCCATATTGTCCCTGGCATTAAATAAGCGATCATTCAGAGAGATTAAGGGGAAGTCAGACAAATGGTAACTATAGAGGTATCAGGGATGTATTTATCACTTTCAAATTCAGAGAGGTTTCTTCCATTGCTTATGTTTTGTATTGCATAATGTACAATGAAAGTATATTATTTAAGAAACATATGCGGAATAATTGCAGTTGAGAACAACTAATGAACCTAACAACAAAGGGACTGATTTACATGTTGGCGGATGGGTTACTTAATCACAAAGGTGAAGGATAGCCCCTCCACTAAAATATAAATTCCATTTTATCCTATGGGATATATATTTCGGGTGATGGACTATCCGTAACCATTATAATGGAGTAACCCGTCCGCCAACATCTAAATTGGGCCCAAAATGTAATTGTGTCTGATGGCAATAAAGACAGGGCCAGCGGCTTTAGGGCGGTGCGAGCGGCCGACCCCACTGGGTGCTGACCTGAATTAGGGGGCGCTGACCTCAGGGGGGCGCTGTGTTGAACAATAACTTAGAAACTTGAGATTTAAAAGCACCTGCTGAAAAGTTCCTTTTGCATCCAGGCTTCAGCAAACAAAATGTCAAGATACCTCTTGAGATTAATGTTCCTGCTAGGGAGAGAGATGGGAGGTTAATCTTGTGGCAGCTTTGACTAGCCATAAAGTAGCATAGAGGGTTAATATGCCTGTTGCAAAGAAGAGAACTATATTTTATGTGGATAACTGAGTGGATTAGTAAAGCAGGCCTTTACAAGTGCTTTCAAACAAATGAATGCATGTGGAAGGGGGGTTATGGAGAGATGAGGGGAACATTCGCTAGATGGTAGTGAGTGAATCCGATGAGGTGGTCATGGGGTGCGGGGTGCCAAAAAAGACTGTCGTGCAGGGCGCCACCAGCACTAAAACCACCCCTGCGTAAAGGACAATCACAATGCTGTATACTGCTTGAAGGAGAATTATTGCACCATGAGAGCTCCATTCTCCAAGAAACAAATCCCTGATTCAGCAGGAGCAGCTATTCAAAGCAGTGGCTCATTCCTAACGCGATCACAGTGTTGCTATCCATTGCACACAAGTCTAAATCAAAAATACATATACAGCTTCACAAAGTTCTACCTAATGCAAGTTCCAATAGCCTGCTGTGGTAGGAAAAACAAATACTGTTTTGAAAGGGAACAAGTTGGCTACTTAAGGAGACACTCCCACATGTGACTGGATAGTCAACTTATAGAGGAGAAATAATATGACCTTCTACAAAAATGTGTCATTGGGATCTTCATTTGTATTCCCAACATTGGCATACGCCTGTTGGTTGAGCAAGATTCTGACCACCTAAAAAAATTATATTTATAAATAAAACTTGTTATTGAAATACACTGAGATCAATTAAAAACTGATTTTTAAGGATAACATGTGCACACAGAGGCTGCACAGTGATCTTTATTTTCTTTGGAGACACACAACTCTGGACTCTCTTGATTCAAATGAAGATAGAAAGGAAGGAAAACCTAAAGCTCAGCCAACTACCAAAAAACTGAAGAATACTTACTCTTACCTCTAGTTTGTGGTGAGACTCTTTCTGTTGCCTGTCATGGTCCTTCTGAAGATGCTTCATTGGCTTTCTGCTAGCCTCATCTGTCTGCTATTCTGAATGAAGACTTCCTTTGATGCTAAAACCATCTCTGTGGCACACCCGATCATATTGCTTAATCAAAATGATCATCTCTAGCCTTGAAGAATGATTCCCTGAATCGCTTGTCATATGGCAAGCTTGCGCATTAAAGTGTTAATTGATGGCAAGAAGACTGTTGCCAGCGAGGAATCTGCATCTTCCTTATTCCACCTGCCATACTTCACAGTTGGACTGTTCATAAAATCATCTACAATAGATTCTATTATTTTTTTTACAGGAAAGACCCTGATGTTGGGATACAACACAGGCTCTTCGTAATTGTTGCATGTATGACTAGTGTGGACCTGCTGCCGTTCACACATAAGTACCTTCTGTCAAAGTGGACTGTGTTCAAGTGACAGATCTTTTGGAGTTTACAGTCTTAGTATTTTTCGCTTCAGCTTCTATTAAGGAAAAACATACATGCTAGGAAGGACAGCATAAAGCACTGTAATATGATAAGAGTTTTTGTAAGACCTGTCTTTGGAGGTCTCCACCTTAAAAATATATTCCTGCCAGCTCTAAGAAGTGCTGCTCCACTTGACAGAGATCGCAGCGAACACTGCCACAATATTCTGCAGAATAGATAGAAGACATTGAGCTTTAAAGCAAATACATTTTTAATTATATCAGCGTCATATTAAAACTCAAACATCTATTTAAGAAGCACAAGCCATTTTAAATTAATGCTTCTTACATCATAGATTTGGCAACTAAAAGACATACTAGAAGACATTTGTGATTTAGACTGTGTATTTTAAACCTGATGCCGAAAAGAAGATGCAAATGTGACTATTGATAATATAGTGTTTCTTTTCACCAATAAATGAGAGTCAAAAAATGAAAACAGAAACAGGGGCTGCCTGCCTTGTAGGCTTTGAACATAAAAAGTGTCTTTAACACCACAGTACTAGGTGAGACTGTGGTCAAGAATGCATCACTCGGTGGGTGACAGATACCATGTCAACAGACTCAAGCCTGAAGCGTGAGAAGAAAGAAACAGGCACCATCAATATTAACATCTTAAATGTTTTCAAGAGTAATGCAGAAGTGCCTGTTTTGACTATAAACAGCGGCAGACCGGATAGTTGCTTGTTAAAGGCCTGGTTCCCTACAACATATAGCATAGGAGAGTATTTTTTATCCAGGCACTGGGAGATTTAAAAGGAACAGCCAAAAGTTCAAGTTGGCATACTGCCGCACAGCATACAAAGCCTTCACTTGAAGTATATTAAAATCATCTCCATAGAAAGCAGCAAGGAAAAGTGTTTGTGTTTTTTGTTATCACTCTGGTAACTCATAATAAACATAACAACTCAAAATATCATATATGGCAACTGCTTCCACGTCACACACAAATGTACACTCAGACAGCTGTGATTTCTGTTGAGTACTGGGCACTACCATTTCAAAATGCATCACTTTTTGTTGAAATCCTCACCAAGCAGTAGCTGCAAGTCATAGCAGGAAGGATTCCACTTTTTTTTCCTTGCATTGATGATTTTGTACTCAGTCAGTAACCACTGATCTACGCAACCAGCAGTAGATAACATTCATCATCCATGGTTTTCAGTGGACAGGGAAGAATCCTCCACTACTTCCAAGATGTAGGTTTCCTTTACGTTGCCACTCCTACACACATCAGCTGTTAAGTTTTTACAGTCTAAAAATGTTTTGCCTGGCATTAGAAAAGATAGAAAATATTGTCTTGGTGGACCTGCATTAATATTTTTGTAATGCTCACCTTCATCTCCAGAAACTATGAAGACAAGAACCTTTCTCACAGAATGCAGCACAGTCGCTTGTTTGGTAACGAAGAATTCTGACTCACTTTTTGTGAACAGACTTTTAACAGCTGATTACTTTGTAGTCTCAGTTATTAAAAGGTGAACCAATCTTGGCACTAGGAATTGCGTCTTTATCAGATAGAAATTGGAAAGGTTTGATGATGGATTATCCTTTGCCCTATGGAGGTTCCATGTCAGCAAGAAACTGTGGTCAAGGATGCATCGCCCTGTGGGTGAAACTTAAGGGCCTTTGATCTATAAATGCTCACTCATATGAATATGCTTGACTCCAAAGCCAATGACAGAAACTACAGGCCCTTCTTCTATCTCATACGGATGAGTACTTCAACAATCTTAACGTTGGAGAATGCATAAAGTGGAATACAGATTTCTTAGACAAACAGCTCATAGATCAATACAAATGTGAAAGAATTCTATATGACTGCACTTTGCCTTTTTTTGCATGTGTAAGGACCGTGCTTGCAGCAGAAACAAGTACAATGGCAATTTGATTGTTCAAAGCGCTCAAGTCATGGTTTGTGGGAAAGTTGGTAGAGGACACTGTTATACACATTTCATCCACTCTATAGGAGCCGCGATGTTCAAGCAGTTAGGGCATTAGTAAAAATTAATCCTAGTAGTGTTAAAGTCGGTGAGACAAGTATAACATCCCCATTAACACATTGCACCACATTTCACGCTACCAAGTGAACAAAACATTTCCTTCATATGATTCTTGTTATCTGTATTTTCTTGTAATGGTGACAAGGGTCCGCCTGGTATGCATGGCAGGCACTTGATGCAAGCTGAATGTAGTTTACTTTATCCTTACTCTTGATAGCTTTCTTTAATCTAATGCACATGGATTTCTGCCATGAAAGCTAGCCTCACTAATTATCCAAAGTTAGACAAGAGATCCAATTTTATTTAGTCTCTGATGCCACAAAAATTCACATTTCACAAGCTTAAAATGGATCAAAGCACAAAACTGTGTTTTTTCGTATGTTTTTGTCTGTTTTTTCTCAACATCATTTTGTGCTTAATTGTACATAACATATAAGGTGGTCACTTCCAATTGACATAAGAGAAACATGTGCAGAGGTCAATTTATGTTGTGATCCTCCTACATCCCTTCCCCCAGATGTCCACAAAAAGATAAAACAATAGTCTGCCTACAAGTAGGTCCCTTTATCACCGCACAGATAACCCTTCACTCAGAGTGTGCATCACTCTTAACCTTCCCTCGCTCTGTAATGTTCCAGTAGTCCCAAGTCCCAAAGCTCTAAGTAATCTTGTTCTTTCAAGGGTTGGTGATTCCTCATTCAAATATCGTAAGAGTGATTTCCACGATTTCTCAAACCCCCCCCGAGCCCCACCAGTCATACGAGTCAAAAGACATCCTCTGCTTAGCAATTATACTGACCAAAGCTTTTTGCCCATTTCTGAGTACCTGGCAGACATATTCACAATTACCCTCCTATCAGACTTAGATAAGCTTTTAATTCAGGGGTTTCCAGTCCCAGAATCAGTACTGCTGGGTCCTCAGGGACTGCCTACCCCAAGGTTATTTTTAGAGGGCTTAGCATTTTCTTCTAGAAATGTTGTATCAAGGGGCACCATATATTGATTATATCCTTTTTCTTGCCACGAGTACTCTAGTACTTCCCATCTTTGTTTTCATACATTATCTGAGTTTTTTGGGGGTTATGTTCTACATTGCCATTTGTTTATACATTGTCTCCCTTTTTTTTCATTTTTTGTGTTTTTTAATTTTTTTTAATTAAACAATGCGTGACATACAGTAAATGAGACAAGGATATCACAAGTATCTTCATGTGGTACCATGAATCTGATCCCAGGACTTTCACCAAGTTCATAAGAATCTAAACATTTGTCACAACTCTTGGCCCCACTCTAATCATACTAGTGTAGCCTCTTCCCTTCTCCCACTCGACCCTCCCCCATTCAGCTCCCTGTACTACACCCCCATCACTCAGGTACTGTGGCTGGCTATCCATGGGCACCATACCTTTTCCCACTTCTTGAGGCAGCCCCTACTTTGGTAGACCCCCTTCTCTGCTCTCTGGCATCAGTCCATATCTGAGACCCATTCTTTCACACTCGGGCAATGCTGCGCCCCCAGGTCCTTACTACATTTCGTTTAGCCACCCTGCCCCACTAGCCCCAGCCATATTCGTTGATATCTTTCCCACACCGAGTCTCCTGTTATCACCAGTAGAAGGCACGTATGGTCCAAGGAGACCGTCAAACCCTGCACTCAAGTCATTTCTCTCACAACCTTTTCCCAATATTCTGGGATTTGGGGGCAGCCCCACAGTATATGAAAGAAGGTTCCCACGGCCCGCAACCCAGCACACACAGTTCTGAGGTATTATAACCCATCTTATGTAGGTGCACTCAGGACAAATAGGACCTATGAAGTATCCTGAATTGTATGAGGCGAAATCAGGTCCGGATTGCTATTTCCCAGGTGCTTTTTAGGGCCTCCGACCAATCCTCATCATCCAGAGCACCCATATTCCCTTCCCAGGTCGACCTCAGCCTCCCCAATAGATCAGGTGAATTATTAATCAGTTTCAGTGTGAGTGGTTCTGTAAGGATTCTACCCTTGAGTATTGTTCTTTCCCCTATCTTTTCCTCCTCCACCATGTGCCTTCGCAACGCATATCCTAGCTGCAGGTACCTAAAATGTTCGGTTCCGTTCAAGGTGTATTCACAGTGGAGAAGTGTGGCACAAGTGGAGAAGTGTGGCACAATGGTTAGAGCGGCAGACCCTGAAGCAGAGTTCTGGCTCAAGACCAGGGTTCAAGTCCTGCTTCGGCAGGTCTTGGGCTCAATTCCCTTGGACCAGATAATTCTCGCCTCGGTGCCTAATCTAACTAATGAGTCACACTCTGCAACCCTGGGCAATAGCTTGCTTAATCTCCACACCGGCTCCAACAGCGCTTGGATGCCTGGCTTCACCCTGGGGGTGCCCAGGAGGGGGCACCTCCCAGGGAAAAGCCAGAAGGGGTTCCATAGCGGTATGAGTACAGCGCCTTGAGACCCTAACGCGTGAGTAGTGCGCTATACAAGTGCAAAGTTTACAGTTTACTGCAGTCCCTCAAAGGGTATAAGGGCGTTGTCCCCCAGATGCTCTCTGCCTGTTAACGCTCATTTGAAGAATCCCTTTCGCCCTTCTACAGCAGGTCACTGGTCCAAAGTGGGGTACACGTGGATAGTGCTTTCCCCTCACCCAGGTTTTTATTAGCGTCTCTCCATGCCTGTAGTGCCATCTGCTTGTGTGTCGGTAGCGCCCGGGCTCCCAACCGCCTGTACAGCACACCTTTGTGTTCCTTGATACCCGTAGCCGCCCTATCAACTCATAGGTGGGCTCCGATTTCTCCACAAAGGCCCATTTGTTTACCACTACCAATTGTGATGCTAATATAAGTGGCGCATGGTATCACAAATCCCCCAACATAGACCCCTTTTTTAGTTTCCCCAATGCTATACACGGGAGTCCTCCCGCCCGCAGCAGCGTTCAGAGGGATCTATCAATCTTCCGGAAAGCCTTGGTTGGGATCAGTACTGGTGTATTTTGAAACACATAAATGAGCTGAGGCAGTGTCATCATTTTGTATAACGCCGCTCTGCCCATAAGCGTTAGGGGCAGACTCCTCCAGTTGTCTACGTCTCTGTTGAGGCGGTCCGATTGTGGGGTCAGGTTACGATGGAGGAAGACCTGCAGGTCTCATGTGATGTAGATCCCAAGTAAGGAAACCTGTCCATGGGTATCTCAGTACGGGAGGGAAGTCTAGGAATTTCCCTTGATAGCGGGTACAGCTGGGATTTGTCCCAGTTAATTCTATATCCGGAATGCTCCCCGAATATCTGAAATTTCTGCAGGAGTCGATCAATGGACCTGGTCAGGTTTATGACGTATAGTAGCACGTCATCCGCATACAAAGCGGTGCGTTCCTCTCATCCCTCCATTACCAGTATGCCTCGGATCAGAGTGTCTTGGCGAACTCATGCAGTCAATGGCTCCAGGGCTAGCGCAAAGAGCATTGAAGATAGGGGACACCCTTGACGTGTACCCCTCTGGCCGGTGAACACTTGGGACACCACCCCATTAACTCTCACTCTTGCCAATGGTTCCTGGTACAATAATTGCACTCATGCGCAGAAGCGAGGGCCAAATCCCATCCTCCGCAACGCTGCAAACATGTATCCCCATTCTACACTATTGAATGCCGTTTTGGCATCCAAGGCCATTACTGCAGCCATTTTAGCACTGGGAGCTTCCGTCGTGTGGAGTACTCCGTGCAGTCTGCGCAGGTTAAGAAGGTTACTTATCCAGGGCATAAAGCACAATTGATCAGGGTGGACTAGAGAAGAAACAACCCTCTGCAATCAATTGGATAGTGTCGTAGCTAGCACCTTTGCCTCGACATTTAGGAAAGAAATGGGTCTGTACGAACCGCACTTTCCCTCTGATTTCCCCCGCTTGTGTATAGCTACTATTGTAGCTGTGCACTGATCTGCTGGAAGTTTATGGGTTGCCAACGCTTCCTTGAACATTGCTGCCATCTGTGGCTACACCTTACCCACAAATCCTGAATATAGCTCCACTGGGAGCCCATTTGGCACTGCTGCCTTGCCTGACTGAAGGTCTCTGAGCGCCTACCCTATTTCTTCCCTCGATAGGTCATCCTCCAGAGACGACCTGTCTTCAGAGAGAGTCTCAAGAACAAGGTCTTTGAAAAAGTCATCACAGTTATTGTCTGTCATGAACGATTGGGAGGCATATAGGCTTTCATAATACAATGCGAAAACATCCGCTACACCACCACCGGTTCTCCTCGCCAACCCCTTTTCATCCCTTATCTCCCGCACTCCCCTTTGGTCTTGGTCCCTCCTTTCCAACCACGCCAGCAACTTGTTAGCCTTGTCACCTATATCATAGAGGCACCGCTGCGTGACCAGAACTTGTTTGCGGGCACTGTCCTCCACCAGGTTGCAAAATTCCGCTTGTTTGGCTTGCAGGCTGGGGAGCAGCTCCGCTGTATTTTCTCCTCAAAGACGAGTAGCCTGGACCCCCGCCTCCCTCTCCAGGGATTCCATTTGCAACTTTTTTCCTTCTTCTTATCTCAGATCAGCGGCTGGGCTTGCCCACGAATCACTATTTTGAACCCCTCCCATAATACACATTTTGACGCAGCTGTGTCTGTGTTATCCTGGAAGTCGTAGTACACCCCCTCTCTGAGCTTCTTTCTAATATCCTCATCCTTCAGATACCACGTATCTAATCTAGGTGGAAGCAGCTGGCCTCTTGCCGGTACCTTTAGCGACATGCTCACTGGTGAGTGGTCGGAAATACCTTTTGCCTCATGGGTCGCCCTGCCAAAGTGTCTGGCATGGATCTGAAGTGTGTGCACGTGGTCAATATGGGAGAAACTTCCATGGAGAGCTGAGTAATATGTATAGCTCCGAGATTGCGGATTTTGAGCATGTCATATGTCAGTCAGTCCCATGACGTCAGTAAAGTACCGTCGCCGCCCCTCCTCCCCCTGGATCTGACGCTCACTCAGCCTGTCAATCCCCAGGTCACACACAGCATTCATATCTCCTCCCATAACCAGTATCCTAGGTGGCAAATCCAGAAGGAGAGCACCCACATCTGATAACGTCGTTTCATGCACGGGCTGGAGAACATAAAGTGAGCAGAAGTTTACCTTTAGTCTCTCCCACTGTCCTGTGATTGCTACATAGCAGCTAAAAGGGTCCGTTCTCGTGCAGGTAAATGTGAAGGATATGGTCTTCCGGGGGGGGGGGGGGGGGGAATGCCTCCGCCCCTAGCATCCGTCAAGTATACTTAATGGGGAACCAATGTGTTTCCAAACCTATCCAGGGCCTTATAATGGTTTACACGAACGTGGGTCTCCTGAAGTGGGACGATGTCCGGGGCTAGTGTACGGATTTATTGTAGGACAATCATTTGCTTGATCTTACTTCACAGGCCAGCCATATTCCAGGAAATAATACTCACCCCTCTCTGCACTCTAGTTTCCATTATCAAAGTCTGGGGCTGAGTTTCTGCCCCCCTCATGGGCGCCCAATCCCCAGGGAATCATCTAGGCTGGGTCCATGTGTTTCGCTGGACCCTTGTCCACTCACTGCACGCATGCAATTAACAATTAAACATTGCAAACTACCCACTGATCTTGTCCCCTGAAACTCTCCTCCGCCCCCAACCATGCAACCCTGCTTTGCCGGTCCCCAGCTACCCACCATTCAAAATGGCAGAGCGCCTGTTGCCCCATGCTCAACAAACACAAACGTGGGTGTGCTAGGCATGCCGTTCGCAGATGGCTACATCCATATTTGTGGATGTGTTTGCCCCTTTCCTATAAAAGAGTACTTAGTCAGTGATGATCATCCCCCCCTCCTCGAGTTTGGCCACTACTGTTGAGTGTTGCTTTGTTAGTTCTTCGACTTGATTTTCCAGTCTTTTGGTTACTGCTTGTAGTCCGATTATTTGGCTCTCTGCTGTGGTGACTTTATCTGTCAGCTTTCGAAAGTAAGCTCTCAAGAGGTTGTCTTCTGTTGTTACTGTGTCTATTTTCGGCCCACTGATACCCATGAGCGACTATATTGCTTCCATTATTTTGCGCAGTGAGGGGTCTCGATCGACTTGGACCCCAGGGGCAGCCGCCGCCGGGCTGGGAATATCTTTCTCTGCTCCAATTGCTGATACTGCAATGGTATATCTGTCCATGTTATTTATTTGTGTATTTTTGGGGCCTCAGTTACAACCCATCTCTTCTATTCCACTTCGTACCCGCTTGAAACAGTGCGGTGTGCTCCCGCTCACGTCCCCTATATCCAGTTGAAAAATATGTTGCCGCTTGTGGTCTCACCTCTCTTTCATTTTGCCCTTTTGGGGCCGTTGTTGGTCGGCGGCGCAGGGGTGGTATGCTAAACGGTGAGGCCCAACTCAGGGCCCCGGGCTCCGAGGACCTGGCTCACTCCGCTGCTGGATTCCTTGCTGTGGCCCCTGCCCCTCAGCATGCCCCCGGACAACCCCCAGGCCCTTGTACTCCCGCAGGTCACAGCTGTCCTTTTCTCTGAGCCCGGTGACAAGCCCAGGTTTTATTGGGCGGGTCTGCCCTCCGCCACTGTCCGGGCGGGTCTCACCGGGTGCCCCAGCCTCGGCCGTCACCCGCGCTCCAGCGCACTATCGGTGTTCGTCTCACCTGATGCCCGTTTGCCTTCTTCGGCCTTCTCAGTCCTGTGTTACTGATGGCGGCCGCGGGTGCTCCCCTCCTCCCCTGGGCCTCAACCCTACTGGCCTCGCTCCACTAGGCCCTGTGCCTTGTCCGCTGTCTCTGCCCGGCATCACGGACTATTGCTCATTGTGCTCGGCGAGGTCACCCCCGGACGTGTGTTCTGTCATGCACCACTTTCCCTGGCTGTTCATCTGATACCACTGGTCTCTACTCTGTTGTTGAGCCCCCAGGCCTGGTTCTGTCGCCTGCCCCTCCACGCCACACCGTTGTCTCTGGCTCCGACCTCACTGGTAGGTCTTATGGGCAGCTCATTCCTCGCTCACCTGCAATCCAACAATCGGCCGGGCCCCCGCCCGCCTTTCTTACCATCCCGGGCATAGGGCCTGGTTACACCCGTGATCTTCACCGGTAAGCCACGCCAGCCTTTTCCCCTCTGTCTGCCATTTTGTTGGCGGCAGGCCGGCTCCAATCCGCACTTTGCTGCTCGGACCCCCAAGGCGCATGTCGTGCCACAGAGAGTGTGGAGGCCGTTGCCGTGCGGCAATTTCGACACTCAACAGGATTATTGTCCGTATTTATGGGCAATGGATAAGGCGTTCGCCGTGTTGCTCAGTTATGCGGCCATCTTGTTCAGCGTCTAGCCACGCCCCCATTGTCTCCCTGTTTTAAACACTTAGGGGTTTATTACAACTTTGGAGGAGGTGTTAATCCGTCCCAAATGTGACGGATATACCACCAGCCGTATTACAAGTTTCATAGGATATAATGGACTCGTAATACGGCTGGTGGTATATCCGTCACTTTACCGTCACTTTTGGGACGGATTAACACCTCCTCCAAAGTTGTAATACCCCCTTAGACACATTTTGTTAATGTTGTCCCACAATACCTGTCACTTTTGTTTGAGGCTAGGTTTGCCCACTATTTAGTTCAATCTTTTGACATAGGACCAAACTCTCGACTCATTTCTGGACAGACGTTTTGTAGTAATAAATGTAGGAGAAGCTTTGAAAGTCAAAGTGAACCTTATTCTTTGGTGCCATAGCCCAGTGTGGTAATTGGAAATGCTACAATGCTCTAACCCCGTGGTTCCTAACCTTTTGACTTTTGAGGACCCTCACTGTGAATTAATACTGGAAGCCAGGGACGCCATCTAGGCCGTTTCTATGGTTTGAAACACTAAACAATACACAAAAATACAGGAACAAATATATATCAAACAAATACATGAATTATACAATATTTCATTTAATTCACAATCAAAAACATGCAAAAACATTAACATTTAATTTTAATGGGAGGGTTAGCACTTTTCAAAATGTAGTTTTATTTCTAAAAGACAAAGCAGTATGCTACATTCTGGCATATCACTTTGTATTTTTGGTTCAATTTTCTCTGGTTATTCAGTGCAAATCAGTACTTCAGTTAAGGCCGTCAATCATTTATGCTTAATTCCATTTGCTGTACTTGTGCTGTTCCCATGAACCAAGGTAAGGGTGGCAACTTAACTTTTACCCTCCAGTTTCAAATTCTTTTACTTTTACCAAGAGGTTTAACATTTTCAGCTTTCCTTTTTTATGTTTATATATTTTATTAATTTTCGAATATTCAATTTTCTAAACATATGTGGAACCCATTAGCAGACATTGCAACCTCCTGGAGTTCATGGGCCACACATTAGGAACTGCTGCTTTTACCTGAAACTCCCATCTACGGATTTTGACTATTTGTATCTCCCCCTTTGGAATAGATCTCTTAGAATCCTGCATCCCATCTGGCTCCATTTACGAAACTGATCCCATCTCGACCCTAGAGAGAAGTTAGAATTTAGAGAAAGCGACATAAGTGGGGAAGGAAATATTCATGTCTTCTACAATGTAAAACTGTATCCCAAGTCTCTAAGGTAGGGCAGAGTATATCAGAGACCTCATCTGAAATCTATTGGGGTAACCACATCAAGTCCTGGGGGCGCAACACAAAGTTGTTGCCTTTATATGTCCCATTGTTTCTCGATCCCACAGATAGACCGTACAAGTAACACCTGTACTGGCCTGATGGTAGTAGGTTAAATTAAGTAGAACTGCCCCTTTTCCTTCCTGCTGATAAAGTAGAATTTGAAACTCTTAGATGTCTGTCTGCCTATGTGAAAGAGTTAATTGCAGTTTGTAACTAGTACATATCTTTTTTATCTTTAAATAGAGACAGGAGTCTGAGTAGGAAGTTCATTTTAAACACACAAAAGGTGATGGGAGGAACGATTGTAATAAGTCTGACTAATGGCAATTGCTTGGGGTAGAATTCCAACCCATTGTTCTTTGGCCCACCATACCTTCTCAGATTGGACTCCGCCAAATGCAAATCAGTCTTGACCCAGCTGTAAAAGGAGCAATCTAACCTAAACTACCAGGCCATGTCCTCCCTTCACCAGAACACAAACAACCGAAGGCAGTTTATGCTCTGACTAGGGGTCATAAATCGGGTGTAGCTTGGTTCCAGTTGCACAATGAGCACGGGACCAAATCTGGGTATACCCTTTCCACTACGTACTATGTTACATCAAACACACAAAAGGAGATGTTGGAAATGCTTGCAGTAAGTCTAACCATTGGCAATTGCCCAAGGTAGCATTCCAGCCCATCATTCTTTTGGCCACCATGCCACCTCAGCTTGGACCTAGCCAAATTAATTTTGACTATAGCAGTTCTACCAAGCCAGGGAATAATGAGTAGTTACCAGTAGTGCTTTAATAGCTGTTGTAAGCCTAGGGAGGTTGCCTGAGCAAAGTTTCTTCGGTGTGGGTGTTATAAAATCTCCCAAGTATTTGAGTTTCTGACAAGCCCCTTAAAATTGAGAGATTCGAGCCATCTGTTGCCTCACTCCTTGGTCCATGCCTACACTCAGTATTTCAGATTTTTTCAGGTTCACCTTGAACTGCAACATTTCACTAGAAATGTTAATAATTTCTCAATGTGTCTCTAATGGAGGGTGCAGGATCAGTCATTGTTAGCATTATACTGTGTGTGAATATATTAATTTTATGCAGTTCCCTCCTTAGCTGTCTACTTCTCAACATGGCCCCAGTCTTGGCTGTAAGGGTTTGTCACTATGCTGAACAGTCAATGGGAAGCGGGCCCACCTGCCTTGTTCTCCAACATGGGCAAGGACTGTTGATTTAGAGCAGTTAATTAGAATGTTGGTTGCCAAGAATTTTCAGTTGGCTTCTATATAAGTTTTTATTTTTGGGCCCTAATACAGCCAGCATTTGACTGAGTAAGGACCAGTTGACTCTGCAACCAGTGCTAGTATTTCCATAGGGATAACCCTTCTTTTTGATGTTTTAATTGACTTATCCTACCTATCTTGTTCAATGGTAAAAAACCCAGATGGAATACAGTTTGCTCAGAAGAGCATTTGAGATGCAACTTCGTTCACTAAGATTGGGGTGAAAATCTTGACGTTTCTGAGTTTAACTAACCATCACCTTGCCGGTGTTCTATGTTCCTCCTCACCCCTCCCAGGAGAGGAGACTCCACCGCTATGACCTCAAAAGAGCATTGCGTTTCTACATATATCGTACCAAAGACCACCGTGTGGATTCAATCATGTCTTTCTGGGGTTCACTGGAGCTAAAAAAAAGTAAGGTTGTGCAGAAGAGAACCATCTCCCTCTCTATCGTTCTCTGCATTAGGATCTGCTAAGCATTGGCTCAAAAGCAGCCTACAGAAGGACTTCATGCTTATTCTATCAGAGCCAAAGCTGCTACCTTTGCATCGTTATATGGAATCCATGTCCTGGACATATGCCAGGGGGCTACATGGGCGTCCCTCAATACGTTCATGATACACTGTTTTCTAGATAGGTTAGCTGAGAGGGACACTTTACTCACTCGGTCCTGCAGGATTTTCTGGTTTGAGTACATTCACAAACCTGCCTTCAAATCGGTACTGCCTTGATATCTATTTAAAAGATAAGGAATGTGGCTGTTTCTATGATAAGAAGCTACTTTCCTTCGGTAATTCTCTTTCTGGTAGAGAATCTATCTAGTTTACCGTTCTGTGATTGGACTCTGTCCATTAATACTATCCCAAGTCTAGAAATCAACGCACTGGTCAAACCAATTTCGTTTTGGGGCTCTCCATCTGTGGGCGTGGAGCAGTCTCAAAAGCAATCGACGACAGCGCATGGTTGTGGCGACTATGTAGGCCTCGCACGTCATTGATGGAGTGGAACAGTTTCAATGAAGAGCTGTGCAGCGCCATGTGCCATCACGCAGATGTACTACTGAAAAGTTTCCAGATCTAATGTGGTGCCTGAGGAATATTCATAAGGTGTGGAAACTGCGACTAGATAGAGTCTCCACAAGAAAGAGTGTTAATGAAGGTAAGTAACTTGTTTGTTAGAGCTTTAAGGATCTTGTAAAAGCAATAGGGAGAGCTGTTTACTGTGGGAAAATAGTAAACCAGATGAAAGAATCATGCTATGAAATTGACTCTGATGAAAGTGCAGTGTCTATGCAGATTTGAGGGTTTTCCAGTAAGTGTTGGCATGTGCATATAAGGCTTGTTTGCCTCAAAGCTCCCCCTCACTTTTGTGGTGTAAATGTGTGATCGAAATTAATAGTTTGTATATCTCTGTGTCAAGATGCAAGATAGTGCCATCAATAACCAAATCTTGTGCCCCTTAAGAGTCCCCACAGTGTAGGTACTCTTGCACGTGGTGGCTGGATTTTTATGGCTACTGGTCTGCGTCACTTAATGTTGTTTGAACTTGTTGAAGGTGGGGGTTGCGCTAGTAGATAAATAACATAATTTATCAATATCTGGCTGCAGAGCCTCCATGTTTCATCCTCTATTTTTGGTTGCTGACGTGCTGTCCTGAATTGTGATATGTTTCCAAAAAACAGTCCAACTTAAATAACTATCTTTTAGGGTTTGATCACTTGGAGAGGTTCGATTCACACAGTCTAGACCAGTGTTTTTTATCTTTTTGTCTTCTCTGGGTCCCCACTTAATCGTTCCTAGATCCCAGGACCCCCCAGCGAATCATTGTTGGGATCCGGGGACCCCCACTGATTAATTACTGAAAGCTAAGGACCCCAGGTTAAGAATTTTCGATGATATGAATAGCAAAACAATAGAGATAAATTAGAGAAACAAATTTTCATCAAACAAATACATAAAGGAAGAAATATTTTACTTAATTCACCAACAAATAATCAAAATGTTAATATGAATGCAAAGGTTGGCCTTTTTCTAAATTCACTTGAGGCCACTCATTGTCCATCCTATATTTGGTTTGATGCACTTGCACTGCACACGCAAATCAATCTGAGGCCAATAGCTTAATTTTTTGCCTCCAATTTCAAATCACTTCACATTTACAGAACATTTAAAAATGTTCAGTTTCACATTTTGTTTCTTTATTTATATACGCTTTATTAATCTGTCAACATTATTTAATTTTCTAAGCAGTCGCGGGCCCCTTGAGTAGGCTTTATGGACCTCCAGGAGTCTCTGGACCTCAGGTTAAGAACCAGTGGTCTAGATTGCTACCTGTGTCCTTTGAAACAGTAGGCAAAGAAGGACTGTTTATATTTGTGATTTTTTGCATTCTCATTGTAATTGTTGTAGGCGACTTACAGCCATTTATCCAAAGTTTAAGTGTGTTCTTTTTCAGAAGAATTACATTTGTTTGTTATTACTAAAGTAACCGTCAGCTGCTGAGGATACTAACTGGTTGCTTTTTGATTTTTGTTTCCCTCTTTCTTGCAATGTTCATCTTGACGTCCATTGAATTCTCACTATCTTGCTAATCCGTTCTGTTCTTCTTGGGCACTTATGTCCGACCTTTTTGATGTCTTCGCTACTATTTCCTTGACCTGTGACAGTGGATAAAGGTATGTCGAGCATTTACACATGTCTTTTAGTTGTGTCCTGATGTCTGTTATCTATTTGCAAGTCCAGTAGGAATTTTCTAGATAAAAATGTGGCTTGCTGAGGAATTGATAACATTATCTCAAAGTGGTTTAAGAGTGGCTGTTGCTAAAAAGTGCATATTGTATGGACACAGCAGTGTTAATGGTCAGACCAGGTCCCTCCATGAGCCTTTCCCTTACTGAACATCATTCCAGCCTCAGTTTCCTATCCCTCTGCACAATTATTAGTCAATCAGGTAGTTTCTACGGACCACCTCCCATTCCCACAGATTAGTTTTGAATGCTTTCTAATCCGTTAACACCATTTCCTTGGTCATATCTCATCAGCTGGCTGGTAACTCTGAAAAATAAACCAGTTCCACCCTCAAAAACTATTGTCCTTGTGTACACACTGATTTCTTCATATACTGCTACCTATGGGCTGGTTCCTTTACCTGTACACCTATACTTCCTTCTGATATTACCCAGTGCCCTTTTCTATACTGGTGTGTAAATGCACTTCTTCTTCAGCTATCTCCTTGGGTCTCTTTCCCCAATTGCATCCATTCCTCTCTCAGATCCAATTCCCTGCCTGCCCCCACACCTGTACACACCAGTTCTGTCATCAGGTGCTATGTGGTGAACAGCTCTCTTATTGTACACTGTTGTTCCTCAGAACCTGTTGGTAAGTTGGACCCTTTCCCTGTGCACAGATATTCTTTTCCCAAATCCTGTCCTCTCCCCACTAAGCTATCACTTGACCACATACCCATCTGTTTCCCACTCACACAGCTTCCCATGTCTGACATTTCCTCTCACATTTTATTTTCTGTCTAGTACATACTTATTACTCACTAAGATCCAGTCCCATGCCTTCCCCCTTCTCATTACACCCATTGCTCAATCACATTTTTTTAATCACCCAGTCATTACTCTGTGTACACTTTTCCTTCTTTCAGACCCTTGCCTGCCAGCTTCACTTCATTCCTGCTTATTTGAATGCATGTTCCTCTGTGTAAATACCCATTTCTGTTGATTATTTGTTTGTCTGGCCCACCTTTACTATTCTCTCAAATCCTGTCCTCCACACTGGTTTCTTTCTACGTCTGAAGTCACGCCTAGCTTTGGTTTTTCAATCATTCCAAATTCTTAAAGGAGAGGAAGTTAATTATCTAAAAAACTCTGTCAAGCACTGTCATTTACAATATTTTCCAAAGTTTATTGCAGCATAAGCCATACGTTTTAAGATGCCATATAAAGGGGAACAAATTAAATATTCCCATAAGTCTAAGGGCCTGATTTAGATCTTGGTGGTAAAGGTTCGTCAGAAAGCCAGATCACCTCCTTGGTGATCCGCACGCCTGATTTAGATGTTGGTGGTCCCATAGGCGAAAGAGTGCTCGAGTCCTGTCGACTCCACCTCCAGCCGCCTCAATGGCGGTCCTGGGAATTGGGTCTAGTGGCGGGACTCCAGCCACTTTTACCGCCAAGCAGATTTGGATGTGCCTTACTGCCAAGCCAACTGTGGCAGTCTGATCTTCACACATGAGTTGACGGATTTGGGGGGGAAATGAGGTAAAAACCTACCTTTTCCCTATTCAAATTCTGTTTTTCACTGGACAAGACCTTCTGTCGCTGCTGCCACTGGACCCCAGAAAAAACACGACCGGCTCGCATCCCACCAAACCCCCTGAACCTCTGCCCGCCCCTCCCTACGTCGGTGGACCTCAAGGTAGGAAACCTGCCTTGGCTGTGTACGTTGTGTGGGCACCGCATCTGGCACATGACCACTGCAGTTAAATACATATCACAGTACTTTATTAAATTCATGTGACATTCTTATGTCTGGGACATATTTGTGTGAGACATGGATGGGGACACACTGGTACATGACACATATTGTACACATATACAGCTATCATTGTGGTGTCAGTATTAATTGCCAAATAAATTCTAGCACCACAGTGACGATACATTTACACCCGTTGACTATGTCCACTTGTGCACATTTCGAGGGGACCTGTACCTGTGATGTTGTGCTACGAGTTGTATACATGAGTCTGTACATGTATGTGTGGGTGTGTAATACAATTGACTGGTTGAGGGAGCTGGAGTGGGTGATGTGGGTTTGTCTGCATGTGGGTTCACTATCATTGTGTATGTTGGGTTTTGTGTTGGGTTTCTGTATGTCACATCCAGGTGAGTGTTGTGTGGTTGTTGTGATGTGTGTAGTTGTGCTTGTTTGTGAATGTGTTTGTGAAGCTGAGTGTGCCATTGTGTTGATTGTTGTGTCGTGTGTGAGTCGAGTGTCAATAATATGTGTGTGTTGTGTCATGGATGTATGACGATGTGTGTTCCGAGCATGTATGTGTTATGTTGTGGCGGAATGGCAATAGATAATTGTGTATATGTGTTGAGAAGTTTGAGGTGCAGGGGGACACATATGTCTAAGGTACAGTGTGTGTGTGAGATTTACCTCTGTTCCACAGTCATTACCATTGTCTGATGTCTATTGGGTTCAGCGACTGTCTCCCTCCCTCAGCAATCCACAGCCAGTACACCAGCTGCAGGGCTGTAACATCTAAATAGGATCTGCGAGAATCCCCTGGCCTGACAGATAAGAAGAGCACTCCATTATGACGGTCTTCTGCACTGCCACAATACATCTAAATACGGTGGGCAGAACACCGCCGACTTTGATGCTCTTTTCAGGTCCGCTGCAGGGGCTGATTGGCTGTAAGACCGCCAATATCTAAATCAGGCCTTAAGTCTGGTGCAGTACCTATAAACAATCTTTCTAAGTAACAGAAAATCATGTATGCCCTTAAACTAAAATTGTGCATATGAAACAGATGCATATGCATGTGGGACAAATGGAATATATTTGTGAAATAGGAGAAGCAGTGCCCCCTAGACCCTGTGCGCTCCAGAGGTAAAAATGGCAATTAAAAATTCCAAGGCACGAGAAATACAATTTTAAATACTTTGGAAAACTGAAGCTGTCCAATTAACAGTCCATATGTCTTTCAAACTTTCCATTCCAAAAAATAAAATGGAATCAGAACTCACATGTTAGAGTGCTAGAGTGCTGTTTATATATATATATACTATATATGTATATATATATATATATATAAAGCTAAAGGTGGCAGCTTCAGTCCACTTACATTTGAAAAGTCATTTTGTGGCATACTAATAACTTTGATGAAGCTACAAAACAATTTGCAGCTCACTTACGGTATCTATGTATGTTTCAGTATGCCAGACTTCATACGCATCTGTTCAGTGGGGAAAGGCTAATGGGGAGCTGAAAAGACATGCATTTTCCTCTTTAGCTCCCAAAGGAAATTTGCCCTTTGCTGCAGCAGAAATCTGAAAGTAGACTTCACTCAGAAAACGTACTTTTTATGGGTTGGTGTACATCCGTTCAATGTTTTTTTTCAGATATTCTCCTTTGAAAAAGGAGTTGTGTGAACTTGAAAGGTTTATTCTTTATGAGTATTTTCTCATATGACACTGATAGTCTCCATTCATTTAAGCAGTCTGATTGTCTAGCAGCCCCTGACATTTTTTGTTGCAGCAGGTATTACAGGTTTCCAGGCACCAGTCTCATGTCCTGAAAAGAAGTGTCAGGAGGCATAACTAGGCTGGAGGAGCATTTTCTGACTATGGGGAGGACGCCGGTGGGTCCAAAGAGGCAGATATTGCTCCCAAAAAAAAGAAGCCAGGTAACGCCCGGCCCAACATTCAATGGCTAGGATGCACCATGTTAGTTTTCTGGAGAGTAGACCCTGCCAAAGCCCTCCTTGAACTACAGTGTGAACGAACAGTGGAGACTACTCACTTGCAATAATGATCTGGGGATGGATGGAGAAGGGATAGAGAGAGAACCACTGGATGGGATAGAGAGGGAAACAAATCTATATGGATTAGGAGCAGTACTTAAGGCTGCTGTGGTTAGTGTATGTGAATTTGTTGCTCCTGCTGCAATGAAGTGGAAAACCACATATGAGTATTGTGTAATGTTTGGTGGAATACAGAAGTAATACAACAAAAACTCAGGTTCATGGGTTTCAGCAGCAGATGTTGCTATGACGGTCTCTGTACTGACCAGAATAACAGGAGGAAGCCACTACAAACGAGACTGGACTGGAAACAAACAAAAGATAGAGGATACTCAGAGATACTCGACAACAATACAGACAGCAGGAGGGAACAGGGATGGGAACCTAGGGATGTGAGGGAACCAAAACTGAAGAAAACTACAAAGATGTAGGACACAACAAAAGGTGCCTACTTAAATGACACAGGGAGCCACAACAAGTAACAACTCATTACAAGGCATCTTCTCCACGTTAATTAGTCCCTTAAATACTGGTTCTATTTTTTCTATCCCAGGACTGTCTTGTAACCAGGAAGTGAGTAGAATGTGTAAGCCAACACAAGGTTAGCACTCTATACTTCAGGTAATCATGTTGTCTATTGCCCAACTTCAGTTTGCTATTCGAAATCGCCCTTTGTGCCTGATTCTGTGTCCCCACTGAAAGAGAGTAGGAACACATGGCCGGGCCAGGCCTTGCTTCAAGATCTTTCTGCACATGGTGCAAAGCTGTGTATAGTGAGTGCTGGACACATGCCTGGTGGACATGCATCATACCACTAATGAGCTTTTAAGAAACAAAACACAGAAACAGCAAAGTAAAAGAATGTTATGGTGCCATATGAACACATCAAAGACCCTAAAATGTTCCAGTTATGGTCTATTACATGAATCATAAATCATGCCCCTGTCAGGCACTGCTTATGACTTTAAGTATCAATGTAGATACTGTCTGTGTTTGCCAATGACACAGGGCCTAATTTAAAGTTTTGAGGGATCTGATAGTTTTGAAATGTATGAATGAAACTTAAAATTGATGGAGGATATTCATCCAGTAAATTCTGCTCTTTATGTAGAATCTCCTCTAGATATTGAAGACTTTTCAATTTCTGTGTACTCTAAATCATGTCTGTGGATCATGCAAGAGGATGAAAGCTCTATGTGAACCTTCAAGAAGTGGGCTCTTGGGGAAAAAAATTATGAATGCCATCCTTATTGAAGGTTGGACCCACCAACCATGTCTCGCAGTGCATGGCAGAGGCTGTGCCCAGTGGGCTTTGGGGATAGGAGGGCCATTTTTATGGGTGTCATGGAAGTGGAGGATCTGAGTGCAGGGCTTTAGGGTAGAGCCTGACTAAGGGCTGGGCCATGTTCCCAGAATACAGGGATCATTTCCAACCACATTACCTAAAGTGTACTTTTGAATGCTCAAATGTAGGGATGTTACCCTATTACCCTGTTACAGATCATGGCCAACAGCCAGACCCCACAACCAGAGCCCTTTAGCAGTGTCCAAAGGTAAGCTCAGTGGACTTTTAGCGGGCCGACCCCTCCAGTGCGCCCTCGGGCCCCGCAGGCTTGGAGAAGGCTCCATCAGGTTCTGCACCTACGGCTCCGATGGAGCCTCATGGATCCGGTTCCAGACCGGCACCAGTTGTACCAAGGCAACCTTCTCGGCACCGGTCTTAACACCGACACTCCCAGCTCCGCAGGTGCCCACCAGCAGCACCAGCCCCATTCTGATCCCAGAAGATCCGGAGCAGGAACAGCGTTGCATGACTCCGATTACGGATTACCTTCAACAGCCAGCCATGGGGGAAGGTTGGGAGGGGTCATTGGACCCTTTAGAACCCCATTTAAAGCCCATTTCATTGGACTGGTATGAGGAACTAGCAGATGCCACTGGACTGGACACATTGCCAGATCTGGCTTGCTCTCTCCCCCTACTGTGGCTACGAAGGAGGGAGATTCCTATGCAATGGTGGTAGAGATAACAGTGGAGGTCCTTGGCTTTGGAGTGCCCTCAGTGGATGTCAAGACTAACCTCTTGACAGAAGTGCTTCAGCCTCGAGCTTCCTCTTCTGAACCCCTTTTGTCCTTTAACAAGGCACTTACTGATGTCTTGCTGGGACCTGGTCCAAGCACAGCACAGGGGATCCTGTGAACAGGACAAATGCCTTGGTAGTCCAAACCTCAACTTCCCATGGTGCGTTCTCTTCTGCACCCCCGGACAGGGAATCCAAGAGGCTGGAGAAACTTGGGAAGAAGATGTTTTCTTCCACCAGCCTGACATTGAGGTCCATGAACACCTCATGCTTATTGGGCCCTTTCTCGCACACCTTATGGGAATAAGGTTGCACAAGTACTGCCACAGGTCCAGAGGAGGCCAGGGTCATCCTCTCTCAAAGCAGAAAAGATGGGAGGGATGCAGCAATGTTCACCATTAGGTATGGTCTGGACACGACTAAGTGCATTTCTCATGTTTGGACGACCTTTTTCCTCATCTGGAGCACGTGGAACACTGCTGTGCGGCTGCCTTCGGCCCCCAGGGTGGGCAAGGGCTTGGAGGTTACCCCCAAGAAGAACGAGGAAGTGCAGAAAAGCAGTGTCACACTTTCACCGGGAACATAATAGGGGCCCAGCACCGCCTGCAAATTCTGAGAAGGGGCCCTGGACCCCTGGGCTACCAGCAGAATAATGTTGAGGGAGTTCCGTTGTGCTCTCCTGCCAAGGGGGGAGGGGGACCAGGACCCTATCCCTAGGCCCCTGAGGATTCCAAGCACGAGGGAGTGCCATTGCGCTCCCAGCTATTGTGGGAAGCAAACTCAAGACCCCATTCCTGGGTTCTGTCATCATGAGAGGAAGGGGGAATGCTGCTGCACTCCCCCTGCATGGCCCACCTTCCCTGCTCCCCACACCCATATTTCAGTGGAGCGAGAAGGCCAGCTCCTCAGAGTACATCTGCCCGCAGGAGCTGACAGACCAGAATGATGCTGTTGGCTCCCGAGGGGGCACACCAGTGTGCAGGCCATGCGGGGAGCCAGCAGCGGCAGCCAGGGGTGGGATCCCCAAGCTGCCCTCCAAACAGGTGCTGCAGGCGGGGTGCCCGGGTGAGATTGGGCACCCAAAGAAAAAAAAGTGGTGCGAGGTCACAAGAAAAAAAAAAAAAAAAAAAAGAGAAAGTGTGATGCGACTCTCCCTGAAGCAGCTGGAGAGCCGCTTATAAAAAGTTAACAGCGCTGGAGGAGCGCCCCATAATGCCCCAGGGGTCTTGCCCACGTGGCAACATGAAAACTACTCATTCGTGGCTTGTGGTGGTCCCAAGAACACGGGGTCACCACCAATTACTGCATAAGTGCGAGGGGGAGCTGCAGGAGTTGCGCAGCCTTCCCCAAACAAGTTATCAGGGTCCCTACCTCAAGTTAGATAGGACTCTGAAAGGATGACCCTTCAAGGGTTCCCAAGTATTGGCGTACTCCCCAGGTTGGAACACGTGTTCTGTCCCTGAGACTGCCGTGCTGGTTAACATAAGGTTTTATGTTGTGCAAACACCCTCAATGGGTGAAAGGTTGTAATTATGCATGTGGTGTGATTATAAATGTGATGCCCTTTAGGGGCTTTGTTTAAATGGTAGTATTTTAAGCTAAAGATTATTAAAGGTATATGCTGCAAACACTCTCTAGGGTTAAAGAGATGTAATTGCACATGTTGAGATTATACGTTTTACGTGCAACACTCTCTAGGGGTGGGAGTCTATAATTACAATCTTCAAATTATAAATGAGATGCCCTTTAGGGGCTTTAATTAATTTGCGTTATTCATACTGAAAGTTATGTTGAGTACACAGATCACCCAGACATGCATAGATATTGCCACTGGTGAAGGCTTTAATGAATTAATGATACTGACAACAAGTACATATGCTTCATTGACCATATTAAGGGTGTTCATTTAAAGTTATGCTCAATTATTGGATTTTCTTACAAGTGAATATTTTAGCATATGATTTGTTGAGTTAGACATCCCTTTGGAAGGGGTAAGAGTGATTACTCAATGATACCAAGAAGCATTTCCATTCGCTTATTTATATTTGTAAATTGCTGCATAGTATTGAGCAGTGTGTGCAATAAATGTACTTTTTCCAAGAAAAAGCACACACTGGACAGTCATTTATTGAGTTTCTATTGTGTACAAGTGAATGGGACTTACTAACCCACGCCTTCTATTTTGAGTAGGCCTTGGACTGTTCCTCTTCGCTACCCTGAGAGAGTCAAGTGCTATAAAGGGGTGTTTGGTTCCCAGTGGAAAACAAATGTGGACCCATTACTTGTGCAGGCCTTGCAGCTGATGACCCATTTTCTTACAAAGAGCACTGCCTGCTCTTTTAGCTTAGCTCCATCAACTAGGCAGCTTCCCTAACCACAGCTCCCTTTTTGAAGTTTGCTAGGGGTTATCTATAGAGGCAAAGACAGTGTTAGTGATACCAAAAAAGGATGGAAGCCTGCGCCCCCTCCTAGATCTACGCCCTCTGAACTTCTTCCTAAGGAAAGACAGCTTCAAGTTGCTCGCCCTGGTCGAGGTTCTGTCTGCATTGGATCTAGGAGACTTGATGGTAATTCTGGATTTGCAAGATGAATATTTCCAGATTTCTTTTCTGCAGTCTAACAAGCATTTTACCTGCGGTTTCAGGTAAATCAAGAGCACTTTCAGTTTTCCATGCTCCCCTCTTGTCTGACCAGTGCACCTTCACTGTTCAGAAAGGTGATGGTGGTGTCACACTTCCACAAGTAACATAATAGGGACCCAGGACCCCATCCCTGGGCCCGAGGAGCCCATCTGCAGAGATTGGGAATACTAGTCTTTCCGTACCTTGACGACTGATTGCTGAAGGCGGGCTCACCTGAAACGGTAGCAGACCATCTCCAGACAACAGGCAGCCTGTTGACATCATTGGGTTTTTCCATCAATGTGTCAAAGTCACACCTGACTCCTTCACAACGATGAGCCATCCTTAATACACTGCTCTTCCTGTCCATTCCTCCTCCTCAGCGAGTCTGGGGCATTCAGACTACGATCCCAATGTTTCGATTTGACCCTGGGTCTCAGTAAGGTCAGCTTTGAACTTCTTGGCATGCTGCCTGTGGACCACACCAGGTGGCACATGTGGGATCTTCACTGGGACCCGAAGTCCCTGTGTGCTCACCACCAAACTGATTTGTCAAATTCCATCCATGTGTTGGAGACAGCGAAAGACCTGCAGTGGTGGCCGCTTCACCGCAATTAGACTGGTGGCAGACTCGTCATCCTACTTCACACAGAGATAGCAAGTCATAATGGATGCATTGTTGCTGGGTTTGGGATGTTACCTGGGAGAGGAGGAGATAAGAATACTCTGGTCTCAAGCAGAGGTTTTTTGCTGGAATTAAGAGTGATTCACTTAGCACTGAAAGTGTTCCTTCCAACAGTCAAAGGGGAAATGGGTACAAGTTCTCACAGACAACACAATCGATATGTAGTACTGCAACATACAGGACGGAGTGGAGCTGTAGGTCCTGTACCACAAAGCTTTATGCCTTTGGAAGTGGCTGAATGCTTAGGGCATTTCCCTGATTGCCCAGCACCTGACAGGATCTTAAAACCCAAGAGCAGGCAAACTCAGCTGACGGTCCCTGGTGGATTACAAATGGCAGGTACACTAGGAAGTAGCACAGTTTATCTCCCAGCAGTGGGCAGAACCATTACTCGATCTGTTAGCTACTGCAGAGAGTGTTCAGTGTCATGACTTTTGCGCTTATGAGTCAAGACAGTCTTCCTTAGGAGACACCTTTTGCCTACATTGGAGATTGAGTCTCCTGTATGCCTTTCCACCCTTATCTCCCCAACTCAAAGTGTTGAAGAAAAATGAGGAGAGACCAGGCCCAAGTTATCTTAGTGGCTCCAGACTAGGTGCGGAGAGTGTGATACCTGGAACTTCTAGCCGTAGACACGTCCTCAAATTCATTGGCCATTTGAGGAAGATCTAATGCACATCAGGGCTGAGTCTCACACCCGAGCCTACACAACCTACATGTCCATGCATGGAGACTGAATGACCACAGGTGACGAAATTCAGCCTTGCTCGTGAGGTGTTTGGCAGTATTCTATCAGCCAGGCATCCTTCAATGATGTCTGTCTATGCAGAATGCCTGAAAAAGTTTGTTGCGTGGTGTTCTTCTTGTCACATCCAACCCTTACAGGCTTCTTTACCTGGCATTTTGTTATTTTGTTTAAAATTGACCAAGCAAGGCTTTGCTGTGGCCATAGTTAAAGGTTACCTCTTGGCCCTTTCAGTCTTTTTATGTTTAGCAGATTATGCCACCCCTCTTCAAATCACCTGTTGTGAAGCGTTTTTGAAACGGCTGACCCATATGTTCCCACTTACTCCTTTTAATAATCCACAGCAGGATTTAAATGTTATCTTTACTTATTTGATGTGCTTGCTTTTTGAGCCTGTGCATTGTTGTTCATTATGTCTGTCTACACTTAAATGTTGTTCCACATTGCTATAGCATCTGTCAGACGAGTGAGTGAACTTCAAGCCCTGTCTTCGATCCCACCATTTGTCTCTGTTTTTTCCAGACAAATTAGTCCTTCTAACAATGGCTGCATTCCTCTCCAATGTAGTCACATCCTTTCATGTAGGACAATCCATCACCTTATCAACATTTAATGCATCAACTTATCCATCAAAGGAGGAGAAATGGCTACATCCCCTTCATCCTAAGAGAGCCTCCCAGTTTTTACATCGAGAGGACTAGGGAACTTCAACAGGGTAGCCAACTCTCTGTTTTTCTTAAGCGAAGAACGGCAGAGCGGTACAGAAAAAACCCATCTCTAGATGGATTGTTTTATGTCTTAAGATCTGCTTTGGATTAGCCAAAAGCAGCCTCCAGAAAGTTTGAGTGTCAACTCCACCAGAGCAAAATATGCTTCCACAGAGCTAGTGTGCAGTATGCCAAATCCTGGATAATTTCCAGGCTGCTATGTGGGCGGCCCTCCATAACTCAACTAAACATTACTTTCTGGACAACCAGGCAAGACAGGATGTGTATTTAGCCCAAACTATCCTGCCAGATTTCCTGGTCTGAGTCATTACACAGACCCACTAGCTGGAAAGTTCTGCTTTGGTACCTATTCAAAAGGTGAGAAATCTGTTGTTAGAAGCGTCTATCAGAAGAACAAATTACTTAAATTCAGTAACGAGAATCTATATAAATGAGTAATGCTTTCATTCAGCCCAGTCTTAATAAGATTCTATCTCAAAAAGTTCTGCACACTGTTTCATATTAGTTTCTATGAGCTTGATGTAAGTCTGTTGGCATGGAGTTCAGAAAGGAACAGACGTGATAGCAGGTGGCGTATGTATACTAGTCCCAACATTAGATCCGCATGGAACTGAATGGGATGGAGGTAGAATAATGCTGCACAGTGCAAGAGAATTGCTGTGCAAAAGTTTTCAGATCCACTCTGACACCTGGGAATATTCAAAAGGTGTTGAATCTTTGTGTTTCTCTATCAGTAAAGGTGTTACCGAAGGTCAGTGACACCACACAAAAAAATCAAACACCGATTCATGATTATTTTCACTCAAAGATGCGAACAAATATTGGTAACCGCAAAGTTTGGAAACTTTGTAAAACTTTTAAAGAGTTGTATTAAACTACCCTGGCCTGCTTTGGGTGACCAGATCCGACAGGGTGAAGGTCAGAGGGGCCAATGCGGAGTAGTAGGACACTTACCGTGGCACTAAAGCCTAGTTCTAGTTTCAGGCGCTATGGGTGAACCGCAATAGACTTATATTCCTGATGCAAGGAATACAGGATGCTGAAGATGCTGTAAGATGCTTAGGATGCTGTGCGGTCGACGGGAATATTCCTGGGGCTACTCCTTGGACCTCCTTACAGGTGGGGCGACTTTGGCCACAGGATTCAGTGTCCTTTAAAGTCCTCTTTGTCCAGCTAAAGTACATTTGCCACTGGACTACTGGTTTCTGGTCACAGCAAAACCAGTGGTCCCCTTTGGTGAAGGCTAGTGTCTGTCTTGGGCGACAAACTGCAATACTATGACTCTACCCAGTCCAACAGACTGAGGTGCAACTTTTGAGTGTCGGGACTTGGTTGTTCGGGCTGCACAGTGCCGGTCATTGGCAATCAGGCTATTGTGGCTACAGACTGCCCAGTATAGGGCTTCTTCAGCTTTTAATTCCCTGGCACTATAACAGGAAGACAGCAAACTGACTCTTGAAGGACACCTCTTCTGTCTAGGGCTCAGGAGTGACTTTTCCACAAGCCAGGCACCAAAGGCACAGACTCCTCTATTTGGTAGCCCAAGGATCAGCAGGTGCAGTCTAGTCTTCAATGCAGCCTTTCTTAGCCAGGGATCAACAGGCAGTCCCTCTTCGTTTCTCTATCCAGTCAAGATATGAGGGTGACAGGGGTGCCATATTTATGCCTAGAAAGTGCTTTCAGGAGAGATCCAGTGGGCTGAAAGACCCTGTAGGAAGCTAGCTCTGTAGATACTGTATCAAAATGAGATATAGTGTGCACAAAGTCCAGGGGTTCCCCAGAGGCTTAACAGAGGCTAAAGCAGATAATACTTATGCTCTTTTGTGGTAGTGTTGTTGTGCAGTTAGGCTTATCTGAGGGTAGTGCAAAGCATTTGTTGTACACACACAGACAATAGAAGAAGCACACACTCAATGACTTAACTCCAGACCTTGTTTTTTTTCTATAGCAAAATATATTTTCTTAATTTATTTTAGAACCACAAGATTCAAGTTGCAGGTAAGTACTTGAATAGTTTTGTATTTCACACATGTATCAGTAGCTCTTTGTTTGAAATCAATAAGTTATACAGTTTTTGAAATATTGGCAATTCTCTGTTTTACAAGTTGACACTGCAATTTTCAAAAACAGTTCCTGCAGGGAAGAAAAGTTAGATCGATTTGCAGGTAAGTACAACACTTACAGTTCCGGTCTCCGGGGGTTAGGAATTAATATTGGCTCCTATGGAGACTGGGGGCACTCGGTTTCAGATCTTCAGGCAGGTAAGTGCCTGCGTCTTCAGAGGGGAGACCTGAGGGCTTGGAGGAGCACTGGGTGTGCCACAAGTAGGCACCAAACCTACACCCAGGGTGCAAACAAGGTGTTGGGTCTCCAATGATTCTCTATGAGGGGGCCCCGGGGGTCACTCAAAGACTGCAGGCGAGGTCCAGGAGGTTGTCTCGGGCAAACCACAGGCTGGACTGGAAGGTGGGCCGTCTGGTGAACTTTGCTGCACCGGAGTTTGGGTTTTCCAAGGTTGCCGGTGCAGTGTGTCTTTAGGCGTCGAATATCTTTGTCCTGAGCTTTCTCAGTCAGGGGGGTCTTCGGGATTCCCTCTGCAGGCATCGTCGTGGAGAGGTCAACCCAGGGTGGGCACTTGCTCGGAATTGCCTGGGGATCCTCTCTAGCTGGTTGGGCCACCTGGACACAGGCTGTGGGCGTTGGGTGCAAAGTGGTCAGGACTCATGCATTCGGAGTGGGGTTGGAGTCCTTGGTTGTTGTTTCTTCTTTGGACAGGGCCTTTGACCAGGGGAGTTGTTGGTCCTTTTGGGTGCAGGGCATTCCTCTGGAGCTTGGCAGAGGTTGCTGGTCTCGCTGGATTCGTCGCTGGGCTTGTGCAGGTTCTTTGATGCAGGAGACAGGCTGGGGCCAAGTCAGTTGTTGTCTTCCTTCTTCTCTGCGGGGAGTTTCAGCTATGCAGTCTTTCTTCTTCTTGTCAGGACACCAGGAATCTGGTGAGATGGGTTTAGAGAAGCCCTTAAATACAAGACTTAGGGGCTTTACAGGGGTCAGAGGGCAGTAGCCAATGGCTACTGTCCCTGAGGATGGCTACACCCTTCCTGTGCCTACTCTTCTTGGGGATGGGGGCACAAACCTTACCCTATTGGTCCCTGTCCTCCAAACCAAGACGGAGGGTTCTGCAGAGAGGGGGTCACCTCAGCTCTGGACACCTTAGGAGTGGTCCTAGCTAGGGTGGTCAGTCCTCCCTGTTTTCCCTAATTTTCCTACCAAGAGGGGCTTTGTCCGGGCGGCGGGCAGCTCCACTAGTTGGAGTGCCCTGGGGCACTATAACCCAAGGCTTGACACTTTAAGGCTCAGCGCCAGGTGTTACAGTTTCTACCGGGGGGGAGGTATGAAGCATCTCCACCCAGGACAGGCTTTGTTTCTGACCACCGAGAGCCCAAAGGCTCTCACCCCATGTGGTCAGAAACTTGTCTGAAAGTCGTCAGCTGGCACAGATTGGTCAGTCCTGCACTAGCAGTTTGGCTAACATACAGGGGGCATCTCTAAGAAGCCCTCAGGGTGCATTTTTCAATAAATCCAAATCTGGATCAGTGGGGGTTTATTGTGCTCAGAAGTTTGATATCAAACTTCCCAGTATTCAGTGAAGCCATTATGGAGCTGTGGAGTTCGTAATGACAAATTCCCAGACCTTATACTCAATATGGCTACACTGCACTTACATTGTCTAAGAATGGACTTAGACGCTGTAGGGGCATATTGCTCATGCAGATATGCCCTTACCGGTGGTATAGTGCACCCTGCCTTAGGGCTGTAAGTCCGGCTAGAGGGGTGTTTTCATTATGCCGCAAGCAGTGGTTTGTATGCATGGCACCCTGAGCGGAGTGCCATGTTGTCTTTTCCTTTTTCTCCCCACCAGCACACACAAGCTACAAAGGCAGTGTGTGCATGTGCTTGGTGAGGGTTCCCCTATGGTGGCATAATACATGCTGCATGCTGCAACCATTGGGGACCCTCCCTGGCCACAGGGTCCTTGGTACCAGTGGTACCTTTTACAAGGGACTTAACTGTGTGCCAAGGGTGTGCTAGTTGTGAAATCAAAGGTTCAGATTGTGGGAAAGAACACTGGTGCTGGGGCCTGGTTAGCAGGATCCCAGCACACTTGCAGTCAAAGTAGGCCTCAATATTAGGTAAAAAGTGGGGGGGGGGGAACCATGGCACTTTCCTACAGACCCTCTACGCCCGGTGCGACTTCCTGTGATTCTGCTTCACACCCAAGATTGCAAAAAACTTCTTTCAATGACTGGAGCTGGGTAGCCCACCCTAGAGGAGTGGCAATATGAGGGCTACACACCCAGGGAAAAAATGGTTTGGTATTTGGTTTCCTCCCTGATGCCAACCTATCTACATCAACAAAAGAGCAGACCCTCTCCTTTGTGTTCACAATTTGCCCTTTATAGGTGGCTTCCCCTTTGAAGCTCGCCTTTTGGGCTCATACCCTCTGTTGCTTTCTGCCAGGGAGAAATGACATATCTTCTGATGGCAGGCCTCTATTGTACTTACTCCTGGGAGACATTCACGCTTCTCCCTAGGAGGACAGAAGGCTGTCTTGTGGCCAACATCGGTGAGTGGCCAAAGTAAGACTTGGGCAACAGAGTGACAACTTTCTAAAAGTTGCATTGCTTAAAACATTACATTAAATTGGACTTGGGGTTTTTACTGCCAGGACATATAAAATACATGTCCTGCTCTTTTAATATACTGCACCCTGCCTTTGGACTCAGTAGGCCTGCTGTAGGGGTGACATATACATTACAGAGGGAAGTTTGGGCTTTGCCATTAGTTTAAATGGCAAAGTTTGGTTAATAGTTCAAAACTGCTCTGCTAGTCTTTCAGTGGCATTCTGGGAAACATATTTTCACGTAGTCACAGCCAGGGTGTCACAATAGATGCTGCAGCCTTGCTGAGACACTTTACCTTACAGGCCTTGGGTACCACTGGTACCACATACTAGTGACTTATAAGTAAGTAAAGGCATACCAATTGGGTGCAAGCCAATCAAATCTGTACTTTGTAGGATCTGAACACTAGCACCGAGGTATGTTTATCAGGCCTCAGTGCACTCTGAGTCGAAAAAACAGCAGTATCAGTGCAAAACTTTGGGAATGATCATGCAAAAAGGGCATTTCCTTACAGGGCCCTTGTCGTGTTGGCTCTCATTCTACCAGTGAGACTGCTGGATTTGGGTGGCAGCACCACCAGATTGTGGGGGACTGAGTCCACTGTCGGCCTAACCCTTCCAACCAGGTAGCAGTACCTCACCAGCACCTGAAAGTGGTGGTGATTTGTGGCAACCGTGTGCATGACATTCTGATTTCTCAGGGTAATCGTGGCCTGACAGATCTCAGCCTTTTCTCTCAGTTACATTTGTCTCACAGATGCAAAGACAAACAGAAGCAGGAATTGGTGCAGCACATTTGATTGAATCAACTGCTTTCTAGATAAAATGGCCTGTCCTGCAGTGATTAGGATGATAAAACATAATAGCAATAATGTGACAAGGTAAGCGAAACATGAGAAAAGTCTCACCATAGTGTCAGAATCCTAAGAATTGGAATTCCTACCTACGCTTCTAAGGTACTACTAGAGCACAGCAGTTTTAGCCTAATCCACCCGTCAGGAACCATAGGAAGACACCATCCCGCATACCTGAATATGGTAGTAGTGAAGAGGACTGTTGGTCTACTGAGAGTACTTTCCTGTGTAGGCAGGAAAGCTGTCAAGTCTTAGCAGACACGTGCAGTGAAGCAACAGCATGCAGTGGCAATTCTTCTGCCTGGAACTCTCCCTGTAGCCTATAGGGGGCAGAGAGAGATTTTATAATAAAACAGCTGGTGTTCTAAGAAAACTGCCCTAACGTAAAAAATATGTATGTTTCTTGTGAAGTGGCAAAGTCTGTGGTGTTACACTTTGTACTGACAACAATATCGGGTACATGCTTGAGCAGGGCACAGAACGAGAATGTCCTATTAAGAATGAAAACAGTTCCTAGGCTAAAAGTGTATGAGGTAAAAGAAATAAAACATCACCGCAGAATGGAGCTTCTGCTCAGAAATTAAAATGAATAAAATAAATTGTTATTAGTTTAAAGGACACAAGCTGCAGGCCTATGGCTAAAATAATATGCCCATAAAAAACTCATAAAAATAACCTAGACACCCTCCCCTTGTCTTTCAACATGTAGAGGAAAACCCAAGCAATACTCTGTTAAAAATAAACTAAAATATGTAAATGTCCAAGTTGACAAGCATAGTACACAGAAGCAGGCCAAACTGAAACGATCAATTAAAAATAGAACCATTTTGTTGTTAAAGCAGAATATCATTGTCATTTTAAAAAGTGACAGTTATATCCAGGACATTAGAATCAAGGAAAAATCACACTTCAGCAGATGCTAATGTAACCAAATTGGTGCCAAGGAAAACCAAGGAGCACTTGCGTTCCAAGTGCTCAGCTCCAGCTGAGGTGGCAGCATTATGTGTAGTCCCAGAAGTTAAAGTACCCAGAGCCACTTGATCCACAAAGGGCAGCTCAAAGGAGGCTTCCTGCAGCAAACGTTTCCTCAATACGCATGTCTGATAATGCACCCTCATCGAGGACATCAACAGATCATCGTCCAGTGAAAGCAAGCACCACATAGAAAGACACAGTTGTAGTGCACATTCAAAGAGGCACCAAAGGCAACGAGACACAGTCAAGTATTGGTCTAAATGATAGAGACCAGTAGCATTCCAGTTCCTCAAGGAGTGGTGCTCCGAAATACTGCATCATGCGTTCACAACACAGTTGTGCTTGTGGAACAGTCCTCCTTGTTGGGATGGGGCAGTCATAGCGAATGAAAAATAGCAACAGCAAAATGCCACCAATTAAGGACAAAGTAAATGGGAATCCCCCCAAAATGCCCGAAAATATTGAGTGTATTGCTGAAGGTATTCTTAGTTCAGTTTATTTTAGTTTAGTGAATTTATAGAGCGCATGGCTTACCAAAGGCTTCCCACCGCTAATGCAATATTATGCCAAATATAGATGATAAGGTGCAGACAAACCCAGAACCAATCCCAGCAGTATTGGATGCATTAAATACTCGTCCCACAAGCTCACCAAAGTGTCTGGGAAAGTTTGTATTTAAAAGAGGCAGTATTTCCGTGGATGACCTTGCTACTTGGAGCACGTAGGTCTTGCGGGCAACATTTTTCAGAAACAAAAGAGCTTTTAGTCTGCTCAGCTTGTCAAAATTTACATCAGAAGTAGCAATATGAAGCCACATATTTGCTACTTTCGCCTGTTGCATAGGGGCAAACAGGACATTACCACAATAAGTTACAATTTGAGAGACAAGACCGAAACTAGGTAGGCAACTCCAGCTTGCATTCCACAGCAGCTCTCGCTGTTTTGAAGTACACAACTTCCATTTAAAAGCACCTGGAACGCTTATCGAATCAAGGGGACAGGAACTCCCTTTAGGTAACAGACCAAGGTCGCTGCAGAAGCGTTACAAGCTCCGTGCAAGGAAAGCTGTTTACAAACCATCGAATGGCTCACAGAAGTCTTACATTTGCTGCCTCTAAGAAAGACCTCTTTCATGCCATTGACACATTTGTATGAAAAGGGTAACTCCCACACGTCATGAATGTAACTATTTCCCAGCCTTTCATACCTGCCTACAGTACTGTGTTTCAAGCAGGATGTGATTTGGAGTGTTGAAATAGGCAGATTGATAACCCCATGAATTAGCCAGACCGCAGATGGTATTTTTGACATGGTAAAAAAAAACGTTTCCAATTTTTCAATGTTCATCATAATATAAGTTGCTTCTTTCTAACCCATTATTTGCTGTAGTCGGGTCAAATTAAATGTGGCAAACTGGACCTTAGCCCTGATGTAATGCCATGGCACACAACCATTTTTAATGTCTGTAGGGTCCAACCTAACTGTATAATGGACCTAAGTTAACTCTGTCCATGTTGTAAAGATGACATGTCAGTTTGCATAATGTCAATTGCAGAAGACATTATGGTATTAAGAGTGTTTATGCGGTCCAACAAGGTGTTAATCCCATTACCTACAACAGCTAATGTGTTCTGTAAATTTTCTTGATCTATTTGCGTTAACCGGGCTGCGGCTTCTTGTTGTGAAAGTTTCCAAATTTAATTATAAATTGCATATAAGAAGCACTTTTTACGTTGTCTTCTGGGGCCTAACAGAAAATCTTGTTAGTCTGTGTTGTTGGAAAGGAGACTGAGGTGTGCTTTTCCAGCATCTAGTGATAAACTTTTTAACCATTGTTAGCATAATTTTCCTACACTGTATGTTGTCACAATACCGAATGTTCTGATGACACATAGTGAAAGTCTGGTCTATTCGCTCAAAACACCCCATGGAGTTTACAAAACGCGCATAACAACCATTTGTGTGCACTGGCCACAATAACTACCCACTAGGACTTGAATGTGTTGAGTTAAAAGCTCCATTTTGACCTACTCATCAAGCTGCTTTTCTGTTGCATTAATGTATTTATCGAGCTGTTCTTCTGTTGCATTAATGTATTTTTGCCAATTGTAAAATTTTGCAGGTGTGGGAATACTGGGCACATTTAACTCTTTAATTTTTGCTAAACCTAAACTGCTTGTGTGCTGCAATGTGTCATTTAAAAATATTTGGTCAGGCATGCTCTAAATAAAGCTTCCCTTCACTGTATTTGCCAATGTTTAGTTCCCCAAACACTCTATCAACTTCATCCAATATTCATAGCTTCCTATCGCCAACTGGGAAACAAAGGAATCAGAATAAATCAATTTTGTATCAGCCAACGATACATTGTGCATTTCCGTTGAGGGCAATTTAAAGTAATATGATGCAGCATCTTGAACATTGTGCCCCAAAAAATATGTAAATCATCCATATATGTTTTAGAACTCCCCACTGGCAGTGTAGGACAATGTTCACATTGTGTATTTTTAAAAATAGTCTTTTGGGTGCTTGCTGTATGAATGAAATGATGTCCATAACAATTGTAACATAAAATATTACAATAATTTTCTTTTATTTGGTAAATGTCCTTCCTTTCAAATACAGTAAAGTACTCAAATTCAGATAGCATGGAATCAACTGTTTTTACATCCCAGTCATCAGAAACAACCCCATGTCTTATTACATACATCATTTAAAGAGAGTTAAAAAACATATGGAATTTGAAGAACCTCCGTCAAGCCGAAAATGTCAAAGGCTACTTTATCCCAAACAATCCCATCAGGAACTGGTATAGCTGAAATGTTCACTAGAGGCAAGTCTAGACTGAACTTGTGTGAAGAAAAATGTGGTTTTAGGACCTCATCCACTAGTTCGACTGCAGGGCGTTCAGGAAGGTAATGACTGTGTATCGGTATGAAAAAGATGATGACAAACCCAATCCAAAGAAGAAAGGCAAGTACAGTTATTAAAAGCCAAAGATAGTTGCATGGATAAAGGAAATATTTTTCTTTAAGCCAATTTATCAGCTTACGTGCTCTTGATGATGGTTTTGCAGAAGAAGTCGATGAGTCAGAGAAGGAGTCATCTCGATCTGCAAAATATCAAGAAGCAGTTAGTGCAAAAGCTGAAGCTGTGTTAGGAAGTGGAGATCTAGCAGAAGTCTCCCTCTGTGGTGCGCAGTAGACAATGCCTCCATTTGATTTGCATTTGAGTAATGGTGCTTGTTATCTTGGTTGTTCCTTGTCACAGATGAGGATAGTGGTACTAATGAAAGATCATTTTACACCCTCCCCAAGCTTGGGGGAATGTCAACATTGCTGCTCAGCACGTGTAGAGGAACCTCCTGGTCTGTACTGAGAGGGATTCGGGAACTACCCAGGATTCCACTAGGTCTGCTGTGAAGGATCGGCCATATGGTGTAGTTTGACATTATCAATGGAGACAAAGCGATTTTCTGTTGACCCAGGCAGCGGTGGTAGAATAATAGTTCTGGTACCCTGTTTTCCCAGGACTGGAACTGGTGTACAATATGATGGCCCAAATTCCTTTTTCACAGCAATCTTTTCTCGCACTAGATTCCAAACTTTCAGAATCCAGTCAGTAGATGTTATTGGTTCATCCCTTAGTCCCAAGGAGGTGGCACAGGCAGACGCATTTTCATGACAGAACTGTTGTAATTCCTGCAAGACAGTGACACGTTCATTTATGTCAAAAGATGTTTCTGCTGCCTCTGCACCAGAGGCATCAAGATCTGGAACATACATTTGTGTCCTGAACAGCACCTCATATGGGGTGCGCCTCCCAAGGACCTTATGGGCAGAATATTAAGTGCTCTCTGGACCCCATACAGGTGACTAAGCCAAGTGTGACCCGTGCCTAATACTCTCACTGTTAAGGATTGCTTTAAGTCTTAATTCTTTTGCTCAACTACACTGTTACCCTCAGAATAGTAGGGGAACGAAAAATGTAGCTGGGCCCCTAACAGTGCCATGGTGTCCCTGAATGCCCTTGAGGTGAAAGCAAAGTCTTGGACTGAGTGGAAAGCTGCATCTGCAAGATTTTCAGTTCTTTAATAACAGTTAGAGTGTACGCTGATCTTTGTGGACAGACCCATAGAAATCTGGAGCATGATTCGGGAGTGACTAGAATGTATTTGTATGCACCCTCAGGCGTCAGGGACCACAGTGGTCCTGGTAGACACATTGTAATGGTTTGTTTGAAATTAGAAGTGTTGTCTGCCTTAGGCGTTTAACAGTAGAGCCTTTTATTTGCTGACAGATGTCACAAGAAAGGACATATTGTTTTGTCTTTATAGACCGGGCCAACAATAACATTTTTTAAATAAATAAATAGTCACCACCACACCTGCATGGGCAGAAGCAACTCCCTCATGTGCTGCTTTCATCAACTCTGATCTTTGATCTTGGTTGGGGATTCACACAATCACCCACCACTGGTATTGTTACTAAGGCAGTATTGAGGCTAGTTATGCAGTAGGAACATTTGTCAGGATATGCCTTTGGTAAAGGCTTGCCATCAGCCGAAGCTTTCACAGCAGCAAGTGTTATTGCAGCAACAGAAGCCATAGCTACTGCTGACTCGGCCGCTTCATCAGCCAAGGTATTGCCTGCAATGTGAACACGTACATGTTGATGTCCCAATGTATGAACTACGTTTCCTTCAGATCTGCTACTTTCCCCCACAGTAACCTGTGTTTGATGGTGTTGCCTTTTGAATCTCTGAACCTATTTTGGTGCCAATAATGCAAATATTCATTGAAGGATTGGACACAGTAGTATGAATCACAGACTATCAGTGTTAGCCGTTCTGGATCTGTTTGTTCCAGTTCCATGACCAGAGCCGTAAGCTCTGTTAGTTGTGCAGTGCAGTCACCTAAGGTCTGTGTAAGCGTTCTGTTGATGGAATCCACCATCATTCATGTAGCTACTTACAGCTGCGCAAGTGGTGGAGTATTGATGTTTTGTGCCTATGGCTGGTTGGACTGATCCATCAGTGTAAATAACTGTTTTATGTTGATCAATTGGCAACGTGGTTGCCGGTATTGGATATTCCATTTTGTATTGAAGGAATTTTTGAGTTTGTAATTTTGAGTCCAAAATGTAGTCCACATCAGTTGCTGTCAGAGACTGTGCTCATTGGATCCAACGTGGATGTAATGCCTTAGCGTTCTGAGCGCTGGCCTTTGTAACAGCCTCGAGGACTGGGATCAGAGAGAGGACAATAATGCATTTCCCCTGAGCCAGAGGTTTCTCTTTAATGACAGCCATCTGAACAGCAGTCAGATTTTTTTTCTGTAGGAGCGAAGCGTTCATCTGTGGAGTACAAGTGTGATTTGTATGCAATAGGGACGGTATCCTCATTAAATGTCAGCCTAACACTTTCCAGCCAGCTAGCAGTACCTCACCAGTACCTGAAAGTGGCGGTGATCTGTGGCAACCATGCGCATGACATTCTGATTTCTCAGGGAAACTGTGGTTTAACAGATCTCATCCTTTTTTCTCAGTTACATTCCTCTCACACATGCAAAGACAAACAGAAGCAAGAATTGGATCAATACATTTTTTTTATCAACTGCATTCTAGATAAAATGGCATGTCCTACAATGATTGGGATGATAAAACATAATAATAGCAATACAGTGACAAGGAAAGCGAAACATAAGAAAAGTCCCACCATAGTGTCAGAATGCTAAGGATTGGAATTCCTACCTTTGCTACCAAGATACTACTAGAGCACAGCCGTGTTAGCCCTAATCCACTCTTCAGGATCCCTAGGGAGACACCATCCCCCATACCTGAATATGGTAGTAACAAAGAGGGCTGTTGTTCTACTGAAAGTCCTTTCTCATGTAGGCAGGAAAGATGTCAAGTTTCAGACGATAGCTGCAGTGAAGCAGCAGCACGCTGTGGCAGTTTCTGTGGCTGCAACTCAACACATTCAGCCAAGAATGTCATGTTATGTTTCTTAGTTCTCAGTACTCTTTTACAAGCTCACATGTCAACCCAAGTATCCATGACTCTCGCGTCTACCAGTTGTGCTCCATCCCCTAAAATTATCTGTTTTAGCACAATTATGCCAGTATTTGGACTGTAAACCATTTTTTTCTGTAACCTACTTAGTACCAGGGATAGCTAAATCAGGGTCAGCAGTATAAATGTCAATGCCCTTTGTGTATTCTGTAATCTTTACTGTTACTTTCTCAGTCAGAAGTGTGATTCTGTGACATGAAAGAAACTTGCAAAAAAAAAATCTATGTATATTGCATATAGTGACATTGATGGGGCAGCCATGCCTTGGCCGACTATAAGTAGGAAGCAACACTGAATTTAGTCAGTTAGTACTAATTTTCACCTCAGTTTTGACAGCATCTACAACCTTTTAGTGAACCTAGTCTTTAGATTCATCACTCACAGTGCTTCCCCAAGAAAGGACCATATACTGTCAAAATAACGTTTTGGCATAAACAAAAGTCACAGTGACACAAAGTTACAGTGATAACGGTTTCTGCGTGGCCTCAGCCCACATGATCAAATAGACTGGAAGGTTGTTGTGTAAGGTGGTTTCTTCCCATTGGACAAAGCCATGTTGCCACTGTATAACTAGCTGAAGTATCTGTACAGCCAGGCTGGAGGCAATACCGTCACACAAATCTTTGCATCCTCATTCACTAGCATGATGGGTCAGTAGCAAAGATAAACAGAAAGTGCATTGTTTCCAGTTCTATCCTTCTTCCAAGATAGAGGCTCTAGCTTGGTTCGATAGATATCCTGCTTGAGCTCTGAAAAAAATGACAACTAAAGACTAGGGATATTAGTTGTCCCCTACCTTGATGACTCACTATTGAAGGTGGGCTCACCCCAGTCAGTCGTAGACCACCTCCAGATGACAGCAAACCTCTTGACTTCATTGTGGCTCAAGATCAATGAACTAAAGTTGCACAGTACTGCTTCACAGAGGCTGCCACATGAATCACAGTGAAAACAGTACTGTTCAAGGCCTTCTGTCCACCACAGTGAATCCAAGACATTTGAGCTATGATCCAAATTTTTACCCTTGATTCTGGATCTCAGTGGGAACAGCTTGCTTGCCTCCTAGCATCCTGCATCTTCCTGGTCAGCTACACCAGGTGGCACATGTGGGCTCTGCAATGGAATCTGAAGTTCCAATGGGCCCAGTACCTAGGAAGAGTATTGGGTGCCATCCAAATTACAGAAGAGGCAAGCTGTGTGCCGTCCTTTGAGGCTGAGGGGCCACCCCCACCCCATTTGCCCCTCAAGAAGAGCAAAGGTCAGCCTGATAGACACTCTTCATTTTCAGATCAGGCAGCCAGGAGCTAGACATGCGCAATTTGTGCAGGCTCCTGGCTGCCTGAGCTGAACTTTGCTGGGGTGAATGAGGTCACAGCACCTATGGGCGTGACCTCCTCAGCTCAGCAAAGGTGCCTTGAGGCCCCCCCCTCGGTAACGAGGGGAAGCGTCACCCATTGACTCTGACCTGGGCTCTTTAGGTTTAAGTCCTGAAGCACCCAGGGCGAGTGTGAATCAGTGACACCTCGTCACAGAGGGGGTGGGGTCAGAAGTCTCACTGACCCCATCCTACTCTGGGACGAAGTTGGGACTACTGCCTTTCCTCATTGGCTGACCTAAGGGCCATCTGTGGCGGTTTAGATCAGAGGACTGTGGTCTCTGACTGAAACATGGCTCAATATCAGTCTGTTGGCGTTGCAGGCCTTTCAACTGGCTCGGAAGGCCTTCTTGCCATTCATCTAGGTAAGGCTGGTGCATGTTTACATGGGCAACACCAGAGCCAGCAGAGTGGGGTTGTAGATCCTAGGTCATGAGGCTGTGCACCTCTTGAGCTGGTGGGAACATCAGGGCATTTCCCTGATTGTGAACCACTGTGGGGGGGAGGGTTCTCCTTGAAAGCTAGAGGGGACGAGTTAAGCAGATGGCATCTGGCAGAATACAGGTGACATCTATAATCTGTGGTGGAGCAGGCCAACTTCTGAAAGTGGGGAGAACCCTGGGTAGATCTTTTTGTCACAGTCAAAAGTGCATGTCAAAGATTTTGCGCATTGGAGTTTCATTGAGAATGCTCACTGAGAGATGTATTCTGGATGGAATGGGACCTGGGACTTTGGGACTCCTTCCCTCCCCTGCATCCTCTCCTCTGAGTTTTGAAAAGCATCAGAAATGACCAGGTGCAGATCTGGTGTCACCTAGTTGGACCAGTAGAATTTGGTACCCAAAACATCTGGCCATGAGCATTTGAACTCTGATCAGGATTCCACTTTGAGAGTAACGTCTTTTGCAGCAGTGCAGGATTCAGTCCCCGAATCTGCACAATCTACACCTCCATGCATAGAGATAAAGTGGTGGCAGTTGACTGTATTTTATCTTCCACCTGAAGTGGTGGACATCATCCTCTGTCCCAGATGCCCTTCCACAAAGTCCATGTATGCCAGGCATTGGGACAGACTTGTAACCTTTTGGGGCATCCACAAGATTTATCCTTTACAAGCCAAGCTGTCAGACATTTATTTGTTAGTTTTATCTTTGGCCCACCAAGGCCTTGCAGTAGGCAGTGCAAAGGTTATTTGTTGGCACTCTTGGCCTTTTTAGTTTTCTTGGTCTAACTGTCCTTGTTTAAATCCCCTGTTGTGATGAGGTTCATTAAAGGTTTGATACACATGTTCCCTACCAAACCATTTGTTATACCTCATTGGAACCTTAATTTGGTCTTAATTTTTCCCATGTGCTTGCTCTCTATGTGTCTTGACTTTGAAGAATATCTTTCTCATTGTGATTACTACAGATTCTCACATGAGCGAGCTTCATGTACTGTTGGTGCAGCCGCCCTACACCATATGTATTCCAGAACATTGGTATTGAGAACACTGTGGCCTTTGTGTCTAAAGTTGTGATTCTTTTCCACATTGGCCAATCTATCACCTCGGTTGCCTTCTTTGCACCTGCCTCACCTCTCACAAGAGGAGGTGAGGCTCCATTGGTTAGACTTCAGAAGGGCTTTGAGCTTTTACATTAATCATACGAAGGACCACCATGTAGACAATCAGCTTTTTGTGGTGTTTTCTGGAGTAAAGGAAGGGAAGACCATGCAGATGTGGATCCTGTGAAGGTGGATTGTCCTCTGCATCATAAACTGCTACACACTGGATGTTAGAAATGGGGTCTCTGGTTGACAGTCAGGTTACCCCCTGTTCAAGCAAGGACCCTCACTCTAGTTAGGATAAAAGAGAATCACCCTCAGCTAACCCCTGCTTACCCCCTTGGTAGCTTGGCAGAGCAGTAGGCTTCACCTCAGAGTGCTGGGCGTAAAGTATTTGTACCAACACACACAGTAACTTAATGAAAACACTACAAAATGACACAACACCAGTTTAGAAAAATAGGAAATATTTATCTAGACAAAACAAGACCAAAACGACAAAAATCCAACATACACAAGTCAAGTTATGATTTTTTAAAGGTTTAAAATAAAAAGAGTCTTTAGGTAGTTGTAACAACACACTAGCGCTGCTAGCGTGTAAATGTACCTGGTTTGCGTCAAAAATAACCCCGCACGGGCGGTGTGCGTCGAAAATAACCCTGCACGGTTATATGCGTCGAAAACAACTCGGCACGGTGATGCGCGTCGGAAAAGCCAGCCACGCGACGGTCCGAAAGTCCCGCGGCGCAGGTTGCGATCTCTCAGCCTTCGTCAGCGATGCTGCGCGTCGTTTCTCCTGCTCCGGGCGTCGATTCTCCGGTCGCGTTTCCTGCGGCGTCGTTTCTCAGCTGCGGAGCCGGCGTCGCGTCGTTTTCTCAGCCGCGATCGGATTCGCGTCGATCTTTTCTCCGCACGGCGCTCGGTGCGTGTATTTTTGTCCTTAGGCTGCCAGCCTCTCCTTTCAGGGTCCCAGGAACTGGAAGGGCACCACAGAGCAGAGTAGGGGTCTCTCCAGAGACTCCAGGTGCTGGCAGGAAGAAGTCTTTGCTATCCCTGAGACTTCAATAACAGGAGGCAAGCTCTACATCAAGCCCTTGGAGATTTCTTCTTCAAGATGGAAGGCACACAAAGTCCAGTCTTTGCCCTCTTACTCTGGCAGAAGCAGCACTGCAGGAAAGCTCCACAAAGCACAGTCACAGGCAGGGCAGCACTTGTTCCTCAGCGATCAGCTCTTCTCCAGGCAGAGGTTCCCCTTGATTCCAGAAGTGTTTCTAAAGTTTGTAAGTTTGGGTGCCCTTCTTATACCCATTTTAGTCTTTGAAGTCACCTTCCTTCAAAGGGGACTCACACCTTCTTGTGAAATCCTGCCTTGCCCAGGCAAGGCCTCAGACACACACCAGGGGGCTGGAGACAGCATTGTCAGAGGCAGGCACAGTCCTTTCAGATGAGAGTGACCACTCCACCCCTCCCTCCTAGCAGAGATGGCTAATCAGGAAATGCAGATCACACCCCAGCTCCCTTTGTGTCACTGTCTGGTGTGAGGTGAAAAACAACCCAACTGTCAAACTGACCCAGACAGGGAATCCACAAACAAGGCAGAGTCACAGAATGGTTTAAGCAAGAAAATGCTCACTTTCTAAAAGTGGCATTTTCAAACGCACAATCTCAAAATCAACTTTACTAAAAGATGTATTTTTAAATTGTGAGTTCAGGGATCCCAAACTCCACCTGTCCATCTACTCCCTAGGGGAATCTACACTTTAATCATATTTAAAGGTAGCCCCCATATTATCCTATGAGAGAGAGACAGACCTTGCAACAGTGAAAACGAAATTGGCAGTATTTCACTGTCAGGACATATAAACCACATTACTATATGTCCTACCTTATCCATACACTGCACCCTGCCCTTGGGGCTACCTAGGGCCTACCTTAGGGGTGCCTTACATGTAAGGAAGGGGAAGGTTTAGGCCTGGCAAGTGGGTACACTTGCCAAGTCGAATTTACAGTGTAAAAATACACATACAGACACTGCAGTGGCAGGTCTGAGACATGATTACAGAGCTACTTATGTGGGTGGCACAACCAGTGCTGCAGGCCCACTAGTAGCAGTTGATTTACAGGCCCTGGCACCTCTAGTGCACCTTACTAGGGACTTACTAGTAATTCAAATATGCCAATCATGGATAAACCACTTACATACAATTTAAACAGGAGAGCATATGCACTTTAGCACTGGTTAGCAGTGGTAAAGTGCTCAGAGTTGAAAAGCCAACAGCAACAGGTCCGAAAAAAATAGGAGGCAGGAGGCAAAAAAGACTGGGGATGACCCTGCATAAGCAAAAGTCCAACACTGGACAAGAAGCAGTGTCCAGAAGACCTTAGAACCCATTTGACCAGGTTTAAGGCTGCTGAATTGGCATGAGGAATGTCCTTGATATCTGCGAGGCTGCTTCTTAGCCAACCAGGTCCAGCTGCAAGTGTATTTATTATGTTCAGTCCTGCAAGACGTGGTCTTGGCCCACTCCACAGACCCTCCACATGGAGAGACACTGCTTTAATATCTATTCTAAGGTGAAGAATATGTGGTTAGAAGTATACACCAGAATAACAAGTTACTTACCTATAGTAATGCTCTTTCTGGTATATGCTCTTGTCTGACTATAGATTCTTCACTGCCCTCTCACTGCTCTGTCCTGTAGAGAGGCTTCTTTTTTTAAAATCTTAAAGCCCATAAGTTCAAAATCTGCACACTGGTAGCAACATCATGCAGGGGTGGAACTTACAGGCACCTCCACTGTGTCACACCACATGGTGCCACCTAGCAACACTCAGCAACCTAATTGGATACAATTTCTGGATCCATTCTGGTGCTGCAGTCAGATCTCCACCAGAATAAGTGCGACTGATAGTAAGTAACTTGTGGCATGCAGGAGCATGGCTAGAGAACATTTCTGGATCCAGTGTAGCTTTGGGGAGTATTCTAAGCTGAGGAGTCTGCAGTTAGAAATCCACTAGAAAGCGCATTACTGAGCGTAAGTAACTTGATCTTCTTGTGTATGTCTATCCACAAGTTCATCTTTGCCAACAGAGAACCTTTGGAAAGATTTTTTGGAAGGCACTTTGAGTACATTTTTTAAAAGAATATCTTACTTACTATTTAAATTACATTTTAGGTGTGAGAAAATCTTGCTGTTAGAAAAATACAATGAACTGTGGTACGACATTCCTATTCTCTCAGTACTATCCGTGGCCCTCTTTCACCCTAATAAAGAACAGAGCGGAAACAAGTTAGTTAGGTTGTCACATATTTTCTAGTTGCAACTTTTTTACTTGCCTAGGAAGGCAAGTTTTAACTTTCGTTTTTTAGCTGATTGTTCAGTATTCTGCAAGAGGAGTGTCTGTTTTTTCCCTACCTGTACCCTTTCTATGTTTACTTCGACTTTGAGATCTGGCCATTACCATACTCATTGTTACTCTGACTTTATTGTTCTAACGCTAGTCATAGCTCATTTGGGCGATACTGCAAATCCTTAAAATAGTGAGCCTGAAGGTTGGGCATGTCAGTGCAATAGTGATTGAAGTAATATTGGGGTTAAAAATAAGGGTGCAATCAAAGCATACTTACTTTTTAGTACACCATGCTTTATCCATAGGGCCGTTTAGCTAACGGTCATTGCACTTTTTCACTGAAAGTTATTTTCTTGAAATATGTTTATACCAAAAAACTTAAATTCCTTTGTATCAACTATAGGGCTTTCAACATAATCATATCTTCCACAAGTCTCTGACGCTGGAGGGGAGCACTTCTACGCATGGGGTACACCCTCTGTATTCCGCTGGAACACCCCTGATGGGTCTGCGACCACCAGAGGGGATTTCTTCACAGCCCGCCGGGTGAAGGAGTGGAGGAACGTGGACATAGTGACGCTGGGGGAGTTTTACTCTGAAGGCTCCTTCCAGAGCCTGGAGTCTATGACAGCAGGCAGCAACATACCGAACAGCCGGTTCTTAATTAATGGGGGACTGACATAAGCGTTGCATGAATTTACCGAAGCTTTAGATCCAGATACCTCCACACATAAACCTCTTGCAGACCTTACTAACCTTCGGACATGGCCGTCAGTTGATTTCCTGGCTTACCACAATGTCTAACAACCTAACGTTACCGCACACCAGATGGAAGACTATCATCGGCAGACTCTTCCATGAAAAGGAGTGGGGACAGACCCTAGAATTCATGTGCTACATACCTTGCCCTTTACAGACCATCACGTAACATACTTTCGACCAGAACTGCCCTACATGTGCTCCAGTTGACGCAGATTTCATCCGCATGGTGTCGGGCTGCTCAGTCATGACCTGCTTCAGGTCACGGCAGACTTGGAGAGAATCCTGAACAGACTCAGCTACACATTGTCTGTTTGGCCTCTATAGTAGACAAGCTGAGAGGAATGCGGGCAACATCCTTGCTGCGGGGGTACTCACAGCTATGAGAGCTGGTGAGCCTGTCAGCCCTCTGTTGTGATAGCTTTGCAGATGATGCAACTGGCCTTAAATATAGTGCAGGGGAGGCAGTTCATCAGAGGGGAGGAGACGTGTTCATATTTCTTCTGGTTGTCAATGAGGTATGCTGCTATGTGTACGATGGGAACCTAGCATGGCTTCTGGGAGGCCATGGATCATGGCAGTGCCAGTAGACAAATGTAAGAACATGAGGGCTTGAACAGTAGTATATGGGGGTAATGGTTGCTGCTGGTTAACTTTTCAGAGCAGAGAGTATTGTCAGGATTCTGAGTCGAAACAGATGTGTGTATCAGGCTTCTTTACCCACCTCACGTGGTGAAGATAAGCTTACCATCCTATTCTATGTATTTGGTTATAAATGAAGATCTCACAATGAAAATTAAAATGTAACTTATTGCTATACAGACCATCTCCATATCAGCAAGCTGCCCACTCACCTTTAAAACCAGGGCTATAGACAGGCAGCAATGATTGAGATTCTTCTTACTGGATTATCAAAATGATCTTACATTTTTCTGCATTCAGGGTCATTCGAAAAACCTGCTGCCTTAAAGTGATCCTGGAAAATCTTTTCTAAAGAATCTGCTACATCTACACCTCCGATTCTTATTTTTATGCAACCTGCTTAGGTTGTTTTGAAATATAATTAACAGTATTTTAAAAAAGCAGTGAACATACCTGTGATGGAATACTTGGATTAGAAATGTTCATTTTTCCTTGCAAATCTGTCCTTAGCTACAAGAGATAGCAGTCTTACATTGGTTTGCCATGTTAGGTGTAGTTGGAATATAGGGCCTGATTTAGAGTTCGGCGGATGGAGTTACTCTGTCACAAGTGTGATGGATATCCCGTTTGTCATATTGCAATTCCATTATATCCTGTGGACGTCGTAATACTGCGGACTGGATATCCGTAACATTTGTGTCAGAGTAACCCGTTTGCAAAACTCTAAATCAGGACCATAGTTACAGATCAAGCCCTTTTTTCTTAACCACCCATGTTCCGGGAACATGCCCATGCAAGAAATTGAGACATAGGGGGTCATTCCGACCCCGGCGGGCGGCGGAAGCCGCCCGCCTGGCGGGAACCGCCAAAAGACCGTACCGCGGTCAAATGACCGCGGCGGTCATTCGGACTTTCCCGCTGGGCTGGCGGGCGACCGCCAGAAGGCCGCCCGCCAGCCCAGCGGGAAAGCCCCTTCAACAATGAAGCCGGCTCCGAATGGAGCCGGCGGAGTTGAAGGGGTGCGACGGGTGCAGTGGCACCCGTCGCCATTTTCAGTGTCTGCACAGCAGACCCTGAAAATCTTTATGGGGCCCTGTTAGGGGGCCCCTGCACGGCCCATGCCTGTGGCAGGGGCCCCCAGGGGCCCCACGACACCCGTTCCCGCCATCCTGTTCCTGGCGGTATTTACCGCCAGGACCAGGATGGCGGGAAGGGGGTCGGAATCCCCATGGCGGTGCTGCAAGCAGCGCCGCCATGGCGGATTCCTTGGGCCAGGGGTAAACCGGCGGGAAACCGCCGGTTGCCCTTTTCTGACCGCGGCTTTACCGCCGCGGTTAGAATGGCCCTGGAAGCACCGCCAGCCTGTTGGCGGTGCTTCCCCGGTCCCCGGCCCTGGCGGTCATGGACCGCCAGGGTCGGAATGACCCCCTTAGTCCTTATTTATTCAGATATTCAAAACAATAGTGCACACAGCTTGACTTAACCTTTTTCAGAGATACACACAAAGTAGAATAAAACTAGCTCCCAGTAGGGTGGCTTGTGTAAATTATTTTTGAAGAGCAAGGAAGATCCTTATTAAATTCACATTATTTTCAAGGGGGAGGACCTTCCTCTTAATACAAATACTTCTTTCTCTGCAGTGTTCTACCAACAAAACAAGCATTGGCAAATCCAATAGATGTGGTGTTCTCCACCAGCCTTTTGGCCATTCTTGTTTTGTCATGACTTTTGCAAAAACGTTATTATTCATGAAGCTGCTGGGTATTCGTCAATCAAAAAAAAAAACATTTACTAAAGGCAAGAATGTTTCATGGTCTCAAGAAGCACACATAACCATAGTACTCCTTGGCACTGAAGGAAACTACTTTCTGTGTTAATTGTGAAAGGGCAGCATGCCGTAACTCATAGTGAAGTCAGCCAGTGGCTGAAGTGGGCTGATGCATTGCTGCTTGATGCAAGGTTGAGTGGGTTGGAGAGAAATGTGAATGACACAAACTTAGACAAATGGATGAAGAGTGCCTGAAAAACCCTATAAGAAACTTTCTCCTAACCATAATTGTAGTAAAATCAAAAGACCCTGTCTAACACAAAAAGAAAGATGGAAAAAATGGAAGAGAAAGAAAGAAAGCATCAAAGAAAGAACAAAATGAAAGGAAGAAGGGTTGAAAAATAAAGAAAGAAGGAAAGAAAGCAAGAGGGAAAGAAAAAATGAAATACGGAAAGAAGGAAAACAAGAGAAAACAAAACAAGAAAGAATCAAAGGCAATAGGGAAGAAAAAAGAAAGAAGGAAATAGAAAAAAAATACAAGTGCTGCACTTTAAAATCGATGAAGGTTGCTGTTCTCTCTGGGTAAAGTTCATTAAAGAACCATTGGTGAAATTGAGTCCAGTAAAAGTATTCTGAAGAATTGTCCGCTTTTGAATTCACAGGTGTAAGATTAAAGCTTTCGGTTGGTGTACTGCATACATACTGAAAAAGAGGAAAAATGTGAAATACCAGCAGATGAAAAAGGACACTCGAAGAGGAATTTACAATAGTATTCTCAGGCAGCAGGAACTGATAAAGCATGGGATATGACCTGTGCTCACATCTAGTATAAAGCGCCCTGTTTTCACCACAGTCTCTAATCACCAAAGACAACACTAAAGCAATTGTAAGCTAAAAACAAACACTCTGGCACTGAAGGGAGCTACATTGAATGGAGATGTACTCATTGTGAGAGAGTAAAAGTTAAAGAATTAAAGTGAAGTTAACCAGTGGCTTAAAGAGGTTGACCCATTGCCCCATGCTGTATATTATAGTAAGCGAAAGCAAGATGTGAATGACACAGCAACAGACCAACGGATGAAGAGAAGTGGCTGAGAGCCCCTGTAAGTAAGTATATTATGCATAGAATGTTAGTAAAATCAAAAGGTCTTGGCTAATGCCAGACATAAACATTACTGATGAAACAGGTAAAACATATTATTCCATGAAGATCGGGCTGATTCAGTGACAAGGAGACACACATGGATGGCTTACAATGCTTATTAGTTTAACACAAGACAAAATTACTTAAACTCACCACTTGGTCTAAAGCAAAAAAAAACTTTATTTCCCTTAACCTTCTGCCTGTTCTCGACTAGAGACAGTGAAACAGATTTTACATGCCTCCCATAGGCTTGGCGAATGAGTCTCTCGTTTACATACTGGGCATTTGTAAAGAACTGATTTTAAATAGGCAACAATTAAATTACAGTGGAGGGAATATTATGTCATTGTTCGACAAGCATGTTTTTGGTGTAAATAAAGATTACAAAAATGCAATACTTTTTGTAATATTTACTAAGCAAACTTTTTAACTGGAAGTCATGAAATTGCTGTTGATGCGCTGTTTCATAATGGAATAGCTTATTAGTGTCTTCTTTTAAGAAGGTCTATCCTAGCACCAGACGTAGTTTGTGGCCAACAGCAGGCTCTCAACAACTAAGGTGACTGTTGAATTCAAGGCTTGGTATCTCATTGGAATTGCAGTTTTTTAGTTTCCTTTAGCTGAGACACATACTAAGGTTAGAACCATTAGGCAGAGTTGGTGTCTTTAGAACATAATGTTCCTTGGGAGTTAATACCCAAGATCTGATAACCCGACTTTGCAGTCCAAATCATTGTTGTCAAAGTCTGGCAAGTGCAAAAAGCACAAGACGGAGTCAAAGCATTCTTTGGCTTTTCTAGGACAACCTGTGCATCTAAGCCCCGCTCCCTCACTCCACCTGTGGACCTGGCAGCTTGGGGGAGACCTTGGGAAGTTTTATGTCACCATGCACTCCATCTTTGGGCCACCTACTTCCTCTGGTGTGTCTTCGGGCTTGGTGAAGCCGAGAGGCCCTCCAGCTGGCTTTCAACTGGTGGGTTCGTCCTCAACGCCAGCCAGGCTTCTGGAAACTCTTCTGGATCTGGATTGACTCCTGCGACCCCCATGCAGGCACCAGTCCTCGCGATGCCACTACTGATGTTTCTGGCGCAGCCCGACGATCCAGAACCCATCCTCCTCTTGAACTGTGACACAGTGCCACCACAATGCCCTCCGGTGTTGACACTGACTCTGGCCAAATCTCTGTCCTTTGAAAGTTAGTCATTCTGATTTTGGAGGTGGCGATGATGACATTAGCTATGGGTTCCTGGACCCAACCAATGAATTAGCACAATGCTACAATGAGGACAATTATTTTGAGTAGCTGGGTAATGCCAGTGGCCTGGAAACATCTCTGGATTAGGTTCCCCTCCAGATACTGGTACAATGGAAGGCTCAACCTTCGCCATGGTCGTGGGAAGGGCAGAAGTCCTTGACTTGCAACTTTCCTTTGTTGAGGTCAAGACTAAAATCCTGTTGAAGGTGCTTTAACCGGGGCCAAGGTCCGCAGAGCTCCTTCTCCCCTTTAGCAAAGCACTCAAATTTCTCCTCAGGGTATGGCCCAAACACAGCACACGGATGCCTGTACACAAAATGATTTCCTGTCAGCACTGTCTGTCCCACACCTAGGGAACTGGCCTTCTTCTCCCAGCACCTCTCCTGCGAGAGTCTGATGTGGTTCAGACCTTAATTGCGAAAATCAGCCCTAGTGCATTCCATGCTACCCCACTGGGCGGTATTTGAATATTCACACTTGGCTGCTTTTGATGAAGGGACTCACATGACTCTTACGCTTTCTAGGAGGTGCACATTGACCTTGAGACTAGCGACAGTTCCCGCCCCGACTGGCTCCTTGTTTGATTCAGGATCAACTTTCATTCATTCAGGTTCACCACTGATCACATTAGACAGGCTTTTTTCCTATTCATAACCTGTCTGCTGAGGGATACCGCTTCTTGCTAGGCCAGGTATCTTCAATGATCCTGAAGAAGACCCTTTCTAAATCTCTGTGTACAGGGTTGATTAGTTGACTTGTTTTTATATCAACCACATTTTCTTCCATTAAAAGGACTTTCAATGTTGTGTAATCATGTGAGTCCATATTCTCGGCTATGCAGTTTACTTCCTGTTGGTTGATTTCATTGTATTCTTTTATTTTTGTGTGTGTTGTGCTCTGTATATTTATTCAATCACATTATCTCACTTGATCCCTTTTGTACTGCGCCGTCACTTGTAGCACCTTGATATGTCTTAGAATTGTCATATGAGGAATTGTTAATATGATCAATCCAATCAGTAAATCTTGAATTGTCTTTGTGGTTTTGTGTTGGTCCATCAAATGGAGGCTGTTACAGGTATTCACAGACAACAACACATCCATGTGGTACTGCCACAAGCAGGACTGGTTGGGGTCATGAACCCTGTGCCAGGAGGCCTTGTACCTCCGGATATTTCTGGAACATCAGAACATCGTCCTGGTCACACAGCATGTGTGCCAAGGCAGATGAGCTCAGCCGTCGATGCCTCGCGGACTGCGAATGGGATCTGTATCTGGAGTTCACACAAGGTCTCTTCGTAGAATGGGGAGAAACTTGACTCGATCTGTTTGCCACTGCTGAGAGTAAGCAACATCAGCTCTTTTGCTGATTGGAGTTTCCATAGCAGCTCTCGCTCTGAGACACGTTTCATTTAGACTGGAACTCTGGACTCCTTTACGCCTTCCCACTGAAACCTCTCCTGCCCCGAGTTCTCAAAAAGATCAGGACCCACCGGGCCCAAGTCATACTAGTGGCTCTGGATTGGGCAAGGGAAATGTGGTATCCAGATCTCCTCGGCAGGAACATTTTTCCTCAGATCAGGCTGCCCTTTGGCGAGGATCTCCTGTCGCAGCAACAGGGCAGGGTCTTGCACCCAAACCTCCACACTCTCCACCTTCATACTTGGAGATTGAGCGGCAACTGTTGAGTGTCTTTAATCTTCCTTCGGAGATCTGCAATGTCATTCTTGTAGCCAGATGTCCCTCTTCAAAAACTGTACACAGCTGCTGTTGGGACAAGTTTGTGGCTTAGTGCTCCTCCTGACAAGTTGACCAACATTCGGCCTCTCTGTCTGAGGTGATGTTGTTTGTGCTGTTGTTATCCTGAAAAAGCCTTTCTCTGGGCATTGTTAAAGGTCACCATTCTGTTACTTTGGCCTATTTGGGATTGACAGATCAGCAGTCCTTGCTCAAGTAACAGGTCGTGGGACATTTCCTCAAGGGCTTGCAACATATTTTCCCTCCTACCCCTTTTGTTATGCTCCAATGGAATCCTAAATTAGTTTAGACGGATCTCGTGTGTTTTCCATTTGAACCTCTGCACAGTTGTCCCCTAAGACTTCTAACTATTAAGACCACCTTTTTAGTGGCCATGACATTGGCCAGGAGAGTCAGTGAGTTTCAGGCTGTTTCAGTTAACCCTCATACACCTGCTTTTACCCACACAAACTGTTCTCAAGACTTGTGCCTCTTCTGCCTTTTTTCTGCCAAAGGTGGTGACTCCCTGCCATGCCAGAACATTACGCTGCCAACATTTTTTGCCCCACCTCATCCTTCTGAGGTAGAGGAGAGACTCCCTTGTCTGGATCCAAAATGAGGACTTTTACACTAGTTTGAAGATCAGCTTTCCACTGGGTTCGTTGGAACGAAAAAGGGCAAGGCAGTGCAGAAACTTACCATCTCTTGATTTATTGTACTTTGCATTAAAAGCTGCTGTGCACTAACTAAGAAGCAGCCCCCTGAGGACTTGCGGGCCCATTCGACCAGAGCCAAGGCTGTTACTAATACTGTGTTAGCACATGGAGTGCCTGTCCTGGACATTTGTCAGGCCCCTGCTTGGGTGTCACTCTACACGTTCACAAAGCACTACTGTCTGGACAGTCAGATTTGTCTCATGGGGTATTTTGTGTATTTGTTCCCTCAGTATTTCCTAGTTTGAGCCAGTTCACAGATCCACCTTTGGGAGGGTATGGTTTTTGTATGTATTCTAAGGTGAGGAATCTATGGTTAGAAGTCTCTGTTAAGTTGCTTACCCTTAGTAATGCTTTTTTGATAGAACCTCTATATAACTGTAGATTCCACACTGACTCTCCCATCCTCGCCGCTCTGTGAACTAGATTGTGGCTTGTCAAAATAACCATCTCAGGCCTACTGCATAGTATAGTACATAAGTTTTCTCACACAGTAGCATTCATAAAATTACAGATAAGTACACGATTGTAGCTGGCAAAACGAGATAAAAGTCCTCCAAAGAGGTTTAAGAAGGATGATCACAATTCACATCTTCTATCCTCTGGATTTATCACAGAGAGAGTAGTCAGTTGCAAAAATCTTGCCTACTATGGTAATCTTTGAGATTCCCTTGTGACCAAATATCTATTGGCTCTAACACAACGTAATAATAATCCACTCTTAAAGACCTATTGACTTTAACATGTGTTTTTCACTATGAATAGATCAGCCATATCGCCTTCGTTGTAACCTTTTATAATGAAGACATATGGCATCTGGATTACATTTTTCAATGAACCAATCAGTTATGTCTCCTTTATCATTAGCTTGTCTCCGTTATCAACTTAGGTTTACTGTATTGAACATAAGGTTTCCCACAAGACAACCTTCGGAACACAGTCAGAAAAATGATAAATATGCACAGAATTAGAGTTGACACAACAATTCACACCCCCTGATACGTGGTCCTAATGGGGATTCTCACAGTGCAAATCTTCTACCCCAAGAGTTTGTTAGACAGGGTACCCCCCACCAAAATCTGTGCCTGTCATAGTAACCTATGAGATTCTGTGTAACTACCTGTTTATAGCCCTCACTATAGTGTAATAACAATTCATCCTTACAGGACTATATAGTTTTACAACTGCTTTTCACAGTAAACACATCTGGCCTGCTGCCTTATTGTGACCTTTCATAATAGAGCAGACCTATGGCATCTTAGAAGTGACATCATTGGTTTGTCACTGCAACACATTTCATGCCTACTATATTGAACATAAGCTTTATAACAAGGCATAAAGTTCTCCTTTTTAACAGACGCAAACATCCTCTGTCCAGTGAAATGGTGGAGGAGCTAAGGGCCAGATGTACGAAATTCCGGCATTGCGACTCGCAACTTGCGAGTCGCAATGCCGGATGCAGGATGGTGACACCATCTGCAAGTCGCAAGGGGGTCGCAAAGGCCCACCTCATTAATATTAATGAGGTGGGTCGTAAATTGCGACCCCCTTGCGAGTCGCAGCACTCACAGGGATGGTGGCCTGCTGGAGACAGCAGACCACCATGTCTGTGACTGCTTTTTAAATAAAGCATTTTTTTTTTTTGTAATGCAGCCCGTTTTCCTTAAAGGAAAACGAGATGCATTACAAAATGAAAAATGAAACGTTTCAGTTCCATTTTTTCAGAGCAGGAAGTGGTCCATAGGACCACTCCCTGCTCTGAAAAATTGTTTTCAAGGTCATTCACAAAGAGGAAGGGGTCCCATGGGACCCCTTCCCTTTTGCGAATGGGTTACCACCAGTGTGACACTGGTGGTAACTGCGAATTGCTTTGCGACCGCATTCACGGTTATAAAGCAATCCTACATCGCGATGCGACTCGCAAATAGGAAGGGGAACACCCCTTCCTATTTGCGACTCGCAGTCCTATTTTGCCAGCCGGTAACCAGGTTACCGACTTGCAAAATGGGAATGGGCATCGCGATGTGGCTTTTGCGCTTCCCAAACAGCGATTTTCGCTGTTTGCGAGGCGCTAAAGCCTTGCTACTTCTGGCCCTAAATTCCCTCTCTAGAGATGCTTCGTAAGGCTTTTTTTCTGTTTATCACGTAAGGTATGCAACAGCAACGCTGTCAAGCCAGACCTATAAATCTTTGGAGGTCTGTACATAATCTGATTTGTGGTTGAGACTGCTATGTTGATTTGAGAAATAGGTTTGTTGGTTGACTCGGTGTGAGCCTTGGTAATGTAGCAACCACATTTCTTGTCAGGATAAGGCACAAACAAACCGCAAATTAACCGATACTCATCCTGTGGTAGCTTGGCAAAGAGCAGTCAGGCTTTCCTTGTAGACAATTTGTAAAGTATTTGTGCAACACTTCAAACAGTAACACAGTGAAAACGCCAAACAAAAAGGATCCCACACTAGGTTAGAAAAATAGAACATAATAAATAGAACACAACGGAAATGACAAAAATGTAATCGGTTGAACTTGAGTTATGAATTTTTAAAGAATAAACTGTAGAATAGCACCTAAAAGTAAAAACCACCAACTAGGGATATCCGGTCATGCTGGACCAGGACAAAGTCAAAAGTTCAGGCTGGCTACAATGGAGCACGGGCCGGATACAGGGACCCAATTAGGCCTGCTGCACGAAGTACCTTAAATCCTGGTTGCGGAGCGTTGTGTGAATCCAAGTCACAGATGCGCCGCTCCGCCAAGGCGATGCATGGATTCCAAGGTGCGACAAAGCGCGATGCAAGGTCTGGTTGCGTCACCATTGAGGAACTCCTCAACAGGGCTCTCGACTCAGAGGGTGCTGTCTGGGATGCATTGCGCAGCCAAGGCAATGCGTCGGTTCCAATGAGCGGTGAAGCTGCGATGCAGAGCTTTGGTGTCATTGCTGAGGCTGCCGTCGATGAGGGTTGCGAGGACTTACTCTGGGGAAGTGTTGCACAGCGGCAGTTCCATAGACAATGCTTCAATCCCAAGATGCGGGTAGCGGTGGCGATGCAGGTCTTTTGTGCCAGGTCCTATCCATGCAGCAGCTCGGTGCATGGGTCCTGCTCAATGATGCACCGCTCAGCCGAGGAGATATATTGGTTCTGATCGGGGATGTGCTGCTCAGCAGAGAGAATCCATTGGTTCCGTAGGTAAACACCTCAGTTCTACCTCCAAGTGTTGGAACTGGTGTGGCACCACTGGGCAAGGTGGACTCCCTGATGGCAGAATCCAGGTGCAGAAACAGGGTGGTTGGAAGTCTTTTTATGTCCCTGCGACTTCAGATCGGGAGGCCAGCCAGCTAGCCCTTGGAATCACTCTTGATTCTGAGTTGGAGAGATGCAGGTCCAGTCCAGCTCAATCCCTGGCAAGAGAGAAGCAGGCAACAGGTCAGCATAGCAAAGCAGGCGTTCCTCTTAGTGGCAGTCCTTCAGCAACACACAGTCCCTTATGGCATAGTCTCCATAGATACAGAAGTGTACTGGAGTGATAGTGTCTGAGGTCCAGTTCTTATACCCAGTGGTGCATTTGATGTGGGGGAGACTTCAAAGACATGTTTGAAGTACTCAGATGTCATCTCCTCCCTGCCCTGGCTCCAGACTCACTACATGGGATAGGAAGTCCTTAATGTGGGGACAGTCTATTCAGGTCTAAGTGTGACACGGTATCCAACTCCTCCCCCCATTCAGCCCAGGATGGCCCATCAAGTCACACCTAAGCTCACATTGTGTGTGGCTGTCTAGGGGGAATGCACATAGCTCAACTGCCAACCACACCTTTGCCAGAGACAGACTGCAGGCAAAAATGGCTAAGACAAGAAAATGCCAACTTTTTAAAAGTGGCATTTTTAGAATTGCAATTTAAAGTCCAAATTTCACCACAATTTAGGATTTTAAATTGTGGGTCCAGAAACACCAGAATTGAAGGGGGTATGTCTTCTGATTTGAAAATTACATTTATGCAGGGCAATAAAGCAATTCCAATGACATATGGGCTGGATAGGCCTTGCAGTGGTGGAAAACGAATTTAAGAGTTTTCCATCGCCAGGACATGTGAAACTAAACAGTACATGTCCTACTTTTAAAATACATGACACCCTACCCTCAGGGCTGTCCCGGGCCTACCCTAAGGATTACTTATATGTATTAAAAAGGAAGGTTTGGGCCTGGCAAAAGGTTTATTTTGCCTGGTCAAAATGACAGTTAAGAAACTGCACACACAGGCCATGCATTGTCAAGCCTAAGACATGTTTAAAGGTCTACTTGAGTGAGTGGTACAATCAGTGCTGCAGGTCCACTAATAACATTTAATTTACAGGCCCTGGGCACATGTAGTGCACTTTACTAAGGGTGTGTAAGTAAAATAAATATGCCAATTTGGTATATGCCAATATTACTATGGTTTAGGGAAAGAGGACAAGCACTTTAGCACTGGTTAGTAGTGGTAAAGTGTACAGAATCCTTAGGATTGCAAAAACTTAGTCAGCAAAACAGGAGGCCTGAAGGCTAAGGGTTACGGAAAACCACAACAAGGATGCCAGGCCTAACAGTTGACCAATCTGAAAACTCTAGAATGTTGCAAAGGTGTTAAATTCTCCCCATGCTGTGCCAAAGATAACTTCAGCATATGCTGTCAAAATCCTTTTCAGCCTCCACCCATAATAATTCTAGCACCTCTTCTTTTGATTATAAGAATACAGGAAATGTCAATGGACCAGAACAAAACCTGTGTTCTTTTTAATCTGTTTGCCAGTTTGTTTTAGCTAACTATAGTAACAACGGTGTTAGTAATATTATTTTCAGCTCTAATTTTCTCGTCAATGTAAATTATATGATTTTGTTAAATGCGTTTTTTTAATGTATGGAGCGGTAATCTAAATTGAGGTATTGACCGCTACACTTAGTGGGCTCAACATTCCTTGAATAAAATTCAGAAACATACCCACATAGGCTTACACAAATATTTTAAATAATATTTCAAATTGAATGGAATTTTAAAAGAATTCAAGAAGTACCTCTGTGAATCTAACTGCCTCAGATACGCAGAAATGAAAAGCTGAAGTGCATTCACATTTGGTAACTTGTTCTTTCTTTCTAGAAGTGAATCTATATTTCCCCAAGGATAAACGCCTTTCCCATAGATGACCTTCAGATTTATGGCTATCTCAGTCCCATTCTCATCCTGCCAACTGATTAGCTGCCCTCAACAGAGACAAATCTGCAACAAGCAAACAACATGCAGGTCTGCAGGGGCATCAGTCCTATAACTCCTCTTCTCCTACTACAACAACCCTTGCAGTCTCTAATGCGTCCCCTTAGTGACACTGGCCCACCCAATTGAAAGCAGAGATCCAGTAGTTCCTCCCGGGTAGCGAACCATTACATCTGAGAAATGGGTCTTACACATTGTTCAACCAGACTACACCCTACCTTTTCTCTCCTCCACACTGAATATATTTTACAGGAAGTGGGCCTGTAGCTCTCCAGGGATTCCATAGACAGGATACCAGATTCAGAAGGGTGGGGCTTGTTATTCTTTCGGTTTCCTCAATCTGAAAAGAGAGGGGCCTCAGGCCTGTCTTGGACCTCTAGCCCCATAGTGCCTACTTGCAGGAGGACAAATTCAGAATGCTCACATTATCTCAGATTCTGTTTGCTCAGGACCCAGGAGATGGTGTCTTTGGACTTGCAGGACACTTATTTTGGCATATCCGTCCTTTGGTCCACAAGAGGTACCTGCAGTTAAAGGTGGTTTGCAAGAATGTTTTTACTTTGTCGTGCTCCCCTTTGCCCTCAATCTTGGGTGTCCACAGAAATGATGGTGGTGGTCACTGCCCATCATGGGAGGCAGCAAGTTCCTGTACTCTTCTACCCGGACGACTGAATGCAAGCTTGCTGCAGTTATTCATGGTTCACCTTCGGACAATGGTGTAACTTTTAACACTGTTCGATTTCATCATAAACAATCAGAGGTCCCGTCTGACTCCTTCACAGAGATGTGCATTCATTAGGGCAGACCTGGGCACTGTGGAGTTTAAGGCCTTTCCCCGTAGCAACAGGTTCAGGACATTTGGGCTATGATTCTGATGTTTCAGGCTTGATCCAGGATCCAGGATCCGGGTGAGAGTGACTCATAAGCTTCTTGTCGTCAACCATGCCAGTTGGTGTATGCAACCTCTGCAATGTAACCTGAAATCCAAGTGGCCCGTTGTCAAAACTTTCTTTCCAACACCATCCAGGTCTCAGAGATGACTGCCAAAGATCTGCAGTGGTGGCTCACAGATCACACCTTGTCCTGCGGCAAACCGGTTTCCCTTCTCCGCCCAGAGCTCAAAGTGGTGAATTAACCATCACTACTTGGTTGGGAGATTTCGCTTGGGGGATACGAGGAGTCAGTGGAGGGGCTGGAGATCAGAGGACCCCATTAGAGGACTAGCTCCATATCAGGCTACTGGAGCTGCAGGGCATTCATTCATTTATTCATGTATTCATTCATTCGAGGGAGGCTTGTGCAGTTTCTTAAGGACAGCACACAACATGCAGGGTGGACTGGGGTCCTGGGTCTTGTGCCAGGAGGCTTTATGCCTCTGGAGGCGGCTAGTGTGCCAGGATGGCTCTTTGGTCACCAACTCAACTGGCAGTGTCCCTGAACGCAAAAGCGGAGAAATTGAGCAGACATTATGTGTCAATTTATAAGTTGCATCTCTATCCCGAGGTGGTGCATAGCATCGTCCACCAGTGGGGGAACCCTGCTATATCCTTTTGCTACCATCAAGCTTACACAGTGTCAATGATTTTGTACATTTGAGTTTCTGCAAGTATACTTGTTCGAAGGTGTATGCTGGTTGGAAGTGACTCCTGTACGCCTTTCCGCCACTACCTCTCCTCCTCTGAGTTCTGAAGAAAGCCAAGAATGACACAGCCCGTCATCCTAGTGGCTAGTGGTTGATGAGACTAGATGTGGAATCTGGAGCTCTTCAGCATGGACATCTGTCCTCTGATCAGGATACAGCTTCAGGAGCTCCTGTCCCGCTATCAGGGCAGAGTCCTCCACCCAGATATGCGCAACTTACACCTCTGTGTGTGGAGATTAGATGGCAGCAGTTAACTGCTTTTGGTCTGCTGCCTGAGGTGGCATATGTCATCCTCACCACCAAACATCCCTCCATGAAAGCAGTCTACGCTTAGCACTGGGACACTTTTGTTCACTGGTGTGGTGCCTGGAATATTGACCTCCTATAGGTGAAACTGTTAGACATCCTTTTGTTTCTTTTGTCTAGCTAGGTCATGCAGTCAGCACTATCAAACGTTATTTGTGGGCCCATTAGAACTTTCTACGGTTGCTTGACTAACCGTCACTATTTCAATCATCTGTTGTGATGTGGTTTATTACAGACCTACCACACGTTCCTTTCCAGAAAGTGTGTGAGGACACAGTGGATCTTTTTTTTGGTCTTAACATTCCTCATGTGTATGCCTTTCAATCCTATGGCCAGTTGCTCTCTGCATCTCCTCACCTTGATTGAAGGCTGTCTCAGGAAAGAACTGCAGTGCAACCGCCCTGCACCACATTTTTCCCAGGTAAATTGGTGCTTGTGGTTCAGGCAGCTGTCTTACCAAATGCTGTGACCCCTTTCCAAGTTGGGAATCCATCACTCTTCCAGTGTTCTTTGCTCACCTTCACCCCTCAAGAGTAGAGGAGCTATCAGTTGGACCCCAAAAGTGCTTAATGCGTTTACATAGATTGCACGAATGACCATTCAGTAGACATTCATCTTTTTGTGGGGCGCTCTGGCGCAAACAAAGGTAAAGCTGTACATAAGAGGACATGATCATGGTAGAGAGTGCACTGGATAAGGATCTGCTATGTACTGGCCAAGGAGCAGCACCCAGAAGGTCTGAGAGTCCATTCCACCTGGGCCAAGGCTGCTACCAATGCATTGGCACCGGGGTGCCTGTACTTGACAACTGCCATTCTGCACTTATGAAGCACTACTGCCTTTAAAGCAAGCTCCAGCAGGAAGGACATTTCATCCGCTCAGTTCTGCAAGACTTGTTGGAACGAATTCACTTCATAGACTCTCCGCCTTGGGGTAATGGTTTGGTATCTATTCTAAGATGAGGAATCTGTAGTTAGATGTTACCATTAGAAGAACAAGTTACTTACTTTTGGTAGAACTCTTTCTGGTGGATACTCTTTCTAACTGCAAAATTATCACTACCCTCCGCTTCCCATTCTTTGACATGGTCTCTTTTATCATCTAGAAAATGTCCTAAGTTAGTGATTAGCACACTGTTCCCTTCAATTGCTCATGCTCTGAGTCTTAGGTTGTGGAAAGGGAAAAGATAAGGAGCGTACGTCACTGCATACTGGTATGTGGTGCTTGCATGCAGCTCCATTCCGTCACTCTCTGAGCAATATGTAGTCAGCTCAGAGCTGCAGGGCCACACCTACTGGCGCACAGGAGCACTGTTATAAACAATCTCTGGATCCAGTCTGCTGCATGGGGTATAAAGTGAGGAATCTGCAGGTAAATCGAAAATCCACCGGAAAGAAATGTATCAAAGATAAGAAACTTGTTCATCATGGGTAATGTGCGAGATGAAGTACAACATGATTTCTTTTAAAGGTGGTAAATATAGGCCATGCTCAGAAAAGAGAGTGAGGGTGCGTGGCACATTAAACATTATACTGTTTTCTGGCCATACAATACCTTTACTCTCTCCTAGTTCTGAAGAAAAATTGCAAACGGCTGGAGCATGTTTGGTGAAGTGCTGTGAGCCTATAATCATTTATTTTATTCACATACACTCACTCACACACTTACATTCAATTTTTCATTTCATGTGACACTAGAAATTCTTGCAAAGCCTGGGTGAGTATTTCAGTACTAAGGAATAAATATCACTTCCACTTAAATGAGGTTCAGTTTTAGTATCACCTATCCTTTGGACAAAAAAATGTTGTTCTTCACAAAGTATTGTTACCACGTTATTATGTGTTTTTGGTGCCTATGAGGAAATAGGGGTCTTATCAACCAATTGTATAGTTAGATATACCACTCTGATATCCATATGGCACCATTACTCTTTTTAAGAAATGTCTAATTGTGATCTCTGTTTCTACACATGCAGGCCTTAAGGTGCCTATCTGTGTTTTTGTGTTTTTCGAAGCACATTAGGTCTTTCATTTAAGATCTATGACTTACAGTTTACCTGCACTTTGATGCAGTGACTCTCTCCTAGTTCTGAAGAAAAATTGCAAATGCCTGGAGTGTGTTTGGCGAAGGCATTACACTCAGGATGATAAAGCCAAGTTTAAAACTGCCTTTAAGGAATACCATAAGGCCTGTTGACCAACCCGCTCTGCGCTTTATGCTGAAAAAAATGATAATGTCCGTGACAATTTGGAACTATGGAACTTTTCCATTTAATGTCACTTATGCTGGGAGAACTTTATTACTGGGCTGATGATCATTGTGTTGCCCCCCCTCCCCCGTTCTCCTGCTTCAAACAGTGTTTAGAAAGGGGTTGGGGACTACTGCAAACGTCCTGGCCCTGTCAGTGATGGCTGTCAAATCAATTAAATCAGAATCCTTGGTATATCTTTTTGGTGGATTTGAAACCGGCATTTGACTCAATTCCACATATCATCCTATGGTAGAAACTAGCAGCAAGAAACATCCCACTCCCCTTACTAAAAACTATTATTACCTTGTACTCAAATACTTGGCTGCAAGTCAAACTGGGGATGCCACCTCCTTGACAAAAAAAAATACAAAACACAATAGGTTTAAAACAAGGATGTGTTTCAGCCCGCTGCTTTTTAACATATTTTTGGCAGATCTTCTGATAGACCTAGGAGAAGTGAATGCACACATTTCAAAGCTTGGAGGCAAATTAATCTGCTTCCTTCTGTATGCAGATGTTGCTCTTGTAATATCCAAAACCAGAATAAGGACACAGCGGCTTTTGGACAAACTGCATAATTATATGAAACATAACAGGCTTTCCATCACTTCAGAGAAAACAAGGATAATTATAATGGGCCGAAAGAAGGAGAAACCAGGCCTGTGATACTTGAATGGCCTCCAAATTAAAATCACTGTGGAATATAAGTACCTGGGAGTGATCATGGATAATCGTGGAACCTGCCTCCCGGTCATGGAAGCCATAAAATCAAAAAAACAGCCTCCTTATTGCACATATTTTTAAAGCTTTTGAAAAACCTTTCAGGTCCCTCCCTCGATCCTTCAGTAAAAGTGATTTGCTCTACACTGCTGCCTACTCTAGCATGTGGATCAGAAGTCATTCTTGGAAGCGGTTCCCAATTGCTGGATAAACTTTTAATGAGCATCTACAGAAGTTTTTTTTTTTTTTTTTTACTTTCCAAAACACGCTCCCTAGCACATATTTGGCTGGAGTTTGGTCTGTTGAACCAAACTCTGGAAGAGCAAGACACCTTTCTTAAAATATGTTTCCGGTTATGTGCCGCAAGGGCTGACACATTGGAAAATCAGTTGTGATTAGTAATAACTAAACTAGATAGCCAATCTGTAGCCCAGGTTTATCTGGACCAGTCACCACAGAATGTACAGGCAACTGCGCTCTAGGCAACTCTAAAGTAAGCTAGGAACAAAATATCAAGACGTACGGTCATTGAAGATTTAGCGTTTATTTGATAATAGGTAATATTTCAGTGAAATCACCCCAGAGCGCAGCTGAGACGTCCCTCGTTGTTGCAGATCCCAACTGCGTCTGGCCGTTGCTTTCCTCCGAATGTTCGGTGTTCCTCACGCTCACAACGCGGAAAGGAACCCCCAACAGCGAAGGACGGCCTCGTGCGAGCGTCTCCGCTGCGCGTGCGCTACCGTGGAACAGCTGACCAGCACGCGCAGCGGTTTCTGCTGCTATCAAAGCCACTACAATTAGTTTTTCCTTTTAACAACTAAAAAAAAACAAAAAAAAAATTTTGATTTACCCCTTAACAAATGAACAATGCACCTGACTTTTTTTTTGGGTAAAACAAACACACTGTAAACATTGGTGAAAGAGCCGACCTCAGATAACTATACATGTTGTGTTTTACATTTCTCAATTCAAAAAGAAACTTGAGCGTTCCACATAAAACCCGACATAAAAATTCCCACTTATCGGTACCTTATAGGTAAATTTTGCACTCTGTCACTTTTCCTGACAGGCACAAGATTCGAGCATGTATCCACCACCCCCTTTGAACTCAAAGGCTTAACTCCACCAGATTTTTGTACACTCAAGAATTTCTTCGCTTTTGAAGAGTGTTCAACCTTGTCGTGAGGTGGCAACAAAACATCCTTTGGTACAACCTTTACAACTTTCCCCATATTCCACCAGTTACGTCCATCAACACGCACAGCATTACCGCATACTTTGTCAACCTTCAATGTTTCGGAAAACTTAGTCACCTTTCTTGACAAACACAGGCAATTTGACCCACACCCAATCACCAACAGTGAATTGCAAATCCTTCACACTCCTTTTCTTGTCATAATATGTTTTTTGTTTTTTCTTGAGCTTTTCTCATACTCGAACGAACCTTTGAATAGATGTGTTCCTTACACGTAGAATCCTTGAAACATTTGGACAACCAAGCTAGTCTAAATAGAGTGGCAGGCTTCCTCCCTCTAAGTGCATCAAACGGAGATACCCCCGTGCTAGTGTGGGGTGTTGTTCTGTAGAACCAGAGCATACTCTTTACAGCGGTATCAACCACACACCCATTAGCTAACGCCCACTGGATACATTCACCAATCACTCTATTAAAGCGTTCAACCAAACCATTTGTTTGCGGTCGATAGAGAGAACTCCTCAAATGTTTGATAGCACACTCACTCAGAAAATTTTCAACTTCACTAGATACAAATTGGACCCCATTATCAGACACAAGTTCCTTGGGAAATCCTTCCTCCAAAAATACATCTTTTAGAAACGATACAACTGACGTGGAATCTGCATGACTCACGTACTTCACATGAGGCCACTTGGAAAAGTAATCAATTACAACATAAGCATACCGTAATTTAGGTGGAAGAGAATTGAACGGTCCCAACAAATCGATACCTATCTTTTCCCATGGACCTGCCGGACATTCTATTGGCCTTAGCGGAGAAGTTGACGTTTTGCGTTATCAGTGCGGCCACCAATAGCATTCTCTCACCCTCTTTTTAGTAAGAGTAGCACCCAAATGACCTTCATGTGCTTTTTCCAGAATCTTGGATCTTATAACATCAGGAGGCACAATTTTATCATTTCTCAACAGTACACCATCTTCAACTGACAGTTCGTCAGACACCTTGAAAAAAGGTTGAGCACTCTGATTAGTATGCACAGAGTCCAAGGGTTCCCCTTAGAGGTAAGATAGTGGCAAAAATAGATAATACTAATGCTCTATTTTGTGGTAGTGTTGTCGAGCAGTAGGCTTATCCAAGGAGTAGTGTTAAGCATTTGTTGTACATACACATAGACAATAAATGAGGTACACACACTCAGAGACAAATCCAGCCAATAGGTTTTGTTATAGAAAAATATATTTTCTTAGTTTATTTTAAGAACCACAGGTTCAAATTTAACATGTAATATCTCATTCGAAAGGTATTGCAGGTAAGTACTTTAGGAACTTCAAATCATCAAAATTGCATGTATACTTTTCAAGTTATTCACAAATAGCTGTTTTAAAAGTGGACACTTAGTGCAATTTTCACAGTTCCTGGGGGAGGTAAGTTTTTGTTAGTTTTACCAGGTAAGTAAGACACTTACAGGGTTCAGTTCTTGGTCCAAGGTAGCCCACCGTTGGGGGTTCAGAGCAACCCCAAAGTCACCACACCAGCAGCTCAGGGCCGGTCAGGTGCAGAGTTCAAAGTGGTGCCCAAAACACATAGGCTAGAATGAAGAGAAGGGGTGCCCCGGTTCCGGTCTGCTTGCAGGTAAGTACCCGCGTCTTCGGAGGGCAGACCAGGGGGGTTTTGTAGGGCACCGGGGGGGACACAAGCCCACACAGAAATTTCACCCTCAGCAGCGCGGGGGCGGCCGGGTGCAGTGTAGAAACAAGCGTCGGGTTCGCAATGTTAGTCTATGAGAGATCTCGGGATCTCTTCAGCGCTGCAGGCAGGCAAGGGGGGGGTTCCTCTGATTCAAACTTTTTTCATGTGGCCACCCATCCTCAACGTACGTCAAAACTTTAGAGAGTACAGGATCATTTGTTGACACTTCTTTCCACTGCATTTCGGAAAACGACCCAGTACGTTCTAATTCGACGGCAGCAATGAAACAGTTTTCATCCTGAATGTCCACTTCCTCGCCAGTGTCTTCAGAAACAAGATACCTGGAGAGGTAATCTGCTCTCACATTCTTTCCCCCAGAAATGTGTACCACAGAAAAATCAAATAGTAACAACCTGGCCGCAAATCTTGCAATTCTTGGTGCGCTACTTTTAACATTAGTACCATTTAAAATAGAAACTTATGGCTTATGGTCTGTCTGGAGAAAAAAATGTCTTCCCCATAGATATGATTTCAATTTCTCTATACCCCACCAACATGCTAATAATTCTTTTTCAATTACAGAATAATGTACTTCATTAGGTCTGAGCACTCTTGACGCGAACCCAATGGTATTCTCCTGTTTCCCATTGATCTATGTCAAAACAGCTCCAACACCGAACTTGATGGCATCCAAAGTCAAACAACACTTCAAGTTATGGTCATAAGATTGTAATACATTAGCACTACTTGTCTACCTCTGCTTACTACTGTCAAACGCTTCCGCACACTCAGCATCCCACACAAACTCTGTTTTTGTTCTCAGCAGATTAGAAATGGGTCTGACTAGGGTTGCAAAATTTTCATTAAACCTGGAATACAACTCGCAAAGTCCCAAGAATGATTTGACATCAACTTTGTCCTGAGGTGCAGTTGCTCCTACAATCGCTTCTACAAGACCTGGTCTGGGATAAACACCATCTGCTGTCATGACGTGCCCCAGATACTCTACAGACGTTTGGAGGAACTGAAATTTTTCTCTTTTCAATACAACACCAGCACTATCAAACTTACTCAAGACTTGCTTCAAAATCGCATCATGTTCATATCGATCACCTGCATGAATCAACACGTCATCCTGAAATATACACACTTTATCTATGCCTTTAAGAAGTGTAGACATTATTCTCTGAAATACTGACGCTGCTGACGCCAGTCCGAAAGGCATATGACAATATTGGTACGTTCCCCACGGGGAAACAAAGGCAGTGAAGTGCCGAGAATCATGTGTCAATTCTACTTGGTGATAAGCAGTGGCCAAATCAAGTTTAGTAAAAAGGTTTGCTCCATTAATACAAGAAAGAATCTCACCAATCTTTGGCAGTGGGTGGGAGTCCACCCAAATCTCTCTGTTGAGTGCCCTCAAGTCGACACATAATCTCAGTTCCCCATTTTTTCTTTGCCACCACCAAAGGAGATACCCATAACGAAGAATCAACAGGTTCAATGATTCCCTTCATTCGTAAACTTTACAATTCTTTTTCCAGCTCATCCATGACACTATATGGTACCCCTCTCAATTTATGTTTAATAGGAATGGCATTGTCCTTGACCTTAATTTTGTGTGTAAAGCCTCTTATTTTACCTAATTCACCCGAAAAAACCCTGGGAAACTCATTAAGCAAATTCTCTATTCGGAGGAATCTCTTATGACTGTTACCTGATCACCTGTACCTGGACGCAAGACCATTCCAAACAACCCTTGGTGAAACTACCCTAAAATGTTCAATCCTTTTACAGCCACATAGACCTTCCCAAAAATGCGTTGTCCCTTGAAAACCAAAACCTCTTCAAAGAAACCAACTAAATCAATCCTCCTTCCCTCATACGAAATCAGAATCCTGTCTGGTGGGTTCAATTTTCATGTGCCCCAATTTAGTTCAAATAGCTCCTGATTAATCATAGTGATTCCGGCGCCCGAATCAGCCAACAACTTTAAATGTTTGTCACCTACTTGAACTAAAATGTACGGATCAATGCAGTGATCGGGATTACCAGTTATTATGTCATGGTCTCCCACAGCCAGAATAATTTCTTGCATTTCACTCATCAACTCAACCATCCTGTCATCACTATCATCAATCACAGCATTAACCTTAGTGTTACCACTTTTGTTACTTTAACACACATTTGCAAAATGACCTGTTTTGCCGCATAATCTGCACTTCACTTTTATATGTGATGGATAGCCACACCTAAAACATATGTTAGTCTGCTTGAAAAAACTATTGCATTTGGCCGCCTCTCCTTTGTTGTGCGAAAGAACATTCATCTTGCGTCTGTCGTCAGGTCTCTGAACTACATTCACTTGTTCCGCCTGTGCAAGTTCCAATTCTTTGGCTGATTTAATTTCAGTTTCAATGATTTTAGCGATTCTGATGGAATCTGACAAAGATGGATCTCCTAAGGACAACAACTTTTGCTTGATAGATTTATCCGAACAGTGACATATGAATTGGTCACGTATTAACTGATCAGTAAATGTATCAAAATGACAATCTGAAGCAAGTTTCCTCAATGCAGATATGTAGGTATTGACATCTTCTCCACTTGTTTGTTCCCTCCTAAAAAACTTATGTCTTGCTATAACCAAACTTGGTGAAGCATCAAATCTGTTGGCCAATTTTTTAAGAGCTTCATCAAATTCGTTGAGTTCCTCGCCTTCTTCCACCTGAATATCTGGTAAATGTTTAAACACCGACCTTCCCTCGAAACCTAATGACTGCAGCAACAAACATTTTTTCCTTTCAGGTCTGAACCTTGACGCTCCGATAGCATCCATATACGTTTCAAAAGCATCATACCATTGCTTCCATGGTATAGCTGGCTCTCCAGGTGTTTCCAAGAATGGTGGCGGAGGGTTGACCGACTGCATGACTGGTTTTTGTGGAAAGAAAGTCACTTGGGACCATATAAAAACAAAATCAAACGTTTTTACCAATTCACTAACTTCACCACAAATTTCAGCTTGAAAAAACCCTAGAATCCTTGGTTAGAATTGCCGTTTAAAGATGGCCGCCACGTTTCCATAGGAATGGGGACTTCCTGTACATACACCTTCTGACTCGAGGTTCATGGTAGGAAAAGCTGGCAGTAATGAGAAACCCTCACCGTAATTACAGCTGTCCAGAAGGTCCTCAATGATATGAGACGAGGAAAAGTGCAAGCACGAGTGGGCCTCAAAATAACAGCCTGGGGTGATTCAGTTCCACAGCTCTTCGCCACTTAAGGTAAGCTGGGACCAAAATATCCAGACGCACGTTCGGTGAAGATTTAGCGTTTATTTGATAATAGGTAATATTTCAGTGAAATCACCCCAGAGCGCAGCTGAGACGGCCCTCGGTGTCGCAGATCCCAACTGCGTCCGGCCATTGCCTTCCTCCGAATGTTCAGTGTTCCTTGCGCTCACAACGTGGAAAGGAACCCACAACAGCGAAGGACGGCCTCGTGCGAGCGTCTCGGCTGCGCGTGCGATACCGTGGAACAGCTGACCGGCATGCGCATCGGTTTCTGCGTTTATCTAAGCCACTACAAACTCCTATCTTATGCTGATGATACACAGACTGTCTGATTTCAGTTTATGCCTAGCTGGGCTTGCATGATGTATGGGGAATAACTGTCTGAAACTCAATGACAGCAAGATTGAGGTTCTAGTGGCGGGAAACAAGTGTCACTTCTGGGGCCTCCATTGGTAGTCGGATGATCTTGGTCCTCTCCCAAATCCTAAGCAGGTTGAGAAGGATCTTGGACTATGGCTAGATCAAAAGCTTACCATGGACTATCAAATAAATAAGGTGGCCTCTAGGTGCTTTGGTCTACTCAGATGCCTTTGGAAAATCGTATGTCTCCTGTCCAAATCTACTCAAAGAACGACTGTTCAGGCCTTGATCATTTCTCCACTAGACTATGCTTATATAGTATATTGGAAGGGTGCTAAATCCACAATGAAAAGGGTCCACACCATTCAAAACATGCAACTCACCCTTTGTGCCATATTCCAAAACATTTTTCTGTTTTTTCTCACCTTCAGAATCTTCACAGGCTCACTTTAGACAAGCATATTAAGTTAAAAGCTCTGTTGTACATGCACAAAGCCATGACTCATTCAGGACCTAGGTTCTTAAGGATGCTTGTCCTTCTATACTCCCCCAACCTCTCTCATGGGCAGTCATTGTTTGGCACTGATTCCCTAAGTCCAATTGGCTAGACAAACTCATTTGCTCCACTGGGACCCAAAAAGAGAAATTCTCTTCCATCTGTGTTTGAAAAGTTTGAAAGTTATTGAAAACAAACATGTCTTTTTTAAGCACCTTCTGTATTCCTCAGCTGTTATGCTAGCACTGGGAACCTCTGTGGCTGAGGGATTGGGTGGAATGGGTCCTGAACTTTATAAATCTTGCTAACATATTTATTTTGCATGTTATAATGTAAGCTACTTTTACTTGCACTGACGTGTATTGCAGTATGCAGTTCAGCAATGATCATGATCATTAGAATGTGTGTGCATGATTATTACTTGCAAATAGTACTGCTCCATTGCTTGCTAGAGTTAGCCATAGCTGACTGTGAACATTTCTTTTTTTAAGAATGTTAGTTGAAAGACCGAGAGTGGCTGCTGCTCCCAGAGGACAACTCTGTTGTCCACTTCGTATTCTTCTGCTGTACTTTGTATTCAAGAGCTACCTGAATGCACAAGATTTTTCACCCAACCCCCTGCAAAATGTACTTGGACCTCTGTGCATACGTCCTTACAGGCCATGCAAGAAAAATACTTTCCTAGACTCCTCTCTGAAGAGAGAAAGCCTGGCTCAGACTGAAATCAAAACTTCAGTGGATGCACTGGCTTCGACTATCAGGGGATGTTTGCCTCACTCTCTGAATTTGGGCATATAGGCTGGGATTTTCCTCTGTCCTTTGGAACAAATGCTTAGACCTGTGCCTGCATGAACCAAGCTGCTGTTTTTGACTTCATTGTGTTTAGCTGGGAAATGCCTGCTTTCTCTTGGTGTGGCAGTAAACAAATCTATCCAACGGGCCACTGCCTACGCTTAAAAAATGAAAAGAAAACTTTTCATTTTTCATTTTTAAACGCATCCCATTTTCCTTTAAGGAAAACAGGCTGCATTTAAACAAAAAAAAGATTGCTTTATTGAAAAGCAATCATAGACATGGTGGTCTGCTGAGCCCTGCATACCACCATCCCTGTGATTGTAGCCATTCGCAATGGCTCGCAATTTGCGACCTACCTCATAAATATTAATGAGGTAGTCCATTTGCGAGCCCTTGCGAATCTCAGTATGAAACTCCTGGGGCCAGATGTATCATTCTTCACAATAGCGATTACCTAATTGCGATTTTTAGCAAATTACATTTAAGTAATCGCTATTGGAATGTATGAAACTCCAGGAAACCCCTTGGGCACCCCTTCCTCTTTGCAAATGAGTTACCACCAATTTGAAATTGGTGGGAGCTGTGATTGTTTTGCGACCGCATTCACGGTCACAAAACAATCATACACACCTCTGCGATTCGGTATTAGGAAGGGACGCCCTTGACACGCCCCGTCCTAATACCGAATCGGTACGTAGTTGCAAATCCAATATGCGAATACCGAATCGCAAATTGGACTTTTTACATACCAAAATGCATTTTTGCGATCGCAAACGGCCCGTTGGCCCGTTTGCAATCACAGAAATGTTTGATACATCTGGCCCCTGGAGTTTCATACATTCTGATAGCGATTACTTAATTGCGATTCTCTAAAAATCGGATTTCTTGATTATTATGTTCTTCATTATCCTCAAATGGTCCAAGTGGGTAAGCAGGGGAAACATCTTTATTACTCTAAGCACATTGGATGAGGCACATAATCAGGTTAATCTGCACATATAACATGATTATGATCAGAATGATTGTAATCACAATTTCAAAAATCTTAATTTCCCAATTCTCAAGTATCCCTGATAACCAAGACCATATGTAATTTGAGTTTAAATCAAAACAGTTTAGAATGTGTTATTTGTTCATGCTATGCTTAATATGACCTGTCTATTTGTGTATACGAAATGCGGTATTATGGAGGTGTCTACTAATACAAACACCCTCTTCTCCCCTTTTGGCTACCAGGAGGTAATCTAAGACATTCCGGTATGAAAGAGCATAGTCTTCTGGACATCTAAATGATCAGTTATCAAACCTAATGAAATGACCATGGCTTTGGCTGCTTTTTTAATTATTTCTCATTGCCTGCTTTATGCGATAGTTGGAAAGCATGATGAAGAAGAGTCTGTTTCGACATTACCACTACCTATAGAGATGGTGAACCTCAGAATGTCTGATAGCAGAAAAGCCATAGCCAGTGTAGCAGACCTCATCCACTTTTGAGGCAGCTAGGGATAAAATTTCAGACAACAGATAGCTCTTTTAGGGCTTTCTACTGTGTCCATCCCACCCAGCCACCAAGACCAACAGCCTTTTTAGTCTTTTCGTAGCCATGGATTAAGTTCCCACAAACCAGGTGGGACTACAAGCCAAACACCGTGACAGTCCAACCCTCCTGCCTGCCACCACCCCTGGCCCCTTTAGTTTGCCCTCATACCAACGCAGAGCTGTTCTGGACACAGTGAAGTCTCCCGAATGATGAGTCCTGGATATTCAGACAATGATTCTGATGTGTCAGTCTCTATCCTGGATATTGGTGAGAATAACTCTGAGGCTGTTGGGCATCAAGGCTTCCTGCATCCTGCTGGTAACACATGCCCTTTAGCATATGCAGGCTCTGCAGAGAGACCTGACGACCCAGTGGCACAGCATCAGGGGAATCTCTCCGACATGGTCCAGATCTTGGCGGGAACTTTAAAAGACCTAAAGTGGTGGTTGATGAACCGCAATAGAGTCAGCTGGAGATGCCCCTCCCTTTCCCATTCAGAGATGACTGTAGCGACAAATGCATCACTCGTGGCCTGGGGTGACAATCTGGGAGTGATGGAGATCAGAGGGCTTTCTCTCTAGTGGAGTCTCAGCGCCATATCAACGTGCTGGAGCTGTGGACAATCCAGCTGGCATTAAAAGCCTTTCATCTTTCGATCAAGGGGAGGCTAGTTCAAGGTGTTCACAGATAATACCACTGCCATGTGGTACTGCAACAAACAGGACGGGGTGGGGTGGGATCATGGACCCTGTGTCAAGAGGCCCTGCGTCTCTGGGAATGGCTGGAACATCAGGGAATTTCTCTGTTGGTTCAACATCTGGCAGGCTCTTTGAACGCAAGAGCAGACAAATTCATCCATCAACGCTTAGCAGATCACGAATGGTGTCTAGATTCGGAGGTGGTGCAAGGTCTCTTCCAGGACTGGGGAGAACCTTGGTTAGATCTGTTCATCGCCTCCAAGAACGTGCAATGTGAGCAGTCCTGCACCCTGGAGTTTCATCTCAGTTGGAGCTCAGACCTCCTGTATGCCTTTCTACCGATACCACTCATGCCTACAGTTCTCAAGAAGATCAGGAATGACCGGGCCCAAGTCTTTCTTGTGGCTCCGGATTGGGCATGGAGAGTTTCATATCCAGAACTCCTGAGCAAGAATATTGGTCCTCCAATCACGCTGTCCCTTTGGGAGAATCTTCTGTCGCAGCAGGAGAGCAAGGTCTGGAAGCCAAACCTGTGCACCCTCCACTTTCATCAGTGAAGATTGAGCGGCAGCAATTGACAGCTTTCGACCTGGCCTTCCCCCGTTCCTCATGTGCGTGCACTATGAGCCACTGCACAACTGTTCACTCCGATTACTGACCAGAAAAACAGCTTTTCTGGTGACAACAAAATTGGCCAGGAAGGTCAGTAAACTCCAAGCACTCTCTATTTACTTTCCCCACACAACATTCTATCAGGCAGTAATGTGGGTGTCTTTGTCCACAATCACCCAGCACTATATCCTGGAGGGTCCGTTGTGTGGGCATTTTGCTCCTTCAGTCCTCCAGGACTTTGTGGTCTGGTCTGTTTGCAGTTCCATCACCGGGGCGGTATTGCTTGGGTACCTATTGTAAGGCAAGGAGTATGCAGCTAGAAGTCTCTATCAGATGAACAAGTTCCTTACCTTTGGTAACGTCTTATCTGGTAGAGACTCTATCTGGCTGCAGATTCCTGACAAAACCTTCTATACTCCCTCCTCTGCGAATGGATCTCTACACAGGGTTACCCTTCTGAGGCCGTTGTTATGTACACCACTTCTTCAGTATTCTTCGTAGGTCTGCATTTCTGGTGTGGAAAGGTTGCAAAAAGAAACTGATGCCAATGCGCTGGGGTGGTGCCTATGTACATACCACACACATCTTTCTGGTGCGGCAGATGTCTAGTCGAATGAGCAAACTACTAGGGAGCAGGGGTAAGGCTCAAGGATTTCTGATCCAGTGTGATACCTGGGGATAATTCTAAGGTAAGGAATCTGCGAATATATAGAATCTCGACCAGATAGGTGTTACCGAAGGTAAGTAACTTGTGTCTCAGGTGGCATGGCATCTCTGACCGAGCAGCCCAGCCTGGGCCTTGATTCATTTCCTAAAGCAAGCAATGATAAGTAGTTGTCTCGCTACCACTGAAGCAGTGGATCCACATTGCCAGATCACAGCACTTAATGGCTGTGATAATGAGCAGGACTTGATTGGTGCAGTTGAATCTGAGAACAGAAACTGTAGACAATATGCTTTCTGCAGTGTTGTAAAACAGCAGCCTCACTCAATTGTAAGTCCGCAGAGCATCAGGCAATTTTATTTGGGTCTCAGAACATAACTTGTTTGGATAGCATTATTTAATTTCTCTTTGTCTACTGACCGTGTTCAATAATTTTCTCAGCCAGGATCCAGGCGTGGTTTTCCACCATGAGTTCAGCAATTAGAGCAGACCAAACATTGGGCAGTCGGCTGCTTTCAACAACTTAATATTTAGTGCATACATCATAACCTGGAACTAGGATACAGTTATCATTTCTAAGGCATGAGCCATCAATAAAGTACAACAATTCACAGTTTGGTTTGGTAAAGTCAATTCAGTTAATGGGGGTTTAGTACTATGTACAGTTACAGTCAGGCAACCTCAGCGGTTCTCCCTCTTCATAGGGTGGTATCAAAGATGCGGAATTCAAAATGGGGAAATGGACAAAAGTATTAAAATAATTGTGCAGAAACAGTACCACGTTCCCAGACAATCTGGCAGTGAAGAGAGTTTGCATTTTGGTAGAGAGTAGAAAAGCAATCAAAGTAGAGCTCAGTACAAGGGTTTTAGAGGCTTCATTACGTGAGTAGCAGTGGCTTCAGAGTGGAGACATGATGGGAGTCCAAACCTGAATCCAAAGGTGAGGAATAATAAGCCTCATTATTTTTCTGGTCCCCATGGTCTTTTACCAGCACCCAAGGGTAAAGACATTGTGTTTGTGTCAATACAGAGTAAAATGTTTAGCATAATCAATGAGCCCCAAAGCAGGTGCAGGAGTCATTACTTATTTTATTTTTTTACAATTCTTTTTGTACATTAATTTGTGCAACAATACCAAGACTTTTTAAAAAATATGTATTTTACTTTTTTCAGAAAACAAACTCATACGTGTAACATGCCGGCAGCATATTTTGAGCCAGTAACTTGATACACGGTTTGAAACCACAGCTTATGCCTTCAGCTCACATACACATACATAGCAGAGTTCCCATATGTTCTATGTGTTTTGTGCTTGTATGCCACCAAACAATCTACATATATCAAGTGGCCTCCTTCTAAAATCAGTCTCTAGTACAACTCCAGGGTTTTGCTCTAGGCTAATACTTTCACCTGTCAGTTACTCCTACTCTTGTGGCCTGCTGACTCGTCTCTGAACACTGTGAGTCAGATTCTGCTGGTGTGGGGATCAACAGATTTTGCAGCATTTCAGCTCATAACATACAGTCCTTATCCACTCTTCCATCCATCCTCAACTCCGTCATTCATCGTTCTTCTGCCAGTGCCCATTCAGACATACCCCTAGTCCAATTCTGTGTGAAGTGACCAGTATTTAACAACTGTGAGGAAATGGGGTGTATTATATGAGCTGCTTGTGCAACATCACCATGCAATGCACGTATCAACCCATTTAAAACCATTATGATTTGTTTGTCAAATCTTCAGCCCAACCCTGGGTAGCTGTGGCTCTGAGCAGCAAGGCTTACATAAAGGAACACGTGTAAAACATTAAAACAGCCCCAAACAATTAAAGAAGAAATTGACAAGGGGTTCAGAGCTGTACAATGTACAAGGTATGATAAATCAAAGCTTTTCACTCAACTGTGAACAAGCACTGTCAAATTCAATGAATTTGGCACTTAGAAAATGTTTCACTAAAAAGTTTGGACTAGCTGTAATGCAGTCACTTGGAGTCAATTTAAGGACCAACTCCAATGGGGAACCAGTGGGGGGAACAGCAAGGTCCTCAGAAACAGTTACCTCAGCAGGTGAAGTAGTTTTCAGTCAGTTCCAGGCACTTTTATCCTTTGCAGAACTTTCCTATTTAAGTGGCCCTGATGCAGGGCATTAAGGAGGCTGAAGATGCTCAAAGGAATCTGTGAATGCCATGTGGTTAATGAGGTCTTGCTAGGCCTACTACTTGGTCCACGGAGGGGGTGAGGTGATCCTATTCACAGGGTCGATGTCCCTCAGAGCCCTGTGGGTGCTGGAAGATGCCCAGTGGCCTAGTATCGTGCTCACAGGCCAATCCTTCCGGACTTGTCACCTGGAGGTTCCAGCAGAACTTTCACTGCATTCCTGTGCTCAGTGAACTCTGTTGCAACTTTTTGTGTCAGGTCCTGATCCCTGGTGCTGAACGGTGGTGGTTGGCGGCTGGTTGAAGACTTTGGGCCATCCGCATGCACAGCAGGCTTCTTCAGCTGTTCCCTGTGCTGTGAACAGTAGGCTAGTTGGCTGGCCATTGGAGTCCCTTCGCTTTGCCTGGGCTCTGGAGGTTGGGCACAAGCAAACCTCAAATTAACCTGCACTCAACCCTCTACTAGCTTGGCACAGTGCAGTCTATCTTAACTTAGAGTCAATGTATAAAGTATTGATGTAGCACTTCAGACAGTAATAAAGTAAAAACACAAGAAATACCCCACATCAATTTAGAAAAATAGAGAACAATGTATTAAATATTTAAGTGAAAATAGCTCTGAAAAGCCCAGAGCATCACTCGCAGTTATCAGGTAGTTCGAGACTGGAAGAAAGTCACAATTTAAGGCTGACAGCAATGGAGCATCATAACCTTCTCAGTCTTGGCACAAGAGTTCCATTCATAGTGCAAGTGGCCATGAGGATTTTTAGAAATGGGGTCTCTGGTTGGCAGTCAGTTTGCACTCTGTCCAAGCAGGAACACTCACTCTAGTTAGGGCAATGGAGAAACACACTTAGATAACCCCTGCTTACCCCCTTGGTAGCTTGGCACAAACAGTCAGGCTTGTCTCAGAACCAATGTATAAAGTATTTGTACCAGCACACACAGTAATACAGTGAAAACACTTCAAAATGGGCACCACACCGGTTTAGAAAAATATGTAATATTTATCTGAATCAAACAAGACCATAACAACAAAAATCCAACATCCACAAGTCAAGATATGAATTTTTAAAAGAATAAGAGTCTTACTCCATAGAAAACAATGGAAGCGTTGATTTTACACAAAGTACCTGGTTTGCATAAAAAATGAAGCAGCACGAACACGTGTGCATCGTAAAAGTCAGTAATGAGTCCTTACACACAAGTGAGGCCATGCGTTGTTTCTTCTCTGGTCGGGTAGGTGATGTCGTTTTTCTCCATCGCAAGAGAGTGATGCGTCGATTTCCGGGCAGGGCACCTCAGATCCGCGTCGATTCACTGGACTTTGAAGCCCAGGAAAGATACATGAGAAATCCAGTTGCACAGTATTTGAAAACTACGCTGCGTGGGTTTTACGTCATTATCAGCAGCCACAAGTGGGTGTTGCATCGTTTCTCCAGCCGTGATGCCTCGATCTCCCAGCCGCGATGCAGGAGGAGCATCGATTTTAGCCGCCAACCTGGTGGTGTGTTGTTTATCAGCCTTGTTGCAGATGGTGCATCAAAAATTTCCCCGCACGGTGTTCTGTGCGTGGATTTCAGCTCATGTTCTGCCAACTTCACCTTTCAAGGGCCTAGGGACTGGATAGGGCGGGCAGTAGTCTCAGTAGAAAGTCCAGGTGCTGGAAGGGGAAGTCTTTGATGGCACTGAGACTTCAAAACAGGAGGCAAGCTCAGTCCAAGCCCTTAGGTATTCTTCTCAAGCAGGAATGCACAACAAAGTCCATTCTTTGTCCCCTTTCACAGACAGGAGCAGCAACTGCAGGCTAGCCCAATAAAGCACAGTCACAGGCAGGGGCAGCACTTCTCCTCAGCTCTTCTCCTTAGCAGAGGTTCCCCCTGGTTCCAGAAGAGATCTTGAGTCTTTGGTTTTGTGTCCAATACTTATAACACTTTCTGACTTTGAAGTAGGCAAACTTCAAAGGTGAGTCTCTGTTGTTTACGGGATCCTGCTTTGCCCAGGCCAGGCCCCAGACACACCAGGGGATTGGAGACTGCATTGTGTGAGGACAGACACAGCCCATTCGGGTGTAAGTGGCCACTCCTCCCTCCACTCAAACTCAGATGGCTCATCAGGATATGCAGGCTATACCGGAGCTCCCTTTGTGTCACTGTCTAAAGGAGATTCTGAAACAGCCCACTTGTCAGTCTGACCCAGACAGGGAATCCACAAACAGGCAGAGTCACAGAATGGTTAAAGCAAGAAAATGCCTACTTTCTAAAAGTGGCATTTTCAAACTAACAATCTAAAAAGCAATTTCACTAACAGATGTATTTTTATATTGTGAGTTTAGAGACCCCAAACTCACAGTTCTTTCTGCTCTCAAAGGGAAACTGCACTTTCAGGATATTTAAAGGCAGCCCCCATGTTAACCTATGGGAGAGACAGGCCTTGCAACAGTGAAAACTGAATTTGGCAGTATTATACTGTTAGGACATGTAAAACACATCTGATAGAGACTTGTAGTTGCAGATTCCTTAACTTAAAATTTCCCCAGGCATCAGACCGGATCTGGGGATTTGTTTCTTCCAGCAGTACCCTTGTGCACTGTAATGTGGCATCACTCGACTCCGCATCCGTCGTTGGCGTTGTGGTGGCCGTGATGAAGTCGGGGTCGATTATAGGTGCTGCCTCAGTGTGGTGACATCAGTTTTTTTCTTTCTGCGCCACATGCTGATCGGGAAAAGAGCTACCCTGGTCACTTTTTGACTGGTTTAAAATTTTATGGTGACTTTTGGTGCATCTAGGATATCCGGGTGCAAGCCTTGTGAGGATTGTCACTGAATGATGTCATTAACGTATCCACATCGGTTCTGTTTGTGGTGTCTGGAGCGCGACCACGACCCGAAGCCATTTCTCCGGGTGTCGGGCCATGCACCCGAAGGCTTTGAGGGATCAGTCCCTAAAGCTCATAGCGGTCCGGTGCTCGACTCCGCATCGTTCCCGGTCTTGCTCGAGGGGAAGGTCTTGAGACCAGCCGCAAACTCATCTCCACTCATCGTCCTCCAAATCATCCGGACATTCGGGTAAGAAGAAGAAGTCGAGGAAGGCTTGGTATTCTTCAACTTCACCCCATAGCTCAGATGACATGATGCGGAAAAAGCATTGACGCTCTAGGCCCCCGTCCGCAGAGCCTGTTACCAGGTCTGCTCCACGCCTCCCCGAATTTCCGGGAGCAGGAGCGAACACTGCCCAACTAAAAAAAAATTATGAGGCATCCCGCCTCATATTTGGGCAGTCCTACCCCTCTGCTGCGCCTTCGGGACCTGAGGGCTTGGAAGGGGGCCCTTCGGGTTCTGCTCCAGCAACTCCGGCACTGCCCACAGAAGGTACCTCTGGATCTGCATCCGGATCTGCATTGCCACCGGTTGTACCACTGAGACCTTCCCCAGCGCTGGCAAAGTCGTCGACCCTCCCGATGTCGGTTGGGCCCATAATTGACATCGACCCGGAGCTGGAGCGGCATCAGTCGATGCTGATTCCAACTTTGATGGGATCTAGCCACCCCAGGTCGGATTCAGACCCTTTTCAGGTTGAGCATAGCAGCACAGAAGCACTGCTTTTCCGATGTTTTGGTATCTATCTAGGCTTTTAACCATGCCCACCTCACACAAATCACTAGCACTCGTTCATGGGCTTGCCTTTCAAAAATCCTTTCTTTTCCTTGGTAAATGCTTTATGTTTGCCCCTCGTTAGGGCGGTTTAGTTACCACCTTGGACATCGACCCTGTTACATGGCTAATTGAACTTTTGCTGATATGTTTGACTGCAAACTTTTTTCCTTTTGTGTCCTTCACGCTGATGCTCCTGGTGGCCGTCGGCTCGCCTACATGAAACTGTATTACTTTCATTTTTTTATTAGTAGTTTACTGATCATGTCTTTGTTGTGTGTTGTACTTATATCTCTTTTATGCCCTTTCTTCCTCTAACAACAGCCTCAGTTTTAAGGGCACAGGCGATCAGCCTGTGTTTTTTTAATATTTCATTTTGAGCAGCTCATGTTTTTGTTTTTCACTAAGGGGGTACTACGGTACTGCTTAGAAACGGCGCACAAACCAAAATCCTCCCCAGTTATCAGGAGCGAAGGGGCTGAGCTGGCCCCTGGTTTCAGTTGGTTTCAGAAACACCTCCGAAGGGGAAAAGAGCTTTAACAAAAACAATCCCCATCTGTCCTTCCAGTGAAGTTTCCGCTGCTTGCCAGCAACCTGTAAATATCGCCTTTCGTGTGAGCTTGTTACATTAGTTGCTAGTTCTGATCTGCCTATTTCATGTTCCTCGCATCAGGCACATTAACCTTTTGTGCTACCTTATAATTAGTCCAAGCTTCCTCTAGAGAAAACTACGTTCTTTCTCCAGAAATAACATTAATCACCAGAATTATTTTAACATTTGAAGATTGAATGCAGTCTTTGATCTGCCTACAACGCGTTCTTTGCAGCAGCCACATTAACCCTGTGCACTCCCTTATAATAATTCCAAGCTTCATCTCCTGCTTACAGCGCTGCATTTAGTATGAACAAAAGAGACACTTGGGAAAGTCATAACAAAACCAAAACAAAAGCGCAGCACAAACAACCGAAAATTTGCTTCTTTGCAATTTCAATTAGCCTGCTTTAGTATTCAGTACTAAAAGTATATGCTGCAGTTATTAGCGTGCGGTGTAAAGTGACCGCTGAACCTAGAAAAAACATACTTTTTGTGGAAGGCAATTGTGGGTCTCGTAAGCTAAAAACATAAAGCTGAAGGCAGACACGCCCCAGAAAGTCATCTTTCACCTTCAGACTAGGGCGAACCTTCTGCATTTGCTGGGGTTCACTATAAAGATGCCAAAGTCACACTTGACTCCCTCTCAGATGCTCCCTTTCATCGGAGCCGGTCTGGACACAGCGCAGTTTCGAGCCTATCCTCCTGATCAGGGAGTCCGGGATATTCGGGCTATGACTCTGATGTTTCAGCCTCTATCCCGGGTTTCATTGAGAATGACTCTGAGGCTGTTGGGCCTCATGGCCTTATGCATCCTATTAGTATCAAATGCCAGATGGCATACGCGGGTTCTGCAGTGGGACCTGAAGTTCCGGTGGGTGCAGCACCAGGGTAATCGGACTGACATGGTCCAGATCTCGGAGGGGAGTGTGAAAGATCTGTTGTGGTAGCTTTTGAATCAGGATTGGGTCAATGGCAGATCCCCCTCCCTTCCCCAACCAGATCTCACAGCCGTGACAGATGAGTCACGTCTGGGATGAGGCTGCCACATGGGAGAGGCGGAGATCAGAGACCTCTGTTCTTTGGCGGAGTCTGGGCTCCTCATCAATCTTTTGAAGATCCGGGCGATTCGGCTTGCATTGAAAGCATTCCTTCCCTCTCTCAAAGGGAAAGTGGTGGAGTTGTTCACCGACAACACCACCGCCATGTGGTACTGCAACAAACAGGGTGGAGTGGGCTCATGGAGCCTTTGTCAAGAGGCTCTTCGCCTTTGGACATGGCTGGAACATAAGGGCATTTCCCTGGTGGTTCAACATCTGGTGGACTCTCTGAAAGCCAGAGCAGACAAACTCAGTCATCAATGCATAGTCAATCACGAATGGCGTCTCCGTCCGGAAGTGGCGCAAGGTCTCTTTCAACAGTGGGGAGAGCCTTGGTTAGATCTGTTCGCCTACACAGAGAATGTGCAATGTCTGCAGTTTTGCGCGTTGAAGTTTCCAAGGCGGTTCTCGCCTTGCAACGGCTTTCCCCTTGAGTTGAGCTTAGGTCTACTGTACGTCTTTCCGCCACTACCACTTTTACCCAACGTTCTCAAGAAGATCAAAAACGACCAGACCCAAGTCATTCTTGTGGGCACAAATAGTTTGGTACCCAGAGCTACTGAGCATGGCCATGGATCCTCCAATCAGACTGCCTCTTCGGGAGGATCTTCTGTCACAGCAGTAGGGAACAGTTCTTCCCCTGAATGTGTCTAGTCTCTGCCTTCTTGCATGGAGATTGAGCGGCGGCAGTTGATGGCTTTTGACCTTCTGCCCGATGTCTGCGATGTTATCTTGGCTGCCTGCGTACCTCCACCAAAACGGTTAATGTCTGTCATTGGCACAAATTTGTGGCATGGTGCATAGACAAATACATTTATCCTCTGTCTTCCCCTCTGTCTGAGGTTCTTTTGTTCATCCTTTCCTTAGCCCGTCAGGGTTCTGCTTTGGGCACTCTTAAAGGCTACTTATCAGCTATCTCAGCTTTCTTAGATTGCCAGATCAACCTTCTCTTTTCAAATCTCCTATTGTAGGTAGATTTCTTAAAGGTCTAACCCACTTGTATCCTCCCACTCCATTCATCATGGCTCATTGGGATCTCAATCTTGTCCTCACTTATTTGATGTATGCTCCTTTTGCGCTGTTACACAATTGTCCCTTGCAACTCCTTACCCTCAAGATTGTCCTCCTGGTGGATATCCCTTCTGCTTGCTGAGTGAGTGAGCTTCAGGCTCTTTCTTCTAAGCCTCCTTTCTTGCCTGTACATCCTGATAAGGTAGTGCTATGCACAAGGGCCTCCTTTCTTCCGAAGGTTGTCACGCCTTTTCATGTAGCCAGTCCACCAGTTTGCCTACTTTTTATGCACCCCCACATCCTTCTCATGAGGAGGAGAGACTCCACCGTCTGGATCCAAGAAGAGTGTGGCGTTCTACCTTAATCGCACTAAAGATTGCCAGGTGGTCGATCAACTCTTTGTTGGGTATGTGGGTGCGAAGAAAGGGAAGGCGGTGCAGAAGCGTACCATCTCACGATGGGTGCTTCTCTGCATCAAAATGTGCTTAGTTTTGGTGAAGAAGCAACCTCCAGAGGGTTTGCGTGCTCATTCAGCCAGAGCAACTGCTGCTACCACAGCGTTAGCACGTGGAGTTCCTGTCCTGGACATCTGTCAGGCAGCAACGTGGGCATCATTGCACACGTTTACTAAACATTACTGCTTGGACAGTCAGGTCTGCAGAGATGGCTACTTTGGTCATTCGGTCCTGCAGGACTTTTTCATTTTGGTTCGCAGCCCACCTCTGAGGATAGCATTGCTTGGGTATCTATTCTAAGGTAAAGAATCTGCAACTGGAAATCTCTATCAGATGAATAAGTTACTTACCTTCGGTAACGATTTATCTGGTAGAGACATATTCTAGTTGCAGATTCCCACATTCCTTACCGACCCACCCATTCTCCCCGCTTGCAGATTGATTTCTAGGGACAGGGATTTCCCTTTAAGGACTTAGCTCTGGTGCACCATTTCGGTGTTCTTCATGGTTCTGTGCTTTGGCGTGGAAAGTTGTGAAAAGAAGCTGACGTCACTGCGGCAGTGCCTATTTTCGACCCCAACGTCATCACGGCGGCCACAACGCCAATGACGGACACGTAGTCGACCAACGTCACCTGACGGCGTGCAAGGGACTAGCTCGAAGAAAAAATCTCTGGATCCAGTCTGACACCTTGGGAAGTTCTATGGTAAAGAATCTGCAACTAGAATATATCTCTACCAGATAAATCGTTACCGAAGATAAGTAACGTGTTCATCAGTACATGTCCCACCTTTAACATACACTTACCCTGCACATGAGGCTACCTAGGACCTACCTTAGGGGTGCCTTACATGTATAAAAAGGGAAGGTTTAGGCCCTGCAAGTGGGTACACTTACCAAGTTGAACTGGCAGTTTAAAACTGTACACACAGACACTGCAGTGGCAGGTCTGAGCCATGTTTACAGGGCTACTAATGTGGGTGGCACAACCAGTGCTGCAGGCCCACTAGTAGCATTCGCTTTACAGGCCCTGGGCATCTCTAGTGCACTTTACTAGGGACTTACTAGTAAATCAAATAAGTCATTCATGGAAAAACCAATTACACATACCCCCTTTTACACAGGAGCACTTGCACTTTAGCACTGATCAGCAGTGGTAAAGTGCCCAGAGGGCCAAAAACAGCAATATCAGAGTCCAGCACACAGTCAAAACATGGGAAGCAGACGCAAAAAAAGACAGGGGAGACCAAGCCAATGATGCCAGGTCTAACAAGGATCGTCATAGACAGTCGTTGGTGTAGCACAAAGAACATGCCTGGCATTGTGGACAATTGTGCCTGTAATTTGACGATCCTATTGTAGTCTTGAGCAGGTTGTCCAGAGCTTCGTAGTGGCCCTCGCCTTGGGTGCTTGCTGCTGTAATGTGAAGAGTTGGGTTGATGGAAGTTCGCATTGATGGGCTGTGTGAGCGACAAGGTTTTGGTAGCAATAGCCCTGTTTGTGGTTAGGAAGGGCCCAAAAACTTCAATTCAGCCTTTCTGAGGCCTCACCAAGGGTCCACAAGCTGAGGTACACCATTTGGAGATGGGGGTCTCATTCCAGCTGGATATGGATGCTGGTTCAGAAGGTTGTGAGCCTGTTATGTCCCAGTGGCTCTGAACAGGAGACAAGCAGGTCCAGCCCTTGGAGTCACTCTGGGAGTCCTGGGTTCAGGTTCAGGTGCAGGCCCAATCACTCTGACTCTGGCATGAGGACAGCGGAGCAGCTGTCCAGCAAGGCAGTAGTCTAGCAGAGCAGCAAGGCAGCAGGCCAGCAGAGAGGCAGTCCTCTCAGCAACACAGCAGTCCTTCTTCCTGGCAGAGTTTCCACAGGTCCAGAAGGGTACTGAAGAGTTGATGTCTGAAGACCAGGGTTTATAGCAGGTGCCTCCTTTGAAGTGGGAAAAGCTCTGAGAGATTTCCCTTTGAAGTGCACATATTCCTGCCTCCTCTACTCTGGCTGAAAACTAACTGCAAGAGGTATGCAGCCTTTTTTTGTATGGTGGCATAATACAGCCTATTCAAGTGTAAGTAGGGCTGTGCCAAGTTCTGCCTTCCCTCCCATCCTTTCAATGATGGCTGATCAATGCTCGCCTCAGCTCTTTATTGTGTGCGACTGTCTAGAAGTAATACACAAAGCCCAACTGTTAGCTACACCCAGGCATGTGACCCAGACACAGGCTGCAGGCACTAAATGGCTAAGGCAGGAACATGCCAACTTTCTAAAAGTGGCATTTTTAAAGCTGTAGTTTGAAATCAGACTTCACCATAAGAGAGGATTTGTTTCATTATCGTTTCAAAGACACCAAACATGAACTGTTTACCTGTTCCCATTTGGAAGCTATCATTTATTGAATGTTTTAAGGTATCTCCAGTGTGATCCTATGGGAGAGGTAGGCCTTGAAGTAGTGAAAAGCAAATGTATGAGTGTTTGTTTACAACCAGGACATGTAAGACTGAAAAGTGCATGTCCTACTTTTTAAATAGACTACACCCTACCAATTGGGCTTTCCAGGGTCTACCATAATGGTGACTTATATGTATTAAACAAGCATTTGTAATGCAGTGGGTCTTGGGTTTGCTCAAGTTCGAGCTATTAGCGTTATAAATTACTAACTGGACTTTTCGTACCACACAAACTGCAAATAAAAAGTACGTCAGTTGACATAAGCAAGCCAATTCAAAGTGCCGCTGTAAGCATAAAGGAGACACACAAAAGGAAAAAGAAGTTCGCTCGCAGTCAAAGTTATCGGCAAACATGCAGTAATCCATGTAACAGTGTCAGTCCCCAAGGCGGTAACAAAACTGCCCCTAGGAGGGACAAACTTAATGCATTTACCAATTAAATGAAAGGATTTTTGAAAGGCAAGCCCATGAATGAGTGATAGTGTTGGGCATGCGGGGGACATGGTTAAAAGCCCAGATACATACCAACATGTCGGAAAAGCAGCGCTTGCGCGCTGCTATGCTTGACCTAAAAAGGAAGATTTGGGGCTGGCAAAGGTTTATTTTGCCAGGTTGAAATGGTGGTTTAAACTGCGCACACAGGCTGTAGTGGCAGACCTGGGGCATGTTTAATGACTACTTAAGTGGGTGGCACAGTCAGTTCTGCAGGCCCATTAGTAGCATCTAATTTACAAGCCCTGGGCGCAGGTAGTGCCGCTTTACTAAAGTCTTACAAGTAAATTAAACTGGCCAATTGGGTATAAACCAGATATCATGTTTTAAGGGGAGAGCACACGCACTTTAGCACTGGTTAGCAGTAACAAGTTCAGAAAACAAGAGGATGAAGGCAAACGTTTGGGAATAGCCCTGCCAAAAGGGACAAGACCAGCACCCAGTAAACGGGCACTGGAAATCTAGGGCACCTGAAGTGGCAACATCTAAAGTTGCACTTTTCCCACCAGTGACATTAAATTTGAAGTAACCATTAAATGCACTAATTATTTCAAAACTTTACAGTATCAACTTTAGCAGTCCCATTCAGAAGTTAGTGAGATGTCAGCCTGTAACTCTGTACTATTAGCCTTTCCTTAGTAAACAAAAAAACAACAAGTTGGGTTTTTACTTCTTGGAAATATGAAAGTACGTTTCACTTTTTAACATGCAGCACCCGTCCTTAGGGCTTCTTAGTCCTACCTTGGGGTGATCTATATATATTAAATAGGGTCGTCTGGACCTTGTCATTACCTTAAATGGCAAAGTCAAGTTAGCAATTTGAAACTGACCTTCCAGTCTGCAGTGGCAGACTAGGAGCTATGTTTTACCTTGTCCAACTCTGGGTGGCACAACAAGTGCTGCGGTCCCTGGAGGACACTCTTAACGTACAGGCCCTGGGTACCACTGGTACCAAATGCTAGGGACTTACAAGTAAGTTAGGCTATGCCAAGTGGGCATAAGTCACATTAACATGCACAGTTGTAAGGGTCAAAGCACATATGAGTCCTGTTTAGCAGGGCTCAGGATGTTTCAGAGCCCTTACTCAGTACCTAGTAGTTGAAGTGCAAGCAAACAAAATAAGGTAGTCTTCAAGCATTGTCCTTCACGCAGGTGCAATAGCAAAATATTAAATGATTAACAAATTGTGACTCCACATATTAAGGTACACATGAACAATTGCATTAATGAACCTAGCGGGTGAATTGCACTTTCTCAGATGCACTGCCTTTTTGAAATAGTGGTGACCTCTTCCATTCCTTACACTTTTTGCAGGAACCCAAACACAACACAAATGTCGTGAGATTTGCATCCTAGGAATAATGAAACTTTGCCCACACGTGATGCCATGAGCATGTGCTGTGTTCCAAAATAGAGATATATGTAAGCTATGCAGTGTACAGTGCAGCGAGAATACATCATTAGAGGACACAATGCAGAGTTTACACAACATCTTTTTATTTTAAATAATTTTAAAGAATGTGTATTTTCCAGCTGAGTAATAGTAAAACATGTAGATCGGTTGTTCAGTTTCTGCTGCACAGAGGTGTAATTGGAATCACCTATGCACTGTGCAGTGCACTCTGACTGAATGTTCAGGTTGATGCTACGTCAACCTTTTTTATGGGACAAGGCCGTGAAGCATGCCTAGTAGGTTAAGAATGATTTGGATGAAGGTGTTCATACTAAAAAGAAACATTTAGTGTTGATACTTTTGTGAGTTATCACTCGTGCCTCCACATGATGGACTTTGGTTCAACGTCGAACTAGTGCAGGCATTCAAATAATTGTAAACAGTACCCAGAAAATGAAATGTTTGCAAGATTTTCATTTGTTCAATCTCTTAAAGTAATTCAGGAACTTGCACATACACATATGCTTGACTTTTATACAAGTAAGACCAGATTTGGTTGCATCAGTTTGAGATGCTGTAATGGTAGTATGATAAAAAGTGGGCAAACTAAATTGAAAAAATAATCATAGTCATCATTTCCAGTTGAACTTAGCATTCCTTGCTCCCAAACCATACCTCCACAGTATGGCATGGATAAACACACCTGGGTGTTAAGGTAGTAACATAATTTTTCAAGAAGCACATACATAGTTTTCTTTGTAAATGATATCATCTTCCTATTTGTTATTTACATATTTCTCCTCAGATTTTGTTTGCCATTAAAGTACATTTTAGGAGCCTTTTGTGTAAGATAACAAACAGGAGTGTTGGAAAAATACATCTCTAAGCTTGCCGTTGTGCTGTGTGAAACCATAGTTTCTGTTGTAAGGTTTTCCCTATCTGGGGCAAGTTATTGGTCCTCCTTCCCTATCCACAGAGGCAAAGTGAAGGCATTGACAGCTGTGGCTGTGCAGTTGTCAGGCATCTCCATCCCATGTAGTTGCATCCATGTATCACATTCTCTTGGCATACAACAAGAGACTTAATATCTTTATAGAACTCATTACTACTGTAGTAAATTATGATGTATTCATATTTTAAATTGATGCCCATGTTTATGCCTCATGCCAGCACATGTTTAGCCTTTAACCTTTGCTTTTTTCAAGCCAAAAGATAAAGGGCCTGATTTAGATTTCGGCAGATGGGACATCTGTCACCATTGTGATGGAGTAACTCGTCCACCAATATCTAAATCAGGCTCTAAGTTTTTATTCATTTATTGTCATCCGGGTAGATCAGCCCTTTATATTCCATACAGTTGTTTTCCAGTCTAAAAAAAAAAAAGTCTTCCTTAAACAAAAGAAATCTTTCAATTAAAACATCAACTCAGTCCGATCCTGTACCTAGTCGTGATGCACCCCCACTTTCCCGGTCCATCGGTGACATCCCAACAGATTGAAGCCTTTAGAGTGGCCATGTTGCAAACCTTTGGACTGAAAGATCCATGGGGACATTTAGTCGGGTTATTGCCAGCAAGTTCACCCTCTGTGCCATCTGTGCCTCCTGATGTCGGGCACAGCTCTAACATCAGAGCTGACTACTAGTCTAGCGCAAAAATGCACACCTGTTCCTTTCACATTGATGCCAGCCCCAGCCACAGACCTACCATCTTCAGAGGGACTGCTTTGGTATGTCTTTTGAAGGTGAGGAATCTGCGATTAAAAGTATCCATTAGAAGGCAAATTTAGTTACCTTTGGTAATGCTCTTCTGGAGGATACTCAGTCTAAGAGCAGGTTAACCACTGCCCCCCATCCTTCCCGTTTTGTGAAATGGTCTCTTTTGCCATCTGAGAAGGTCTCAAATTAGAAATCTGCTCTTTGGTAATTTTGATTATTTTAGGGTTTCTTGTCCAAGGGTGTGGACAGAGTTAAGAAAGAAACTGATTTCGATGCGCAGGTGTGGTGCTTATATGCTGCTCAGTTGTCACTTCTGGGGCAAAATAAAGCAAACACAGAACTGCATGGAACAGTGTATTTGCATGTGGAAGCAATGCTGTTTACATTTTCTGGATTTAAAGGTGAGGAGTGTATGGTTAGGTAGAGTATCCACCAGAAAGTGCGCTACTGAAGGTAAGTAACTTTTTCGTTTGTCTATATATTAATTAGAAATTACAATAATACCCATGTATTAGAGTGTTGTATTTAGTTACCACTGCCTATAATCATGCATCTCAGTTAGTAGAATAATTTCTGTTGCTAGTGTTTCTCTACAAACACAGTTATTTGTTAAACCACCTTCAGTAGACCTTTCAAGGTGGCCAATCTGTTTACATTAACTTCAATATAGTTACCTGAAATGAACTCCACATCTACTGTTATCTTGTATAAACGGTATAATTTTCCAAAGCGTATTATCTCTGACTATACCCCTCAATATTCGTACCTCAGTAGAGGAACATGGTTATCCCATTTGTCAGGCTGTATGGGACACTATCCCATCTGTCAGGTACCAATTCTATTTATACAATATTGGCCACATATATAGTTTGCTATGTCAAAAAGGCCACTCCATGCAAACACTGTATGCAAGTAAATCCTATGGCCCTTACAGGTGATGAGAATGTTTTGTCAAATGACGCCCATGGCATGTATAGAGTATGCAGAGATAAACTCTGTGATTCTGTGATGTTGCAAAACATCCTGTAGGTGACTCTAATGCTATTAACCTAAGTACTCTACAGTATTTGATCTTGGTGGTCTCTTTCCAAGCAGTGGTTCCAATCCAGGGGTCTCTCTAGTTTTGTTTTATACAACATAAAGGTGTGAGCTTCAAAGTATGTTTACTGTTGTCAGGAACCAGATTTTTGGTTTGTTTTTTCATCTCCTATTGATACCAAAAGCAATAATTCAAGATCTAATAACCTTTGTACAAGATGCTAATAGTTACTTAATTATTGGAATGTTCTTTTCTCTCGGTTACTATGTATAGGTGGTTGCCTTGCATTGGAGATGACTGTGGTGTCGTTTCTGGCTCTACCTGGTGATTACTAATGTTTTTTATATTTTTTTTGCTGCCTTCTCCAGTGTCCCCTTGGAAGAAAAAGAGTGGTGAGTAACCAAAATAGTTCCCTCCATTATAGCCCATTGTATAACAATTTCCATGCTACATTTAATGAGTGCTTCATAGACTGCAGGCTCTCTAAATTCACAATGGATGATGCAGCTTCTCTCCCACTCCAGGAGCCCCTTTTACTGCCCCTAGTCTCCTTGTGCTGCCTGGCTGTTTCCATGGGGAACTTTAAACCCTGCTCATCCCTCCCTTCCGCCTGAAGGCGAATTGAAAGTCTAGCCAGGAGTGAATGGACTCTACCTTGGAAAATAATGCTTATGTCACTATAGTGGTTGCATAGAATTCACCAGCTAAACGTTTACTGGGAGTGCATTAAAGGTACCACCAACTGCTATAATTGACCACAACCTGTGGTGGTTAATCTTTCGTCTGTGAACCCTAGACACTCACCATCAGTGGATCTGGTAACCCATGTGGATGGGCACTTGGCTTCAACAGTAGTCCCCCATTAAATGCCGACACCTTTTTGGCCCCCTTCTCTGTCAGTGGTAAGATTCTTGTGTTAGCATGACCCCAGCAAAGTGACACAGTGACATTCGCAGACCCCATCATCTGAGATGGCCCTCACTAGCGTTGTTTACACTGCATGTGGCAACTGCTGAGTATGTTTGTGCATTCACATGTTCATGGATAATCAGTATTCAAGCCCATAGAAATCACAGACAGCCAAGCATAGCAATGAAGCCCCTAGTCAGGACAGCTACAGATCATGAGAGCTAGTTAAATGACAGCTATATTGATGTCTTGAGATGCTCCAAGGCAGTTGTTAGTACAGGCAGTATTTACCAAAGACCTTTTAAGGCAGGTGCAGTCTTTACTAGGTAAAACATACCTGCTTTAGGTGTTTATCGCAACCATTGTGTGTGGCCTGATGCATTTTCATGTGTAGTCCTTTTTGCTGAGTAGAGAGATTATTGCACTTTATCTTTTTAAATAAAAGCACTTGATTCATTAAGAGTTAAGATATGCTTGTTGAGTCCTGAGTTTTTAGTCCACGCCATCTCTTTGGGTAAACTTGAGCTCTCTCTCTGTGTAGCTACCCTGAGGCTTAGGTTTGCTCTGATTGCACAGAGGTTCAGTGATATCAGAGTTAAAAGGCCACAAATTGTACAACTGAAGCTAAGTGTAGCCTGTTAGTCCTTTGCCACTGGCCCCAATCAGTTCCCAGAAAGGGGCTTGATGGCAGGTAATGTAAAGATCAACCCCAGTGCTGCACAGAAGTCTCTGACTATGTGCAAGTACCTGTTATGCACAGCATGCTGCTGGTTTGATAGGCTTGTCTTGAGCAGTGGCTTGATACAGGGGGTCTCCTTAACTTGAAGATTGAATTCCAGGGATAAGTAAAATATTACCTGCACCAATCATCAGTTTCCTTATGGCTAGTTAAGTTAAATTAAGCCCCCTTTCTTGGGGACAGGCTCTTTTAAGTCCTCCCAGCACCTAGGGCCCTGTACTATAAAATTTGATATGCACATGGATTGTTTTACTTTTAAGTAAAACCATGGCAAGTTGGCTTAGAAAAAGCACCAGTGGCATGCAGGTTGGGAGATATGAGGGCTTAAGTATGTATTTGCACCACCTACACATGACTACAATGTATAGGTCCAGAGAAAAGCATTATGACCTGGCTAGGCTGCAATTTAAAACCACTGCAGTAGCAAAGGCAAGTAAAAGTCTTTCTTAGCTAGAAAACCTTATTTTATACATTAGCTAGTCATCTCAAAGTGTGCCCTCTGAGTCTAGAAAGTATAATGCATAAAAGTGGTACATACCAAATATTAAATAAGAGTAATTCCCTACAATAAAATGTTGCTGAATGTCTCTTGTCACAGTTTAGGCCAAGTTATATGCATTATGAACTGTCCCACCTATGAAGAAATATGAATTTTACAACTCAGTCAAGGAAAGTAGTAGAAACTCACTTAAAAGTTATTTTTCACTTTTTATCAAAAATTGTAATTCATTGGCAACCGTAGATTTTTGGTACATATGGTGGAAAAGTCGATTTTGGAAAGTGTGGTTTGCGCTGCCTTGAACTAAACTAGAGTTCAATCAGTTGCTGGCTGTCTTTTCTTCGACTGATTGTTACTACCATACTACTTAGGCTTGAAATGCTGGCCTGCTAGAGAACATAACAGTCACTTTTAAGGGCAGGAAAGCTGTTAGTAATCTGTTAATAATGTGAACACTGACCAGTCGGCTGGTAAGAATAATCTGGGTAGGGAAGTGAACAGATAGTAACACAAATGACTGCCTTACGTCTTCATATGAAAATCCCAAATGTTGAACAAACTATTTTCAACCAAAGATATCTCACAGACATTTTTCTCTGTCTCAGGCACAAGGAAAAGCTGGTCCACGATCATAAAGAGAGAGTGTTCCATCATTTAGATAGGGGTGAACCTGGGATAGAACTTAGAGTTCCTGAGGGGGGAGCCAAACTGCTGTCATTGATTGACAGTCTCTGAGAATATTTATACTTCAATGAAAATAGGTAGTTCTGAAAAAAGAGATGGGGTTTACATATGAAATCTACCAATAGTGGGTTTAGGAAATTCTCCAATTAACTGCTACTGCACATGTTCAAAATAGCATTTCACAATCAAATCTTCAGAACTTTCCTGCACTGGGCAGAACTTCTGAATGAAGACAGAAAAATTGTCCATGACTCCTTGGGAAAGAATCCCGAAGGACTCCTAATTTCCACTGGCACCCAGGGAGAGGAACTGCTCCATAATGTGAGGAAAAGCTGCTTAGCAAGAGTATATGTTTGGATTGCTCCGGACCTTGTGAGAGGCCAGGCTGTAAAGGCGATCTAGTGCCTAAAATGCTGCCCTGGGTAAAGGGGCACGTAGGAGATATAAGGAGTACATTTCCTAGTATCTCAAAATATTGGGACCAGTAGAGTTCTGGGATAAGGCACCACGTTTTCCCGAAAAAGATGCATTTTTGTGGGCAAAATTCCCAAGTTCATCCGACTCCGAACTAAAAGGCCTTATCAGGGCCTAGCAGAAAAGGTATCCAGTATTTTTTAACCTGGCCCAGCTACAGTGTTCAAACTGTCCTTCATGGACTAAGGGCTTCTGAGCCCACAAAAAAGACTCCAGTGGGAGTTCGACAACTTATCAGACTGTGAGGAACCCTTGGCAGCAGCTTCAACATCCTGCAATGCTACACTGATGGATTTTGAGTACCAGATAAGTAACCGAGTCCCAAAGTAAAAACGTTGATCAGTATGAGTACTTATGAGGACTTGTACAACAAGGACTTCTTGTGTTACTACTTTAACTATCCTTATCACTAGTTCACATTATCTCTTTTTAACCATGCTTGCCTTTCTGCCTGTTACATTTTCCTGCATTTCTAAATTGGTTTGACAATGTTATTATATTATGTTCTTAACTTTAATGTTGTGTGTTATTGATTTAACTTAACACACATTTTTCTGGTGTACTGCCTGCTGCTGTGCCATGGTTACTTGGGCCTAAGCAGTTTCTCAATGAAAAGTCTTGCGACCTAATACAAATCTGTTTATGAACTTGGTAGGAGTAGCCCCTTACAAGTTAACACCCCAATTTCTGACATAATTGTTTATGATTCAGTGACTGTTCTGGGCTTTATCTTTGAAAACAAAGGTCTTTCTATTGCAGGTAGGAATGCAAGATATTTAAAAGTGTAATACTAAAAACAAAGTCATAACATCTTAAGTGACTTAGATATTGCCTCAAAACCAAGAAGAGCACTGACATAGTAAGTTGCTACATAGCAAATAATATGGCACACTATGGGAACGCATGCAGGGTTCTTTGACAGAAGTAATGAACCCCTGGTTTACTAGAGCTCTGCTTACTACATGTAGTCATTGGGACAGATGTGCAAGATAGAATGACATAGGGGGTCATTCTGACCCCGGCGGTCTGAGACCGCCGGGGCCAGGGTCGGCGGGAGCACCGCCGACAGACCGGCGGTGCCCCGCAGGGCATTCTGACCACGGCGGTTCGGCCGCGGTCAGATGCGGGAAACCGGCGGTCTCCCGCCAGTTTCCCGCCGCCTTGCAGAATCCCCCATGGCGGCGGAGCGCGCTCCGCCGCCATCGGGATTCTGACACCCCCTACCGCCATCCGGAACAGGATGGCGGTAGGGGGTGCCGCGGGGCCCCTGGGGGCCCCTGTAGTGCCCATGCCCATGGCATGGGCACTGCAGGGGCCCCCGTAAGAGGGCCCCACAAAGTATTTCAGTGTCTGCCATGCAGACACTGAAATACGCGACGGGTGCAAACTGCACCCGTCGCACATACCCACTCCGCCGGCTCCATTCGGAGCCGGCTTCCTCGTGGGGAGGGGTTTCCCGCTGGGCTGGCGGGCGGCCTCCTGGCGGTCGCCCGCCAGCCCAGCGGGAAAGCCTGAATGGCCTCCGCGGTCTTTCGACCGCGGAGCGGCCATTTGGCGGTTCCCGCGGGGCGGGCGGCTACCGCCGCCCGCCCCAGTCGGAATCACCCCCATAGTTCTACAATTCATCAAGTTGGTTATGATCTGCCTGCCCTATGAGCTAGCTCCAATTAGTTGAGACTGGGCAAATCACTCAGTTTGAGCCAAATTGTCTAAAAAAAACACTAATCAGAAATGCCACAAAAGATCTTCAAAACTTGAAGAGCAACATAGAAGCTCTCCTTTAAATAAAAAAGTGAAGCACTTCCTTCCAAAAAACGAGCTCAGAATGAAAGATCAAGCCCTGGTTCTCTTACTCCTCTCCTGGTTTGTGGCAGTGTTGTCCTCAACACCCTAGCCAATGCTACTATCAGCAATGAAAGGTACGCTACATGCTGCAGAAGGTCTTATCATGGCCTCAAAGAAAATCAACCACATCATCCCAATATTGAAGAAATTACACTGGTACCACCTCCAGGCTCTCATCGTCATTAACATTAGCTTCATCAACTACAATGCTGCCTCACACAGCACACAATCTTACCTGGGTAGTCAACTAACCAACTAATCATATCTGATAAGAGACTTATAGCTGCTGATTTCTTACATTAGAATTCCGTGGCATCAATCTGGAATTTTTCTGCTGAGCAGTACCCTGCGCGCACTGTCGGGTAACGTTGTTAGGATCCACGTGCATTGTCCCGCTCTGCATGGCACCGTCAGCATTGTTGGAGTAGTCTGTGACATCACGGCCTCCTATATAGGCATCACCCCGGCGCGCATACGCCACTTCTTTTCCACAACTTACCACGCCAGAATCGCAGAGTAATGGAAGAACCATTTTTTTTTCTTATTGTCTGAGCAAAATGAAATGCCCTGGAGAAAGGGTAGAAATCTGAAAAAAAGACAGTAGAGCAGGGAGGCCTGGGTGGATGTAAGGAATCTGCAGCTAGATAGAGTCTCTACCAGATAATTACTTACCAAAGGTAAGTAACTTGTTCATCTGATAGAGACTTCGAGCTGCAGATTCCTTACCTTAGAATAGATACCCAAGCTATAATTCCTGGCGGTGGGTTGCGAAGATATACTTCACACCAGGAAGTCCTGCAGGACCGAGCAGGCAAAATGCACTTCTCTTCTCACCTGGCTACTCAGGCAATAGTGTCTTGCAAACGTGTGCAAGGAAGCCCACGTTGCTGCCTGGCAGATGTCTAGTAACAGCACGCCTCAAGCTAACGCCGTGGTAGCAGCTTTCCCTCTGTCAGCTCTCAAGCCCTCAGGAGGCTGCTTCTTAGCCAAAGTGTAGCACATTTTAATGCAGAGAACGACCCAGCGTGAAATGGTTCATTTCTGGACTGCCCACCCCTTCTTTGCACCATCGTACCCCACAAAGAGTTGGTCACCCACCCGGAACTCTTTTGTGAGGTCAAGGTAGAACAACAACGCTCTTTTGGGGTCCAGACGATGGAGACGCACCTCTTCTTTAGAGGGATGCGACGGAGCAAAGAAGGTGGGCAGGGTGATATATTGACCCAGATGGAAAGGGGTCACCACCTTGGGGAGGAAAGAGGCATGAGTTCTGAGAACTAACTTATCAGGATATATCATGAGATACAGCGGTTTCGATGATAAAGCCTGCATCTCACTCACTCTCCTAGCAGTGGCGTCAGGCCTACTGTCAGTATGTCTAGTTGGTGGTGGCACCCTATCACAGGGTGTACACCATGACCCAACAGATCTACCAGTTTGGAATATGTGGATAAAGGGTGAGAACTCTAAACTCTTGTGAGGCAGTTCAGACAATTGAGCAGTCAGGGTAACTGGCTGTACCTAACATGACATCCTCTGAAGACCACAATGGAACAGTAAATACCTCTGTTGCTTTAACAGGGCAGAAACAGACTCACACAAAGTTAGGGATGTTGTAGGGTAGGTCATAGACCATACAGGCCTACCACATAAACAACCTTGGAATGTTTCTCTGCAGACCTTCATTCTCTGGCTATGCAGATAATTCTTCACAAAGGTCTGGCCTGCTGGGCTGCAGGGTCCTTATGGATCCCGAGTGGCTCAATCCTATTTCCAATACACTGTTGATTAACAGTTACATTTTCTACCTTGCCTTGGCATGAGGAGCCAAATCTTGCTAATCCTATAAATATCACCCTTTATATATTTGCACATACGTGATATTCTCAGTGCATAAAAACGTTTATTGATCGCATTAGTAGGCATATTCAAGAAATTTCCTACAGAGTAGGATCTTCTTCATGTGAATTTAACGTTGATGCAGTTTGGCTTCAGTTTGGATTTGATAAAGTCTTTGGGCTGATTTAGAGTATAGCAGATGGAATAAAGGCAAACAGTGTGGTATAGGACTTCAGATAACCCACCCTGCCTTTATTCTGCCTGCCATCGTAAACCTGAAGATGTGCTCAACTCAAAATAGGGCGGGTGTATCAAGAATTTGTCAGACATGGTATTCTGTCGCTGTTGCGATGCAGTACCAGGTGTGCCAGATTCTGAATTGGGCCCTTTGTCTGCACGGTGGGCCTGTTTAATCTGATTTAAAAAATAGCTTTGTAAAGACCAGATTGTTTAGAATGAAGAAGTATATTATGTACTTCGTGTTCTTAACAGCGTAACAGTAAAATGTGCTGTTTCTGTTTTTTAGTTAAGTGATACTTTGAGTCTCTAGTCACAGTTTATCATTTGCTTACTCACACAGAAAGATGCAGACATCTCCAGGACAGCCAGTGATGACTTGGAACTGAACTGGTTTATTGTATTGCTATCTGTATATTGCTAAATTTGAATTGAAGAGGTGTATAGTACCGACATCTGTATAGCATTGTGAGGTCACTAGTATTGTTTTATGACTTTGTTGAGTCTTTTTCCAAGTGAGAGGCAAACCAAGCTTGTGTGAAAGGTAGCCTTATCCAATTAGTGACAAACCAGAGTTAGTGTGTGGTTTCATTGCATACCATATCTCTGTGACTTGATACTGTGCACTTATGGGTTTGCATAATGAGGAAGAGTGTAGTGCTTACAGTGCTCTGTTTTATGTTCCATACTGTAAATTTGCTTTCTAGTTCTGCCCTTGTGTGTAATAAAACACATTTTGGAATTTTCCAAATAATATACACCATGGATTGCAAATGAGGTTACCTTGTCTGATTTGGTAAACGCTGGATCTAATATGCTAGGTTTTGGTGAAAAGGGAACATGTAGATACTCTGGCCTAGTTTGAATTGTTTCCAGGCAATCTGGTGTACCTCAGTTTTTCTTTGGGCAGGGGGAAAGGTCAGAGCACATTTGAAGTAAACACTATTAATACTTTGCATAGCCTAGTCTGCTATGGTGTGACGTAGATCCAAAGGACCATGCATCCTGTTTCACTTGATCACTATGCAACCTTTCACAGCAAGGCATTGGTCCTCTTGTGGCATGCGTATGGAAACCAGATTGCAGCAGCATGAAAACACCAGGTTTTTTGTGATTTCAAGATTCCATGATCTAATTCTAGCCTGATACCCATCAAGGACACAGGCTTCATACACCACTTAGAGACCCAATAAAGCAAGTGTAGACCCAGTGACCATGTGTAGGAAAGTACCCTCTTTCTTGGTATGGTTACCCCCATTTTCTGCCTTTTGTCAGTATGTTTGACTGTGTCTACTGGGATCCTGCTAACCAGGACCACATTAGTTTTGCTCTCTCCTCTAAATTGTAGCTTTTTCTTCCCACAATTGGCATACTAGTCCCCCATGTTAGTCCCTAGTATATGGTACCTAGGTACCCAAGGCATTGGGGTTCCAGGGGATCCCTATGGGCTGCAGCAGTTATTCTGCCACCCATAGAGAGCCCATGCAAAGGATTCTGCAGGCCTGCCATTGCAGTCTGCGTGAACTGGGTGCATGCAGCCGTTTTCACTACAGGCCACTGCACCAGGTTACTGTAAGTCACACCTAGAGTAGGCCCTCCCAGCTCTGAGCAGAGCGCTAGCAGAGGTGCCTCCATGAACTCCACTTCCATTTTCCTGGACGTAGGTGAGTGCAGGGATGCCATTTTAGGTGTGTACTGGATAAAGGTGACTACCTATGTCCAGCTACATAATGTTAACTCCGAACCTTGGCATGTTTGGTATCAAACATGTCGAAATCGTACCCCAAATAGTGTTGCAAGTATTGGAAGTATGATTCCATGCACTCTGGGGGCTACTTAGAGACCCCCATCATTGCTACCACCAGTCTTGCAGGGCTTTCTGGGCAGCCCAGCTGCCACCACCCCTCAGACTGGTTTCTGCCCTCCTGCTGCTTGATCTGATCAAGCCCAGGAAGGCAGAGCAAAGGATTTCCTTTGGGAGAGGGAGGTAACACCCTTTCCTTTTGGAAATAGGTGTGACTGGCTTGGGAGGGGTAGCCTCCCCCAGCCACTGGTTTTGCTTTGAAGGCCACATTTGGTGCCCTCCGTGCATAAACCAGTTCACACCAGTTCAGGGACCTCCAGTCCCTGCTCTGGCGTGAAACTGGACAATGGATAGGAGAGTGACCACTCCCCTGTCCATCACTACCCCAGGGGTGGTCCTCCAGAGAGTCCCTGGGTTCTGCCATTTTGATTCCAAGGTTGGAAGGGCACATCTGAGTGGCCAGGCAGGTGTCACCAGAGGCACCCTCTGAATAGGTAGTTACCTGGCTAGGTGACCAAGCGCCCTCGCTGGGCTATATAGGGTCTTCCTTTGGGGTGGGTCCTTAGGTTCAGCTACCAAGACTCCAGCAGGACTCCTCTGCAAACTCCACTTCGACTTCTGACTACTGCGTCTGGACCCTCCAAGAACTGACATCCCCCCCATGCACTGCGTCCTTTGCAGCTGCCAAGGCTTGTTTCCTTCACCTCCAAGGGGAACTTCAGGCAACATGTAGCTCCAGCACCCAGCACTCCCTCCAGCAACTCCTGGGCCTCTATATGGTCCTCCAGCGACGTAAGAGCATCTTCTGTGGTGCTGTGTTGGCTGCTTCAGCAACGTCTGTGTTCCTGTCCTTTGGGACACCTGTGGGTGCTGCCTCTGCTCCTGTGGGCCTTCTGCGACGCAGAGGGTCCCCTGTGACTCCCCTTGCTGGTCCCCGGCAGCACTGCTCGTCCTCCAACTGCAAGTTTGCCTTTGCCAAGTCTTGTTGGTGGAAATCCTTCACCAACACCCGTCTGCAATCCAGCTTCCAGCATGGGACCTCTTTCCACTCATCAGGAACTCTTCTCCGGCTTTTGGGCTGCAGTGCTGACCTGTCTTCCTTCTTTGTTGACCAATTCCAATAAGTACCTCTGGGTGGGTAATATCTCCTACTCCTCTTGGACTCCACAGACACTTCTGGACTTGGTCCCCTCTATCCATAGGTCTCCCTCTTCGGTAATACACTGCTGGTTTCTTGCAGTCTGTTCTGGGTGTCCTCTTTTTCTTCTTTTCATCCTTTGGGATGGTTTTGGGGAAATCCAATGTTTTACTTCTGCATTCCTGGTCACTGGGGGGTACTGTATTACTTACCTGTGTGGTTTCCCAGTACTCCCAGCTCCTTTTTTCACGATTTACCTAGGTGAGGGCCCTGTGCTCGCATTCTACCTTCTTAGTATATGGTTTGGGCTCCCCTTAGGGTCAATATTGCCTATTGCTATTTTACACTGTTTTCTAACCTTTTTATGTCTCTTACTGTTTATTAGTGTATATGTATATAGTGTATTTACTTACCTCCTGTTAGAGGGTTGCCTCTGTCGTATTTCTGATACCATGTGCCAAAAATAAAGTACCTTTAACTTTGTACAACCAAGTGTTTTCTTTCTTGTGTGTAAGTACTGTGTGACTGTAGTGGTATTGCATGAGCTTTGTATGTCTCCTAGATATGCCTTGGCTGCTCATCCACAGCTACCTCTAGAGAGCCTGGCTTCTAGACACTGCCTGTACTTCACTGAGAGGGGATACCTGGACCTGGTAGAAGGTGTAACTACCATAGGTACCCACCACACACCAGGCCAGCTTCCTTCACCAAGGATCATATTTCAGGTTTTCAGAGCTGCCCCATTGTCTTCCCAATAAATAAAACAGTCAATTGTGCAAGGAAGTGGCTACAGAGCACCACCATAAAATCATTCATAGAGACCAGTTTACAGAAAGAAAGAGAAAGAGAAGTTGATCTGTGCCTCACAGATAATCAAGAACAATGGAAATAACACATTCCAAAAATCCATCTATACCAAACATTCGCAAATCAAAGGTCTTAGAATTAAAAAAATTGCTAACTTCATCTCCATCAGAAAGCTCACTATTAACAACTGCTTTAATGAAAGAATCATATTTCAGGCCAGTAAACATTACTGCCACTGAGGGAACCTTCTGTTAACTTAAAAGGATAGACAAAACACCACCATTATCTTGAAGCCTGTTTTAGATCAGTCTCATCCCAGTGAAACAGCATTGAAGACTCACCAGAGTATCCCTCCTTCTTTCATTCTCCTTTAATAATGTTAGCCAACAACATAATGGTGCTTTTTGCATCAACTGATGCCCAACAACAGCATTGTCATCAGCTCATCTCCAACCAGCTCGTCTACGATAAACTTTAATCCCAGCTGATCTCCCCACATACTACCTCTCACCATCAGGGTGACCTTGCTTAAGCTTGGTAGCACTCTCTGAAACGCCAAAACCTTTAGCACAACCAAGTACTCCCAAAAAACTAGAACCTTCTCTGGTTCACGATCAACGTGCGAAAGTTACACCTGACTGACTTTCAGACCCTACCTTTCAATTTTGGGCTTATCCTTTGAACAGCAAGTCCAGGTTATTCAGGCTATGATACTGATGTTTCAGCTTTTGTCCTGGGTTTCGGTGAGATTGACTCTGAGGCTGCTAGGCCTCATGACTTCCTGCATCCCGCTTGTGACACGTGCCCACTGGCACATGCAGACTCTGCAGTGGGACCTGAAGTTCTAGTGGGTGCAGCATCAGGAGAATTTCCCCAACATGGTCCAGCTCTTGGAGTGAGCTGCAAAAGATCTCCAGGGGTGTCTCCTGAACTGCAGTTGGGTCACCAGCAGACCCCTCCCCCTTCCCCAACCAGATGTGACAGTGGTAACAGATATATCACTTCTGGGATGGGGTGGGTATTCTGGAAAGGTGGAGATCAGAGGCCTGGTCTCCGGTGGAATCTGGACTCTGCTACAACCAGTTGGAGTTCTGGGCAGTCAGGTGCGCTATGAAAGGCTTTCTATCCTCCATCAAGGAAAGGCTAGTGCAGGTGTTCATGAACTACACCACTGCCATGTGATACTTTAACAAACAGGACGGAGTGGGGTCATGGACCCCTTTTCAAGAGGCCCTGCAACTCTGGACGTTGGTGCAATGTCAGGGCATATCTTTGTGGTTCAGCACTTGAACATCAGAGTGGACAAACTCAGCCAAAGATGCCTAGCAGATCACAAATGGCATCTCCATCCAAAGGGGGTGCAAGGTCTCTTTCAGTAGTGGGGAGAGCCTTGGTTAGAGCTATTCACCACTGCCGAGAACGCGCAATGTCAGCAGTTCTGCGCATTGGAGTTTCCAAGGTGGCTTTCACTCAGAGACGCTTTTCATCTTGAGTGGAGTCTTTCTGCCCATACCATTCCTACCCGGAGTTCTCGAGAAGATCAGATGTGACCATGCCCAAACCATGGTTGTGCTCTGGGCTGGGCATGGAGATTTTGATATCCTTAGCTGTTTAGCATGGCCATCAGTCCTAAAATCAGGCTGCCGCTTCAGCAGAATCTTCTGTCTCAGCAGCAGGGGAGGGCTCTCTATTTAGACCTGTCACCTTCATGTGTGGAAATTGAGCGGGACAGTTGCCAGCTTTCGACCTTCAACCCAAAGTCTGCAGTGTTCTCTTGGCAGCCTGGTATCCCTCCACCAAGACTGTATATGCCTGCCACTATGACAAGTTTGTGGCACTGTGTGCTGAAAAGCAAATTGACCCTCTGTCTGCTCCCCTTTCTTGCATCCTTCTGTTTATTCTTTCTCTTGCCTAGCAGGGCTCTGAGTTGAGCACCTTATAGTGCTATCTTTCTACCATCTCAGCCTTCCAGCCATTGCAGGGTCAGCTATCCCTCTTCAAACCTCCTGGTGTAAATAGGTTTTTAAACGGTCTCTAACATATGTTTCCAACTAAACACTGTTGTCATGCGTCAGTGGAACCTCAATCTCATACTTATATTTCTGATGTGTGCTCCTTTGAGCCGCTGTATAACTGTCCTCTCAGGCTCCTTACTATGAAGACAGCCTTCTTAGTGGCAATAACATCTGTCTGGAGGGTCAGTGAGCCTCCATCCTTAACCATCTTCCCAGTCAAGCTGGCACTAGAGCATCCTTTCTGCCAAATATAGTCAATCCCTTTCACATAGTCCAATTCATCACCCTGCCCACCTTTTATGCTCTGCCGCATCCCTCTAAGGAAGAGGAGCGACTCCACCGGCTGGACCCAGAAAGAGCATTGACGTTCTGCCTTGATCAAATGAAAGATTTTTGGCTGGATGACGCCGGGAAGGGGAAGGCTGTGCAGAAGCGGACCATCTCCCAATGGATTATGCTCTGCATTCAAATCTTCTACACACTGACCAAAAAGCAAGCCCCTGAGGGATTGCATGCTCACTCCACCACAGCCGAGACTGCAGCCACTGTGTAGGCATGCACAGTTTCGGTCCTGGACAACTGCCAGGCAAAACATGGACATTTACCAAGCTCTTCTACCTGGACATTCAGGTCGTAGGGATGGGTACTTTGTCCATTCGGTTCTGCTGGGCTCTTTAGTGCAAAATTGTTTCGCAGCCCCACCTCCGGGGAGATATTGCTGATCTAGCCACAGATCCCTTACCGATCCACCTATCCTCCCTGCTCTGCAGACAGATTTAGAGGGCCAGATCTGTTACCCTTTCAGGACCCTAGTTTTATACACCAGTGGTCAGTGTTGTTTGTGGCTCCACGCCCCTGGTGTGAAGAGTTGTGAAAAGAAACTGACGACAGCACGCTTGGGTGGCTCTTACATAGGCATTGCACTAGTCACTTCTGGCAGCGCCACCACACGGTGCTGGACAACACCATCTACCGGCACTGATGGGTACTGCTCATGAAATATTTCCAGATCCTCTCTGACATCTGGGAATAATTCTACGGTAAGGAATCTGCGGCTAGATAGTCTGTACCACATAAGGCATTACCAAAGGCAAGTAACTTGTTCATTAGTATATGCAGATAATTTTGCTTTGCACCTTTTGGAATGAAGGCAGGAGTTAGCCTGGCTGTTGTAGTCTGGCTCTGTTGAAAACAGTGCACAAGGTAGACAAAAGACCTCAGGTAGGTAGCGTTGGCTTAGTTCAGTCAGAAAATTATGAGGACACATTAAGATGAAAACGAGTAAGGAAAATGTAACCATATCTCTTATGGCATTTATATACTTAGAAAAAATCTTGGCGCGTCTGCTTCAGATGTAAAATGTTCTTTAAAGAGGTGTACTATTGTCCTGCCAAGAAATGACTATCACTATTCTCTTACACAAGGCTGTGGTAGTTAGTGTTGAATTCCAACATAGAACTAAGAATATTGATGAGCATTGGGTCTAGGTGGATTGCAGTGCCAAAGTAAAGCCACAATACTCAACAGCGGGCACATTTGTTCTTCCCAACCTGTCTCAATATCACATGCTTATAGAAAAGAAAACTGCCTGAAGACATTCAAGTAGTCAACAGGCTGTCTCTGGGGGAGTCTTTGTGTCCTTAAGAGTGTGTGTTTTTGTTAGTTGCTCAGCAGGTTTTATGACTTGGAAATATCATGTCCTCTCAGTTGCTGTGATGAGGACAGGATGTTTGAGGTGAAGAGTGTCGTACCATCAGCCTCTCCGCTGCAGTTTCTGGCAGATGGATGTGCTGCATAATGAGAGCAACATTGAGGGAGTGGCATGGAGGGAGCACATTATGGTCTTCGGGGAATGGGCTACTTTGGTTTCTCTGAGTCCTCACCAACTCCCAAGCTGTGGTTTTGAGCCCGATGGAGAGGCCTTGGCTAACTTAACAGCTTGCAGATTTTAATATGGTTCTGGAACACATGCTGCAGACAGACACAAAGAAGACAAATTCAACAGGGATCCCCAAAGATGGATTGAAAATGCACCACCCCAGTCCAACTCTTGACCTATCAGTCAAACCTTAAGGAGAACCAAGTCCTCACTGACTAAGGCTACGTCCTAAAACCCTTCATATGCCACTATCCGTGACCTTGGAATCTATCCCATTGAAGAACCGCAGCAGCCAAGGGCTGCAGAGGATGGGTTCTTCCATGGAAGGCAGCGTAGTTTTGAAGAGAGGGGCGATGCAGAAAGGCAACAATGTAGATAGCACAGTACATGTTTGACTTTTCTGCAGTGCATTGAAAGGCACCATGTCAATGTTTTCTGCAAGGTTGCCGTTCCTCAAATGAGACTGCAGAAGGACTGCATAGCTGTGAACATGGTATTGCCAGCATTTCTGTGCTTGACTGAAATGCATTTATTGTTAGCTTACAGTTGGCTTGTAGCCCACCCATTCCTTGCAATTGGTTGGTTTTACATTCACTCATTCGTGCTTGCTTTTTATTTGTCAACTTCTGTGGGCTTTCCTTCTTCTGGTCTTTTTCAGGTACTACTTTTCATTTTAGTTTAGGCACTCTACGAGAGTGCCTTTGTTTTCCAGCTGTCTCGCTTGTGTACTTTGTGTTCCTCTTTCTCCACCTTGTGTTTCTTTCCTCACTTTCCCTTCCTGATTTGTTAATCATGCTATCTCCCCTTCTGCCCACCTTCCATTGCTGTTCTTGCTTCCCTACCAACTTTCATTGTCTGTGTTCTTCCCCATCCTTGCCATTGTCTGTGTGCTTCCCCATCCCCACCCGCCCACCGTCAGTTGTCCATGTTCTTCCCCCTTCACCAATCACCCACCCTCCATTGTCCGTGTGTTTCCCATTGTTGTATCTAGCTTGTCTTCTCTCTCCCACCTTCTTCTTTCTCTGACACCTTCCTTCTGTCCATGTTGCCTGGGTGCTTCTCCCGCTTCCCACTCCAGCTCACTGCTGCATATGTTGTTTAGCACTTTATCAAGATATTGAATTAGCGCTATATCAAAAAGTCAGATTTCACACAAGTTTTGATTTGCTAATCCATCTCGGGCTGGCAAATAAAAATTAAAACTACGCTTGTCTCATTTTGCAGACATGCGCATCTGTGTTGACATATGATGTCAAAGCATTTTTTTTTCATACATTATTTTCAGCTATGCTTTTATGCATACCCAGTAGGTTTTATAAATGAGGTACCATTCTTAGCTCTCCTAAGACTTACCTTTGCCCACACCTAAGTCTAACCAAGGCCCTTTCAGACCTGATTCCAGCACCTTGAGGCTCCCACCTCGCTCCGCTCCTGTCCTGGTCTTTATCTCTTGATCTACTTCTCTTCTCCTCTCTCTCTCCCAATTTCTCTCTGTCTTTCTCGCTCTCCTCCTCTGCCTTGGTGTTCTTGTCATTTTTCTTTGCTCTCTTCAATCACAGTCACCTTGCTCTTCTCTGTACCTACTCTCTGTTTTGTGCCCTTTGTTTGTGCCTAATCTGCTCTGGTTTGTGCCTTATTGCTCTGTCTGTGCCCACTGGTTTAAGCCTCTTTGCTCTATTTTGTGTCACTTCACTTTGTTTTTTGCCTGTTGTCTTGTGCCAACTTACTCTGTCTCTTTACTTTCTGCCCTTGTTCTGTTTCATTGCCTTTCACCTGCTTGTGCCATTTCTCTTTAGCACTGTCCCTTTTTTTCTCCATTCTTTTCCTCTACCCCAGCAATCTTTACCTTTTTCCATTCTCTCACTGTCCACCGCCCTCTCAGTCCGGCCCACTGCCCCCTATACTCCTCACCACTCCCAGGATCTGGGAGTGACAGTTGCAGCACGGATGCGCCACGGCGTAACAAAGGCAATCCCATATGCGCCTGTCCATGCCTGGAGCGCACCAGGGACCAGGAACCCTGACCCTACACCCACCCTTCCACTAACTTGATGCACTTCTTCACACCTTGAGTCCCGCCCACCAAATTCAGCACTGCTCCTCACAACACTAAGGGGTAATTAGTGTTAGTGCACCTCATGCAAATTCTCATGCACTCACACTCACCCACTTCTCCCCACATCTTCACCGATTGTACCGGTTACCCCACACTCAAACAGACCTGCCACCAACTTCACAGCACCCCACACTACTCAGCACTCTAATACATGCTCCTCCATACCTGCTCACTCACCAAACATGCCATGAAGATCTGCGACCTGTTGCATCGCCATGCTCAAAATAGTTAATTCCTCATAAAACCTGGCTGAGCCATACAGTGGCCCTATATGGTGCCACAGTCATCTCGCCAGCTACAAGAGTCACAAACCTGGAGCTAAGGCACCATTATCCACAAGAACTCCCACCAGCTGCGCCATCTCGGCGGACTTACCTTCCACCATCACCTCCACAGCCTACATACTCCTTGGTGACCTCAACTTTCACCTGGAAAGCACCCACGACTGCAACTCCACAGCCCTGCTGGACAACCTCATGAACCTCGGCCACAAGCAACTGGTCACCTCACCCACTCACTCAGCAGGACACACGCTTGACGCAATTTTCACCTCCAGCAGCCACGTCACCTTTACCCACACCACCGAACTCCACTGGACTGACCACCACTGCGTCCACTTCTCCTTCATGAAACCCCCTACCCACCACCAACACACCACACCCTACCGCAAGTGGAACAAGATCTCCAAAGAACACCTGATCGCCAACCTCACACAAGCTCCACCTCCCATCACCAACGACCCCAACACTGCCACCCACAACCTCACACAATGGCTAACAACCTGTGCAGACTCCCTCGCCCCATTGAAAAGAAACAACACCCGCACCGTCAAGACCACCCCCTGGTTCACCACAGAACTCCAAGCTTCCAAACGAAAATGCTGTAAAATTGAGAAAGCCTGGCACCAAGAACCCTCAATGAGCAATTTCTCCGCCCTCAAAACAGCCATGCGCAAACACCACCAACTCATTCGGACCAGCAAATGGTCCTTCTGCAAAGAACCCATAGGCAACAACACACACAACAGCAAGGAACTCCTTGCCATTGTCAAAGAACTCACCAAACCCAAATCCAGCACCATCGACCCTCCTCACACCTAAAACCACTGCAGCTCCCTCTCCAACTACTTTAACCTCAAAATCGTAGACATACACAACAGCTTCACAGCATCAGCACCCACCATCACCACCACCAACACGACCAACAACACAACGCCCTCCCACACCAAACAACTACACACCTGGACCGCCACCAATGACGAAGAAACCGAAAAAACATGAACTCCATCCACTCAGGCTCCCCACAGTCCCCTGCCCCCACCACATTTTCAACAAGGCCAGCCAAATCATCGCTCCCCAGCTCTGCGCCGTCATCAACAGCTCCTTCAACACCGCAACCTTCCCAGGCATCTGGAAGCACGCTGAAGTCAACGCGCTCATCTAAAAACCCAAAACAGACCCGGAAGACCTCACAAACTACTGCCCCATCTCTCTTCTCCCCTTCCCCGCAAAGGTCGCTGAGAAGATAGTCAACGCCCAACTGTCTCACTTCTTAGAAGAAAACAACATACTCGACGCCTCCCAATCCGGATTCCACAAGAACCACAGCACTGAGACTGCCCTCATCGCCTGCACAGACGACATCAGGACCAGAGTGGACAAGGGCGAGACTGTTGCCCTCATCCTCCTAGACCTCTCCGCAGCCTTCGACACTGAAGGCCACCAGACCCTCTGTGCATGCCTTTTCGACGCCGGAATCCGACACAAGGCCCTGGACTGGCTCACCTCCTTCCTCGCCGAAAGAACCCAAAGAGTTTGCCTCCCTCCCTTCCGGTCTCCAGCGACCAAGATCACCTGCGGTGTCCCCCAAGGATCCTCCCTCAGCCCCACCCTCTTCAACATATACATGGCCACCCTCGCCAACATCCTCCGCCCCCAAGAAATCACCATCATCTCTTACGCAGACGACACCCAGCTCATCATCTCCCTCACCCGGAACCCAGCCACCGCCAAGACAAACCTGCACGCCGGACTCCTCGACATCGCCAAATGGATGACAGCAAGCCACCTCAAACTTAACTCAAACAAAACAGAAATCATCATCTTCGGCCCCAACAAGACAGCATGGGACGACTCCTGGTGGCCCACCACCCTCGGACCACCCCCAACACCCACCACCCTTGCACGCAACCTTGGCATCGTTCTAGACTCATTTCTCTCCATGGCCCAGCAAATCAACACCATATCGACCTCCTGCGTCAACACCCTTTGCATGCTATGCAAGACTTTCAAATGGATTCCTTTAGAAACAAGAAAAACTGTCACCCATGCCCTCATCAGCAGCAGACTGGATTGCGTCAACACCCTCTACGCTGGGACCACAGCCAAGCTTCAGCAAAAACTCCAGCGAATCCAGAACGCCGCCGCATGTCTCATCCTCAACCTCCCCCGCCATGAACACATCTCCACTCACCTCAGATCCCTGGCCATCAGCAAAAGGATAATCTTCAAAGTTCTCATCCACGCTCACAAATCCCTCCACGACACTGGACCGGCCTACCTCAACAAACGAGTAAACTTCCACATACCAACTCGACATCTCTGCTCCGCTGACCTCGCCCTCACCACAGTCCCCTGCATCCAACGCACCACCTCCGGTGGCAGATCCTTCTCCCACCTCGCCGCCAAGACCTGGAACTCCCTCCCCACCAACCTACGCAAGACCCAGGACCTCCCAACTTTCAGAAAGCACCTCAAGACATGGCTTTTTGAGCAGTAAACGGCATACCCCGCCCTCCCCAAGCGCTTTGAGACCCTAACTGGTGAGTAGTGCGCTTAAGAATTTTTTTTGATTGATTGATTGATGGAACACATGTCATTCGTGCTTCATGTCACTGCCAACTTCACCTTGAGCGACATACATATCTATAGACCTCCTGACCTTTGCACCCATTTCTCCAACACCATTGCAAATTTCGGCACACCACTCATACTTGACTCGAGCAAATACATCATCCTCAGCACTAGAACTTCCACCTGGAAGACTTCACCCAACTTTGCTTAAAATTACTCCTTGAAGTCCTAGGAAAACTAGGACCCACCCAACGGGTCAAAAGACCTGTCCACACCTCTGGACACCTGCTCGACCCGATCTTCACCTCTTTCAACAACATTAAAGTTGGAGATTCCACTCCAGTCACCTGGACAGACCATGTCCTAGTCAAATTCAGCATACCTTTCCCTTTTTTTCACACCCAAACCACTGCCAGAACAGCCCGCCTTAACTGTAACAATGTCTAGGACAAGGAGTGGAAAACTGCCCTCATCCTCCTCCGCCAAATGTACAGCAAATGCCTCCATGAAGACATCAGAAACTTCAGTATTTGAATGTGCTCCTCAAAACACAAGAACACAACAAGATCCAGACCCCAAGCCAGCTGGTACACAGACGAGCTCATGACGCTCGACTGCAAACAACTGGAGTTCAGGTGGAAAATCAGGATTTAAAATGAAGACCTTAGTGCATTTAAGTCAGCCCTGAAATGTTACCTCCAATCGATCTGGTCCACAAGCCTCACCACTTTGGCGACCTAATCAGCACCAGTACAAACAAAAACAAAGAAATATTTGCCATCATGAAAGATTTCACCTCACTGGCAGCTATGCCATCTTCACCACCTCCTCATAGGACATGTACAACAATCTCTCACTTTTCTTCAGTAACAAAATCACCACCATGTACAGCATCTTCAACCCTCAACTGTACCCAACAGACCTCACAAATCAACTCCTAATCTCATCCATTGAACCAGTGCTAACCACATGGCATGCCATCCTCCTGGACAAAACCGCCACCACCAACAAGTCCATCCACTCAAAGGCCCTATCATACCCTTATCCCCACCACGCCTGCTCTAGAGGTCACCTTCCCTTCAACACTATGCACACCCCTGTCCTGAATGCCTCCATCTTGTCAGCAACCTTTCTGACGCGCTAAAAAATGCAGTAGCTCTCCCCCTCCTGAAGAAAACCCTCAACGGATCCCTCAGTGCTCACCGTCTACAGACCAATATCCCTGCTTCATATTTCACGGTTCTCCTATTCCTATTACCCCACTCTCTTCTTTAGAGCCCTTGCGCAGCCACCAGAAAAACACCTTCCTTGAGGTGTTCTTTCTTTCCTCCTCTCGCCTCAACCCTGCCTCTTCCACCATCTATATAGCACCTCTGTCATCTTCTCCAAATATATCCTTTTCATAAAAATGCTAAGTGGACACCAACATGTCTCAAGATCTCTTGTGAATCATATTGATTGTTTGTGTACTGTATGACCTAAGTGCCATGCACTTTACAAATTCCGAGACCTCTCTAGTCACCTTTTTCCTTGCCCTGTTGTTTGCTGCTGTTTTCTACCCCCCTTCAAGCCCTCCTAGGTAAAACTCTGTCCAAAATAGGACTGTCTTACCCCATACATTACTCGCCTCCCTCAAATCTCTCCCTATCATTTTTATAAGTTCAAAACACGTCTCTTGAACCAAGTCTTTCTTCCTAAATGTATCAAAACTGCCTGGGTGCAGCAATTTATCACTTAATTCCCATAGTGTTGGCATCAGCTGCCTGCATCACATGACCCCTTAGCCATACGACTGCACCACCACTTCACTATAATCAGACCCAGTTGTTGCCCGTGGCTTTGCCTCCCATCGTAAACACTTACCCACTTCACAATGGAGTGGCTGCAGATCTAGTCCTCCTTTCTTCTCCTTTTCATTAACGGACCTGTTAAGGAAACCAGTCTCCATTAAAGGACCTGGTAAGGAAGCCAGTCCTATCAATGTACAGCCCCCTCTGGCTGTATATAACCCCTCTCGCAGACACCTTCCATTTGCCCAACCTTTTTAAAGCTTTCTTCTTTGACCCTGTCCTAAAACTTTCTGGCACTGCACTTATTCTGAACAAGTGTGTGCCAAAATGTTTTCCTTTTCTTCCTCCTCTGTTGAGGCATACCTTCAAAACCCTCATTACCTGCATGGAAACATAAGGGGCCACTGTCCCTTTTCCTGTATCTCAACCACTTGCCCATCCCTTCTCCTGTCTGTTTTCTGTGTCCATGCTGACATGTGGTCCCTTTCACACCTAGCCTCCACCATGCTCTCTTCTGAAGAGCTGTGGGTGTCTCGTTCATCACACTCAACCTTTATCTCTCCTTCGTCCCCGGTGCTATGCATACCTGTCCTTTGTCTTGCATCGCCTTATCACCTGCAGACTCTCTCCACCGCTTCAGCATACCCTCCACTGAGCCTCTGTGGTATTATTACAGCTGATCTAACTGCAGAACTTTGGGTGTTCAATCTTGCCTAATGCCTGGTTTCCCCTAGGGAAAGTCTCCAAAAAGTATTTCTATTGTGCTAACGATCTTCTTGAAGCAGGGGTAAACGGGTGCTCTGTCAACTTCTGCCATCTGCCGTCCAACCACACTCTGTTGACCACCATGATCCCATTCAGTGGGGATGCTCACCAATGAACTTCTACTGTCGGACCAGGATCTGACACCTCCCCTCCTGTGCCAAACCAGCGTCCATCAGTGTTCCCAAAGGGCAACTCCTCCCTCACATTCTCCAGGTCCCTGCGGAGCTGCATTGCCCGCAGCCCCTGACACTCCTCTGCCATCTGCTTCCTTGTGTGACTGCTGTTCAAGGACCTCGCTCATATTGGGTCAGCTTCCAATACATCTATCCCTGCCTCTGTCTTCTACTAGCTCCCCCTCCTGTCAACCATTGTTCTTAAACCGACTTAATTTGACCCTGCACCATCTTTAGACCCTTAATCTCCATGCCCGCTCTGGATCCTCTCAGTCTTTCTGGATCGTCTGGGGCTCTGCATGTCCTGCCCTCATGCTCTATGGGGTGCGGTCACCTTAGACAATTGGGTCTGGCATAGCTCTGTGGTTTTTGCCATCCACACTTCTCTGGCATCTCTGTTTTTATGGGTTGGCTGCTCATTGTGCACTACTGTTGGGGGTCCCTTTTGCTGTGACCAGTGTCCCGCGTCTCCTTAGACCTAAGGGCTCGGGAGGGTGTCAGTGATCCCAGTGGTAAGGACATAGAGCTACTCCCTCTTCTTGGGAACCGAGCCATAAACTAATACTGCTTCCCAAACCCCCATTAATGCTGCCTTTCTTGATCCTGAGTGGGGCTATCGAATCACATGGGACCCCTGCAGCTCATCTGACAGCTTGCCTGCCATTCTCAGCATTGTAAAGGCACCCTGCACTTCCTTTTCAGATTGTGCACTGATCACAGCCATTCTTGCTAAGCGTTGAGGAAAAATTATTCTTGCAATTTCGCAACATTTGGTGAAGTGAGAAACTTTACCTTCGCAGCTCTCTTCCGCACATCACATCATCATGTTTGCACCGCACCCCCTCAAAGCTCCCTGGGCAGAGAGGGTGGTTCTGACTTGGTACCAAGGGGAGAAAAGGGACTGTAGGGCATGGCAGATTACTTATCAGTAGCCATCATTACTTCAGTATATTCCAATAACTCATTCTTGTCCCTGGAATTACAGAATTTAGGTGTGCCACACCTTCTACAGATACCACTTGACCTAGCAAAAAGGTTTTATCCCTCCTCCACCTTGGAATCCCTTGGACTGACCTATGCTTGGAATTAAAGTTTTGTCAAGAGGCGGGACAATGGCAATGTAAGTACTGAGACAAAGAAGGGTAATGGCATCCGGAAGATTATAAATAATAAGAAATCAAGAAGTTACTTTCTCAACCTTACCATATCTCAGTACTTGAAGAGGTACCAAAACATTATGTCGTAACTTGCTCCAACATCATACACCACTCTATTTTTAGAGCTAGACATATATTTATTTAATCAGGCATAATAATAAACCATGTTATCTAAACAGAACCAACAGCAGCCAAACACTTGCTTTCAAATTCCAGATTTTTCAAATATTCTACTTGGATAACATTGAATTGGTCGAGGCAAGGAGGCTCCCTGTGCTTCATAAGTTAAAGGAATAGCTGACCAATTGAATGAGAATAAAGATATCTGTCCCTTGTGATGGACTCTTAAAATTCACAAAAAGCCTTTCTAACAGATATTGTTCAGCTGAGCATGAAATGTAAATCTGACCTGCTCTAGCAATGTTCTAAAATGACGATTTTCCTCCTCTTTAAGTGGGGTTAGGGAAAAGACAGTAAAGTGATCCCCTGATCTGTATGAAAGTTGGAAACCACTTTAGGATGAAAATTGGGCCCTAACCTCAATTTCTGTCAGAAAATATATGAAGGGAAGAGCCCTAAGAGAATGATCAGCCAACTCTCCAAGAGTACAGGCTTGGTTATCCAAAAGGAATGTCTTAGGAGTTGAAAACCTCACACCTGTGTCACTTAATTGGTCAACAGGAGAGAGGGGTAGAGCCTTTAGAACTAAGGCCAGATTATAAGCTGGGTGTAGGGAGCTGGCTCTCTGTATAGTGCACTGAATTGAAGTACACTGTGCAGATAGTGCAGTGGATCCCCAGTTGGTATTGCAGACGCAAAAGTAGAAAGAACTAATGCTCTCATTTGTGGTAGTGGGGGGAGCAGTTAGGCTTATCAGAGGGTAGTGCTAAGCATTTGTTGTACTCACAGAGGCAATAAATGAGACACACACTAAATCAGAGACCAATTTAGAAAAATAACTAAATCAGAGACCAATTTAGAAAAATAACATTTATTTTTATATGTTTCAAACCCAAGAACTTCATAGTCATGTAAGTAGATTTACAAACATAAATAATTCGCAGTTTCAAAAATCACCACAGTGCTATTTTGCAGTTCAGCAAAGTTAACCTATGGAGGAAAACAAGAATGTAGTTTTTCTGGTAAGTACACAACTTACAAATCCAGTCTTCGGGGTTTTAGATCAACACCAGGCAAGGTTCAAATCAGTACCAAGAGTGCACCCACAGCTGCATAGGGGCAGCTGAGTGGAGAGGACAAATTCAGATTAGGGTGTCCAATGTTAACCAATGGAGACTGGTGTGAACAAAGTTGTGCTGCTCACAGATGAGTAAAGCAGTGTCAGGGGTCGATCTCATGGGGATGAGGTAAGCACAGGGGGCCACAAGGCACCACCAAACTTACACCCTCAGCAGCACAGGGGCGGCTGGGTGCAGAGAAGCATCTGGCGCCCCATGTAAGTCAATGCGGGGGATCAGTTTAAGGCTGCAGGCTTGGGCCAGGAGGCTGAATGAAGAAAACACACAGCTGCCCAGTTAAGTTCTGATGCTAGGGGACGTAGGAACCATGACGGTCCAGCTCCCCAAGGCCCAGGGGCTGCGGTTGCAGGGGTGTCCTTTTGCATCGTAAACACTTTACTGGGCAGGTTTCAGTCAGGATGAGTTTTTGGTTTGAGGCTGGACTCAGAATCGCTGGGGAACCTTCACAGGACAAGTGAGCCACTTGGTTTCGGGCTGTGGGCTTCTGGTGCAGAGGTGGATCTGGAGGCAGTTTTGCAGTTTCTAAGGGCTGAGTTATTTTTTGTTTTCAGTTGATTTCTTCTTGAACAGGTCCACTGTTCTTGGAAGATCTAGATCCTTGTTGAGGGCAGGCAGTCCTCCCAAAGCTTTGAAGGTCACGGGGTTGCAGGACGGGTCGTCTTTTGGCGCAGGATCGTCAAAGGCTGCAGATAGACCGGTAGAGTTGGGGCTAAGTCAGTTGGTGTCTGCAGTCTTCTCTCTTAGGTAGTCAGGAATCAGAGTTCTAGGGGTCAAGGAGCCCTCTGAATACTCAAATTTAGAAGAAAGCCGCTAGGAAGAAGGACATAGGTAACGGGCGCTCACAGTAAGTCCATACAGTCGAGTTCACAGAATATTATTTGTCATGGTGCTCATGACAGGAGGATCTTCCTGACTCCTCCAATGTTTCAAAGGAAACTGACAGTAACAACAAACAGCTGTCAGAGCACTCACAAAAGTAAAATATAAGAGTATGGTGATGTAATAAATCCTCTGTGTGGAAGGCAATCACGCCAGGCTCTGGTTCAGGATAAATTTATTTCTTGAAGTAGTTCAATCATGATAGGAAAATGTCCTTGAAATCATATACAATTAGCCTCCACAGCCAACACGTGTTTCGTCCAATGAGAGATCCCTCTCACGGACTTCATCAGGGCTGTAAAATTGAGAACACATTTGTATCTAAGTACATGTCATCTCAGACAGACAAGTTAAGAGCAGAAATTATAATGAATTTTGTGCAAATCAAAACATGCTATCTGTGACTTAATCTCCCAAAATTAGACAATAGAAAAAATGCCGCAATCCATTTGTAAAGGGTCAAACATTTTGAGTCAAGTTCTCAAAAGTAGTCAATATTCAACCATATAGGAATTATATCACCAAGTGATGATGTGTTAGAAGAGTTATAAATAAGTATAAACGTCACCAGAATAAGGGATGTAAGGAATATAGAACAAAGAATATGTATATATAGAGTGAGAGAAAAAAGAAAAGAAAGAGAAAGACCTATTATCCCACAGATATATATTATCAAAGTATCAGGAAGATCAACAAATAAACATAAGTAGATAGAGATATAAAGTTATAAAGTACCAGTCCTATAATAATAGATAACCCGATCTGACATTGCGCGAAAATGTGTCTAAACCTATGATAGTATCGGAACTGTGAACCCCATCAGAGTTGAGACATACCTTAAAATCAGGTACTGCCTGTGTTCAACGGTACTCTTATCATGGTCTAAGAAATCTATAAAGGCAAGAAGTGCGAGTGACTATTGGGATGACTATTAATAATATGATGTCTAGTAGAATTGTTCGTGCCACCACATCTAATAATAACCAATACGGTCTATCACTGACCTCGTGTGATGAACGCAGTTAATTATCACATCCCAGTATAGTACTGCAGGAATCCTGATATGTAAACTGGAAACAAAATGGAGGAAACGAATGCCATCATTTCGAATATAGTAGAAAACAACTCAATAGAGAAACTACTCAGCGTTAAGCTCGAGTAGTTGAGTACACAACACCCCTCAGCAACGCTCACCTTAATCAAATATGCTAGTATCTTTATGGGAACATCGTAGCCGTGGTCAGATCATTGCACGGCGTTCCCTATGACCGAGATCTATCTTCGTAGAACGAGCGTCTGAGAACCGGCGCTTTTGTTTGTAATCACGTTCATGATAATAACATAGAAGAGGGACTACAGTCAGCGCGCTGGTGAAAGAACAGGCGCCATCTTGAAAGGGAGTTGATATGAAGTAAATATATAAATTATATGTAAGCGAACAACTAAAACTTATTTCTGAGCCCAAAATTTGTATCCAACACTTACAGAATAGTGAAGATACGACCATTAAAAATACGCATCAGCAAATAACTATAAACAGTGAACAAGAAGAGAGACTACCTGCTTAAACAAATGCTAATCTATTTGGGACATCGTTAACGTTGGAGCACACTAAAACTAAACCAATTAAAGCAGACTCCAGGTTTGCCTAGCCTTAAAAAGCGTCTCATAGTGACTTCAGCCCAATATTAAGCCTAGACATGGAAAGAAAGTGTAATGATATAATACCCACTATCAAATATGGCACGAGAATAATGAGGGAAAGACAGAGACAGAATATTGTAACAGGTAAATGAAATATCGAAAATCGTTGATTGTAAGGGACACACAATAATCAAGAATCACAAGGTGTATAACCTAAAAGTGCAAATTCTAAGAGAATACGTTACTAGTAGTCAATATATAACAGTATAATTGATAATCTACTATGATACATCCAAGTTAGTTCATAGTGTGACCCTAAAGAGAAGTTTATATATTGTTCATAGTCAAATTAATGAGACATCATATATACACAGTGTGCCGCGTTGGGCAAGATACAACATATTTTCCAATAGATATGGACATAGTTCAGCATAGAAGAAAGTTAGTGAGGAAATCAACATAAAAAGAACAGAATTGGGAAATATGATATACAGAGCAATGAATAAATATATATATGTACAACTTTAATCAATATCCTATTCACCTAGAAAGTACTCCATTTCGAAATTTGTATTCAGTCCATCTTCTACCGCTCTGAGTTTTAAGATCCATTGGCACTCCCTTTTTCTGAGGGCTAACTCTCTGTTGCCTCCTCTAGGATCTTTATTGATACGGTCAAAACCAAAAAATTCGAAACTACATATATCATTCTGTTTATGGCAATGCCGAATATGGCTTACTATAGGGTATCTCTCATCTTCATGACGTAAAGCTCTGAAATGTTCACTTGCCCTAATTCGCAGAGGTCTGATGGTGCTACCTATGTAATAAAGCCCACATTTACAGATGATCATGTAGATGACAAAATTGGTGTCACATGTAATATTATAGTCAATGTTGTATTGTACCCCAGTAGAGCTTGTGAATGTGGTGATCCCAGACCTGGTCCATCTACACATTCCACAATGGCCACATTTGAAGAAACCTTTACCACGGCTAGTAAGCCAATTAGTTGGATTGGGTTTATTGCGATAATTGTAACATAGAAAGTTCTTGAGAGTTCTACCCCTTCTATAAGTGAACACCGGGGTATCCGGCACCACTCTATTGAGAGTAGGGTCTGCTGTTAAGATGTACCAATGTCTATTCATACATTTACGTAACAGATTGGCAGTTTTGGTGTAGCTGGTGACACAGCGGATTGTAGAGTCTCTAGTTCTAGATTTTTTATCCAATGTATCAGACCTCTTTATATGCTTGGCTCTAGTACGGGCTCTGTCAATCACACGGGTGGAGTAACCCCGTACTTTAAATCTCATGGCCATGTCTTCTATACATGCGTCAAAATCCTCATCTAGACTACAATTCCGTCTGGCTCTTATCATTTCGCCAAACGGTATAGAGTTGATTTGATGGACTGGATGTGCACTCCTTGCATGCAAGATAGAGTTGCAAGAGGTGCTTTTTCTGTAAAGTCTACTCTCAATCTTGTTGTTGAAAATAAAAAGTTCCACGTCTAAAAACAAAATGCTGGAATCACTATGTTCTGAAGTGAATCGAATATTGTAGTCATTGTTATTGAGATAGTTTATGAAGTTATCCAGTTCTTGTAGGTCACCTGTCCAGATCATAAGGCAGTCATCGATGTATCTACCCCAATATAGTATATCTGAGACCCATTTACTCCCTTCGGTGCTCCAGATCTTTTTATGTTCAAAAAATCCCATAAATAAATTAGCGTAGGATGGTGCAAATTTGGATCCCATAGCTACACCACGTTTTTGGCGGTACCAGTCATTTTTAAAAAGGAAAAAATTATTGTTTAAGATCAAATCAACCATATCAATCAACATTTGTGTATGGCCATATAGAACTGCTGATCTCTTGTAAAGAAAATGGCGTAGCGCTTCTTTGCCTTGTTCATGAATAATACTAGTATATAAGGAGGTTACATCAAGTGTAACTAGAATCATACCTGGCTCCCAGGTAACGTCTGTCAGTATGCTAAGGATGTGTTTCGTATCCCTAATATATGATGGTAAGTTCCCCACAATAGTTTGTAAAAAAATGTCAACATATTCTGACAATTTTTCAGTTGGTCCACCAATCCCTGATACAATAGGTCTCCCTGGGGGGGAAGTGGGATTTTTATGAATTTTAGGTAATATGTATATACAGGGATTTCTGGGTCTGTGTACCCGTAGGTACAGGTATTCCTCTTCTTTGAGCAGTGATCGATCCAAACCATCGTGTATAAGCTTGTTAATTTTATTAGCGAGAGCAGGGATAGGGTCAAATAATATCCTTTCATAGCAGGAAGCATCTGTGAGTTGGGTATATATTTCTTGGTCATAGTCTGCGGTGTTCATAATCACAATATTGCCTCCTTTGTCTGCCTCTCTGATGGTAATCTCCTCATTATTCTGTAAAGATTTTAAGTACTGCATTTCTATCTGAGTGAGGTTTTGATGCCAAACATGTTGGCGAGATTTATTGTGTAACTCTAGTTTATTTAAATCATGCCAGACCAATTTGAAGAAAGTATCCACACAGTTGTCCTTAGTTAATGTCGGTATCCAATCTGATTTCCTCCTCAAACCACTCGGGAGTGAGTCAGATGGGATATCCAGATCTGATAGAATACGTGTTATAGTGTTAGGATCTTGTTCACTATCCGCAATAGACAGGAGAGTGGCCATATCTTGTACATCCATAATGGACAAATGTTGGTCGTCATTATGACCAACAAAGACGGTGCTAGTGTCTGTCCGATCAGGGTGATTAGCAAAAAATTTTCTCAGTTTGAGACGTCGAGTAAACTTGAAAAAGTCAATTTTAGTTCTCTGGAAATCACCAAAGTCTCCTGGGCAAAAGCCTAATCCTTTACTGAGAAGTGACAGACTATCGGTTGTGAGTACCAGATTAGAGAGATTAATCACATTGATGGAGTCTCTGTTGTGTACTCCTATTTCCCCCTGTTCCAAGACCTTGTTCTCATTCCTTTCGTTGAGTCTGTATGCTCTACCTCTGCCCCCCCGTCTGGTTTTTCTGGTACTGCTCTGTGTCGACTTCCTTCCCATTGTCCCTGTCTTATTCGTTGGACCTCCGCTAAAAAAGAGGGAGTGCCCTGTTGTTCTATCCTGTCCTGTCTAGAGATGTTCGAATTAGAACTTATGTCACTAATGTTGGTAGATACACTGTTTAGTGAAGATGAGGAGCCTGCATCATAGTTTTTTGGAGGTTCACACTTTTTAACTAGGTGATCATATTTCCGGGAAAATGTAAAAATCCTTCCATTTTTATAATCTAACTCGTCCCGCTTTAATTTGCGTGCTTTTCTTTGTGTGATCTCATTTTGATGAAGTTCAATAATCTCATGTAAAATTCTATAGTTTTTGGCAGTTGGTTCTTCCAAATTCATATTTTTAATTTCTAGTTCTAAAGCCGAGATTTCTGTTTGCAATCTAGTCACCTTTCTCTCCGAGTTTTCTATAAGGATGTTCATTAGTCTAAGTGAACTAGACAACAGTTCCTGTTCCCAGCTGTCCAGTAAATCTGGGTCAAGGTCGTCAAAAGTGGGAAAAATATGTGAACGTAGTCCTCTCGGTATCCTGTTAAGTTTTACATATTGTTTCAAGGTGGCCCCATCCCACCATTTAGACACTTCTTGCTTCATTAGTTTTTCTAGTTTGAAAAATTTGTCTCGGAGTCCCTCTTTCTTCGATTGTTGGGCACCTAATGAGTGTGACTTAGGTATAGTTCCTGTCTGCTCTAAACTGCCAAAGATATCTGCAGCTAATTTATCCCGATCCATGTTTACAATATCAGTTACAAACACACACTACAAACAATATAATAGTACAAATGGTCTGGAGCAGCACCCCTATGTGCAAGAACACAAATTTAGAAGAAAGCCGCTAGGAAGAAGGACATAGGTAACGGGCGCTCACAGTAAGTCCATACAGTCGAGTTCACAGAATATTATTTGTCATGGTGCTCATGACAGGAGGATCTTCCTGACTCCTCCAATGTGTCAAAGAAAACTGACAGTAACAACAAACAGCTGTCAGAGCACTCACAAAAGTAAAATATAAGAGTATGGTGATGTAATAAATCCTCTGTGTGGAAGGCAATCACGCCAGGCTCTGGTTCAGGATAAATTTATTTCTTGAAGTAGTTCAATCATGATAGGAAAATGTCCTTGAAATCATATACAATTAGCCTCCACAGCCAACACGTGTTTCGTCCAATGAGAGATCCCTCTCACGGACTTCATCAGGGCTGTAAAATTGAGAACACATTTGTATCTAAGTACATGTCATCTCAGACTTGTCTGTCTGACTTGTCTGTCTGAGATGACATGTACTTAGATACAAATGTGTTCTCAATTTTACAGCCCTGATGAAGTCCGTGAGAGGGATCTCTCATTGGACGAAACACGTGTTGGCTGTGGAGGCTAATTGTATATGATTTCAAGGACATTTTCCTATCATGATTGAACTACTTCAAGAAATAAATTTATCCTGAACCAGAGCCTGGCGTGATTGCCTTCCACACAGAGGATTTATTACATCACCATACTCTTATATTTTACTTTTGTGAGTGCTCTGACAGCTGTTTGTTGTTACTGTCAGTTTCCTTTGAAACATTGGAGGAGTCAGGAAGATCCTCCTGTCATGAGCACCATGACAAATAATATTCTGTGAACTCGACTGTATGGACTTACTGTGAGCGCCCGTTACCTATGTCCTTCTTCCTAGCGGCTTTCTTCTAAATTTGTGTTCTTGCACATAGGGGTGCTGCTCCAGACCATTTGTACTATTATATTGTTTGTAGTGTGTGTTTGTAACTGATATTGTAAACATGGATCGGGGTAAATTAGCTGCAGATATCTTTGGCAGTTTAGAGCAGACAGGAACTATACCTAAGTCACACTCATTAGGTGCCCAACAATCGAAGAAAGAGGGACTCCGAGACAAATTTTTCAAACTAGAAAAACTAATGAAGCAAGAAGTGTCTAAATGGTGGGATGGGGCCACCTTGAAACAATATGTAAAACTTAACAGGATACCGAGAGGACTACGTTCACATATTTTTCCCACTTTTGACGACCTTGACCCAGATTTACTGGACAGCTGGGAACAGGAACTGTTGTCTAGTTCACTTAGACTAATGAACATCCTTATAGAAAACTCGGAGAGAAAGGTGACTAGATTGCAAACAGAAATCTCGGCTTTAGAACTAGAAATTAAAAATATGAATTTGGAAGAACCAACTGCCAAAAACTATAGAATTTTACATGAGATTATTGAACTTCATCAAAATGAGATCACACAAAGAAAAGCACGCAAATTAAAGCGGGACGAGTTAGATTATAAAAATGGAAGGATTTTTACATTTTCCCGGAAATATGATCACCTAGTTAAAAAGTGTGAACCTCCAAAAAACTATGATGCAGGCTCCTCATCTTCACTAAACAGTGTATCTACCAACATTAGTGACATAAGTTCTAATTCGAACATCTCTAGACAGGACAGGATAGAACAACAGGGCACTCCCTCTTTTTTAGCGGAGGTCCAACGAATAAGACAGGGACAATGGGAAGGAAGTCGACACAGAGCAGTACCAGAAAAACCAGACGGGGGGGCAGAGGTAGAGCATACAGACTCAACGAAAGGAATGAGAACAAGGTCTTGGAACAGGGGGAAATAGGAGTACACAACAGAGACTCCATCAATGTGATTAATCTCTCTAATCTGGTACTCACAACCGATAGTCTGTCACTTCTCAGTAAAGGATTAGGCTTTTGCCCAGGAGACTTTGGTGATTTCCAGAGAACTAAAATTGACTTTTTCAAGTTTACTCGACGTCTCAAACTGAGAAAATTTTTTGCTAATCACCCTGATCGGACAGACACTAGCACCGTCTTTGTTGGTCATAATGACGACCAACATTTGTCCATTATGGATGTACAAGATATGGCCACTCTCCTGTCTATTGCGGATAGTGAACAAGATCCTAACACTATAACACGTATTCTATCAGATCTGGATATCCCATCTGACTCACTCCCGAGTGGTTTGAGGAGGAAATCAGATTGGATACCGACATTAACTAAGGACAACTGTGTGGATACTTTCTTCAAATTGGTCTGGCATGATTTAAATAAACTAGAGTTACACAATAAATCTCGCCAACATGTTTGGCATCAAAACCTCACTCAGATAGAAATGCAGTACTTAAAATCTTTACAGAATAATGAGGAGATTACCATCAGAGAGGCAGACAAAGGAGGCAATATTGTGATTATGAACACCGCAGACTATGACCAAGAAATATATACCCAACTCACAGATGCTTCCTGCTATGAAAGGATATTATTTGACCCTATCCCTGCTCTCGCTAATAAAATTAACAAGCTTATACACGATGGTTTGGATCGATCACTGCTCAAAGAAGAGGAATACCTGTACCTACGGGTACACAGACCCAGAAATCCCTGTATATACATATTACCTAAAATTCATAAAAATCCCACTTCCCCCCCAGGGAGACCTATTGTATCAGGGATTGGTGGACCAACTGAAAAATTGTCAGAATATGTTGACATTTTTTTACAAACTATTGTGGGGAACTTACCATCATATATTAGGGATACAAAACACATCCTTAGCATACTGACAGACGTTACCTGGGAGCCAGGTATGATTCTAGTTACACTTGATGTAACCTCCTTATATACTAGTATTATTCATGAACAAGGCAAAGAAGCGCTACGCCATTTTCTTTACAAGAGATCAGCAGTTCTATATGGCCATACACAAATGTTGATTGATATGGTTGATTTGATCTTAAACAATAATTTTTTCCTTTTTAAAAATGACTGGTACCGCCAAAAACGTGGTGTAGCTATGGGATCCAAATTTGCACCATCCTACGCTAATTTATTTATGGGATTTTTTGAACATAAAAAGATCTGGAGCACCGAAGGGAGTAAATGGGTCTCAGATATACTATATTGGGGTAGATACATCGATGACTGCCTTATGATCTGGACAGGTGACCTACAAGAACTGGATAACTTCATAAACTATCTCAATAACAATGACTACAATATTCGATTCACTTCAGAACATAGTGATTCCAGCATTTTGTTTTTAGACGTGGAACTTTTTATTTTCAACAACAAGATTGAGAGTAGACTTTACAGAAAAAGCACCTCTTGCAACTCTATCTTGCATGCAAGGAGTGCACATCCAGTCCATCAAATCAACTCTATACCGTTTGGCGAAATGATAAGAGCCAGACGGAATTGTAGTCTAGATGAGGATTTTGACGCATGTATAGAAGACATGGCCATGAGATTTAAAGTACGGGGTTACTCCACCCGTGTGATTGACAGAGCCCGTACTAGAGCCAAGCATATAAAGAGGTCTGATACATTGGATAAAAAATCTAGAACTAGAGACTCTACAATCCGCTGTGTCACCAGCTACACCAAAACTGCCAATCTGTTACGTAAATGTATGAATAGACATTGGTACATCTTAACAGCAGACCCTACTCTCAATAGAGTGGTGCCGGATACCCCGGTGTTCACTTATAGAAGGGGTAGAACTCTCAAGAACTTTCTATGTTACAATTATCGCAATAAACCCAATCCAACTAATTGGCTTACTAGCCGTGGTAAAGGTTTCTTCAAATGTGGCCATTGTGGAATGTGTAGATGGACCAGGTCTGGGATCACCACATTCACAAGCTCTACTGGGGTACAATACAACATTGACTATAATATTACATGTGACACCAATTTTGTCATCTACATGATCATCTGTAAATGTGGGCTTTATTACATAGGTAGCACCATCAGACCTCTGCGAATTAGGGCAAGTGAACATTTCAGAGCTTTACGTCATGAAGATGAGAGATACCCTATAGTAAGCCATTTTCGGCATTGCCATAAACAGAATGATATATGTAGTTTCGAATTTTTTGGTTTTGACCGTATCAATAAAGATCCTAGAGGAGGCAACAGAGAGTTAGCCCTCAGAAAAAGGGAGTGCCAATGGATCTTAAAACTCAGAGCGGTAGAAGATGGACTGAATACAAATTTCGAAATGGAGTACTTTCTAGGTGAATAGGATATTGATTAAAGTTGTACATATATATATTTATTCATTGCTCTGTATATCATATTTCCCAATTCTGTTCTTTTTATGTTGATTTCCTCACTAACTTTCTTCTATGCTGAACTATGTCCATATCTATTGGAAAATATGTTGTATCTTGCCCAACGCGGCACACTGTGTATATATGATGTCTCATTAATTTGACTATGAACAATATATAAACTTCTCTTTAGGGTCACACTATGAACTAACTTGGATGTATCATAGTAGATTATCAATTATACTGTTATATATTGACTACTAGTAACGTATTCTCTTAGAATTTGCACTTTTAGGTTATACACCTTGTGATTCTTGATTATTGTGTGTCCCTTACAATCAACGATTTTCGATATTTCATTTACCTGTTACAATATTCTGTCTCTGTCTTTCCCTCATTATTCTCGTGCCATATTTGATAGTGGGTATTATATCATTACACTTTCTTTCCATGTCTAGGCTTAATATTGGGCTGAAGTCACTATGAGACGCTTTTTAAGGCTAGGCAAACCTGGAGTCTGCTTTAATTGGTTTAGTTTTAGTGTGCTCCAACGTTAACGATGTCCCAAATAGATTAGCATTTGTTTAAGCAGGTAGTCTCTCTTCTTGTTCACTGTTTATAGTTATTTGCTGATGCGTATTTTTAATGGTCGTATCTTCACTATTCTGTAAGTGTTGGATACAAATTTTGGGCTCAGAAATAAGTTTTAGTTGTTCGCTTACATATAATTTATATATTTACTTCATATCAACTCCCTTTCAAGATGGCGCCTGTTCTTTCACCAGCGCGCTGACTGTAGTCCCTCTTCTATGTTATTATCATGAACGTGATTACAAACAAAAGCGCCGGTTCTCAGACGCTCGTTCTACGAAGATAGATCTCGGTCATAGGGAACGCCGTGCAATGATCTGACCACGGCTACGATGTTCCCATAAAGATACTAGCATATTTGATTAAGGTGAGCGTTGCTGAGGGGTGTTGTGTACTCAACTACTCGAGCTTAACGCTGAGTAGTTTCTCTATTGAGTTGTTTTCTACTATATTCGAAATGATGGCATTCGTTTCCTCCATTTCGTTTCCAGTTTACATATCAGGATTCCTGCAGTACTATACTGGGATGTGATAATTAACTGCGTTCATCACACGAGGTCAGTGATAGACCGTATTGGTTATTATTAGATGTGGTGGCACGAACAATTCTACTAGACATCATATTATTAATAGTCATCCCAATAGTCACTCGCACTTCTTGCCTTTATAGATTTCTTAGACCATGATAAGAGTACCGTTGAACACAGGCAGTACCTGATTTTAAGGTATGTCTCAACTCTGATGGGGTTCACAGTTCCGATACTATCATAGGTTTAGACACATTTTCGCGCAATGTCAGATCGGGTTATCTATTATTATAGGACTGGTACTTTATAACTTTATATCTCTATCTACTTATGTTTATTTGTTGATCTTCCTGATACTTTGATAATATATATCTGTGGGATAATAGGTCTTTCTCTTTCTTTTCTTTTTTCTCTCACTCTATATATACATATTCTTTGTTCTATATTCCTTACATCCCTTATTCTGGTGACGTTTATACTTATTTATAACTCTTCTAACACATCATCACTTGGTGATATAATTCCTATATGGTTGAATATTGACTACTTTTGAGAACTTGACTCAAAATGTTTGACCCTTTACAAATGGATTGCGGCATTTTTTCTATTGTCTAATTTTGGGAGATTAAGTCACAGATAGCATGTTTTGATTTGCACAAAATTCAATATAATTTCTGCTCTTAACTTGTCTGTCTGAGATGACATGTACTTAGATACAAATGTGTTCTCAATTTTACAGCCCTGATGAAGTCCGTGAGAGGGATCTCTCATTGGACGAAACACGTGTTGGCTGTGGAGGCTAATTGTATATGATTTCAAGGACATTTTCCTATCATGATTGAACTACTTCAAGAAATAAATTTATCCTGAACCAGAGCCTGGCGTGATTGCCTTCCACACAGAGGATTTATTACATCACCATACTCTTATATTTTACTTTTGTGAGTGCTCTGACAGCTGTTTGTTGTTCCCTCTGAATACTCAATTTAAGAGCGTTACTGGGAGTGCCAGGCGGTAACCAATGGGCTGACCACCTTTAGGGTGACTGTACCCTTTATATGACCACTTCTGCTGGGAAGTGGGCATAGCCGTAACCTTAATGGCCTAATTCCTTCCAAACAAGATTGAGGAATTTCAAAAGTAGTGTCCACTTCAACTCGTCCACCTTAGAGGTGGGACTGGCATAAAGTGGGCACTCCTCCTAATTTAACTAATTTTCCTGCCTGTGCTGCCACCAAAAGTGGGGTCAGGACAGGGGTGTTGGTTATCTCCAACTTCCGGAGAGACCAAGGTTGCATTACAAAGGCGGCAAGGTCTTTGAAGCTCCCTCCCCTGGAATGTCCATAATGCGTGGAAGAGGAGGTAACACCTTTGCCCAGTGCAGGTTTTTTTCTCTGGGCCTCAAGAGCACTGTGAGGTTCTAGAAACGCGTCTGTGGTAGCTGAACTGGGCAGGACCAGTCAGTCATCATACTCATATCTGGTAGGTTTTTAGGGGGCACCTCTATGGTGCCCTCTGTGTGCAGTTTTCAATAAATCCATCACTGGGGTAAGTGAGGGTTTATTATTCTGAAATGTTTGATACCAAACATCCCAGGTTTCAGAGAAGCCATCATGTAGCTGGGGAACTCGTAGTGACCAGTGCCCAGCACATACATTTAAAATGGCTTCCCTGTACACTTACTATGTCTCAGAATCGGCAGAGACATAGCAGGAGCATATCTGCTCATGCATATATGCCCTCTGGTGTAATATAATGCACACTGCCTTAGGGCTGTAAATCCTGCTAGAGGGGTGACTTACATATATTGCATGCAGTGTTATGGGACTTGGCACACAGGTTATGTGCCACGTCGTGTTTTCAATTTTGGGAGCACCTTTTCATGCAGCCTGCAATGGCAGTCTGCATAAGGTTAGTGCTAGGTCCCTCAGAGTCGCACAAGTTCTGCTGCAGCTCTGAGGGGCCCTCTCTTCAGTACCATGCCCTTGGTACCAGGGGTACCATTTAGTAGGGACTTATAAGAGGCTAAAGGGCCTGGTCACTTGGGGTTCAAGCGACCTAGTGTCTCTGTTTTAGGGAAGGAAGACTTGCTTTGGGGACCTGGTTAGCAATAACCCAATGCACTTCAGTCGGAGTTGCATCACAAAAAATCAGGTAAAAAGTGTGTGTGTGGGGGGATGGGCTGCAGCAGAACCCAGCTCCCTACACCGGTACTGAAAACCTGACAGGAACAATTTACAAAGAAAAGTCTTTGAAAACAGGTGGGCCTAATTCATCCACGTGAGCCATCCCTCCCCAGGGGAAACACACAGCTTTTATCTGAGCAGTGGATCTGAAGAGTATCCACCGTTTACCCTAAATCAAAGCAGTCCTGAAGAGACTGCAAAATACACCTTGGTTCACAGGTACAGAGAGCTAAGGAAATAATTTTCTACAAAGAAAAAGAAAATAAGACCATTGATGATCATAAGACCTATGAGTAGAACATCTACAAAGCTCTTGTGTAAAAGGTGCTAGAGAAGAGAAGTCCTTTTGGCCTCTAAGCATACAGGTGGAGTTTCTATAGAGATAGGAGGGCTAGCTCCAGGCTCAGCAACAGAGAATTATCATATGAACCCATTAAATGCATGACACCATTCTCCTCAGAAGCAAAAACTACCCCATGCAAGGCCACAAGGGGCCAGCCCTAGAAATATGTGCTAGGGGTCTGTTTATCACAGGAAAGGAGGAAAGCACAAGGGAGTAGAGGCAGCCATAGAGATTTTAAATCATCTGCCCCAAAAGCTTTCTTCTCAGGAAACTGGGATGGAAAATGGCTTTGAAAACAAGTCATTCTTGCCCTTACAAATGCATCCACCTTTAGAGTGCTGGATCTGTCGTATGTTGGGAGAAGGGGGAAACACCTCACTTAGATGTTTCGCGAATATGTTTCCTACACCCCTGATATGAATAGCTGAAACAGACAAGGTTCCAAAATACCCAGAAAACTATCTGGAAAGCAAGAGATGATTGTAGGAAGCTGGCCTGGTGTGTAGTGAGCACCTGTGGTGTTATCACCGTATACCAAGTTCAGGTATCCTCCTATTAATGAAGTATAGACAGTGTCTAGGAAGCCAGGGCTATCTAGAGGTAGCTATGGATCAGCAGCCAAGACGTATCTAGGATACAAACCTTATGTAATAGCACTATAGTCACACAGCTCTTACACACATAAAGGAACCACACATTGTTACAAAAAGAAAGGCACTTTATTTTGGTAACGCAAATACTAAAATACTGTATAGGCAATACTTGACGTAAGTAAACACACTACTATATACACATTAGCAATCAGGAAATAGCATAGAATGCAATAGGCATTGGTAAAAGCAATAGCAAATAGCGAGGGCCCTAGCGGAGGGCGAAACCACATACTAAAAAAGTGGAATGTGAAAGGCAGTCCCCCACCCAAGGAAGTGGAATCAGTAGAGGGGAGCTGGAGGAACTAGGAACCCCAAAAGGTAAGTACCAGGGTGCCCCCAGTGACCAGGAGAGAAGAGATAATTCCCTGGTTTTACCCAAAACCAACAGGAGGGCTTTGGAAAAGGACTGTGCAATACCCAGACAAGACTGGAAGAGAACGGAGGTGGATCCTGACAGAAGAGGACTTGTAAAGGAAGGGGACCAAGTTGAGTTCGACTTGGAGTGTCCGGTTGAGGCAGGAGCCACTACCCACCTTTCTGTGGATGCAGGACCAGGTCGACGGTGGATGAAGAAAGTCAGCAGTGCAGCACAAGAGCAGAAGAGGAGTTCCAGCAGTGATGCAAGTGATGTCCCACGTTGGCCGTTGTGATGCAGTCGGTCAGTGCTGCTGGAAAACCACCAACAAGCCTTGGCAAATGCAAGAGTCAGAGAAGAAGGTTTTGAAAGGCTGAAGAGGAGCAAAAGGCCCGGGGGACTCGTCCCAAGGAGGGGAGTCCAAGGTGACCCTCAGCAGGTGAAAAGTCAAAAGAAGAGGAGGCAGCCCCCACAGGCGACCCACGGGCAGCAGGCACATGAGTCGCAGTGAGGCCCACTTAGCACACCTGAAGAGGAGTCCCAAGTTGCTGGACCAGCAGGCAGTAGACTGTACTTTGCAGGAAGGAGTGCTGGGGTGGGGGCTTCAGGGAGCCTGAAGATCCTTTGGAGGAGGAACAAACAAGCCTTGGTGGCGTCAAGAGTCGCGGTGCACAGGGGTACTGTCCTGCAAGGAGAGGCAAAGGCTTACTGTCTTTCAAGCTGGACAGCTGGTAGAGAGGACCAAGAGGACTACTCCAGACCACCACATGTGATGCAGGGTCCACGCAGTTCAGGAGGAGTGCAGATCCACGCAGCCGGTCGCATTGCAGTTGGTGCTAAAGATGCAGGGTAGTGACTGCTTCACTCCAAGGGAGATTCCTTGTTTCTTTTTGTGCAGACTGAAGACTTGCTACCCTCAGAGGATGCACAGCCAGGGAAATGTCACAGTTATTGGAAGGATCCAGAGAAACAATGTTGCAGAGCAGAGTTGTCACTTAACTTGCAGATTGTCGATTCCTGGAGGGTCCAGTTGCAGTCCCAGTGGCCAGAAGATGAAGTAAATGATGCAGAGAAGTGCAGCTGGAATCTTGCAAATCGAATCTGAGGACCCACCTGAGAGGGAGACCCTAAATAGCCAAGGAAGGGAAATTTGTCACCTAGTAGGGTTACCACCTATAAGGAGGGGGCTGTGACATCACCTGCCTGACCTGGCGTAGACGCCAAAATGTCACGGCACTCATGCATATAGAGTTTGAAGTCAGTGATATGACGAATCTTCAGTGTGGAAAGTCAATTTATTTCTTGAAGCATACAATTCATCATAATAATTGCAAATCGTCCTTAAATTTCATAATCATGTAGCCACTCAGATGTTCCCAGGGGCCTCTGCAGACTTTGGATTCTAGATGGCAGAATCAAGTGGCCACCTGGAGGAGCTCTGGGCACCACCCTGGGGTGGTGATGGACAGAGGCATGGTCACTCCTCTTTCCATTGTTCAGTTTCGCACCAGAGCAGAGACCGGGGGTCCGTGGACTGGTGCAAACCGGTTTACACAAGGAGGGCACCAAATGTGCCCTTCAAAGCATACAGTGGCTTGGGGAGGCTACCCCTCCCAAGTAATGTAACACCTATTTCCAATGGAGAGGGTGTTACCTCCCTCTTCCACAGGAAATCCTTTATTCTGTCTTCCTCTGCCTGAGCTGGTCAAGCAGCAGGAGGGCAGAAACATGTCTGAGGGGTGGCAGGTGCGCAGGCTGCCCGGAGAATCCCAGAGACTAGTAGGAGCAATGCTAGGGGTCCTTTAAAAGCCCCCAGAGTGCATGGAATCATACAACCAATACTGGCAGCAATATTGGGGTAGGACTCCGACATGTTTGATACCAAACATGCCCAAGTTCGGAGTTACCACTATGTAGCTGGACATAGGTAGTCATCTATGTCCTGTACACAGGTAAAATGGCTTCCCCGCACTTAAGAAGTCCTGTTTAATGAAGCCGGAGTTCGTAGGGGCACCACTGCTCATACAGGGGTGCCCTCACACACAGGTACCTGCACCCTGCCCTCTGGGCCCGGAGGGCCTACCATAGGAGTGACTTACAGTGACCTGGTGCAGTGATCTCTTGTGAAAGGGTGAATGCATCTTTTCATGCAGGCCGCAATGGCAGGCCTGCAGACACATTTTGCATGGGCTCCCATGGGTGGCACAATACGTGCTACAGTCCATGGGGAACCGCTGGTGTCCCAATGACCTGGGTTGCCAAGTACCATATACTAGGGCCTTATATGGGGGCACCAGTATGCCAATTGTGGGGTGTGCTAAGTACTAAGCAACCAAATTTGGAATGAGAGTGCACAGTCACTGGGGTCCTGGTTAGCAGGATCCCAGTGAACACAGTCAAAACACATTGACAGCAGGCAAATTTGGGGGTATCCATGCCAAAAAGAGGGTACTTTCCCACAATGATAGATCAGCCTTAGCTGTTCATTTATGGAATCCTTTCCTACTGTAAACCTGTTTGTATCAACAGGTGATGAACATACACAATAGGGACAAAATGCATCAAATCTTTTAGTACTTCTGCCAATTATCTCATTTTTTCTGTTGGATGACAGCAATCTGAAGCCCAGGGGCGTAGCCAAGATGGCGACTGAGACGGATGCTTCATGAGAAGCTCTGCTTCAGGCCCTCAGGTAATCCTGCCGAATCCTGCCCATACGGTCGCTGCTTTGTTGTGAGTGCTTCCCGGCTTAACCCAGCAGAGTGTGGACACCTGAGAGCTATTTCTCCCACCCGACAAGGACGATGTGTTGGAGTTGGCTGGGGATCAGTGGGCAGCCTGATGGTGCAGCCGAGCTTAGTTCTTCACTCCTGTGTCAGAGGTGGCACTGCTTGCTGCATGGGCTGACCAGGTGGCGTGAGTCCTTTGTGACACTGGACTGAGCGTGTCCACAGCACAAGAGAGTCCGACTGCTCGGCAGCCTGCTTGCTTCTGATGCGGCCCGTACGGCAGCATGAGGCAGCCATGGGATGCCGCGGGCCCCTGCCTGCTGACGGCACTCCGGCTCTTTACTTGCAACACATATCTGGACCAGGAATGTATGCTATGGGTGCCAACGGGACTAGACTGTGGAACCATGACTTATTGCAGGTAGCGCAGTCGATGGTGCCTCCCACAGCACTGCCGGAATAACCGATACAAAACTGTACAAGGGCACGCATCCCTGAAGCCGGTGGGAGTGCTCTGGACTCTACCATACCCGGGAAAGACAACTGTGGTGATTGGGGGGGCCTTGCTGGGCCTGGAGCCTGATTGAGATAACACCCCAAGCCTACCCACGACCTTGAGGCTGCTGGCTCCCTGATCCTTCCTGGCTGAATCCTCCCCTCTCCTACATTAACTGTAGGCCACACATTGATGGATAGCGAATGCCATGCATTACCAGACCCTGGGAAACTCTGAACTCTCACGACCACAAAGGACTCCCCCGCCTCGGTGGCCAGGCAGGACCGTGCCCATATCTACAGGAGGGTGGGAGACACCATCGCTCTCCGCCGCACTTTTAAGGGCAGCCGCTTTCCTCTCTCGCTGCACAGACCAGGGTCCACAGCTCTTTTTCCATTCCACCAGCGTGACCCCTCACACCAGTGCCCATGTACCCAGATGAGAGCGTTGGGACCCACCTGTTGCCTGCTTCTGCACTGGGGGCCATCTGGACACTGGAGCTACGAGCACACACTAGTGATCCCGTTCCAGGTTAAACTGGTAGCTGCCAGAGCCTGTGTTCTGCTGATGCTCTAATGAGCACATCAAACCCACTGTCTGCGGACTGTTGAAGAGCAGAAGACGTGCAAGGTCGCTCCAGGTCCAACAATGTCCTCTTTATGAGTTTCCTCGAGTGAGTGGAGGATCCGAGTGCAGAACTCTTCAGCGCGAAGTGGCTGATGGAGGTTACGCTTATTGATAAAGTGCCAAAAACGTTCTTGATCGAAAGGGTGCATAGAATACCTGGTAGACTTCCTCCCCTGGGGGACCCACCAAGACCACCCCTCTCCTGAATTATCGCGACTTAGACCTAATACTTCAGCCCTTTCTCGCTTAAGGGCCTTAGAGGTTGAAGCTGCTTCCATCACCACGTATCCCAACTTTACGGTCAAGTTGCAGTTTCGGAGGAGCTCTAATGCCAAAGTTAAGCAGCAGCTTTGTGACCAGAACATTAAGGGGGTTATTACAACTTTGGAGGAGGTGTTAATCTGTCCCAAAAGGGACGGTAAAGTGGCGGATATACCACCAGCCGTATTACGAGTTCCATAGGATATAATGGACTCGTAATACGGCTGGTGGTATATCCGTCACTTTACCGTCACTTTTGGGACGGATTAACACCTCCTCCAAAGTTGTAATAACCCCCTAAGTATGCTTTGCTGCTTCCCACAAAACTCCGGGTCATGGGTGAGACGGCCCACATCTTCGCCACACCTGAGGATTTCTGGACATGGATGCATGCCAAAGGCATGGCCCAACCTTCGATGGAGGACTGTGTGGTTGGCTAATGGCTAACACCTCACTCTTGCCGCCATCAGCGTAATCTATCAGGAGCTAAACCCACCAAAACTTAGGTGACAGAGAGGCGGGCCAGAGTGCTGCAGGAGGCCACCTAGTACACCACAAACTCCTTCACAGTACTTAAGGAAGAGTGCCTCTTGGACTATAGTTCTGACACTGTGAGCTCCCAAACCTCATCTGCTGATATTACCAATGACTCAAAGGTCACCCCACGCACAGCTGCTGATCTCTGAGATGTGATCTTGCACTTGTTGTTAATGGCCCTGTGTGACATTGGTGCAGCGCTCTTCGATACTCAACTGTAAATGCATGACTGGCTCCTATCTCAACTATGGAAAAGTTACGTAGCACTGTATCCGTGCCTTCTGAGAACTGCAACCATACTCCTCTGTGGTTCGATAGGGCCTCAGAGGTTGCGGCTGGGTACCCTGGGCTACCAGAACTTGAGTGCCCCTATGGGCAAGTAATTGCTACCTTCTAATGGGGACTTCATGCAGTACTACTTGTTTGGTGCAGAAGCTATGAGTTAAGAAACCCTCTGCATTATTGTGCCCCACTGAGAGACTTCCACATGGACAAGTTCTACCCCTTGTGTAGTTTTTATCACATAACTTGTTGTTATGGGGTATTTGGTGGCTCGAATGTCACCTGCCTTGGGGAGTACTAACTAGCACTGTTATGTTTGTTACTTCATGTTTGTTCAGACGAGGCCGTGGTATGTGACTGGGAGGGCAGGAATGATGCCCACCAATAGAGTGGTACCTGCTTTACTTGCATGCTCATTGAAGGGGGAGGGGGCAGGCTATGTCATGATTCTGTCACCTGTTGTTGAAATCATGTAACACTGTCAATGATCATGAGCATTTACCCCACACTATAATGTACTGACATGGAATGTCTGCAGTGTGGTGACTCCTACCAAATGGTAGCAAATTCACACATATCTTAAGCTCCGCCACACACACTTCTTGTTTTTGACGAGAAACTGACCTCAGTGACACTGAGCTCCGGAAGCTCAAATCTAAACGTTGTTGGGAAATATACGGCACATCCTCATCTGCGTTCACCCAGAGAGTGTTGATATGAGTTGGACCGGAAATCCCCTTCGTCATGGATCGCTCTAGTGCACACACAGAGGGTAGATATGTAATGCTAGAAGGACATCTGGGTGGGTCACCCTTGGTGCTGGTGGGGATTTACGCACCCAGTCATAACCATCGAGGGTTCCTTGAAATGCTGACCCCTGCTCTATTTTGTGACCCGACTGCTACCTGCTTGTAGTGGCGGGCGGAATTTAACTGCATATTAGATGTAGACCTTAATCGGTCTAACCCACTGCTGCATGGAGCGCCGAGTAGAAGGATATCCCAGTGTTTTGGCTTATGGCTTATGAATAGGGGGCTCCATGACTTGTGGCATATTGGTCACTCTTTGGACCGCGAATACTCCTTTTACTCCCCGGTCCATAACCACCACACCAGGATTGATCTGATCTTGGGTTCTGCCTACCTGGGACAGATTATTGTGCAGTCGGAATATCTGGCCTGCACCTTATCTGACCACTGCCCGCTACAGGCAGAACTGCAGTGGGGACGACCGCACCCACGTATTCGCACATGGTGCCTGCAGACCGAGGCATTTACTAATCCCCATTTAGGGAAGAGCTTTTGGTGTGTATCGTGCAGTACTTTGAAGACAACCGAGATACCACTTCCCTTCATGCCACAGATTGGGACGGCCACATGGTGGGTGTGAGGGGCCACTGCCTGTCAGCTATCTTGGAGTGAGGCGAGTTTTGCACAATGAACTGATGGCATTGGACAAGGAGCTATGCCCTTTAGAGAGGAAGGTTGTGGCCCGGACGGTTGAAGTTGATCACCTCCGGGACCTCCAGAAGAAACACAGAGAGGAGGATATGTGACTAAGCAGACATAGCTATAAACACCACCTGACTAGACTACACCCGAGGGCGACTGCTCGGGAAGATTTTTTAAATGGCTCATTTGGGACGAACATCAACGCACACCAATTGGGGCTGTTAAACTGATACTCCCCAGGCTGCTGTACTTCTTTGACACACTGCCAATAGTGATCCCCAGACCTTTCTTCCAAGAACTGAATTGTCTGTTATTGGAATTGTTAAGGGAGGAAGACCGAATTTACGTGGCCCTGGCTATAACACAGAGCCCGCTCCTAGAGGGGGGCCTGTGCATTTCTAATTTTGAGCTCCATTATGCAGCTGCCCAATTACAATGGCCCTTATGCTGGCCCAGTGAGTCTCCCAGTGCAGAAAGGACGAAATGTGCAAGACTAGGCATGACCAGTGTGTACTCCTAGCTGTCAGAACGCACCCATTCCCTGCAGAGGGGATCCAATTTGATGACAACTGCAGAGCGTGCTGGCGCCTATTTGTACGGGGCAAATCATCCGCCCTACCTTACTCTCCCCTGATCCCCTTCGTTCATGTACCGGGCAACCATGTATTGACTGCATGCCACGACTTGACCCCTTGGACCACGGTTGTTGACTGTGGGGTTCTTTTTCAATGAAGGGTCTTTTATGTTATATGCAAACATTATGGATACCTATTATAGGTTCAGGGCTTTTCTTAACTTACCACACCATTCACCAACTGATGTGTCACACCTGGGGTGCTGGCGATGCGGAACCACCGCAATCAGCCATCATCCACGTTCTATTATTAAGGGCTGGTCAGAATGAGCTATCTCACTATTATACGAAACCTTAGCCACAGGTGCCCTCAAAGATGTGGAAGGTGCGCTCAACGGGTGGAATGTGGTCCTACCACAGCCATTGATTCTGAAGTTATGGACGTGAGCCCTTCAACAAGTGAGTGAAGTCACCCAATTCAGTTACCTACACCAGGCATACTTATCCCCCAACTCATTATGCGTATGTTCCCTACATCTGTACTGGAGTGCCTGCTGTGCAAAGTGGCAGAGGCAGGGTTTTACTATATGGTGTGGGGTTGCCCTCTCCTGCCACAATGGTGGAATTGGCGGGGCACATGCTGACCCCCACCCCTGAAGCAAACAAACACAAATGATGGATGGATTGCGGAAACAATCAAAAATTCACCCCAGTCGCAGATCCAAGTTTAATCCATCAATTCTTTTGCTCATCACGCCACCCCAGTTTGGACCCAGCCATAGGCAAACCAGGCTTGACCCTGCTCCCCATGAGAACAGTCCAGCCTGAACTGCCAGGCCAGGTCCTACCTGACCGGAAACAAGCATCCTGGGACTAGTTTCAGGGTATCACCCCTCATCAGCTAGACTAATTTGAATCCATTGGCATAGTGAGCCCAGGGCCAACGTCAGGGCATACCCAGCTCACTTAGGACAGCAAAATCAAACAAACACAAATGATGGAAAAGTTTGAAAAGTTTCAGCAATCTGTCCATTATCCTTATGTCATGCTAAAGTTGCCCTAACTGGGAAGGGTATGTCCAGACGTGGGTTCTGTGCTCACTGTGCCACTGGATTCAAGCTAACCTGGCTGATTAATGATGGAAGGGCAGCAGAAGTCTGCGGCCTACGGCTCCCCACTCAAGACTAATCTTTTAACATAGGCACTTCAACCAGATCAGACTCTCATAGAACCTCTGCTGCCATGTAATGAGGCCCTTGTGGACACCCTTTTAGGCACTTGGGTGAAGCTTTGTTCAACTCTACAGGGTAACAGGCAGGTTGCTCATCGCCATTGTCCTGCACTGGGTGACCTAGGCTTTCTCGCACAACATCCAATGCCAGAGAGTTTGGTGGTACTAGCGTCCACAAGCAACATAAATCCCAATGTCTTTCCTACCACTCGGCCTCATGGTGAATCAAAACAGGCAGTGACATTTAGCAAGCGGATTTTCTCCTTTATGAGCTTTGCTCTGAGGTCAGTAAATGTCAGCTGTCTTCTCATCCCTATTCCAATGCCCATTTTGACACAATGTTACCATAAGGACCATGTAGGAGAGTATCCTCTTTTTGGCATGGTTACTCCCACTTTTTGTCTGTTGTCGGTGTGTTCTGACTGTTTTCACTAGGATCCTGCTAACCAGGACCCGAGTGATTGTGCTCTCTCACCCTCTAAATTTGGTTGCTTAGGACTTTGCACACCCTACAATTGGCATACTGGTGCCCCCATATAACTTCCTAGTATATGGTACTTAGGTACCCAAGGCATTGGGGAACTGTATGGGAGCGTGTATGGTGCCACCCATGGGACCCCATGCAATGGGTGTCTGCAGGCCTGTCATTGCAACCTGCGTTAAAAAGGGCATGCACTAGATCACTGTAAGTCACCACTGTGGTAGGCCCTCCTAGCCCAGAGGGCAGGGTGCAGGTACTTGTGTGTGAGGGCACCCCTGCATGAGCATAGGTGCCCCTACGAACTACGGCTCCATTACACCGGACTTTGTAAGTGCGGGGAAGCCACCTTATCCTACCTATGGTCACTATCTATGCCCAGCTTCATAATGGTAACTGCGAACCTGTGCATGTTTGGTATCAAACATGTCAGAATCATACCCCAATACTGTTGCCAGTATTGTTTGTATGATTCCATGCACTCTGGAGGCTCCTTAGAGGACACCCAGCATTGCTCCTACCAGTCTTCTGGGGTTTTCCGAGCAGCCCACTTTGCTGCTTCCCCTCAGACAGGTTTCTGCCCTGCTGCTTGCCCAGCTCAGGCAGAGGAAGACAGAACAAAAGATTTATTTCGGGAGAGGGAGACAACAACCTCTCCCTTGGAAATAGGTGTTACATGGCTTGGGAGGGGTAGCCTCCCCAAGCCACTGGTATGCTTTGAAGAGCACATTTGGTGCCCTCCTTGCATAAACCGGTTTGCACCAGTCCAGGGGTGGTGCCCAGAGCTCCTCCAGGTGGCCACTTGATTGAGCATCTGAGTGGGCAGGTCAGGTAAGTGACGTCACAGCCCCCTCTCTGCCCCCTCACCCTGCTAGGTGACCAATCCCCCTTCCTGGACTATTTAGGGTCTCCCTCTTGGGTGGGTCCTCAGGTTTGATGTGCAAAGTTCCAGGAGGACTCCTCTGCATCATTTACTTCATCTTCTGGCCACTGGGACTGCAACTAGACCCTCCAGGAACTGACAATCTGCAACTTCAGCTACGACTCTGCTTTGCAACATTGTTTCTCTGGCTCCTTCCAGCAACTGCAACATTTCCCCGGCTGTGCATCCTCTGAGGGTGGGGAGCCTTCAGTCTGCACATGAAGTAAGAAGGAAACCAACTTCTTGATCCAAGAAATGGGCATCAGTGTGGCACTATGATATTATGACTGGATGAGTTCTACAGACCTCTCTGGGAATGTTCAGGCATCCTTGACACACATGCCGTTTCATTTCCCTCGCCTGTTTGGTACAAAAATCGGACTCAGACCTGGAAGTGTATGAGGAGTAGTGCCCCAATACTTTGTTGGGTCGCCTTGCTCCCACCATACAATTCCACCAATTAAGTCCTCATTGTGGCAGTGGTCAGGCTTTACAGTTTTACCAATGACGGACCCCTTCACCAGCTCAACTGGCCTTTAAGCCCTTTAGAGCACAGACCACAGTTCTCAATGGCAACGCCTAGGACAGGAGTCACCCCTCCAGCATCTTCAGCCGCAAAACTGCTTAAGTGTGTCTTTGCCAGCACACAGCCACTCTATTGGAGGCAAGACCTGTTATTTCTTCAATGGATGGCAGGCCATCCCATAAGACAAGTGGGATCCCCAATTTGTTCATCAGGGATATGCCCTCCAATTTCTTTCTGCCCTCCAGTGCACCTTTCACCACCATCAGGATGGTTGACGGAGCACCATCTGTCTGTTTTGTGGCAGAAAGGGCAAGCCCTTTTGGCCAGAGGGACTGCAGAGAGGATTCCGGCCTTGGAAGTAGGAGCTGGATCTCATTCCTGCTACTTCCTTGTGCTAAAGAAGGACACAATCTTCACCCTCTCCGCGCCTTACAGTGAAAGGACAATTTTAAGATGTTCAAGTTATCCCTTGGTCCTCTCTACCTTGGATACCAGAGACTAGATGATAGCATTGAACCTGCATCTCTGTCCTGAAGGCCCGCATATGCTACATGTGGTTCACAGTCGGGAAGGAGCATTTTCAATTCGCAGTGCTTCCCTTTGACCTTATCAGTGCCACTCAGGTGTTCACAAAAGTGATGGTGGAGATCGCCGCTACTGGCTGCTGAAGGCAGGATCACCCCTGAAAGCCATTGGGCAGAATCTCACCTATGTTCACTCCCAGCCAGTTACATCCTGGGGGAAGAGAATCTTCTCATCATCAACATAGAACCCTTTGAGGGTGAACTTGTTTCAAGACATTTGTCAGCAGTTTGTAGATCCTCAGATGGACCTATTTTCAAGCCATCTGAGCTTCCAATTTCCCCCATTCATGTACAGTGAAAGCGATCCAGATGCAGGAAGTCTGTATACCTTATCAGGGGTCCACTGTTTGCTTAACCACCCTTTTCTCAGCTCCAGAGAGTTTGCTTTGGATCTAGAGGGAGGGGCGTAGGTGATCCTGGTGGCGCCATCTTAAACATTAAAGTTCTTTGTTTCTCCTACTCAGGAGATTACCAGTTAGTCCCAGTGACTTTTTCTGTTTGTCCTGTCTCCCCTTCATTAGCCGCTTCTTCTCATGTTCTGCCCCACTCGAGCTTGGCTGTTTGGCTTCTGAAAGGATTAGGTCTTTGGAGTTTCAGCCTTTTATATGAGTTAGCTTTGGCTATTCAATAGTCCTGCAAACCATGCACTTTGTGCTCATTTAATAAATGTTGCGGTTTGCTTGTTTGCTGAATGATATTCTACTGAGATCTTATATCTGGAATTTTTGAGGAATCTTTTTAATAAAATTGGCAGTATCCATTCATCTGATAGAAACTTCTATTTGGAGTTTCCTTACCTTAGACTTTCTGCAGATGTCAGACTGGATCTGGAGCTTTCTCGTCGAGCATTACCCTTACACGCCGGTAGGTGGCTTTGTTCAACTCCGCGGGTGTCGTTAGAGTTATGGTCACCGTGATGACGTCACTGTCTATGTAGGTACCACCCTGGCGTGCTGACGCCAGTTCTTTTCTTTCCGTGCCAGCCTACGCGCAGATCTGGAGAAGAGGTGTCCAATCCACTGGCATCACCCAAATCCTGTACCCAGTCCATGTCAGGGTCAAGAAGAGCTACCCCAGTCATTTTTTGACTAACTACTACATTTTGTCAAATTAATTTTTAATGAGTTTTGGTTTGCGTCGAGGGATGTCCTGTAAAACGGGATTCAAGACCTGCAACTCCTGTCACCGAATGATGTCGGTAACGGATCCGCACTTCATGTGCCTCTGGTGTTTGAAGCGCGACCACGACCCAAAGTCGTGCTCTGAGTTTCGGGCCATGAACCCAAAAGCTTTGAGGGAGCAGTCACTGAAGCTCATGGTGGCCCAACATTCGACTCCGCGTTGTTCCCGGTCCCGTTCGAGAGGAAGGTCAGGAGACTTGTCACGGAGTCACCACCATTCATCTTCGTTCAAGTCATCTGGACATTCGGGTAAAAAGCAGAAGTCAAAGAAGGTGAAACGTTCTTCGACTTCGTCCCGTTCCTCGCACAACACAACGTGGGAAGATCGTTGACGCTCTAGGCCTCCATCTACGGTGCCTTAGTATGGGTCCGCTCCGTGCCTCCCTGACTTTCCGGGAGCCGGTGCTACCCCTGCCCAACCTAAAGAATTCTATGAGGCCGTGTACCTCATATTTGGGCTGCCCGACCCACCCTCGGCACCTTCGGGCTCAGGGGAGTCGGTGAGGGTCCCCACGGGTTCCAAGTCGACGACTTCGGTCCTGACTCCAGAGGGCACCTCAGGATCAGCTTCCGGATCCGTCCTGATGCTGGTCGTGCCAGAGCGACCTTCCCTGGCGTCGGGTCAGACGTCGACACTCCTGGCGCCGATTGGGCCCACAATCGATGTTGAATCTATACTTATCTCTGACGACACAGAGCTGGGCCAACATTGCTCGACGCAGATGCTCTGCTGTGCCCAGGGTTGATCCTGACCTCTTTTGCTTTGAGTATGGATACAGAGATAGTGTAGAGGAGTCACTGGACACTTTAGAAGACAAGCTTGACCCTGACATGGACTGGGTACAGGATTTCGGTAATGCCAGTGGGTTGGACACCTCCTCTGACACTGGTATGCTTTCTCCCCGTACCGTGGCTACGGAGGAAGGAGCCACGTTAGATTTTGAACCTCAAGCTTCCCTCTGTGGATGTCAGGGCTAACCTCCTGACCGAAGTGCTTCAGTCTGGGGCCTCCAACTTGGAATCACTCCTTCCCTTCAGTGAAGCACTTACGGATGTCCTAATGGGGACCTGGTCCAAACCCAGCACAGGAACTCCTGTGAATAGGATGGTTGCCCACCGCCATCGGCCTGCGCCGACTGACCAAAAATTCCTTACCTAACACCCTACGCCTGAGAGCCTTGTCATCCATGCTTCATCATCCTCTGGCGCATTCCCTACCACTCCTCTGGACAGGGAATCAAAAAGGCTTGACAGTTTGGGGAAGAAGATGTTTTCTTCTGCCAGTCTAGCGCTACGGTCCGTCAACACCGCATGCCTTTTGGGCGCTATTCCCATACTCTCTGGGATATGGTTGCGCAAGTGCTGCCTCGAGTTCCAGAGGATCCCTGGAACATTCTCTCCCAAGCCATGACAGATGGGAGAGACGCAGCCAAGTTCATGATACGTTGTGGACTGGATACGACCAACTCACTGGGCAAATCGGTTGCATTGACAGTGGCATTGAGACTCCACACCTGGTTGAGGACTTCTGGCTTTTCCAGGTATGTCCAGCAATCTTTAATGGGCATGCCCTTTGATGGCACTCATCTCTTCGGAGACAAGGCGGATTCAGCGCTCGAGTGCTTTAAGGGTTCCCGGGCCATGGCTCAGTCCCTTGGCCTCGCAGCTGCCCCCCCCCCTCCCCCCCCCCCCCCCACAGTCTGTCTTTCGCTCCTTTCGTGGCTACGGAAAGGACACCCAACCGCATTCAGTTCCACTGGGCCACCGACCCGTGCATGCTGTACAGCCCCTGCACGGACGTGGACGTGGGATCCAACAAGCTTGTTGATCAGGGAGTCAGTGGGCCGCCCAGGCAACCCACGCCCCCTCCTCTGCCTCTAAACCTTCCTAGTCCGTTGGGACATCTAGGACCAATTGGTGGCAGGATCCGCCATAAGCTGCCCCACTGGGAATCCATTATCAGGGACAGGTGGATTTTATAGATCGCTCAAAGGGGCTGCTCCCTCCCCTTCGAGACTTCCCCTCCAGCCATGCCACCATCATTCAATCATCTATCAGAGGATCATTTAGCACTTCTCCATGAGGAGGTCAAGGCTCTCCTGGCCAAGAGAGCCGTAGAGAGGGTCCCTGTGCCAGAAGTAAGTTGTGGTTGTTATTCCCGCTACTTTCTGGTGCCAAAAAGGACAATGGCCTTCCCCCTATCCTAGACCTCCGGTCCCTCAATCTCTTCCTCATTCCTCAAGTAGGAGAAGTTCAAGATGCTAACCCTAGCTCAGGTCTTTCTGCCCTGGACCCTGGAGACTGGATGGTAGCTTTGGACTTGCAGAACGCCCATTTCCATATTCCTATCCTGCCGGCCCACAGACGTTACCTATGATTTGTGGTAGGTCACAAGCACTTTCAGTTCACCATGCTCCCATTTGGCCTTACCAGCGCCCCTCAGGTGTTCACGTCAGTAATGGTAGTGGTTGCAGCTCATCTGCGCAGGTGAGGGGTTCCAGTCTTTCCCTACCTCGACGACTGGCTGTTGAAGGCAGACACACCCCTGGAAGTAGTCTCCCACTCCAGACTACGGCGAACCTCCTGCATTCGCTGGGGTGCACTATAAATGTGCCAAAGTCACACCTGACTCCCTCTCAGATGCTCCTTTTCATTTGAGCTGTTCTAGACACAGTGCAGTTTTGGGCTTATCCTTCCGAAAAGCGAGTCCAGGATATTTGGGCTATGATACCGATGTTTCAGCCTCTATCCTGGATTTTGGTGAGAATGACTCTGAGGCTGCTGGGCCTCATGGCCTCTTACATCTTGCTGGTTCAACATGCCAGATGACATATGCAGGCTGTGCAGTGGGACCTGAAGTTCCAGTGGGCGCAGCATCAGGGGAATCTCTCCGACATGGTTCAGATCTCGGAGGGAAATGCAAAAGACCTGCAGTGGTGGCATCTCTATCCGAATGGTGGCACAAGGGCTCTTTCAGCAGTGGGGAGAGCCATGGTTAGATCTGTTCGCCTCCGCAGAGAACGTGCAATGTCAGCTGTTTTGCACATTAGAGTTTTCAAGGCGGCACTCGCTCAGTGATGCTTTTCGTCATGAGTGGGACTCAGAACTCCTATACTCCTTCCCACCAATACCACTTCTGCCCAGAGTTCCAAAGAAGATCAGGCAAGCCAGGGCCCAAGTAATCTTGGTGGCTCCGGACTGGGCACAAAGATTCTGGTATCTTGAGCTATTGAACATGGCCATGGATCCTCTGATCAGACTGCCCCTTCGGGAGGATCTTCTGCCGCAGCAGCAGGGCACGGTTATCCCCACAAACCTGTCCAGTCTCCGCCTCCTTGAGTGGCGACAGTTGACGGCTTTTGACCTTCCACCCGAAGTCTGTAATGTTATCTTGGCAGCCATGCGTCCCTCCACCAAAACGGTATACGCCTATCGTTGGAAGAAATTTGTGGCATGATGTATTAACAAATCTGTTGATCCCCTCTCTGCACCTCTCTCAGAGGAGCTCCTCTTTATTCTCTCTCTTGCCCAGCAGGGTCCTGTTCTGGGCACTCTCAAGGGATGTTTGTCTGCCATCTCCGCCTTCTTAAGGCTACCAGACAACCTTCTCTTTTCAAATCTCCCATTGTTGAGAGGTTTCTTAAAGGCCTCACTCATATGTTTCCTCACGTCCTGTTCATCATGCCCCAGTGGGATTTGAAATTGGTCCTCACATACCTCATGTTTGACCCTTTTGAGCTGCTCCACAACTGTCATCTACAGTTCTTGACCCTTAAAAAGCCTTTTTTGATTGCCATCACCTCTGCTCACAAAGTGAGTGAGCTTCAGGCTCTTTCTTCGATGACACCATTCCTAGCAGTGAATCCTGACAAAGTGGTGCTCCATACCAGGGCTTCCTTTCTTCCCAAAGTGGAACCGTCTTTTCACGTAGGCCAATCTATCACCTTGCCTACTTTTTACGCATCTAATGAGGAGGAGAGACTCCACCGTCTGGATCCAAAGAGAGCGTTGGCGTTCTACCTAGATCTTACCAAACATTTCCGGGTGGACAATCAACGTTATGTGGGTGTGAAGAAAGGGAAGGCGGTGCAGAAGAGGACCATCTCGTAATGAGTAGTCCTCTGCATCAAGATGTGCTACACTTTGGAGAAAAAGCAGCCCCCTGAGTGTTTGTGCGCTCATTCAGCCAGAACAACTGCTGCTACCACAGCATTAGTATGTAGAGTTCCAGGATATCTGCCATGCTGCAACGTGGGCGTCCTTACATTAGTTCACCAAGCATTACTGCCTGGACAGTCAGGTACACAGAGGCAGCATTTTTGGCCGTTCAGTCCTGCAGGACTTTTTGGTGTGATCTTAGTTCGCAGCCCACCACTGGGGATGATATTGCTCGGGTATCTGTTCTAAGGTAAGGAATCTGCAACTAGAAGTCTCTATCAGATGTACAAGTTACTTAACTTCGGTAACAATATATCTGGTAGAGACATATTCTAGTGCAGATTCCTTACCGACCAGCCCATCTTTCCCGCACTGCACACTGATTTCTAGGGACAGGTACTTCCCCTATAAGGGCCCTAGTTTTGGCGCACCATTCTCAGTGTTCTTCATGGCTCTGTGCTGCTGGTATGGAAAGCTGTGAAAAGAAACTGATGTCAGCGCGCTGGGGTTGCACCTATATACGACGGCTATCATCACGGCGACCACGATGCCAACGTCGCCCGCGGAGTCGACCGACGTCACCTAAGGGCGTGCAGTGGTACTGCTCAAAGAGAAATCCCTGGATCCAGTCTGACACCTGGGGAAATTCTAAGGTAAAGATTCTGCAACTAGAATAAGTCTCTACCAGATATATCGTTACTGAAGGTAAGTAACTTGTACTTTAATGACTGTTGGCTCCATTTCAGGCAGATCGCCTTTTAGGGGGTCTTCTAGGTTCTTCTTTCAGTCTGGCTTCCAGCCTTTCAAGGGGGCTTAATTCTTCCATAATAGGGTTCGTTCACCTATCCCTTCTTTTTACCTTTTTCTTGTATTCAAGGCTCTCCATCCTACACCTTTTGAGCAATTACCATTGCAATAGACGTGCTTATTTGTTACGGGATTTTGGAATATTTGTGTTTGGTTGGTCTGGGAGCTTCTATGGGATTGGCAATAGAAGTGGACAGCAGCCGCATCTGTCCTGCTGTGGCTGTACCTGATGTACTTCATTCTCACTAAATGCAGTTGTGTTCTGGCTCTGCTTACCTCTGCGTTTTTCATTCACTCAGCTCACCATGCCTCTCTTAAGGTCGTGCACTTCGTTGCCATCACCGCTACTTGTAAAATAAAATAAAAACTACTGCTCTGCTTTCTTCTGGTACCTTTCTTCTTTTCCAGAGGCAGTGATATTATGCCTATTTTCAGATTTTTTGCCAGAAGTATTTTCAGAGTTTACTTCGATCAGTAAATTGTTCTCCAGTATTCGTGTCCTTATCTGCTATCACTGGTAATGTTGCCTTACATTCATCGAATTTAGAGAGGGCTGTAACTTTCTGGTGTGGTTGTGATGCAAGACCTCTGTCTCTACTTAATTCTTCAGTGTTGAGTTCGCACTGCTGTATCCATGAATTATGAGTTCCCAGGGATTCCGTTCTGATTTCTGTTCTCCAGGAACCTTCATTGACCACAGTAAACTTCATGTTGTGGGTTCTGCTGCTGCCTTTGATTCCACTAGCTTATGTCCTTGGCTGTGTGAATGTTATGATTTCCTTTCATTGAATGACAATCCACGTGTGCAGCATCGTTTCCTGGTTTGCTGTGTCAAAGCCTATGTTAGTTTTTTTATCCTCCTAGTTGTAGAAAGTGAAGGTAAATTTAAATATTGTTTAAAATATGCCACCATCGTGAACTGCTTATAACCTTCTCTATGACAGCCCTCGTTACAAGTTAAATTACATAATTTAAGACATCACCGATGACTTCCATAAAATCTCAAATGACATTGATGATATAACTGATGGCAGAATTCAGAGGTACCTATACTCGTTTCCTTTTAAGAAAATAGTTTTAAGCAAATTAATATTTGCTAAGTGTCTCACCTAAAACGCTGTTATACCTAATGATGTATTCATCGCAGAATTGTTAAACCAGGTAATTTGCCTACGAATATGTAAGGAGTCAATCTTAACCATGTCACAACTCAAAATTTGCAACCACAGGCATAGGAATAAAATTGCCTGTAAAGTGGGGTCATTGTAAAACAAGAACACAAGCTGGGTAGTGGAAGTGCCTGAGAATGGGACTTTGGAAGCTGCGGTACAGCTAAGGGGTGAGACTCAGGAAACATATACGAGAGAAGAGGTAGTGCTGGAAGGTTTCTGAGGGTATTCCGGCAGTGCCAGAAAATAACAACTGCCTCGCAACTTTTGTGTGTCTTATGGTTTCCACTTGTCATACTAGTTTGCATCCTCACATTAGTTTGCCCTTAAGTTTCCTCGAGTTAGTTTGTTGAATTTTGAATGCGTTATTCCCTTTTCTGTACTGCAGGTCTTTCCCCTGCTTCTCCCGTATGTAAGAATTGTATCCTTATCACCCTTTGGCTCATTATCACCTCTTTCTTCGAGAAGCAGCTCCTGGCTTCTTTGCGATCCCTTCGGTGCCCTATCCATTCACTGGTCCAGTGCTGCTGTGACGTTTACACTCTGGCTACAGCTTAGTCCAATCCAGAAATTCCATCCTCCACAACAACTCCCGCGCTTTCATTTTGCGTTTATCCTTGGAAATAGTTTCTCATAGACCTTTCTCAGCTATAACTTGGAAGAGGTTTGGGATTGGAATCGAACATCACACAATTCGATAACACTGTAAACACTACTACTGAAACATAGCTCTTTTTTAAACATTAACCTACGATAGTCATGGCATTAAAGCTTTTTTTTTAAACAAATGTAGCAATATTGAATTCAACAATGTCATTTGAGGTATCATTAACCATGATGTAATTTAACATGTTGTAGGAAACTGGCCGTTGTTGCAGCTCCCTTCCCCCCCCCCCACACACACACACACTTTTTGCCTGATATTGATGCTTACCTGACTGAGAGCGTGCTGAGATCCTCCTAACCAGGCTCCAGCACCAGTGTTCGTTCCCTAAAAATTTACCATTGTTTCCACAATTGGCACACCCCTGGCACAGGGTCCCTAAGGGCTGCAGCATGTGTTGTGCCGCCCTACAGGGCCCCTCACCAAGCACATGCACACTGCCGTTGCAGATGGTGTGTGTTGATGGGGAGAAAAAGGCAAAGTCAACATGCCATGCACACAAAATGCTGCCTGTGGCATAGGTAAGTCACCCCTCTATCAGGCCTTACAGCCCCAAGGCAGGGTGCACTATACCACAGATGAGGGTCTAGCTGGATGAGCAATATGCACCTACAGTGTCTAACTCCATTCTTAGACATTGTAACTGCAGTATTGCCATATTAAGTGTATGGTCTGGGAGTTTGACATTTCAAACTCCACAGCTCCATAATGACTTCCCTGAATAATGGGAAGTTTGGTATCAAACATCCCAGAACAATAAACCCACACTGATGCCAGTTTTGGATTTATTCTTAAAAAAGCACACAGAGGGCTTCTTAGAGATGCGCCCTGTATTTTACCCAATCCTCTAGTGTAGGACTGATTGGTCTGTGCCAGCCTGCCACTAGCAGACAGGTTTCTGACCCCATGGGGTGGCGGCCTTTGTGCTCTCTGAGGCTAGAAACAAAGCCTGCTCTGGGGAGAGGTGCTTCACACCTCCCCTCTGCAGGAACTGTAACACCTGGCGGTGGGCCTCAAAGGCTTAGGCCTCATGTTACAGTGCCCCAGGGCACTCTAGCTAGTGGAGATGCCTGCCCCCAGGACAAAGCCCCATTTTTGGCAGCAAGTTCAGCAGGAAACCTAGGGAAAAACAAGGAGGAGTGACCACTTCAGTTGGGACCACCGCTAAGGTGTCCAGAGCTGAAGTGACCCCCCTCCCTGCAGAATCCTCCATCTTGGTTTGGAGGACAGGGACCAATAGGGATAGAAATGTGCCCCATTCCCTAAAGGGAGTGGAGACAAGGAGGTTGTAGCCACCCTCAGGGATGATAGCCATTGGCTACTGCCCTCTGACCCCTGTAACGCCCCTGAATCTTGTATTTATGGGCTTCCCTGACCCCAACTCACCAGATTCCTGATGACCTACAAGAAGAAGAAGGACTTCTAAGCTGAAACCCCAGCAGAGATGAAGGAAGATGACAACTGCTTTGCCCCAGCCCTACCAGTCTGTCTCCTGCTTCAAAGAACCTGCAAAAGAACAGCGACACATCCAGCGGGACCAACGACCTCTGACAAGCTCCCGAGGACTGCCCTGCACCCAAAAGGACCTAGACCTCCTGAGGACAGCGGCCCTGTCTAAGAAAAACCAACAACTAAGGACTCCCACCTCACTCCGAATGCGTGAGTCGGAACCACTCTGCCCTTAATGCCCACGGCCCGGTCCAAGTGGTCCAACCAGCTAGAGAGGATCCTAAGGCGATTGTGAGCAAGTGCCCACCCTGGGTTGACCTCTCCACCCCTCACGACAACACCTGCAGAGGGAATCCCAAGGACCCCCGGACCGCGAAGCTCCGGACGAAGATATCCAACGCCTAAAGACACCCGCAGCCCCCGGGCCTTAGAGAAAACGACACCCAGTTAAGCTACGTTCAGCAGGTGGCCCTCCTCCTTGTCCAACCAGTGGTGTGCCTGAGACACCCCCCGGATCTCGCCTGCAGCCTCTGAGCGACCCCCGCGATCCCCTCATAGACCTGCATTGGATGCCTGATGTCCTGTTTGCACCCTGCACCCGGCTGCCCCTGTGCTGCTGAGGGTGTGTGTTTGGTGCCTACTTGTGGCCCCTCCAGGGCTCCTTCAATCCCCCCTGGTCTGCCCTCTGAGGCGCTGGTACTTACCTGCAGGCAGTCCTGATTCCGACTACCCCCTGTCTCTATAGGAGCCCACGTTAAATGTGCTCATCTTTGACCTCTGTACCCGGCTGGCCCTGTGTTGCTGGTGGTGGGTGTTTGGGGTTAACTTGAACCCCAACCAGTGGACTTCCTAAAACCAGGAGACGGAAACTGTAAGTGTTGTACTTACCTGTAAAACGATCTAACATTTCTTCCCCCAGGAACTGTTTCTGAAAATTGCAGTGTCCATTTTTAAAACAGATTATTGCTAATAATTCAAAAACTGTATAACTTATTGATTTCAAACAAAGTACTGTTGATACACGTGTGAAATACGAATCTATTGAAATACTTACCTGCAACTTAAATCTTGTGGTTCTAAAAATAAATTAAGAAAGTATATTTTTGCTATATAAAAACCATTGGTCTGGAGTTAAGTCATTGAGTGTGTGCTGCTTCTGTTGTCTGTGTGTGAACAATAAATGCTTTGCACTACCCTCTGATAAGCCTAACTACTCGACCACAGTGTTTTTAGTTATTGTAACCATAACCATATTTATTTTCTGATGGATACTTCTAACTGACAATTCCTCACCTGTTGAATACCCTAGCCAGAATTAATACATAAAGTTTTGCTTTGTTCTACTAACTCCATCTTAATGCCAGAAACAAGGACAGTGTGACCTTACTGGAGTTATAAAGCATCAGTCCCCTTTCTTCTGCATCCTTTGTCGATCTGCTCTCCTTGTTTCTCAACTTTTTCTTTAGCATTTAGCAGTGATTTCAAGTCCATTGTTTAGGATGTCACCTCCTAAAGGGTCAGGTGTCAAAATGTGTCGAACCTGCAGTAGACAAATACTCATTTTTTACCCTCATGAGGTCTGTGGGTGGTGCTTGGGGTCACAGCATGACTCGAGGTCTTGTGACAAATGTGCTGTTATGCAACCCAAGGCCATAAAAAAAGAAAGCAAGGTCAAGGTCTTCATGCCCTACGCTGAAAATTGGGTTCAGTGCTGGTCATTTTAAGGTCTTCCTTGAGGTCGCATTCCACCCCCTCATCAAAGTTGTTGAGGAAGAAGAAAAGGAAACAGAAAACAAAGAGGAGACACAACAATGATTCTCCTTGATGCCGCTCCAAGTCAAGGTAGGTCATCTTGGAGTCGAACCTTTGGGAGCAACCCATTCTGGCTCCTCCAGTGGGCCCCACACAGGGCCCTTTGCCACCTCCACCCTTAGTTGTGCTGATGCCAGCATACCCAGAATTTCCAACGCAGGGAACTGATCCTGCTCTTTTGCTCCATGCAACAATGGAGATGTTCCAGTGTGGTGCAGTCCCCCTGCAGCGCTTCGAAGCCCTGACTGGCTCCTTTTGGTTTCCCAGCAGCTGGTCCTTCTGTAATGCTATTTGACCTTGCTGTTCCTCCTAGAATGTGCCCCTTGCCAACCCAGAGGCACTCCGGCACCAAGACCTTTGCCAGCAGCCCCACCAACAACACCAACACCATCAAGTCCAGTGCCACTTTCAGAGCTGGTTTCCTGAAAGTTAGAAGGAATCCTAATGTGGCCCAGCAGAGATGCCAAGAGAACAGTAGTCGAGGAAATATATACACAGCAAGCACAGTTGGAGTTCTCGTCTCACCAACGTTATTGTCAGACAATGGAATATCATTTTTGCAAGGACTCCAATCCCATATGGAATCTAGAGATGATTGTGCATGACACACATAACAGTAGCCAGGCAGCCAATTTACTGAAACCCTCCTCTTCTGATACAGCAGACCTCCTCATCCTACAGAATGCTGGAAGTCTGGACATATTCCCCGAAACTTAAATGGAGGTCCCAGCCAACACAACCTATTCTGCCCTAACAAAAATTCCCTCTCCCTCCCAACCTCCTATTAGTTGGCTTCATTTCGTGCTCTCCTAAAAAAGTAGCTGATGTCCTGCAATTGCCCCTGCCTACTGTTGCAGCTAAGAATAATATGTTGATGAATGTGCAGCAATGAGCAGCAATCTTATCTTAACCCATGTTCCCCTTCAACAAGACACTATTATATCCTCTTAGGGTGGCGTGGAAAAACCCAGTTCGACCGCCAGATCTTGACAAAATGACAGTGATGTGGTACTTCAACATACAGGGAGGAGTGGGGTCTCACTTTTTCTGTCTAGAAGTGACGAGTTTCTAGGTATGGGCACATCAGCATGAGTTCTGTATAGTTGGAAACATCTGGCCATCTCTCTTATCATCATAGCTGTCAGTCTCAGTCAGCGTCATCTTGCTAACCACAATTGGCATCTTCAGCAGTACATCTTTGCCCTGTGGGGCACACGTCAGTTGGGCCTAGTGGCGTCTCAGGAAAGCACTCACTGCTCACAGTTCTGTACCTCCCAGCATCTGGTGCGGGGAGCCTTGGGGAACACATTTCGTCTGAAGTGGAATTTTCGACTTCTCTACACTTTTCCTCCCATGCCTTTTATTCCTTTGGTTGTAAGGTAGAATTGTCAAGACCAGGCCTAAGATTGGCAGAGAAGGATGTGGTATGCAGACCTTTTGAGACACTCCTTGCATCCCCTACTCCATCTTCATCTCAGGCCAGAATACCTTCCCCAGTCAGATTGGCAGGTACTAAACCCTAATCTCCACAGTCCCACCTTCACACCTGGAAATTGAGCGGAGACACTAGAGCTCCTTCCAGCTGGCTCTGGAAATGGTTGATGTAATTCTGTTACTCTGTAAGTTGGAACCAGTTTGTTAGTATCTAGAATGGAATATAGACCCTGTGATTCTGTGCCTATCTGAGGTGTGCTTACATGAGGTCCTCAGTTTTGTTCTGTCCTTTGCTCTGCAGGCTATGCAATTGACAGTGCCATTAACTTGGCAATGTGTGTCAGTTATTTCAGGCACTATCTGTGCACTTGCTTTACATGTGTTTCTTCTGGACAAATTAGCCTTCCATACTAAAGCGGTTTTCCTTCCCAAGGTGGTAACCCCTTTCCGTCTGGAGAGTTAATCACCCTTACTAGTACCTACCTTCACCCTGCCAAGAGATTACACCAGCTGGATCACATTTATTATATTAGCCACATCAAACAGATCAGGTTTGCATACCAGCTGTTTGTAGGGTGTGCAAGTAGCAAAAAAGGCAAGGCAGTTCAGGAAAGGACTCTGTCCCTCTGGATAATACTCTGTATTAATATGTGCATTAATATGTGCAGTGCCCTTTGTTCCACCAGATCAAACTCCTCATCATCAGCGCTTGCCACAAGTGTTCCACTAGCTAAGCGCAATTGCTTGGATTCCAGGGTGAGAATGGAGGGTCATTTTAAACATTTGGTGCTTTGGGACTATCTTATTTGACCATTCCTTCAGACCCATCTCCTAGGAGGGTACTGCATTGGATTCTGTGCAGCCAGTTAGGAATCTGCAAGTAGATTTGGTGGATACTCTGTCTACTTCTAGATTTCTTCCCCAACCCTCTCTACTTTCTCAAGATTGATCATAGGTCACAATTTAAAAGGTTCCAATTAAATGTTGCACCGCTCAGTTCGAATTCATCTGTAGTTCTTCTTCTCTGCCTCTGGAGTATGGGAAAAATGGAGAGGTAACTGATGTCAGTGCACAGGGATGGGCACTTTGTGGCTTCAATGATGTCACTCTGGCAATGTTTCTAGCACCGAGATAGAGCTAACTCAATCTGGCATTGGAGTGCTATGGAAAAACTTTAAGATCCAATCTGGTGCCTTGGGATATCAAACAAGTGAGGAATCCGCACCAGAAAGATTGTTATCAAAGGTAAGTAATTTTTTCTTCACAGTCATGGCATAAATATATAAAAGAGGGCCTGCTGAGCTTACCTGACTGCACCAACCAATTACAAAATTTAGTGCAGAGCTGCATGGCATCAAAAGTTATAGGCAAATCAAAAAAATGTCTTTTGTTTGCACCTAAAACCCAAACCATTGCACTGATGTACACAGAACTTGACATGAAGGTAGAAATTTACTTAGAAAGTGTGCTTTTGTTGGTTCGTTATAAATCCATTTTGTAGCTTTTGTGATAGAAGCAGTTACAGAAGTTGTAGAGGAACTTTACTGTTTAGCTGTTGTATATCTTGGGCTTTTGGAATCTGTAGATCTTCTGGAATACCAGAAATTCAAAACTCAGAAATCTAAGTAATCCGTTTGGATGAGGAAGCCTTTTTCTGCAATCCAAGATTAGTGCAGCAGATCAGAGTGATCAATTGGCTAAAAATAAATATGTTTTTTGTGGCAGCCATTTCAGGACATGAGTTCTTATAAAGGGACACGGTGCGGACACTTGGATTCCCAGGCCAGAGTAAGGGGACCCTGAAAGTGTCCTGGCTTGGAGGGATAAGGTACTGTAGACTCCGGCTTCTGTTTCTGGTGTTGCAGAACAACTGTTGCCGAAAAAAGGGAAGAGTTCCATGGCAAGCTTCATGGCCTGGTAGCAGTATCCAATACAAGCTTCATGTTCATCAACACATGGATGGGGAAACCCTACCAGGTTTTGAAGTAATCTGGCATGATGCAAAAAACAAACTGCCCAAAGGCTCTGCAAATGCCCAAAACAGCGAAGCAGGCAATCATGGCATGCTGCCTTATGTAGCATGGAGTTGTTTGCAGGCCCTTCACCTAACTCACTGTGGGCAGCCAACCCTGCTGCACACAGACTTCGTCCTTGCACAGTGGGGGTTGGCCACACGGCATGGCCTCTGCCCTAGCCCTATGCCCATCCCACTCTAGACAGCCAAGCCCAATCTGTGTTTTTTATGTGGGGGTTTAAGGTTCTTTTATAGTTTTTTTATTTGTAAATTTTTCAAAATTATTTGTTTTAACTTCTTTTTGTGCTCTTCTTTAGTTCGTCAGACTTTTGAAGAAGGCCTGTGGTAGTTTTTCGAGTGCTGTTTCATTTTACACGGATAACAGTTATTTTTTTTACATTTATTGTAGTATGCAGATAGTATCTGAAAGCTTGGGTCTTCTTCATTTTCCACTCCTTAAAGAACATTTAGTGGTGCAGTTGCCTCCTCCCCTGATTTTGCATTTCCACACTGCGTTTACTTGTATGTTCACGCTGCTGGATCTGATTGAATACATTTCATATTAGCTTTTGGGCAGTGTCTTCTTATCGAGGTGACAGTTTTGTCAAACCTGAAGCTTAAATCTCTCAGTTTCAGGAAAGGAAGTGAAAATGGTGCCTCTAAAAGGTGGCTCCTTTTTGCTATAGGCTGTGGACTTGTTATTTGGATAGTGTAGAGTAACTAACCAATCAGATCCCCCTTTCTCTTTTTTTTGGTGTTCCCATATTTGTGAGTCCTCAAATGCTCCTCAAGTCGAAAGAGTACTACGGTGCAACAACTCTTTTTCTGGGTTCATGGCTCTTGTATGATCAGATGGACAGGGCTTAATTTCCCAGTGCTGCAAACCCAAATATAAGTGCAGCAAACGCCATATTTGTTTTTACTGTTTTTGTTTTAAAGAAAACAAATTGATCTATAATGTTTAAGGGCATGGATTTCCTTTGTGCAACTTAAAACTTGGTGGTACATTTCGTAGTTTCTATGCTTAGATACAGTTGCTGTGCCAAAATTTGGAACCATGGTTCCAGGGCATGCCAGATCCTAGTTCTTTGGCACTGCAGAGAAACCGTAGATCCTTATGGACTACTGAAGAGGTTTCATTGGTTCCTGGGAATGTATAGTTCCACATTCATATAGTTCTTGAATATCTTGCACAGATCATTCCACTCACAGAGCTCTGCTGCAAAAGTACATGTCTAGTTTTTTTGTTGTGCTCTCCTTTTTGGGGATCCAAGACTTTTTGCAACATTACAGTCGTTTCTGGAAGAAGAACAGGAGAGGTTAAATCCAGAGGAACATGATCAAGAGAAAAGTTAATAACTGTAAGATTTTCACCCTGAGGGTTCAATATTACCATAATTGTTAATTGTTTGGAAATGAGTCACTATTCCTCCTGGTGAAAAAAGTTGTCCTCAGAAGTATGTGGTGCTAACTTAAAAATAAGAAGATGAGCATGGTAATTGACGGAGGTGCAACTTCAGATCATCTTCAATGGACAGACATCTTCATTCTTGGCATGAACAGCAATTCAATGTGGAGAAGAGGAAGAGGGATGCAGAAGAGGTGACTACATTTGCTTTAGCATTGCAACATGCCATCCTTCCTGGAAACAGGTTGTTGGAAGATGTCTGGCAACAAGAGGAAGATGAGATTGATCCTTTCTTTGCAACTGTGGACGACCATTCCTTGGTCGTGGCAAATACATTTTAAAGTTCTTATCCCGGTGTTCGAGCTGCATTTTGTTTTGCTTTCCTCAAAAAAGTAAGAACATTTTTTTTTTAACGTAATTTCAGAACCAACTTAAATGGTTTTAAAACGCAGTATCATATATGTTGTTTTGTGAGTGAAACTGAATGAGAATGAATAAGTGCATGAGAATATCAGTGACAGAGTGATAAAAGTGTGGAACTGAGTGAGAGGGATTGTACAGTGTATTTTGTACATGGGCCATGCCTGTGACAGCAGCCAACCCCCACTGCCCACAGCCTTTGGTGAGGTCATACATTATGCCATCAGTGTTGTCACTTGTAATGTCAAATGTGATGCCATAAGCAATGCACGGGGTGGTATGAGTTATGGTTTGTATTGTGTGTGTGTGTGTGTGTGTGTGTGTATATATATATATATGTGTTTAGAAATATATTTACTCCAGTATTGGAACTTTCATAGATTCGCATGCTTGAATCATTCCCTGTCGTCAAGATGGGAGTCAACTGTACCTTTTATAAAGTAGTATTGACATAGGCCTAAACCTAAAGGCCCTAGGCCTCTCAGTTTAGTATTCTATCAGAGTCATTTTTAGAACAGGACTAATTTTGAGAGTCCACCAATCAGGCGACACCACCCTTTAAAACCCTCCTGAGAAGCTCCAGTCCCTCAGATTTTCCAGCACTAGTGCAAAGTCAAAATAACAGTAAATAAGAGAGGTAATGGTTAGCTTCTCCGGGGAGGTGGGTGGGTTGCATGTGAATCTATGAAAGATTTCAATACTGGAGAACTATAGTTACAGTAAGTAACTAATTTTCTTACTCAAGTATTGGGACTTTAATAGATTCACATGCTTGAATCAGTAGTAAGCAGTAGTGATGCACATTGTAGAATAAACTATAATTAGTTCAAATGAATATAAACAAGATGCATAGGTAAGCATATATACATAGGAAAGCCTAAAATCTAGATACTTAGACGTGTTATTAGAAACCATACTGTATATCAGTCTTTCATCTTTAATATATTTTAAAATAAACATTGTGCAGATCTGAACTTAGGATGATGGGATGGCAAAGATAGCTCACCTCTACTGAAACAGATGTCTGAGGACTGCCTGGCCCACAGCTAATTCTCCTTGAGATGCTGCATCCAGGCAGTAATGTCAGGTGCATGTGTGGCAGTTATTCCAGGTTGCTGCCCTGAAAATGTTCTGAAGCAGAACCCCTGCAAACAGTGCGGTAGATGTTGATACTGCCCTGGTAGAGTGAGCACGAACAAAGGTTTGTAGCGGTTTGACTGCTGCTTGATGGCAAAACTGGATTGTCGATCCATCTTGCGATGCTTTGCTTGGAAAGAAGTTGACCCTTTCTGGGCGCACTGTGAGCCACAAACAACTGACTAGACTTGCAAAAGGATTTGGTCCTAATCAGGTAGAACTTTATGCATCTTTTTACATCTAATGACTGAAGAGTCCTTTTTGCTGCCATTGCCGGGTTTGGGAAGAATGTCTTTAGGACCAGCAGTTCATAGATATAAAAGTCTGATGGTTTGTGCTTAGGAGCATTCTATCTTCTTTAATTTATAAGATAGACAGTGCTTGGATCTCACTGACTCGCCTGGCTGATGTAAGAACTATCAGAAGATCTACCTTCCTTAAAAGAAATTTGAGAGTAGCCCGGTGGATTGGCTCATATTGTTGTTTCATGAGCTGTGCGAGGACTATGTTAAGATTCCAGGAAGGAGGAGGAGGTCTGAAAGGCGGAAAGGTCTGGAATAGGCCCTTTTGAAATTGTATCAAAGGTACTGGGGACTCCCATCTTGACAACAGCGAATGGTTTACGCATGTGAATCTATGAAAGATTCCAATACTGGAGAACTATAGTTACAGGTAAGTAACTCATTTTCATATGTATAGATAGATATATAGATAGATAGATTTCCCTCAAAGAAGAACTAGGATTACAGGTAATTAACATTTCCTTTTATATCGCTGTGATGGAATATGCCCACTGATAAGCATTGCAGTGGCATTCTTATTTGGATGTCTTGAGTGGAAAAGTGGAAATTGTAGCAATATTTGAACTTCATTGTTGCACACTCTGTATCTTAAGATGTGTCCCAAGCTAACCTTCTTGCTAAAAATATCTTTGTAGATTTTGAGCCAGCTCAGGCAACAGAGAAGAAAAGGACTGTTTACCAAATGGCACTAAGTAAGACATTAATCTTTTTCATAATTTCATATGTGAAAATGTGAGTTCATTTTCTGTGTATCCCATAAAAACTTATCAAGGAGCCAAATTGGCATTGGTACAGGTGATGGTACTCTTGCTAAGAAACTGCTTTAGTCCGAATATGGTCACATTTATTAATAGGCAAGCTTACACTTCCATCACAATAGGATTAATTGATACTATCTAAAGTCACCTCTAACATCAAATAATTCTTGATGACTTAATACCCACCACCCATACCCATACTCCTTTTAAACCTGTTGGGTCACCTCCTCACCTTTTTTTACCCTTCCAGGCATAATCACTGCAAAAGTCCTCCAAGCCTAGCACCACTTATTTTTAAATCCAACACCGTCCCTGTCATGTACTTAACAAATTTTTCTCTGTCTTAACATAATTTTTCTTCACAACTATATTCAACATGCTGCCAATCGCTAATCGGAATCTAATATACCATGGCCCTTTAACTTCTCATTACACACAAATGGATCGGACAAGCTACAAGCAGGGGAATTAAAATATAAAAGGGTTTATTTTTCAATTGAAAAATCCCCTTGAAAATATGATAAACATCTGTAAATTTAGATCCAACTGTGTCCACATCCATTCTAACCAAAGGTGCATGGGTATGACTTCTGAAGTTGCCTTCTGAACCATTTTGTCTATGCCTATAACCAAAGAGATACATACAATCACGTCTTGCCTCATATAGAAGGATTGCTGATTAGCCTCATTGTGGTCCAACGATTGCTTTAGACAGCCCCTGTACCATGTCATTCTTCATCTGTTTGACATGTATTCAGTCCCACCCCTCCACACATATTTGGGCCAACTTTCTTATTTTTAAAGTTTGAGCTCCAAGGTCTTACAATGCTAACACTCCTCTCACTGTCACCGGAATCTGATACTTAATGTCTTTTCCACCACATTCAGGCTATATAATCAATTGTCTTCCCCGTCTATCAGCTATTATTTACATCCAGTATAAGACCAATTGTGGCATCCACACATACTCTTCATCTAATCATTAGAACTTTACTTTTCTCATCCAATTTGATTTCTTTGGTCTAACAACTATAAACCTTCTCTTGTAGGTGATTTCCATTTATAGTCATAAGCACTGAATAGTCCCTTTAATGTGTGGGAACCCCAGAGCACTTCTTCACAATATATCCTCTTAATTGGAGATGTTCGCCTTTCTTCGGTAAGGCCGCCAAAGTCACTTAAGAGAAAAAGTCATATTGCAGCCTATAGGAGAAGGCTGCAATGGCCCAATTCGTCATCTTTAATTCAAAAATGTGCCAGGAGATTACATATGTATAAAATGTGATGGTGTTTTAGTATAGAAACAGCATACATGTCTTTCACAAACCCATTTTTGGGTAACAGAGAGATGAAGCTAGCCAGGACAGTGTAGCCCATAGGCTGCTATTATATGAGAAAAATAGAGGCTGTGCCTTTAAGAAGCCAGAGACCACGAGTATCCCATGATGCTGAGCAGGTGACAGTTGCTTTAGTTCTTTCTTCCAGCTTCAGCTGACAGGATCCTAGAGCACTGAGCTCAACCTTTTCAAAGGTTTTTTCTCCACAAAATCCTCACAGATTTTGTTGTCAACTGTTTTACTCAACAGCTTTCTTTTCTCTTTAGAAATTTCTGTTGGAAAGTACCCTCTTTTTGGCGTGGTAACCCCACTTTTGCTTGATGCCAGTATGTTTTGACTGTGTTCACTGGTATCCTGCTAACCAGGACCCAAGTGACTGTGCTCCCTCCCTCTAAATTTGGTTGCTGGGACTTCACCCTCTCACCCCCACATTTGGCATACTGGTGCCCCCATATAAGTCCCTACTATATGGCACCTAGGTACCCAGGGCATTGGGGCACCAGGGGTTCCCTATGGGCTGCAGCATGTATTATGCCACCCATAAGAGCCCACGTAAAATGTGTCTGCAGGCCTGCGATTGCAGCCTGCGTGAAAAGGTGCATGCACCCTTTCACTTCAGGTCACTGCACCAGGTCACTGTAAGTTACCCCTATGGTAGGCTCTTCTAGCTCAGAGGGTAGGGTGCAGGTACCTGTGTGTGAGTGTACCCCTGCATTAGCAGAGGTGCCCATACGAACTCCAACTCCATTTTCCTGGAGTTCGTGAGTGCGGGGAAGCCATGTTACCCGTGTTCTGGACATAGGTCACTACCTCTGTCCAGCTACATAATGGTAACTATGAGCCTGGGCATGTTTGGTATCAAGCATGTTGAAATCATACCCCAATACAGTTGCTATCATTGGTTGTATGATTCCATGCACTCTTGGGGCTCCTTAGAGGATCCCCAGCATTGCTCCCATCAGCCTTCTGGGGTTTTCTGGGCAGCCCACGCTGCTGCCACCCCTCAGACGTGTTTCTGCCTTCCTGTTGCTTGACCAGCTCAAGCCCAGGAAGGCAAAACAAAGGATTTCCTTTGGGAGAGGGAGGTAACACCCTCTTCCTTTGGAAATAGGTGTCACATGGCTTGGGAGGGGTAGCCTCCCCAAGCCACTGGTATCCTTTGAATGGCACATTTGGTGCCCTCCTTGCATAAAACAGTCTGCACAGGTTCAGGGACCTCCAGTCTCTGCTCTGGCACGAAACTGGACAATGGAAAGGGGAGTAAATACTCCCCTGTCCATCACCACTCCAGGGGTGGTGCCCACAGCTCCTCCAGGTGGCTACTTGATTCTGCCATCTTGAATCCAAGGTGGGCAGGGGCCTCTGGGAGCATCTGAGTGACCAGGTCATGCAGGTGACACCACAGCCCCCTCCTGATTGGTGGTCACCAGAGCTATTTAGGGTCTCTCTCTTGGGTGGATCTTCAGATTCGACGTGCATGACTCCAGCTGGACTCTTCTGTAACGTTTACTTCTGGCCACTGAAACCGCAACTGGACACCACAGTAACCTACAATCTGCAGCTACAGCAACAACTCTGCAACATTGTTTCTCTGGCTCCTTCCAGCAACTGCAACATTTCCCCGGCTATGCATCCTCTGAGCGCTGCAAGTCTTTAGTCTACACCAAGAAGCAAGAAGAAATTTCCCTTGGAGTGAAGGAGTCACTCCCCTGCATCCGCAGACACCAACTGCAATGATGACCGTTTGCATGGATCTCCTCTCCTCCAGAGCTGCGTGGATCCTGCATCACAGGTGGTGGTCTGGAGTGGTCCCTTGGTCCTCTCTGCCAACTTTGGAGACAGTAAGTCCTTGCCTTACGACACAGGTCAATACCCACGTGCAGCACGTCTCTTGCAGCTACCAAGGCTTGTTGGCATCTCCCCCAAGGGGTCTTCAGGCTCTGTGGAGCCCCAGCCTCCAGCACTCATCTCTGTGATGCACAGCCCTCTGCGTGCTCCTTCTGCAGCGTGTAACTCCATTTTAGGTGTGCTGCATGGGCCTCTCTGTGACTTCTGTGCTTGCTGCCTGTAGATCGCCTGTGGGGGTTGCCACCTCTTCTTGTGACTCTCCTTACTGCTGTGGGTCACCCGGGACTCCCCTCCTTGGATGAGTCCTCCTGGACCTTGCTGGTCCCAGGCGGCCCTGCATTTATTCTCCAACAACATTTGTCTTTGCCAAGGCTAGTTGTTGGTTTTTCCACAGCACTGACCGACTGTAATCCTTCTTCCGGCGTGTGCCATCGACAACATCACTCCAGGAACTCTTCAGCTGCTCAATTGCCTCACTGCTGACTGTCGTCATCCACCGTCGACCTGGTCCTGGATCCACAAACGGGTGGGTAGTGTCTCCTACCACCACTGGACACTCCAGTGTGAACTGGTCTTGGTCCTCTTCTTTTCCAGATCTTCCTCTTCCAGGATCCACCTTTGGTTTCTTGCAGTCTTGTCTGGGTCTTGGAATATCCTTCTCTGAAGTACTTTTGGTGGGTTTGGGGAGAACCAGGTACTTACCTTTTTCTCCTGGTCGCTGGGGGGGCACTTTGGTACTTACCTTGTGGGTTTCCTAGTTCCTCCAGCTCCCCTCTACTGAATCTTCTTCCTTGGGTGGGGGCCCAACTTTCGCATTCCACTTTCTTAGAATATGGTTTGGTCCCTCCCTAGGCCTTCAGTACTAACTATTGCTTTCACTGTTTTCTGTTTCATTCTATGCTAATTCCTGACTGCTCTGAACATATAATAGTTTGTTTACTTACCTCCAGTTGGGGTATTTCCTATATAGCATTTTAGTATTTGTGTCACTAAAATAAAGTACCTTTATTTTTGTAATACTGTGTGGTTCTTTCATGTGTGTATGTGCCGTGTGACTACAGTGGTATTGCATAAGCTTTGCATGTATCCTAGATAAGTCTTGGCTGCTAATCCACAACTACCTCTAGAGAGCCTGGCTTCCTAGACAATGACTACACCTCACTAATAGGGGATACCTGGACCTGGTATAAGGTGATAATACCTTAGGTACTCACCACACACCAGGCCAGCTTCCTACAGATTCTTCATTTTTCTGACTGAAAAGTGAATTTGTTTAGCCAAACAAAATGCCATCCTTGTTTGACAAGTGCCCTGCTTGTGGGAGAAAGAAGGGCAAAACAGACCCCCACAAAGTATGTATTGCTTTCCCTCAAGTCATGTTCCTGAGTTTTGGCAACACTGCAAGACTTTTTTCAGCCAAACCCTAAGAAACAAGGAGAAGATCCTGCTACATGGCACCGAGGAGTGTCAAAGGCAGCAAGCTTTATCTGTTGGTGGGACCTCAGGGCGAGGAGAGGGTCAGTCCTCTACCAGGGCACTTCCAGATGTCTCTCTTACTTCCAGAAAGAAGACGACAGTGCAGAAAAGACAATAGTCCCAGTCGATGTTGAGAGCATCAAAGTCGATAAGAGAAATGGCGCCTACCCGTTCGCCGTCGAAAATCCAACAATACCATGATGTTGACATAACTCACCATTAAGGTCCCAGTCGACGTCAACACAACATCATAGATCACTATCAAGGGCAACATCAACCTCAAGATGCAGCCGTTGATCACCATCAATAAGTGGATCAATATCAAGGCATCAGAGGAGATTGATATCAAGACACACAATATCAACGTCAAGAAGTCTGTCACCATCTGTAGCATTGCAGGTGACGAGAAAAAAGAAGAAACACATTTATTCCTCCCCTGAATTAGACTATTCCAGGACATACTCCTCTTCTTCAAGGGTTGAACCTTGTTCTGTGCCAGCCTCATCTCATCATCCTCCTCCTCCTTCTCCTACACCTCCACCTTCTCTGCCTCCGTCGATACCTCCTCAGCCAACTGTGATTCTGCCTACTTCACTGGCACCACTTCCACTACCACGGGTCACTCCCAGATCAAGATCGAGGTCACGCCATCACATCAATGAGGCACCGACATAGGTCAAGACACTCATCGTCTAACCACCATGGTCCTCATTCTCTCCACACGCATTTCCGATCTCACCACAGGACCACTGACACATACTCCAACTTCAACAGGGAGATATACACCCTTCCACTCGCCACCCGCCTGAGTTTCACCAGTGGACGACATCAAAACTAAATATACCCATATCAACTCTGTCCTCTTCAACTTCGGTTATTTTTTTGATGCTTCAACACCGAACAGCATCTCAACCTCTACTTCCACTTGTGCCAGGCCTCCTTGAACTAGCCATGGATCTTTTCCTAACTCTGGCCACAGTTAAACTGGCACCATCCAGACTTCAAAAGAAGTATCGCCCTCCGGAGCAAGATCCTGCTTTCCTCCGGATAGATTCTACTCCAGATTCGGTGATTTTAGTAGCGGAGAGGAAAGAACATGGCACTACTCCCACCTCTACAGTACCACCAGATAAGGAGATTTGCAGGTTGGATTCCGTAGTTCAAAAAGTATGCAGTTCCGCAGCAACCTCCATGAAAGCGGCCAGTGCCACTGGCCTTCTAGGCAGATACAATAGGTCACTGTGGGAATCCATGCAACCGTTTTCCAAGCATCTTCCCAGGGATAACAGAGAGGATTTTATGGAAATCCTAAATAAAGCCCAGATGGTATCCAACCAGATTATCAGTGTTGCAGCAGACTCATCCATTTTAGTAGCACACAAGTACTGCCACGGAGTTGCTCTCCGGAGACTTTTTTGGTGCTCCGTCTTACTAGTCTAAAACCAGAAGCCCAACAGAGAAGAATAAATGTTCCTTTTTCCGGCTCCACACTATTTTGAAGTCATACAGACAGCGAAATGGCTAGGATGAAGGCTGAGATGGACACATTAAAGGCAGTTAGCTTAGAGAGACCCAGGGAACAAATAAAATATTTCCCCCATACCAACACCGCACCTATTCCCTGAGGGTTCAAACCCCTCACTGGCATCAAGGACGTCAAAGCAGACAACAACAGCACAAACAACTTTACCAGTCATACCACAGAAACAGTCTAGGGGAAGATCTACCCAGCAGCCTGCCCAAGAAGGCAAACATCCATCCAGGTCAAAACCCATAATCTTTATTTCCCCCTTTTCCGTTACCCACTCCAATAATGGGAAGCATCCATTGTTATCTAACAGAGTGGCAAAACATCACTCAAGAAATCTGGGCTCTGAATATTGTTCGAAATGGATACTGTCACATATCCACCACCCCTCCACCGTCCATTCCGCTGAAACCATCCAAATTCCAAATCTCACAATTACAAGCAGAGGTAACTATCCTCTTACAAAAGCAGGCGGTGGTGCCCGTTCCTCCTCCCCAGCGAGGAACTGGAATCTATTCCAGGTACTTTCTTGTCAAAAAGAAAGAAACAAACCAATTCAGACCCATTCTCGCCCTCAAAACAGCCAACAAGTGGATTTGACAAGAAAAGTTCTGGATGCTGACTTTACACCAAATTTATCGCCAGCCACACCATGGGGATTGGCTTTGTTCCATCAACCTTCAAAACTCATACTTGCACATCCCAATTGCCGGAAAGCACTGAAAGTTCTTGAGGTTGTTGTAGGTCAAGATCACTACCAATACAAATTCCTTCCATTTGGTCTCAAGTTAGCACCCAGAATTTTCTCAAAGTGCATAGCAGTGGTGGCTGTCCATCTCAGGAAAAACAACATATTCGTCTACCCCTACCTAGACGATTGGCTGATCAAGGGGTCCACCTCTCTAGAAGCTCAGCTTCATTATCACTGTACTTGCAGTCGCCTCAAAAGATTAGGCCTACAAGTAAATGTCAGCAAGTCAAATTGTGACCAGGTTCAGACACAGCACTACCTAGGGGCAAGCATCGACACATTACAGGCAAGAGTGTATCCTTTGGAGGAGAGGCGTTTATCAATCTTTTGGAAATGTCACTCTCTCATAACGGCTTGCCACCCAGCAGTGCGAACAGTACCCTCTCTCCTGGGTTCGATGGCATCTTGCATCTTCCTCACACCGAATGCTCATCTCCACATGCGACCATTGCAGGAATGTCTTGGGGACCAGTGGAACCAGCTGACGTGCAATTGGGAGGACAGGATTACACTATCTTTTCACGCAAAGCTATCTCTGAAGTGGTGGTGCTCCCCAAAGAACCAGCTTTGGGGATGCCTTTTCATCAGGAGGTTCCTCCACAAATAATAGTAATGGATGTCTCACTTCTAGGCTGGGGGGCTCACATGGACAACCTCCAAATCCTGGGCATCTGGTCAGACTCCACATACTTCATCAGTCTCCTGGAGCTACAAGCTGTCCACCTGCTACTTGTACAAATGGACAATATGACTACCATGTACTATCTCAACAAGCAGGGAGGGATGAGGTCCAGAGCGCTTTCACTCGAAGTCCAGACAATATGGAAATGGCTGTTAGCCAGGAATCTGACAGTCATCACTACACATCTTCCAGGTGCACAAAATGTTCAGGCAGACTCACTCAGCAGGATTCTACAAGAAAATCACGAGTGGGTTTTGCACAATGACGTCGTTCAGGACTTAATTTATCCGTGGGGCACACCTTCCAACAAAAAATGCCAGTGCTGCGCCTCAAGGTGTTACCAACCAGGGACACTGGGGAATGCCCTATGGATCGACTGGTCCAGCAAATTTCTTTATGCTTTTCCAGTGATTCCCCTAATACCAGCAGTTCTCATCAAGCTGCCCTACTTGAGAGCCAAGACGATCCTAATAGCTCCAGTGGCCATGCCAAAGGTGGTTCACAGACCTTCTTCACCGTTCTATCCATTCATATCTCAGGCTACCATGCAGGATAGACCTCCTGACGAAGTTCCAAGGCCAGGTACTGCATCCCAATCTCTCCTCCTTGAATTTAGCGGTCTGGCTCCTGAGATAGTACAGTCTGGACACTTGAATCTGCCAAAGGAGTGCTTGGACATTCTCAAAGAGGCTAAGCGACCTTCCACCTGTTCCACATATGCCTTCAAGTGGAAGAGATTCTGCATTTGGTGTTCCTCCAAGAACGTGAACCCCACTTCTTGCCAGGAGGACATTATACTGCCATACTTACTCCATCTGGCAAAATCTGGCTTGCAGTTCTCTTCTAAAAGGGTTCACTTGGCAGCCCTTACAGCTTACAGAAAATGTCCTTCACAAACCTCTTTTTTCAGAATCACAGTCATCAAGGATTTTCTAGAGGGTTTGAAAAAGGTTTTACTTCCAATTAGGAGTCCTTCTCCGCCCTAGGAGCTTAATATTGTACTCTCCTGTCTAATTCAGGATCCTTTAGAACCTATTCTCAGAGCATCCCTGCAAATACCTTTCCTGGAAAACATCTTTCCTTGTAGCTATAATGTTGGCTGGCAGGATTAGTGAAATCCAGGTACTCTGTTCTCACAAATCATATACAGTCTTCCACTCCAACAAAGTAGTTATGAGAACTCACCTGAAGTTTCTCGCTAAGGTTATTTAGGATTTTCATGTAAATCAGACCATATTCTTCCAACATCTTTTCAGAATCCCTCTACTCCAGCGGAAAGATATCTCCATTCCTTGGATGTTAGAAGAGTTTTAAAATTCTGCTTAGATAAGACACTAGACATACGTAGGTTGAACCAACTATTTATCAACTATGGTCCGGTCCGTACGGGTTTGGCCTCTTCTAAACAGTCCATTCCCCAATGGATTGTTTCTTTCATTCTCTTATGTTATCAAAAGGCGAATAAAACGCTATCAGGTAAGCCTAAAGCACACTCCACTAAGGGTAAAGCGGGTACAACTGCTTTGTTAAGAAATATCCCTATCCCAGAGATTTGCAAAGTAGCCACCTAGAGATCTGTCCATACACTTACCAAGCACTATTGCTTAGATTCAAACACCAAAGCAGACGCTGAAGTAGGACAGGCCTCCCTTAGGAATCTGTTTGCTTGAAAGGGCATTGTTTCCTGTCCTCTCCACCACCTTAGGCAGGGATGGGCCTGCTACTCTACTCAGTGCTTATGACTATAAATGGAAATCCCCTACAAGAGAAGGAATAGTTTCTTACCCGTAACTCCAGTTCTCTCGTAGGGGAATTTCCATTATAGTCATAAGCAACCCTCCTTCCTCCCTGGTGGACAGGACAAAATGTATCAATCCTCTAAAGTGTCATCACACGCATTTCGCCTTAAAAAAACAACTGAAGCAACTCTCACCTGCTCAGCATCATGAGATAATGATGGTCTCTAGCTTCGTAAAGGCACAGCCTCTATTTTCACTCATATAATGGCAGCCTATGGGGCTACACTGTCCTGGCTTGCTTCATCTTTCTGTCACCCCAAAAAAGGGTTTGTGAAAGACATTTATGCTGTTTCTGTACTAAACCACCATCAAATTTAATACAAATAGTTAATCTTCTGGCACTTTTTTGAATTAAAGATGACGAATTGGGCCATTGTAGCCGTCTCCTATAGGCTGCATTATGACTTTATCTCTTAAGTTACTCTGCAGGTCTTACCAAAGGAAGGCAAACATCTCCACTTAAGAGGATATATTGTGAAGAGGTGCTCCAGGGGCATGGGCGGGGCTGTTCAGTGCTTATGACCATAATGGAAATTCCCCTACGAGAGAACTGAAGTTACAGGTAAGAAACTATTCCCTCCTGATACAGTAATATTTTTCATAACTGCATCCAAGATTTTCTATTTATGATGAACACACACTACCTATGACTACTAACACATCTTTGATAAAACGTTTAACAACTTTTTGACCACTATGTTTTGCCAGCTTGAATCCATGTGTTTACCTCCTTTTCCCACCAAATGCAGTTTACCCTTTATTCTGCTTCCCACAAAAATACAAAACCAGACAGTTTTCTCTTGTGGTTGAGATGTTAGCAGTCTTAAATGAGGTAGACTCCGAAGGTCTATGCTACCTCAGTAAAAAACAAAAACTCACATTGCACATGACACTGAGTTTTGTAAAGAAGTAATGTCTAGATCTGTAATACATTAGCTGCAGAATCTGGGATATGGACTGATCGTTAAAGCCCATTCCAGAAATGTGCTAAAATGTTCAAAAAGAGGATCTGCAACTTATATCACATGTCCATTGTTTTGCCCACAAACATTTGTCATTCTAAATGCATTTGAGTATGCCTGCTATAGTCAAAATCTAATTTCAGATCATACTTTGTCTTCTTTGCTTTGTGCATAAATTCCATATCAGCGGAGCCCTATAGTCAGTGCTGCAATAAATATTGAAATGTTGCTTTTCACATCTAAAGTAGTTCACTGACCCTCCCAGGAGAGACGATGAGTCACTTGAAACTTTCTTTTTCTGCATCTTCTGAGGCACATCTATCAAATATTTTTTTATTTAGTCTTTATACAGAGTGGGCTCAAAGGTTCTTGTAAATATGTTTCCTTCCCTCAAAAATATTTTGCAGATACAACTGTTCAATCCACCTCCCTACCCATTGCTTCCTCTAAACCAGTCTGTTTGTTCAGGCTGTCTACCCAGTGGCTTCCTGTGGAGTAGCTCCTCCTCATCGATGATCCTTGTAGCAACCTCTCAAGTGCTCAGGGTTCCTCCAACAGCCAGGCTTGTCAGTTCTCCTCACCGCCAATGCTTTGTGTAACAAGATCTTATGGCAGACAAATTGTTCTCAGGAGAGGGAACAAAAAGTCTGTATGGTCTGAAACCCAGTCATGGACACAGAAAAACAAATCACAAGCAAGGTGTCCTCTTGTTCTCTAGCACCCAGGGAGGATCTGTGTTGGTGGCAGTCACGAAAGTCCCCCTTTTAAGCTCAAAACGGGTTCTCCTCTGTATTGGAACAAACACTGTGCCTAATGCATATATCCAGTTTATTGATGGTTAGTCCTAAACTAGTCCTAACCCATTTCCCAAACTTGCGCCTCCTACCTTGGTGGCAGGATGATGTGTTTCCTACTATAAAAAAAATCTCTTTTCCCTAACCATACAACACACAGCACCAGCTGTGAGCTTCCTCATTAAGATGAAACACTACCTTTGCAGACATTTCAAACCTTCTGCTGAGTGGGATTATTGAAGGTGTGGAATATTGAGCTTTCCAGTTAGCAGTGTATATCCTACATGAATTTGGCTGGTTCATTCAGATGATATTGCAAATCCCAAAACTGCTACAAGCATACATCATAATTAAAGTCTGACTTTACATTTCTCAATCAAAATTTACAAATTAAATGTCTCATTACTTTCATTTAGCAGGAGATATATTCCAGCAGCATGACTGTCGCAATTACATCCTGGCATCTTATGTGGAAAGCTTCTTAGAACTGAACTCTTGCCAATTTGGCAAGTAGTCTTACAGACAAAGAATTGTCTTACATGACGGTTGATAGGTGATGATCACTTTGGAAATCTGCAGCCAAGCTTGCAAATAAGAAATGAGGAGTGAGTAGTGTATGAAAAAAAGTAATTACACAGAGATGTGCTGAGTCCAACCACGTATCTAATCAAATGACTTTATCCCCTGTGACCCAAATGCCTCAAACCTTTAGATACCCCTAGTGTGCGCCTTAAGATGGTATGATGAGTAGCCAAAGACGTCACAAACTAAAAGTCCTAATAATGGGCTGTACCGTGTAGATCATGAGGAAGATGTCTGAAGCCCCTAGAACTTAAACCACCAGGTTACACCCAGGACACAGGGCTTAGCAAATACATGGTATTTTGCAATGTCTCTGCTGACCTTATTGATAACCATTGTTGGAACCACAAAACCATATGGATTTTTCCTCACCAAGTATGAAAGGTCTCTTTTCCTTTCTGAAATAATCTTCCTCTTAACTAGCCTCTGAATATTATTTAGACTTTACTTATGAAGCCCAGATATTTCACCAAATATTTACCTCTTTGCGGGCTAACTCCTTTCCTTTCTTCCGTCTTCCCATCGTTCTGTGTCATGGCTTTAGATGGTAGCTTAAACAGCTGTGCCAAACTCTCTTTTTAATTCCTCTAACATTTTTGTAATTCTGATATCTGATTTTTTTTTGCAGTCTTCACTTTCTATGTCTTTTTCACTGCCTTCCTATTTTTTCAGCATACGATCTTCTGCTCTGGTTGGATCAACATTAATTTATCTGTGAGGAATCCTTTGGGGACACCCACTGAATACTGTTTCTTTCCCATCACTTATTTTTGTGGGTTAATTTCTCGTGCTAATCTGTGTCAGTATTTTGCCTGATCTATTTTGGACTAACAACTTTACCATCCCCAACAACTATCTCTGCAACCCAAAGCATTCTTGTTTTTTCTCCCTTCCGACCATTATAAAAGTTCCAACTGAAAGTATTCATTTACCCTTAAATCTTACTCCACCATCTAAAACGCAATGCTTGTGTTCATCAGATTTTACACCTCTACAGCACATTCACCTCTCCTGCACTCAACTATTACTTAGTCTGGGGAATTATTTCTATTTGTGCACACTGATCTGTAGGTGGCATTCTGTAATCTCTTGATTTCGTAACTCACAATTTGGTGTGAGTCAAGGAGCAGGGCGTGCCAAAAGTCAGTGTAGAGTGGTCTCTATCTCTAACCCAAGGACTCTCTTCCTGTTTTCGAATACAGCTTTGCTTCGCATCCCTAATAACATCCACTTGCTCAGACCTGGACACCCCCACTTCCTGCATCTTTCCTGCCTGTCTAGCTCCGACACCTACTTTTTGACTACCTTAGGCCTGAAGAAACTCCCCCTTCTCTGTAGGTGCCACACTCTTCTTCCTGGAGCGGTTTTGTAGTGATGTCATAGTAGGTACTGCCCAACACTCTGCCATACTTCTTTCTTTTGACAGTGGTCTTGCCACACCTTCTGCACACATTTTCCATTGAACTTGTACCCTTTGTATGTTTACACTAGAGATTGCCTTTTTTGTTTTGTGTGTGGCAGCCAACCACAGCATCTGCTAGACTGTGTTGATGATTACATGGCCTTCAGAGAACTGATCAAGTGCCTACTCTGTTTACTGCCTGTTCCAAAATGTTCTCCCTGACTCTCAGTTGTTCTTCACCAGTTTCTCTCTGAAGCCTTTTTGAGTCCTTTCTCGTGTTATTAGGTGAGGCACCTGTCCTTTTTTCTTCACCAACCTTTTTTTTTTTTTAAATATATTTTTATTGTTTTATCTGCCAAGTGGCCACATTGAAGTAGAATACAAACTATTACATTATGTTTCAGCGTGCATTACACATATAATTATTACGTATGAGCAAAACGCAAATCTCGCATGCGTGTAACAACACCCGGATAGGGCTCCGCAAGTTGCACGTTCACGTACGAGTTGTATTAAACATGTGCGAAATTGTTCAAGAGACAAGAAGCATAGAGAAAAGAAAGTAAGATAGACGCTGAGTAGGCTCCGGTAGACACGCAACGGTGGGGGAGAAGGAGGGGACCGACAGTGGAGGAGAGGAAGGGCCCAGGAGGGTGAGGAACCAGTCTCAGGGAGGGTCAGGAGGCAATCCACATGAGGCATGCATGACATTTGCGCGAACCTCCACGCGTTACGACTCATCAGCACACAGCCAGGCCACCCCACGACCACAGGGGACCAGCCCACCACTGGCCGTGGAGCGCTATTCATGAGGGACAGGACGCAGCAGGAGGGAACCAGAGGGGTCCAAGGTCTCCCAACCCTAGTACCCCCCAGCACACCACAAGGCTCCCGTAATGCGCCCAGGGGGAAGCGCAGAAGACGTCGCAATTTTATACTGGTTCATTTACTTTATTATTATTATTATTATTTTTTTTATTTTTTTTATTATTATTATTTTTTCTTTATTTTTTTTATTATTTTTTTTCTTTATATTATTCCTTTTTCCTCCCCCCTCCCTCTCACTCGCATGCCCCGAATGCCCCACATATTAATGTTACACTGGCCACTGCGATGATGTCAAATCTCTCCTATCATTTGTTCAGGGAGGACGCACATCGTCTTTTTTTTCTACTGCTGTCAAAAACGAGTTCCAAACCTCCAGGCCTTTAACTAGTATACCCCTATCCAGTAGATTCTGCAATGTCTGTGTTTCTGCTTTGGTCCATCGTATTACCTCTTCGCGCCACTGGGCCACCCTGGGGGCACCGGGGGCTTTCCACTTCATGGCGATCAGGCGTCTATACAGCACCAGTGCCAAGGCAATGCATTTATATGTGCATTTGCGTTTCTTGGGGTGAGGTGTTATGTCCAGTAGGCACACCTCCGGAGTAGGGGATAATGTAGTGTTTGTCCATTCCGCTAGCAACGTTATTATCTCTATCCATGTGTTCCGGATCGGGAGGCATTCCCATGTCATGTGGTAGAATGTGGTAGAATGTGGTAGAATGTGGCCTCTTCTGTGTCGCATCTGGGGCATGTTTGCGGTGATATGTTTGGGGTGTTTATGCTTCCCAGCAGTTCGTGCAGCAGATGGGAGGTATCCGGTTCCAAGCTGCCTTTACTCCAGCACTCTCTCACTACGTGGCGAACTGCACCGTAAGCTATGAAACCCCCCCCGGCCGAGCGCAAACCTATCAGCCAACGCTTCATAGGTTTGAAGTTGCCCGTCCTGGTAGATGTCACCTAGTGTAAGTATGCCCCTGCTTCTCCATGTATTCAGGCGCACTTTGGCTGCTATTTTTGCTAATGTCGGTTGGGCCAGCAGTGGGATCCTCGGTGAGTACTGCGGGACTTTTGCGTTTTGCAACGCGTATCGGCCCCAGGCCCAGTGTGCAGTGTGTAGCAGCACACTGCTAGTATTCACTGGATCAGTACGATTCATGAGGTATTGCATTATCTCCGTGCCTTCAAGATCCTGCAACACCCTCTGAGTTTCGGGCCCGGTTGGGTTACCAACCCATGTGGATATCCATTGTAGTTGGGCAGCTGCGTAGTACGCTTCAAATCTGGGGGCGCCCAGTCCCCCCGACCTAAGCGATAGGAGGACCTTTGTTAATGCAACGCGTCTGCGGCCATTGCCCCATATTAAGTCCGTTAGTAAGGTATTCAGTAGTTTAAAGAAGGAGCACGGAAGTATTAAGGGTAGCGCCATAAAATAATAGAGTAGTCGGGGTAACACTATCATCTTTGCGATAGCTACTCTGCCCATAGGAGACAGTGGGAGTGAGCACCAGAAGGGCAGGGAGCCCCTCGTTGATCTGACCACTTGGCCGAGGTTACCATCTCTGAGATCTAGACTGTCATGGTATATGTTTACCCTTAAATATTTAAATGTTGTATAGCACCATTTCAAGCCTCCCGGACCCGTCGGTGTTCTCAGTGCCTCAGGGACCGGGCGCATAGGGAATATGCAGGATTTTGTCCAATTCACTGTTAGTCCGGCAACCAAGCTAAATTTTCCCAGGAGCTCCAGCAGACCCGGCAGGGCTCTCACGTGATCTCGTAGGAAGATCAGCGCATCATCCGCATATAAGGATACTATCTGGTGCCTCTGGCCATCCAAGACACCCCACGTGGGGGCCATTATGCGAAGGCGGGCGGCCAGAGGCTCAATGGCTAATGCAAATAATAGTGGTGAAAGCGGGCATCCCTGTCTGGTGCCCCTACCAATGTTGAATTTTTCGGAGACTGTATCACCCGTCTTAACCGTAGCCGTTGGGTCAGTGTATAATGTTCTCACCCAACCAATGTACACTTGCCCGAACCCCATCCGCATGAGTGTTTCTGTTAAGAAAGGCCAACCCAGCGTATCAAATGCTTTTTCTATGTCCAATGATACTGCCACCTGGTGTCTGCCCTCTACTGGGGAGTTTCTCATTAAACGCAGTAAATTCCTGATATTGCTGAATGTGTTGCGGCCGGGAATGAAGCCTGCCTGATCCTGGTGTACCAGCTCTGACACATAGGGAAGCAGGCGGTTAGCTACTATTTTGCGGCCGGGAATGAAGCCTGCCTGATCCTGGTGTACCAGCTCTGACACATAGGGAAGCAGGCGGTTAGCTAGTATTTTTCCGAGTAATTTGCAATCGGTGTTTAGTAGTGATAATGGCCTGTATGAGCGAACATCTAAGGGATCACGGCCTGCCTTTGGTAAAACTGCTATCAAAGCCTCACGGCATGTTTCAGGGAGCTGGCCCCGTTCCAGCGCTTCCTTTAGCATTGCTAGATTTGGGGCTAGAATCTGAGATTGGAACGTGCTGTAGTATTCTATGGGAATGCCATCGCTGCCGGGTGCTTTGCCATGTGTCAACTGAAGCAGCGCACGTTGGATTTCAGCTATCTCAATTGGGCTGTCCAGTTCTATAGTTTGAGCAGCTGTTAGGCTGCTTAGAGTTATATCGCTGAAGAATTCTTCTAAATGGGTCTTAGTGGGTGGAGGCCGTGCCTGGTACAACAAGCTATAATACTCTTTGAAGGCATTATTTATCTCAACCTGAGTAATGACTATACGACCTGTCTCCAGGCGGATAGCGCCTATAGGGGCGTTCCGGTGTTCACTCTTTATGAGCCACGCTAATAGTTTACCGGATCTGTCGCCCTCCGCATGCGTGTGGGCCATATGATGTCGATAGTCGAAGTGTCCGAGGCGACTGTCTGTCTCGGACCATTTAGTGCGCAAGTTAGTGAGCTTAGTCACTGTTGTGGCATCTTTAGTAAACTCGCCCTCAGCTATTTGAATTTCTTGTTCCAATGCTCGGAGTTCACGCATTAGCGTTTGCCGGACTCCCACTGTGGTTGATATGCATACCCCTCTTATGACTGTCTTATGTGCATCCCATTCGATGGCTCTTGAGGTGGCCGTCCCTTCATTCGATGTGAAATATGCTGAGATGTGTGTAGCAATGTCCGTCCTAAAAGGGGGGCTTGTAATAATTGCGTTTGCAGTCACCAGGTGGGAATGCATGAGCGGGGCCTTCCCCAAATTATTTGTACTATGAGTGGGCAGTGGTCCGAGATTACCCTAGTGGAGTACTCCGCTCTTGTTATTTTACGCGTTATATTCTGTGAGGTGAGGATGAGGTCTATACGGGTATGTAATAAGTGTACTGGGGAATAATAGGAGTACACATTTTCGTGTGGATGCATGTGTCTCCATATGTCGATCAGTCGACATTCTTCCATCCATGCGCCCAGCATTTGGGAGTTTTTCATTATTGGAGCAGCCACTAGCGGGGGATGTGATCTATCCTTATCTATATGTGGGACACAGTTCATGTCCCCCCCCCATATGCATGATGACGTTAGATCATTGGTTAATTGAGAGGTCTTGGTTTGTAAGAATTCACCTTGCTTGATGTTCGGTACATATAGTCCATTTATCACAAGTTCCTCCCCATCCAGTAAGCCCCTTAGTTGTATAAACCTGCCCTCCTTATCTTTTGTGCAGTGTTGTATTGTATAAGGGACACCTGGCGCTATCCAAACCAGCACCCCTCTGGCGAAGGAGGAATCGCCAGCGCTATATATTGAGCCCAACCAGCACTTTTCTAGCCGAGCAGCCTCTGTGGGTGTAATGTGTGTTTCCTGTAGTATTGCTATATGTATGTGGTGGCGTTTTAGGTACGCATGTATTCTATGACGTTTGCTAGTCCCGGCCATGCCCTTCACATTCCAAGTTATGAGGTTATAACTAGGTGTCTTATTCAATGTGTTATGGTTAGGCGCAGGGAACTATCTGATCTGTACCCATCACGCCCACCTCTTCCCACTTCCCCAGCCCCACCCCAGGCCCCCCCCCCCCCCGGCTCTCAGCCCCCCCACCCCAGCCCCCCAGCATCAGTGAGAGAGGAGTAAGCCCATAGTGGGCTAAAGATAGAAAAGAAAGAGATAGATATAACAACCAAAAGGATATTACGGACTGTATACGTCCGTTAAATAAAGTGGCACAACCGGTGCTAAGATGGCTTCCAAAGAAGACAGTTCCATTCAGATACCGTTCAGGTGTGGGGGATCGTGGATCACTTGATGTCTAGCCCTTGGGTGGCCCACCTGAAGGATATTTCACTCTTCTGCAGACCCATTCGCCTTTGTACAGTTTACGAGGATTCAGTTGTGGTTACTCATATTAATAGCTGTTATTCACTGTGGATCTCGGGGCGAGGGTCCCGATGTTGGTGTCATGCAGCACCTTAGTTGCTGACGCCGACGGCGAGGGGCCACGAATGGCAACTCCACCCCTTTAAAGTTCGTCTGCCAATCGCGGCGTGAGGTCCGGACCCACCCGCAACGGGGAGGGGGATGGGCTTGTATCTCCCCCATGTGAGGCAGTGTCATTGGTGTCTGTTTCACTCCTTGAGTCAAGCATCCCACGGGCGAATGAATTTGTGTCTTTTAATATTTGCGCACGGTCCAATGCCATTTGCGCTTTTGTGGGGCGGGCAGATGTTTTGGTGCTTTTTTTCTTTTTTCTGGAGTTAGCTATGGACCACTCACCGGAAACCGCGTCATCCCCGGCTGGGTCGGCCAATCCCTTAGCATGTATCCAGGTCCATGCTTCTTCAGGAGTGGGGAACATTAAGGTTTTCTCGTCCGTAAGGATGCGCAGTCGTGCTGGAAACATGAGGGAGTAAGTGATGCCTTTCTCTCGTAGCAGCTGCTTGATCTTGCTGTACGCGATTCTCCTACTTTGTACCTCCATTGTGTAATCATCGTAGGCTGTTACCCTGCTGTTCTCCATCATGATCTGGTCAGCCGTTCTGAAGTGTTGAAGGACCAAGTCTCTATCCCTATAATTCAAGAAACTAGCTATTAGTGCTCAGGGCGGTGCTCCCGGCCTAGGTGGCCTGCCCGGGATTCTGTGTGCTCTTTCAATCACCGGTGTTGTGGTGGGGTACTGCTCTTTAAGTGTGTTCCTCAACCAGGCCTCTAAGGACACCTCTGCCTTAGGAAGTTCGATTCTCTCAGGGATTCCGAGGAATCTGATATTATTCCGTCTGGAACGACCCTCAGCTTCCTCAGCCCTACGTTGAAGCTGAGTTATGTCTAGTTCCATTTTTTGCATTCTAGTTCTCATTTCTTCCACTACGGGCTGAATAGTTTTCAGTGACGTTTCAGTGTCGTGTACCCTACCAGTTAATTTGCGGTGGTCAGCTCGCAGCAATGAGACTTCCTGTACTGCAGCGTCTATTTTCCCCTCTAACGAGGATTTAGTGTCCATTATTGCTTGCATAATTTTATCGAATTGAAGGGAGTGCGTGCGTAATGTTTCATTCAACTGTAGCTGTGTAAGCGATTGCGAGTCCCCATGGCAGGACCGTTGGGGAGGATCACCTTCTCCAGTGGACCCCGTCTTGGGGTGTTTTGGTTTGACCATGATTTCCGCGCTATTCTACAATAGTGTGTTACGCCAACTTTACCGGTCAGTTGTTTGCCGGGAGCGATCGCCCACGACTTCGAGCTTCCTTCAGCTCGTCCTTTAGTTCGCTTAGACTGTGAGTCAGGAGGGGGTTGCGTGTCCTTTTCTGATATTGGCGTTGGTTTAGATTCACCGTTTACCCACTCCGTCTTGTTGTTTTGGCCCCAGTTGGTATCTAACTGATCCACGCCAGGTGGCTCACACCGCTCTCGATAGACCACAGATCCTGGATGGGCTAGATGCCATGTGTGGTACTCCTCGCCAGAGGGGGCAGCTCAATACCCAGTGCTCCCGGGGATTCCAGGTGAAAAGCAGTGTCAGTGCCAATATTGTCAACAGATGTCCGGTGATGGTCCGCTTCTGGCCGCTCAGTGCAGCCCGGATGGGGCACTCGTTCCGCCAAGAACCACCATCCTGTCTCCGACCTCTCCGCCAGTAGAGCCCAGATGCCCAGCTCAATGCCAGAATGCCGATGCGAACAGGGTGTGAAGCTTGCAGCGTGCGGGTAAGGCAGTTGGTGCGCCCGTTGAGATTTTCAGTGAGCGCCGTGGGACCACGGCGCTGGCGCCGGCCGAGGTTGAAAGCGTCGGCGAGGGCCAGGGGGCAACGCCATGCATCCGCCCATGCAGGAAAGTCATGGGTAGAGTTTTCAGCCTTCCCACTTCACCGTTGCCCACTTCGCATGACCAGGCCTAAAAGGGGGGAAGATCGAGCCCCCGCACGCTGCGACCCGATCAGTGTCGCCAAATGGGGTACAGCCCCCCGTCTAACCAGCCGGCCTGGGCGCCCCCTCGACACCACAGCACCCAGGGCGTCTACTTCTTTAAGGTGAGTGTGCCTTTAAGGGCCTCTGATCCATCAGGCTGTGCTCGTGACAAAAGTCGTGTTCCAGCGCCATGGGGGGCCACAGTTACAGTTACTTTTGCGGTCCGGTAAGATCGTCGAGGAGTATGACCCTGCTGGGGAGGGAGCCCCGCAGGCTGAGGAGTCCCAGCGCCGCCGTTGCACTGTAGGTCGCGTGGCGCCGGGCGCTCTGAGTCCTCCCGCGCCGCGACAGCAACCCCGTCCCAGGTGAGGGGCCTCGCGCTAGCACTCCGATGCGGCGCAATCCCCAGGGCACGGGCCCCGCGGCCCTCCGGCAGCACCCGGGTCCCCGCGGATCCCCCCAGAGCCGCGCCGGGAGCCAGAAGTCTGGGGGCGGCGCCCGCGCACGGCCCCGGGTAGTGAGCTCACCGGCCGCGGGCGTCGACTTGGAAGGCCGCCAGCTCCTCCACAGGTTTCGATGTGACCCCGGCGTCACCAAGAGGGTCGCTGCATCAGGCGATGATGCCGAGATGTTAGGCGTGCGGCACCGTCCTCCGGGAGGGCGATGGGCGCCGCGCACAGGATGATATTGTGGGCCAGGCACGGAGCTGCAGAATTATCCTGCCGCTCCGGTCACCATGTTGGCCACGCCCCCCCTTTCTTCACCAACCTAATCTCCTTTTTCCAACATTTCTCTACAGGAGGTGAAATGGCATATTATTGTTATCTTCTATATACCTTTGTGCTCAGCTTCTTACACGAGCTGCAAACCCTGCCCCTAACCATTTCTTATTTATTTTTGTTTGCGGCGTCATGGTTTCGTCTAACCTTTTAAGTACCTGAAGAGCAACCAGGTCTCCACCAGGATAGAAGAGAGAGCATTCCTGTTGTGCACCCACTTTGTTTCCCCCCCTTTGAGTGCATTTACCTAGTAGGGAGGTCATTAAAGTCTTCACCCAACTAGTGCACCATACCCATGTATTTCATAAGCAGCAGATATAAATGGCTATCTTCTTCCTGGTGGACTCATAGAACTTGGGAGGTGACTTTGGGTCTCATCGTCGTGTATCCTTAATGCTTGGAAACTGCTCTGTTTTCTTTTCCTTATTTCTGTGTTACACATGTAGATATTTTAGCTATTTAACCAATGTTAAATATGTTTTCCTTTTGTGTGTATGTAGTTTTTGCTTAATTCTGCTGAAGCCAACGTGATTAGATACAGATTTTCTCAGTACCTTAATAGAAGTTAGGTGCCAGGGCTGGTGTAAAACGCCACATGCTGTCACTGAAGAGGAGACCCGATTCAATGTGTGAACGTCTCACTTTGATTGGTTTCCAGAGAGTTATGAGCTGTGGATCGATCACTGAACTGGGAAGTGTGGCTGTTTTAGAGAAGGGGAAGGCTGTGAGCAAAATTATTGCAGAACTAAATTAACTGTTTTCTTGTCTTGGAAGATAAACTGGACGAGATCTTGGCTGCTGCCCAGCAAACCATCAGTGTGAATGAAGGAACAAGTCCCAGTGGGCTTTCTTCTCTGGGAAAATCACGTTCCGCCACCGGGAAAGGCTTTTTCACCCCAGAGGTAGGAAAAGTTCTGATACCATCTCCTCTTGTGTGTATGTCCTCTTGTACTGTTAAAGGCTCTGATGTGGCTGTTCTTGAGGGCCCTCTCTTCATCTTTCAGTTTATTTCAGTTTAGTATCTGCTTTCCGACTGCAAACCATTTGTTATTTTTAGAAAAATAATATACACTTCCTGGCTTTTTCTTAAATTGTTTTCAAAATGTGTTTGTGCAGTTATTTCAGTTGGCACGTCAAACGCTGAAGGACCACCCATTGCAGTGCAGACTTATTTTTGTTGGGTGTTCTAACACAATGCCTAAATGCATCCTATATTGTGTGATAAAATAAGAGATCAAACAAGTAATCATCATAATAACATTGTGTTGTTAGTCCATAAAACCTTCTTCTCCTAGTCCACCAAGTGGTGAGAATGCCCTAGCTTGTCTCTAAGCCTTTTTGGTATAGCTTTATGTCCTCTCTCCCACTTGGCCTCTACAACTGCTGAAGTAGTCCTAATGTTTACTGCTTAGTCATTGAGTCGGTGACAAGTTAGAGCGAGCATGCTGGCTCCTGGTCCCGAGATGTTCTCTGTGATGTGAAACATTTCTTGGTAGGTGGAAGAGGGTTGGTGAAAACCTGTCCAGTGCGGCGGCAGCCATGTTGGATCCTGCAAGATTACTGGAATTCTTGTGAGATCATCTGGAACCAGGGTTTAGTTCTGCTTTAAATGGGGGCCATTCGAAATGACTCACCGCTAGTAAGGCGGTGACTGTCTGGAAGCAAGCAGCAGCAAGCCAGAGTTGTGGAGAGCACTTTTCTTTCTAGTTTCTTCACAGTAAGGGGGCAAGGGGTTTCTTGGACTCCTTGTTTAGAACTTTTGGTGAACTTGCTTTCATAGATAAAAAATACTTTCTGATGGATACAACTACCTGTGGATTCCTCACCTAATGAATACTCCCATTGCGCCAGCACTCGACGGAAATCTTCTTCCTAGCTTCTGCAAGTCGACGAGGACGTCACAGTTGCCCACGCGACGCCATCTGACGTCATAAGGGCAATAGGAGGTCCTCGCCGACGTCAGTTCCCTTTTTTCCGTGCCATTCGAAACGGTTATCTTCGAGGGAGCTACTGTTGCTGTTCGACAGTTACAGTGTGTTTTTTGGATCTACTTTTTTCTCTGAGATTACAATGTTGCAGAGAAAGTCAGGATTCAAGCCCTGTCGTGAGCGTGGGGGCAAAATGTCGGTAACGGACCCACATTCTGACTGTTTGTGGTGTCTTAGTTCCGATCATGATGTTGACAAGTGTGATTCTTGTCAGCATATGAATCCTAAGGCCCTGAAAGAGCGCGAGGCCAAGCTTTTTCTGGCGAAGTCGAAAAAGAAGGAGAAGAGACACCATCGAAAATCCTCGTCACTGAAGTCTCATCGGCGTCATCGGGACTCCCGGCGTCGTCGAGAATCACGGCGCCGGTCGAGTAAAGAGAGGTCTCGGTCGAGGTCACCATCGACTCGGCGTCGGAAGACTTGGGAGGTCAGTCCCACTGTCACTCCCCATCCGTCGACACCGTTGCCTTCTCCAGCCTCACCGACTTCGCCCGGGTCATCGGGCTAACCACCTTCAGTGTTTGAGGTTCCGCAGCCTCAAATGTTTTCTCCGACGTTGCAGACGTCGAGGTCGGTGTCGCCTTCGAACCAGGCACCCCAGTACCTGGCTTTCCCGGCCCCTGGAGCTGATAATACCGCATTTTTAAATGCGATGTTCTCCATCTTCCAGCAGATGGCTCCAGGTGGTGGACCGGCTGGGCCTTCGGGCCCTTTGGCTTTCAACATGGGTGCTCCGGCTCCCTTTCGACCGGCACCTTTTATGCCCTTTCTCCCCCTGGGGAACGTGGGCTCGGCGTCTGAATCGGCTCCGGTGGCTCCTGAGGCTTCGACTCCGACAACTTCAGCTCCGGCGGCTTCGATGTTTCAACCAGTGGTGCCGTCTAGACCTCCTAAGACTCCGAAGCAGTCTTCTCTCCATCCGACTCCTTGTTCGGCGCCGGAGGTACCTGTGGCGCCTGTAGACCCTGCGTCGGACGGATCCGGAGATCGGCGTCGTTCTTCGACATCTGCTGACGCCATGTCGACGCCGAGGATTGAGGAGAGGCTGCACTCGAGGAGGCTTGCTCTCCGCCTCCTTGAAGAACAGGAGTACCGGAGACAAAACGTGGAGGAAGGAGAGATTGAGGTTTCATGAGGGTCTCCATGGGCTGGACACTGCTAGTGGCCTAGATACTTCCCCCGAGTGGGACTTGTCATCTCCTGGGGAGTATACGGAAGAGGCGGCCACTTTTCATGCTGTTATTAGGAAGGCAGCTAACTTCTTGGATCTTCTCTTGCCGGTGACAGAAGCCAAGCAGAATTTGTTGACAGAGGTGTTACACCCGGCCTCTACATCGGCAGAACCACTTTTACCGTTCAATGAGGCGCTGCTGGAACCTGTTTTGGAAGTCTGGAAGAAGCCGGTGTCTTCTTCAGCTGTCAATAGATCTGTGGCTAGGAGGTATTGGGGTGCACCGGCTGACCCTGGTTTTCTTACCAGACATCCAACACCTGAAAGCTTGGTGGTCCAGGCTTCCTGCTCGGCAAGGTCTGCTCCTGGCTCTTTTCCAACTGTGCCCTCGGATAGAGACTCCAAGAAGATGGACATGGCATCCAAAAAGGTGTTCTCGTCATGTAGCATGGCATTAAAGTCCACTAATGCTACATGTATTTTAGGAAGGTACATTTATGCTCTGATGGACGAAATTGCATCTATGCATACGGAGGTCCCTCAGGGGCTATTGAATCTGCTATCGGACGCTCAGGCAGCTGCAACTCAGGTTATCCAATCTGGGCTGGATACAACTGACTCTGTGGCTAGAGCAATGGGCACTGCTGTAGTTACGAGGAGGCAGGCTTGGCTTCGTAACTCAGGATTTTCCTTGAATGTACAGTCGACCCTACTGGACCTTCCTTTTGATGGAGACAAGCTCTTTGGTGCCAAGGCGGATTCGGCCTTAGAGAGGTTCAAGGAGAGCAGGGCCACGGCCAAGTCGCTGGGCTTGCAAGCCACTTCTTCTGCCTCCTCCAGATTTTTTAGGAGGTTTCGAGGATTTGGTCGTGGCTCCTCCTCCTCCTCCTTTCTAGGGAAATTCCAGCAGCCTACCTCTGCTCTCTCCTATAGATCTTTTAGAGGGAGGGGTAGGGTCCGTACCAGGGGAGCCTCTCAGCAGCACTCTGCCTCTTCCTCTTCCTCTGGAGGGGTGCAGCAGGGGAAGCAGCCTTAGGCTTCCAATTCCCACTCACTCCTCTCCTGTAGGGGGGAGGTTACTGAATTTTCTCCACAAGTGGGAGGTCATCACATCAGACTCCTGGATTACCAGCATTGTGAGAAAAGGCTATACCCTTCCCTTTCGGGAATTTCCACCCCCCATCCCGCCCCGCCCATCTTATTGTTCAGAAGAGCACCTCCTGTTGTAAGAACAGGAGGTTCAAGTCCTCCTTTCAAAGGGCGCAGTGGAGTTGGTTCCAGAGCAGGAAAGGGGTCAAGGTTGTTACTCAAGGTACTTCCTGATTCCCAAGAAGGATGGTCGGTTGAGACCAATCCTGGACCTGAGGATCTTGAATTGGTTCCTCAAACAGGAAAAGTTCAAGATGCTGACCCTAGCTCAGGTGCTTTTGGCGTTGAACAATGGAGATTGGATGGTGTCTGTCGACTTGCAGGATGCTTACTTTCATATCCCGATACTCAAGTCGCACAGGAAGTATCTCCGGTTTGTGGTGGGGTCGCAGCACTATCAGTTTGCGGTCCTCCCATTTGGTCTTACTTCAGCACCTCGAGTCTTCACGAAGGTGATGTCGGTGGTTGCGGCAGAGCTCAGAAGGAAGGGGATAGCAATATTCCCTTACCTGGACGACTGGTTGATCAAAGCCAAGTCCACGGAGCTCGTGTTGCATCATCTGCAGTTGACAACCCAATTGTTGTTCGACCTGGGCTTTTCGGTGAACGTGCCCAAATCTCACCTAGAGCCCTCTCAGCGCCTCATGTCATAGGGGCAGTACTGGATACAACATTGAATCGAGCCTTTCCTCCGCCTCAGCGGATTCAAGCCATTCAGGCGTTGGTTCCAATGTTTCAAAGTGGAGCGGTCATTCCAGTCCTCAAGGTCCTACGTCTGCTCGGTCTGTTTGCCTCCTGCATGCTGTTGGTCACGCATGCTCGCTGGCACATGAGGGCTCTTCAGTGGTGTCTCCGGAGGCAGTGGTCTCAACACAAAGGGGATCTCGAAGGTTCGGTAAAGATCTCCAGAGATGCTGCCACAGATTTGAAGTGGTGGATTGCAGGCGACAATCTTTCCCGAGGAAGGCCGTTCACGCAGCTTCCACCAGTGACCACGGTAATAACGGATGCTGCCACTCTAGGGTGGGGAGCTCATCTGGGGGACCTGGAGATCAAAGGGCTTTGGTCTCCAGTGGAACAGATGTTTCATATCAATCTGTTGGAGTTACGGGCTGTACGTCTGGCTCTCAAGGCCTTTCTCCCATCCCTTCACGGTCAGTCGGTTTAGGTCCTGACGGACAATACTACTGCGATGTGGTATATAAACAAACAGGGAGGGGTAGGGTTGTACCTTCTCTGCAGGGAAGCTCTTTGGCTATGGTCCTGGGCAAAGGACCATCAGATTTGCTTGGTAGCAAATCATCTGGCCGGAGTCTTGAACGTACTTGTGGACAGTCTCAGTCGCCATTTCTTGGCCGACCACGAGTGGCGTCTCCATCCAGATCAAGTCCGTCTGATTTTCCAGATGTGGGGGTTTCCTCGGATAGATCTGTTTGCCACCTGGGAGAACTTGCACTGCCCGTTATTCTGCAGCCTCCAGTATCCGGTACAAGGAGCGTTGGGGGGCGCGTTTCAGATGACCTGGTGCGACCAGTTGCTTTACGCGTTTCCCCCCATACCCTTGATTCCACGAGTATTGAGGAAAATACGCCAAGACCGGGCCCAAGTCATCTTAATTGCTCCGGATTGGCCAAGGAGGGTGTGGTATTCCGACCTTCTCCAACTCTCACTGTGCCCTCCGCTCCGTCTCCGTCTCAGGGCAGACCTCCTCTCGCAGTCGCAGGGGCAGGCTTTACACCCCAACCTCCAGAGTCTGCACCTTCATGCCTGGAGATTGAACAGGGCAACCTGAGTTCCTTTTCTCTCCCGCCTGAGGTAGTGGATGTTATCTTATCGGCCAGGCGACACTCCACTAAATCTATCTACGCTAATAGGTGGTCTAAATTTGTGGTATGGTGTGGAGAGAGGCAGATTGATCCCTTACGTGCTCATTTGTCGGATATTTTATCTTTTGCTTTGTCTTTAGCACAGAGGGGTTGTGCAGTGGCTACTGTTAAGGGTTACTTGTCTGCCTTATCAGCCTTTATTTGTCTTCCAGACCAGCCTTCTTTATTTAAATCTCCAATAGTACTTAGATTCTTGAAGGGCCTTATGAATAAAATAAATGTCCTCCAAATCCTTTCGTTATGCCTCAATGGGATTTGTCCTTGGTTCTAACTTTCCTTATGGGTTCCCCTTTTGAGCCTATGCATTCTTGCCCCATAAGGAAGTTAGTTCTTAAAACAGTTTTCCTGGTTGCTATTACATCTGCAAGGAGAGTGAGTGAGTTGCAGGCTCTATCGGTAAAACCCCCTTATACATCTTTTTATGGGGATAAGGTGGTGTTGAGGACCAAGGCTGCTTTCCTACCGAAGGTTGTTTCACCCTTTCATTTGGCCCAGACAATTACTCTATCCACGTTTTTTCCTCCGCCTCATCCGTCAAAGGAAGAAGAGAGACTACACCTCTTGGACCCAAAGAGGGCGTTAAGCTTTTATATAGACAGGACAAAGGATTTCAGGCTGGAGGATCAGCTTTTCATCAGATACGTGGGAAAGAGGAGAGGAAAGGCAGTCCACAAGAGAACACTCTCCAGGTGGGTTGTTCTTTGCATTAAAATGTGTTACTCTTTAGCAAAGAAGGATCCCCCTGATGGTATAAGAGCTCATTCCACCAGAGCTAAGTCGGCCTCCTCGGCCTTGGCTAGGGGTGTTCCTGTGGTCGACATCTGCAAGGCCGCAACTTGGTCGTCCCTTCACACTTTTGCGAAGCATTACTGCTTGGACTCTGAGGTCAGAAGGGACGGCCATTTTGCACGGTCAGTGCTGCAGGATTTCTTGGTTTGACCATTCAGGCACCCACCACCGAGTGCGGTACTGCTTGGGGACTCTATTCATTAGGTGAGGAATCCACAGGTAGTTGTATCCATCAGAAGAACGAGTTACTTACCTTCGGTAACGACTTTTCTGGTGGATACATTAGCTACCTGTGGATTCCTCACGGTCCCACCCGCCTCCCTGTTGCCTGTTTGGTCTAACCAAGTAATTCTTGAGTGTGCTCCTCTTGGTTTTGAGGATTGGTATATATTATGTATATATGATTATATGTATATATATAGTTCATATATTTACTTACTTGTAAAAAAAAAAAAAAAAAATTGTAGGTTGAATTCTCAGAATGATGTGTTTGTTTGGAATATCATTAAATATTACTATTGTTCTTTCATCTCAGTGGCCTATTATTCTCAGGCACGTAAAAAATGTTGGTACTGACGTCGGCACGTCGGCGAGGACCTCTTATTGCCCGTATGACGTCAGACGGCGTCGCGTGGGCAACTGTGATGTCCTCGTCGACGTGCAGAAGCTAGGAAGATTTCCGTCAAGTGCTGGCGCAATGGGAGTATTCATTAGGTGGGGAATCCACAGGTAGCTAATGTATCCACCAGAAAAGTCGTTACTGAAGGTAAGTAACTCGTTCTTTTGGATTGTAGACTGTGAATATCACTGTACTTTGTACTTGAGCTGCATGAACGTCTTGACTTCATGTCTTTTGAAGTCATTGTTGGTACTCTGTCTTTGTGAAGTAACATTTGGCTAAAGACAATTATATTGCTTTGCATGGACCAGCAAACAGCATTCTAGTGGCGATAGGTCCACCTTACTTCAAGAGTGACTTAGTAAACTTGTTAAAAAGACAACAGTGGTGATCCAAGAACGGTCCTGACCCAGAACATTAAAAGACTTTGGAAGTTCATGGTTGATATGGTGGAGGGAATCGTTCTTGTGGTGAGTGAGGATTTGAGATGTGTTCCAGTCATTGTGCATACCTGTCATCAGCATGGGATGTTTCAGAAAGGGGAAGTATAGATGTGGTTACACATAGACATCGCTCCGTTAGCAGAGGTCTGTAAAATAGAATTACATGGATGCCAATAGGTAGCATTTTCAGTGCTTTCCCAATTTTAAGGTGGCTGTCAATTATTCTTATTCTTGCAGGAATTGTTTGAGATCTTGACCACTTGGAAATACCTTCCACCAGTGAAAGGTTTTTTCAAAGACGGGATGGTCAAGAGTCAGACGAACTCACAAAGTACAGATTTTATGAGAGAACAGTGTTCCAGTTCACACAGACATAAAAAGGAATATGTCCAGGCACAGTCAGCCAGTTCAGAGATTGTAGTGCTTGTGAGATGTGTACCTGGATATGTAGATTACTTACTTCACTGGCTGGTACATTGTAGCTTGCTAAGCACGTAGAGCAAGGCTTTGAGGTACAGAGCACTGGCACTAAGGAGATGGAAGCCTGAACTCATTCTGGGAAGTCTAGATAAGGGAATATTCGACATTGGGATATTGGATATTCATATGGTAACTTTTACTTGTGCTACGTGGAGAGTTTACATAATCACTCCCAATTTTGTTACTTGTGTCATGAGAAGATTGGCAATATGCTTAGTTCTTGAGACCAGATGAATCTTATTTCTTGTGGTTAGTTGATGGAAGCATGATATTTGGTCCCGCTCCTACATGAGAGGGTATCAGTTTTCAAGTGTATCTTAAGCTGGTTAGTTACCATCATGGAAACTATCACTTGGAGCCATTGGCCAAGATCTGTTGGGTCTTCAAGCTTTAGAATGTATAGCTTTAGTTTGCCACCAGTGTAGATGTATCAGTTAAAGCTGAAGGAGTGAATGAGGTCCACAAGAGAGTTGAGGTACAGGTTGAAGAGGTTGGTGTGATGGTGGATCCTTCAGGGACACCAGCAGTAGATAGAAACAGTGGCAAAAACAGGGAGACAGTTAAATGATGAAGGATCTGTCAGTGGGGAAGGAGAAATTCTGAATCTACTTTTGAGTCAACTGTAGTCCTAATGTTGTCTCATGTGCCAACCATCCCAGAATTTGTGTCACACAAGGACGGCATCCAACTTGGTATTATGTAAATAAATTATTTCCTTTAATGGATGTCCATATTTGGCTGGAGACAGATCTTCCAATGATTTTGTCTAAAACATGGTCACTGAATATTGATTGAAAATTAGTAGAGGGATCGTTTGGGTTGCTGTCTCTTCTTATTTACAATAGATTTGAAATTGGTGTTTTGACTTCATTCGCAATAATCTCAATGTCGAAAAATTGCTGATGATAGCAGTGATCGTGTGTTATAGAAGTAATGATTAAAAACCTCAGAAAAATTATTTAGCAGACAGGTCATTTTATAATCTGATCACCATTTCATCATAAACCAGTGAAGCTGATGCAAGAGCTGAGCAATAGAATCTTTGCACACGTGCAAGCTCCCAAAATCCATTTTGCAAACATACACAGTTTTTGCAGAAATCACAACAGAAATAGGCAACATTTTCTGTTTTGATTTGTGAACAAAGGTGGTTAAAAACAAGCATTGGCAAAGGCAATTGGTTTTGCCTTTGGGACATACTGGCTTTGCCAGTGCTTTTTTCGTGATAGTGAACAACTTAGGTAAAAAAACAATGCTTTTTCCAGCACTGTTCAGTATCGTGAACGCTAAAAGTGTGATGGCACTGTTGGCAGACGCATCATTTTATTGGCATATAAATGCATTATCATGCATTCTCGTGCATACAGGATGAGACGGGAATCATTTACTTTTATTTTTTATTAACTGATATAAGATGGTGGGCACCACGTTAATAAAAAAGAATACTGCAAATGTGTAAAAGCTGTTTTGGGCCTGCAGCGATTTCCTGTCTGCACCTTAAAAAATGTAAAAAATACACCTAAGAAATAACTTCAGAATTAAGAAGGAGCAAAGGAGCGGGTGGGGGGATGGATTGGGAAAAGCATTGGAGAGTTAGTAGGGGCACAAGGCAATGGGAAACACGGATGGCAAGGTGGGACAAGACCTTAAGGGAAACAGCAACATGGCACATGAGGGATGCAGATGGAAAAAGTACACTGAGGAGACATAAAGCAGCCATGAGAGTGAGAAAGCAAATAGAGCGCAAGGAAAGGTATTTTTGGACGCAGAGAGGAAACAGTGGAAGAGAGCTGGAAACCACATAAGCTTTGAGTGTAAAACCAAAGAGAAAAACGTTGTTCCATAAAAGTGAGCAGTGTAAGCACATCTGTAAGTCAAGTGGAAGGTAAAGTGGGTTTTCTCCTGGTGAGGGGCAGACACAAGATGGGCAAGGATAGCCATCAAACAAGAAGTAAGCAAATGAGTGCTAATAAAGTCAACTAATGGTCAACTAATAGTAAGCAATGGCTGTAAGCTGCTTTTGCTTCTTGGTGACTTTTCGAAAGTTCTTTTCAACCAGTCATCTTGGGCTGTCTGGTAGAGTCGACATAAACAGTGAATTAAGGCACAAAAGACTGAAACCATCACATTGCAAAAAAACATGACAGACTGAAATAAATAAAGCAGGAAACAGTGCTACTTGACATGGCTGCAAAAGAGAGAGCAAAATATCTAGTAGTCCAGTGTAGAAATCCCACCTGCCCCATCATAAAAAGGAGGGCAGAAGAAGCAGTGTTTCAAGGAGCTAAGAACACGAGTGCCTTTTTGACTTATGTGCTTCACCACTAAGTCATGTACAGGAGGTTGACTTGTAATTCTGGCAAATCGGTTGAAACCTCTTCACATGACCTGACCCCCGAAGTCCTAAACTTTAGTTTGATACTCCCCAATGTAAATTGGTTGTGGGTGGTGAATTGTTTGAATTTGAAGTTGCTTCGCTAGTGAATTCCATCCTGCCCCATGTTTGTAAAAAGAAAAAAAAACTGAAAACACACGGTTCGATTTATTTTTTGTAACATCTGTAAAGACATGGCTGTATCCTCCCTAATACCCCTGCTATTTTAAAATTGTGCACTGGTTATCACTAGCGCCAAGAGCTCTCTGGGTGTATGCAGCACTTTTCAAAACTGACAAAATACAAAAGACGTTTTGGACTTAATTTTATCTCTTAACTTCGAGGACCTCCCCATGATTGAGGACGTTTCCTTCTTTGGTCTCAACAGTAAAACGCTACGATCAAAATGATATGTATTTCAAAGTGGCGCCTCTTACAGCAGACACTACTCCAAGCATTTTGGAGGCCACCTAATCCCATCGGAGATGCGTGACACTCTCATTTAGCAGGTTCGTGCACCACTTCCGCCAACCACCAATTCAGCAGAAGAGGATGCTGTCTGCACAACACCAACTATTTACGAAATTCAGTATTGCAGTTTGGAAATATTTATGCACCCCTCTAAGGAGAACCTGAGTGGATTCGACATCCACTGAGGGATGAGCAGTTTAATCAGATAGGGGGATCTTTGTGAAATATTGATTAGAGGAGAACCTATTTGAAGAATGCATTATTGATAATTAACGATCTGGGTTTAAATTATGATTATGATTCAGACAATTTACAAACATGAAAACATTGAAATAATTTATGAATTTGTGAATTCACTCTGCTGTTCAACGAGGCACAATGCACTCATCATTACTTATCCTCTTGACAAGAGGAGATTCTTTGTTTTTCATCCTTTTCTTCAGTGTCAGTCCTCCTGAATCTTGAAGAAATAGCCTGTTGTAAAGGCTGGCTCTTGAAGGGAAACATGAAATTGTAAGAGTTGACAGAAAGTTGTGCTCAAGAACAATAGGTCTAAGGTTCCCTCTGCCCTTAGGTTTTGGACATGTGCTGTGGACTCAGTTCTGCTAAACTGGGCCGCAACACATATATGCTCATTGTAAATAACATTTCATTTAAAAGGTATACCACATTATAGTGAAATTTTTAATTAAGTGCCCTTGCAACCAAAGGACAATTAGGTTGTGTTTTGTAGTTTGTAGCTGCTGGAGGAAAGGCCTCATAGTTGAGCAGAGTTTCTTAATGGAATGGAAAAGTGAAGTTATCATGGGGACTATCAGTAAAAAGGATATAATATTGATGAAAGAATTATTGGTCCAGGGTAGAGATGTGCAATGAAAGCAGGATCTTCCAAAATGAGAAGCAAGAGAAAGGGTGGTCATGTGCACAGAAGGCGCTGAGGCCCAGTACAGTAATTGCATGACAAAATAAGTGTTTTGGTCTGCTTCAGCTCAATAATACTGTATTTTATTTGACTTCTAGGCGAGCTTTGAGCAGCACCGTGTCCCAGGACTGACTTCGGGACCTCAGTCTGTTTATGATAGACCTTCATACATGGCTTCCACACCTTCGCAGGCCATGATGATGCGGCAGAGGTCAATTGGTAAGAATGGGCAGAAAATTGCTCACTGTGGTTGCCACAATTTACATAGCTCTTAATTTGGGAGAATACTTCTCTACTTGGTGTACCTGGCTTTCAGTTGTGATTTAAGTCTAACACCATAGAGTGTGTGCAACAAAAAATGTGAATACTGTGAAGATGGATCGCTTGTATGGATCTCGGGGTTCTTCTTATTTGATAACATCTAGTAGAACTTGTTTTTCAATTTCATGAGATTGTTGCTGTAATTGATAAACCACTACCTGGAGGTGCCATTACAGACACCTCGCTCTCTTAAATCAAAACTGGCTTGATCTACTAAGATGTACTTGCTATAAAATATGGATAACCTTTATGCCATCTAATACTGGCACAAGCTGCTTACCATTTGTTAATATCACGTGCTTCTTACTATCATGCCATCATCTGCTTATTATCTTATTATCTGATTATGTTGTATGTTGCATACCATTTCTCAATACCAACTACTGATTAGTATCTTATAATGCCATGTTCTTTTTACATTTGATAAAGCTTTGGGATGATTAACATATCATAACATCTGATACTTACGTTGTCTGCTTACCATCTAACAGTACCATGTGTTGCTTATCATTAGATAATGCCTTGTGATGTTTACACTCCCATAACATTATTAGCTGCTCACCCTCTACTACTCTCATGTCATGCTTACCATCAGATCATGGCATGTGTCTTATAGTCTGATCAAAGTAATATCTGCTTATGCTCTGACGTTATCACTGATCAATAACCATCTGATACAGCCATAAGCATCTTAACGTGTGATAATGTTGGTAACTGCTTATAATAGCTGCTTTATCGTCAGATCAAACCACGTGGTTGTAAACATCTGATAATGACATGCGTTATAATGCTGCTGTCAGTTCACCATCTGTTTATCATCTGAGAATGCTAATAGTTTTATACCATCTGCTAATGCCACGGGATGCTTACCATTTGATCACATTCTAGACAGATTATCATATTATTAAGTTCATTTTAAACGATTCTAAGCCATAGGCGGAATATTCTTAGATGTCTTGGATGAGTTAATCTTTTAATATAATTGAGTGATTTTCTGATAGTATTGATACATAAGCTTATGCTTGTAAGGAAATTAACAGTGGATGAGATGGTAAACCTAAAATATAGGTATTGCCTGAATGTTTTACTAACACACCACTAAGAACAAGTTGTGCATAATATAAAACTCAGGTTTCACTGGTATCCTCGAAGGACTTTTCAAAATATTCAGATTTCTAGCCCTGTTTGTCACTTATCTCCATCACAGAGAGATGCAGAGGATGATACCAAGTAAAACTGCAATATGTCTTGTTAGACCTCAGGAATTCTTTAATGTATCACAGTGCAGAGACCCAGATTAACCATCCTGGGAGATTGAACCTTCAACATTTAAGCCACATCCTTAGAATTCCCAAAGTTGGAAATCCTTTGATTTTGAATCAGATCAAAAAGGAAGGGCTGCTGGAACCTTTCCCGTCAGCCCCTAGTGATTATTGGTGTGTGAAATAAGTTATTTTGTACTCAGATCCTTCGAACTCCTCAAGAAGCATGAAAGTTTGAATTTAGGATTGGACCCTAGTAGTGCTTGCATATAGAAAGCCTAAAGCAACAGTTCAGAAGTGAAATTGATTTCAGAAGTGGATTGCCACGGAGAGAAATTGAGAGACTAATGCCTTGGAATATCCTGTAGGGGTGTGGGCCACATGTCAGGCACATCTTACTTTAGAAGTCTAGTAGACCAAGTGAAATGGCAGAATTTCGTAACATGATGGTTGATGGCATACCAACATCTGTACTCTCCTTTTACAGCTACCACCTTCTTTTGGGGACATTTCCCCTCTTTTTTACCACTTTTTATTTAAATGCTTGTACTAACTGAAATCCACTTTTTTTCTTTCAGGAACCGGTGATGATGATAAGCCATTCTTGTCTGCGCCACTCATGAAATTCACCCGCAGCCTGTCTGTACCAAGCTCAGAAGACATCCCACCTCCACCTACGACATCGCCACCTGATCCACCCTTCAACAGTGCCTCTTCTCCCACTGCCCGAGTTGGCCCAAATGCCAAGTCCCCCTTCAGTCCCAGCTCAGAGCCCAGGTCATATTCACCATCGCTGCACCAGGAGCCTGGCCGTTTTGATCAGCAAATGCTAGAGCAACAGCAGCAGCAGCAGCAGCAACAGCAGCAACCGCAGAGGAGAGAAAAGGTTCAACACACACTTTACCATCAGGACTCAGACCAGGGTGCAGAGGACCAACCACGTGCAAACATGGCAGCACAGTCTTCTATGAGGAGTTGGAGGAGCCAACCACAAGAGATTCGTTACTTCAACCTTCCTGCTAGGGCAGCCAGCACTGCCATGTATGTGCCTGCAAAGGCAGCTCGCAGGAAAGGACTGGTGAAGCAGGTGAAGGTAGAGGATGAGCAGCATCAGCAGTATCAAAAACAACAGCATCATCATCACCATCAACAACAGCATCAGCCAAAGCAACAACAGCAGCAAGAAAAGAACTCCATTCCCATCCCCACTATTATCATAAAGGCCCCATCTACCAGCAGTAGTGGTCGGAGCAGTCAAGGAAGCAGCATGGAGGCAGAGATTCAACCTGATCCAATCCCGTCTCTACAGCTTAGGGACAACATTGACTTCACCAGCCAGTTTGGAGCCGCAATTGTTGGAGCAGCACGTCGGGACCGAGAATGGTATAATGAAGCCCGACGCAAGTCAGCATTATTTTTGTCCACTGACTTGCCAGATGAGGAACCTGAGCCCACACCAGCACCCAGACTCAAGCAGTCAAAATCCATTGATGAAGGCATGTTTGCCAGCGAGCCTTACATGCACTTGAATATCCCTGCTAACTTTGGACTTCCTGAGAGCATTGGCATTGCTAGTGGATTCTCTTACCAGCCCAAAACTGGCAAAGTCTATGGTTCCAGTACCACTAGTGCCTTCAGCACTGTGTGTTCAACTTTCATACCACCACTCCAGGCTCACACCACTGGGCCAGCTTTGTCCACTATCAGCCCTGTTGGGAGTGTGACTAGCGCACTGATACATCCCTTGACAGGAAAGGTCCTAGACCCCAGTTCACCTCTTGGTCTTGCATTAGCTGCCAGAGAGAGAGCCTTAAAGGAATCCCAACAGCAAAGCAGGAGTGTAGCTGAAGAGAGGAAATCCCGATCTTCGTCCCCACGTTTTGGAGAGTCCTCCAGATCCTCTACTGAATCCCATGGTGGTACATCTCTCCGACTGTGGGGATCTGGGCAAAGGAGAGAGATAGAGTACAAGCCCTGTATGGTATCACCAAACACCGAGAAGAGGTCAGAAGGAAGCCCCAGACATAGTCCTTCTGGACACCTTATGCATCAAGGGCCAGAACGTGGGAAATCATGGAAGGAGCGTGGTGAAGAGAATGAGAAGATAGAACTGCATGTACGTTTCATGGAAAACTGCAGAAACAAATCAGAAGAAGAGGATGAAAGTAAGGGATCAGCTGGCAATGAAGAAAAACGAGAAGCACCCTCACCGTCAACTTCAGAGTCCCATCCCAACTTTTCTGGCAGGAATTCTGGACGCAATGAGTGTTTCAAGGAGGAAAATGGCCTTCCGCTTCTTGTCCTTCCTCCTCCTGCCCCTTCAATTGATGTAGATGATGACTTCCTCTTCACAGAGCCTCTTCCTCCACCTTTAGAGTTTTCCAACAGCTTTGACAAGGCAGAGTCTCCTCCCAGTACATCATGTGGAGAGACTACACTTCCACCTCCTGTTCCACCTCCTCCCCCTGATTCGGCCATCACTCCCAATTTAGACTCCACCACCTCGAGTCTCACCTCATATGACAGTGAAGTGGCTACTTTAACGCAGGGGGCTTCTGAACCCAAAGAACCTCATGTTAACTTTTCATCAGTAGTGTCATCAATTCAGATTCCAGCTTCAGACACTATAGAGACAGTCATTGATTCTGGAATAGAGGAAATTGACAGCCGAAGCAGTAGCGATCACCATCTAGAGACAATCAGCAGTGTCTCCACATTGTCCAGCATGTCTGGCCTCTCCACAGAAGGCACTGAGCTGCTTGACACATACATCACATACCTAGATGGGCAAGCTTTTGGGGCTGAAAAGACTCCTTTACAAACGAAGATCCGATCCAGAACGTTCCCAAGCAGAGTACCAGGAGCACTCAGGGATCCCATCACTGCCACCAGTACAACCATTTCTATTGCCCCATGCACTGAAAACCTCTTCACTCTGCCCTCACCCCTGGGGACTTCACTTGGCACTCCTCCTGAGCCATCAAAAGAATCCATACGGAAATCACCAACATTACCATGGGAAGAGTGCTCACAAGGGAAGGGATTGGCAAACTCCAGCATGAAATCTAGCATCATGAATGAGCTGAGCTCAAAGCTACAGCAAATGAGTGGTGTGTCCTGGTCCAGGCCCTCTGAATCATCAGTGTCCTTCACATCAGACAGGTCCAGCTCACTCCATAGGCACAGGTAATGCTTGTGGGATATGGATGCCAAATTGGGGCCCTGTTTTCCGTTCTTCAGGTTTTGAAATACAGAATGGAGGAGATGGGGTTAGAATTCTGTGCTATTGTCTCTGGAGACTTTAATGCTAAGCTGGGGAGGCTCAGTACTGTGGTTAATCCCTTTATTCTTGACTGTGAGGATTATTTAGTGGACGGTCTGCAGGACGCCAGAGGCAGGGTTCTAATCAAGGAACTCAGGAAGCTGGGTCTTATGAATGTGTGTGATATAGAAGCCGCAGGCACTCATCAACTCCCAACTTATGTGGGAAGAGGATTTGAATCCACTATTGACTATATCTTTATGTCTCCACCTATGAAAGACCTGGTGACTGGGGGAGAGGTGATGGGGGAGAGTTTCAGTGATCACAATCCCCTTATTGTATCCTTTAAACTCCCTGGGGCCCTACGTAATTTGGGGCGAGGTAGGCCGGTAGTAGTGGAGATAAAGGACCAGGGTAGGCGGCTTGGGTGGAAGCAAGTGGATTCCCTAAAAATAGTTGAAAGGGTGGTGGGGAAAAATTTAGATCTATTTATGGACACACTCTTGACGGAGGCCCCTAATCCTAAAACTGTTATGAATGCAATAGCAATAGTAAATGCAGCAGTGAGAGGCTGCCTTTTTTCAGTAAGCAGCCAACCTAGTAAACGTAATTGTGGTTGGTATGACAAGATCTGCTATGATGCAAGGGCAAACCTGAAGATGGCCACTAAGAAACATCCTAGAGATTGGGTCCTCATAAAAGAAGCTAGAATGAAATACAAGAGGGCCCTGAGGGATAGCAAGATTAAACATAAAGATAAAGCCTGGGAAGAGTTAGAACGTGCCATAGCTCTGAAGGATCCTGGCTTGTTTTGGAGAGTGGTAAATAGAGGTTCCTTTGGAACAGACACATCTGAGGGCCTTGGCTGTAACATCGCCCCGGAAGCATGGGTAACTCACTTTTGTAGTATCTTTGAGGGTTCTCCCCTGAGAAATAATCAGGAAAATGAGTATGAGATGGCTCCCAACCTAGCAATTCGGTTTTCGCTCCAGGAGGTTATGGATGCGATACAGAGTAGTGCATGCAATAAAGCCCCGGGCCCGGATTCGATCCCTATGGACCTGTATAAAGCGAACCCCCAGTTATGGGCACCTGTTCTCTTAAATGTCCTTAATGCAGTAGTTACTGTGGGTATCCCTGCCTCTTGGAGACTGGCATGTATTGTCCCAGTGTTTAAAAAGGGCGACCGAAATGATCCTAAGTCCTACCGCCCTATTTCTCTACTGGACTCTTCGGTGAAGATTTTGGGACAGATTATTTTAAGGCGCCTGGAGTCCTGGATGATAGGGAATGATATCTTAAGCCGGGATCAGTATGGTTTCAGGGAAGACCTTGGCACGCGAGATCAATGTCTTAATCTATTGATGCTGATCGGTAAATACATGCAGCCTAGAAAAGGTACGCTCTATCTTGCTTTTATGGACCTTAGCTGTGCCTTTGATAAGGTGAACCGGTCTATATTATGGGAAAGATTAAATCAGCTAGGGCTGGATCCTAATATTGTAGAGATGCTCCGATACTTACATTCTGGGACGATTGCTAATGTTAGGGTAGGGTCGAATGGGGAATGCTCAGAGGCCTTTAAGCTTTCAAGGGGTGTGCGCCAGGGGTGTGTTCTGGCTCCTACTTTGTTCCTTCTATATACAAATGGATTGTCTGATTTTCTGATGAAACATTGTAGGGATGTTCCAAAGGTGAATGGTACTGATATCCCTGTAGTAACGTACGAGGATGACGCAGTCCTTATGGCCCGTACTATGAATGGTCTCCGGGAATCAGTTAGAGCTTATGCCTCCTTTACGTCAGCTTTGGGTTTAGAGGTCAATTTTAAGAAATCTCATTTTATGGTGTGTGGAAGACCCCTGAGTAGGGTGGGGGAGCTAAGGGTGGAGGATCAAATTATTAGTAGGGTCCATGAGTTTCCATATCTAGGGATTATTTTTGATGAGAAAGGCTCATGGAAACCTTGTATTGCCAGAAGGGGTGCGCTTTTTCATGCAGTAGTTGGCACAACTTTTGACTTTGCTGTAAGGGTAGGTAGTAAACCCATCAAGCCCTTGCTTGAAATTTATAGGCGGAAATGCCTCCCCGTCCTGCTGTATGGTGCTGCACTTTGGGGGTATAGGGACTCCCGAGCCCTTACAGTGGAAGAAAATCGGTTCTGTAGAAGGCTATTGGGAGTTGGACAAAATATCCCTGGTTTCAGCCTTCACTTGGAGCTGGAGCTTGAGTTTGTCCAGGACACCATTCAGTTGGCTCCCCTTCTGCTATGGATTTCAATTTGGACTAATGAGCATGCCACTCTGAATAGGGATATCTTAAAGGATTGTCTGGCTTGTGACAATGTAAAGAATATTCCCTGGCTGATGCACATAAGGAAGATGGCTCATGATTTGGGGCGGCCTGATTTGGTTGATTGTCCTGAAGGCCTGACCAGGTGTGATAAGAAATGGGTTAAGGAGAATTTTTTAAAAATCCAGAAGGATAGGAGGGAGGTGGAGGCCTTAGGGAAAAAATCGATCAGGGATTTCATTATGCTAAAGATGTGGGTAGGACCTGAGCGCTATCTCTTAGAGATTAAGGATGTGAGAGAAAGGTCTCTCATAACCCGTTTCCGTTTGGGGATTATTAGAAGTAATTTGTGTTTCCCGTTAGGTCAGTATGGGGACAAATGTATTAGACCCTGCCCCTGTGATGGGGTGTCCCAACAGACCTTGCCCCATTTTACTTTGTTTTGTGTTTTTTATGCACCATTTAGAACTCGTTTTCTATTACCTCTCCTAAAGCCCAAGGGTTTTGTGCAACATCGTCCGGCTTTTATGTGGCTGCAGATGGCCTCAGATGTATTGGTGTGGAAGGGCTGGGATCATTCCTGAAGGGAGCTATTACTTGGCGTAACAATGTAGAGTTTTTAGAATGAATCCTTCTATTTTATTGTTTTTACGTATGTGGTTATATATGTTTTTATTCCTGATGGGTGTTCTTATTATTTATGGTTCTATTGCTAATTTTAACAAATGAATTGGAGATTATTTATTGTAATGGATGAATTTTTTCATACCGAATAAAAGTTATTATATTATTGTGTGCAAGTAAATATTCATCACATCAAGAGGCAGGAGCAAGGACAAACTCAAATCAGAATAAGGTGTTGAATCAGGGTCAGAAAAGGAACTAAAGAAGGAAAAATGTCAAAGAGAAATTAGGTCCAATATAATTGCACATTTTAGGTTAAGGTAAGAGGAGTCAGAACAAGTTCACCATGGGATCTTCTGTATCAGAAGAGAAACTGGGTGAGATACAGATTATTAAAGTGGGGCCGCAACATATCAGGTGAGATTCAGCAAAATAATGATAGTTGATCTAGAGTATATATCTTTTGATGTAAGTAAACTGTATCAGAAGAGGAAGTGAAGTTTGAATCAGAGTAGATAATTGTATTCTGAATCATAGTGTGAGCTTGAGATTGAATAAGAAAGAAAAACAAGTTTCATTCTGAGGAGAGGTAATCTAAAGAGAAGAGGAATACAGTTATTGGTCACTAGGTAAACCGGACTCAAGACAGGATCGCACAATACCGTGTTATCTTAAGATGTTTAATGCTGATTTGATTCATGCAGCTGTCTTGCGTTTTACAGTGCATCTTGCCCACCTGCCTTTGCTAACAAACCTTGGGGGGTCTCATAGGAAATCAAGCAAGTAGAGTGGTTGAAGATGTATTCCTATTCACTCTTGGAAACTTGAACATCTCAATATGTTTAAGGTGCACGAAAGAGGGGAAAAAACACTTTCACAGTGGTACTTCCACAGGTGTATTATCACACATATATATTCCAGTACTAACAATATTATGCAGTTGCTGTCACACAAGTGCAGATGTACACATTAGCACATCAACCATTTTATGTCACATTTGAGGGATATCTCGCTGTCCCTTAAATGTTGCTTGCATGGAGAGATCTCTTTGTGGGAAGCCACCACCATGGCTGTTCCTCTAAAAGCACTGCAGCGCTGCTCATTGGACATCATGTGTCATGCTGTCGCTCAGCAAAGCTTTTTATTTTCCAAAAAGAAACTCCCAAACCAGTAGTTTATTTTCTAAAAGCAAAAAGGTATTGGCCCTAACACCTTGGTAGTTTTCTCGTAATGTGTGTGGGGTGATTTTTTTTTTTTTTTCATGTCTAGAATTGCCAAGCTTTTTCTAACAGTCACAAACAGTAAAAGAATGAAGTTGGAAAGTTCACCCCTAAACAGATGTGGCATTTTATGAATTGGAGGTCCAATATCTGATGGCGTGCCTGTCAGTGGAACCAGCGGAGGCTCTTCTGCCAGAAACATGGCGGTTCGTCTGGATCAAAAAAAAAGGTGGAAGGACTGACGTTTTTGCAGACAGAGTGCTCCGCTGCGGTTGGACATCGGTAATAAACACACTTTAATTCAGGCACAAGGTGACGTGGTACACAATCACACTGCCAATTGTAACAGGGAAGCAGGTGGCTCTTGCAACAAGATTACATACATCTTGAGCCGGGGCTCTTCTATCCACTCTACATCTTCTGCGTGAACAAACTCACAAAAAGGGAGGTTATGGACAGGAATGTGGCTGCTGGTGCAAGTGACCCTTGCACAGGTAACTCAGCACTCCATCATTTTCTGAATACAGCTCAGATGTCAATGGGGCAAACCACCTTTAGACAAGAAGAGGCAGGTGAGGTATTTACCTCATACATAGTTTTGCTGCTTTAGAAGACAAAACTGGGTCGAGGATTAAAATGTGATGGGAGAGCTAGAACCTATAAACAAATTTGGAGATCAAGCTAGAGTCAAAATCAGAGCAAGTATTGGGGGGGTTAGGATCAGAAGATGATGAGAACTCCTCATATCATATGTAGGGATGTTGGAGTCAATTTCAGCTGGAAAAATGGAGAGCTAGGAAGAGGAGAGGAGGTGGAATTCAGAGGGCCCTCAGGGCTTTGGGGACATAAAGACATAATCAGAGGAAGACCTTGAGCCACGGTTACAGGAGTTGGAGTTTAGATGAAAGTAGTGAGATAGCATTAATAAGGATAGGAAGTTACACTAAAGTGCACCTTAAGTCTGAGTTTTAGGAAAAGTTGCTCCAGTTGCATAAATGATTGCAGCAGCAGAATCATTTTGGAGCTTACACGTATATTTCAATTGCACATTGCACTAAGAGTGGCCAGCTTGTGTTCTTCATTAATGTTAATGAAAACTACAATATATCACCTGAACAGTTTTAAGAAATAGAAATATCTCTTTCCCAAAAGTAGTTTATTCCTTTCTGAGGCAGCAGTTCCTTTAAATAAATTGAAAACAAATTAGTATCAACACCAGCTTGAAAAGCAAACAAATTGCTCAAGACCTTTTTTCGATTCTGATGTTTAGAACATTTCAAACAAAAGTAATGGAAGCCAGTAGGCAGAAATCTTATGCATTGTACTCTGCCACTTGAAATCGGCAGTGCTGCCCACAAATCTCATACTGTGCCTATAATGGTACTCACCCTAGTTCATTAATTTAATGGTGCAAGGATTCATGGACAATGGGCTGGGCCTTTTCTTGATTTTGTCTCAAAATACTTTTTTCAGTAGATTATTGACTTTGCTCAAGTTTTTTCGTCTTTACAAACATTTACGTGGAGGTATGGTGTTTTTTTCACATTTTTCCTCATCCTTTTCTTCCCACTGCATTTGCATTGCCAGATGAACATGGTTTCTACATTTATAGGTCGACCATAAGCGTACGACCTCTTGTATACTTTTAAGTATCCTTCTTTTGTGGGCTTCCAGCTTATTTAAAAATCCTTGCTTGCTAGCGGTCAGTCATGCCTCTTTGTCCCTCCTTCTTCTGTGTGGGAGCAGGGACCAACTTCTGTATAATTATGCTTGGTCCTGTTTATCTGGTCTGCAGGGGCCTGTTTTTTAACTTCTTTTTTTTTATTCTTGTCCAGGGAATCTTCCCTTTTCATTTTCAGAGAGTTCTTGCTCTGAGTTTAGCGTAGGTGTAAATAAGGCTATAAATCAGGCTGTTGCCTTGGTCTTTGTGGGCTCTCTGCGCCCTCTCTCAGCTGCTGGGCTTCTGCCCTTCCTTAGCTTGGATTTTTTTTACAGAGTGTGCCTGTCTGCGATCCTGGTGCTCACAGCAAGGGCAGATGATCGCTTGCTTACTTAATTATTTATTTAGTTAATGCTCGATACGGTGTTGTTGTCCCACCGCTGATGGCTTTCACTCCGCTCCTCCCCCATGTTACTCTGGTGGTCTGTGCAAAGCCTTTTTTTGTGAAGTTCTGGCTCTCCGCTCTACTGCTAAATGCATGCTGTTTATACTTTATCACTAGAAATTTGTGTTTTCGAAATTAGTACAACACAGTGGGACTCTGCCATCCCTGTTCGAAGAGTTGCCCTTGCATGCAGGTCTTTGATCTGTTCCATAACTCGTTTTTGGCTGATGGACTGGATCATTGCCTTTCCGTCCATCTATTGGTTTCAAGCCTGTGCTCCTTTCAGGTTGCTGTCTCTTTGAGGCCCGGAGGGCCCCCAGAAGGGGCTCCAAGTCCAGTTTTCTGACCAAGCTGCGATGCTCTAGATTGGGCCTCAGGTCCCGCCCATTGGCAGTGTCACCACTGCACAGATACCAAGCCCTGTCTCCCGGGAGGAAGGGGAACGGAGAAGGTATGAATGCGCTCCAACTTCCTGCCTCCTTCCTCCCCTCCCAGCGTGCTGTAACAGCACCTAGGGCCAGCTGTCTGGCCCTGGGACAGGTCTTTATCGCCCCACACCATATGCCATTTTGCATCGGTAGGGCAGTAGGCATCTCCCCCGGACAATGCGCAGTACAGGGAGATGGTTGACGACGTAATAGGTTCAGAATGTCAGAAATGTTGGTGGTTATGGAGCGGGAGCAGACAGGAGCCAATGCTGATCAGGTGAACATGCTAAGCTACGGTTTGTTTACACTGTTGAAAATTGGATTAGCATCAAAGTAGCCCAAATACTTTTCTGCGTTTTTAAGCAACAGGGCCTCTCCTTGCCAGTTACTACAAATCGCTTATTTATTAGATGAACGCTCCAAAATCCTTACAGTACAAGACTCGCTATGTTAGCCAGCTAGCAACTCTGATGGTGGGATGGCGAAGGGGATATTCTATTGGAATTAGCATGGCAGATTTAAATTAGGACTCTAAATGGCAACATTTTAAATTTTTGCTGCAGATAGAGGAAAAAGGTAAATGGAAGTGCTTTAGTTATATGCAGGGCCACTGGAATTATGAGGCAGGAAAAGACATAATTATGAGGCAGGGTTGACCAATTTATGTGGAAAGAAAAGTCCTGTTATCAATTTACAATGCCACTACTCTAATTCAAGAAAACGCAAGACCTATTGCATTGCAAATGCTTGTTATTTCATTGACACCTAGACTGTGGTTGTGTACTCCGTTTGTCAAGAAATCATATAGGAAGCTGACACAGATAGAAATGGTATAGGGTCTCAAAGTTGGGATTCCACGGGCAGTGGCTCATTGTTGAGGCATAACAGTGCTAACAGCTACCCATACAGGGTTTCCAGACACTGGAAGACAGATAGGGCTCCAACAGAGCCAACTACCTTAGAACAACCAGGTCTTCAGTTGTTTCTGAAAGGAACTCAAAGAGGCACAGCTTCTCAAAGATAACAGAGATCATTCCATGGCTTAGGGCTCAGAAAGGCAAAGGATCAGCCTCCCATGCAGGACTGTTTGACCCTCGGAACCGTGCATAGGGAGAGATCACTAGATTGTAAAGGGCAAGTCGGGAGATAGAGTCTCACCATTCCATGGAGGTAATGGGCGCCACTTCCTGATCTGGCTGAATGCACAAAGCATGAACATTTGAATTGGATCCTTTTCTGCACTTTAAGCCAGTGCTGCTTCCTCAGGAGAGAGAAGGCTGTTGCACTAGTTGGAAGTCTGTAAAGCATCCTGGCTGCTGAGTTTTGGACTACTTGTAGCCTTCTTATGGAGGCCTGCTCCCAGGTAAAGGACATTGCGATAGTCCAATCTCAATAGAATAAGTGCCTGAATGACAGTCCTTTGAGCTAGGAAACGAAGAATCCAGAGAGTTTTCTGCAGCATTTCAATATGGCAAAACAAGTAGCAGCTGTTTTTGCAACCTGAGGCTTAATTGACAGCTCATTGTCCAGCAAGAAGCCCGGGTCTTTCACTTTTTGGGCTAACACATGAATAGCGCCAAGATTTTGAGGCCAATGACAAGGGCCCCACAGGGAAGGCTTCTTTCCCAGCATTAGTATCTCAGTCTTTTTCCCTTTGAATTTTAGAGAATTCACATTCATCTATGAGGACACAGCAGCAAAACATGAATTCAGGGCCTCAAAATTATGGGCCTGTGTGGAAGGCATAGAAAAGATGATCTGTTTATCATCCACATAGGAAAATAAGGTCAGTCCAAAGCTTTCGGCCAGGTCAGCCAAAGGTCTGACATAGATGTTAAATAGAGTCCGGCTTAGGTATGAACCTTGAGGCACCCCTGATGTAAGGGCATGTTGTGAGGAAGAAGCAGTCCCAGAGGAGACCTGCAATGAATGGTAACTCAGGAAAGATGTCAGCCAGGCTAGAGACATTCCTTGTACAACTAGACTGACAACAGTGTGGTATGTGACTCAGTATCAAAGGCAACACTGAAATCAAGAAGAATCAGTGCTGCCATCTCTCCTTCATCTAGGAGCCTCCTAAGACGTTCTGTCACTCCTTAAAGTGCAGATTCAGTTCTGTAGTCTGCTCTGACTGGGAGGGATGAAGCAGGTTGTGGAACTCCACAGATGCAGAGATTTGTCTATTAACATGTTTCTCCATTATTTTCACCAAGATGGGAAGCTAAGAGATGGGTCTATAGTTGGCCTGCTCCAAAGGAACCAAGTTGAGTTCCTTCAAAAGGTGCAAAACCATGACGTGTTTCCAAGAGTAGCGAATATGCCCTTCCTGTAAAGATGAGTTAAAAAGAACCACCAGTAGCCCCAGGATATCAGGGTCCAGAGTGATAAGCTTCGCTGGAGGGAAACGATCATTGGAGGAGCCTTATCTTATGGACTGTCCCAATGGTATAAATAAGAGAGGATCAAGCATATCCCATGCATCAATTTTGAGAGTGGCCGGAGTGTTAAGCATGTGAGTAAGCAATGTGGATCGAACGTCAGGGGACTGCATAGATGATGATGTCAGATTGGAATGCCCATTGTCATGCTCATTCATATTTAGCAAAAGTTGAATGTCCTCCACCTTCTTAATAAAGAAAAGTGCCACTTCCTCACACTCACTCTGAGACATTATAGGAGAGGGGGAGGCATTTTCAGGGCCAGATAGCTCTTACACTACTCTAAAAAGTGTCTTGGGGCTGTTTTGAGCTATACTGATTTGATTAGAGTAAAAGGTGGCTCGAGCTGTTCTGCAAAGCCCATGGTAATGTTTCAGTGCATTTTTATATTTAAGTTTGGCGTCACCATTATATGAGTGTCTCCAGGCTCTCTCAAGGCTTTTGCATCTGGTCTTCTCAGCGCGAAGCGCCTCAGTAAACCATGGGGCAGGAGGATGCATCTTAGCAGGACAGTTAACTTTATCAGGCAGGACAGTGACCAGAGGGTCATGCAGCCAAGCCTCCACTCTAAGGAGATCAAACTCAACCTCTTGAGCTAGTTTATGCCTTGTGTTCCTCAACTGATGTTTGAGGGCAGAAATGTCCAGCTGTGACCAGGCCTGATCTTATGCAGAAGTCTACCCTCCTTTTTTGATGTAGACGATATAACACACGTGGTGAAAGGAACTGTATGGTGGTCCGACTACAATTGCGGCACTGTTGGAGCAGTAGTAAGATTTGTTAAATTTGAGAAAATCTGATCAAGGGGGCGACCTGCAGTGTGAGTTAACCTATTAAGAGTCAAGTTCAGAGATTTTAGGTCATCAATCAACGTCTGAGCGAAACTACAATGACTGTCCTCAAAGTGAATGTTTAGAACTCCTAGGAGAATACAATTGGCAGATTTAAGAATAAGGGGGACTAGTAGCTCTGGCAACAATGTACACCAGTTCCCAGCATACCCTGGAGGACGGTGTATCAAAGCAACGGATATGGTAAAGTTAGAGGTAAGTTCCACCGAAAAGGATACTGTTTCGCAGATTGGGAGAGACAGTTCCTGAATTTTACACTTATCCCTATCTTTACACATGGTAGCAGAACCCTCTCCTGCATTGTTGGATCTATCTATCTTCCAGATGGAGTAGCCAAGGGGAACCGCCGCTATAGTATCCGGTAAAGAAGCTTTGTGAGGCCGAATTTCGGTAAGGAAAATGGGGCCATATTTATACTTTTTTTGCGCCACATTTGTGGCATTTTTTGATGCAAAAGCGGTGCAAACTTACAAAATAGAATTGTATTTTGTAAGTTTGCGCCACTTTTGCGTCCAAAAATGACATAAGTGCGGCGCAAAAAAGTACAAATATGGGCCATGGTGTCTGGGGCATTGTCCACCACAAAATCATAAAAATGTTGCTGGTGTCTAGTTAGAGACTGCACATTAAGGCTATAAAAGCAAAATTTGCTATTAGGCCCATAGCTTGATGATAAGGCCTCGCTGGTCCCAAACAATACTACAGAGGGGCACAATCTTAAGATAGACTGCGCCAGGGTGACTTGAGACAGCAATATAAAATTGCAAAAGGTGTAAGTTAATATACTCTTGGATGGATCAAGTAGGGATTGCCAGGGTTCAGGGCAAGATGGATGAAGAGCTCTCAGTTGCATTGATTAAAAAGTCCTTGTATTTGGAAAAAAGGGGCATGGTCCCTGGTCCCCTTCGAGCGTGGCCGGGCGCAGACTGTCTTGTCCGTCATTAAGGCACTGCATGCACACTGCCAGTGACTGCCATATCCACTCTAGAGACAATAGCATGTTTCAGCTCTCCTTTTGGCCAACTTTGTGGGGAAGACATGCTACGTCTAAGTGTCACCAGTATAGTCAGAGATCTAGAGCAAACGTTGGTTAAAGAAGGAGGGGCAGATTGCCTCGCTTTAGCCATTCTTTTATATGAACAACGCACTCTGCTAAGCTACTCAAGCCTAGAGAACATCTAGATACATGGCAACATCTTAGTAAAAACTCTTTATCCAACTGAAGCATATACTCTCCTGCTTCACTAGTACAACTCAAATAAAAGATGCCACTCATAAACAATTCTGTTTTTTTGTGTTTGAGGTTTGTCATAGTACAACTATACACACACAAACCCCTCAAACTTCACAGTAGAGTGTAAACAGTATACATATGTGTTTCACCATCATGAATCTCTCCAACTCACATGACACCTTTAGAGGCCCTATGCATGGTATCACATGGTTCCCTGACTACTACATCAATATATTCTCCACTTACTCACTAACCAGCATAGCATGCTTCAGTAAGTCACACCCAAATGTCATAGTCCAAGTATGTGCATCACCCACACCACAGAGTGCTCAACGGGATCCAGAGTCATTGTCTGCAGTATCCATGAGTCTCTCCTATTGCATCAGAACTAGGTATGCTCCTAATGGGGCCCAGATGCCCTTTGGCCCTGATTGAGAGGCCACCAGTTCCAAATAAGCAACTAGCTACTCCTTATAATATGTCACATCTTGGAGCCAGTCAGATGTCTGGAGGTGGGAGGACCACATCCCCAGTGAATAGCAACTCTTCAACTTGCCAACAATAGAGAGAAGGCGATCAGTTTTGTTTAGGATAGAGGGCATTTTTTACATATCTGAAATAAAGATACAAAAGGGGAGGGCTAAATGTGGCAAATAGCTATTTCAGAGATTACATTCAACGTTTCCAACCCTGCAAATCATGTGTTGCTCATCTAGTACATTTTGCATCTGCTTTCATGCCTAGCTTGTAATTACCTTACAGCCTGTAATGGCATTATAACTAAAGTTGGCGGCCACTAGGCCTAAAGCTTAGGTGACTACAACCTTAAATTATTTTTTACATTCTGTTGCTTCCCTTGCTTACTAGGCCTATCATTAATTTAATATCAGGTTTGTTGGAGCCAAAGATGGAAACATTCTTGGCAATAACCTCAGCTAGACTGCACAAGCCCTAATGAGAGAACAAATTTCAACTTGTCCACCAGGTAGATCTCTTAAAGTGTAACAGGGTCTCATGTGTGTGCAAGAAATTTCCCACCTGTATGTGGTAACTAAGAAGACTTGCCACATTTCTGCCACAGCACTGAGAGCAGCGAGAGCCACTGCTCTGTGGAGCTTATATAATAGATGTTGTGCCCATCGAATGCTTTCAAGAGTAAATACAGATGAAGTCGAGACTTCCTGAAGATTATCAGTTATAGTTTACTACTACCCGGTATCTCAACCATTTGCTGCTGTCATGACATTTCTCTACACAGGACATCCTAATCTCGGCTCCAAGGTCTCTAAGTAAATATTTAGGAAAGTGTTTTTGATATGACCTCTTTTAGCTCCGCCCAGTTCTCTTAAGACTCAAATATTGAGGTCGAAAACCAGGCAGAAACAACCCTAAACCCGTGGGCCTGAAAGCGCCGTACAACAAAGATGTGCTCAAAGAAATGATAGCCAATAATGTCAGTCTGTGCTGCAGAAATTTCAGGACTATCACAGCCGAAGACACTGATCAAGAAAGGTAGGAAAAAGTCGTCCTCCAGCAGATGCTGGGTAGAAAAACAAAAAAAAATAATCAATGACTGCTGTCTCCTCATACTCAGTCATGCACCTATGTGAAGGATAAAATCATCATCCATCTTCCACTGCCTCAACATATGTAACACGCAATGGGGAGTTAAGAACGCTTACAAGATGACCTTGAAAAGTGATCTACCAAACATTCCACTTCAAGGGCAAGTAATCCTTTCCCTCCGAACATGCTTATTTAGGTGGTACCCGTATATCTATAAAAGAGGCTGTAGAAAGACTAGCAAGTCAGAGGAGTGTAAGTTAAACTTTTAGCACTATTTCTGTACAAATGAAGGTTCCCAAGCAGGAATTCACTCCCAGCCGTGGTCTAAAAACTGGGTACCAAGGAATGAAGTAAGAGTAGCTTAGGCTGTGATGTCCGCAGCAGATATATATCCAAATCTGTATCAACCGAATTAAGTTTTTGTCCTGATAAGCAAAATGGGCCTTTCCACATCCTGATTACAAATAATCAGAGATTAACCTTGAGATTTCAAGTGACGGATTAACTCTACAGTACTGTTAGTCTATAGGCCAGTGTGTGCTTTCCAAAAGTATGGCATAAGGGAGACATACATATTTGTTGAGGTTTCCATATAATGTTCAAACTCCTTTAGCATTTGTAGCACAAGCTAAACCAGACTACACTAATATGCCTACCAGAGCAGAGAATCCAATCCCTGGGAGTGGTGTTGGACACAGGAAGCATAACAGTGTATGATTTCAACTTGAAACTTTCTTCTAGCCAACAAAACTGAATTTTGCTCCGAAGCAGTCCTTTACCAAAAACCAAGCTCATATTCTCTCTTGTGAGACTGATGACACATTTGATTTTTATAGTGCTTCTTTGCTGGGTGCGCAGGACACTGTTTCAAAAGTACCTTGTTTATCAGTGGCGTCAAAACACAAGATACTGGTTGACAGACTGATTTTATTCGCCAAGGCCCTGCATTCCCTCTCCTGGTGTTGCCAGCAAAAAACAAATCACGAGCAGAGTACTTTTCTAGCAAGCTGTGACAAGTTTGTTTCCTACGTATTCAAATAACTGGTCTGAAAGAAAGATTTTATTTCAAATGAACTTGCTGGAGTGGTTATTCTACATTCTAAATCCTTCTTTCGATGACAGATGTAACTGTATGGCACAGACAGACAACATGTCCTCCTTATGCTGTCATGGAAATAAAGCTTATGACCTCCTGGACGGAAACCCAAAAATTCTGCCACTGACTCAAAAGCAACTAAAAGAGTTAATTTTGCTGTTGTTAAAAAGTAAAAGCAGATTGTGTCACTTGCTGTGATCCAGTGTAGTATCTTTTTGGTCTGGATCTACACTAAACACAATAGGGAAGCTTGCTTCTGGCAGGGTCCACTTTCTCCTTCTGGGTGACAATGGCGGCACACTCAGCTAGGTGAACTTGCTTGCTTTGTGTGAAAGCGACCAAAGTGTTTGATATTTTTTCATGTGAAAATAGATGCTATAAGCAGATGTATTTGAAAGGATCAGAATTCTGTTATCAACCAGTTATTCAGAAATCGACTCAAGCGAAAATACCCTTTGATCAGCTAGTCTAGCATTTTTCTTCCAACTGTTTGCCTAACCTAAACCATTCTTCAACAGTTAGCTCAGGAGATACTGTAAGGATATCAGTGTCCTAGAAATGGTTTGAGCAAGTGAGTCCTAGCAAAGTGTGTAATTCAGGGGATCTGGCTACATTGAAAAAGGCAGCACTACTCATCTCCAGGCCATTGGGGTGGCACCCAGCTAATTTAATTGTAGGGCCCCACTCTTAAACACAAAAACACATTGTTCATCCTGCTGGCGCTGCAACATATTCACTTGTTTCCACTCTCGATCTGTCAGAATCACATGGCGATTGATCACTTTGCAGACAGGCTCCATCAGTCAGGCTGTGCATGTGAACACTGAGCCAGGAAAGAAGTGGAAGCTGTAGCCAGACCAGAGTCACTTTAGTGTGGAACTGCAAGGAAGATAGAGAGTGGAAGCCTGTGAGCCAGGTGTGTGAACAGGCCAGGAACCGAGGAGATTAGGGGCACGGTTGAATGCAGAGACAGGTGACAGCAGGGCCAGACTGCCCTTTTTTCCACCAGGCATTCTCCCTGTTAGCTGGAGCCTTTGGATGCTGGTGTCTGAGGCAGGGTGCAACTGCTGGTGCTCAGCTTCCCGATGTAAGTACAGCAGGAGAGAGGAGTCGTGGGTGTGGTGTGTGCATGTGTGTGTACACATTTCTTGTATGGGAATATATGTGCATGTTGTGAAAAAGTCTATTCCAGACATTGTGTTCTTCATTTTATAAGATATTGTCCCTCACTGAAAACAGTCCTTGGGTTTCAGGAACACAAAATGTATCTGGTGATCAACCCACCCCACCCCAACCTCCACCATAACAGACTCCTCTCTAGCACAATTATATCCATTCCTGGCTTCCAGTAGTCCTGTAAAATAACAGTCATCCTTGACAACTTTTGTGTATCCTAGAATTAATTTTCTAACAATGACAACCATCCTTGACATATCCTTGTGGCCATCCTTGTCAGTAATGATGTGGCCCTCTTTGGCGTAATATTGTTCACCCGTAGAATAATAATTGTCTGTACTGACACCTTTGGCATTATATACAGCCATGGCACAATTGTGGTCCTGATGTCGGTAGGCATTTTTTGCATATTGTTTGCATCCTTGGTTATTATGATAGATTACCCTAGCATGTGAAGGCATTCATGATAAAAACTGACCCTGTGAGTCATTTGTACATGTGAGTACTTGATAGCTGATATTTGAATGATATTTCATGCGGTGTTGGAGAGACCCATGAATTTATGTTTATGGCTGCCATTTCCTTTGTGGCTGAAGGCGTTGCTGCTATGGTTGTTATTCTTATTGATGAAGCTTTTTCTGACATTACTTGTTGTAACCCTGCCTGGAACATAGGGTGGTCACTAGTAGTAATCATAATTCGTGGTTTTATTGGATGTTGCCACAGTTGTAAGAATGATAACTAGTAGTTCAAGACTTTTTTCATTTATCTGAAGTAGCTGTCTTTATACAAAAAGGTTGACAATCCACGAGCTAGACTGTAGATGAGCCTGTCGACCTGCTGTGGCCTTGATAGTGGTAGTTTCCAGCCACACCCTACCATTAGACAAGAGAATTGTGTGCAAGTGCAGTCTACCCATGATGGAAGCAGCAGCCAACATCACTGCATGTGATTGTTGAGTTTGACTACCAGGCTCCTGAGTAACTGCGCCATGGACAAGCCTTCAGCTTTTTCGGATGTTTTCAAAGAATCTAAATAAATTGCGAAAAATACGTTTGTATGCCTTTAAATTAGGTGATTTAAACGAGATGATTAAGTGGTCATGTATCTGCAGTATGTAAGTGTACTTACAGCATAAAACTAGATACAGAGTGATGAACCACTGTACAAGTAGACTTTGCAGTTTAATAATAATTTAGGGAGAGACTGGATATTTATGTGTGCAAAAGATTTTCCTCTAAGAGGCGTAGATTCAGCTCCTTCTGAATGTAAGGGCGAGGAGCAGATCAAGGGTTGATTCCCATATACTGGGTGCATAGCAAGGAAAGCGTACCTTGCCTTCTCCTTCTTGCACTTTGTTTGTATCAAGTCTGGCGATGTTGGGTGTTTTATCAGTCACATGTAATCTCTTTGTTTGCTAACAAGTAACAGTGGAATATTCGAGTTCCCTAGCTTTGGACCTTTCATAGATTGACTTGCTTGAATCATAGCCAATTTAGGAGTCCCCTAATAACATCACAATAGCGCTATAATGTTAAACATAGCCTACGAAGCTGTAAACATTGTCATTCCTTTTCTCATACATTTCTTTATTATTTTCACAGAAGATGGTATGCAGTTTGCAATGCCCAGGAACACAGAAATCTCACAACTGCATTTTATACAAAACGAAAATAAATGTACAGCATATGAAAAATATAACAGAACAATACATTCTAGTGATATACACTGTGCCCAATATATTACGTTTCTTTCTGTGCTAGTCATTGTATATGCTTTGGCTCTAGAGTTATGTATATGTGTATAACTACATATATAGAAAATGCACTCTATTTTTTGCTTTTAATTTCAAAGTGTCCTGGTGCCCACCATGTCATTTATCCCATGTCACGGGGGAAGAAGGGGGAGCGGCATGTGGTCCCACCTTCCCCCTGAAGGGCAAGTGTGATTGTTCCCCGTCTTCACCCTCCCCTTATAGTGGGTATCTGTCACTTTCCATATGTATGGTCACATTATCCGTACATCTCTTGCTTTCCCCAGCCCTCAGCAGTTTCACATATGGATTGACCTTTCTGTGATGGCTTGAACGTAGTTGTGTCTGGGTGGAGGAAACGGGAGGTGGGGTCACGTGTCCTAAAGACCAACATACTATATGAATTGTCCCCAAACATTTTCCAACATGGTGTGTTGGTCTTGGACTCATATGTGGCTAGTCTAAAGAGGTCAGTTGACCACACCTAATGTGTTGACACTGCCGGGGTGCGCCAGTGCTGCGGAATACATAGCTTTGCCACCATGAGGGCTGTCGAAATCCACCTCCTTCAGTTAGAACTGACGTTATCCGTGACTGATGTATCATGCAAGATGTCATGGAAGTCAGATTCCACAAAATGACTGAAGCTGTTATTACGAAATGTACGCTATACTTCCTCCCATTATTTGATCAGTTGTGGGCACCATCATACCCTGCCCACAACTGCACATGAATGATGTACATCTTATCAAGCCTGCATCACACACAACCACATCTATTATCTGATAGAGACTTCTAGTTTCAGATTCCTTACCTTAGAATTTCTCTCAGGTGTTAGTCTGGATCCAGACATTTTTCTCGAGTAGTACCCCTGTGCGCAGTTATGTGGCGTCATTCTACTCCCCGTCCGTCGTCGGCATCGTGTTCACCGGATATGACATCACGGGTCCTATATAGGCGCCACCCCAGCCCGCTGATGTCATTTCTTTTCTATCTGCGCCGGCCTACACGCAGGTCTGAAGAAGAGCTACTCCTACAATCACTTTCTGACTGGACTTTTCGACTTTTGTTGAATCTTTTTGGACATTCTGGTGCATCGAAATGGCGTTCCGGAAGACTGGATTAAAGCCCTGTGACTCCTGTCACTGAATGATGTCCGTGGCAGATCTGCATCTTGTGTGTCGTTGGTGTTTGGAGTGCGACCCTGACCCTGAAGTCGTGCTCCGTTTGCCGGGCTATTGACCTGAAGGCTTTGAGGGAACAGTCCCAAAAGCTACTTGTAGCCCGGCACTCATCTTCGCATCGATCACAGTCTCGGTCGAGAGGAAAGTCCCGAGACCACTCGCGGAGCCCACACTCTGTAATCCCACTCAAAATCTTTGAGGCGTTTGGGTAAGCACAAGAAGAAGTCAAAGAAGAGCAAGCATTCTTTGACTTCACCCCATCGGTCGGATGGCGCAATGTGGGGAAAGGAGCATCGTCGCTCTAGGCCTCCGTCCTTGGAGCCTACTTCTGGGTCGGCTCTGCCCCTCCCGAATACCTGGGAGCCGCAGCTACCCCTGCCCAATTGCAAGAGTTTTACAAGACCATGCACCTCATCTTTGGGCAGCACCACCCTGCCGATGTGCCTTTGGGCCCGTGTGGTCGGCAGGGGCCCTCTCAGGTTCTGCGCTAGTGGCTTCGGCCTTCGCTACAGAGGGCCCCCAGGGATCCGATTCATGATCCGCACCATCATCGGTCGTGCCACCAAAACGTTCCCTCACGTCGATGCTCCCGATGCCATCCAGGTCCACAGTCAGCATCGATCCCATACTTCTTCCCAACTCCGACACAGAGCTGGACCGGCATCGTTTGACGACGATACTGACTTCAATGTGGACCTTGCTCCTTAGGTTGGAACCTGACCCTTATTCTGATGGGTACGGGTACGGTGAGTGTATGGGCGGGATCGCTGGATCCTTCAGAATACCAGCTTGATTACCCCATGGACTGGGCTCAGGACCTGGGGGAAGCCAGTGGTCTAGACACTTCCCCAGCCACTGGCATGCTTCCTTCCTCTACCGTAGCTACGGAGGAGGGACCGTCTTATTCAGTGGTGGTGAGAAGAGCAGCCGAGGTCCTGGGCCTTGAGCTATCTTTGGTGGCCATCAGGACCAACTTCCTGACTCAGGTGCATCAGCCTGGGACTTCTTCTTCAGAACCCCTTTTGCCCTTTAATGAAGCCCTCACTGATGTCTTGCTAGGGGCTTGGTCCCAACCCAGCACAGGGGCTCCTTTTAAAAAGGACAATCACCCACCACCATAGGCCAGCGCCTAATGGCCTAGTGTTCCTTACCCATCACCCCACCCCTGAGAGCTTGGTTATTCAGACCTCTACATCCCCAGGTGTATTCCCTTCCACACCCCAGAACAGGGAATGCAAAAGACTGGATCAGCTTGGGAAGAAGAAGTTTTCTTCCTCCAGTCTGGCATTGCGGTCCGTGAACACTGCATGCCCTTTGGGCCATTACTCCCATACTTTGTGGGACACTGTTGCCCAGGTACTGCCATAGCTCTCTCAAGCTGTTGCTGAAAGGAGAGACACAGTGAAGTTTATGATAAGATGTAGACTGAATACGACCAACTCACTAGATAGATTGGTTGCATCAACAGTGGCCTTGAGGCATCAAGCTTGGTTGAGGACTTCTGGCTTTTTGGGGGATGTCCAAGCCACGCTTATGGACATGCCCTTCAATGACACCTGTCTCTTCAGAGACAAAGCAAACTCACCACTCAAGTGCTTTAAGGAGTCTCAGGCAACAGCCCGGTGCTTGAGCCTTGCAATTGCCCCTCACCCCCCTCAGTCTGCTTTTTGCCCTTTTTGTGGCTATGGAAGGGGCGCCCAGCCAGGTCCCTTTCTCTCCAGCCACCGTGCTGCACTTACTGCCCAGCCTGTACGTGGCCGGGGACGTGGGATCCAACATCCTCATGGATCAGGGGGCCAGCGGTCTGCCCAGTCCCTCACCCCTCCTGCTACAGCCTCCTTCGGTACCTGTGGCAGTACCTTCCAAGTCTGGCGCTTCCCCATCAGGGACCAATTGGAGGCATGATTCGCCATCACCTGCCTGCTGGGAATCCATTTAGTCAGACAGGTGGGTTTAGCAAATAGTCCAAAGAGGCTACTCCCTCCCCTTTGAGACTACCTCTCCATCCGTGCCACCATCCCACGATCAGATGACGGACGATCACCTGGAACTTCTCCGCCAGGAGTTTACAGCTCTCTTGGCCAAGGGAGCCATAGAGAGGGTCCCTGTGTCAGAAGTAGGTTGTGGTTGTTATTCACACTACTTTCTGGTGCCCAAAAAGGACAAGGGCCCACACCCTTGCCTAGACCTCCAGTCTCTCAGTTTCTTCCTAACGAAGGAGAAGTTCAGAATGATCACTCTGGCTCAGGTCCTATCTGCCCTTAACCCAGGAGACTGGATGGTAGCATTGGACTTGCAGGACGCATATTTCCATATACCATGTCCTGCCTGCCCACAGACATTACTTGCGGTTCGCGGTGAGCCACGCGCATTTTCCATTTACCATGCTCTCCTTTAGCTTTACCAGCGCCCCTTAGGTATTCACCAAAGTGATGGCAGTGGTTGCAGCTCATCTGCACATACCAGGGGTTTCAGTCTTCCCCTACCTTAGCGACTGGACTTTGAAGGCGGGCTTGCCTCATGCTGTCATCTCCCACCTCCAGATTATGGCGGACCTCCTGCATTCGCTGGAGTTCACTATAAACGTGCCAAAGTCACACCACATTTCCCGCTTTGAGACTACCTCTCCATCCGTGCCACCATCCCACGATCGGATGACGGATGATCACCTGGAACTTCTCCACCAGGAGTTTACAGCCCTCTTGGCCAAGGGAGCCATAGAGAGGGTCCCTGTGCCAGAAGTAGGTTGTGGTTGTTATTCCCACTACTTTCTGGTGCCCAGAAAGGACAAGGGCCCACACCCTATCCTAGACCTCCAGTCCCTCAGTTTCTTCCTAACGAAGGAGAAGTTCAGAATGCTCACTCTGGCTCAGGTCCTATCTGCCCTTAACCCAGGAGACTGGATGGTAGCATTGGACTTGCAGGAGACATATTTCCATATACCATGTCCTGCCTGCCCACAGACATTACTTGCGGTTCGCGGTGAGCCACGCGCATTTTCCATTTACCATGCTCTCCTTTAGCTTTACCAGCGCCCCTTGGGTATTCACCAAAGTGATGGCGGTGGTTGCAGCTCATCTGCACAAATCAGGGGTTTCAGTCTTCCCCTACCTCAGCGACTGGACTTTGAAGGCGGGCTTGCCTCATGCTGTCATCTCCCACCTCCAGACTATGGCGGACCTCCTGCATTCACTGAAGTTCACTATAAACGTGCCAAAGTCACACTTGACTCCCTCTCAAATGCTCCCTTTCATCTAAGCTGTTCTGGACACAGTGCAGTTTCAGGCCTATTCTTCCGAGCGGCGAGTCCAGGATATTCAGGCTATGATATCGATCTTTCAGCCTCTATCCTGGATTTAGGTAAGAATGACTCTGAGGCTGTTGGGCCTCATGCATCCTGCTTGTGACACATGCCGGGTGGCATATGCAGGCTCTGCAGTGGGACCTGAAGTTCCAGTGGGTGCAGCATCAGGGGAACCTCTGACATGGTCCAGATTTTGGAGGAAACTGCAGTGTTGGCTTTGGAACCGCAATTGGGTGTGAGACACATCCGTCTTCCTTCCCCAACCAGATCTGACAGTAGTGACAGATGCATCACTCCTAGGATGGGGCGGCCACATGGGAGAGGTGGGTATCAGAGGCATTTAGTCTCCGAGGGAGTCCGGGCTCCATATCAATCTTTTGAACCCTCAGGGTGATCAGGCTAGCGTTTAAAGCATTCCTTCCCTCTCTCAAAGGGAAAGTGATGCAGGTTTTCATGGACACCACCACCAACACGTGGTACTGCAACAAGCAGGGCACGGTAGGGCCGTGGAGCCTTTGTCAGGAGGCTCTGCTCCTCTGGACATGGCTGGAACATTAAGGCATATCCCTGGTGGTTCAACAACTGGTGAGCTTTCTGAACGCCAGAGCAGACAAACTCAGCCATCAATGCCTGGCCGATCACAAATGGCATCTCCATCCAGAGGTGATGCAAGGTCTTTTTCAACAGTGGAGAGAGCCTTGGTTAGATCTGTTCGGCTCTGCAGAGAACGCACGTCAGCTGTTTTTCTTGTTGGAGTTTCCATGGCAGCACTCGCTCGGCAACACTTTTCGTCTCAAGTGGAACTCAGTGTAGGAAGCTGGCCTGGTGTGTAGTGAACACCTATGGTGTTTGCACCTTATAGCAGGTCCAGGCAACCCCTATTAGTGAATGAAGACAGTGCCTAGGAAGCCAGGGCTCTCTAGTGGTAGCTGTGGTGAGCAGCCAAGACTTATCTAGGAGGAGTGTAAAGCACTTTCAATACCACAGCAGTCATACAGCAACTTATCACACCTGAAAGGACCTACACAGTGTTGCATAAAATAAAGGTTCTTTACTATAGTAACACTAAACTAGATTACTTATAGCAGTCCCCCAACTGAAGGGAGGTACATACTATATATATATATATACAGTAACTATTAGGAATTAGCATATAGGAACAACAAGCATTGACAAAAAGTAGTGAAGAATAGTTAAGGCCCTATGTGGGGGTGGGGGGACGGGGTAGGGTGGACCATACACTAAAATATGGTTATGCAGAGATGCAAAGTGAAGTCCCCCACCCAGGGCTATGGAGTAGTTAGAGGGGAGCTGGGAGAACTCGGACCCCAAAATGTGAGTAGTTAAGTGACCCCCAACGACCAGGAGAGCAGAGGTAAGTACCTGATCTTCCCAAAGACTAACAAGGGGACTTGGAAAGGACCAGTCCTGTGGAACAGCAGATTCTGGAAGAAGAGGACCTGAAAAAGAAGAGGACAGAGTCCAGTCCACAGAGGAGCGTCCAGACGGGGCAGGAGCCACTACCCACCCTTCTGTGGATGAAGATCCGGTTCGACAGGGAAAGAAGCAGGTCAGCTGTGAAGCCCAGGAGCTGCAGAGAGGTCCTTGGAGTCATGCAGATGATGTCCCACGATGGTCGTAGATGGTCAGTGGTCAGGAGGGCCACCAACAAGCCTTAGCAAATGCAAGTTGGAGCAAAAGGAGATTTGCAGGAAAGAAGAGGACCATCAAGGTCCAGGGGTCTCGACCCTTGGAGGGGAGCCTGGGCTGACCCTCAGCAGTCGGAAGAGTCAGTAGAAGCAGTCGCAGTCCACACAGGCAACCCACTGGCAGCATGCACAGTAAGTTGCAGTGAGGCCCATTCGGCACACATGGAGAGGAGTCCCATGTCGCTGGAGCATGAGAGGAGGGACTGTCCTTGCAAGGATGAAGTGCTGGAGACCGGGGCTACTTCGAGCCTGGAGATCTCTTGGAGCAAAAGTCATCAAGCCTTGGTTGTTGCAAGACTCGCTGTGCACACGGGATAATGTCCTGCAAGGAGAGGCAAGGGCTCACCGTCTCCCAAGTTGGACCAAGGGGACCAATCAGACCCACCACTAGTATTGGAGATTCTTGCTGGATCCGGACAGCAGAAAATTCCAGCACCCGGTCGTCCTTGTCTTTGGTACCTGCGGTTGCAGGGGAGTGACTGCTTCACTCTAAGGGAGATTCCTTCATGCTTCCTTGGTGCAGCTGAAGTTTTGCTGACCCCTGAGGATGCACAACCATGGAAATGTTGCAATTGCTGGAAGGAGCCGGAGAAACAATATTGCAAGGAGAAGGTGTCTCAGGAGTTGCAGGCTTGTTTGGTTCCTGAAAAGTTCAGCAGCAGTTCCGGTGGCCAGGAGCAGAAGAAGTCATTGCAGAGGAGCCCTGAAGTCTTGTTCGCTGAATCTGGGGACCCACCCACAAGGGAGTGCCTAAATAGCCCTAACAGCTTTGTCACTCTGCAGGGTGGCCACCTATCAGTCATCAACGTCAGTCTCCTATCCTGACCAACCAGATGCTCCCAGGGGCCACTGCACATCTTGGTTTCAAGATGGTCAAGATGGTAGAATCAAGTAGGCACCTGGAGGAGCTGTGGGCACCACCCCTGGGGTAGTGATGGACAGGGGAGTGGTCTCTCCCCTTTCCTTTGTGTGCCTTTGCGCAAGAGCAGGGACCGGGGGTCCCTGGACTTGTGCAAACCGGATTAGGCAAGGAGAGCACCAAATGTGCCCTTCATCGCAAACCAGTGTGTGGGGAGGCTACCCCTCCCCAGCCATGTAACACCTATTTCCAAGTGAGAGGGTGTTGCCTCCCTCTCCCACAGAAAATCCTTTGTGCTGCCTTCCCCTGCTTGTCCTGCAGCACAGCGGAAGGGCAGGAACCTGTCTGTGGGGCTGCAGCAGCGTGGGCTGCCTGCAAAACCCCGTCAGACTTATAGGAGCAATACTGAGGGGCCTCGAAGGACCCTCCAGAGTGCATGGAATCATGCCACCAATACTGGCATTAGTATGATTCCGATGTGTGACACTAAACATACCTAGGTCGGAGTTACCATTATGTAGCTGGACTTGTGGTCAGTACACGGGTAAAATGGCTTTCCCACACCTACGAAGTCCAGTGCATTGGAACTGGAGTTCATAGGGGGACCTCTGCCTTCACACACAGGGACCTGCACCGTGCCCTCTGGGCTAGGAAGGCCTTCCATAGTGGTGACTTACAGTGACCTGGTGCAGTGACCAGCATTGAAAGGGTGCATGCACCTTTTCACGCAGTCTGCAATGGCAGGCCTGCAGACGCAGTTTGCATGGGATTCCACTGGTGGTATAGTACATGCTGCAGCCCATGGGGGACTATTAGGGTGCCTAAGTACCATATACTAGGGACTTACAGGGGTACACCATTATGCCAATTGTGATTTGTAAAGGGTTCCAAGGTAACCAAATTTAGAGGAGAGAGCACAATCACTGGGGTCCTGGTGAGCAGGACCCCAGTGAAAACAGGCTAAACACACTGATAAACAGGAAAAACGTGGGAGTAATCATGCCAAAAAAAGTGACTTTCTTACATGCAGGCCGCCTTTACGCCAATACCACTTCTGCTCAGAGTTCTCAAGCAGATCGAGAATGACTGGACCCAGGTAATTCGTGTAGCTCCATATTGGGCACAAAGAGTCTGGTATCCCGAGCTCTTAAGCATGGCCATCGATCCTCCAATCAGACTGCCCCTTCAGAAGGATCTTTCTGTCGCAGCCACAGAGGACAGTTCTCAACCGAGACCTGTCCAGTCTCCGCCTTCTTGCATAGAGATTGAACGGCGAAGGTTGGCAGCTTCTGACCTTCCGCCGGAAGTCTACAATGTTATCTTGGCAGCCAGGCATCCCTACACCAAAACACTATATGCCTGTTGTTGGAACAAATTTGTGGCATGGTGTACAGACAAATCTGTTAACCCCCTACCCCCCTCTCATAGGTCTTCTTGTTTGCTCTTTCTTTAACTCTGCAGGGTTCTGCTTTGGGCACCCTCAAGGGTTACTTGTCTGCCATCCCTGCTTTCCTGAGACTACTTGACCATGCCTTGTTGTTTAAATCTCCTATTGCTGGTAGATTCCTGAAGGGTCTTACCCATTGTTTTCCTCCTTCACTGTCCATAATGCCCCAATGGGATTTGAACTTGGTTCTTACTTTCCTGACGTGTTCTCCTTTTTAGCCACTTCATACCTGTCCACTTAGGCTTCTTACTTCAAAAACAGCCTTCCTTGTAGCCATCACTTCTGCCCGCAGGGTGAGTGCGCCGCAGGCCCTTTCATCAAAGCCATCCTTCATTTCCATCCATCTTGGAAAGGTGGTGCTTCGTTCAGGACTTCCTTTTTAGCAAAAGTGGTCACGCCCTTTCATGTAGGCCAATCCATCACCTTGCATACATTTCACACTCCCCCACATCCTTCTAAGGAAGAGGAGAGGCTCCACCGCCTGGACCCAAAAAGAGTGTTGGCTTTCTTTCTTGATCCTACCAAAGAGTTACGGGTGGATGATCAACTCTTTGTTGATAATGTGGGTGTGAAAAAAAGGTCGGGCAGTGCATAAGATGACCATTTCCAAATGGGTTGTTCACTGCATTAAAATGTGCTATGCATTGGCTAAGAAGTAACCCCCGGAGGAATCTGCAACTAGAATAATTTGTTACCAAAGATAAGTAACTTGTTCATCAGGCATGAGGTGAGCTTTTTTACAATTTGTAGCGGAACCAGTACCAATTATTGAGTACCTTGAAGTATAAATATTTCAACGTGGCTTCATGTAGAGCACGGTAAAGTTCACTTTGCTGGAAATTTTGTAGAAAAACATGTCAACCTTTTATTATCTGACTGGCCCCTTAAAAACAACCTGCTTGAGACACCCCTGTCCGGATTTCACCTGTTTCACAGCACTAAGACTGCCCTTGGAACAGTGGTAGACGAGCTATGAATGGTAGTGGACCAAGCGCAATGCACAACCTTACTGCTATTTGATCTGTCTGCAGCACTTGATATGGTGTGTGATGACATCTTACTCACTAGGATGAAGGGGACTGCATAACTGAAAAGGCATGTGAATGATGTACACCTTATTAAGAGGGGAGACTGTAAGCAGTCTTCCTACCATCCTACACGTCTGAGTTTAAATATTTGACTAAAGGAGTGCCACAGGGATCCAATTTGAGTCTGAGATTTGTTAGTACACATCTGCCCACTGATGAAACTAATATCTTTTGGTATCAGTGTGATTAATTACACAGAAGACACCCAGCTGATTATCACACTGGTTCAAGTGGCTGGAAACCCACTTGAACTATTTCACCAATGTATGTTTTCAGTATCAGAGTGGCTACATTCAAACTCACACAAATTCAAGTCAGACAAAACTGAAATGCTGTGGTTGAGACATCCTGTATCTTTGATCTTATGCGACCAGACTTCTGGCTCAATCCCGGGACCTAATCTGCATCATCTGCAAAATAGTTAAAGACCTAGCGATACTCCTGGAATCAGAGCTCTTGTTAGAGGGTCAGATTAATCACATTGCATCCACAATCCACATGCTTTTCCATATATATTAAAACACATCAAAATAATCCTACCTCTCCTGCCCATTCAGCTCTACAGTTAGCAATCCAAACAACAGTCTTGAGTTGCCTGGACTATTGTAACTCCTTCTTAGGCCTTGACGCAGGGCCTTCAAAGAAACTGCAAAGAATACAAAACATGTCTTCCAAGTTAGCACTTGGTTGGCCATGTTCTACTACTTAGATGGTGCACTGAAAGCTCTTCATTTGCTGCCAGTGTGCAAAAGTGTGATGTGTAAATCCCTCAGTCTAGTCTATAAGGTTATCCACTGCAGTGGCATTGGTTATTTGGTGGAGAAGTTCCATCAAATGTGTATTCAGCTGGAGCTAATTTTCTAGTGGCTCCTCTCTACAAACTTGTTTGCCTGGGGGCATATCCTTTGCAATGACAGCTTCAACGCATTGGAGTAAGCTAACAGTGGCTTTATAGCTCACACCCACTTTTCCCCAAAAATTAGTTGCTTCTAAAATCTCGCTTAGGACTCCCTTATATTATGCCACAGTAGTCTAGATTTGCCTGATGTGATGGAGAGATCTAGCCACAGATTCCTTACTTTGGAATTTCCCAGGCGTCAGGCTGGGTTCAGAAGATTTTTGTGTGAGCAGTACCCCTGTGTGCCAGTAGGTGGTGCTGATTGTCTTCATGTGGCATAGTCCCCGCTGAAGGTGACGTTGTGGTCACCTATGTAGGCACCACCTCGGCGTCCTGACATGAGTTCTTTTCTCTCAGCGTCAGTTAGCGCTGATCCGGAAAAGGGCTACCCCTCTGTTGTTTTTTGACAGGCTTTTCTAAGTGGTTTGTCGAATTCTTTTTTGAGGCTTACCAACCTGGTGTATTAAGGATGTCTTCAAGGAAAACAGATTTCAAACCATGTGGCACCTGTCACCTCACCTAGTCGGCTACAGACCACCATTTGGTCTGTTTGTTGTGACTCACGTACGACCATGTCTCAAAGTCAAGCTCGAACTGCAGGCCATTGCACCAAAGGCTTTGAGGGAGCAGTCCCTGAAGCTGCTAGCAGCCCGGCTCTGCGATCCCTCACCATACGACTCCTAGGCAGTCTCAGTCCCACTCGAGAGGAAGGTGGCGGGACCACTCCAGAAGCCTCAAGTCCTCTTCTACCCACTCCGTCATCGGGGCATTCAGAAAAGAGGCACAAGAAGTTGAATCGTGCCTCCACTTCTCCCCGTCTATCGCCCAACGTGACAACAGAACATCGGCGATCAAGGTGCGGTTCTGCGAAGCCGTCCCCAGGTTTAACTTGGCGCCTTTCCGGGTACTTGAGCAGGCTGACCCCCCCCCCACAGAACCTTTGGGCCCCATGGGGTGTGAGGGGGCTCCATCGGGTTCCGCACCTGCAGCTTTGACCTTAAATCTAATGGGCTCCTGTGAATCTGATCACAGAATGGGTGTTCCACTTCACCAACCCTCTGCCAACTACCGTCCTTGCCAAGCTCCCCAAGCTACACGTGGGTGCGGTGTATACTGGCCCCCAGGGTCAGGTAGCTAGAGGTTTGCTACAACCACCGACCCCCTGGCAGCTGCATCCTCCAAGCCCTCCAAATCGTGCCCTGCAAGATCATGAACTTCCAGTTGGTGGCTGAATCCGCCATTATCCCCACCACTGGCAGTCCATAACATCAGACTGTGGGACTTATAGATCATTCAGAAGAGCTTACTCCCTCCCCTTTGAATCCTCCCAACCCTCTATACCTCCAACACAGAATTGGCTGACAGAGGATTATCTATCCTTAAGCTACACAAGGAAGTCACAGCAATCTTGGCCAACAGAGCCATAGAGGGTTCCGATGTCAGAAGTAGGCAGTGGTTGCTATTCCTGCTAATTTCTGATGCTCAAAAAGAACAAAGGACTTCGGCGTTTCCTAGACCTTCAAACCCTCAGTCTCTTCCTCAAAAAGAGAAATTCAAGATGCTTACAATGGCTCAGGTTTTGTCTGCCCTGGATCTCAAAGACTGGATGGTAGCGTTCGACTTGCAGGATGTGTATTTTAATTTTCCCATCCTCCCTGCCCACAGACATTACCTGCGGTTTGTGGTAGGCTGCATGCACTTTCAGTTCACGGTCTCCCCTTTGGCCTCACCAGCACCCCTCGGGTGTTCGCCAAGGTGATGGTGGTGGTCGCATCACATCTGCAGAGATTAGGAGTGTCAGTCTTCCCTTATCTCGATGATTGGATGGCTCGCCCCAGGCTGTTGTCTCCCACCTCCAGACCACGGGGCCCTCCTGCATTCCCTGGGGTTCACTACAAACATGCCAGTGTCACACTTGTCTCCCTCTCAGATGCTCCCTTTCAACTAATCTGTTCTGGACACAGTGCAGTTTTGAGTTTATCCTCACGAGCAGCGAGTCCAGGATATTCAGGCTATAATACCCATGTTTAAGCCCCTATCCTAGATTTTGTTGAGAAGGTCTGAGGCTGCTGGGCCTCATGGCCTTTTGCATCCTGCGTGTGACACATGCCAAATGGCATATGCGGTTTCTGCAGTGGGACATCAGAGGAATCTCTCACACATGGTCCCGATCTCGGATGGAGCTGCAAAGGATCTGCAGTGGTGACTATCAAACCTCGATTGGTTCAGAGGCAGACTCCTCTCCCTTCCCCAACCAGATCCCCCAGTGGTGACAGATGCATCATTCCTGGCATGGGGCGACCATCTGGGCGAGGTGGAGATCAGAGGAGGACTCTGGTCTCCAGCGGAATCTAGACTCCACATCAGCTTGCTAGAGTTCCGAGCGATCCGACTGACATTAACTGCCTTTCTACCCTCCATCAAAGGAAGGCTAGAGGAGGTTTTCACGGACAACACCACCACCACGTGGTACTGCAACAAACAGGGTGGGATGGGGTTGTTGACCCTTTGTCAAGAGGCCCTGCATCTCTGGACGTGGCTGGAACAGCAGGGCATATCCCTAGTGGTTCAACACCTGGCAGGTTCTCTGAAAGCCAGAGCGGGCAAACTCAGTCATCAATGCCTAGCAGATCACGAGTGGCATCTCCATCCAGAGGTGGCGCAAAGTCTCTTTTAGATTGGGAGGGGCTGTGTTAGATCTGTTTGCCTCTGAAGTAATACCGCAATGTCAGCAGTTTTGCACACTTGAGTTTCCAAGTAGGCAACACTCAGAGACACTTTTCATGTTGAGTGGAACTCAGGCCTCCTGTACACCTTTCTGTCCATACCACTCCTGCCTATAGTTCTCAAGAAGATCAGAAACAACCGGGCCCACGTAATCCTTGTGGCTCCGGACTGGGCATGGAGAGTCTGGTAGCCTGATCTTCTGCACTTGAGCTTCAATCCTCCAATCAGGCTTCCCTTTTGGGAGGAGCTTCTGCCACTGCAGCAGGGGAGGGTCCTCCACCCGAACCTGTCAACTCTCCGCCTTCTTGCTTGGAGATTGAGCGGCGACAGTTGACAACTTCTAGTCTTCCTTCCAAAGTCTTTAATGTCATTCTGGCAGTGAGGCACCCTCTTCTAAGAATGTATATGCCTGCATATGGAGAAATCTGTTATATATTGTACATAGAAATCTATTGACCTTCTTTCTGCTGCTGTTTCTGATAGCCTTCTTTTTATTCTTACCCTTGTCAAGCAGGGCTGTGTGTTGGGTACTCTTAAGGGTTTCCTTTCTGCTCTATCTGCCTTCTAGCCCTCCTTATTTAAGTTACCTATAGTAAATAGATTACTCAAAGAACTTGTAGTACATATTGTAGGAAAGTACCCACTTTTTGTCATGGTTACCCCCACTTTTTGCCTGCTGTCAGTGTGTTTTGACTGTGTTCACTGGGATCGTGCTAACCAGGGCTCCAGTGACTGTGTTCTCTCCCTCTAAATGTAGTTGCTTAGGACTTTTCACACCCCACAATTGGCATACTGGTGGCCCCATATAAGTCCCTGGTATATGGTATTTAGGTACCCAGGGTATTGAGCCACCAGGGGTCCCCTATGGGATGCAGCATGTATTGTGCCACCCATGGGAGCCCATGCAAAATGTGTCTGCAGGCCTGCCATTGCAGTCTGTATGAAAAGGTGCATACACCCTTTCACTACAGGGCACTGTACCAGGTCTCTGTAAGTCACCCCTATAGTAGGCCCTCCTAGCCCAGAGCACAGGGCCCAAGTACCTGCATGTGAGGGCACCCCTGCATGAGCAGAGGTGCTCCTACAGACTCCATCTCCATTACACAGGATTTTGTAAGTGCGGGGAAGCCATTTTACCTGTGTACTGGACACAGGTCCAACTACATCATGGTAACTCCGAACCTGGGCATGTTTGGTATCAAACATGTTGGAATCATACCCCAGTACTGTTGCCAATATTGGTTGTATGATTCCATACACTCTGGGGGCTCCTTAGAGGACCCCCAGCAGTGCTCCTACTAGTCTTCTGGGGGTTTCCGGGCAGCCTGCACTGCTGCCACCCCTCACACAGGTGTCTGCCCTCCTGCTGCTTGATTAGCTCAGGCAGAGGAAGGCAGACAAAGGATTGCCTGTGGGAGAGGGAGGTAACACCCTCTCCCTTGGAAATAGGTGTTACATGGCTTGGGAGGGGTAACCTCCCCAAGCCACCGGTATGCTTTGAAGGGCACATTTGGTGCCAACGTTGCATAAACCGGATTGCCCCAGTCCAGGGACCACCCCCCCCGGTCCCTGCTCTGCTGCAAAACTAGACTATGTAAAGGTGAGTGACCACTCCCCTGTCCCTCACCACCCCAGGGGTGGTGCCCAGAGCTCCTCCAGGTGCCCACTTTTTACTGCCATCTTGAATCCAAGGTGGGCATAGGCCCCTGGGAGCATCTGAGTGGCCAGGACAGTGATGTCACAGCCCCCTCCTGATAGGCGGTGATCCTGCTAAGTGACCAATCCCCCTTTCTGGGCTATTTACGGTCTCCCTTTTGGGTGGGTCCTCAGATTTGACGTGCAAGATTCCAGCAGGACTACTCTGCATCATTTACTTCATCTTCTGGCCACTGGGACTGCAACTGGACCCTCCAGGAACTGACAATCTGCAACTCCAGAGATGACTCTGCTTTGCAACATTGTTTCTCCAGCTCCTGCCAGCAACTGTAACGTTTCCCTGACTGTGCATCCTCTGTGGGTGACGAGTTTCAACCTGCACAAGAAGTAAGAAGGAATCTTGCTTGGAGTTAAGGAGTCACTCCTTTGCATCCGCAGGCACCAACTGCAACGACGGCCGGCTGCGTGGATCCTCCCTTCTCTGGAACTGCGAGGATCCTTCATCAGAGGTGGTGGTCTGGAGTGATCTCCGTGGTCCTCTCTACCAGTTTCCCAACTTGGGAGCTGGTAAGCCCTTGCCTTTCCTTGCAGGACAGTACCCCTGTGCACTGCAATCGTGCAGCTACCAAGGCTTGTTTGTTCCTCCTCCAAGAGATCTTCAGGCTCATTGTAGCCCCAGCCCCCAGCACTCCTTCCTGGAAAGCACAGTCTCCTGCCTGCTGCTCCAGCGACGTGGGACTCCTCTTCAGGTGTGGTGAGTGGGCTTTACTGAGACTCCTGTGCCTGCTGCCCGTGGGTTACCTGGGGTGGTTGCCTCCTCTTGTGACTCTCCCAGCTGCTGATGGTCACCCTGGACTCCTCTCCTTGGGTAGAGTCCCCTGGACCTTGCTGGTTCTCTTTAGCTTTGCAAAACCTTCTTCTCCGACTCTTGCATTTGCCAAGGCTTAATGGTGGTTTTCTAGCACCATTGACCAAGGGTATCACGACCGCTGACGTGGGACATCACTTGCATCACTTCTGGAACTCCTCTACTGCTCCTGTGCTGCACTGCTGACTTTATTCATCCACGGTCGACCTGGTCCTGCATCCACAGAAGGGTGGGTAGTGGCTCCTACCACAGACGGACACTCCATCACAAACTGGACTTGGTCCCCTTCCTTTGCAGGTCCTCTTCTGCCAGGATCCACCTTTGGTTTCTTCCAGTCTTGTCTGGGTCTTGCACAGTCCTTTTCCAAAATCCTCCTGTTGGTTTTGGGAAAAAACAGGTACTTCTCTCTTCCCTCCTGGTCGCTGGGTGGCACCCTGGTACTTACCTCTTGGGGTTCCTAGTTCCTCCAGCTCTCCTCTACTGATTCCACTTCCTTGGGTGGGGGACTGCGTTTTACATTCCACTTTTTTAGTATATGGTCTGGCCCTCCCCTAGGGCCCTCTTTGTTATTGCTTTTATCAATGCCTATTGCTTTCTATGCTATTTCCTGACTTCTAATGTGTATTTCATAGTGTGCTATTTACCTCCAATTGGGGTATTGCCTATACAGTATTTTAGTAGTTGTGTTTCCATAATAAAGTACCTTTTTTTTAACACTGTGTGGTTCTTTTATGCGTGTAAGTGCTGTGTGACTATAACGATATTGCATAAGCTTTGCATGTCTCCTAGATAAGCCTTGTCTGCTCATCCACAGCTACCTCTAGAGAGCCCTGGCTTCCTAGACACTGTCTACACTTCACTAAAAGGGGATACCTGAACCTGGTACAAGGTGATTACACCATTGGTGCTCACCATACACAGGCCAGCTTCCTACACATATGTCTTCCCCCTTCACCCTTTCTTATGCCTCAGTGGGACCCTATTCTGGTCCTCACTTTTATGATGTGCACTGTTTTTCAGCCATTGGACAATTGTCCTCTAGGACTGCTCACAATCCAAACAGCTTTTCTTATGGCAATAACATCTACCCGGAGGGTTAGTGAGCTGCAGGCTTTGTCATCTAAGCCTCCCTACTTGTCTCTTTTTTGCAGACAGACCGGTGCTCTGCACTAGGGCCTAGTTCCTCTAGAAAGTGGTGACACCATTTCACACATGTCAGTCTGTCACCTTACCCAATTTCTACGCTCCTCCACATCCCTGCAAAGAAGAGGAGAAACTCCACCGTCTGGACCCAAAAAGAGCTTTGTCATTGTACCTTGCCCGCACAAAAGAGTTCCGGTGGTGTTTGGAGCTCAGCCACAACCTGAAGTCATGTTCTGAGTGCCGGTCCATGTCTCCGAAGGCTTTGAGGGAGCGGTCCCTGAAGCTGATAGCGGTCTGGCATGTGACCCTGCGCATGTCGAGGTCTCAGTCAAGAGGAAGGTCCTGGGACCGGTCGCGGAGTCTGAAGTCATTGTCATCCCACTCCAAGTTCTTGGGGCGATCAGGTACTTCGAGGCACAAGAGAAAATCAAAGAAGTCAAAGCTCTCTCGGACTTCTCATCTGTCAGCCGATGGGACGAGGCAGTGTCAACGCTGTAGGCCTTGTTCTGAAGAACCTGTGCCTTGGCCGACTGCGCCTCCCTGAGTTTCTGGCAGCCAGAGCGACCCCTCCCCAATTTGAACAAGTTTATGACGACACATGCCTCATTTTTGGGCAACCCACCCCCCGGGAGCGCCTTCGGGCCCGAACAGTCAGAGGCCTCTTTTTCCACGCCTTCGGCTCTGGCCTCGACATGGAAGGCTCTGAGGGATCCAGTCCTGGATCCCAACCGGCACTGGTTGTACCACCTTGACCTTCCCCCATGCTGGTCTTGATGCCGACGCTCACGGCACTGTCTGCGCCCACAGGCAGCGCCTTCCCTATTGTAATTCAGGCTCTGATACAGAGCTGGATGGGCGTCACACAACGTCAACTTCAGCACCGGTTGAAGCTTTGCCTCCTCAGTCGGATCCTGAGCCCTTTGTTTGTGGGCTAGGCCTGGCGGCTGAATGGGAAGGGTCGCTCAACCCTTTAGAATACCAACCTTAATGGACTAAAGTGAAGACTCAGGTGAAGCCAGCAGACTGGACACTTATCCAGATACTGGCATGCATTCTCCCCCTACCGTAGCTACAGAGTAAAGAGCTCTGGTGGTAAGATGGGTAGCTGAGGTCTTGGACCTTTAACTGCCCTCACTTGCCATCAAGACTAATCCCTTGACAGAGGGGCTGCAACCAGGAGCTTCCACCTCAGAACCCATGCTCCCATTCAACAATGCCCTCACTGAAGTCCTACTCAGTACCTGGTCCATACCCAGCACATGGGCTCCTGTGAACAGGATGATTGCCTGCTGCCATGGGCCTGCACCTTGAGACTCAAGTTTCTTGGCGCAACACCCCACCCTTGACAGATTGGTGGTCCAAACCTCCCAAAGCGCGTTCCCTAACGCTCCCCCGGATGGGGATTCCAAAAAGGTTGGATTAATTTAGGAAGAAGATATTTTCTTCTGTCTGCCTTGCATTGTAGTCCGTGAACACCGCATGCGTTTTGGGCTGTTTTTCCCACGTGCTGTGGGATACGCTTGTGCAAGTGGTGCCACAGGCTCCAGAGGAAGCCCGGGCTGTACTCCCTCAGGCTGTTGCCGATGGGAGAGGTGCGGCATAGTTCAAAATTTGTTGCGGACTTGACACGACTGACTCGCTAGGAAAGGCAGTTTCTACAACAGTGGCCTTGAGGACGTGTCAGGGGATGTTATGCCCAGCTTCTGTGTGGCAGAGGGCACAGGACCCACCGATGTTGTGGGTCAGGTGGCCAGCGGTATGGTCAGCCCGCCACTCCCCACTCTTCTGCAGCAGCCTCTAAACCCTCCTATTCTGCCTCCCACCCACAAAGGACCAGTTAGCAGCAGGATTTGCCATCACCTGCCTCACTGGCAATCCATCACTATGGACAGGTGGGTTTTGCAGACAGTCACGCTGGCTCAGGTCTTGTCTGCCGTGGACCCAGGAGACTGGATGGTTGCACTGGACTTGTAGGATGCTTATTTTAACATCCTGGCAAGCAGTTTCAGTTCAGCATACTACGCTTTGGCCTTACCAGTGCCCCTCAGGTGTGGCAGTGGTTGCAGCACATCTGCGGAAATCTGGAGTTTCAGTCTTCTCTTATCTCAACGACTGGCTGTTGAAGGCAAGCTCACCACAGGCTGTCAACACTCACCTCCAGACTACGGCAGACCTCCTGCTTTTGGTGGGATTCACTATAAATGTGCCAAAGTCACACCTGACTCCCTCTCAGATGCTCCCTTTCATCAGAACTGTTCTGGATACAGTGCAGTTTTGGGCTTATTCTCCTGAGCGGTGAGTCCAGGATATTCAGACTACAATACCTTTGTTTCAGGCTTATCCTGGATTTCACGGAGAGTGACTGTGAGTCTGATGGGCCTCATAGTGTCCTCCCCCCTGCTGGTGACACATGCCAGATGGCATATGCGGGCTCTGCATTGGGATCACCATATAAAAAAAGGGTTTCCTAGAAACTACACATTGATATTAGAGTGGACAGGGAAAACAAAGAATTCAAAGAAAAGAAGTAACTCACCTCCAAATATAGGCTCTGTATAACAAGTCCCTTACATTAAATTCAGAGACAGTTTTGATATATGTCATTCAGTGTCACATGCTATACAAACAGAGAGCCCCCCCCCTCAGAACATTAAAGTATATCACACTCAAATACTAAATGGGGAGGAGTCGTGGACACTTTTTCAAGAGGCCCTGCATCTCTGGACATGTCAGGGCATTTCCCTAGTGGATTAGCACCTGGTGGGCTCTTTGAAAGCCAGGGCTGCGAACTCAGGCGCAGATGCCTAGTGGGTCATGAATGGCATCTCCATCCGGATGTGGTGCAAGGTGGTGAGAGCCTTGATTAGATCTATTCACCACCGGCGAGAAAGCAAAATGTCGGCAGTTTTGCACATTGGAGTTTCCAAGGCAACTCTGGCTCAGAAAGATCAAGAGTGACCGGGCTTAAGTCATTCTTGTGGGTCCGGAGTGGGCATGAAGAGTCTGGTATCCTGTCACTTAAGGCACTAATGACACAATGTGGAGCTGAAAGACGCCACCTACCCGCGCCGGTGTACTGCTCAAAAATCTTCCAGATCCAGTCCGATGACTGGGGATTTTTCTAAGATAAGGAATATGCAGCTAGATGGTCTCTACCAGATAAGGCATTACTGAAGGTAAGTAGCTTGTTCTTTGCAAGGTCACCCTACTTTCCTTCTAATGCTCAATCTCTACACTCTCTCACTGTGCTGAAAGTAAACAATGGAGCCTGTGCCCATGTGCATTGCCAACTAAGGAAGGAGTCACTATTCTGCTAGGCTGGAAAGACATTTTAGAAGAAAAACAAGTTGCAAACATCCAAGCCCAAAACTAGATGGCTGGAGTATGCAGAGCATGTGAATCTACAGCACTACTTGGAACAAACAGATTTTTACCGGATAAGTAACGTATTCCTTTACACCTTAAATTTGAAAATGGACCCTCAGTATTAACACAACAGGACCAATGAGACTTTGCCATGTGTCAGTCCATCAGTCTAAATGTGAATCAGCTACTGCTGCATGGAATGTTTCATTGAATGCTTTTTGATAAAGTAGCCACCCGGAGACCTGTCCACACCTTTTCCAAACACCATTTTCTGTGATCCAGTTCCAGAGCAGACATTCTGATTTGTCAGATCTCTCAGAAGAATGTCTTTAATCAGTATATTCTTATCTTTTTCACTTTCCTCCTCGTTTTCCCGCCATCCTCTTCTGGGGAGTTAGCTTGCAATTCTTTTCCAGGGCTTATTAATATTAATGAATATTTCTTGATGGAGAAGAACAAGGTTTGTTTGAGGTAATGGGGTGTATTATATGATGGAGTTGTGTGACTTCACAAACCCTTTATATAGAATAGAATAGAAGGTATAGTAAATTAAATCATTTCACTCAGTTGTGAACAAGCAACAAATTTGATCCTTAGAAACTTTTTCACTAAAAAGTTTGGGCTAGTTGTAATTAATGCAGTCCCTTGGAGTCACTTTAGGTGACCAAGCTAGTCAGGGGGTTCAGCAAGGTCCTCAGAAACAGTTACTTCAGCAGAAGAAGCAGTCTTCAGTCAGTTCTGGGCACTTTTGTAAGGCTTTCTTATAGAAGTGATCCCGATGGAAGGGATGCAGGATGGTGAAGATTCTCAAGGATGATGTGGATGCGATGCGGTCCGTGGGGGTCTTCCTGTGATGACTCCTCAGACCTTAAGGGGGGGGTGAGGTGATTCTGGTCACAGGGTCGAAGTCCCTCGAAGTCCTCTGCTGGCAGAAGTGCAGGTGCCACTAGATTACCAGGCTAGTATGGCAGTAACAGGCCAATCTTTCCTGGGTTGATAACTTGTCCTCTGGAGGCCTTACCATCTCTCCAATGACTCTCCCAGGCTCTGCGAACTCGGATGCATTGGGTCCTGGTTCGTGGTGCTGCATGACCGCTGCTGGCAGTGAGTTGAAGACTTTGTGCTACCATCTTGCCCCAGCAGGCTTCTTCAGCTGTTTTGTCCCTGTGCTTCAAACAGGAGGCCCGTCAGCTTGCCTTTGGAGTAAGTCTCTTGGCTTTAGCTGGGCTTTGGAAACAGATTCTCCTTGAGCAGAACATGGCAGGCATAGTCCCTCAGTCCCTCTCCTTATTAGCCATCAGGTGCAGAAGATACAGTCCATGACAGTGCAGCCTCTTTGCCGGTTGCATAGTGCTACAGGCTAGTCCTTCCTCAGTTCTTCTTCCAGTCCAGTTGAGATCTGAGTTTGGTGTGCCAGAGTACAGTATTTATGTTCTGAAAATGTCCTCTGGGTATGATGCCGTTAGTAGCCACTGTGCCAGCAGGTTCTCTTTCACCTGCTAACCACTTCCTCAGAAGTGTGCATCTGGGCATCCCGGGATGTACCATTCTGCCCATTTTCAGTATGGCAGTGCCCCTCTCCCAGTGTGTGGAGGTCCATAGCCCAGTCCTGAGGTGTGAATACCAACAGGGCTGCACAGCCCTGGAAACCCAGTTTGGCAACTGGTTTCCCCTCTCATGTTCCTAGTACCAGCCTGTCTGCCTAAACAATGGTGCAGCCCCTCTCTGCAGTTCAAAGGCAGATTCTCCTTTGAAGCTCGTCTTTTGGGCCAACACCTGTATAATGGTCTGCAGGAAGTAGGTGACACCTACTTCTAGAGCAGGCCTCCATTGTGTCCTTTCCTGGGAGTCGTGAGCATGACTCTCCAGGAGGGCAGAACTCTTTCTCAGCAACAGGGTGTTGTGTGCACCGGCATGGGCACAAAGGACCAAAGGCAACAAAGTGGCAACTTTGGTAAAGTTACACACTGCAACATGTTGCATTAATTTCAAGTCAGAATTAATGTGATGAGTTGTTTGATTCCTTGTATGACCCACTTTGGTCGCACAGCTCCAGAGTTAACACAGCTGAGGGGACAGAGTTTAACTCAGTACTCACCAATGAGTTGACCAGGCCTTTCCACAGTAAAAATAAGTTTTGCTTTTTCACTATCAGAACATGTGAAATACATGTTTTGCCCATGAAATGTGTAGCACTGCTCTTTCTAGCCTGCAAGTGGCAGGCTGGGAGTTTCCTTTACTTGTATCACACACAGGGTATCACAACCAGTGCTGCACTCAATCAATCAGTGCTTGTAAAGTGCAACTACTCACCCGCTAGGGTCTCAAGGTGCTGGGGGGGGGGAGAGTAGCGTATACCGGTGAGTTGTTTCTTAAAAAAGCCATCTCTTCAGTTCCTTGGTGAAGCTGAGGAGGGAGGTGGTTTGTCTGATGTGGAGAGGAAGGGCGTTCCAGGTGGTGGCTGCGAGGTAGGAGAAGGAGCGTCCTCCTGTTCTGGTTTTCCTGATGCGGGGTACTTCTGCGAGAGAAAGCTCGGCTGAACGTAGGGCCCTATGGGGTATGTGGAAGTTGAGTCGCTGGTTTAGGTAGGCTGGTCCGGTGTTGTGAAAGGCTTTGTGTGCATGGGTGTGGATCTTGAAAGTGATTCTTTTCTCTATGGGAAGCCAGTGCATTGTACGCAGGTGTTGCGAGATGTGGTAGTGTCAAGGTAGGTCGAGGACCAGTCTGGCGGTGGCGTTCTGGATGTTTTGTAGTTTGCGGTGAGTTTCTTGTTGATTCCGGCATTGAGTGCGTTGCCGTAGTCTAGTCTGCTGGTGATGAGGGCGTGTGTGAACGGTCTTTCTATGTTAGAGGGGGATCCACTTGAAGAACTTGCGTAGGTGGAAGTGACTGAGTTGATTTGATGGTTCATGCGCTGGTCGAAGTCCAGGAGGATTCCGAGGTTGTGGGCTTGGCTGGAGGGGGTGGGTGGTCACCATTAGTCGTTCCACGTGTTGGGTTGAGGGCCCATGATGAGTGGTTCTGTCTTGTTTGCGTTGAGTTGAAGGCAGCAGTTTCTCATTCAGTTGATGGCTGCTTCATGCCTTCGTGGAAGTTGTGTCTGGCTTTGTTGGGTTCGTTGGAGCGGGCGAGGATGAGTTGGGTGTCGTCGGCGTAGGAGATGATGGTTATTCCATAGCTTCTGACAATAGTGGCTAGCGGGGCCATGTATACGTTAAACAACGTGGGGCTGAGGGAGGATCCCTGGGGCACTCCGCAGGTGGTGGCTGTGGGGTCTGCGAGGAAGGGGCGAGGCACACTGATTGAGTTCTGCTGGAGAGGAAGGATTGGATCCAGTTGAGGGCCTTGTCTCTAATGCTGGCTACGTGGGGTCTTCTTATCGGGGTTTGATGGGAGACTGTGTTGAAAGCTGCCGAGAGCTCTAGTAGGATTAGTGCTGCGGTCTCTCCCTTGTCCAGCAGGGAGCGGATGTCATCTTTTGCGCCCAGGAGGGCTGTTTCGGTGCTATGGTTTTTCCTGAATCCGGATTGGGAGATGTCGAGGATGTTGTGGTCTTCTATAAACATGGCGAGTTGGCTCTTGACTGTTTTTTCGATGACTTTTGCAGGAAATAGAAGTAGGGAGATGGGCCTGAAGTTTTTGAGGTCGGTGGGGTCTGCCGAGGGTTTCTTGAGGAGGGGGTTGGTCTCGGCGTGTTTCCAGTCATCTGGGAAGGTGGCGGCAGCCAGTGAGTGGTTGATGGTGAGGCAGAGCTTGGGGGCTATGGTGTCTGCAGCTCTGTTAAAAATGTGGTGGGGGCATGGGTCTGTGGGGGCCCCTGAGTGTATGGACTTCATTGTTCTCAACGTATCTTTAGTGGTGAGGGGGGTCCAGGTGGTGATTGTTGGTGTCGGGATTCGGTAGAGGGGGTTGTGCCCGTAGTTTGTCCTTGCTGAAACTGTCATAGATGGTCTTGATTTTGTGGTGGAAGTAGGTGTTCAGTCTGTCACAGAGGTCCTGTGAGGGTGGGATGTCCGTTGTTTCACTCTTGGGATGGGCAAACTCCTTGATGATGCTGAAGAATTCCTTGCTGTTGTGTGCTTGTGAGGAGATTCTGTTTTGTATAGCTTTCTTTCTGGTGTTTCTGATGAGTTGGTGGTGTGCGGTGGTGGCGGCTCTGAAGTTGCTATGGGCTTCTGTGGATTTGGTGTTTCTCCAGATTTTCTTGAGGCGGCGACATGGTGGATGTCGGGCTGGTGTGTAGCTTGAAGTGGAGGTGTTCCATCAGGCTTGTGGATTCTTCGGAGTCTCGGAGTGTGTGTTCAGGCGGAGGTTTAACCTGTGGACAATGGCGATTCCCTCCCCCCCGCAGGGTGCCTGGGGCGGTCTTTCCTGGAGATCTTGTATCCCTGGGGGATCTTGATGGCGATGTCCAGGCCTGAAGTGGTATTGGTCCAGGTCTCGGTGAGGATCCTGCAATCCCTGTGATAACCCTCTAACTTACATGCCATGGGTACCATTTACTAGGGACTTATAGGTAAGTTAGCTTAGCAAATTGGGTATGAGCCAATTTGATTTACTTGTGTAAGGGTAAGTTCACAGGCACTGAGGTCCAGTTAGCATGCACTCTCGCAGTCGAAAAACCAGCAACATCAGTCCAAAATCCTGGGGTGACCATACAAAAGAGGCACTTCTTTGCAGTTTATATTTGTGATTGTAACTCTTCATCATCTGTACCTTCAATAACTTCACTAGCTTTTCACTTACCACCCTGTGCAATTAGCAGTAGGATTTGTTAGACCTGACATTCTTTGTGTGGTATTTTCCCATATGTTTTGCTCACTTCTGTTTTGGTGGATTAGTATTTGTTGTGTTTTGGACTGCTAACAAGTGCTAATGTGCATGTGTTCTCTCCTTCAAATATGGTAAAATTTGTCTACACCTAATTAGCACATGTAATTTACTAGTAAATCACTAGTAAATGGTACTACATGTGCCCAGGGATGGTATGATTAAATACTACTGGTGGGCCCACAGCACTCATTGTGCCACCCACTAAAGTAGCCCTTTTAAACATGTCTTGGGTCTGCCACTGCAGCCTGTAGTGCAGTTTTAACTGCTATTCCAACCTAGCAGAATAAACCTTTTGCCAAGCCTAAACTTTCCTTCGTTTTACTCATAAGCCACCCCTAAAGTAGGCCATAAACGCTCATGGGGCAGGATGCATTGTGTTTTAAAGGTAGGAAATGTGCTTCTGTTTTACATGTCCTGGCACATAAAATCAAAAGCTTACTTTTTAGAAGTACAATGGTCTCTTAGTGCATAGCATCATCGGTCTTCAAATCGTGTTTTTGAAATGCAAGAGAACAAAACTATGTGCACATAGAATGACTATTTGAGCACTGGTGGGTATTTTGAAATAGAACCTGGAAGGAATGTGTACCAACCATCCTATTTCATATAATGAAGGAACTAGAGGTATACTTTGTGGTAAATTGATGAGTGACCTAAAGAAAAAATTCTGTCTTACAGCAAGATCCTTTGATTTGACATGTCCCCAGGTTTCAGCACCATACAGAGCTATGCTTTGTACCTTAGCTCTATAAATTTTTATGGCTGGCGAAACTCGTTTGGGGGTGTTTTTTTAAAACCTTTTTATTATGTCTGAGGCTCCATGTAGCAAAATGCTATTATTTTTATACAAGTGGGAGGACCAGGATTGTCAGTTATCTAATCTAATACCTAGGTAGTCAAAACCGCCCACAATCAATCAGTGCTTGTAAAGTGCAACTACTCACCCGTTAGGGTCTCAAGGTGCTGGGGGGGGGGAGAGTAGCGTATACCGATGAGTTGGTTCTTAAAAAAGCCATCTCTTCAGTTCCTTTGTGAAGCTGAGGAGGGAGGTGGTTTGTCTGATGTGGAGAGGAAGGGCGTTCCAGGTGGTGCTTCGAGGTAGGAGAAGGAGCGTCCTCCTGTTCTGGTTTTCCTGATGCGGGGTACTTCTGCGAGAGAAAGCTCGGCTGAACGTAGGGCCCTATGGGGTATGTGGAAGTTGAGTCGCTGGTTTAGGTAGGCTGGTCCGGTGTTGTGAAAGGCTTTGTGTGCATGGGTGTGGATCTTGAAAGTGATTATTTTCTCTATGGGAAGCCAGTGCATTGTACGCAGGTGTTGCGAGATGTGGTAGTGTCAAGATAGGTCGAGGACCAGTCTGGCGGTGGCGTTCTGGATGTTTTGTAGTTTGCGGTGAGTTTCTTGTTGATTCCGGCATTGAGTGCGTTGCCGTAGTCTAGTCTGCTGGTGATGAGGGCGTGTGTGACGGTCTTTCTATGTTAGAGGGGGATCCACTTGAAGGACTTGCGTAGGTGGAAGTGACTGAGTTGATTTGATGGTTCATGCGCTGGTCGAAGTCCAGGAGGATTCCGAGGTTGTGGGCTTGGCTGGAGGGGGTGGGTGGGTCTCCAAGGGTGGGTGGTCACGATTAGTCGTTCCACGTGTTGGGTTGAGGGCCCATGATGAGTGGTTCTGTTTTGTTTGCGTTGAGTTGAAGGCAGCAGTTTCTCATCCAGTTGGTGGCTGCTTCATGCCTTCGTGGAAGTTGTGTCTGGCCATGTTGGGTTCGTTGGAGCGGGCGAGGATGAGTTGGGTGTGGTCGGCGTAGGAGATGATGGTTATTCCATAGCTTCTGACGAGAGTAGCTAGCGGGGCCATGTATACGTTAAACAACGTGGGGCTGAGGGAGGATCCCTGGGGCACTCCGCAGGTGGTGGCTGTGGGGTCTGCGAGGAAGGGGCGAGGCACACTGATTGAGTTCTGCTGGTGAGGAAGGATTGGATCCAGTTGAGGGCCTTGTCTCTAATGCTGGCTACGTGGGGTCTTCTTATCGGAGTTTGATGGGAGACTGTATTGAAAGCTGCCGAGAGGTCTAGTAGGATTAGTGCTGCGGTCTCTCCCTTGTCCAGCAGGGAGCGGATGTCATCTTTTGCGCCCAGGAGGGCTGTTTCGGTGCTATGGTTTTTCCTGAATCCGGATTGGGAGATGTCGAGGATGTTGTGGTCTTCTATAAACGTGGCGAGTTGGCTCTTGACAGTTTTTTCGATGACTTTCGCAGGAAATAGAAGTAGGGAGATGGGCCTGAAGTTTTTGAGGTCGGTGGGGTCTGCCGAGGGTTTCTTGAGGAGGGGGTTGGTCTCGGCGTGTTTCCAGTCATCTGGGAAGGTGGCGGCAGCCAGTGAGTGGTTGATGGTGAGGCAGAGCTTGGGGGCTATGGTGTCTGCACCTCTGTTGAAAATGTGGTGGGGGCATGGGTCTGTGGGGGCCCCTGAGTGTATGGACTTCATTTTTCTCAACGTATCTTTAGTGGTGAGGGGGGTCCAGGTGGTGATTGTTGGTGTCGGGATTCGGTAGAGGGGGTTGTGCCCGTAGTTTGTCCTTGCTGAAACTGTCATAGATGGTCTTGATTTTGTGGTGGAAGTAGGTGTTCAGTCTGTCACAGAGGTCCTGTGAGGGTGGGATGTCCGTTGTTTCACTCTTGGGATGGGCAAAGTCCTTGATGATGCTGAAGAGTTCCTTGCTGTTGTGTGCTTGTGAGGAGATTCTGTTTTGTATAGCTTTCTTTCTGGTGTTTCTGATGAGTTGGTGGTGTGCGGTGGTGGCGGCTCTGAAGTTGCTATGGGCTTCTGTGGATTTGGTGTTTCTCCAGATTTTCTTGAGGCGGCGACATGGTGGATGTCGGGCTGGTGTGTAGCTTGAAGTGGAGGTGTTCCATCAGGCTTGTGGATTCTTCGGAGTCTCGGAGTGTGTGTTCAGGCGGAGGTTTAACCTGTGGACAATGGCGATTCCCTCCCCCCCGCCGGGTGCCTGGGGCGGTCTTTCCTGGAGATCTTGTATCCCTGGGGGATCTTGATGGCGATGTCCAGGCCTGAAGTGGTATTGGTCCAGGTCTCGGTGAGGATCCTGCAATCCCTGTGATAACCCTCTAACTTACATGCCATGGGTACCATTTACTAGGGACTTATAGGTAAGTTAGCTTAGCAAATTGGGTGTGAGCCAATTTGATTTACCTATGTAAGGGTAAGTTCACAAGCACTGAGGTCCAGTTAGCATGCACTCTCGCAGTCGAAAAACCAGCAACATCAGTCCAAAATCTTGGGGTGACCATACAAAAGAGGCACTTCTTTGCAGTTTATATTTGTGATTGTAACTCTTCATCATCTGTACCTTCAATAACTTCACTAGCTATTCACTTACCACCCTGTGCAATTAGCAGTAGGATTTGTTAGACCTGACATTCTTTGTGTGGTATTTTCCCATATGTTTTGCTCACTTCTGTTTTGGTGGATTAGTATTTGTTGTGTTTTGGACTGCTAACAAGTGCTAATGTGCATGTGTTCTCTCCTTCAAATATGGTTAAAAAAATTCTACACCTAATTAGCACATGTAATTTACTAGCAAATCACTAGTAAATGGTACTACATGTGCCCAGGTATGGTATGATTAAATACTACTGGTGGGCCCACAGCACTCATTGTGCCACCCACTAAAGTAGCCCTTTTAAACATGTCTTGGGTCTGCCACTGCAGCCTGTAGTGCAGTTTTAACTGCTATTCCAACCTAGCAGAATAAACCTTTTGCCAAGCCTAAACTTTCCTTCGTTTTACTCATAAGCCACCCCTAAAGTAGGCCATAAACGCTCATGGGGCAGGATGCATTGTGTTTTAAAGGTAGGAAATGTGCTTCTGTTTTACATGTCCTGGCACATAAAATAAAAAGCTTACTTTTTAGAAGTACAATGGTCTCTTAGTGCATAGCATCATCGGTCTTCAAATCGTGTTTTTGAAATGCAAGAGAACAAAACTATGTGCACATAGAATGACTATTTGAGCACTGGTGGGTATTTTGAAATAGAACCTGGAAGGAATGTGTACCAACCATCCTATTTCATATAATGAAGGAACTAGAGGTATACTTTGTGGTAAATTGATGAGTGACCTAAAGAAAAAATTCTGTCTTACAGCAAGATTCTTTGATTTGACATGTCCCCAGATTTCAGCACCATACAGAGCTATGCTTTGTACCTTAGCTCTATAAATGTTTATGGCTGGCGAAACTTGTTTGGGGGTGTTTTTTTAAAACCTTTTTATTATGTCTGAGGCTCCATGTAGCAAAATGCTATTATTTTTATACAAGTGGGAGGACCAGGATTGTCAGTTATCTAATCTAATACCTAGGTAGTCAAAACCGCCCACACCTCTGCAGTTTTCAATCTTTCAAATTGAAGTTACAGTTAAACGATATATGGTGATTAAAGGTCATATATTTTGTCTTCAACGTATTGACTTCTAGTCCATTTTTCTCACAGTAGTCCAAAAATTGATTTATCAGGTTTTGGAGCCCCAAAGGAGTATGTGAGATGAAGCAAACAATAGGGCAGGGACAGGATTGCCGTTATGTCTGGGTGAGTCATGGGTACAGTCAAGAAGGAAGGTTATTACGTCATTAATACATACAGAAGAGAATTGGGGCCAGGACTCATCCCTAATGGACACCTCTCTTGATTTTTTATACGGTTAATTTAGTCACTGTTGGGTCCCCATCTCACTTGGGCATAGTTGGCTTCGTGAAGTATAACAATGATATTTCACAGATTGTGACTCATGCCCATCTGTCCTAAAGTATGCCATAACAGTTCTCTCAGAACTAATTCAAAAGCCATTTTGAGGTCAACAAAAGCCACATAAAGATGGTCTTTGGTTAGCTGAATATACTTCCAGTGTACTAGTGTTAGCCAAAATATCTGGGCAATTGTGCTGTTTTAGGGTTGGAAGTCTGCCTGTAACAGGAAGAGTATATTGACTTCACTTATCCAGTCTTGCATTTTAGCCAGTATTTGGTGGCAGAACACCTTCTGAAGGTTATCTAACTGACTTATTGGCCTTTAATTCTCTGGCATATATTTATTTTTATCTTCTTTTTTATATATGGGTATTACTTCCACACCTTGCCATGTGTCCGGGATGTTACCTCCATTTTCTATCCTATTTGATAACCTGTTAGTACAAGGGGCCCACACAGAAGGTTCAGAGTGATATAGATCACCCGGAAGGGCGGGCCCATCTGGCTTCCGTCAGCGACAGAAGGAGACAGGGCCATCCCTCTTGGCCTTACTTTTAACGACTGGTAATCCAAAACTCTTAAATTCATTTTTCACTGTTGTAAGCTCTATCTCTTCCATTGACTAACACTGAGTTACTTTATTACATTTAATAAGTGGAAGTAAGTAGAATGGCAATTTAATCAATCAATCAATCAATCAAAATTTGTATAGCGCGCTACTCACCCGGAGGGTCTCAAGGCGCTGGGGGAGAGGGGGGACTGCTACTGCTCAAACAGCCAGGTCTTGAGTTGCTTCCTGAAGGAGAGGTGGTCGTGGGTTAGACGGAGGTGGATGGGGAGGGAGTTCCAAGTCTTGGCTGCCAGGTAGGAGAAGGATCTTCCTCCCATGGTGGCTTTTCTAATGCGTGGCACGGCGGCGAGGGCGTGGCTGGTCGATCGTAGCTGGCGGGTGGGAGTGTAGAAGGTCAGGCGGTTGTTGAGGTACCTGGGGCCCAGGTCGTGGAGGGCCTTGTGTGCGTGGGTGAGGAGGCGGAACGTGATTCTCTTGCTGACGGGGAGCCAGTGCAAGTCTCTCAGGTGTCCGGAGATGTGGCTGTGTCGGGGGATGTCAAGGATGAGGCGTGCGGAGGCGTTCTGGATGCGTTGGAGTCTTTTCTGTAGTTTGACCGTGGTTCCGGTGTAGAGGGTGTTACCGTAGTCCAGTCGGCTGGTGACGAGTGCCTGGGTGACCGTCTTCCTGGTTTCGGTGGGGATCCATCGGAAGATCTTTCGGAGCATGCGTAAGATGTTGAAGCATGATGAAGAGACGGCGTTGACTTGTCTGGTCATCGAGAGGGAGGAGTCCAGGATGAAGCCCATGTTGCGTGCGTGGTCCGTTGGTTTGGGTGCGCTGCCCAGGGCAGGGGGCCACCAGGAGTCGTCCCAGGCAGATGGTGATGATCCAAGGATGAGGACTTCCGTCTTGTCCGAGTTTAGTTTCAGGCGGCTGTTCATCATCCACTCGGCTACGTCTTTCATCCCTTCGTGCAGGTTGGTTCTGGCGGTGGCTGGGTCGTTGGTGAGGGAGAGGATCAGCTGGGTGTCGTCGGCGTAGGCGATGATGTTGAGGTTGTGATGGCGTGCAATGGCTGCGAGGGGGCTCATGTAGACGTTGAAGAGGGTGGGGCTGAGTGAAGATCCTTGTGGTACGCCGCAGATGACTTTGGTGGCCTTGGATCTGAACGGGGGGATCTGGGTTCTTCCGGTGAGGAACGAGATGATCCACTCTAGAGCCTTCTCTTGAATTCCGATGTTGCTGAGGCGCTGCACTAGGGTGCGGTGGCAGACCGTGTCGAACGCTGCGGAGAGGTCCAGGAGGATGAGGGCCGCTGTTTCCCCATTGTCGAGCAGGGCTCGGATGTCGTCAGTGGCTGCGATGAGGGCGGTCTCGGTGCTGTGGTTGGCTCGGAAGCCGGACTGTGAGTGGTCGAGGGATCCATTAGTCTCGAGGAAGGTGGCCAGCTGTCTGTTGACGGTCTTCTCGATGACTTTGGCAGGAAACGGGAGGAGCGAGATGGGGCGGTAGTTCTTGAGGTCGGTGGGGTCTGCTGATGGTTTCTTCAGGAGGGCGCTGAGTTCGGCATGCTTCCAGCTCTCCGGGTAGGTGGCGGTGTTGAAGGAGCAATTGATGATGTCCCGGAGATGGGGTGCGATGACGGAGTCGGCCTTGTTGAAGACGTGGTGGGGGCATGGGTCGGTTGGTGATCCGGAGTGGATAGTGTTCATCGTATGGATGGTGTCTTCGGTGCTGACCGGGGTCCAGGCGCGGAGGGTGGTGTTGGGGGGCGTCTGTTTGGTGGTTGGGTGCGTGGTCTGTGCGCCGAAGCTGTTGTGTATGTCGGCGATCTTGCGGTGAAAGAACGAGGCGAGTGAGTCGCAGAGGTCTTGTGAGGGGGTGATGTCGTTGTTTCCGGCGCTGGGGTTGGAGAGCTCTTTGACGATGCTGAAGAGTTCCTTGCTGTTGTGTGCGTTGTTGTCTAGTCGTTCTTTGAATGCTGTCTTCTTGGTGGTGTGGATCAGCTGGTGGTGTTTACGGGACGCGTACTTGAGGGCGGTCATGTTGTCTGTAGTCGGGTTTTTTCGCCAGGCTCTCTCGAGGGTGCGGCAGTTCTTCTTGGAGTTCTTGAGGTCGTTGTTGAACCAGGAGGCTTTCTTGCTGTTGGGCCTGATGGGATGGGTTTTCAGAGGTGCGAGGTTGTCAGCGCAGTTGGTGATCCACTGTGTAAGGTTGTTGGCTGCTTGGTTGGGGTCCGCTGAGCTGGCGGGAGGGTTCTGGCTCAGTGATGTGGAGAGCTGGTCGGCGGTGATCTTGTTCCAGCTCCTGCGGTGAGCCTGTTGTGGGTGGTGGTGAGTCGTGGTTTTTCTGAAGCTGAAGTGGACGCAGCTGTGGTCTGTCCAGTGGAGTCCGGTGGAGTGGCTGAAGGAGATGTACTTGCTGGAGGAGAAGACTGGGTCAAGCGTGTGTCCGGCGTAGTGGGTGGGGGTGTTCACCAGTTGCTTGAGTCCGAGGTTGGCGAGGTTGTCCAGCAGGGTGGTGGTGTTGTTGTCGTTGTTGTTCTCCAGGTGGAAGTTGAGGTCCCCTAGGAGGATGTAGTCGGCGGAGGAGAGGGCGTGAGGGCTGATGAAGTCTGCGATGTCTTCGCTGAATTGTGTGCGGGGTCCTGGGGGTCTATAGATGAGGGTGCCCTGAGTGTGGTCTTGGGGTCGGTGTGAATCTGGAAGTGGAGATGTTCGGCAGCTGTGAGGGTGTCGTCGGAGTTGGTCGTGATGCGGATGGTGTTCTTGTGGACAATGGCGATGCCTCCTCCTGTCTGGTTGATGCGGTCCCTCCGGGTGATCTTGTATCCGTCCGGGATGGCGATGGCGGGCGCTGAGGAGGCGTTCATCCAGCTTTCTGTGAGGAAGGCGACGTCTGGAGATGTGGTGTCGAGCAGGTTCCAGAGTTCCACGGCGTGTCTGTGGATGGAGCGGGTGTTAAGCAGGATGCACTTCAGGTGGTTGCTGTTGGTGCTTGGTTTGGCGGGCGCGGTGCGGGTCTGGATGCAGGAGAACTTGCAGGATTGGCAGGTGAAGGGTCCGTGGGTGCGTCTTGGGGCGGCACGGCAGCACCCGGGGATCCGGCCGGTGTTGAGTGCGATGAGGGTGGCGGCTTCGTAGGTCCGGCGTGTAGGCTCGCAGCGGTGGGGGCCAGGGGGTCTGGCGCTGGGCGCGGTCCAGGCGCGGACGGGCGCAGACAGGCTTGCCTTTGGCGCGCCAGCGGCGCGCCAGCGGCGCGGCCTCCATATGAGGGGAAGAGGGAGGGAGGAGCAGCTGGGAGGTGGGAGCAGGGCGGCCAATGGGGAGCAAGGGGGCGGAGCTTCCGGAGTGTAGCGGCGGGAAACGAACGGGCGGCGATGGGGTGACGCGACGAGGGGGCGGCGATGGGGTGACGCGACGAGGCAGGGGCACAGGCACTCGGGGTACAGAAAAAAGAGCGGACACAGGCACTCGGGCACAACGAAGAGGGCGCTGGCGCTAGGTCACTGGAGGCGGGAAAAGGCAGTCAGGGCACAGGAGCACAGGGCACAGGAGCGAGAGTGGTCACGCTGGAGGCTGTGAGGCGGTGAGGGGAGCGATCTGCCTGAGAACCAGGGTCAGAGGTCGCTCTAAAATCAATCAATCAGTCAGCAGGCTTATAGAGTGCACATCTGCTCAGTGAGTGTCCTGGCGGTAGACAACACGTTATCTCAATGCATTTTCAAACAACCAAGCCTTCAAGTGGCGTTTAAAAGATAATTTGTCCTCTTTTGAGCGAAGCTGCAGAGGTAAAGAGCTCCAGGCAGGAAAGAAAAGGATGAACTGCCCCACTTTTTTTCTTTGTCCTATGGACCGCTGCCAACAGCGCATCTGAAGAGCGCAGAGGGTGGGCTGGCTGATAAGGCTTAATCCTTTCCCTAAGATACCGAGGCCCCAACTGGTAGAAGGCTCTCTGAGTCAAACCTCACTCTATCTTTGATGGGAAGCCAGTATAGCTCCTTAAGATGCTGCCGCATTTGACTTTGTTTAGGCATTTTTAAAAGAAGCCGAGCTGCCGTATTTTGGATGACCTTCAGTCTTTTAAGTTTGTATGCTGGTAGGACCCAATTCGTATAATCAAGTCGATACATGACGAGGGCATACACTATAATTTTCTGATAATACCCAGGTAGAAGATATAGGAATTTCTTCAGGGATTTTAGAAGATTATAGCACATGCCTACAACAGCAGTGACCTGTGTGTTAAAAGAGATATAAATTATTGAATTTTATCCCGAGATTTCTTGGAGCATCAGTAGGAGCAGGTGGTGGAGGAACGTGGCTAGGCCATCATGTTTGGATGATCTGAACAGCAAGTTTCTCCTGTATATCCATTGAAACACAGTGGACAGGCATGCCTTGAAATTGATTAGGGAATTGGGAGCATTTTTGTCCCATGTGAGGACAATCTGAGTGTCATCAGTGTAAGACACCACTTGCACACCAAAGGTTTGGATTAGCCTTGCAAGTGGTGTCTTACAAAGCAGGACTCTAAGCCGACACTTGGGGAATGCCAAACACTAGAGGCTTAGGTTCTTTAATGGTGAAGCCAGGTTTTAAGTTACAATTCTGAAAGTGACACTTTTGGAAAGTTGGCATTTTATTGTTCTAACCATTTGTGCCTTCAGCCAATTTCCTGGGTTACATGACCGTGAATGACTCTGCTGTTGGACTTTTTGTATTGCTTCTAGACAGTGACACAGAGGGGACATAAAAGTGGACAGGATGACTGGGAAGGGCTCTACCCAGCCCCACTTATATTTCAAAGGGCCTCCTTACAAATAATTCTAACACAGGCCTGCCCTGTCTTTTGTCACCAGGGAAAGTTTAGTGCCTTGACAGGGGAAGGGGAAGACCTTTCCAGAACCAGATGTTGGGCATATTAAAGGGAGTTCCCCTACAGAAATGCTGGCATCAGATATAAATATTGGACCTCCAGAGCCACTGTTCGGAGCACTCCTGGCCCTGCAGACATTACAGAAGGACTGCCCTGCTGCTTGAGGACTGTCTTGCTGTATGAGAAGGAAGACTGGATCTACTTACCTTCATCACAGGCACACCTGACTGACTCCAAGGGTCAGTTGGCTGACCTATGTGATCTAAAAGTAATACAACAAGCTTTAGAGGCTTCCCTACAGCTGCACATCTGTCCTGCTGCACTGGACCTGCCTGAACCTTGCTGCTGGCCTCTGCTGTAGTGAGTCTCTGATCCCCAAGAGGTACCTCCTGATGTCCTGGACCCTTTGCTGGAATTACAGTATACTCCTTCCTGTCTAACTGTGGACTCTATCTAATGTGATACAGCACAGCTCGATACAGGAACTTGCATTGCAGTCCAGCGCAACGCAGTGAAACTGGCTGCAGGACCTTGCGTTGCAGCCCTTTTGCTGCTCCTTACCAGAAGCCTCATTAGAACCAACACAACCAAAGGCAACTGGACACAGGACTATGCATCACAGCGCAGTTCCTGATCGGAACTGACGCAGCGCAAAGCCTTGCATCAAGGACATAAGGTACAACTCTCAGTGGGACTAACCTAGTCCCTGTATCCGGCCAACGCTCCATCGCAGGCCTGAACTTGTCCTGGTCTGGTTTTACCAGGTAACCACACTTGGCGGGCTGTGCTTTTGCCACCATTTTTAGTAAATACCTTAAAAGTCACTTTTCAGGCTCTATGGATTAGATTTGTGCTGTTCTGGTATCATTTTATTTATTACAAACGACTCTATTTCGCTAAATTGGTTTGGGATATTTCTTGTGTTATATTTTTACTTTATTACTTCTGTGTGCTGCATAAACACTTTAGACACTGCTTCTACTGACTACTTTGTGCCAAGCTACCAGGCAGTTCAGCACGGGTTAAATCAGTGACTTCTTGTGGTACACCCTGACAAGGATTGTAGTTATTGCCTGATCCTACTTTGAGAGAAAAAAAATAGGGTTATGTCACTGCAGTACACACTAGTCCTCTAGAGCAGTCTAGCGGCTTTCAAGTGACAAGTACATTCTTCTATGTGGATTTAATGTTATTGTTTACCTCTATAAAGTGAAGAGTTTAAAAGGTGGGCATGAAAATCCTGGTTTTTGTGGCTACTTATGAGCCCACTTTACAGATTAAATTTGCCGAAGATGAGCTTAATAGTTTTTCCAATAGTCCTTCCTTTTCAATCGAACTTACTGAGAGGGCTCTGTTCATGACTCGTGGGGACGTAGGAACACAATTTGGCAGTAGAGTAGGTGTCCAACAGATTCTTTTCTTTCCTTAGAGATTTCTTGGCTGAGTGTGTTTCTTTATTGAAATCTGACTGGCTGGGGAGGAGCTCTTCAGTCTTACCCTTGCAATAAGAACCAACATGAGAAGTAGCAGGTCCCATAGCTCCTGCACTCAAAGTCAAACTCAATTCATAGAGTGGAGTTGTGTGTAGATCATGAAATCTCCAATAGCAGATAGCACACTGTAAGCATGAATGAGTATCAGTGCTTCTATGCTGCCATTTGCTCTGATTCAGAGAAAGGAGAGACTGGTTGATTCATGATTAATTCATACAAGTTTTTCTATTTGTAGGTTTGCTGACGATTCTTCTTCTACCTTGATCTCTACCAAGCCTGTGAGCAGTCTGTACCACAACTGGCCGAAGTCTCCACAACCTGTGCCAAAGCACCCCAAAAGTGTTGATTTTGACATCCGCCCTTCTCTGAGACGAGCACCCAGCCCATCGATTCTGTCCACGGAGCACAAGATCAACCCCACACCTCGCCCTTCGTCCTTACCCATTTTACCAACTGCCCCAGTCTACACTGGAATCTACGACCTTCGAGGGTCTCCCACATCAGGAGGCGATTCTTTCCCCACCTTCTCCTCCGGGAGTAGGTCCCTCTCCCCTACACACTTCATGCCTCCTCCATCGGACAAATCTTTTGCTGCTAAGCCTCTGCACTTCTGGACAAAGTTTGATGTGGCTGATTGGCTGGAATACCTGAACTTGGGAGAGCACCGGGAACACTTTCTGGACAATGAAATAGATGGCAGTCACCTGCCTTCTCTCACCAAGGAGGACTACATTGATTTGGGAGTAACCAGAGTTGGCCATCGAATGAACATCGACCGAGCTCTTAAATTCTTCTTAGAGAGGTGATTGCGAAAGTCTGTTCACTATTCATTATCCACTCACTCACTGTTCTTGCCCTAGCAGATTTTTAACACATCTTACAGGAGTAGTCATTTTTGAATGTACAACACATTTAAAGAAAAGAGGACTCGATATTTTAATAGAAATGCACAGGTTTTACATAAAGATTGACACACCAGCTTCTTAATAGGCTAGGGGTTCAAAGGAATTCAATTGCAGTGCAAGGTATGGGAGGAGAGGATGGGGTGGAGTTTCACTGGCACGGAGATTTTAGAACTGGCACAACATGACCACTCTTTTATTGCTTCTCTCTCCTCACACTTTCAGATTGATGTCAGATCAGAAAGAATGCTATTAATTCCACCCTTGGCTTTTTCAGGCTGACCTAGTCAGTATACAGGTAGTCTCATGTTAGGCCTGCTTCTTTGTAGCAGATAGATCGAAATGCAAACTGCTTCCTACTGGCTTTACATTTCCATGGCATTCCCTCAGAGTATAGTCATTTGCATTTTTAGGCCTATTTTATCTTTCACAATACAAATAGTTTTATCTTTCAAAATACAAATAGTTTGGACCCATCAGCGCGCAGACTCACACTAGGCATCTCGATTAGGTCAGGTACTTTATCGTACAATGCATTTAGTGAGCATCATCAGAATAACTCTAGAACGTCCAGACGTGGGCGTACCGTCTCAGTTTAATATTGCCTCCTTGTTGCAAATAGACCAAACTAATGGAAGACGATCTATAGTTGTCACCTCCTCCTTAATCTGTCAGTGAGATAGTGTTCCCAGTAGGACATAATTCCTGCCTGACCCAGAAACCTCGGGATGACAGAAGACAGCTGTAAAGATTGAAATTGGGAGGGGACAGTGGGAATTGCAAAGATAAACTGACACACTTTACAAGGAAACAGTGGGCAGCAGGTTTGGATGTAGGCTGGACAAGCACTTTGTTCTGCCTGTGTGTTAAACAATATAGTCAAAGCATTGGAGGCATGAGCTAAATCTGACCATAGTTCTGAAATTCTGATGTGTAGGATAGTCAGTTGTTTTGCTTATCTTGTGAAATGCAGGATGCCTAGGTATGGAGTATGGACAATGTCTAAACAGCCGCTTACCGCAAACAGGTCATGTTGGATAACTGATCGATGTGGTTTTATGAGAAGCTGTGCAAAGCAAGCTAAACGGTGTCCAATCCAGCCAAAAACTGAGCAATAGAGGCAGATGACAGTCAATCAGAGTAATTCCCTTAAAATGGCTATATTACTAGGGGGACAGATCAAGGATGATACTTTATTTACCAGGAGCTTCGCACAGAGGAGATGAACAGGTCTCCTACAGCATTCATAGGAAGAGTAGGAACCTCAGTCAGTCTTCTGGTTTCCCACATTTAGAGCTTGGTAAATCTAGTTTTCCTTCAACATTGACAGTGAAATTAGGGTCAGTTGGGCTAAATTTTTATCATGCAAGCGTAGTCTTGCAGTGCTCCCAATCATTGGCCAAAGTTTTACAGTTTTCCCATGTCTATGGACCTGTGAACTTTTCTCTCATGAGTATTAAACGCTGTAAGTTTCCTCTAAGCATTTTGTATGTGAGTGGTTACCTTGCATACTTTTTACTTGTGAATACTTTGAAACCATGTTGCACCATTAACTCCCAAACATTATGTATGCAAATCCATACCTTTCGTAGCTTTTCCTCTTGGATACTCATAAAATGTGTTGTGCCAATAATTTGCAAGCATTTTAAACATGAATGCATACTTTGCTTATAATTTCCTCATGAAAGACTCAACACAAATTAGATTCAAGTACAACGTACTTGTCTATGTCCTGAGTTTCATGTGAGAGCTTAACACGCAGGACTTCTTGATGTTTGCATATTTTTTTGTAGTTTTGTGATAATTAGTTGAAAATTGCAAGAAAAAGAACTAGCATTACCCTAAGTAGGAGCCTAGATATCTGTGACTAGTACTCACTGTGCTGGCATTGACCATGGCCAAATCCTGCTTTCTCAGAAAGATGGATGTAAGCAACGATACAGACAGAGGTCTCAGTGTAGAATGCATATAGATTGGTTCAACTAACATTTCTCTCGCTTGAAGATATGTCAAGGTCTCAGAAATTCACAGGTGTTTTAAAATGTCTCTGCTTTAGAGAGCCAAATACATAAGTAAGGCTTGCATAGCCCTTTTCAAAGAAAAATAAGCAAATCAATGCCAAAACAATCATATATGTTAGGTGAGATCAAAGTTCTTCAGTAGCAGCTCCTCTGACGAGTGAGGGCTGGACAGACCGGACCCAATGGCAACACAGAATTGGGAATTTGCTCTATGAAGCACTTTCACCGGGAAACTGTACTCTGCTGAAATATATTAACTGATGTTTTCTGGGTGCAGCAAAGATTGGTACCATTACAAGGTGGGCATACTCCTTGTCGCAAGGAGACAGTCTTTTCTTGTTGTGGTGGATTTGGATCGGCTGCCAGCTCTTGTGGCCATATTGCATAAATCATGGATTTTCAGAGGCACAAACAAAAAGGTGCATTATAGACTGTTCCTAAAGTTCACAAAATGGTGTCACTTGCATCACACAAGTGAAAAGGGATATATTTTCAGCTACTCAAGCACACCAACTTGAGAAGCAGACAGTGTCAGGCAAACATGGTGACTCCTCTCTTGAGGGTTTACTGAAAGCAAAGCAAGTTGGAGCTAAATGACAGCACCCTTTGGAGTCTAGCAAGTGCCCCAAACCCTTTTAGCCAAGTACAAATTCACACTGTTGTGGGGGCAACTTGCCTACAGACCATCACTAAATACAGGTGCAGCCATTTTTTAAAAACTCTCTTAGAGTACTCCATGTGTGGAACATTGCTGTCATCTCATGGTATCAGTAATAGGGTAAGCTAAAGAAACAATATGAACAGGTTTTAGATGTGGGAAACCAGTGCTGTCAACATTAGTATACAGACATGTAAATGCCCTCTAGCGTCCCTGGAAATGTTAATGTAGGCAGGCAGACACCCTTTGGAGCTGTATCTGCATTCCTACATGACACAATAATTAGAAAATGTTTTATCCCTCTATAGAAAGGCAATGGTTAATGTAAAAAAACAAATCTAATAAGTTTTAATCAGCAACCATTAAGCCTTCTGAGCTTTTCTAAATGATGCAGAATATTCTCCCTCCTGTTGCTACAAATTATGTGGAGATAACTGTAAAGAAAGACTTGATTATCCAAAATCAGAATGGATATTCATGTCCCTTTCTCCTGCAAGTTTGATGGCAATAATAATGGTGGAAGAAAAACTTGCTTCTCTCTTCCAAATCCATATTCAGAGGTGAAGGTTACCTGGTACCAGAAATGCTCAAGAACACCACAATGACACCATTTCTAAAGCAGCCTTCCCTGGACACACAAACCTTTTTTCCATTTGCCAGAATATTGTAACTAGCACAAATCCTGGAGAATGCAGCTTTTATCAAAGAACGTGATATTTTGGATCTTTTCAATCTGGATTTGGACCCATACACACTAGAGCAACAGTACTTGTGGAGGTGTGGGATGATCACCTTACTACCTCCTATGTGGTTTTGTTAGTGATCAAACTCTTACTGACTCCCTTTTGTTACTTCTTGAGTGCCTGAGAAATGTTGCTTGGTCACTAAGCAGACCTTTTGTTAGTTTGACTCATTTCTCTAATATAGAGGTGGGTTTGTTAAGTTAGGAAGTGTTATTTTATCACAGGTAATAACTTGTGAAGTCTGCCATGACTCGTTCCTTTACTTCTTAGCATTTACATTGAGACAATGTTTCAATTATTGTCACTCCAACGCTGATGACAGGCAAGTTTACCTGTAGATGACACAGATGCGGCTCGCGGGGGTTCCAAGTGGCAGAGCGGCGCGCAGCGGAGGGAAATTCCATAATATAAAAATTGTATTGAAAAAAAAGTACCTACGTGCCACGCCACCACTCCTCCATCCTCTCAGCAGGCACAGGCTCCCAGCCTGCCCTGCGGCCAATCTTAAAGCTGCTCAGAGCAGCGTTAGGATTGGCTGGAGCGCCCAGCCAGGGTGGGAGCTGGTGCCTGCTCTCTCCAGCCCGGCAATACAGTGCCAGGCTGGAGAGAGCACAGTGCACATTTGTGTTTGGCCGACTCAAGATAGCCAGCCAAACACACATGCGCACTGAGGGGAGTGCAGAGTGCACTCCCCTCATCCCAGTCATCCCCCAGGGCCCCTCCCCTTTAAGAACAAAAGGGTAATAAAAAAGTTTATTACCCTTTTGTTGTTAAGGTTTTGCAGCGGCTGCTGCTGGCAGGGGGCGACACTCCTCCGCCATAGCGGAGGAGCTGCCGCTGAGATGACAGGGCGATCGAACATCTTTGAGTAAGATAAAGACTATCTGAAATTTCAGATTGGGTCAGCCATACCGCTTTAAAACCCAATGCATCAAAACTGTGTCCCTAGGGTTATAATCTTTATTCACCTTGCTGATAAGTTTCACTCCATTCCCTTCAGTGCTTAGTGTCCTTGTGAAATTGACGAAAATATTTTTTTTAAATTAGGTTTCATCTTTGAATCCTATCTGAGTCTCAGTTCCCAAATCGGCAAAGTGTTCAAGAGTGTCTCTTTTATGGTGCAACAGCTGCACAGTATACTTTGCTTTGATTCTCTCATGCCCCACAAAGTATTTGTAGGAGCTTTCATTTATGTGAAATTAGACTATAGTGAATGCTCCATATGGTGAGCCTTCCAAATCAATCCTGTCTCCCAACCTAAAAGTCAATCCAGTGATGTCGGGAGAAATCTAGGATTCGCTTCAAGGTTATGATGTTCATTAATAAATCAATATCGCAGTGGTAGCCGTGGTTCCGTGGTAACTCAGACCAAAAAATTCAGTAAATCATCCTCTGTCCAGATTTTTGCATCTGTCAATGTCATGCTTCCAACAGCCCTCAAACAAAATGTAATTCATAGGTGAACTGGAGAATGTATATGCTTGGTCCATATCTCAGTGGTAGCCGTGGTTCCGTGGTAACTCAGACAAAAAATACAGTAAATTATCCTCCGTCCAGATTCTTGCATCTGTCAATGTCATGCTTCCAACAGCCCCTCAAACAAACTGTAATTCATTGGTGAACTGGAGAACGTATATGCTTGGTCCAGCACTGTTGAACATACTCACTCTTCACATTTGAAACACATACTTGTTCTCCTTCCATAAAACTCTAAAAACCTAGCTTCGTTATTGACTTCTTTATTTTTGTTGTCTTTGCCCTCACACATGTTTTTCTTCGATTTCTACATACGTAGGACATTGAGTGCAATGAACAAAGACATTAAAAAAATAAATAGCCATGCAGATGTTAAATTACCAAGAAGCATTACCTCCATATTTCCATCCTTCCATATATTGTCTTCATGAGCTTTTGCTCATAGAAGAGAGCATCTTCTCGGATGCCGCATTCTAGCAACCTTCAGAGTACTTTACCGTGGGCAAGTAGCGCACTTGCAGATTGGGGAGCAATCCTGTATCATTAGATAGCAGTGGTGGTCTGTCAGTGCCTGGTGATAGGCTAGGCTGCACCCTTTTGTCCATCCTTTCTCTGCTGGGCTATGGGCAATGGGAAGTCCTTGTCTGAAGAAAGATACAGATATAGGTATGTGTAGTGGAGATATTGATTAAAGTTGCAGAGATGGATGGAAGGAAGGTTGAGCCTTTTATGGTGTTTTTGTGCTATACCTTATACATTCACAGTCATATTTGAGTTTCCCTGAAGGTTCAGGTCTCGTTCCTTTGACCTATAACACCTTGGTGTCAGATTGCATCTGTTTGACTAAAGTGTTACGGTTGAAAGGACAAGAGTTGTAGTTTGCACATTAACTTAGTGTTACATGGGGAGAAGCCTTCTAGAGACATAGGGCATTACATGTGTATGTCAGTCACCCCCATCTCCTCCTACCCATCTCATTGTGATATCAGCTGCCAAAGACAGGAGATTAATGAAACTGTGCAGACACTCCCCAGAGGAGCACAAGAGGGGAGCACTGTGGGAGTGAACACCAGACTCAGTGGAGCATAACGCGGAAGACATGTGCCTGGGAAAACACAGGTGCCATAATGCACTTGACTAAATGCAATATGCATCTTCAAGGACTTTGTTCCGCATCCCACCTCAATGCAACATGTGTCAAGTACTTCGTTCCACATCCAAACACAACGCAACATGTTTTGAAGATGGCCTTGCTTCGCACACTCCCAACTCAACTCTGTCTTTGTTTTTATTTTTTAAAAAGGACCTGTTTCCCTATACCATGTGAATGCCATTTTCTTCTCAGAGGACATGATTGTGATCAGTGGACAGACCTGTGTGGGCATTTCACACAACGTGTTACTTCCTGCACAAGGTGATCAGTTGGACTATTGGTTCATACATGGATTGGAGATATTTTCATATTTGCAGAAAAATATGTTTAGCCACTGTTTCATAAATCCTAATCATGGAAGCGCAGAAATACTAATCATCTGTAAGTTAGGCGTTGTGTAATTTAACCCAGCATGGCAGTGTACTTGAAAAGTGGCCACTCAAAAACCTGAAAATCATCAGTGGGTAAAGAGAAGGGGGGTCATGTTTTGAGCTTCTGCAGCCAGCCTATGGACACTGTCTCTGTGAGACCAGGCTGCATGGAGAGGCACGTACGCTGATGTCTGGCCATTCTGTTTGCTCAGATTCACCCCAACACCCTAAGACACACTGACCCCCCCTCTTCTGGTACTCTTCTTTTGTACCTGGGAATTCCTGATAGGGGCAAGGCAGGAAAGGCAACAAACTCCTGTTGACTCTCGGTCTCATGATGTCAGGGATAAGAACCGTAGAGTTCACAAGGAGCCTTGTAATGTTTCATTATTGTTTTATCTTGCCCCTAAACCCCTCTCCCTCCACCAATTCGCACACCTGTGACATACGGTGTATATAAGGGCTCGCCACATCACTGCTCACTTGTTCCTACCTCCCCTTTCTGGGAGCGGGAGGGGCGGTTATGTTAGACAAAAAAAATGTATACAAAAAACCCAGAGGAATGTCTTCCAAGTGTCAAAGAGTATAGAAATAGTTTCTTAATGGAGGCCTGATCCTAAGTACATTTTTAGGTTCTCATCTTCCTCACTCCAGTTACCAGTGCAGGGGACACCGGCGGGTACGTTATTTGCTTGAAGACAGAGGGGAGCAGGTGTTCTTCTATGCATCGAGTTTTGGGACTAGGAGGAACAATGTCATCTTAATAAAAGATTCCTAACTGTATCTCCTGATTGTGAGGACCACACTGCTAGAGCAGAAGGGTGGAATGTTCATTGAACTGCTCCCTGTGAACCCTCTGTGTACGTGGGGGAGCCTAAGATGGTTACCTTGGAGATGTGCTCCACTCTAATTGGTCCCTGTGAACTGGAACCTGTCTTGGACTTCTCTTAGGGGAACCACAAGGTGTATGGTGATAATCACCTGCCTTCATACAAGCCAGTCTTTCTTCACATCCAAGAAGTTGGCTTACAACACCGATAAGGAGATTGGCTGTGAAAATTGTTTTATTATTCAGATACTAACTGTTTGATAACCATCCCTCCTGGTGGTAATTCCTACTTGTACAATCAGCAGCACATCACTCACAACACAGTTTATGAGTATTGTGAAGCCAAACCCGATATGCCAAACCAGTGGTATGTACACAAGTGTTGTGGAAGATTTGGAGGTGAAATGACACCCTTCTATGGGTTCTTGATTGTGAGCCCTTTCTTAACTGGTACTTCCTTGTGGAGACGTCCCTTGGGGCAGGGCACAGCAGTGCTGTTACATACTGCCTCTGGCAGGTCCCTGCAAAAGGATACTACTGAGCATGTTTCAGAACTTCAGTTCATTGTGGTACAGAAGCACTTTCACTCCCATGTTCCGGTCATTACTGTCCTCTAGCTCTCATCGTGTTTCTTCTGTTACATAAATTACTTATTAGAAGGAAGCTTAGCTTGGAGTATCAGGCGACTGAGAGTGAAAAGAGAGGAGATGAGAACCCTAAGAATGTGAGTGTCAGGCCTGGATGCAAGGTATTTTTCTGTTTTGGGGAAATGTTTACTTGTGGATCCTGTTCTGTTGGGGAGTGTTCCTTCTCCCCCTCCACGTCGTTACTTTTGAGAATAAAGAAGGAACGGGCTGTCTAGCCACACAGCTGCTGGTACCATTTTCAGATGGCGGTTGAAGGGTTAGCCATGATTGCGTTTTTAACTTTTGCACTGATATTTCCCCTGGTTTGGAAAAGTTGCAAACTGGAGTAGGGGAATGGGACCGTTGTGGGGTGGGGGAGGAAAGGGAGGGATTGATTAGAAAGCTGGTGCCAGGGCTGGGCATCTGTTGTGGAAAGCATTTTTTGTGTTTGTGCGCTCTGAATATCACAGCTTTCGGAGGTCACTTTATCAAGTATCTTTTGATCCCTGGTAACAGCGTTCATATTTTTTCTCTAAAAGATGCAGGGACTGGAAAAGGGTGAGGGGTGGTAGAAGTATGCTGGTATGGACCACGTAGAGCACTGGTTCTTACTCTGTACTTAATATAAAGCGCTGTAATTGGGTAGACTGAATTGTGCAGACTTTTGCGGAAGTGTCTCCATCTCGCCACGCCCTGGTGAAAGCACTCTTGAACAGCTCATGACATAAAGGATGCCTGCCGAGTCACGAATTGTCAGCTGATCTGTGCCCTAAGCAGGTGATTGTTTTTCCCGCAAAGGTTGTGGCTTATCGTTGATTTTGCTAAAGCCGTGCCTTGCATGAGCAACACATTTAGGAAGAGTGTTGTTAGGTCAACAAGAGAATGGATACTGAAGCCTGCAGTCTAATGTAGAGCAGGCTGAACAAAACTATACCCTTTTGGTTTTATCATTATTGGCTTTGTGAACGAGGCAGCAGAGGCAAGTGGATTCCAGTCTAAAGTTGCTTATCCCTTTACAAATTCATATTGATTCGAACGATGATACAAATACAGAGTTAGAGAACGTGACGATCTAGTGGAGTTTCTGAGGTAAAGGGCATCATTGACTTGGCAAAATTAGTGCTTTTCTGGGGAGTGGCAGGTAGGAAACGTATCTAAAAAGTCTGCTAGTTCCATGCCGACTCATCACTGTTAAAAAAATGTGTCCTGGTTTGAATGTCATGGTATGTAGCAGCTGCTGTTGCTTGTATGTCTCTACAAGAAATGCCATATCTGGGGGCATACTTGGCCATAGACACTCTGACTCTGTTCTCGAATTAATTTGCAAATATGTAGATAAGTACAAATCCTCACCTCCCATCTTCCCCATCCTCTCCAGAGCATATACTGTGTACTTGTGGACTGTGCACTGTATTTATTGGTGGGATAGATATATCCCATACCACGCAACCCCAGAGGCATGTGTACGCCAGTAAGGGGATAGGATGACACAGGGTCAAAGTGTCTTTTTGGCATGCATTCTCCCGTTGGATCCTGGGTAGCAGAGGTGTGACTATCGAGATCCATTGCCTGTACTGCTGGAGAGCGATATTTAATGAACTTCTTACCCCATCTTTAATTGCAGTATAACCCATATGATCTAACTCTTGAAAAATTGGGTTACATTGGGATAAAGAAATTAGGAGGCAGTGCCGTGGAGCCTATGTCAAGGGCATTTCACGGGTGAAGCGCTAGTTAAGAGCTAGTGATCGCTTTGGGCTATTCTCCTCTTGCTGATGGGTAGAGGCCACAGTTGTGTTGCATCCAAGCTCAGTACTGAGAATGTACATACTTGATGATTTCAAGCCATGCTGAGGGCTCAAGTGATTCACTCGTTATTCACATCTCAGTTAAACAGGAAATACTGTTTGCCAAAATCTCAGCACTTAGTGAAAAGTGCCAAAATCTTACATGTGAAAAATTATTGAATTATCTCTTTCTCAATATATATAAATATATATATAGATATATATATATAAAGAAAATGTGTCTGTGTTTATGTGTACATTTTAATTCTTTTGTGTTAACATGAAAACCGTAATTCATGTGTGTTACCAAATAGATTCTGTTGTGAGGGATGCATTATGTATGTATGTATGTGTTGACATTTATACAGTGTAAACTGGAAACGACTGAGCGCTGTGTATGGAGGAGTTTTGTTAAACTGGTAAGATCATGTAATGGGAGAAACAAATTGGCTTTTCTTTTTCAGATGTGGAAGGAAGCAACTGGGTGAAATGTCTTCTCTTGCCTTTCACTTGCTGTGCCCGCCAAAGCGATATATCAGTCATGGACCCTGCCTCCATCAGGCAAATGGTAGATGTGTGCTTTTAAACGCCAATAACATAAAGCTCAATGGTGTACCAAAGGCCCCCGCCGCCCCCGTGATGTGCGGGTGTGGGGTAGGAGCACATGGGAGCCTGTACACTGTGCATGGGTGGCAGGCCCCTGACTGGGTCCAGGGAGGAGGCCCCCCTCAAGGTACTTTGCAGGGGGCCCCATGAAGTTTCATTACGCCACTGATAAAGCTATAACCAACGGATGGGAAACATTTTCCAGTACTTCAGAGTTTGGATTCCATCCATATCCAGTTTGCATTGGGTTCCAAATGTTTAAGAAAATGGCTTAGCAGGCCCATGCTTTCACTTCAGTACATGGTACTTCTAAAATGGGTGTAATATGATCGGTTACTGAGGGTACAATGACTTTACAGTCAGAATTCCTATTTGAAAAGCTTTCCTTGACTTAGTTATAACTTTATAACCAACTTTATAACTACGTATTATATCTTTCTTAAAAGTCTAGTCACAAGTAAGGAATAGAAAAACACTCATATTCTTAAGCTGTTTAGTCAAGTGGGAACAGTTTATTGTCCAGAGTTCTAGCTAAACATTCTATTCCGGGTTTCTCTTTGTTTAAGTATATTTAGTGAGTTGTTATTTTAGAAGGAAAACAACATTTAAGTAATCTCTTTCAAGCCAAAATGGTTGGTTGACTAGAGCTGCTTCAACAATTGAGTACACTAGAAAACCATCTTGTGCTAAGTTCAGTGTCCTGGTTAACAGTGCCCATAACAAAAGTGGGCAGATTATGCCCAGCTCACAGTTTCATTATACTGTTCCCCACTTAGAAGCTGGGTAGAGTGGGCCTGCTCGTAGGTAAAGTAGACTTGAAATAGCTCAGTGATAGGGCAGGCTAGATCCAGCTCAAGGTTGTTGAACATAGAGGCCAGAAAAATGTTAGACTGATTCTGTTGCAAAGGCTAGCTTCGGAGAGCCCAGTTTAAAGGTTGGGCAGGTTGGACACTGTTCAAAGATCTCATAGTCTCTCTCTAGAGGACAGTGTGAATAAAGTGTGTCCAATTCAAACTTCAGGTAAAATATTTCAGGCTTAACTGAGTTCTAACTCAAAGTTGAAAGTACTGAATACGCCCCAAAGATCAGCAAAGAGGGTAGTCAGAAGAATGTGGGAATGTTTGTTTCATCTTTGTTCCAAAGTGTTGAGCAATATTTTTTTTAACAAAAAGAAACAGATTACTGTTCAAGCTACTGCATGCTCAGGCTTCTCTTTATGCCGTGAAGAATCTGTGACTACAATGGTGTCTCACGACTAAAGCAACAAAACAAGTTTGGTGATACAAGTACTTGGCTTATGTATTTAAGAGTACATACAATTGTACATTTGTACTTTGAGGATTTGGATGCAGGAGCTTAAGTCATTCCAGCTGAGCTAAATCCTTGACAGCAAAGCTGTTCCTTCCAGTTAAAGACTGACCATGCCTAGAATCCAGGAGTGGACTTCTGCAAGATTGAAAGTTCTGCAGCGGGTAAAGCAGTAGCTTGAAACTGAATCCCGATAATATGTATTCATGATCGGGATGTGGTAAAACTATACAGAATTTGACTATACGCTTTTGGGGGGAAAAATAAATAAGACAACGCAGACATATTTGCTCAAATTTACTATGAAAATGTAATAGTCTTGCAAGTAAACTGCATCTGCCCAGAATTAATGATGGTGTCAACTGTAACCTCCCCCTCAGATAAATTTAGGGAGTGGTGCAACACTCTCTACAGTTTTTAGGCCGAAATATCAAGTACAGAAACATCGTGCTACCAAAATACCATAACGAAACTATTGAGCTCAAAATATCAAGACAGTCAGTGCATATAAATAAATATAGAGTTACTATCCTTAACTCAACATCTACATTCATTGAAGACATATATGTGGAGTAAAGTAAACCTGTATTTACCTACATATATTTGTCATGTTGATATTTGGCTCTAAATACTTTTCCCACAATATTTTGGAGTTGATATTAAGGTAGTATAACGTCACCTTTCTGCTGATGCTTAATTCCGATTTTCTCCATACATCCACAAAGACAAAATCACTCTAAAGGAAACAGTCACATTCAAAATGAATTCTGATGATAGAAATCCACTTTTTTATTTGCCTTTTTAATTTCTGATGAAAATGTAATTGCAAGTGCATGCTGTGTCTACCTTTACTTTCTGGGATTACATCTTCTAAAATCAAATTGTTGCTTTTTTGCATTGTGTATTTTTGCTTAACGTCCTTAATTTAAAAATTCATGTGTTCCAAACGTGCTTAGATAATATGAAGTACAACATAGTAACTAATTAGCTAAAGTGCAAAGACTCCCTCCACCCGATCTCGTATACATTGCATACAGCTTTTTGAAGAAAAAGCTCCATCACCACTTAATTTTCCTTTAACATAGGATGCTCTTTCTGTAAATTCTACTGCTTTGCTGCACAGGTTTCTCATTCGTATCCACTCATCGGATGCAATTTGACATACATGCTCTTCAGTGTATTTTTAGACTTTTAGAAGTCCAGCTTACATAGCGTAAGTACAGCTGAGTATGCTGCAAAGTGTACTTTAGAAAGCTCGAAAATCTATCAAATTTCGAATAATGTGCTGATTTTATTTAACAATTTATTTTGTAGCACTATTTTCATGTACTCATCGTTGACCATACATTTCATAATATATGGGATCAGCAAAACTGATCATTCCCATAAGTTTACCTTGCTCGTCAACAACATATAGAATGCCTCCTAAATGTATGACACACTTTGAGGTGGCTTAATGGTGACGTTCTGTGCAGTCAATGCAGAACGTGGCTGCACAAGTAAAGTTGTTCAGGTGCACCCACTGGAATATTAATAGACAATGGTTTTCTTAACAGAATTCAACTGCACTGGCCTTTAACCCCAGTCTTTCACCTCCGGCCTTGAACACTGGAGACAGATTCTCAGTAATGCTTCTAAGGGCTTGTTTCCTGTCTTGTGATTTATGTACATCTTTTCATGAAGTAATTTAGAATTGCAGACATTGAAACTCAAGTTGCAATTCCAATTCATTTAATCATAAAGGTGAACATTACTAGTTGTCAAGCATATTAGAGGAAGTTAAACATTTAGATGTGAAATACTAGACGACTTTTCAGTGATTTGGGAGATTGAAGCTGCACTGTCAATTACGTGATAATAACCAGAACACGAAGTGGCAATATGACAGTAGGAATAATCCAGCAGGAACATTTTGACCATATCCTCTTTGAACAGGAACATTAGCAGCCCCAGATCATTTTTAACAGGCCAGCTTTAACAGATATAGGCCCTCATTACAACCCTGGCAGTCGGTGTTAAAGCGGCGGTAATACCGCAAACAGGCCGGTGGAAAAAAAATGGGATTACGTCCGTGGCGGAAACCGCCAACATAGACAGCCACTTTAACACTCCGACCGCCACGGCGGTACAAACAAACAGCGTGGCGGACACCACCAACAGACAGGCGGAAGACAATGTACCGCCCACCCTATTACAACAGGCCTATCCGCCACCTTTTCCGGGGCAGAACCAATGCGAACAAAAACACGGCGAAAACAGTACACAGAAGGGAAAACACTCACCTCTCCACATCCCATGAGGAACCAGGACGCCATGGAGCCCGAATTGCAGATACTGCTGATGATGGTCTTCCTCCTCTTCTATCAGGAACACCAACGACGGCGGCGACAACCAAGTGATTACTGCACCTACAACACAGGGGAGGGGGGAGGGAAAAGAGAGTGACACACACGCAGCACACAACACCACCACCCGCACACACACCCACAACACCATACACATAAATACATGCAGCAACAGTACACATACCCCTCCCCCCACCCCCCCACCCCCTGGAAGAACGCAAGGACAAAATGAATTGATTTGAACAAATGTAATCATGTGAAATCTCATTATCAAAGTTCAAAATCCAGTAAACGCAATTATGTACACCAACTACACAAGTCCGGATAGTGCACCAATCTTTGTCCGTGGACCACTGGGCCCAAAATGCATGGGCCAAGCCCACACATGACACCTGAATGGAAACGGAGAGAACACTGCAGGAGCATCAGATCGAAATGAAACAGGCACCTCAGCCAGATGAACGCACGATGCCACTGCAGCACGAGGGGGCTCCATGCCCATTGATGTATCCTGGGGAGTGCAAAGCCACAGTCTCTCAAGTCTCTCCAGTGGGTGGTTTGCCCACTGCTTTATCCTGGGGAGTGCAAAGCCACAGCCTCTCAAGTTTCTCCAGTGGGTGGGTTGCCCGCTGCTTTATCCTGAAGAGTGCAAAGCCACAGTCTCTCAAGTCTCTCCAGTGGGTGATTTGCCCACTGCTTTATCCTGGGGAGTGCAAAACCACAGTCTCTCAAGTTTCTCCAGTGGGTGGTTTGCCCACTGCTTTATCTTGGGGAGTACAAAGCAACAGTCTCTCAAGTCTCTCAAGTGCGTGGTTTGCCCACTGCTTTATCCTGGGGAATGCAAAGCCACAGTCTCTCAAGTCTCTCCAGTGGGTGGTTTGCCCACTGCTTTATCCTGGGGAGTGCAAAGCCACAGTCTCTCAAGTGGGTGGTTTGCCCACTGCTTTATCCTGGGGAGTGCAAAGCCGCAGTCTCTCAAGTGGATAGCAGTCTCCACTGGTTCTGGAGGGGGCCTTGTGCCAAGAGTGCTTCATCCTGCCAAGGACTGAGGTAGTGGATGTGATACTCCACTGGTTCTGGAGGGGGCTTGGTGCCCAGAGTGCTTCATCCTGCCAAGGACTGAGGTAGTGGATGTGATACTCCACTGGTTCTGGTGGGGGCTGGGTGCCCAGAGTGCTTCATCTTGCCAAGGACTGAGGTAGTGGATGTGATACTCCACTGGTTCTGGAGGGGGCTTGGTGCCCAGAGTGCTCCACGTGCAGTGTGGCCGGTACAATTCCCTCACCTGGGTATGTGTGCCACAAGATTGCCGAGGTACAGGTAGCATGATACGCCATGGAGGCTGCGACATACCCCACACTGCTGCGGCTTTGCATTCCACCTGCAGGTGACAACTGTGATGTCAGTAATGCTTTATGGAAGCTGCCCAGGGTCCTGGAACTCACCACCAGCCTCGGACAACTGACCACTGGGGATGGTAGGCATGTATGCGGTGGTGCCACTGTCCGAGGACGTCGCGGGGCCGCTTGCGGTGAGGTGTCAGTCGTGGCAATGCTGGATGCGGGGTCTGTGGCGGCAGTGCTGGCTGCGGGGCCTGTCGTGGCGGTGCTGGAGGTGGGGTCTGTGGCGGCATTGCTGGCGGCAGGGTCTGTGGCGGCGGTGCTGGCGGCGGGGTCCGTGGCGGCGGGGCATGTGTCAGCACCTGCTGAGGGAGAAAGCTGGATGTCTCCTGCTGCCTCGGACGGCTGCCCACCGGGGAAGAGGCTTGGGACTGTCGCAGCGGCTGTAGACGTGCCGGAGGCGTTGCAGGTTTTTTACCGCTGTACAGGTTGGCGTGGACATGGACAGAAGGTGTGACACTGGTCCCTCAGTCTGTGCCACCATGCCATCTCCTGACCTGCCCTTCAGTTTCTGGCCCTTCCCCACCTTTGATGGTGGCGCAGTTGTCTTGCCACTATCCCCTTTCGTTTTCACTGACCCCTTGATGGCAGGTGTTTTCGGCTTCTCCCTCTGGGATGTGGGCAACTTTTTAACCTTGACAGGTGGTGGAATGTCCTTGCCCTCGCTCCGTGGCACACTGGCAGCCCTGATGGTTGGCGCACTCCATGACCTAGCAGTTGCTGGCACCACTGTGCCTGGGGATGTGGTGGCTGAGGTGCTGGGCTGGGACCTGGAAAGCCTGGCCCTAGGGGAAGGACAGGGGGGGAGGTGTAGGGAAGAGGTCAATGTTAGCCAGGAAAAGGTTTTTAGACACACTGGGACGGGTAGATGGAGGGGGTTTGGGAGTGGAGGAAGAGGTAGTGGTTGTAGGAGGTGTACGTCTGATGAATTTGGGTGAAGGTGCATGGGCTGGAGGCTGTTGTGAGGTGGATGGCTGTTGGGTGGGTGTGTGCCTACGTTTGTGTACTTTGGGAGGAGGGCTCACTGACATACTGGGAGAGGACACTGGGGATGTGTGAATGGTAGTGGGGATGGTGAGTGCACGTGAGCGGTGTGTGGTGATGGGCGTGCTGGTGATGGAGGTAGTGGCTGAGGATGTAGTGCATGCAGGTGTGAGTGGAGACGAGACTGGGAGGGAGGAGGGAGACGTGGAGGAGCGGGACAGAGTGGAGGAAGTGCATGTTGGCATGTGTGCATGGGTATGATGCTTGTGTGAGTGCTTGTGGGTTGTGTGGTGCTTATGTTTGCCTGAGCCACTCTTGTGTGTTGATATGTGTGCATGCTGGTTTGATGGTGTGCTTGGGATAGGCTGAGGTACAGGGGATTGGGTCTGGGTGGAGGAGGTTGGCGGGGGGCTGGACACAGGGACAATGGCTGCCATCAGTGCTGAGGCCAGAGCCTGAAATGCTCTCTGTTGGACTGCCTGCCCAGAATGAATGCCCTCCAGGTATGCATTTGTTTTTTGCAAATGCCTCTCAACACCCTGGATGGCATTCAGAATGGTAGACTGCCCAACAGTGAGGGATCTCAGGAAGTCAATAGCCTCCTCACTGAGGGCAGCAGGGCTGACTGGGGCAGGGCCTAAGGTGCCTGGGGCGAAGGAGATGCCCACCATCCTGGGTGAGCAGGCACAGGGCAGATGCTGAGGGGCTGCTGGGAGGGCAGTGCTGGTAGGGGTGGTGGTGGTTGTACCTGTTGATGCGGTGGGCACAGAGGGGCCCACCACCGCAAGGGAGCTCCCATCAGAGGAGGAGTCGCTGTCGCTGGTCTCCGCTCCTGTCCCCACCTTGGAGCTTCCTGCTCCAGTGCCAATGCTCCTCTGCCTGATGATGCTATTGCACACAAGAACAGGGAGACCACAAAAAAGGGGGGAGGGGAAGACAGAAGAAAGACATGTTCAGTGCATGTAACACCACTACCGTTGGCGGACACAACACACAGGGAGCAGCCCTTTGCACTACGCCATGCACTAAAAGTTCCTAGAAATTTCAGCTGACCATGGGGTACGAGGCCCAAGCCCAATTGCTGCACACCTGGAAGTCACAGGAGCCTGACTAGGTGTAGATTGCTCTAACCACTAGTGGGGTTGTGGTGCCACATAGCCTACCTCACAAGGGACCTTGCCTACCAAGATTGCCCTAGCCTAGGGGAACCCACTGCTCACCTCCCATACCCAGATACCTCGTAATGCGCACAAAGTCAGCTGAATGAGAGTGTACTCACCACCTTGTGGCTGCTGTGATGCCCTTAAGCGCCCATCCAACTCCGGATACGCCACCGCCAGGATCCGGAACATCAGGGGGGGGCATGGTGCGACGGGCACCCCTCCCATGTTGGGAGGCCATCCCCAGCTGGGCCTCCGCCATCTTCTTGCTCCAGCTGCACAGGTCCTCCCATCTTTTCTGGCTGTGGGTGCTCCGTCTGTGGTGGACCCCCAGGGTCCAGACGTCCTTGATGATGGCACACCAAATACCCTTCTTCTGGTGGCCGCTGACCTAGAGGTATGGTACAGGGGGAAAGGACATTACTTACCCGTCCGGACCGTCATACTCATTGCCCCCCGTTCCCACCCTTGCCCTGACGCACATACACTCCCCATCCGCACATGCAGGCCTCAGCCCCCCCATGTATCTTCCATCCACACCACTCAAAACAGGCATTGCCCATGCAGCATGCTCACAGTGTACTCACCTGTTTGTCTGGAGGACCGTACAGTTGCGTGTACGGGGGGTGGACCCCATCCACTAGTCTCTCCAACTCCTCCGAAGTGAAGGCAGGGGCCCTTTCCCCAGACACATGAGCCACTGTCACTTCCAGACACAGGTCAGCGCAGCACTTGCAGTGTAGGTCCTCTCCTGTTGAAGGTCAGGTATCAAGTGAGTGAACAGACAGAAAATGGCGGTCACATCCGCGGCGGTGCGTACCGTCACCATCGGTGTACATCGTCATTGGCTCCTCGGACCCATAGGGCCCAATGTTAACCAATGCTGAATAGCACTGCGGTCTTCGACCGCCCACCGCAACGGTGTAGAACGCCAGCGCAGTTACCTCATATCCCCTTGTCCCACCTTACAGGTCAGGAAGCCGCCATTTCAGGGGGCCACATGTCATTAATAATAACTGCGTCACACCTATGTAGGCCTGGAATACTCACAGTTACAGGCACAGTGCGTATTAATAAATTTGTTCAAATTACATTTTGGGATACGTCAGTGTTGGCTGACTCTCTGCTCGCTGTTCTCCTCCATAGGGCACGTCTGCTGGGGCAGGTGATGAGATGGAGGCATCCTCCGGTGTACAGACCCCTGGGGGACCTGTCCACAATGGAAGAGAGACACATAATTATCACATACAGACTTGATCGTGCAACAATCCAGGGACTGTGTGCCCAGTTGGAGCCAGACCTGTCAGCTATCCGCCAATCCCACAGGGATACCCCCTCTAGTGCAGGTCCTGTCAGTACTCCATTTCCTGGCAAGTGGTTCATTTCAAACAACAGTGGCCATTGCATCAGGGATGTCCCAGCCAATGTTCTCTGACGTGTTGTCCAGAGTGTTGTCTGCCATTCTGAAACACATGCGCAGCTACATCATGTTCCCTCAGGTGGAGGATTTGCCAACAGTGAAAGGTGACTTCTATGCCCTGGGACATATCCCGAAAATCATTGGTGCCATTGATGGGACACTTGTGGCATTGGTACCCCCCGCAGGAGTGAACAGGTGTACAGAAACCAGATGCGCTACCATTCCATGAATGTGCAGATGGTGTGTTTGGCAGACCAGTACATCTCCGATGTGAATGCCAAGTTTCCTGGCTCAGTGCATGACGCCTACATTTTGAGGAATAGCAGCATCCCTTATGTGATGAGGCAACTCCAGAGGCACCGGGTGTGGCTAATAGGTGAGGCCAAGGACCCAATACAGTGTGAATAGGTGTCTGGGTCTGGGGTTGCCCCTAAGGGTTAGTGTGTGTCTAACAGTTGTCCCTAGATATTTGCAGGTGACTCTGGTTACCCCAACCTGACATGGCTACTGACCCCAGTGAGGAACGCTACAATGAGGCACATGGGCGAACTAGGAGGGTGATCGAACGAACCTTTGGCCTCCTGAAGGCCAGATTCCGGTGCCTCCATATGACAGTTGGTTCCCTCTACTACTCACCGAAGAAGGTGTGCCAGATCATCGTGGCCTGCTGTATGCTGCACAACCTGGCTTTGCGACAGCAGGTGCCCTTTCTGCAGGAGGATAGGCCAGCTGGTGGTCCTGTGGCAGCTGTGGAGCCTGTTGACAGTGAAGAAGAGGAAGCAGAAGAAGAGGATATCGACAACCGAAACAACATAATCATGCAATACTTCCAGTGAGACACAGGTAAGAACATGTCACTGCTTCCCACATCTCATACATTTCTGGAGCTAGCATAAGTCTGTCATTTTCACTCACTGTATGGATCCTGACTTGTCACTTTGCCTTTCCATTTCATAGATGTGGCTCACACTTTGTGCCCTCTGCTATATTTCCTCCAGGCCTACAGCTGTGTTACATTGGTATGTGCACAAGTAAATTGACATTGCTATATTCCATGGTTATTGCAATTACACGTTTGTGAAAGTACAGCCTGACTCCAGATTGTTTTGTGATTGAAGTGTGTTTATTTCTGTGCAGATAAGTGGAGGGGGTTGTAAAATGGGCTGGGGGATGGTGGAGGAATGTCCATGGCAGAGTCCAGTCTATTTGTTTCACAGGTGCATTGTCCAAAGGGGCATAGGAAGTGGAGCAATGGCAGTTTAAGGATGGACAGGGTGACAAAGTGGGACAGAAGGGTGACATTCAGGGGGGTCTCATTTCCTGGCTGGGGTCTTGGCAATGTTCTCTGTCTTGTTCCTGGACTTCAGGGACCGTTTGCGGGGTGGTTCTCCATCTGCAGGGGGTGGGGTGCTGGTGTCGTGTTCCTGTGGCTGTGCCTCCTGTCCACTAGCGGAGGTGGAGGGCTCTTCATCATCCAGGCTAGTGTCAGGGGCCCCTTGTTGTGCCACTGTGTCCCTCCTGGTGTTGACAAGGTCTTGCAGCACCCCTGCAATGGTGACCAGGGTGTTGTTAATGGACTTCAAATCCTCCCTGATCCCAAGGTAGTGTTCCTCCTGCAGCCGCTGGGTCTCCTGAAACTTGGCCAGTACCGTTGCCATCGTCTCCTGGGAATGATGGTAAGCTCCAATGATGTTGGAGAGTGCCTCGTGGAGAGTGGGTTCCCTGGGCCTGTCCTCCCCTTGTCGCACAGCAGTCCTCCCAGTTTCCCTGTTGTCCTGTGCCTCTGTCCCCTGAACCGTGTGCCCACTGCCCCCAGGTCCCTGGTTTTCTTGGGTTTGTGGGGTTGCCTGGGTTCCCTGTAGTGGTGGACACACTGCTGATTGACGTGTCCTGGGGACAAAGGGATGGGCCCGCTGGGTGGGTGCTGTGCTAGTGTTTCCTGCGTGGGGAGGTTAAGTGGTGGTTTGTGACTGTGTCAGGGGAACCGACTCTCCCAAGGTCCCTGATGGGTCAGGCTGGTCATCTTGATCCAGTTGTGCAGAGCTGCTGTCATCACTGTGGGTCTCTTCTGTGGGGGGACTGACCATGTCTGGCACCTCCTGTCCGGTGACGTTGGGTAGGGGTCCTGTAGGGGTGTAAAGGCATGATTATTGCATCTGTGTGTGCCATTGTGTGCAATGGGTGAGTGACCCTGTACTCCAGTGCTTGCATTCTTGGCTTGGTCCTTGTGTGATAGTTGGTTTGGGGTCTGTGTGGGTATCTGTAGTGGACATGCTTTGGTAATCGGAGTCCATGCTTTGGTGTTGCATGCAGGGCCTTGTATTGGGATGGCTGGGTTGTGATCATGGGGTATATGTGAGGTGTTGGAGTGATGAGGGTGAGCGTGAGCGTGAGGGTGTGGGTATGTGATGGCATGCAGGTGGGGTGGGGGATGTGGTAATAAAGATATGTCTTACTAGAGTCCAGTCCTCCTGCTGCTCCTGCGAGGCCCTCAGGATGCAGTATTGCCAAGACTTGCTCCTCCCATGTTGTTAGTTGTGGGGGAGGAGGTGGGGGTCCACCGCCAGTCCTCTGTACAGCAATCTGGTGTCTGGAGACCACGGAACGCACCTTCCCCCGTAGGTCGTTCCACCTCTTCCTGATGTCATCCCTAGTTCTTGGATGCTGTCCTACTGCATTGACCCTGTCGACAATTCTGCGCCATAGCTCCATCTTCCTTGCAATTGAGGTGTGCTGCACCTGTGATCCGAATAGCTGTGGCTCTACCTGGACAATTTCCTCCACCATGACCCTGAGCTCCTCCTCAGAGAACCTGGGGTGTCATTGAGGTGCCATGATGTGGTGTGGGTGATGTGTGAGGTGGTGTGTCTTGTGATGTGTGAGGGGATGTGTTGTGTGTTGTTTGAGGTGCGTGGATGTTGTGTAAGTGATGGTGTTGTGCGTCTGTGGATGCTGTTGTTGTTTTAGATAGTGTCTCTCTCTGACCTGCTTTCAAATTTCTGGTAGTAAGGGTTTGTGGGTAATGTGGGTGTGGGTTTTATAGTTGTGTGAGTGTGTGGGAGTGGTGTGTGTATGTGTATCAGGTGTGTGTATTTCAAATTGTCCAATGTGGTTGTGTTTTGTAAGTGTGTGTGCATTTTGAGCACGGCGGAGTGTACCGCCAATGGATTACCGCGGTTTAAAGACCACTGCGTTGATTCATGGGTCGTGATAGTGTGGGCGTATTCCTGTTGGCGTGACGGTGTCGGTTTTGCTATCACCAGTTTATCACTGACCTTTGGTGTGGCGGACTTGTGTGGGTGTCTGTATTATGGCGGATTCCGAGCTGTGGGTCGTAATAGCTGTAGCGGAATTCCGCGGCCGCAGCAGTATGTTGGGGGTCTTCTGTACGGCGGTAAGTGCCATTTACCGCCAGGGTTGTAATGAAGGCCATAATGTCTTTATGATGCCAGGTTGCCTCATTAGATTAAAGCTGTGTCATCACTTGACTCCTTGAAATTGCAAGTCTTTTGTTGATAGATAAGGCCCATCATCAACCGAGACTAGTCCTTTACAAATCATTCTATGAAATGTGTCTTGTAACGTAAATATCAGATACTGATACCTTTAGCTGCAGATTCCTTACCTTAGAATGCTTTCCAGGGGTCAGACTGGATCTAGAAGATTTTTGGATAGTACCCCTGTACTCCGTTAGGTGGCATCGTCTGTGCCGGAAGTGATGTGCACAGTACCTGTATAGGTGCCACCTCGGTCCGTTGCTGTCAATTCTCTCCTTTCCAGACCAGATAGAGCTGAACCAGTCAGAGCTACCCCTCAGTCAATTTTTGACTGATTGTGGGGCCTGTCACAGGCAAATGTCGGTGACAAATCCCCACTTGGTGTTTTCGTGGTGGTTGGAGCGGAACCATGACTCCAAGACTTGTGAGGACACCGTGCATTTGAAGGTTCTGAGGGAGCACCCCCTCAAGCTCCTTGCCACTGGATGCCAGTCAACTCCACGATACTGGAGGTCTCAATTCTGCAGAAGATCCTGGGACCAATCGCAGAGCCCTTCCCAACTGTCATTGTCGCACTCTAAATCATCTGGGAAGTTGGGTAGGTCCCACAAACGTAAAAATTCCAAGCCATTGAAGAGATCTTGTCTTCTCCACATCTGTCTAATTCTTCCAAAAAGATGTGGGAGCGTCAGCATTCCAGGCTCCTCAAGTCGTTGGAACCTGAACCCAGGTCTGCTCCACACGTCCCTGATTTTCCCAGAGCAACCCATGCCTAGTTGAAGGAATTCTATGAGGTCATGCACTTATATTTTGGCGGCCCAGCCCCTCTGGACCACCTTTGTGCCCCACGGGTGAGGGAGGGGCCCTTACTGGAAGCATGCTGGTGGATTTGCTCTCTGCACCAGTCAAGCCCAATGGACCCCATGCAGGATCTGGAGCTGAGCTGCTGGCGATTTACCAAGACCTTTCTCGGCGCCTTCTCCAGTGCAAACGCCTCTAGCTCCACTGATAACCCCTAAACAGCGCCATCCCCAATGTTACTCCTGACTCAGACAAGGTGTTGTCCGGCGCTGGCTCCAGCTCCGACGGGCACTTGCTTCTGGGAGCATAGCCAGTACCTTATTTGTTGGATAAGCCTGGAGAGGGAGTCGAAAGCAAGGGGTCTATGGACCCTTATGTTTACCAGCTCCCCGATGAGGAACAAGACAAGTGGTACAAGGAACTGACGGGGCCTCTTCTGAACCTTTACTACCTTTCATTGAAGCCCTTCCAGATGTCCTACTCAAGGCTCCTGTGCATAGGATGATTACCTGCTAATGTTGCTCCTCTCCTGTGGTCCCCAGTTTCCTTACTCAGCACCCCACCTGAGAGAACTTGGTGGTACAAACCTCCAAAACCAGAATTAAACCCAGCATGTTCCTTACCACTTCACCCTAAAGGGAATCCAAAAGGCTGGATGCCTTTGGTAAGAGAATGTTCTCTCCCCCAGCTTAGCACTGCAGTCGGTGTACACTGTGTGCCTATTTGTCCATTACTCCTATACAACAAGGGACTTGGTTACGCAAGTGCTGCCTATGGTCTCTGAAGAGGCCCAAGCCATATACACTCCCAGGCTATTGCATATGGGCGAGATGCAGCTAAGTTAATCCTAAGAAGTGGACGTTGCACAGTGGCCTTGCAGCACCATGCCTGGCTGAGAACGACTACCCGACCAGGGGATGTCCAGGCTTCCCTCCTGTACTCACTGAGGTTCACTATCAATGTGTCAAAGTAGCACCTGACTCACTCTCAGAGCTTCCTTTCATCAGACCCCCTCTGCACACAGTGCAGTTCCGGGCCTATCCTCTTGAGATGCGAGTCCAGGATATTCAGGCTGTCATTTTGATGATTCTCCTCTATCCTGGATTTCAGTGAGACTGACTCTGGGGATGATGATCCTCACTGCCTCCTGCATCCTGCTTGTTACTCGTGGCTGTTGGCATATGCGGGCTCTGCAATGGGATCTGAAGGCCCAATTGGCACACCATCAGGGGAATCTCTCCGACATGGTCCAGACCTCAGAGGGAACTGCAGAAGTGCAAAAGATCTGCAGTGGTGTCTAAGGAAACACTTTTGGGTTAGTGGCAGACCCCTCTCCCTTCCCCAACCAGATCTGGCTGTAGTGACAGATGCATTTCTCCTGGCCTGGGGCAGTCATCTGTGAGAGGTGTAGATCAGAGGATTCTGCTCTCCGGCGGAATCCAAACTCCACGTTAACATGTTGGAGCTTTGACGATTCACTTGGAATTGAAAGTCTTTCTTCCTCAGGGGAAGGCTGGTTAAAGTGTTCATGGACAACACTACTGCCATGTAGTACTGCAACAAACATGGATCCTCTGTCAAGGGGTCCTGTGTCTCTGGACATGACTAGAACGTCAGGGTATGTCTCTGGTGGTTAAACGCCTGGTAGGCTCTCTGAACACCAAGGCATACAAACTTAGCTGAATATGCCTAGCGTATCACGAATAGCGTCTTTAGACGGAAATGATACAAGGTCTATTTCAGCAGTGGGGAGAACCTTGGTTAGATCTGTAGCTGCTGCAGAAAACATGCAATGTCAGCAGTTTTGTGCACTGAACTTTCCAAGGTAACTCTCGCTTGGAGAGGCTTTTTGTCTTGAGTGGAGCTTCAGCCTCCTGAATGCCTTTCTGACAATACTACTCCTGCCACAGTTGTCAAGAACATCAGTAACAACCGGGTCCAAGTCATTCTTGCAGCTCCAGATTGGGCATAGAGATTCTTGCCATTGGGATAAGTTTGTGTCATAGTGTGCTTCCCTCAATGTTGACCCCCTTCTGCATCTTTATCTAAAGTTCTTTTGTTTGCTTTATCTTTGGCCCAGGAGTGCTCTGCCATGGGTGCAGTTAAATGTTAGTCTCTTTGCCATTTCGGCATTTTTACAGTTACGAGGCTAACCTTCCTTGTTTAAGTCACCGGTTGTGGCTAGGTTCATTAAAGCCCTGCTGCATATGTTTTCCCCCATGCCATTCATCATGCCTCAGTGGGACCTCAACCTTGTCCTTACCTTTCTGATGTGTGCTCCATTTGCACAATATGAATATCTGTAATTTAGTAAGAACACCATATAGATGCAAGGTTTCAAAACACAAACATGCCCCAGTACCAAATATTTTTCAATGTGTGGTATTCAGTGATTGATGATCTAAACTGAAAAGAAGATATACATTCATACCTTCCTGTTCGTAAAAGTGCAGGGGTCACTTTTGGACTCCTTTGTGAATTGTTGAAAAACGTTCCTGAGGAAGTAGGTATTCATTTTTAATGCAGCCCCCTTTCTTTAAATGAAATCAGAGTGCTTTAAAAAAGTGTCTTTATTTAAATGGAGTCACAGTCATGGTGGTCTGGTGATCCTTGCAAACAGCCATCCCTGTGACTGTGTTCAATCAGAGAGAGTCACGATTTGCGATGTTCCTAGTATATATTAATTGAATACGACGGATTGCTACCCATTCTTATTCTGCGGACTTAGGCTGGATCACAAAATTCAGGATTGTTTGCAAAAATATTCGTCGCAAATTGTGATCAGTGTTTGCAACCAATACACTAATACATCTGGTCCTTAATAATTATAATGTACTACATAGGCTAAATCACTGTATTAGCCTGTTTTATCATCTGGAGCTTATTCTCAGTCGTCTGAGTTAGTTCACGTAAATCCTAAAGAGCTCCTCTTGAAGGTGTATCAACCATAGAATATTTAGCAGGCTTGTATTTAAGTAGGCTGTTCATGATGTTGCTACAGTCCTTCTCTTCTGACATGGTGTTAAATTGGCTGTGTTCATCTGCAAATCTGGAAAAGCTAGGGGCCAGCACAGGAATCACGGTTGGCATTGGTTTGAAAGGATGGGTCTCTGGAATACTTCTCAGGAGAGACCAGGGGCACTACATCGCTTTTTTCGATTGTGAAAATGGGACAGCCACCTTTGGATTCGCAACAGTAGGTTTATCTGAGGAGGAACCAACAAGTTGTTGAAATAAAACTGCAGGCAATGGTGTAAACCTTTCTAATAATATATAGACATTTGCCATATCTGCCTTTGTTGTTACCTCTTTTTAAAGATCTCATAGTGCCTTGGCAGTGTCCACCTGCAAACTGATAAATGAAGTCTGGTCCACCTAGGGCGGTGAAATTTTATAGGCTGTGCATGTTGTGATGATCCACTGCTGCTACGGGATCAGACCAGAACCAGTTGCTTAGTAGAGGTATATGTGTACCGGATGCAGGAAGACTAAGCACAATTCGGTGTGCAGGGAATTAGTCAATTGAAATGTTTTCTTTGAGAATTTTAGTAAAATACTGAATGAACAATTCATTTATTGTACCCCTCTGTCTTATATTCTTTGTTTTGACTTTTTGCTTATTTCCTCTGATGCCTCTTATGAAATATAACCGTCACTGCCACTTCTTAAAATTCATCCAAATCTTACGGCATAATTCACTTTAAAGGTTAGTAGCATAATGTTAAATAGAGGGGGTTCCCTTGTAGCTTAGTTACTTTGATTGTTTCACCTGATCTTAGTGAATATTGTATTGATCTCACAAGCTCTACGTCCTCTGTTTTCAGGGATTAATGGTCACACGTATTACGCGATTTTGCAGTCACAAAAGGCAAAAATTTGCGACCACAAAATGGCATTGTACAATGTACCATCCCTATTTTGCGAGTCTGTATCCAGTTACCAACTCACAAAATAGGAATTGGACTCTCAATTAAGAAAGTGTGTCCAAAGGGGATCCCTTCCTAATTGCGACTCGCTGGGGATGTATGATTGTTTTGTAACCATGAATGCGGTCACAAAATAATAGCAGTTAACACCAATTTAAATTGGTACTTATACACAATAAAAAACAATACTCAGTGTTACTAAAAATAAAGGTACTTTATTTTAGTGACACAAGGCCAAAACTATCTTAGAGGCAATACTCCTTCTGGAGGTAAGTATTATACTTACAGTAGAAAATTCAATAGATTGCAATGGGCCTAGGGGCAACACAAACCATATGCTAAAATAGTGGAATGCGAATGTAGAATTCCCCTCCAGGCAAGTGTAGTGTGTAGAGGGGCGCTGGGAGTGTAGGAAAACACCAAAGATGAGTAAAGTACCCCACCCCAGAGCCCAGGAAAGCAAGTTTCCTCAGGACACACTACCAGTCGTGATATAGGATTTTGCAAGAACCAAGCAAGACTGCAAGCAGCAAACAATGGATTCCTGGATCTGAAGACCTGTGGAGAGAGGAGGCCAAGTCCGGAAGTTGAAGAAGAGTCCAGGAAGGACAGGAGCCCCTGCCAACCTAGAAGAAGGTGCAGAAGTGGATTCTCTGGTCAGAAGAAAAGTACAGAAGAGCACCAAAGAAGATGGCTGTGGGTTCCTGCTTGGTGCAGGTGATTTCCCACGTCAAGTCGTTGGATGCAGGCTGTTTGCGTCGCTGGATTCTGCCAACAAGCCTTGGTTCAAGCAAGTACGCGGGTTGCGTAAAAAAGGAGCCGCCTGGACCCAGGAGGGACCTGGGGCTCTCAAGTCGGACTGAGGAGACGGAGGGGGCTCTCAGCACTTCAGAGAGCCCTCAGAAGACCAGGCAGCACCCATGGAAGTCCCAAAACACAGGGACAAAAAAGATGCAAAGAGCAGTCGTTGCAGCACTACACTGGAAGGACCCACGCCGCTGGAGAAAAACTCAGGGAGTTTGCATTGCAGGATGGAGTGCTGGGGACCTGGGCTACGCTGTGCACGAAGGATTCTTGGGCGAAGTGCACAGAAGCCCAAGGAGCTGCAGAAAACGCAGTGCACAGGGGTACTGTCACAGCACAGGGAGGCAAGCTCTTATCTCCACCAAATTTGGATAACTAGACCTTTGGGCAATCTGGGTCACTTCGGTCCACCACCTGTGTTCCAGGGAGCACGCTCGTTGTCAGGAGAGGAGTCCCAGAGTACTGGTTGTCATTGCAGAAGGGTGCCTGCAGAAGCAGGGAAGTGACTCCGTCATTCCACGGGAGATTCCTTCAGTTTTTCTAGTGCAGGGTGAAGCAGGCAGTCCCCAGAGCATGCACACCTTGGAAACTGTTGCAAATGCTGGCTGGAACTGAAGCTGCAGGTCACAGGAGTCGTCCTGGATACTTTGTTGCAGTTACAGCGGTCCCTGGAGTAGTCTGCGTTTGATCTGACGGTCAGAAGCTGAAGCAGAGGATGCAGAGGAGTCCTGGAGGAATCTTGCAAACTGAATCTGCGGAACCCCCCGAGGAGAGACCGTAAATAGCCCTGAGAGGGGGATTGGCTACCTACCCAGGTATGCACCTATCAGGAGGCGGCTCTGACATCACCTGCTGGCACTGGCCACTCAGAGGTCTCCAGAGGGTCCCCACACCTTGGAATCCAAGATGGCTAATGCCAGGAACACTCTGGAGGAGCTCTGGGCACCACCCCTGGGGTGGTGATGGACAGGGGGTGGTCACTCCCCTTTCCTTTGTTCAGTTACGCGCCAGAGCAGGTTTTAGGGGTCCCTAAACTGGTGTAGACTGGATTATGCAAGGAGGGCACCGTTTGTGCCCTTCAAAGCATTTCCAGAGGCTCTGGGAGGCCATCCCTTCCAAGCCTGCAACACCTATTTCCAAAGGAAGCGGGTGTAACACACTCCTCCCAAAGGAAATGCATTGTTCTGCCTTCCTGTCAGATACCTGTCTGTTAGGTGGCTGCAGCTGGGGCTGCAGTGGAAACCTCAGAGTGCTGGTTTGGCAGTATTGGAGGTCCATGGTGGAGCCCCCAGGGTGCTTGGGATTGGCCCCCAATACCAGATTTGGATTGGGGGGACAGTTCTATGATCTTAGACACCTCACATGGCCATATTTGCAGTTACCGTTGTGAAGCTACATATATGTATTGACATAAATCTAGTGCACACTTATAATGGTATTCCCACACTCAGAAAGTCCAGGGAATTGGCCCTGGACAATGTGGGGTCACCTTTGCTAGTGCAAGGGTGCCCTAACAGACAGTAACTTTACACCTAGCCTTCAGTAAATGAAGTGGCAGTCCTGATGAAAGGTTTGTATGAGCTCCTTACGGGTGGCAAAAGAAATGCTGCAGCCCATATCTCCTAGAACCCCAGTGCCCTGGGTACCTAGGTACCATACACTAGGGACTTATAAGGGGGGTCCAGTGTGCCAATCAGAATTGGAATATGGAGTCACTAAATTGTAGTGACAAATTTGGTAAGTACAGAGAGCATAAGCACTAGAGTTCTGGTTAGCAGAACTTCAGTGACAGTTAAGCATACTGGCAACACACATAGGCCACAAACTATGAGCACTGGGGTCTTGGCTAGCAGGATCCCAGTGAGACAGGCAAAACCACACTGACAAATAGGCCAGAAATGAGGGTAGCCATGCTAGAAAAAGGCTACTTTCTCACAACTAGTACTTCAAAACGCAATCCTTTATGACATTTTGTTTTGTAATGGGTTGATGTGGGCAATCTTGCATTATCTCTCTTTTGATATCCACAGCATTATGATGGATAATTTGTCTTGCTGATTCCTCTACTTAGGAATATGCCCTAGGCATCTGACTAGCAAACTCTTCTTCAGCAATAGCTCTCCTCCATCACAAGGTGGCCTCACACTAGTTTAGTTGCTGACTGTCCCCTAAGGATGTGATGACATCAGGCTATATAATATATCCAGGAAGATCTAAGATTGTTCCTGAAAATGAGCCAAGTGTTTAAAGTCCTTTTCAAAACTTGTTGGCGTGGACCTATGTTAAAGTTAAGGATCTGCAGCCCTGATTTAATCAGGTTAAATGCTTTGGCTGGTAGTTCAGCAGCACAGTGAATCAATTAAAAGGACTTGAAACACTTGGCTCATTTTCATGGAACGATCTAAGACATTCCTGAAGCCATTAGATGGCAAAGTAAAAAAGTGGTATTATTAACAACACACCAGGGCTACATGAAATGGAAGGCAAATTGGTGTAGTTTTATTGTTAACATGACTAGGATGTGTCTGAGTACAATTAAATAGGGGTGCTTCGTATTTCAATATTCTGTCCTGATGATGACACCCCTGAATTAATTTTTTGATTGGGGTCGAAACGTCAACATTGTATTAGAAATTGTGGATTGACTTTGAAAAATTTAGCAGGCTCACAGTACCTATTGTTATAAGTGCTTCTAGACCTGATACTTTTAACCTCAGTTTGGTTTTAGTTTTCATGTAAATAGCACTGCAACACTTATACTAACACATAATTCACTCACACTGTGCCGTTATACAGGAGCACCTCGATTACTTTACTTTAAATTGTTGAATTTAAGTTTCCAATAAATGTGATATATTACTCACAAACCTCATTGGTACAGAAAGTTATTTATGGTACAACCACTGTCATGGAGGTTCATTCATATCCTTCCCCCAGAGGGACCAAAACATTTTTTTGATATATTATTCACTTACCCAGGTCCCAGGGTACTCAGACTATATAAGGCACCACCTGGTGGGCTATCATTGATTTCTGGTTTTCTGCTTCTTACCAACTCAAGTGTATAGCTCTTTTTCAATGTCTGTAGAACAAGTCCTCATCTTGCCTACAGCATTTTTGTCCAATGACACCTCCCAAGCTCACAACGTTTATACCCTGTCACCGATGTCAAAATATCCTTAGCCAGAAGCATATTTTAGGGAGAACATGGCTGGCCCCCATTAAAGAATAAAATAAAAAAGTAGGACTCTAAAGAGGAGTATGGGAACTCCAACTGAATTTTTTGTTTTTTTTTGTGTTTTTGTGTTTTTCTAAACTCTGTTTTGTGAACTACCTCTGCAACCATCTACATATGGCTTCTACTTTTTTGGGTGGAAGAAGTTTCAGCCATCAAGAAGAAACAAAAATAAGACCTACTGTCATAATGATTGTCCTCTGTAGGCTGTTAACCTATATTTCCTAGAGAGAAATAACCTGTCTGCCTCATTTGAGTCTGCCTTACTGCACTGTAACTCCAGAAAGTACAGGGATTGCCTACTAATGTTGTTCCATTGGATCCTGACATCACTGAAAGTGAAGGTTGGATTATTAAGGATTTTGCTATCAAGAAGTAGATCAGCTACAAATGCAAAACTTTCTTACACAATCATTCATGCTGCTACCATATTAATAAACAACAACAAGGAAATGGATGAAATGCTTAATTTCAGCCACTGGCAGTTGCTTGGGACCTCATCCCAACCTATTATTTTTCACCTGCCATGTCAGCTCAGTTTGGACCCAGCCATGTGCAAATCAGTGTTTATGGTGCTCCACATGGTAACAGTTCTGCCCTAACTGAAATGCCAGGCCCTCCCGGAACTGGGACAAAAGCAACCCAGGACCGACTTCACCCTTATTAGGGCTCTTCACCCAGGTATAGCTTGGTTCCAATGGCACAGTGAACCCGGTCCCCACGTCTTGACAAACTTAAAGCATCAAAGACAAAAACAACGAGTCAATGGCTGGAATGCTTGAATTAATCTCAGCTGCTTGCAACTACCCTGGGCCACATCCCGATCCATAGTTTATCATCCACCATGCCACCTTAGTTTGAACTCAGCCATATGCAAATCAGGCATATAGATTTGGATGCAGCCCTGAATAATTACCGGTGGCTGGACTAATTAAAACATTCCATCCATCACTTTGTTTCTACTTTATTATGCTACCCGTAGTGGGACGGGTATGCCCATACATGGGTCACGTGAACACTGTGTCACTGAAACCAAGTTATACCTGACTGATGAGCCCCTATCAAAGGCGAAACCAGTCCTGGGTTGCTTGTGTTCTGGTTCAGGGAGAACCTGGCTTTGCAGTTTGGGTCAAACTGTTCCCATTGGAGCAGGGTCAAGACTTTGCATAAAGCTGGGTCCAAATTGAGGTGGCATAGTGTGCAAAATAACAATGGATTGGGATGCGGCCAGAGTAATTGTCAGTGTTTGAGATTAATTCCAGCATTCCATCTGTTACTTTGTTGTATACTTTGATGTGCCACCATATTAAAGTCAACAGTACACATAAAATGCCTTCTATACTTATCATCAACAGTGTCACCACTTCTCAGCAGAGCTGCCATATTTTTAGGATGCACTACATACCAGTGCTTCTCTGCACAGCTGTCTTTATTATTATTGTAGAGTCAAAACACCTTTCTGCAGAAATTAAGTACTTCCATTGGAAAGCATCAGCACTTGTCTATACATTTTTTTGGGCAATGCAGACGTGCTACTTTCCCTTTAAGCACGGAAGCCTTCTACGTTAGGCATTCATACATTTAGTCAAAAGTACCATCAATTACATAATTGGCATGAGACGTACCAATTCTACTCACCAATACTGCTATACTTTTAATGTGCACACCTACTAACTTGCATGTTTTAAGGATTTTCACCAACTCTTCTGTAATCTTTTCCCATACTGAGAAAAGTTGGAAATGTACACCTGACAAGGAACCCTCCCTCTAGTCAGGGTAAGGGAGTTACACTCCTAAGACAATCCCTGCTCACCTCCTTGGTAGCTTGGTACAAGCAGTCAGGTTTATCTCAAAGGCAATGTGTAAAGTATTTGTCCCAACACATACAGTAATACAGAAACAAAATAGTTGACTATCAACTCTTTGTCGGTTATGTGTCGGTTACGTGGGTACGAAGAAAGGTTGGGCAGTGCAGAAGCAGACCAAGTCCAGATGGGTCATACTCTGTATAAAGAACTGCTGCGCAAAGCAGCAGCCACTGTGTTAGCACGCAGAGTGCCTGTTCTTGATATCTGCCAGACAGCCTCATGGGCATCCCTGCACACGTTTACCAAAAACTACTGCCTTGGACAGTCAGGTCTGGAGGGACAGGCACTTTGCCCATTCGGTCCTGCAGGACCTTTTAGAATGAACTTGGTTTGCAGATCCACCTCCGGGGATGGTATTGCTTGGGTATTTATTCAAAGATAAGGAATCTGCAACTAGGAGTCTCTATCAGATGAACAAGTTACTTACCTTTGATAGTGCTCTATTTGGTAGAGACATATTCTAGTTGTAGATTCCTTACCAACCCACCCATCAGCCCCACTCTGCAAACTGATTTCAAGGGGCAGGGACTTCCCTTAAAGGGCCCTAGATTTGACGCACCAGTAGTCAGTTTCTTTATTGCTCTGTTCTTCTGGTGTGAAATGTTGTGAAAAGAAACTAACGTTGGTGCACCAGGGTGGCGCATATATAGGACCCACAATGTCTTATCAGGCCCAGACAATGCCGACAATGGACGTGGAGCCGATCGATGCCACCAAACAGCGCGCAGGGGCAATGCTCACAAAAATCTTCTAGATTCAGTCTGAAGCCTGGGGAGAATTCAAAGGTGAAGAGCCTGCAAATAGAATATGTCTCTACCAGATAAGGTGCTACTGAAGGTGAGTAGCTTGTTTATTAATGCAACTAAAACATGAACAGAGCAGTTCAATTTAAATGTCACCCTGCCAGCCTTACCTGCCACCAGTGTAAAATGAGCCTTTCCTATCTTGAAATTAAATTTCCTGACAGGGCTAGACCCCCAGCAGGCCATTTCTTAAAAACACCACAGGAAAATGTATCTTTTTCTCCAAGCAAACGGTCCTACTGCTGGGACCGTTTGTAGACTCAACAGTGCCATTCCCCATCACTATTCTCTTTCTGGTTGTCTTTAGAGCTGATCTATGCCCTCAAACCGACGTTTCCAGCTCTGCCGGACGACCTGTCACAGATTGAGGCTTTTCCATATACAATGCTGGATGTAGTTGGGATAATCCCCAATGGTTAGTCTGATCCTGTGGATTCTACTATTCCAGTGTGTGCAGCCCTTACACCACATGACTCTATGCCCCCCCTACTGCCTCAACTCCACTTTCAAGCATGACTTTGACAACTAATACTGCAACCTGTTTACCTTCAGCAGTGCTCACAAAGCCACCCCCTATGCTACCTTCTGAGCTGTTTAGACCTAGAGGTCTCCAGATATTAATCAAGACGGTAGAAACAAAGTTTGAGCCCCCCCCCCTCAGAACTCAGAAATTTGCTCAACTGGAAGAATCTTTGGCTCATACTTTTATACATCATAGATTCCTAAAGGAGCACTCGAAAGTTACATCTCCAGGAGGCATGATTCCTGACCATTTGAACCCTCTTTCCGATGTCGATAGTATTCCAGGCAGCAGGGATGCTTGTATTGCTCTTATTGATTGAAAAGTCTGAACTAAATATTCTGACTGAAATATTACAGTTGCCTTCAGCAGTTCCAGAACCTCTTTTGTCATTCGATAAAGGACTTTAGAACCCATTTTAGCTGCCTGGGAGAAACCCCTTCCAGGCATATCAACTCATAGGCCCATGCCTTCTGATGCCAAGGTTTTATCAACACACCCTCACCAGAGAGCTTGGTGGTTCTAGCATTATTAGCAAAGTTAAACCCGAATGATTTCTTTACTCCTCCTCTAGACCATGAGACCAAGTATTCCACCTTAATATTAACTCCAGAATATCATGCTACCAGAATACAGAGAACCGAACATTAACAAGTATAGGTTTAGTTTACTTAACTCCACATTTATACATATGTATATATGTTTAATTTAATTTATCACATTTATTTTCATTTATTTTATGATCATATAAAATCTTTTATAATCAAGCCAGCAACACCAAAAATGCTTACCATAGCATAACCAGAGAAAAAAAAGCGTGATAGACTTTTTTCTAACATTCAAAAAGATCAATGATGCGTTAACATGAGCAGACAAGAGCTTTACTTTGGGCCCACATTTCCTTTTTTTGTAGCCTGCACTTAACTGCTACTGCATTGGTAAAGGGTGGGCCCAATTCCATGGACAGATGTTTAGAAACAAAGAACATACACTTAAAAAAGTAGAAAATTAGTTGGGGTATTTTGTCTTTCAGACACTTCCCCATCGCAAGTTGGCATTTATGAAGAAACTGCACTATATATAATTTTCAGGGAAATTCTGCACATAATCATCCACACCTTATAACCCTCCACTTTACAAATAATTTCTCTCCAGCACAGTAACAAAATACTGTCTACCATGGGCCTCTTCCCAGACATCTAGAGGTAGACAATTTTTTGTGAACGGAAGCTTTGACTATTTTCAAAGATGTTTAGCAACAAACTTTGATTTAAACCACAACCTGTTTTGAAATGTACCTCTGCAACCCATTCCAGGTGCGCTCAGCTTTTACCATGTTTAGCATGGAGTACTGCTTACATCCAAATCTTTACTGGTAGGTAAACCATGCATCATATAACTTTTGCCATCCACAGTCAGACTTGAGTCTATGCTATTTTCATGCTCTGTACCCACATATATACACACAGTAATTCTATGCTGTAAATGGCTGTAGGCTCTTTACTACCAGCATTCTTTTTAAAAATGACATAATCGTTTTTGGAGTGGTGTAAATAGCAGTATGGTGAATGATGTAATCACTGATGTAATTTGAGATGTCAATAGTGATCTCATCAGCGGTGTCATTTAACTTGTCATGAGTGATGTAATATGTGAGGTCATACTCAGTGCATAAAGATGACGGAGCGCAAGTTATAGGCCCTCATCAGGACTTTGGCAGTCTTTTCCAAAGTCCGCTGAAGCTGCGGGCACAGAAATACCACCAGTGCTGGCGGTATTTAGACCACCCTAATACCACTGATCTCTGACTTCCGCCCAAAATTGGGTGGAATTTCAAGACCAGTAGTGCTGGCGGTCAGCGGTGCAGATGCGGTACTGCCACGCCACGCCAAAAAGAGACCGCACACTGTATTACAACCCTTAATACGGTGTTGTGGTGTCAAGATGATGAGGCGCTGCTAGCGGTGAAAGTGCCAGGACCCATCCCCTCCCAAACGACCTCCTCGACGGACGAGGTAAGTAGATCATTCGACAGGGGAAGGGGGGGGGGGAGGTGTGCGCATGTGAATGTGGGGGAGGAGGGGTGTTTGTGGGTGCATGACTGTGTGTGAGTGAATGTTTGTTGATGGGGTGAGGGGGCTGTGTGAGTGTTTGGGGGTGGGGTGTGTGAGTGTTTTTACGTGAGGTGGGGGTGTGTGAGTGTTTGTGAATGGGGAGGCGGTGAGTGCATGTGTGCGGGTGTGAGCGATTGAGTGCTTGAATGCATTTGAGCGGATGGAAGGGGTGAGTGCGTGTATGCATGTGCATGCGTATGTAAGTTGATGGGTAGGGGGTGCGTGTGTGTCAATGAGAGGGGAGAGCAGGTGACTGCATGAATGCAGTGCAGGGGGAAGAAGGGTGTGAATGTAGGTATGCGCTGTGTGAGGAGTCAATGCGTGCATGTATGTGTTGTTTGTCAGTGTGAATGGGTGTGTATGTCGCATTTGCGTGGGTGAGTAGGGGTGTGTGAGTGCATGTGTGCTGGTATGTGGATGTGTGTGCAAGTGTATCCTGGTGACAGGAATGCTTATTCCTGATGCCAGGGTGCAAGACCGCCAGACAAATGCTGACAGTCTACCTCCTCTTGAAACCACTAGTGGGCGTCAGCTCTCCCCACACTACTGGCCCAGCAGAGGACTTTGGTAGAGTGTCCGGGTATAGCGTGCACGCTGTGAAGACAGAGATCATGGCTTGGAACCAGAAGAAAGAACAAGTACAAGTGAGGAGCGAAATGAGATACTTAGGGATAATGTTCATGGGTAGAAAATGGAACGTCTTGCAACAGAGAAGTTAAAGATACTGTCAGATGAGTGTTGTAAGTTATTGCAGAGATAGATACACCTCCCCCTGACAATTGTGGGCAGAGTCAATTTGGTCAAGATGGTTTTGCCTAAACTGAACTTTCTGTACAGTTCCATCCCACTTTCAATGCATAAGTGTTAGCTAGAAAACAACAGCAAGCTATAATTTCCTTCATATGGGCATCTAAAGGGCCTGGGATATTTTGGAAAAAACTGAGAAGAAGGAGAGAGAAGTGGGGGTTGGCACTCACAGACTAAAAATATTATGCCTGGGCATTCCAATTTAAAATCACTAAAATACTTTTTACATCTCCGGATTCCTCTGCAATTGGTGATATCTTTAAAGCTATGGTTGCTATGGTCAAAGGGGCTACAAAGGGATTTCTCTACAAATTCGGCGACCCAAAATGTTTCAAAATTGAAAACGTTATGTGACCTCGCTTTTAGTTGGTATCAGTTAAGATGAGCAGTCGGAGTTAGTTACTATAGCCAAAATGCCCCCTTTTGGGATTCACCAGGCACTCCTGAGTGCTTGAAGCATGTATTAGCATTGCATATTAGGAAGGCTAGCATAGTGGTTTGGGGAGACCTTCTTAGGGAAGGAGTCCTAATATCCCGGAAGGAGCTTGAGGATATCACGGGAGGGGCCTTTTCCAATCTGGAATACATCCACTTAAAAGGTTGGATATTGAAGGCCCAAATGACTACTGGAGTGGCAAACTTTTTAGAAGACAATGTACTCCCTGAATCCTCCACTCCCCAGAAGGTTTCGTACTGGTACCGGGGAATTCTAGAGGGGCTGGATAGTGAATTTGTACTAGCTGAAACTCTTTGGGGCAATATCATGCCTCGAGATTGGGTGCATGTATGGTGGGAGTCATCTAGGCGTACCTTGTTTAAGATAGTGAAGCCGGCGCCACTACGGAAGAACCACTTCTTTTCCATTCATAGAGCTTACATGCCATCGGAAAGACTCTTCAAAATAAGGAAAAGTAGTGAGGTAAACTGTCCCAAATGCAATCTGCAGGGCGCTTCTTATATTCATATGTTTATGGAATGTCCAGCTGTTGTCTCCTTTTTGGTAGAAGTGTGTAGATCTCTCTCAAGTATTTTGAGGCGAGAAATTAGGGTAAGTCTTCCCCTGGTTATATTCAAGCAATTACATGAACCTGAATTGTGAGGAAGAAATGGTAGCAAAGGCGATAGGAATCTGATTTTTCACTCTATTCTATTGGCCAGAAGAGAGATATGTCGACAGTGGATGGCGAAATTCCCCTCTTTGTCTCTGGACTGGCTTCATTCTCTTTTTTTTAACGTCAAGAATGGATTTAGAAGCGGGTGCCCCAAACAAGAAGAAGGAAAAATGTGGGATCCTCTGGTAAAATGGAGGAGAGACCAAGGGAGTTGGTAGAGACCTGAGAGGGGCTCACAACTTGGTGTTCGAAGTCCAATTATTATACACCCTCTTCCCTGCTCTCCAGCCTTGTTGGTTTGGGTGTCTACTTACCTTGGGAAAGCTGAGTGAGAGAGAAGGGGTCTCCATGGCATTGGTCATCTCCATATTTGAGAGGGCGCAAAGGTGGAATGTTGGAGCTGGCTTGGAGTTTGAGGTGAATGAGGACAAAAAATTTAAAAAACAAATCACGCCATCTGCGGTGCTGGAGGTGCTTACTTTTAGCCCTGTGGAACGCGGTAATGTGGCGGGACGGGTGGAGGCTAGGCGATTTGGCTTTGGTCAAGCTCCTAATTTGGCGGTATTCACTACCAGCCCGTCAGCGGTGACACCACCACATCCGCCATGGTGGTCTTTGGACCGCCAGGGTCGTAATGAGGGCCATAGTCTTATGCGGTTCCCACTAGAGTAATAAGTGTGCATTAGGACAACTGAACATCAGAATGTAGGGGACTAACTCCATCCACACAATCAGGAGCTGTTGGCCCAATTCATGGCTAGCTCACAGTGCCTCACCTCAGCCAACTGGGATGGAAGGTGAATATGGCGACCTAAACATGACACTCTGGGGCATATTTATACTCCGTTTGCGCCGGAATTGCGTCGTTTTTTTTGACGCAATTCCGACGCAAAACTAACTCCATATTTATACTTTGGCGTTAGACGCGTCTAGCGCCAAAGTCCATGGAGTTTGCGTCATTTTTTAGCGTGGACACCTACTTTGCGTTAATGATATGCAAGGTAGGCGTTCACGTCTAAAAAATTGACTCCGAGGCATGTGCGCCGTATTTACACTCCCGGGCAAAATTCACGCCCGGGAGTGGGCGGGTCAAAAAAAATGACGTACGGCCGCTTTTGCGCCGTTTTTTAGCGCCTGCAAAAGGCAGGCGTTAAGGGACCTGTGGGCTCTGAAGGAGCCCAGAGGTGCCCTCCCATGCCCCCAGGGACCCCCCCTGTCACCCTTGCCCACCCCAGGAGGACACCCAAGGCTGGAGGGACCCATCCGAGGGACATTAAGGTAAGTTCAGGTAAGTCATTTTTTTTTTTTTTTGTGGCATAGGGGGGCCTGATTTGTGCCCCACTACATGCCACTATGCCCAATGACCATGCCCAGGGGACAGAAGTCGCCTGGGCATGGCCATTGGGCAAGGGGGCATGACTCCTGTCTTTGCTAAGACAGGAGTCATTTCTATGGGGGTTGGGAGTCGGAAAAAATGGCGCAAATCGGGTTGAGGTGAAAAATTTGCCTCAACCTGACTTGCCCCATTTTTTGACGCCCAAGCCCCATATCCCCCTACGCCGGCGCTGCCTGGTGTACGTCGTTTTTCTCCACGCACACCAGGCAGCGCCGGCGGCTAACGCCAGCTAACGTCATTGATTAAATACGGCGCCCGCATGGCGCTTCAGAATGGCGTTAACCGGCGCTAATTTTTTTGACGCAATACTGCGTTAGCGCAGTTTTGCGTCAAAAAGTATAAATATGGCCCTCTGAATCTTCAGGAAAGTTGTGGAAATAAATCTCACCCTTTCATTGTATTACTCATTCATGCCCAGGCGAAAACACAAAATACATACAGACTGAGGGCCATATTAATGAGATGTTTGCACTGCCTATGCGTCACTTTTTGTGACGCAGCGGTGTTGCAGACCTTTCACCCATATCTATGAGGCCATGCAAAATCACTTTTTGTGGCTTTGAATTGCCTCATGTATACGGAGAAAGGCAAGGCAAATCAAGTTGCTGCGTTGCCTCAATCTGCACTAGGGAGGCATTTCTTGGGTTTTGCAATGGGTTTTCCCCACACAACACCATGGAATTTGACGCTGCTCCAGATTTACAAAATCATGTTAACTTGGGGAAGCGCCAAAACCTTACACCTCCCGAGGTGAGGTGTAGCAAGGGGAAATATTTTTATTTCTCCTTGTTTTTTCCTCTTTCCATATGTGTGCCATGCTGCAGCACACATAGAAAGAGGAAAACGCCTCTCTGGATTGTTTTTGTGCCTGAAATGGAGGTCCCCTTGCACTATGGTGCAAGGGTGCCTGTGTTGGTGCTAGGCTGCCAAAATAGCACCAGCGCAGGGGGAAAAAAACAGGAATGCACGTATTGCATAAATACAATACATTCCTACCCTTTCACTTTGTCATAAGGCAGTGCAGCAAAATGACATGACTTGCTGCGCTGCCCTGCGCCAAATCCCCATAAATATGCCCCAGAGTTTCAACACATTTATTGAAACAAACATAATCTTTCATAAAGTGAATAAACTGCAATATTTAGGCAAATGAAACAAAGCAAAGTAACCAGCATGAAGAACACGGTAAAGACAATTAATAATCCTGCCATGACAAAATGTTTTCTAGAAGTTCTTGCCTACCCTAAAACTATGCTGAGAGCATAGCGGGTTTACCCTTCTGCCTGGCCTGACCTAAGGGATTAGCCCCATAACCGAAGACAGTGTCAGGAGTAGGCCTCAGGTGTAGATGGCAATCCTCTTGGAAGCTAGTAGATTAGCAGCAACAGAGCTGCACGCCAGACACGGCATTCATCCCAGGATGGTCGTGGCTGGAATGCCCTCTGCCCCTTCTGGGTCATTGCACCATTTATATAATAAAGCCATATTGTGTTGGAAGCACAGCTCTGATGCAGTGCTGGGTAGATGATAGAAGTTGTCTCCTGATTGGGCAACACAAGAAATAGGTTATTGTATAGTGTTCCTAGCCTTGAACAGAAAGTACTGATTACATTTCTTGCAAAGGCTAAATAATTAAAGAACTCGTATCACATACTCCTAGAAAAATATCATGCAAGAAATGTGTATAAATGTCATTGCTAATTGCAGTGCAGCTAAAATGTTATAAAATACGAAACATGGACACCAACTCCTGTCCGAAAAGTCCTCACGGCAATAGTTACCGTTGAATTTCAGTGTTTCTTTAAATATAAGTACTTATCGCATTTCAACACCTAACTATTTTGTCACGTTAACCTTAGTTTTCTTCAGCTAATTTCTTAGTGAAGTTTTTTAATCATATTTGAAGATGGGCATACAACCATACAACCATCCCCCTCCAGTGACTTACGCTCAACCACCCTAACCCCCTCACACACTCCTGCCCCCCCACACAAACATGCAGCCAACAATCCTGATTCCATCTCCTTGCGGGCAACCAACACCCCCGCATCACATGTCCTTTGGCTGCATGGAGAAGGAGGTTGGCCACTGGCCTTACACTCAACCTTCTGCAGAGTCCCAGAGTCCTGTAATGGTTGTCACAACATTTTGTCCCAACAGTATGGCCAGCCAGTCAGAACACACAAGTTCTGCAGTTCTTTCTAGGAAACCATGGTATAGAATTGAACATCAGGAGAAAAATCATGTTTGAATATTTTTATAATTTTGGAATTGCAGGAGTTCCACAATAGTTCTGCAAATTAACAGTCTAGGTATCTCTAACCTTTTCCGAGGGTTATCCCCATTTCATGCCGATCTTGAGCACCTCTTTAAATGCTAATTTCTTGAAAACAGCTGAACGGATTTACACCAACTCACAAAAAGCATCTTTTCTGAGTAACATTTTAACTTTTTGCCAAATTTGGTGTAATTCAGTTCAGCCAAAGTGATCACAAAAACAAAACCAATATTGCCTTTGGAATGCCTGATCTATCAACTACAGTGATGGCAGTGTTACAAATTTTATGAATATATATATATATATATATATATATATGTGTGTGTGTGTGTACACACACAGACATAAGCAAGATACATATATGTGCTGTTAGTATTAAATACTAACTTAGTATTAAATGTATACTTACCTTTATACACTTGCCTGCTCAAAATTTTGTCCATGTTATTTTAACATACAACCTGAGTCCAAATGATGTATGGACTGTAAAGTTTTTTGGTTCAGTAATCTTATAGCCATCCACACTGCCAAAGCAACATTTCTTTTTGGACGACATGGCAGTAGGAAGCCTTGCTGTCTGGATGTAGCTAACATGATGGCTAGATCCATAGCTAGGTGATCACTATATGAGCACATGCTAGGGTGCATTTCACAAGTTCCTAGGATATGTCCAGACGGCCCTATTGAACATATCCTTTGATAACAAAAGCCTGTTTGATGAGAAAGCAGATTCTTGCCTGGAATTATTGTAGAACAGCCACATCACTGCCCATTCACTAGGCCTTGCCTTCCTGGTGAAAGAATTTCACCAGGTGTACTATTATTGCTGGATTTCTTTGGAGGCCAACCCTACCAATAAGGGCTACATTCCCAGCCAGAGAAGGCCCCATAGCAGCTCTTACAGTCCTTTCATTGATGGGGTGAACCTAAGGAATATCAACAACATAGCTCTAGTTTCTCTAAAATCTGCTGAGTCTGCCATATCAAACCTGCTTTGATTTCTCCTCCCTTTTTCACCAGCTTCCGATAGGTGTAAACGTCTCTCATTTTGTCTCTGATTGATAATCACTGTGGATCTCTTATTGCTCCATCTTATCCACAATGGTTTTGCCCTTTGCTTTCTGCCCTCTCTAGACCACTTGCTTTCTACAAAGAGGTATACTTTGGAGCATGCCTAGATCTTGAAGATGTAATAAATTGTTCTGTACTTGTCCAGTTGCAAATAGAGGCTAAATATCTGGTACCCTTAACAGAGAGGGGTACTGGAGACTGTGCTCTTTGCTCTTGAATTGATTTACTTGGTTCAGAATGCAGAAATGGATGGTGTCCTTGCACCTTTAAAATATACATTTCCTTCTGCCAATCCTCATCTGCTCACAGGCACTATCTTCACTTCACATTTGGGTTCCACCAATAGCAAACTTCAGTACTTCCCTTTGGATTTATGATCACACCCTGAGTACAAAGTTCTGGCTGTGGTAGTAGTTTTACGTAGTAGTTCAGGATTGCATGTACGTCCATACTTGGATTACTGTCTGGTGAAGGGAGGGTTTCCCCCAGTGGGCACAAACCACCTGCAGTGTACCATGACTCTTCCTCACGGGCTAGACATCGGCGTCAACCTTCAGAAGCCCTAACTTGTCCGTGCTCAGAAGCTGAGCATCACTGGTGTGGCGTTGGACACAATCTTGCCTTCTCTACAGAGTTTTTCAGATATTCATGATGAGATTCCCGTGTTTTTCCTAGTTCTACAGGTTCTTCGCCTGTGGACTTGATGGCCTATTGTATCCTTTTGGTACCAATGCCACATGGTGAATTTGTTTCTTGGTTCATATGGGGGATTTTTCATTCTATCATCTTGGACCTTCAGCTGTAGGTGTTCCCTTCCTACGCCACAGTGGATCATCCCTTTAATCCTCTGCAGTCCACTATTATTTTGGACAGGACCTTTTTGTCATTTGGGGGTGTGAGGCTTTTGGTCCACATTTGAGCAATACGCTGAAGTCTGCTTTGCCCTAAAAGCTTTAATTTCAGGGATTGTTATCAGATCTTTTTGGACAGCACCACTATTAGCCTTTTTATCAATAGCCAGGGCAGTGTTGGAACCTGGACCCTATTTTGGAACGCTTTAAACATGCAACAATGAGCTTTACAGCTGGTGGGCTCCCTGAGCATGGAGGTGGGTCTCCTGAGTTGTGGAGGATGGTGACTGGAGCTTCATCCCGAGGTGACAAACCTGCTCTTCTCCATATTAGATGTCCCTTTGTGGATTTGTTTACCATGACTCCCTGCTCTCTGTTCTTCATCTTGCACTTCCATCCAAAATGTATTTTGGGAATGCCTTCAGGTTCAGTTGATGGCAGTGTAGGAAGCTGGCCTTGTGTGTGGTGGACACCTATGATGCTGGCACATTATACTCTGTTGAGGCAACCCCTATTAACAAATGGAGGCAGTGTCTAGGAAGTCAGGGCTCTCTAGAGGTAGCTGTGGATGAGCAGCCAAGACTTATCTAGGAGATATGCAAAGTTTATACAATACCACAATAGCCACACAACAACTTATCACACATGAAAGAACCGCACAATGTTAAAGAAATAAAGGTACTTTACTATAGTAACACATGACTAGATTACTTGTAGACAGCCCCCCCCAACTGGAGGTAAGTACACACTATATATACTATATATATATATATATATATATATATATATATATATACACACACACACACACACACACACACACACACAATAATAATTAGGAATAGGCACATGAAACAAGCATTGACAAGAATTAGTGAAAAATAGGACCCTAAGGGGGAGGACCAATCCATACACTAAAATAGCGGGATGCAAAGTGAATTCCCCCACCCAAGGATATGGAGTCGTTAGAAGAGAGCCGGAAGAACTAGGGACCCCAAGGTGTGGGTACCTGAGTGACCCCCAGCGACCAGGAGAGCAGAGGTAAGTAAGTACCTAGTCTTACCAAGGACTAACAAGAGTACTTAGAAACTGGATTATGCAAGAACAGGACCAGTCTATAAGGAACCAAAGGTGGATCCTGGAAGAAGAGGACCTGCAAAAGAAAGGGACAGAGTCCAGTCCATGATGAAGTGTCCAGTGGGGGCAGGAGCTATTACACACCCTTTTGTGGATGAAAATCCGAGTCCACGGGGGAAGGAGAACAGCTGTGGAGCCCAAGAGGTGAAGAAGAGTTCTTGGAGTGGTACAGATGGTGTCCCACGTCAGTTGTTGGGTCGCAGATGGTCAGTGGTTTAGGAGAACCACCAACAAGCCTTGGCAAATGCAAGAAGAAGCAAAAGAAGAGTTGCAAGGCTGAAGAGGACCAGCAAGATCCAGGGAACTCGACCCTTGGAGGAGAGTCTGGGCTGACCCTCAGCAGTCGGGAGAGCCAGCAGAAGCAGTCACAGCCCCCACAGGCTGTCCACTGGTAGCAGGCACAGTAAGTCGCCGTGAGGCACAGTCGAGGAGTGAGGCCTGTAGAGCAGTCCCACATCGCTGGAGCAGCAGAGAGGAGTCTGTGCTTGGCAGGATGAAGTGCTGGGGGCCGGGGCTACTCAGAGCCTGAAAATCCCTCAGAGCACGAGCCAACATGCCTGGTAGCTGCAAGAGTCACAGAGAACAGGGGTACTGTCCAGTAAGGAGAGGCAATGACTCACCATTTCCCAAGTTGGATAGCTGGCAGAGAGAACCAAAGGGACCACTCCAGACCACTACCTGTGATGCAGGATCCACGCGATGCTAGAAGAGAGTATATTCACGCAGCCGGACGTCGTTGCTGTAGGTGCCTGCAGATGCAGGGGAGTGGCTACTTCAGGCCAAAGGAGATTCCTTCTTGTTTCTTGGTGCAGGCTGAAGTCTTGCCAATCCCAGACGATGCACAGCCGGGGAAATGTTGCAGTTGCTGGAAGGAGTTACGGAAACAAAGTTGCAAGGCGAGGTTGTCTTAGGAGTTGCAGTCTTGTCGGTTCCTGAAGAGTCCAGTTACGGTTCGAGTGGCCAGAAGTATAAGTAAACATTGCAGAAGAGTCCTGGCAGAGTCTTGCACGTCGAATCTGGAGACCCACCCACAAAGGAGTTCCCAAATGGACCTAATAGGGGGTTTGGTCACCTTGCAAGGTGACCACCTATCAGGAGGGGGTCTCTGACGTCACCTGCCTTACCTGGCCTCTCAGATGCTCCCAGGGGCCCCTGTACATCTTGGTTTCAAGATGGCAGAATTGAGTGGCCACCTGGAGGAGCTCTGGACCCCAACCCTAGGGTGGTGATGGACAGGAGAGTGGTCACTTCCCTTTCCTTTGTCCAGTTTTGTGCCAGAGCAGGAACCGGAGGTCCCTGGACTGGTGCAAACCGGTTTATGCAAGGAGGGCACCAAAAGTGCCCTTCCAGTCAAACCGGTGGCTTGGAAAGTCTACCCTTCCCAAGCCTCATTACGTTAGTTGTTGGTGTTGCTGGTGTTGGTGTGAGTGCAGGAGAAATGGCATGAGTGGCATGTGAAAGGTCCGTGTGTGTGTTTGGGGTTGGCCTGGGCGCAGGCAGGGTGCTGGCCTGGGTTGAGAGAAATGAGTTCTCTGGAGGAGTAGTAGCGCTTGGGGGGGTTGGAGAAGCGTGGACCAGGTGGACGGGCACTGGGCATCTGTCTGATTATCTATCTGAGTATGCTGCAGACTACGTGATATAAAAATTCACACTACAGGGCTGGTGGGTAGGAGGAGAAGCAGGCTAGAACTCTGTTAGCGAAACAAATACTGTTTTTTTAACCTTGAGTTTCTAAATGCGTAAAACTGTGGGAATTAACAGAGCTCCCGTACTCTCAAAACTTATAAACGCCTAACTGGAAAGAATCAAATGTGACTGGCTGCAAGCATGTGATTCTGCTGTGCATGGCGGCAGTGGCAGCTGCCATTTATATAAACTGGTGGGACTGCAATAACAGAATCATAAAAAAGAGCATTTACTTTATTTACTTGCCACGGTGTCCTCCTCCTCCGTGTGTTTTCTGTTTTCGAAGCTCCAGACCCAGGGAAATGCACTAACCAATCCTGGTGCTGCTCTTTTGCTGTTAAACAGCAAAAGAGAAGCGTTAGGATTGGAGTGTGTGGGCTCTCTCAGCGCTCCTAGGAGCACTGAATTTCTGTGCTTTCTCTAACCCAGTTGTCCTAAGACAACTGGGATAGAGAAGTTTAAATTGCACATGTCAGGCTGGTCGTCCCAAGATGGCCGGCCAAAGGTACATGCGCACTTTAAACAAAGTGCACAACTCCCTGCTGCCACTCAGGAGCAATTGCCCCACCCCGCCTGACACTCAGTTAAGGATGGGTGCTGAAAAATAAAATGGTAATAAATAAACCTTATTACCGTTTTATTTTTCAGCTGCTCTGGGGCATTTTTCCAGTGGGGCAACCCTTCTCCGATCTCACGGAGGAGCCACCCCGGCATGACGGGGGCTCCCAGTTCCCTTGGGCACTATGAGTAACCTATGTACAAAGGAGGGATTTGCAAGACAGGGCATAGTTTTGTGAGGTATCTTTAGAATGTGTTCCGAGCCAAGCAGGGGACCAAATCTTTGCACATGACCGCCGTGGTACCACATGCTCGTTCTTTCCACCTAATTCAAGGATATATATATTGGGGAATGCAAGGCTGCTTTGCATGCAGTCATATGCTAGTAGTTAGCATATTACAGGGAAATTATAGCCCGGGTAGTGAAGCTGTGTAAGGAACCACAAACTAAACCCCAGAGAAATATTACCATTTGTTTGTTTTATTAGGACAGTGAGAGGGATTTGGGGCCATAAAAGGACCTCCTTGTTCACGTACACCAGCGGCCCCTGTGCTCCTTTCTGACTCAGAAGTACAATTGCACACAGATCTGATCTGGTCATGTGGTAAATAAGACAGTACGGAGGTGAAAAGTGGGAGGCACAAAGTCAGAGATCTCACCCTGGGTTAAGGCAAGAAAGGTATCTAGCATCCCCGAGTCAAGACTTGGTCCCTGCATCTCGGTGTTCTCTCCCCTCGTACGGACATCATTTTACTGTGACTTGCACACACACGACAGCTGCCTTAGCCTTGGATGGCAGTAGGTAAAACTAAATATATGAGGATGTCAGACATCAAGCATGGGTCCCAGATCAGAACCCCATTCCCATCCTACCTTCTATCATGCTGCTTATAATAGTAATCAGCAGGAGTGAAGCGTCTGAATAGGCTAGAGCAGGCCGGCTTAGCACTCGGGAAGGTACTGGAGGCCTGTGCCTGCTCTCCAATTCAGATGTCCTTGTTTGAATTGTGCATGTCGGGTTGGCTGTAGCAAGTTAGCCAGCCAAACCGACATGCGCACTTCAAACTGAAGTGGCCACTCCTCATTGCTGTTAATCAGCAGCAGTGATGCACTGGTCCTGTCCTGCCCTCAAACTATGTTTGTCAGAGAGTAAAAAATAAAATGATAATGATTACCTTTTTATTTTTCATGCTTTCTGCAGCAGTGTGTGCGGGTGGGGGGAGTGTGATGCTCCTCTGCTCATATGAAGGAACCATCGCTGAATATAATGTTTTTTAACAAGATCTATGGACACCTTTCTGTTGTTCTTAAAACCAGGCAATAGAGGTAAAATTACAGTTTGTGTGCCTTCTATCAGAAACAACTGTAACATGTGGTCTCTAGCATGGCCCAAATGCTTGTTTATCAGGAATCTTTTCTTAATTAGATTGCCTACTTTGGTGATCCACCTGTAAGCAGCTTTAAAAACCTTCTTGGTGGAATTAAAAAGACTTTGAATCGTACAGCTTGTCTCTGACCTTTGGAGCACTCTGTAAGACACTCAAACTTTAGTCGAGGTCAAAACATTTGTTGTTCCGTCACCTTTCTTTTACATCAGGCCTTACAAAAATTATCTCAAAAGCAGTGCAACCAACTGATACTCTTCCAGGCAAATTATTTAATGCTGTCTGAACCTTATACAGATTAGGTAGCAAACTCAGTCCTGTGCTTAATACCCTAGTGGTCAAGGCTTGACTAATCGTGTTGTTGGCATGCTCTATTAAGCTGTTGCTTTCTGCGTGAAAGGAATGCGAATAAAACAGAGCATGTTTATCTAGGTAAAATGGCACAGGCCTGCAAGCCCGAAGATAAGTTAAATTCCTATACCTGAACAAACTGAAATGGATCCACGACAAAGAAGGTCGAGGGAAGGGATGAAGCAGCAGTCAACTTGAATATTACATTAGCCCCAAAACAACTAATGACTGTCAATTTCTCTCCACAATTCCCTTCTGAACTGACATTGCTACAATTATTGTCCACATCTCTCACACCCTTGAAACAGTTTTAATCAGTGTTGGACCTGGCCTTCTCTGCAGAGTCACCCCCCACCATAGCTTTTGCCTTCACTCCTCCTGTTTTGCTGAATTTGTTTTGTTTTTTGTTCGCTTTAGAACTCTGTGCACTTTACTGCTGCTAACCAGTGCTAAGGTGCTTGTGCTCCATTCTTTAAATATGGTAACATTGGCTAACACCCAATTGGCACATTTACTTTACTTTTAAGTCCCTGGTAAAGTGACACTACATGTACCCACGGCCTGTACAATAAATGCTACTGTTGGGTGCACAGCACTTATCGTGCCACTCACTTAAGTGGCCTTTTGAAACATGTGTCAGACCAGCCATTGCAGCCTGTGTGCAGTTTTAAATTGTCATTTCTACCTGCCAAAATGATCCTTTTGCCAGGCCTAAATCTTCTTTTTTAATGCATATAAGTCACCTCTTTGGTAGGCCCTAAACAGCCTACAGGGCAGGATGTGTTGTATTTAAAAAGTTGGACATGTACTTTTAAGTTTTACATGCTTTGGTAGTGAAAAATTCTTAGATTTGTTTTTCACTATTGTCAGACCTAACTCTCCCACATGATAACATTGGGATATATACTATATTACATTTATTAAGTGATAACTTTGGTGGGGGCAGGTAGGAATGTTGTGTCTGGTGCCAAATAACTTATTACATTTTACTCTATGTTTGTAAATTGGTATGGGATTTTACTTTACTCCTGTTTGTCTGCTGAATAACTACTGTGAATTGATCTGCTAAGTTAAGCCTGACTGCTTTTGTGTCCGGCTAATCAGATAGTTAAGCACAGGTTAACTGAGTGACTTTTTTGTGGTTCACCCTGAAAAGAACTGCCTTGTTGCTTCAGTAGAGTTCCCCCACCTCCACCAACAAGTCAATTTCTCATTATCAGTTAGTCTTTACAATTCTGCTGATACTCTGTCCCTATCACACTAATTTTACAGTTAGGGGCATAGTAACATTCAACAACCCATTTTCCTGGTCACTCACACATGCTAGTAGAACTTCACCATCTTCACTGCTTTTTTAGTACTGTCCTGTATAACATGGCCAAATTTGGGCATATGTCACTCAAACTTTGCACACCGGCAAGAAAGGAACATCTTTTTGCATTTGAAACACCTTAGTTTTGCCACAGAACTATTAATGGGAATAGTAATATTTTTTGTGCACCTGCTATAGTAACATTTGGACTTACTAGAGTCTGCATCAATTTTACAACTTTTTGGTCTATCCTTGTCTTCACTTAACTGCACCTTCACATTGTTGTCAAACGGGTCACTGCTGTGAGCCCTCTTGCATCCTTCTGATAGAATGAATTCCGTATCCTTTTCTTAATTTGTACTTCTGCTTCCAAAGATGGTTCCTTCGCGCTTAACCGCTTCTCCTGAATCTCCATATTATTTGTTCTGCTCACAACATGGAGGTTCTATTTCACTAACATCTTACGTAGGTGTTATCAAGCTCTTCAGCAGCATTATCATCCCTTCAGTATGTAACAAAGACAACAGGGCTTGTCACGCGGAGCATTGTGGTAGCATGAGAGACCTGCTGTGAACACCCCCTTCAAGTTCAGGCGCTGGATATTAAAGATAACTTATTTTTATAGGGACAGTATCCATCAATGTACAGCACTAAAAAGAAAATGGAAAACTAAAGCTCTGGGTATTCGTAGATATATAGTAGATAATCACACTGAACAGAATGTTTACACACACACAGTAAGCATTTCGAATGTGCAAAAGTAAAACAAGGTAGAAATCGTTATTGCACAATCAGATTGAAAAGTTAGCATTGTTCACACTGAAAGAAAGAATTCAACAAGTAAACTCAGAATGTGAAGTGCAAAGACAATGATCAAGTGAATAGTGAAGTTCAAGATATAAGTGGAGTAGATTACTTAATGTCAAACAATCGCCAAAACCAGGGAAAACCCTAATGGAAAATTCCTTTCTGAAACAAGGTGCAATTAAATATAAATAAGAAAGTGCTCCCCAGAATGCATCATAGAATACTGCAGTCCGTGCCGTGGTGACACATGTGGCATCAGTGTGTTCTGATGACACGGATGTGCAGACTGGCAGTATGGCAACGGTCTGCTCCTGGTGAGATAGGGGCAGATATATGGAGTATGCCAGCTGTCTGCTCATGCTGAGATGGATGTGACTCCTGGCAGTATGGCAGCAGTCTGTTCCGTGGTGAGATGGATGTGAGTCCTGGCAGTATGGCAGGGTTCTGCACCCAGACTGTGCCATGGTGAGATGGATGTCCCTCCTGGCAGTATGGCAGCAGTCTGCGCCATTTTGAGATGGATTTTACTCCTGGCAGAATCGCAGCAGGGTGCGTCATGGTGAGATGGATGTGTCTCCTGGCAGAATGGCAGCAGGTTCTGTCATGGTGAGATGGATGTGACTCCTGGCAGTACGGCAGCAGTCTGTGCCATGATGAGATGTATGTCCCTCCTGGCAGTACGGCAGCAGTCTGCGCCATTGTGAGATGGATATGACTCCTGGCGGAATGGCAGCAGTCTGTGCCTCTTCTGCACTATGGTGAGATAGATGTGACTCCTGACAGCATGGCAGCAGTCTGTTCCATGGTAAAGTGGATGTGTCTCCTGGCAGTATGGCAGCAGTTTGTGTCATGGTGAGATGAATATGACCCCTGGCAGCATGGCAGCAGTCTGCGCCATGGTGAGATTGATGTGACCCCTGGCAGCATGGCAGCAATCTACGCCATGGTGAGATGGATGTGACTCCTGGCAGTATGGCAGCAGTCTGTTCCGTGGTGAGATGGATGTGAGTCCTGGCAGTATGCCAGAAGTCTGCGCCATTGTGAGATTGATTTGACTCCTGGCGGAATGGCAGCAGTCTGTGCCTCTTCTGCACTATGGTGAGATAGATGTGACTCCTGACAGTATGGCAGCAGTCTGTTCCATGGTGAAATGGATGTGTCTCCAGGCAGTATGGCAGCAGTTTGTGTCATGGTGAGATGAATGTGACCCCTGGCAGCATGGCAGTAGTCTGCGCCATGGTGAGATGGATGTGACTCCTGACAGTATGGCAGGAGTCTGCGCTCAGTCTGTGCCATGGTTAGGTAGATGTGACTCCTGGCAGTATGGCAGCAGTCTGTACCTAGTCTGCACTATGGTGAGATAGATGTGACTTCTGGCAGTATGGCAACACACTGTTCCATGGTGAGATGGATGTGACTCCTGGCAGTATGGCAGGATGTGCGCTCAGTCTGTTCCATGGTGAGATGGATGTGACTCCTGGCAGTATGGCAGCAGTTGGGTCAAGGTGAGATGGATGTGACTCCTGGCAGCAATCTGCACCATGGTGAGATGGATGTTACTCCTGGCAGTATTCTGCGCCAAGGTGAGATGGATGTGACCCCTGGCAGTGTGGCAGAAGTTTGTGTCATGGTTTGATGGATGTGACTCCTGGCCTTTTGTCAACAGTCTGTGCCGTAGTGGGACAGATGTGACTCCTGGCAGTATGGCAGAAGTTTGTGTCATGGTTTGATGGATGTGACTCCTGGCCTTTTGTCAACAGTCTGTGCCGTAGTGAGACAGATGTGACTCCTGGCAGTATGGCAGAAGGTTGTGTCATGGTTTGATAGATGTGACTCCTGGCAGTATGGCAGCAGTCGGCACTATGGTGAAAATGCTATCAGCTTGTGATCTGGGGAGAAGGATGTAACTATTGTAAGCAGACAGTGGCCAAGGAGCAGGCGGGGTAGGTAATGGTACTATTGCAGACCACTAGCAGAGTAATCACTGTGAGAGGTCATGAAGTACAGGAATAATGGACTTCCCCTGAAGATCATACTTCGCTAAGTGCATCTGGAGTGAAATGGTGATGCAGGAGAACTGAGGGTCACCTTGTTAACTAGTACTTAGAGAGAATAATGATGCGATACTAGATGACGAGGAAGACACAGTGCAGGAAGTGACTGCTGAAATACCACATTCCTCGCTTACATTGAACCTCATCCATATGGACAAGCACTCTTTCAGTAAGTCTTTCAGAGCGCAATTTAAAAACATGCCACAGTTTTGAACAAGTATGGTGCTGAAAGTGATTTATTATTCTTTTTATAAATTAGGTCTTTGGTTGGCAGTCAGATTACCCCCTGTCCAAGCAAGGACCCTCACTCTAGTCAGGGTAGGTCACACACAATCCAAATACAGGATACTCAGCATCACTTGCATACATATGCATTTTGAATGGGTCTTCCTGGGGTGGGAGGGTGGAGGGCCTGAGAATTACATGTCAAAGGACTGTAGCCTGGCCTCACACAAAGGACTGCCACACCCCCTACTGGGACCCTGGCAGACAGGATTGAACTGAAAGGGGACCTGGTGCACTTCTAAGCCACTCTTTGAAGTGTTCCCCACTTCAAAGGCACATCTGGGTATTTATACAGGGCCTCTGCCCCACCAACTGACACTTCCTGGAGAAGAGAACCTGAACCAGAACTTGCATCCTGCCAATAAGAACTGCCTGGCTGCCCAAAGGACTCACCTGTCTGCTTTCTGTGAAGGACTGCTGCCTTGCTGTTGCCCTGCTGCCTTGCTGCTCTCTGGCTGTGGTGAGAAGTGCTCTCAAAGGGCTTGGATAGAGCTTGCCTCCTGTTCCCTGAAGTCTCAGGACCAAAAAGACTTCATCTCTACAAGAAGGACTCCTTGTGCGGCGAAAATCGACACACAGCATGCCAGAAATGACGCTCATCCTGCACCGCGGTGAAAAATTCAGTGCATGCCAAACTGGAACAACGCAGCCCAACTTCGCAATGAGAGGATCAACTCAGTGCCAGCGTAGCGACCGGAAATTCGATGAACGGCCCACTGGATCACCGCAAAACCGAGCCGGAACGACGCAGCCCGACTTCCAGAGAGGTATTGATGCTGCGTCTGCCGTGTGGTAGAAATTTCCACGCAACGCCCACCGGATCGACGCAGCCCCTGTGAGTTCGTCCTGTCAGCGCTGGAAATCCATGCATCGTCCCCGGGACGTCCGAAAACCCCGCAACCCGAAGAGGATCCACGACCGAGCACCGGAAATCGACGCACAGCCGTCCCTGCGTCAAAACTAAACAACGCATCGCCATGTGCAGCCCGAGAAATCAACGCACACCCCCTTTGTTTCCACGCATCTCCTCCTCTGCGGTCTCTGCAGAGATTTTGCACGCAAACCAGGTACTTTGTGCTTGAAAGAGACATTTATTGCTTTTTAAAGACTAAAGACACTTTATATCACTTTTACAGTGATATCTCAACATATACTTATTGCATTTTAATTGTTTTGGCCTACATCTTATCAGATAAATATTATATATTTTTCTAAACTCTTTGTGGTGTATTTTCATAGTGCTATACTGTGTTATTGCGTGATTTATTGCACAAATACTTTACACATTGCCTTCTATGTTAAGCCTGGCTGCTCAGTGCCAAGCTACCAGAGGGTGGACACAGGATAATTTGGATTGTGTGTGACTTGCTTGGACAGGGGGTAACCTGACTGCCAACCAAAGACCCAATTTCTTACATTGGTGATCAGCAGTGAGGATAGGACTTGTATTTGTGCAGTGACATACAATAACTAAGTGTTCACTACCTACCCACAGTTAAAGGTCAACTTGATTTTTTATCTTTTTCTGCAATTTTGTTTTTTCCTGACAATTTTTTAACTAAAACATTCAACATGTCTCTGGCTGGGTCTCAAGCAGGAGATAAACATTTTGATCTGGCCATGCTGTAAGACCTACACTGTTAAACAGCTGAAGGGGATCTGCAGGGATATGGGAGTACCTACCCAGAAGTCCTCCAGAAAGGAGGCATTCCAAATGAAACTGAGGGCCTGGGCAGAAGCCCATTCTGATGAGAATGGTGAGGAGAAGGGTCCAGAGGATGGCTCCTCAGAGGATTTTTTGCCATTGGTTGGAGATGTTACCACTGCAATTGTGCACCCTGCCAAACCAGGGAGCAGTGTCTCTGATCGGGGCCTGACCACAGAGGAAAGGAGTGAGGAAAGAGAATTCCAATTGCAAATGGCAAGGCTGAAAATTGAAGCTCAACAGGAGGAAAGCAGGGCAGAGAGAGAAGCCAAACAGGCTGAAGCTGAGAGAGCAGCCAAGCAAATTGAAGCTGAAAGAGCTGAGGCTGCAGCTGAGATGGCATTGGCTGAAAATAAACTTTTGTTGGCCCATGAACTGAGTCTCAAGGAGCTGGAGATCAAAACGAGACAGTCTGAGTCCAGCAGTGATGGTAGCAGCATACATGCAGGACCTGCTGGGGAGAAAAAGGTTTGTATACCCAAGAATGTGGTGCCAAATTATGTGGTGGGAGATGACATTAATAAGTGGTTGGCTGCCTATGAAGTTGCACTAAGGGCTCATGGGACCTCGGAGGAGCAATGGGGGGCGGCCTTGTGTTTTTATGTACCAGCAGTGGGGAGGGACACACTCCTTACACTCATTACACTAGATCCACATGATCAGAATGTCTATGCACCCATGAAAGCCGCTTTACTGGCGAAGTTTGGACTGACCCCTAAAAAATACAGTCAGTCAAACACATACTTAGGTAGATTGTTTTGATTTCTCCAATAAGGCACTGAATGGATGGGTGCGGGGCAGCAAAGTAAATGATTACAAAGGGTTATATGCCTTGATTCTGAGACAGCATATGCTCAGTATTTCTTTTACGGAGTTGCACCAGCACTTAGTAGACAGTAAGCTGACTGATCCCAGAAAGCTTGCTGACGAGGCGGACCTCTGGGTTAGCACCAGAGTGTCCAAAAAGGTATCTGGGGGGACACCCACAAAGATGGTCAGGGTTCCCAACAGAAGAAAGAGGGGGGAGAAAAACTTAAAGAAAAGGAATTCTCAAATGGCCCCCAAAACAATTCCCAAGGGGGGTGTGGTAACCAGTCCTCTTCTAGTTTTGGGAAGAAACAGGGTACTTCGGTAAGAAGTTAGGGAAGTTCATCCCCAAATGCTTAGAGTGCTACCAGCATATACACTCTAAGAGCGACTTCCAGTGTTACAAGAGAGCACAACCCACCACTGGAGGGCAACACCTGGGATTGCTAGTGTAGTGTTCGGGGAGACAGTTCCAGTTAGCTTTGGGGGCTAGTATCCCTGGAATATAAGGAGATGGTGCCAAAAGCCCACATGCCTGCAAATTCTTCAAAGTATAGGCAGTGGGTCACCATTGATGGGCAAAGGGTAGAGGATCTGCATGGCACAGGAGCCAGTATGACTACTTTCAAGAGTAAGCTGGTGTCAGCAGAGCAGATAGTCCCTAATACATTCCACCAGGTCATAGTCACTGACAATCATGAGAGTCACCTACTGGTGGCTCTGGTTCCCTTTGATTTTGGGGGGGGGGCTCTGGTACTTTGAAAGTCCTGCCATGCCAGTAGATTGTCTATTAGGCAATGATCTTAAGCATAATGCCCAGAAGGAGGAAGAGCTCAGATCCCACCTGGAGATGTTAGGTTTGCCTGAGTGGGTCTGCATGACCACAAGGTCCATGTCTGCCCGGGAAGGGAGTCAAGGGCATCTGGAGCCTGGAACAATGGCTCAGACAGTTGCAAAGAGGAAGGGCAAGAGGTGCGGGAAACCAGCCTCAGATATTCCCACAGTGGTGGATGGGGTCCCTGAGGAGGAGGCCCCTGAGCCTACCGGAGAGGACATTGCTGACCTGGGCAATCTGCCTCAACTTGTTGGCTGGCAAGTAGAGGGTGGGCCAACCAGGGCAGAATTCTGCAAAGCGCAGAAGGAATGCCCCACCCTGGAGGGTCTGAGGCCATCGGCGCATCCCAAGCAGCTGGTGAAGCCTCTGGTGATCACCATATCTACTGGGAGAATTATATCCTTTACAGTAAGCCTAAGGCTCTGGCATTTGGGGCAGCATGTGTGCTGGTGGACCCCCAGTGTTACCGGGCCTTCCTACTGGGTCTGGCTCACGACAATCCCCCTGGCAGGACATTTGGGCCAAGACAAGACCTTTGCCAGGCTTGTTACCCACTTCCATTGGCCTAGAATGCGGGTAGCCTCAGATAATTTCTGCAGGGCCTGCCTCACCTGCCAGGCTAGTGGGAAGACAGGGAAAAGGCTAATCCCACTCCCCGTCATTGGCACCCCCTTTGAAAGGGTGGGCATCAACGTCATTGGTCCCTTGGATCCCAAAACTGCCTTGGGCAACAGGTTTATCCTGTTTTTGGTGGACCATGCCACCTGCAGAGGCCATCCCTCTGAGAACAGTGACTGTACCGGTGGTGACCAGAGCCCTGATGGGAATATTTACCCGTGTGGGATTCCCTAAGGAAGTTGTGTCTGACAGAGGCACAAACTTCATGTCTCCATTCATGAAGTCCATGTGGGATGAGTGTGGGATGACCTACCGATTTACCACCCCTTATCATCCTCAATCCAATGGGCTTGTTGAGAGATTCAACAAGACCCTCAAAGGCATGATCACTGGCCTACCTGAGGCCATAAGGCATAAGTGGGACGTCCTCTTGCCAACCTGCTGTTTGCTTATAGGGAGGTGCCCCAGAAAGGGGTGGTGATCAGCCTCTTTGAGCTTCTCTATGGTCACCCTGTGAGGGGACCGCTAGGCATAGTGATAGAGGGCTTGGAGAAAGCTTCCAAGACACCTTCCCAGGATGTGGTAAGCTACATGCTGGCCCTCCGCAACCAAACCCAACGCTTATGGAAGCAAGCCAAAAGTAACCTTGAGGCCAGTCAAGAGGTGATGAAGGAGTGGTATGACTGGAAGGCCACTCTGGTCAAGTTCTTACCTGGAGACAAGGTTTGGGTATTGGAGCCAGTTTAGCCTAGAGCTCTCCGGGACCTCTGGTCTGGCCCATTTGAAGTCAAGCAGCGGAAGGGGGAGGCCACCTACCTAGTGGACCACAAGACCCCTGGACACCCCCTAAGGGTTCTCCACCACAACTGACTCAAGCCTCATTTTTAGAGGTCTGAGGTCAGTATGCTTCTTGTGACAGATGAGGGCATGGAAGAGGAGAGTGACCTCCTCTCTGCCAAAGAAGGTGATGGGTCAGTAGAGGGTGTCAATCTCTCTGACTCTCTGACTCTAGACCAGAGAGGAGACTGCTACGAATTGTTGGAGCAGTTCTCTTCCCTGTTTTCCCTTACTCCTGGACTCACCCACTTGTGTGTCCATGATATTGACACAGGAGACAATCCCCCTGTAAAGAACAACATTTATAGGTTGTCAGATTAGGTGAAGGCCAGCATCAATGAGCAAGTTTCCAAGATGATGGCCCTAGGGGTTATTGAGAAGTCCAGCAGTCCCTGGGCCAGCCCTGTGGTGCTGGTACCTAAGACTGCTGCACCCGGTGCCAAACCAGAACTCCGGTTCTGTGTGGATTACCAGGGTCTCAACTCAGTCACACCGACTGACACTCACCCCATCCCGAGCTGATGAGCTCATAGACAGGCTAGGTGCTGCCAAATTCCTCAGTTCTTTTGATCTCACATCAGGGTACTGATGGATCGCCTTGACTAAGGGGGCTAAAGAGAGATCTGCATTTTCCACACCTGATGGCCATTACCAGTTTCGGGTGATGCCCTTTGGCTTGAAAAATGCCTCCACTACCTTCCAACGGTTGGTTAACGGGGTCCTAGCCGGCAAAGATGCCTTCTGTGCAGCCTACCTGGATGACATAGCCGTCTATAGTTCCAGCTGGGGGGAACACCTACTCCACCTGAAGGAGGTGCTTCAGGCTCTGCAACAGGCAGTCCTGACCATCAAGGCTAGTAAGTGCCAGATTGGGCAGGGTTCCGTGGTGTACTTGGGACACCTAGTTGGTGGTGGCAAGGTGCAGCCACTCCAGGCCAAGATTGAAACTATCAAGGCCTGGCAACCACCTAGAACACAGACTGAAGTGAGAGCCTTCTTAGGCCTCACTGGATACTACCGTAGGTTTGTCAAGGGCTATGGATCCATTGTGACTCCCTTGACAGAACTTACTTCCAAAAAGCAACCTAGGTTGGTAAATTGGACAGAGGCTTGTCAGAAAGCCCTTGACTCCCTAAAGGAACCCATGTTCACGGCCCCACGTGTGCAAGGCCCCTGACTACTCCCAGGAAGTTATTGTGCAGACAGACGCTTCAGAGCATGGCATAGGGGCTGTTCTAGCACAGCTAAATGAGGAGGGCCATGACCAACCAGTACTCTTTATTAGCAGAAGACTATTACCACGAGAACAGAGGTGGAGTGCTATTGAGAGAGAAACATTTGCTGTGGTCTGGGCACTGAAAAAGCTGAGGCCATACCTGTTTGGAACTCACGTCCGGGTTCAGACAGACCACAGGCCCCTCAGATGCTCATGCAGATGAGGGGTGAGAATCCTAAACTCTTGAGGTGGTCCATTTCCCTACAGGGGATGGACTTTACGGTGGAGCATCGTCTGGTGACTGATCACACTAACGCTGATGGTCTCTCCAGATACTTCCACCTTAGTGAGGAGAGCTCCCAGGAGGTTGGGTAGCTCTCCCCACTTTCAGCTGGGGGGGACACATGCTAGACCTGACATGTTAGACAACTTTTTGCCTGCCTCTCTCCACTTTTTATATACTGTTTTTACTGGTTTTAAGACTTTGCACACTTTGCCACTGCTAACCAGTGCTAAAGTGCATATGCTCTATCCCTTTAACCATGGTAACATTGGATCATACCCCATTGGATTATGTAATTTACTTATAAGTCCCTAGCAAAGTGCACTATATGTGCCCAGGGCCTGCAGATTAAATGCTACTAGTGGGCCTGCAGCACTGGTTGTGCCACCCACTTAAGTAGCTCCTTAACCTTGTCTCAGGCCTGCCATTGCAAGGCCTGTGTGTGCAGTTTCACTGCCGAATTCGACTTGGCATTTAAAAGTACTTTTACACTGCTGTGAGGCCTGCTCCCTTTATAGGCTAACATTGGGGCTACCCTTACATACTGTTTGAGTGGTAGCTGCTGATCTGAAAGGAGTAGGAAGGTAATAATAAGTATGCCCAGAATGGTGATACAAAATCCTGCTGTCTGGTGAAGTTGGATTTAATATTACTATTTTAGAAATGCCACTTTTAGAAAGTGAGCATTTCTCTGCACTTAAATCCTTCTGTGCCTTACAATCCACGTCTGTCTGGATTACCCAGCCAGATCTGGATCAGGGCCAGGATCAGGGGTCAGGGTATCGGGCAGTACAAGGACTGTACATCAACTCTTCAACCCAATAAATAGCTGCACTCAACAGCATCAGCAAAGGTGCCAGTTTCTCTTGATTAAACGTCGATAGTTCCCCTAGGGGAGGGGCAGGATGCTCAGTCTATTCAATGCTGTATCAGCATTTGGCCAGAAAAATTATCTTTTGAAGTACCACTGAACCTCAGGCTAGGTGTATTTTCATTCCCAGATGTTTCATTTCCACGTTTTTGCAAATTAACTTTATATCTCTGCTTTTCATCAGTTAAATGTCTTTCTATTGCTTTAGTGTTATTGCAAATATATTAACAAAAAGAACAGTAATGAAATTGGGCTTGTTAGGCCCACATGAGGCATGAGCTGTCTGTTTATTCGATGATGATTTTGTTACCACAATTTCTGCATGTCCTTCACCTGGTTCATTGCAAAGGACAATTGAGTTTACCTTCACCCAAAAATATATATACATCTTCAACCTAATCAGACTATCAAAGTACCACTATGTAAGCAGGTTACATAATGTATCGGACACCAACTAAACTAAGAGTCTCCAGATACGCATAGGCACCAGTAGCAAACTGAGCCAGAATACGTCATTAACACCTGCTGAAGGTTATGTTGGCTTCAGCTGCGACTGTGAGGTTGTCTGTGAGCCATAAAACACTCATAAAAGCTGCAGATTTCACCAATCTCATACCTTGTTTTTTTGAGCTGTTTCTTTCCCTTATGCATTGGGGAACATGTGCTTGGTAAATTGCACTGCCTTCAACACAGCCTATCATCCCATCCTCATTCACACCCTGGAGTCTCAAATGGGAATCGCCACCAACGTCCTTCATTGGGTTTCCACCTACCCTTCCAACCAACACCAGTTTGCTCACATATGCACCCCCAGGTCACAAAAGATCCTTGTTCCCCATAATGTATCCTGTCAGATTCATCCTTTACAGGGAGCCACTTGGTGCTCTACTCACAGATAGCAGCATCTAGACTCACCAATATGCTAGTGGTACACAACTGTACTTGAAAGTCTCCTATGCTTCAGACATCCAATGCATTAAAACACTGCATGCACATCATCCAGACTAGGATTCCCAGGTCATACCTGAAGTTCAAACCAACTACATCAGTATTCTTGTTATTTGACAAGAACAACACACAAGATACAGTACAAATCTGACTCAATGACATCAGCCTTAACGGATCACTTGGATTCGCCCTGGACACCAACCTCACACTCATAGAATATATTGCCAAAAAACAAAGACAGCCTGGTACTAGCTCTCTCTTCTAAAGAAATGTAAACTGGTTCTTCCAGAAAGCAGCTTCAGAACTGCTGCTCAACTCCTCATTCCCTCGTACCTGAATGGTGGTTATGCCCTACTCCATGGCCTCCTAGACTACCCACTTGCACCCCTTAGGGGTATCCTACATGCATGTCTGATCCACAGGAAGAAGGAATATGATCACATCAGCCTAATTCTGATGGGATGTTATTGGCTTCCCTTGGCGGTCTACACCATCTTCAAAGCCAGTTGCATCATTTACTACACCATCATGACCCGCACCCTCTGCCTATCTTGCAGTTGAAAATGCACCTCTTTAGAGAAACTACCTCACAATGCATTAACCATCCACAACCAAGCTTCCTTTATTATTACTTGTTGGCTTTATGCTTGTCTTATCCATATAGAGTCCTCCACTATCTTTAGGCTAGGTTTACACTGTCGAAATATCATATAGATATATACATGCACCATTTTGAGATAGGGTAGTTTGCCCTGCTGGTGATGTGTTGTAGCTATAGTACACATGGGGCATGAATGGCCTCTTTTTGAAAAGTTTATGAAAAAAAGCTATCATAATCTTGTGTGATCTCTTCTATAAAAATGGACCATTGATGATCTGTGAAAACATGTGATTCTTACCCTGGCTTATGGCTAGCAGGCATTGCCAGGTCTCTGAGCTGTGAAGTAATACAATGTGAATTGTGTGCTCTCCATCTGGGCAAAGGCCTTATGTTGACACTTATGCTATGGTTCCCTGAGAAAAGTAGCAACATGTATGATAGAAGTGGCATTTAACTGAATGCCCCACTGGCTGCTAAATGTCAGATCTTTAACCCAGAGTAATCCACTTTTATATACAATTTAATGGGCAGCCCCTGTGCATAATCTGTAAAAGAATAAGGCCCAAAGATTTTCTTAGAAGGCCACTGCTGCTGAATGTTTGGGTTGCCGACTGCCTAGGTTGTCTAGTCTTGATTTCACCTTATGCTTCTTTGTCCCACCACCATAAACTTCCTTCTCCTTTATCTCACTCTTGCAGCTCTCTTTTCATTCCTGCCTTCTCCCTTTGTCACCGTTTTGCCATCTTTATCTTCATCCTCCTTTCCTATAGGTCTCAAGACATTTTTCACCTCTTACAGCTGTGAGATATACGTTTTCTATATTATTTTCTATAGAAAGAAACATTCCAAGATCCCATTCAGAACTCATTGACTGGTGGTGGGCACAATTCTTTGTGTGTCTACCTTTGTTTTGCATGTTGTCTATTGTAAACTAGCAGGTACTTTTATCATGCTGCTATGTTCATTACCAAAATACAAAGATACATTGTGAAAAAAGTGGGTGCTTGCTGTAAAGAGTATTGTTAAATTGATAGAGATGCTACTTAAATCAAAGTTGGGTTGCCATTCTTCCAAAATGTATTTCTCCATGGCATCTGAATAGCCTTTATGTAACGGGCCTCTTTTGTAGCCACAGTTCACCGGCACTCTTTACCCACCTGGCTGTTACAATCCCTAAGTGACTGCTCCTGCTGAAGGCCAGCAGCATCTCAGGAAGTAAGCCACATTCAGTGTGTCTGACCACCCTTCACCAGCCTCCAACCCATGCAAACCCACTGTCATAGCAGCTGATGCTGATGCTGGGCCCCGTCACTACGACCTGCGATCTTGTTTGTTCCGATCACAAGAGAGTGCCCGTATGTCCATCATCCCCTATGCCTTTTATCACCATTTCATCCTGCCAAAAAGGGTCTTAAAGAGTTTACTGCTAGATAGAGCAGCACGAACCTGAAGCAACATCTGTGGTTAAAAAGCAAGCTCCCTGAATATGGGACCATAAACATAGCTCCAGGAGTATCGACCATCTTCTGACTGAAATATTTACTTAAGTGAATGGATAGCCATTTAAACGCAAACACACAAAAGCTCAGACAAGTATGTAGTCCGCAGGCCACAGTGTGTATAGAGACATCCCAAGTCACAATGAAAGATCATCCTGGAGTCATTCTGAAGTAATCCTATGACTTCAGCTGATCTATTCCTGTAATTATCTGGGGAAGTCATTGCAAGCCATCCCTAAGTATGTGTAGAGGGTGACATATTTAAGTGAGATGACTCTGAAGTCATCAGAGAAACTACTCCAGCATTAGTTTCTGATTACTTCATTGGAAAACATGTGATGATCATTTACCACTGCAGAATGATCCCATGATGATTTCAGAAATTGGCTGGATTAATCCAGGATGATCCTACAAGTATTTTAGGATGGGGCTGTATTATTACAGAATAATCGTGTAATGATTTCAGAATGAGGTTGTATTACACAAAGATATTCCCTAGATAGCTTCAGAATGGGACTTTGCTAGTCAATGATCTCTTAATGATGGAGGTGTATCACCCTAAGATGGCACCTGGCTATTACTACATGATAATTTCAAGATGGGGATGTATTACTCTAAGACAGTGTTTACAAACTAAGTCGCAAGCTGATTTTTAGTGGGTCCCGAAATTCGGAACAATAAATAAAATGCCTTTAAATTCTAGGGTTAACTTGTCTCATTTGCTGGTGATTCAAAGACAGAGGTCAATGTCAATCTGCTTCATTATTTCATCATGAGGATTGGTGTTTACTTATCTTCTTCTGAAAGGAAAGTGAGGGTAGTTTCTAAAGTGAATTATGTGACAACGTAGAATGCTGTTTTTTTTGCAATACAAAACAAATGCAAAATACCTGTAAATGAGCATATGCATCCAGTAGTCAGGAAAGCAAAAATTAAGCACCTTTTTGTAATTCTGAAGTATACTGGAAACAGAGATTTTAATAAGATCAAAATAAATCAAGACAGTTGGTGATGCATCAATGATAAATATTTACAGAAACTGGATTTCCACGTTATGATGTAAGTGCTCGATAGTTTTATCACTAAAAAACTGTATGTTAATTTAATAGTCATTTCAAAGGAAAATGTGCTGTCCCTAAACACCAAAGCACTAGCACACAATGCTTTAGTTACATTAAAAAATCGCCCGCATCCTGCCCATAAAAGGTAGGTGGTACACAAATGTTTGTCATTCTAAAAAGTGGGTTGTGATTCTAAAAGGTTTGGGAACCACTCCTCCAAGATAACCTTAAGTGATATATGTGAATTTATAGATAAACGAAAAACCCCCACTGTGAAACAACATTAGAGGAAACAAAATCTAGGAAAATCAATTTAAGGAAAAACAATTTCAAGGAAATTCAAATACACATAAAAATAAAGAAAATATTTTGAAGGAATGAGAGATAGTTTTAAGGAAAATCCAAAATTACCTTAAACTTGTGTGGAGTTTAGGACTAGTGATGGGGTTTTGGGTAGTAGGATGTGTAATGATTAGGAGTGTTGAGGGTTTTTTGTGGTCTTGATTGGGTGGAGTTCAAATATGACAAAGGGATTTAGGATTCAGGAATGGGTGGAGTTTAGGGGTGCTGAGAGTTTTTAAAGTTCAGAGATGAGTAGAGATTACGGGCTGTGAAGAGTTTTCTAGGACTGGGGGAGTTTAGGGTGGTGAGGGTATTAATGGATTCAGGGATGGTATAGAAAGGAGTTTTAGGGTTCAGTGATTGGTAGAGTGTAGAGGTATTAAGGGTTTTTAGGGGTCATGGATAAGTAAAGTCTGGAGATGTTGAGGGTTTTAAGGGATCACAGATGGGTGGGGTTTAAGCATAAAAGGGGTTTTTAGGTTTCAGGCATAGATGGAGTTTAGGGGTAGTGAGGAGTATATGGTTCAGGGATGGGAGGAATTCGGGGGTCGAATGGCTGTTAGGGTTCAGGGATCGGTGTAGTTTAGGTGTGGTAAAGCGTTTTCAGAAAACAGGGATAGGTCACGTTTAGGCATCAGGAATGCATGGGGCTGAGGGGGTCACCAAATTAAAAACATCCAAAGAAATTGTTTGACAATGTAAAAAATATACATCAGAAATAATTCCCCCTGAAGTAAGGCACTGAGAGAAACATCTCTGATAAGACTGTTTCTAAAGGTAAGAGCTGCAACTGTTGCATTTACGTCTTTTTTCAAATAATCTTTTTATTATTTTCTTATATATGCATCAATTCAACATTGACAATTAATCAGAAACTTTATAACAATGAATATCACTGCTACGTACGTTTTATGGCTTTGTCTGTTTTTGTTTTCCACTTTTTCTCCCAAGAATGAATCATTCCTAAACTGCAATTATCATACATATGTCAAAAATGTTTTCCCTTTACTCTTCTGTAGTGACGGTACTTGTCTACCCCATTTGTTTGTGCTCATTCCTCTTCATTCGTTGACTCTTCTGAAGATTGGGTTTCCCCTCCTCAAACCTAGTTAGTAGTGTTCCCCATGCTTGCAGGTCTTCCTCTAATTTATTATCTTTTCGTATACCTCTAAGGCGAACCTCCTCCGCCACCGTCCATTCCACTACATCCTTTTTCCAGTGTTCCAGTGTTCCAGTTTAGGTCTTATCCAGGTGACAGCCACCCTACGTTTAGCTAATTGGAGCGTCAATTGGGTAAATTGGTACTCCATCTTTCTCCCTTTATGCGGTTTTATGTCTGTTCCATTCTACACTTATTACCACAAGTGGCTCCCAAATGATGTATCACAGCCTCCCAGAATGCCCTTACTGGTGCGCAGTACCAAGCTTGGTGTATTAAAGATGCCTTACTTTCTGGGCAGCGGTGGTATTCCTTTGACTTTGTAGGGTCCATCCACTGGAGTAGGACCAGAGTAATGTAGGTACAATGTAAATTGTTAAAGTGAGCCACTTTAAATCTGGCATTGCAGGACACTGTGTGCACTATCGAATACACCCCATTCCATTGTGCCTCGTCGATTTGGGCCCCTAGGTCTGCTTCCCATGCTGCTCTGGCTGGGAACTGGGTCCTCAGTCTATCACCCATTGCTGCTTTTTGTATGTGTGGAATTAAATGTCTTGCACCCCCAAATTCCAGTAGTGCCTGAAATAGAAGGGAGGACGAAGGGACAGCCGGGTAGCTTGGCCATATCTCCTTAGCTATGTTAGCTATACTAGCATACACTAAAAACTGACTGTCTCCCAAAGCAAACATGTCTTGTGCAGTTTCAAATGAGAGAAAGTCATCTGTGGGGTATAGGTCTCCCAGTGTTACACCCCTCCCCCTTCCCTCCAGGCTGTTGTGTCTACTGTCATAGAAAAGCTAGGAAATCCCAAAAACTGAGCTCTCTGGCAAAAGGGGCTCTTCCCAATATCCTTTTACAGCATATTTCCATAGGGTTGTAGTGTGTGTGATAAGATATGGGATCCTCCCTGTGATTCGGCCTCCAGAGTGTAAGATGAGAGTCAACCCCATTTGCCAGTAGTGTCTTCTCCCAGTTTTGCCCCTCCACGAGCCAGTGCACGGCATGTTGGGAAACAAGATAATATATCTCCATATGTGGAACCGCAAGTCCTCCCTCTAGTTTTGGCATGTTCCTGTGTCACTTTACATCTACCGCCCTTCCAGAGAAGTGTTGCAAGCAGTAAGTGCAGGTGTCTAAATACCGCCTTGTGGCAGATTGTCAAAGGATTGCTGCAATGTGTAGAGACGGGGGTAGGAACACCATCTTCGCAACTGCCGCTCATCCAATTATAGACAGCGAGAGCGAGTTCCAGATTTGTATTGAGGCTTGAATTAGCATATCATGCTCAGGCCTATCTCTCACCTCTATCACTTGTTGCTGTTTAGTGATCTCTTCATCCCTTCCCTGGATTTCCTCCGGGGGCAACCTCTGTAGAGCTGCGAGTGCTTCGTCATTTTGTAGGAGTTCAGTTTGTAGGGCCTTGCGTACGCCACATGTGAGACCCACACATCTACCTCTAAGAACTGCCTTCATAGCCTCCCACTCTGTGGCGCGAATTTGTGTGCCCTGCCAGTTGTCTGTAAAGTAGTTCTACAGGGCTTCAGCCAGTATTTCCTGTCCGTGTACGTCCTGTAGTGTGTTGGTGGGAAATCGCCATGTGCTAGGTGACCTGGTGCCCATTCAAATGACATGACTACTGGAGCTTGCTCTGATGGGTAGCATGAGAGATGTTCGACCTCAAGTATCTCCGGGGTCAAAACATCTGATATCAGAATTCTATCCAATCCACTAAATGTGCCATGTTTTGGTGTGTGGCCTGTGTATTCTTTGCATTTACATCTTTAAAAGTAATCATGTCAAAGCCAATTTTGAACAAAAAGATATTCTATATCTTGGTTTCTATGAAAAGTAAATGCCATTCATTCTGATAACTTCCAGTAGACAGTTTAGATGAAATAGTTTCTCATTAATGGTACTCCATGAAATTGATCTGCTATGAAATCACATACAACCAAATGCATAAACCTTGTTTGATATACTGTGGATGTTCCTTTTCAGGGCAGAGTTTGCCAGACAGCACAGTTGACTGGTTTACTAATGACATTTTGGGGACATTTGGAAAGCTTCCCAAGGAATGTATTATGACTGTTGTTTACCATTGGCTTTTTGGTTTGTAACTCACATTCTCTTGCTTTGCTGGCTTTATTTGTTTTAGACTTTTAGGTTGAGTTTGTCCCTTCCCTTACTCAAACTTTATTTAAAGGATCCTTCTGATTGCTCCGTTTCTGTAAGCAGGCCTTTAAATCTTGTTATCTTATCACATTTTGCTGTGACAAAGACAGAGATAAAATTTCAAGCTACGTCTTCCAATTGAGCTTCTCTCCAACACCAAAGTTAGAGGATTTATGTGACAATCATGCTGGTTACTGGGGTAATTCTGAATGTGGTGGAAACAAATATTGTAATACCATCAAAACAAATCAATACATCAGGTAATTACATTTTCATACAATATAGGTTGTGCACTGTACAATTTTATCAGTAAAACTCTATGTCTGTGCAAATGTAATGGTAATTTAAATTGAAGATATGTTGTCTATAATTGCAGTGCATTACCACACCAGGCATACTTCCCTTTACCCCACTCCGTGCCACTGATTCTACACTCCGCCAATCACACTGCGCCACTCTAGTATGCACCACTCCACTCGATGCCACTCACCTAAACTGTACACCACACCACTAAGCCCCACTCAACTATACTATGCAGCACTCCACTTAACCCCACTCTACTATGAACCACTCCATCTGACCCCACTGTACTCTGCACAACTCCCTACCACTCTAAGCTCCCAACAGTCTTCCAAATATTCTCTGTGCACCTGCATGAAGTAGGGTAAAAAAGCAGAAACAATAAAAAGGTGAGACAGGTCTGCTCTATTTATCCACTTAGTATCTGGAATTACATCCCTAGAACCGCTAGAACCACGCCAACCATGCTTCAATTTAGGACAGGGCTGAAGATGCACCTTTTTGAAGAACACTAAAATGTAAATTACATCTGTAATATTCACCTAATTTAGGGAGTTTTGCATTATGCTTGCTACACGAAATTATGCACAATTGAATGTACAATTTGTGGAAAAAAATTACAGCAAATGCATGGGAACAACAGAAAGTGAGCAGCAGTTGTTCATGGTGCATTTGTGTAATTGCGTCCTTGCACCAAATATTGACACATTTCACACTACATTATAGCTCAAAATGATGGATTTGCAATTCATGAAATTGAACGTTATTTTGTGTAATTTTGCCATCATTTTGAGTAATTAGTCAAAAACAAATATGGAAATTTCGCACACACCCATATATACATGTACATATGCATAATTTAGACAGACTAGTTACTTGTGAAAGATAGAAAATGCAGTATTAATTACAATCAGCATTAAAGTAAGTAGGTCTGACTTTTCATTAGTAAAGTGCTTGGTAATTGGTGGGTGAGTAGGGGTATAGTTATTTAAAGCATTGGGATGTACTTTGTATCCATACCCATATGTGTTTTAAAAAGAGGCAGGTGAAGATTCTCCCTTCACCCACAAAGTCAGGAAACCTAGCACACTGTGAAGTTGCTGTTGCTTCCCATCTTCACCAAGGCAATGTTTTAGCCTCCTGACCTAACAGCTGTACATTGGACTTTTTTCCAGCCTCAGGGTGTCCAAGCCTTTGGCTTTCCAAGTTAGGACATTTGACACTAAAAGGGGGAGACGAGGTGATGTGCAAGGTCTATGGTGGTGTAAGACCAAGTGACTGCTCCGTAGCAGGAGATGGTGCATAATGTTGGACTCAGAATCTGATCAGGAAACATGTTTCAGGCAGGGTCTACAACGGAGTCCACAGCCAAGCTGCAACAGTCCACTCACTGAAAGTTGCCACCACAGGAATGGTTTCTTGCTGATGCAGAATTCCACTGAAGCTGCAATTCTTTTTTACTTTGCAGTACTGTGATTTGCACAGATATAAAAGCATGTAAAGTTTCAAGTTGTCGAGTCTGCAACCCCTTGTTAAATTTGAAATTACATTTCTCAGAACATGCAGCATAGCTTGCACTCTTTGAATTCATAATTTGTTTTTTTCAGCTGCATAGCATAGACAATAAAGCTCCATAATTTCATACTCTACTGCTGCTTAAATCCATTAGCCCTACCTACAGTTGTTCAGTTGGAATCAAAATTAACATGTTTTGAACATTTTATCACAATATGCTAGTTACTACTGATTACTATAAATAGAAATTATGCCAAATAAAACAAAAGCTTAAAACATGTGCACCTTTAACTGTTTTTACATATCTTATGTAGCACACTGTATGCTAATTTGAATTTAGAGAAACCTAATTTAATACTTAAACAGTGTTCAATGAGTAGTAATCAGCAAATAATTCTAAAATCACACAGCAGGTTGGACCTTTCCGACAAAAAATGAAACCAAAATAGTAGGTGTATTCTTGGGGTGATCAGAAAATAATTCTCAAAACAACAGGAGCAGTTTCATCATGTTACAAAGGTATGATGCTTTTGGAGTTTTTAATGTTTATTTTCAAACCAACATTGCATCTTATGAAGTAATCAGATAGTCATTCTTAAACCCTCCTGACATCATCAGGAATAGTTACACATTGCAAAGTAATCAAATACTCATTCTTAAATCCTCCTGAAGTCATCATGAAGAGTTACATCTTGTGAAGTAATCAGATACTTATTTTCAAGTCACCCTCAAATCATCAAGATCAAGGGCCTGATTCAGACCTTGGCGGACGGCGGAGGCCGTCCGCCAAGGTCCCGCCGCCGAATGACCGCACCGCGGTCAAAAGACCGCGGCGGCCATTCTCACATTTCCGCTGGGCCGGCGGGCTCTCTCCAAAAGAGCGCCCGCCGGCCCAGCGGAAATGCCCCTGCAACGAGGATGCCGGCTCCGAATGGAGCCGGCGGAGTTGCAGGGGTGCGACGGGTGCAGCTGCACCCGTCGCGTATTTCAGTGTCTGCTTTGCAGACACTGAAATACTATGCTGGGCCCTCTTACGGGGGCCCCTGCAGTGCCCATGCCAGGGGCCCCGGGGCACCGCCTACCGCCATCCTGTTCCTGGCGGGAGACCCGCCAGGAACAGGATGGCGGTAGGGGGTGTCAGAATCCACATGGCGGCGGAGCGCGCTCCGCCGCCATGGAGGATTCCCCCGAGCAGCAGAAAGTCGGCGGGAGACCGCCGACTTTCCGCTTCTGACCGCGGCTGAACCGCCGCGGTCAGAATGCTCGAGGGAGCACCGCCAGCCTGTTGGCGGTGCTCCCGTGGTCGGTGACCCTGGCGGTCACCGGCCGCCAGGGTCAGAATGACCCCCCAAGTTTCTAAACTTTGCAGATGGCTTCAAGAGCTTGATGTCTGATGATGTGAAAATGATCGTGGGATGGCTTTCAAAGTAATCCTGTTTGACATGGTTTGGGAACTCACATCAGAACTTATGGCATTCTCAACACACCTGTTATTTTCAGCAGTGGACTCACAGATCAGAAATGTTTTGCAATTAAAGATACACTGGACCAGAATAAATAGCATTCACCTGCTGCGGTTGGTGCAGATTTGTAACAACATTTTCAACAATTACACTATTGTACGGCACATTCCTGCACTTTCCCTTTCATGCAGGGCAGCAATATGGCATTTCATGAAAACTTGATAAATATGGGCCCTGGTCACTATGCCACAGTAGACCTTTGGTCAATTTACGTTCCGTAGACTTCTGCCCAAGTGGGCTCACTCACACTCAGTTCTGCATTGTATGAATAGTTTTACCCATCTCTCCCATACATGTATGGCACATATAATGATTCAAATCATCTTTAGCTTGTGATTAGCCAGTCTAAAGTAAATTCTCCATTATTTTAATAGAATTTAGGTAAGGCATGCACCGATAATGTAGCATTTTTAATGTTTTTTTACACAAGTGGTTACTGAGGTAGCTGTAGAGAACATATCCGATCCAAATATGAAAAAACTTTCTGAGACGGCAGCTTGGCAGCCTCTGATTTTCAAATTAAATAGTTTATTTACATCCAAAAACTAATATTCTAGTTTTTACAACTTTAATTTATTTTCAGTACTACATGATTCAAATAGGCTCAACAGCCGCATGGGTCTGGTACAGGATTACTGCATGAGCCTTGTATTTCACAATAGAAATATGCATCTCATTGTGTTTAGAAGGAAAGCAACAGACCGTACACTGTGCTGCATGCAAACATGTAGTTCAGTGATGCAATACTAGAGCTCCCAAAAGTTGTGTTTACTTTTATTATCTGTGTCGGTGTTGGACCTAGTCCTTCCTGTTTTGCTGAATTTTTTTTTCACTACCGTACGGACAAACTCTCCCATAGACGTGTTTGGGTTGTGTTGGACTTGGCCCTTTTTGCAGGGTCATCCGCAAACTTTGTGCCTCCTCCGTCTTAATTTTCCTGACCTGTTTTTGTTGGCTTTTTAACTCTGAGCACTTTACCACTTCTCAAGTGCATATGCCCTCTGTGTAAACTGTACTGTTAATTGGTTTATCCATGATTGGCGTATTTGATTTACTGGTAAGTCCCTAGTAAAGTGCACTAAAAGGTGCCCAGGGCCTGTAAATGAAATGTTACTAGTGGGCCTGCATCACTGGTTGTGCCACTCACATGAGTATCCCTGTAATCGTGTCTCAGACCTGCCTCTGCAGTGTCTGTGTGTGCAGTTTTAAACTGTAAATTCGACTTGGCAAGCGTACCCATTTGCCAGGCCTAACCCTTCCCTTTTCCTACATATAAAACACCTGTCGAATGGAAGAAATAAAGCCTTTCCAAATGGAGTAAGTGAAATGAGAAATAGTTTATTGAAGTCTAGCAGATCGTACCAACGCCTCACCCATCCACCTTCAAATACCGTCCACGCATTCTTTAAATGCAACCATGGCAATGGAATGCCCCACACAACCATGACAACCACACGCATACACCTCTTCACATTCACGCGCCAGAGTCTCCTTTTTTGCTAGCGCTTTGGAGATTACCACACACCTCCCTTCCATAACTCTCAACACAGACAATAAGAGAATACCACAATAAAAAGAACTGTACAAAAATTATCTAAGAAGAAACTTTGAAAATAACAATCTACTTTGTTAAAATATAGTCTTCAAGATGAGCTGGTCTTCTATTGATTCTTCCAGAACTCCTTTTGATGATTTCCAGTTCCTTATCCCGAGGGATGTCTCGCTCCAACCACAGTACATCTTCTCGCTCCAACCACAGTCCATCTTCCTTCCGACTCATCAATCTGTTGTAATTCACCACTCTGTTCAAATTCCAGATGCGATGATCTTCTGTTTTCACAGCATTTTTGAACATTGTAATCACTACCATACATTTCGACCACTTAGTCACGCTTCCTTCACACCTGGTAACTTTATTTTAACCCAATCACCTACCCTAACTTCAGTTACCTTGACTGCTCGTCTTTTATCAAAATTCTTCTTTCCAGCTTCTCTGACGGTTTCCTCCCTGGCAATCCAATTCTCGGAGATCACCTTCTTTCCCCTGTTACTCAAATATCTATTAACCCAAGATGGTTCCAAAATAGTATTTGGTTGCCTACCTCTAAACAGAGCAAACGGAGTTTCCTTTGTGACCGTATGGGGAGTAAACCTGTGCTCACGCACCTTTCCCAACACCTCTTCCTTCCAGGGCATGTGATTATCTTTGGCTAGGTATATTGTTTCTTTCACACCATGATTGAACCTTTCGACCATGCCATTAGTTTCAGGATGATATAACGCACACCTTTTTGAACTATACCACAACCACCATCTCTCTAGATACTAATTGCACACCATTATCCGTCAGCAACGTTTCAGGAATCCCTTCTCTTGAAAATAAGTCTTTCAAGAACTTGATGACAGCCTTAGTTTCAATACCTCCCACAAAATGCACCTCCGCCACCTGGAATAAGTATCCATCACAACAATCACGTAATCCTGAGAATTACCACTACATATCAGACCTACAATATCTAAGGCTACATCCTGCCAAGGACCAATAGGAAGTTTTCTCAAAACCATGGGTTGAACTCTAACTCTCAAAGACTTATCACAGAGAGAACACCGCATGCAGTCCCTTACCAACCTTTCAGTCTGGATGTCCATACCAGGCCACCAATACGACATTCTTAATCTTTTCTTAGTCTTCGAAATACCTGGATGTGATTTATGCGCTTGTTCTAACAACTCCTCCCTCAAACTAGTGGGAGGGATCAGTCTGGTACCCCTGAACAATAAGGGCCATATTTATACTTTTTGACGCAAAACTGCGCTAACGCAGTTTTGCGTCAAAAAAATTAGCGCCGGCTAACGCCATTCTGAAGCGCCATGCGGGCGCCGTATTTATTCAATGACGTTAGCCGGCGTTAGCCGCCGGCGCTGCCTGGTGTGCGTGAAAAAAAATGACGTACATCAGGCAGCGCCAGCGTAGGGAAATATGGAGCTTGGGCGCCAAAAAATGGGGCAAGTCAGGCTGAGGCAAATTTTTCACCTCAACCCGATTTGCGCCATTTTTTTCGACTCCCAACCCCCATTGAAATGACTCCTGTCTTAGCAAAGACAGGAGTCATGCCCCCTTGCCCAATGGCCATGCCCAGGGGACTTCTGTCCCCTGGGCATGGTCATTGGGCATAGTGGCATGTAGGGGGGCACAAATCAGGCCCCCCTATGCCACCAAAAAAAATTAAAAAAAATACTTACCTGAACTTACCTTAAATTCCCTGGGATGGGTCCCTCCATCCTTGGGTGTCCTCCTGGGGTGGGCAAGGGTGGCAGGGGGTGTCCCTGGGGGCATGGGAGGGCACCTCTGGGCTCCTTCCGAGCCCACAGGTCCCTTAACGCCTGCCTTTTCCAGGCGCTAAAAAACAGCGCAAAAGCGGCTGGACGTCATTTTTTTGACCCGCCCACTCCCGGGCGTAAATTTTGCCCGGGAGTGTAAATACAGCGCACATGCCTCGGAGTCACTTTTTTAGACGGGAACGCCTACCTTGCATATCATTAACGCAAAGTAGGTGTCCACGCTAAAAAATGACGCAAACTCCATGGAGTTTGGCGCTAGACGCGTCTAACGCCAAAGTATAAATATGGAGTTAGTTTTGCGTCGGAATTGCGTCAAAAAAAACGACACAATTCCGGCGCAAACAGAGTATAAATATGCCCCTAAATCCTTTTCAACTGCCAGTTGATCTTTAACCAGCCAAAAGTCCTTACATTGCAAACCGCCCTGGTCCTTGTGCATCCAGACTCAAGCAAACTCCTCACAGCGCATAAGGTTTTATCAGCATTGAGTTCCTCCCGCCAACGTTGTTCAGATATGCACTCAAAACTAATTTCACAAACACACTCCTCTTGATCAAACTCATCCCTACATTCATTCATGTCAACACATTCAGAAGACACCAACCTGGACAAAGCATCAGCAGAAACATTATCCACCCCTGGAATATACCTCAACTCAAAGTCATATTCCTGTAAAGCAACAATCCATCTAGTAATCCCACTGGGCACAGCATCAATACCTTTGGACTTAAATACCTCACACAATGTCTTATGATCCGTCGTTCTACAAACAACCTACCCCACAACATTTTTTTGAGTTTCCTGATGGCCCAGTAAACGGCTAAGGCCTCCCTTTCAATGACTGAATAACGCACTTCAGCCCCTTTTAAGCTCCTGGAAATAAACATGATGGTATTCTCAACCTTTCCATCTTCTTGTTGAAGCACTGCCCATGGCCCTTCAAACTTGCATCTGTGTTCACAGTTGAGTGCTTGTTAAAGTTAAAGCCTTTCAACTTGGGAGCCAGTGATAATCTACCCTTCAGTTGCTCAAACTCTTCATCCCACTCAAACACAACCCCTTTCTTCAACAATCGTCTTAACAGTAACATCAGAAAAGTTCCTAATGAAATTACTGTAATACTCCGCCATTCCCAGAAACCTCATAAGTTCCTCTCTGTTTACAGGAGGCAGCAAGTTCTGAATAGAACCTACCAACTCTGCTTTAGGCATTAGTCCACCCCTGTTAAAGTGTGGCCCAAGTAATCAATGGAGTGACTACCAAACCTACACCTATCAGTCTTAACAGTGAGGTTGTACTCTTGCAACTTCCCAAGGACCATCCTTACTCTTTCCTCATGCTCCACCTCATCCTTACCATGCACAAGTATGTCATCCTGATATACCCCTACACCACTCCAGCTGAATCTGGTGATAGGCAGAGGCAAGATCAATAGTGGTAAATACTCTCACCTTACCTAACGTCATCAGCATCTCCTAAATATTAGGTAGGGGATATCTGTCGGCAATCACGCATTTGTTAAGTTGCCTGAGGTCAACACACAATCTTACGCTCCCATTGGGTTTCCTAGCAACAACGATGGGAGCCAACCACTGTGTACCCTCCACTTTCTCAATAACCCCTTGTCCCTCAAGCTTCTCCAACTCAGCTTTTACTCCTTCTCTAACCGCTAAAGGGATGTTCCACGCCTTACTACACAGAGGTTGAGCATGCTGGGATAACTTAATTTTATGCTTATAGCCTTTCAAACACCCTAGCTCATTGCTAAAAACAGCAGGAAACTCTGCCCTTAATCTATCCCGCAGAGACACATTATCCTCCTCCTCTTTCACCAATGTAACGTCAGACCTCTGTTTCAATATGATAGGCGGGGAGCTATTTGATCTAACATTACACCCAAGTCCTTCTGATGCATCCAGCTTATTATGCTATCCTCTTTTTTAAACACATAAACTTTCCCCATGGTATAGCGTCTCTCTTATTCAATGAGGTCTATGAATTAGCCATGGAGTTCAATAGGTTCTCCTCCATAGGTGCAGGGCTTAATGTCTGGCTTCATTAAGTTGACCTTCCCTCTCAACTGATCTTGATGAAACCTGTTTGCAATGATAGTAATCTTTGCGCTAGAGTCAAATAGAACCTTCGTTTTTTCTCCTTCCACCTCAATAAAATCAGAAGGACCTTTCCCACTCCCCACTTGCAAAATTATCTGCCCACAGCCAAGTTCAGTGTCATCTTCCTGAACAGTTCAGTGTCATCCTCCTGAACACTGCTACGAACAGTAACCTCATTCACCAATTGCTTGGTTTTCTTTACTCTGCTAGCCGCCACAAAGTGACCTTGCTTTTTACAAAATGAACAAATCCCTTTCAAGGCAGGACAACACTTGTCGTTGGCAAAATGTCCTTCCCTGTCACACCTGAAGCACTTCTTCACCGCTCCCTTTTTGTCCAGCGAGACAAAGGATTTTTGATCTTTTTTCCTTTCTTGTTGGATTGCCAACACGTCCTGAGTAGGTTCATTTCCTGTTTTTTCAGAAGAATTCTTCATTACTTCTACACATTTTAAAGAATGTTCAATTTTCTTGGCAACATTAGGAACCTCCTCTAGCTATGGCTCATATTTTAACCAGAGTTCATCACAAACTTTTTCAATACTGCAACCAAGCATAAATTGATCCATTAGTCTCTCATCAGTGAGGTGGCCAAATTTACAAGATGAAGCTAGGCGTTGTAAATCAGTGATATCGCTTTCAATTGACTCACCTTCATGTTGAACTCTCTTTCCAAAATAGTACCTTTCTAAAATGGTACTCACTTTAGGTAAATAATGCAAGTCCAATTTCTTCAAACATATCTCATATTCGTTCACCGCCTCGGTATCAGGTACATCCGGGAGATGATCAAACATTTCTTGACCTTCCGCTCCAAGACAATGAAGTAAAAGAGCTGTCCTTCTATGTGCACTCAACGAGGTGCCACAAACCCTCAAATATCTCTCAAATACCTTTTTCCATTTCGCCCATTTTATTGGAGGTTCACCCTGATGAGCAAAGAAGAAAGGAGGAGCTGTAACATTCTGCATGATGTAATTACATTAGCGTGTAGTAACAACTTTTAGTTCCAAAATAAATCTTCTTTTTCCTAGTCCTCTCCTTTAATTTCCATAGAAAGTCCTTTGTATTTTAACAAGAGAAAAAAAAAGTTGGCATTTAAATACCGCCCATAAGAATAAAGGCAAAAAAAAGATGAAAACATTGAAAAGCTATTGAAAAACGATTAGTCCTTCATTTATTTTTATGGCAAAAGCCACTAGCCCTTCCACTATTGTTGTGCCTCCTCTGGAAAGCGTTGTCATATGCAGTGCCAATTCAAAAACGTGTGCAGAAAAAACAGGAAAAAGTCCAAGCAGCCAAGACCTGCCTGAAGAAAAGCCCTTCGTAGTCCGTTTCCCTCCGCTGGAACTGTAGCATACAGAAAGTACACAAGCGATCAGTTACCAAGACCGTGACGACGCCGTACTTAATCCCAGCGCATTGTTGAGGCATCAGATCTTCAAGCGCCGGTTCTCCACAGCTCGTTGCCAGTGTTGCATGGCCAAAATAACGTCTTTCCAAATGGAGTAAGTGAAATGAGAAATAGTTTATTGAAGTCTAGCAGATCGTAGTGACGCCTCACCCATCCACCTTCAACCACTGTCCACGCATTCTTTAAACGCAACCATGGCAATGGAATGCCCCACACAACCACATGCATACACCTCTTCACATTCACACGCCAGAGTCTCCATTTATGCTAGCGCTTTGGAGATTACCACAACACCCCTAAGGTAGGCCCTAGGTAGCCCCATGGGGGAGAGGGTGCAGTGTATGGTTAAGGTAGGACATATACTATTGTGTTTTATATGTCCTTACAGTGAAATACTGCTAAATTCGGTTTTCACTGTTGCAAGGCCTAGCTCTCTCATAGGTTGACCTGGGAGCTGCCTTTAAACATGATTAAGGCGTAGATTCTCTTTGGGAGCAGATAGACATGTGGAGTTTGGCACCTCTGAACTCATACATCTTTTAGTGAAGTTGGTTTTAAGATTGTGTGTTTGTAAATGCCACTTTTAGAAAGGGGGCATTTTTTTGCTTCAACCATTTTTGTGACTCTGCCTGTTTGTGGATTCCCTGTCTGGGTTAGTTTGACAGTTGGGCTGTTTTCACCTCTCTCCAGACAGTGACACAAAGGGGGCTAGCCTGCATATTCTGATGAGCCATCTGTGCTAGGAGGGAGGGGTGGAGTGGTCACTCGCACCTGAAAGGGCTGTGCCTGCCCTCACACAATGCAGACTCCAACCCCTTGGTGTGTTTCTGAGGCCTTGCCTGGGCAAAGCAGTATTTCACAAACAAGTGAGACTTTTCTTTGAAGTAAGCCTACTCAAAAGGCCAAAATGGGTATAAGAAGAGGACCCAAAACCACAGACTTTAGATACTTCTTGGGGTAGACACTCAACTTCACAGACACTTCTGGACAAGAAACCTGCTGGTGAAGAATCCCTGAACCAGACCTGCCAAGAGGGACTGCTGGCTGCCCAAAGGACTGCTGCCTTGCTGTTGGACTGCTGCCTTGCTGCTCCCTGGCTCTGTTGAGAGGTGCTCTCCAAGGGCTTGGATAGAGCTTGCCTCTTGTTCCCTGAAGTCTCAGGACCAAAAAGACGTCACTCCTGCAACTGGACTCCTTGTGCGGTGAAAATTCAATGCTCAGCCTGCTAAAAATGACGCACAGCCTGCCCCTTGGTGGGAAATTCACTGCATGCCGAACCGGAACGATGTTCCTGACTTTGCAAGGAGAAGATCGATGCAGTGCCTGTGCTGCAACCAGAACTTCGACGCTCGGCCCACCGGATCGACGCACAGCCGACCCGGGACGACACAGCCCGCCTTCCAGAGAGGAATCGACGCAGCGCCTGCCGTGCGGGAGAAATTTCCACGCAACGCCCACTGGATCGACGCAGCGCTTGTGACTTCGCTCCGCAAGCCCAGGATTCCACGCACCATCTCCGGGGCGCCAGAAAACCCCGCAACCCGAAGAGGAACCAAGTCTGCATGCCGGAAATTGACGCAAAGCCTTCCCCTACGTGGAAAATAACAACATGGTGTGCGAAGGGGCGAAACCGACGAACACCTCTCCGTCTTCCACGCATCGCCTCCTCTGCGGTCCCTTGTGGAGATTTTGAACACAAACCAGGTACTTTGTGCTTGCAAGAGACCTTTATTAAGAGACATTTATTTGTTTTGCATAGACTTAAGACACTTTATATCACTTTTACAGTGATATCTCAACATCTACTTATTGCATTTTAATTGTTTTGACCTGCATTTATCCAGATAAATATTATATATTTTTCTAAACACTGTGTGGTGTATTTTTGTGGTGCTATGTGGTGTTATTGTATGTTTTATTACACAAATACTTTACACATTGCCTTCTAAGTTAAGCCTGACTGTTCAGTGCCAAGCTACCAGAGGGTGGGCACAGGATAATTTGGATTGTGTGTGACTTACCCTAACTAGAGTGAGGGTCCTTGCTTGGACAGGGGGTAACCTGACTGCCAACCAAAGACCCCATTTCTAACAGGTTGCCTTATTACATTTAATAAGTGCAAAATTTTGTTGCCCACATATAGGAACATCATGTTTAGACTCAAATGAGTTATAATTTAAAATCCTTCTTAATGGTAAGGATGTTAAGTCACAATTCTGAAAATGCCCCTTTTAGAAAGTTGTCATTTTTCTGTCCTAAACATGTATGCCTTCTGCCAGTGTCTCGGGTCACATGACTGTGAATGACTCTGCTGTTGGGCTTTGTGTATTCCTCCCAGATACACAAAAGAGGACTTGGAATTCGCAGGATGGCTTGGAGCGGGGCTCCTCCCTGCCCCACTTAGACGTCAATGAGCTTGTCTACAGCACACACAAAGGAACCTGACATTAGACTTTTGTCACTCCAGAATTCTTGCAGCATTGGCAGGGGAAGGAAGGAACTTTCCAGAACTGGATGTAGGGGGTAGCATATTTCCCACGTCAAAGGCTGGCACCAGGTATGAATACTGGGCCCTCAGAACAACTCTTCAGGAAACTCCTGGACCTGTGGAAGAGTTCAGGAGGGCTGCCTACTTCTACCAGAAGACTGCCATGCTGCTTGAAGCCTGTTTTGCTGCTTGAGGGAGAACTGGGCCACCTCCTTAAAACCAGGAACATCAGAAGTGATTCCAAGGGCTAGTTGGCTAGCAACTAGCCCTTGGAGTCAATTTATTTGAATCTAAACATGATATTCCTACATGCTGTGAATCTGAAATTACCACTTACTAAATGCTGGCCTCCTGTGTAAGCTACAGGGGCATAGCTAGCTCCAGAGATCTGGAACCCTCCAGTGTGACCTACAGGAACATAAGCTACAGACAACTGTACCCTACAGCAGGCCTCTGCTGGAGTGAGTCCTAACAACCCAAATGGCGCCCCCAAGGTCCTGGAAGTGGTCCAGGAGGTGCTTCTCCTGAAATCAGTGCTCCAAAATGTAAACTTTTTGACTCAGTTTCTTGAATATCTCTAGCGAAGTGGGTTTTAAAGTCACAGGACATGCACAAGTTGTTTTAGTCCTGTATATTTTGTCATCCATGCTAAAAGGTATGATGGCCTACACTTATCCCTACCTTTCCTAAATCCAGTCTAATCCCTAGCTATACAGAGTAATGGCACACAAGTGATATTTTACTCTAAGTAGATCAAATGTTAACCTTGCATCAGTCAGAATAATCTATGCACTGTATCTATCTAGAAAAACACCAAACATTTAATCCTTATATACATTTATTAATCCTACTAGTCATATCCTTATATACATTTTATGATCCTAATAATAATATTGGAATCCACAACAGTACATAAACTATAAACAAATATAAATATCACTCTATTCCAAAATCTATATAAAGTCATGCATCCAAAAAGAAATACAATTCATTATCAATTTCATAGTGCATAATCAAACCCAAAATTTGATCTAAATGACAATAATGTCTAAACCCAACAAAAAACTCCCAATTCGTTTTTCTGTTGTCACAAGTATGAATATCACTCTATTCCAAAATCTATATAAAGTCATACAACCAAAAAGAAATACAATTCATTATCAATTTCATAGTTCATAATCAAACCCAAAATTTTATCTAATTGACAATAATGTCTAAACCCAACAAAAAACTCCCAATTCGTTCTCAACACGTGTTTCATCCGGGGGAGTACCCCTAGGATTTCCTCAGGACTTGCTTGTCAAATGAAGATTCATGAAAGACTTCCTTATTGTCTCGATTGTATCTAATTTCTTAACATGCTCCAATGCACCTCTTGATATCCGAAGTAAATTCAATTAGCTTATTTGTTTGAGTTCAGTATCTTTAGTCATTTAGTCATTTGGTAGCGTACTCGCTGATACTGAAATACTGCAACAGAGACAATTGATAAGAAAATACGTGAAGACATGATGTAGAATGAACTCAAACAAATAAGCTAATTGAATTTACTTCGGATATCAAGAGGTGCCAAGTCCTGAGGAATGGGTCCCTCCGTCCTTGGGTGTCCTCCTGGGGTGGCCAAGGGTGGCAGGGGGGGTCCCTGGGGGCAGGGGAGGGCACTCTGGGCTCATTTTGAGCCCACTTGTCCCTTAACGCCATGCCTGACCCAGGCGTTAAAAAGCGGCGCAAATGCGCCGTTTTTGGCCACGCCCACTCCCGGGCGTCATTTTTGCCCAGGAGTATAAATACCACGTAAAGGCCTGGGAGTCATTTTTTAAGACGGGAACGCCTCCCTTGCATATCATTAACGCAAGGAAGGGGTTCACGCTAAAAAATGACGCACACTCCGGGCACTTTGGCGCCCGAAGCGTCTAACGCCATAGTATAAATATGGCGTTAGTTGGCGTTAGTTTAGCGTCGAATTTGCGTCGAAAAAAACGACGCAAATTCGGCGCAACCAGAGTATAAATACGGCCCTTGGTGCTTGCCATTGGGATAATCTACGGGTCGCAGACTGATCCTGCCTGTCTGGATGAGATCTGGAATAGAACTGGATATGACACAGGCTGTCAAGCATCTTAAATAACTCGTTTGTGCGTGCTGCAGTACCGCACTGCAGTGCCCCTCCTTACCAACCAGGAAACTAAGGATAAGGAAGAAAGGTTAGTGGTTTACCTCATGCAGTTGTTCTAGGTCCCTACCAAGCCCCAGGTCTCCGCATTGCACTGTGCATTTTTCAACACTAACTTGGATGCCTGTCTTTTCAACTAGCTGATAACCCATCCGCTGTTAGTGCTGCTCAAATAGCAGAAAGGTTGCACTAGAAAGGCTACAACCCCTTCTGTGTTAGTGCTGCCTAACCAACAGAAACTCTGTACTAGAGTCTGTAACATGCGTGTACATAGTAGTACTATTCTTATCACATGAACCTGGTGTGCAAGAGAATCAGACCCTGATCTTGTCCTTATTTGAGCAAATAGCACTTGTCCCTCTATAACCCAGTGACACATTTAACCAAAAATGTGTTAAGTGTTTTATAAAAACACAGATTACTAATGTCTTGTAATTCCTTTTTAGGTCTGACATTAGTTACGCTATTTTTTATTTTACTAAAATAATATATATATGCTGTATTTAAAGTGCCTTTAATCCAGCCCTCTAAATCCATTGGCCTGTTGATCATTCATATTTGTGTTCTGTCTACTCCAGCATGGGACAAAGGGTCAGCCCAGTTCAGCCGTTGACTAACTTCACTGTGAAGGATGGCATTCTGCTCTTTCACAAAGAGTACTTCTGTATGCAAAGTAGTTTACTTCAGTGCCATGACTACTATGGCAGTGTGTGCTTTCTGAGATCAAACAATGTTTTTGCAGTTAACCAATGTTTTTCATCATCATAAATACTTTATTTTGATCATTCCGGTCATAAAAGCACACTTCAAAAAACGCATCATAAATTAATATATACAACTAAAGAGAAAGCTTGAACATAAATGCATCAAAATTGGGCAAAACAAACCCATATAAAACCATATTGATTAAAATACATTTAAAAAGTTCCAATGTATAACAATATATTGTGCATCAATTAAACACTATCCTAACTGGATCACAGTGAGGTGCGTCATTCGAATGTTGGTCCCGTACCCGCAGCCCAAAACATTTTTATAATTCAAAGGTCCATTGCACTAAATCAATTATTTTACATGTACATGTTGTGTTATTCTCAAGGAGACAGCAAAAGTTAAAGAACAACTAACATCAGTTTTCAATAATCAAAGGGCAGTTTCACATTCTCTCACACCCAATGACTGCCACGTGGGGAGAATCTAGATTTTCGTACACCCGGCATAGAACGGGCAAAAAAATAAGAGATGTTTTTCTGTTTCCTTGGCTGCGCCATACAAGGCGCAATAGAATGAAATGGGATCTTTCTTATGCGCGCAATTGCCAGTAAAAACGGCAATTGGAAGCGTACTGTACCTGAACTGCATGTACAGTTTCCTTGCTGGGGGGGTGGGGGTGGGGGTGTCTATTTCACCCAAAAATTGTTCCTGGAAAAATACATCCTTGATCTGAAGAAAGGAGTGTGGTGACAGGACACCACTCGAAGAATGTGCGGAGAGTTGGCCCATTATAAATTCTCAGTACCTTTTTTTTTTTTTTATAACGCCTTCCCAATACGTGGAGGAAACTAAAAAAAACAACCATAGGTCCCTGCAACCTATATTGAATTAAAAATCCCTAACATATTTAAATCATGGGAGCGATTTGGAGCCCGGAAATCTTAAAACATCTCTAGGCTTCCCGATACGGGAATAGCTCAGGTGTTGCCCAAAGTCTTTACCAGAAAAATAAAGGCCTAATCCCCACTCTCTCTTTGATAGGCTTGATACCCAGATCAAGCCTGAGTGGTAATGGAGGGGTACTAACGGGAAGACCTACTAGCTAGCGCAAAAAGTGATTCTCGGCAATAACGAGTTTATTCACATCCTAGTGCCCCATAGTTCACCCCCATAAAAGGCAGTCCCCAAAGCCTGTAATCTATAAATTTGTTTAGGGGGATGTAGAGGGCAGAAAGAAGAGGCTCGGTGAGCTCCAAGGATTGCCCCCACACACTGCACCATTTTCAATCTTCGCTTTTCTATGGGGGCCTTCCATTCTACATTCTCTGTCAAGGTAAGCCCAAGTAATCAAACACACTGACCCGTTCTAAGGGAACCCCTGCAAGTTGGGAGCTCGATCTAGATGTCCGGTCTGGGTTTATTATCATATATTTGGTCTTCTTCTGCATTGATTTCTAAGCCCCTCTGCTCACCAAAACTCTTAAAGAAAACTAAGATGTTTTGCAGTCCCATGGGACTGTCATCCACAAATAACAATGCGGACATCTAAAGATTGGCCAACCTGGGAATGTCCCCTTTGCAAAGATTAAAATGATCAACAAGCCCATTGGCATATAGAGAAAAAAGTGTGGGAGCCAAAACACAGCCCTGCCTAACACCACGGTCCACTGAAAAAGGGTCAGTCAGCTCTCCTGATGAGCTGTGCCATACTTAGGCATGATTGTTACTATGCAGCCTGACAATAGTTGCCAACAAGTCCGGAGGAACTCCCACTTCCCCTCGGACCTGCCATCATTTGGAGCGGGGACCAAGTCAAATTCGGACCGTAAATTTACAAAAGCAATGTATAGTCAGCCACCCCCCAAGACCACGATTTTCCAATAAATCTACAAAAGTCTAAAAAAACTGGTCCACTGTACTAACTCCCTCTCGGAACCTCGTTTGTAAATCAGTCAGAATATTTTTGCTTTCCATCCACGCTCGCAAGTGATCAAGTAGAATTGAACTAAAAAACTTTTGTGAGCAGTTGATTAGACTGATAGGCCTATAGTTCCGGGGATCATTCCTGGTGCCCTTCTTATAGACGGGAATGATTTTGGCTCCTGCCCAGGAGGTGGGAATGGGTCCACATGCAAAGATGTTATTAAAAACTACCAGGAAATTTGGGGCCCAAACATCCGGCTTACTTAGATATAAATGTCCTGGGACTTTATCCATCCCTGGTGCTTTATTGGGTCTTATTTTAGCAATAGCAGCTCTAACTTCATCCTCAGTGATAGGGGAGTCAACAATAATCTCACATTTACCAGGCTCATCACTCTTCAAACTTGCTTCCCACCAATTAAGCTTCTCTGGTAGAAGGATACCCTCCCTATCAGCATATAGTGAGGAGAAATGTGCAACCCAATCTGTTGCCAGTATGTTAGTTCTCAACTGAGAGGCGCCATCCCTACTTCCTGTTGAAACCAATTTCCTAAACCTGCAAACATCCCCTGCCCTAGTGACTATAAGCATCCTCTCCCATCTTGCTGTATCCCATTCTTTTTTTGTGACTAGGATGGGTTTCTTGTAGTTGGCCCTCCGGTCTTGGATTTCACCTCGATTCTGTGCTTTTATTGCAGTAGTTAAGGCAGTCCTGGCATCCCTACATGTTCAGTTGTTCCATGATGCTGGAGCCCTCCTACCCATAAATCCACAAACAGCCACAAAGAAAATACCCTTCAATCCTCTAAATAGATGGCTGTGAATAGAGAAAATCAATTTCCCACTGATACTCCAATCACAGTCCCCCGTCCTCTCAGGAGGGCATGAAAGCTTGAAGTGACCTTACCATAAATACCCACCATTATCTTTGGTGAACCCAGCACAGTAGGCCATTTTACTCTGCGCTTATTACTAGATAATCACAGAACAGATGCTGTAGGATCTCTCACACTACCTTCCCGCTCCATAATGCAAAGATCCATCTCAAGGCTCAAAGTGTGATCACTATCCAGCTGAGGGATCACAGCCATATCAACCACTGACGAGCAGACCCTGACATCCACTAGAATGTGATCAATTAGGCTGGTACCGGGAAACCGATTGAAAGTCCAGTTCCCGTCTTTGTCAGTCATTGTTCTATCATTACACGCACGTAACTCTTACTTCATTGTAAAGGCGTTAATTTGCAGGGCTAGTGTAGACCATTTCTTAATTGGCGCCAGGATCACTGAGATCTAGACAAAACAGTGTCAATTTCATAAGTTAGAGCTATCACATTATCATCTAATGGTTCGTACTGGCAATTAAAATCCCCACCCACGATCTTCAGCGAACCCCCGGGTGCATTTGACATATAAGTTTTTAATACTTCTATTGTAGTGGATTCTTTTCCAGACCCCCGGGCCTTAAATACACATTATAAAGATATATCATATTGGGCCTAGTACTCAAGCAAACACACAAAATATCTGCAGAGGGGACCGAAATCTCACTGACTTTACTTCGAAGGCTTGTGTGGACCCATATGGTTAACCTCCCCACGAGGGATGACCCCTGGCAATTGAAACCGTCTACTTGCTGAAGTTAACAATCTCACTGCGATGCTGTGGCTGAACACCCCAGGTTTCCTGGAATAGACATATTGCATAAGAAACTATGAACTTAGTCCATTCAGGGATATTAGGTTTGGCAACAAGACCCTCAATATTCCATGACAACAGCCTACCAGCTGGCTGTGTGCCAGTCTGTTGTTGCCAATCCTGTTTTTGATGACTCCACCCCCCACTTCTTGTCCCATTACTATAGCTAGGAGTTAGCTCACTATTTGCCTCACTCATGGGGCCTACATCAGAGGGATTTAGGCAGAATCTAATATCATCAGAGCTATACACGGAGTCCATAGAATCACCATTCCCTGTTGAAGGGCCTGTGTCCAGGAGCCTTTGTCTAACACTACCTGGACAAAAAGCCACAGCACCAGAGGGCCTAACACCAGGCGTATATCTCTAGTAAGGGATGCCCTTTGAGCCCCATTGCTGCCCCTATGGCTTGTGATGCTTCCTGGGACCACCCAATCCATACAGGAGTCCACATATATTCAACCTCTGCTGAGAGGCCCCCTCCCCACAAGCAAGTCAAGCCACACCATCCAGAATGTCATAGCGATTTGTGAGTGGAAGGTCAAACTCAACCCTTCTAGTGGCTCCAGTGGCTTAGGGCCTTAATATAAGATCTTGCGTGCAATTAGTACTGCTAATTGAGCTCGGTGGGAGCGGCGCATTAATCATTCCTCTTCTGGGTTTGTGAAAGTACCCTAGTGGCAATAAAGCCACAGTGGATTTCTTTGCAGGTCTTCCTACAGAGGTAAAGAGTTAACTGAAAGTTAATAATAACACAGTTGTGGTGACTTATGTCCTTACAGCCTGGGCTCACCCAACCCAACCAATGTGTAAGGAGAATTTCATTTGCCACACAGGAAAAAATATTCCTATGATTACTAAGCTAGTTGATACATTTGTTATGCAATTCACTTTGGCCCTCCTTCTGCTCATCCTGTAGCTGCGGGACCCCTGCTGGAATTGTCACATGGGACTGAAGCTGGTGATAAATGAATCACAATTTGGTTCTTCCCAGAAGTACGGCGATCATCCCACTCCAGGTTCCTCCCAGCCACCTTAGCTGAGACTAAACCATTATAACATTCCGTCCCCCTGAAAGCTGGGATTTGGCCACCGTCAGCAACACTCACTGAGGAACATTTCTTAGATATAATAGGTGGAGTCTCTAATGGAATATTCCGTGCGGGAGCATCTATTTTAGACAAGTTAGCAGAAGGGTCACCTACAAAACTCTGGCTTCCCCTCTTTATGGAGGGCACATCATATGGGAGGTAAGTATCTGTTTTTGAAGTAGTGGAACAGAGCCTTTTTCAATGGCCTCTAGCCGGCTGTATATGGGGCAGAGTTCCTTTAGCACAAACTCTTTGAATTCCCGTATTAGAGATTACATAGGATAATCTCCTCCAATATGGTGGTGGTCTAGCCAATCTGTAAATATGCCATCGGAGTGCAGAGTGCTCTGGGGATCCACTTCATTTCCCAATTCTATGTCATGTCTATGGTCAGTTGTCGGGTCAGGGGTTTGCGTGACTTAGATTTTGAAGCACTGGTGTGCAGGGCCCTGGAGGCAGTTTTAGGGCGCGCGCCCTTTGGTGCAGTTACCAGATCTTTGCACAACGAAAGGTCTCAGTGCTGGACCCCGAGCAGTCCAGTACTGGGCTAGAGACAGACTGGATGGGATTAAAGGAGGATCCTCCAGTACATTGGCCACTATGTCCACCTAATGACGACCTACTCTCAGTGAGCTTTATTTCGGTGGAGGTGATCCCTATAGCCCTCTGCAACGTTTTGCCGATGCTAGTTGGTTTAGGCGATGGGAGAGTTTTTGAGGTGCCACCTGGAAGCTTCCTCCTCCCCATTTCCTACGTGAGATAAATGTAAAAAAGCTCACCCTGAGTAGGGTGACCACCCGTCTGTAAATTTCACGGACTGTCCGTAATTTTGCCCTGCCGTCCATTGTCCGTGATGAAAGCCTTAACGGACGGCATTTGTCCGTAATTTTAGCCTTTCACCTAAAGGGCAACGGAGGCAGGGCGAAATTATGGGTAGATCAGTTTCCCCAGCTGGGCTGGAAGGCAGGGAGTCTCCTGTCCTCTGAGGGAGGGGCAGACATATAAGAATCAGAGAGAGCAGTAGTGTAGAGTGGTGCAGTGGCATAGATTGCAGTGGTGCAGTGGCATAGATCGCAGAGTAGACTCACGTTGCAGGGAGTGCAGTGGCGTAGTGTAGAGTGGTGCAGAGTAGTGCAAAGTGCTGTAGAGTGGAGTGATGCAGAGTAGAGTGGCATAGAGTGCAGTGGCATAGAATGCAGTAGTACATAGTACATTGGTGAATAGTACAGTGGTGGAGAGTGCAATGCTGCAGAGTAGAGTGTCAGTGCAGTGATGTAGAGTTGAGTAGAGTGGCACAGAGAGCAGTGGCGTAGAGTATAGTGGTACAGAGTAGAGGGCAGTGGCGTACAGTGCAGTTATTTAGAGTGCACTGGCGCAGAGTGCAGTGGCATAGAGTGGCATGGGGTAGAGTTACATAGAGTGCAGTGGAGTATTGTGACATACAATAGAGTAGCAGAGAGTGCAGTAATGCAGAGTGGTGCAGTGTCAGAGTGCAGAGTAGACTCATGTGGCATAGAGTGCAGTGGTGTAGAGTGGTGCAGAGTGGAGTATTGTAGAGTGGTGTAGACTATAGTGCCTAGAGTGCAGTGGCATAGAGTAGAGTGGTGTAGAGTGCAGAGTTGCAGAGGAGAGTGTCAGTGCAGTGGTGTAGAGTGGTACAGAGAACAGTGGCATAGAGTAGAGTGGTGCAGAGTAAAGGGCAGTGGCATACAGTGCAGTTGTTCAGAGTGCACTAGTGTAGAGTGCAGTTGCACAGAGTGGCATTGGGCAGAGTAGAGTGGCATAGAATGCAGTGGAGTAGAGTATATTGGTGCAGAGTGCAGTAGTACAGAGCAGAGTGGTGTATAGTGGCGACCAGTGCAGTGTTGCAGAGTGTCAGCTTGCAGTGGTGTAGAGTGCAGTGGTCAGAGTGGTATAGAGTACAGTGGCGTAGAATAGGTTGTTTCATAGTAGAGTGCAGTGGCATAGAGTGGAGAGGTGCGGGTAGACGCAGTGGCACAGAGTGCAGTGGCATAAAGTAGATTATTTCACAGTAGAGTGAGGTGGCTTAGAGTGGAGAGGTGCAGGGTAGAGTGGAGTTGCATAAAGTGGCATAGAGTGTGATGGCATAGAGTAGAGTAGTGTAGAGTGCCGTGGCATAGAGTGCAGAGGTGCAGAGTAGATTATAGTGATGTACAGTGTATTGCTGTAGAGTGCAGGGGTATAAAGTTGAGTGTTACAGAGTAAAGTGCATTAGCATAGAGTGTATTAGTTTAGAGTGCAGTGGTGTACAGTGCAGTGTTGCAGAGTGGCAGAGAGTGGAGTTGTGCGCATTAGATTGGTGTTGCCTAGACTGCAGTGGTATGGTGTGCAGACGAGCAGAGCGCAGTGGTGTAGAGAGGCGTAAAGTGCAGTGCCATAGAGTAGAGTGGTACAGAGTAGAGTAGAGAGGCATAGTGTGAAGTAGCATAGAGTGCAGTGGCATAATGTGGAGTGGTTCCGAATGGAGAAGAGTGCAGTGGCATGGAGTGGAGTTAAGTAGACTGATACAGAGTAGGGTAGAGCAGTGGCGTGTAGTGGTGCAGAGCAGAGTGGAGTGTAGTATGGATGGTATGCTAACACACTGCCATTACAGACAACACATTTTTGATTGAAAAGACCATTACATTTGCACAGATATACAGTTTTTCAAATCAAACTATACTGTGCACAGACGATGATGTGTGGAAATTGCATCACCTAATGCAATGATTTGTTTTAATCATTTAAAGGTATTTGTTTCCAGCACAGTTCAGAATTAACAAAAATGTGCTTGATTTGTACTTCTAATTCTGATATATTCTGAAGTTTATTTAAATCTTGTCATGTGATAGAAAAAACTCTTTCCTAACCCCAGTATCCAGCAAGATTGTCGCATAAATCCTCTCACTTTGAAGTCAGAGAAAGGAAAGTAAACACTAAGGGGGTCATTCCGAGCTTGGCGGGCGGCGGGAGCCGCCCGCCAAGCGGGAACCGCCAGAAGACCGTCCCGCGGTCAAAAGACCGCGGCGGTCATTCTGGGTTTCCCACTGGGCTGGCGGGCGACCGCCAAAGGCCGCCCGCCAGCCCAGTGGGAAACACCCTTCTACGAGAAGGCCGGCTCCAAATGGAGCCGGCGGAGTGGAAGGTGTGCGACGGGTGCAGTAGCACCCGTCGCGAATTTCAGTGTCTGCTAAGCAGACACTGACATTCAGAGTGGGGCCCTCTTACGGGGGCCCCTGCAGTGCCCATGCCACTGGCATGGGCACTGCAGGGGCCCCCAGGGGCCCCACGACACCCCTCACCGCCATCCTGTTCCTGGCGGTCAAAACCGCCAGGAACAGGATGGCGGTGAGGGGGTCGGAATCCTCCATGGCGGCGCAGCAAGCTGCGCCGCCATGGGGATTCCTCAGGGCAGCGGAAAACCGGCGGGACACCGCCGGTTTTCCGGTTCTGACAGCGGCCATACCGCCGCGGTCAGAATGCCCTCAGGAGCACCGCCAGCCTGTTGGCGGTGCTCCCGCCGACCCCGGCCCAGGCGGTCAAGGACCGCCAGGGTCGGAATGACCCCCTAAGTTCCCACAGAAGACAGAGCCTGACATTTGACTTTCTTCTTTGAATGCACAGCAAATATGATAAGATAAGAACAAGATTTACAGGCCTGTTTACAGAAAGGGAGCACTCTGCAGGATACTGTAAATAAGGTTTTGGCAAGGGAAGGGACGAATTCAAGCTGCATAGCCTAAAACAAATAAAGCCAGCAAACTGAAAGCAACAAATTGTGAGTTACAAACCACAAGTCCAATGGCAAGCAACGGGCAGAATGCATTCACAAGGAAGCACTATGAATTTACTTAAAGTGACAGCTGTGGGATACTTTGTGGGGAAAGTCCAGTATTTTAGTCCATATCTTGCAGAGGTTTAGCCACATCAATCACCCAGGTAGTATGACGAGAAGACCTTGAGTGGTTTACATGTTGCAGGATAGGTCTGTACACCCATTCTATCAGTTTGCCACCATTTCCTATGGTGCAGAGCTTCTGGCACACCTCTTGTAGGGTTAGTGCTAGGTGGCAGACATGAAATAGGTCATTTAATGATTATTTAAGGTGGCTGTAAGTAAGGAGTTGACCGGGGTGAAGATGGTAGTCTGCCACAAGGGTTTGGAAATTTAGTAGCTCACTGTTCAGAAACAAAGTCCCCAATTTTAAGACACCTGCAACATGCCACTGATGGAGTTGCTCTGAGCACAGCCATCCTGTGTGATTGGGAAGGCTTAGCAAAGGTAGTGCAGGAGCATAGGGTTTCTTCTTGTCAGTGAGTTTACAGGTTCTGGCAAGGCAAGTGAAAGCCATGCATGATAACCCCAGGTGGTGATCCGTAGAATGGTCAGTAGGAAACAATGAGCAGTGCATTAAGCCTTTCTTAAAAGTCTTTACTGGTAAACCCCATCTCTTGCAGGGAGGTAGGCAGAAAGCCAGCGAGCCACCCATTGGACCTGTGCAGCTGAATAATATTATTCTAAGTCCAGAAGAACTTATCCACCCGCAGTCACAGTTAGCTTTAGAGTGGAAAGAGCTCCGGATGGCGCTGCAGTGACCAAATCAGATGTGTGTCCTGTCGGAAGAAGGAATGAAGGACGAGCAGGGGAAGGTTTGCAAAATAATACTATCATTGGGGTAGCACACCATCTTCACTAGTGCCACATGGCCTCTACAGAAAGCAGAAGAGAAGACCAAAAAGAAAACTGGGCTTGGAGGGAACGTTCGCTCTGCCGAGATTTTCATCCCGGAAATCAGTGTAAGAATGGTAGATATTAATCATTAGGTATCAAAAGGTAACTGGTTCCCAGTTCAATCTGAGATTGTATATAAAGGCAAAAACAGTGCCATATGTTAAAGAAACACTAATTAAATTTTAAAATTTGTAAATTTTGTTTGTGCAATTTACATCCCAAATATTTTGAAGATTCTATGTGTACTTGATACTTAGGGATAACCCAGATCTCTAGTTTGGCTTTTGCTCAAGTTCAAAATCATATAAAGACATGGACAAAGCTGGCAATTGCCTTGCACAACCTTGCAAGGGGTCTGGCCCCTGCTCACCCTTCAAAAGCACTAACAGCGGACCATTGCACCAGAAGAGTTTGCCAAGGTGGATGGGTGTTGCTTGTTCAATCACTTGAGAGTGCCCCTTCTGTTTCGCTCCTGTGTGCAGAGACAACTCCCCAGGTACCCAATAACTTCGAATAGTCTTGGTGGACCTATCTTGTCTGATTTTAGGAATTGTCCCACCTTGTTCTTCTCTTCTTTATTTATCCAGTTTTTAGCAACAACCCTTTGAATTACTTGCCGTGGATCTCCCATTTGCTCTCGATTTCATCCTCCTCTTTTATTATCTTTGATTGGTAGTCCGGGCTCGCATTTCTGAGATAAATGTAGAGTCCCAGACATACACTCTAGTGCAGTGAGACTACAGACAAGTTATGGGTACATCACATCCTGACATTAGGTGTGAGACTGTCGCCCACACCATCTGCCCTGCCTCTTTAAAAAAAAATTAGGGTGAAAGTCCATGGGCGGTTGGGGTAAGCCAGATGTTTTTGTTCAATTTGTTTTAACTAGCATAAGGTTAATTACCTTAATGTTTCCTAAACTGTTTGCCAGGGGTTTTAAAATGTTCAGAAACATAATCAAAATGTTGCTGTTACTTTCTCTTCAGGAAAGATCGGGTAGATTTGGGTAGGGGCGATGGCCTTGCCGCAGTACTGAAGGGCATTAATTTACTACTGAACAAGGACTTAATGTAACACCTGAATGTAGCATACCAGGAGGCAATCACAAAAAGACCACAGTGAATAAATAGTGCTATGTTAAAAAAGAGTAAATAAATGCACTGACAACATAGTGAGGCATGGCCTCTCTTGCGTGTGTCTGTAAAACTGACGTTTGTTCTTGAATTTTTGTCCTGAATTTTGACCCTTTGTCCTGAATTTTTGTCCCGAATTTTGACCCTTTGTCCTGAATTTTTTACAGTCCTGTCCAGAATTTGCCTCAATGCCAGGTGGTCACCCTAACCCTGAGAGACTCGTTGACAGAAAGTGAGCCCAGCCTCTTCCGGGCACAGACGGGCCGTTCTTCGAGTCCCGTGCAGCGGGAGTGCCGCAGCCCCAGTTAAAGTGCCTCCGGCCGTGAAACTGAGAAGGCAGACCTCCCCGCCTGGAGATGATCCTGGGGCTTGAAGTCCTGCCCCAGGAATGTCCAGAAAGCGTCCCGCACAGCTGGAGTGCCGCGGTCCCAGTGAAAGGGCCTCCGGGCGCAAAACTGACAAGGCAGACCTCCCCGCCTGGAGAGGATCCTGGGGCTTGAAGTCCTGCCCCCAGCTGTGTGCAGAAAGCGTCCCGTGCAGTGGGGGTGCCGCGGTCCCAGTTAAAGTGCTCTGGCGCGAAACTCAAGGCAGGCCTCGCCACCTGGAGAGGATCCTAGGGTTTGAAGTCCGGCCCCCAGCTGTGTCCAGAAAGCGTCCCGCCAACGTTTTTGTTTTCATAACAGTGTGAGCCAGGAGCTTGCCCAACAATAAACGTTTACTAAAAAATGACAAAAAAACAAACTTTGACAAAGCCAAAAGGCTAGACCCAATGCCAGACAAATGGGTTGGCAAATGTTTTGTTTGTCAAAAGTTACCTATTGATTTCAGTCAGTTAGTAAAATCTGTATGAATCATTTAAATATTAGAATGTTGACAGCTCCATTGAAGACAAAGAAGAGGCTCTGGACCAAACATGACTGGAAGAGACCTTTTCCTCCCAAAATCTACGGCTTGTCTTTCTATCTCTCTCTCTGAATATCTTAGAACATTCAACCCTTATGTAGACCTAATGCATGATAAGTGGGGACACTAGAAATGCTAATTTAAGATTTGCTTTTGGTTTAACTAGAGCCTTAAATAAATAGCTGAAAAGCTGGAGCCGTGATACATTACCACCTTATGCAGGAGTAAGGGTTGTTTGTCACTGAAACGTTAAAGGAATGTGCTGATTTCGGTTGGAAAATGTAGTATAATCTGTTAACATTGCTAAGGTGATGCACAACAGAGAAAAGCACAGTAACATAACACCAAGAAAAATACCACCTCAAGAAAAACGTAATGGAGCACAACTAAATAGTCAAAGGGAATATAACACAATAACCACATATAAGACAACAATAACACAATGTAAGACTGCAGACCAGAACACACCACAAAAACACACCACCACCCCAACGAAATGCAACACAACAAATCTGCACAAACATTTTTTCTAAACGTTATTTTTTCCACAAATCTGCCTTAATAACAAGGTGGTAAAAGCTGTTAGTGCAAAACACAGCCTTAATGCACCACAAAGGACATGTACTAGCACCAGTCAAAAAATATTTTGTGATCCGTTCCTGTGTGTTTTTGAATTAAATCATGGACGAGAGACTAGTTCGCCAATGCTCTACTGCGCTGGAACCAAGAGCCTCTTGTGGCTTGACTTTGTCACAAAGTTCCTATGGAGGGTCCGGCTTTTGACCCAGCCTGGACAACAGGGAAAGAGACTCGATGCTGTCTTTAGACACTTCATCAGAACATGCTACAGATGTCACTACCCGAGGGAACCAAATAACTAGACTGTTTCCTACAAAATAGCCACTTGGTGGCACTATTGCTCTATCAACCGTTGCTTGAGCTATCAATAGCCGGAGTACAGGCTACAAACAGACATGAAGGATGAAGCCTGAATTTGGGTCTCGTAGCTGCCATGTTTTCATTACACCTAGGTGCAACATTTCAGCGTTCTCAGCATTACTTGTGTGGCATTTCAATGCCCTAGGTCTGAAACTCTGCATGACTCAAAAGCGTGGAGCAAAGCAATCATGTCCATTTAAGTAGATACATTAAAAAATGACTCATTTTTTCACCCTCAAATGGTGTATTAACAATCTTAACGCGGTTGTGGCGCTTCTGAAGAGCTTATGCTGTGTCTGCAACAAACCAAGGCCCAGACACCAGGACAAGTGTGGCCCCCATTAGTGAATTAGAAAGGTAAAAAAGTGGCCCATATTTGCAAATTGGGGTAATTTTGAACTTGTAAAGGCTCGCGGTGTAAGTGGTTTGTGACGTATGAAGATTGGATGGATTTGAGCGTGCTGCTGTAATGTTTGTTTTAACATCAAGGAAAGCAGCAGTAAAAACCCACCAGTAAAAGATCATAAAACAGGCCGAAGCACTGGCCTAGGAGACCGGCCCATCGGGCAATCCGTCCATTACTTACGATAATGGCATTACTCCTAGTCCTACTCCCTCGCCTTACTTTAACCAATGAGGCTTCCTGCCTCCCCCTAGACCCTCCCTTCCCCTTTAACTCCCCCCCCCACCACCTCCTGTACAAAAACAAGCCCAAGCAGCAACTCAGGTGGTCCGTACCGGGGGGCGGGAGGGAACGGAAAGGAAGGCGAGGGAGTAGGACTAGGAGTAATGCCATTATCGTAAGTAATGGACGCATTACCTCCCGTCCCTCCCTCGCCTTCCTTTAACCAATGAGACATAGCAAGAGAAAACAGCAGACGGACACTGAGTTGCAATAAGTTTTAATTACAATTCATAAAGACCATCGAGAACCTACCCCCCTATTACATCATAGAGGATAAGACCAGGTGACCCAATACCGACTCCAAACTTCCCAAGTCCGCCAGCCTATGATGCCGAACAAATGTTGAATGTGAGGCCCAAGTGGTGGCCCTGCAAATTTCCACCACTGAAGCACCCTGAAGTTCAGCCACCGTAGCCGCCATACCCCTGGTAGAACGGCCTTGAATCCCCGGGGAGGAACCACCTCTTTCAACGAATAAGCCAACAAAATCAAGGAGCGCACCCACCGACTCAATGAAGCCGTGGAAGGCTTCTCACCCTTCCGGGCCGGACCAAAATTTACAAAAAGAGAATCACCTTTACGGAAAGGAGCCACAACACGCAGATACTCCAACAATGCCCTGGCACATCCAAAGAATGTAACCGAACCTCCTCATCCGAGGAAGGATTCGGACAAAATGAAGGAAGGATGACCTCCTGGCGAGCATGGAAAGAAGAATTAACTTTTGGAATAAAAGAAGGAACCGGAACAAGCACCACCCGATCCGGAAAAACCTTACAAAAAGGAAAAGAACAGGCCAAGGCCCCCAATTCCCCTAAACGGCGGGCCGAAGTAATGGCCACCAGAAAGAACGTCTTCAAAGAAAGATGACGCAAGTCACAGTCCCCCAGAGGTTCAAAAGGGCCAGCAGTCAATGCATCCAAAACTAAGGAAAGATCCCAGGAAGGAAAAGAACGTACCGGGCGAGGAAACAAATTAAGAAGACCCTGAAAAAATCTAGGCATCAAATGACCCTCATCTGACAGATTACGCCAAGGACCCCTAAATGCCTGAATAGCCGCCCACTGCACCCGCAGAGAAGCCACCGACAAACCCAATTGTGCACCATCCTGTAAAAATTGCATCACATCAAAAATAGAAGTGAACGTAGGATCCAATTTATGCCGGAAGCACCAAGAAGAAAAAACTTTCCACTGTCTACCATAAGAAATCAAAGTGGAACGTCGCCTTGAAGCCAGTAAAGTAGAACTCAAAGCTACTGGCACCCCCATACCTGTCAAACCCCGTCGTTCAACTTCCAGGCCGTCAAGTGCAACCTCCTCAATGACCCCTTCGTGAGGCAAGGAAACTCCAGGGGAGACGGACAAAGAGGAAGAGGCCACATCCGACCTGAAGCCATCAACTGCAGCAACGGAAACCAATTTGCCCTCGGCCAATGGGGCGCAATCAAGATAACCCTGACTCCCAAATGCCGAACCCTCAACAGAAAAGCCCGGAGCAGCTGAAATGGCGGGAAAGCGTACAAAAGACCCCGAGGCCAAGGACACAACATCCCGTCCACCTCCCAAGCCTGAGGACAACGAAACCGGGAGCAGAAGCGACTGAGTTTCGCATTCTCCGGAGACGCAAACACATCCATCACCGGAAGACCCCAGAGGCGAACCAGATGAAGAAACAGCGACGTCCGGAGGGAGAAAAGTTGCGAGGAAGGAATCACCCTGCTTAGCAGATCCGCCCGAACATTGACCACCCCCCGAATGTAGGTAGCCCGGAGCGAAGGAACCCATTCCTGAGCCCACACAAAAAAATTTCTTGCCAGACTGAACAAAGCCCTCGACCTGGTCCCCCCCTGCCGGTTTACATAACCTTTGGCTACTAAGTTGTCTGTCCGAATAAGAACCGCAACTCCTTTCAGGGATACCTGGAAATGAATCAGAGCCAACAACACTGCCTTCAATTCTCGCCAATTCGACGACCGATTGGCCTCCAGCGGGGACCAAAACCCCTGAATCTGCGCCGACCCCATCCAAGCACCCCAACCGGAGAGGCTAGCATCCGTTGTTATCACAACTGGGATTGGAGGAGACAAAGACACCCCTACCTGAAGATGATTGGACACCAACCACCATCTCAACTCCCTGCGTATCAACCCTGACCCCGGAATCCGAGTCAGCAGAGAACCAGACCCTGGAGCCCACCTCCTTAGGAACCAGTTCATTAGGCAAAGAAGATGGAATCGCGCCCAGGGAACCAGAAAAATCACTGACGCCAAATGTCCCTGCAGACGTAACCATAGAAGCGCTCGGAGGGCAGACTGCGACACGATCGCCCTCACCAGGGACTGTAGGACACCTAACCTCTTTTCCGACACAGTCACCAAAACTTGATGAGTCAGAAACCGAGCCCCTAGAAACACCAGATCTTGGGAAGGGACCAAATCTGACTTCCCCCAGTTGATCAAAAACCAGTGGTTTTGCAGGACCACCAGTACTCGGGGCACATGCCTCCGCAACTGGACCTGTGAGGGTGCATGTATTAGGATATCGTCCAGATAAGGATGAATAAACACCCCTTCTGAATGCAGAAGAGCCACCAGAGGGGCCAGCACCTTGGTGAAAATCCGGGGAGATGACTTGAGGCCGAAAGGCAGCACACAAAACTGATAATGTTCCAGGCCTACTGCAAACCGTAGGAACCGCTGAGAAGACCTTGCCACTGGCACATGTAGGTATGCATCCTGCAGATCCAGCGATGCCAGAAAATCCCCCTGACTGACCATCGGAAAAATAGTCTGAATTGACAGCATGCGGAAATGCACCGTCTTGATCCAAGCATTCACTCCTTTCAGATTGAGGACAGGCCGAAAACCCCCTGACACCTTCTGAACTAGAAACAAGACGGAATAAGAGCCCAGACCCCTTTCTCCCACAGGAACGCTGGAAATGGCCCCTTTGAGAAGTAAGTCTCGGACCCCCTTCAACAACGTCCTCTCTCCGTGCCGCGACCGCAGGCAGAGGAGTGGGACGCACCCCGGAATCTGGAGGCACCACATCGAAATCTATGACGTAACCATTGGCCACAATATCCAGCACCCAATGATCGCTGACACTCTCTTGCCAAGCAGAAAGAAAGTGCCTCAGCCGTCCCCCAACCTGCCCTATGCCAGGCCCACAGTGATTGTCAGGACCCCTTCTTGAACCCACCCCGGTTCGAAGGAGCAGACTTCTTAGGGGGAAAACGGGGCTGAAAACGACGTTTCCTGAAACCAAAAGATTTTGCATCCATCTTGGGAGAAGAACGGGATTGCTTCTTCCACCCTTTGCCAGAAGCAGAGCTACCTTTATAAAGCAAGGCATGCTTCCTCTCCTTAAATGCCTTGGAAAGCATGGAAGGCAACTGATCACCAAACAAACTACATCCTTCAAAAGGCAGTCTCAGGAGAGCAGACTTCTCTCCAGGATCCGCCTTCTATGATCGTAACCAGAGGGACCTACAAGCCCCAATCAAAGCCCCAGATGCCAGAGCCGAAGTACGGACCACATCCGACGATACGTCCGCCAGCAACCTGGCCTGCTGCTCCATGACAGCCAGAAGTTCGGAGCACTCCGCACCTTCCTGTACAGCAACCGCCAGTTTACCAAAATCCTGCACCAACGACTGGGCCGCATAAGCTGAATATATACCTGCTCTTAGGGCCAGATTTTCTGCCGCAAAAGCCCTCTTGAGACCAGAATCCACCTTACGTCTGTGGCATCAGTAGGCACACAATCCTCCGGATTGACTGCTGTCTTGCCAATCAGGGTTGCCAAAATGGAATCCAGACGAACAGAGGGAGGTAGCACATCCTCCCCTTCTAGTAAGTAAAGTTTCTGAAGGAATCGTGGTACTTGAGCTTTATCCACATCCTTCCATTCCCGAAACACCATATCCTTCACAGGTCCCTGAAAAGGCATGGCAAACTTAGAAGGCGTCTGATACTGAGGGAACAAGTGTGAGTCAGATCCCGAAGCCTGAAACACCGGAAAACCTAAATTGTCCAGCACATGCAACATCACCTCCCACATCTCTTCCCTGGAGACATATTTCCCCCCAGAGGAAGTAGATGGAGCATCATCCTCCTCATCATCTGAAGAGGATTTCTCCGCAGTCGCAGGAGGACGGGCCGCTTTAGACTGACTAGGCCTGGCCCCCCCTGCCTGGAGAGCCCGAGAAACAGCCACCTCTATCATGTCCTGCACCTCCTCTCTTGACATGAGTGGTGCAGAAGAACTACCCGGAACCTGGAGACCCCCAGGAGTAGAAATGGTAGTAGTACCCTCCTCCCCTGAGGAGGAGGAAGAAGAAACAATTCTGCGCCTTTTCGTAGGAACCTTCGGCATGATAATCTCAAATAGCACTACCACCCCCCTGAACCCAACCTCTAAATATACTAGGGAAAGGTCCTCCTACAAAAAACCAATCAGCAAATAAAATTACACCATCAATTAAGGAAATAAGTTAAAACGCGGGCAGAACGCCCATCCTACCCTCCATGATGCCAAAAATGCTCACCGGCACCTCAGCGCGGCTCCGCTGGCCGAGGAACCGGAAACAGACGCCCCAGCCGTAAAGAGTCGATTGACCTCGTCAGTCGACTCTCAGGACGCATCTGCCAAGCAGCCCCGCCTGCTTCCAGAGACGCGACCGGCCGGAGCACACCCCGAGGAGCCCCGCGCCTCGAGGAGTGCAACAACGATGACCCCCAGGCCCCGCCGTGGAGGAGAAGCGGAAGGTAAGTCTAGCGTGGGCTAGACAGAAAAAAACAGGAGGTGGTGGGGGTGGGGGAGGGTTTAAAGGGGAAGGGAGGGTCTAGTGGGAGGCAGGAAGCCCCATTGGTTAAAGGAAGGCGAGGGAGGGACGGGAGGTAATGCCCAGCTGCCCTACAGGCCAGTCCGACCCTGCAACAATCTTCTCTTTCCTAATAGAATCACACTAAAAACTGTAAGCATTTGTTGCACCAGCGTAAACGATGTAAACCCAGTAATTTCACAAAGGGAAAAGCGAGGTGTATGCTCACAGTCTGAGAAGTGGCCTACCAAAGTTCCATTACATTTCGTAATAGTAACACCGCTTAGATGCAGCAGCCAGAAACGATAACTTGCAGTATAAAGCGCTCTTTGAACTCAAGTAATTGGTTTATCGTTATGGTCACGTCAGGGGCGTTGCTTGGTCAGTGAGATTGTGGGTGTGGGTGTGTGCGCTGCAGATTTTCCAACAATACGCTGGCATTAAATGCTGAGGTGCATGAAAGGGGCTCAAGGGGCAGTGGAATGCAGATTGGTAGGGTTACTAAGTAAGAGATGACACACGATTTTGTAAAAATAACCCAAAAATGTGAAGCCTTTCAAAACAGAGAGGGAGAGCGTGTGTGTGTTTTGTCTGTGTGTATGTAAATATCTCTGGTGGAATCTGACAGACATCTCACCATTCCGGAATTAAATCACTTGTACCCAACTATTTATCAAAGAAAAATATTTACTAGGGGGGTGTAACATCCGAAACAACCCCCTGAATCTATGCCCCTGGGCCTTGTTCACATTATAATGTAGCTCAGTTAACAGAATGCTGCACAATGTACATCCGTCATTGTTATGATGACCAGATATCCCGGTTTTTAGAGGACAGTCCCGGTGTCCCGACGCTTCTCTTAATTTTAAATAAATGTCCTGGTTTTCGGGACAAAGGTCAGTTTATTAAATAACTGTCCCTGTTTTTGGGACATAGGTCAGATTAGCTAGGGAAGCATAAGTTAAAGACGCTGACAAAGTATGAAATAATTGAAGTAATGTATCTGTTACTGTCAGGCAACACAGTCCCCTGTCTGCTCCCAGCAGACAGACAGAGTGGGGAGCAGAGAGAGGTGGGTGGGGGCAGGTTGGGGGTGCAGGGTGGGATGTCAAGACATAGCTATTTTATATATGTAGTCTTGTAAATGTGTGTAAGTATGTGTGTGTGTTTATATACATATATAAACATACATGTATAGACACACATTCACAAAGCTACGCAAAAAACAGGAGAGGCCAGATGTAAAAGTGAGTGTAAAGTCGTTAGTCCTTCTTTAATGTTTGACCTGTTCCGGTTTTTGCTCCTCAAAATCTGGTCGCCCTATTCATTGTTATGTATGGTGTTTGCACCATGATTAAGTGAAAAAAATTCTGTGCAGCCCAGCTTTGGAAATAGTTATGTTTACTCATGCCACTAAAGCATACTTGAATGCTTTTGTGAATCTCCGCCCCACGCTGCCCCTCCTCAGCCCCATATTCACACTGCGAACCGAAACTGATTAAGGAGGAAAATTCGGATTTTTAAATGAAAATCGTAGCTGCTTTTCATGAATTGCTCATGCTAGTTAATACTAGCCTTAGAGGCATCATCAAATAAGTTAAAGAGTAACATTTTCTTTGATTAGATGGTAATGACCCATCCTCTCTATATACCTAGCAGACAATTATTTACCTCCCCCTGTTGTAATGTGTTCGAATGCCCAGTGGGACTTGGTACTTTGAAAATATCGTTTTGGACAAACGGATTCTTGGTCAGTCTTCTGATCATGGGATTTCGTGTTTGCAACAAGTGGCACGTAGTGGCAACTATCTTCTTTTTCTTAGAGATTGTAATTGTACATTTATTGTACGGATATTAAAATCCATTACAATTTAAAACCCAAAGATAAAACAAAAACACACCCACTTCCTGGTACATAAGCAGATTAAAAACCCCACATTACCAATAAAACACAATACTAATACCCACACTCAAAGTAAAATACTCAATGACATTAAATACATGTACAAACGATGACAGGAAATGTATCAGCTAAAAAGAAATACATTTACATTAAAACAGGAAATTTCAATAATAGCAAGAGATCCAAGCTACAAAATACAGATTACACATATCAGTTACTATGACGACTTCGTGAGTCCATAAAGTGCTTCCCTAGTTATCACATACCCTCCCCATGAGCGATAGATAGATTCAAATTCTAATACTTATACATGAAGTGGGCTACTGCGTGGAACCTTAAAGTGCTTAGGTGCTCTGATGACTCCATCATGGAATAGCAGCCATCAATATAATAAGAGCCATAAAAAAAACTAAAGAAACTCAACAACTCTGCAAAATTGATTCAGAGCCGGAAAGAGCAAGAGCAGGGAGAGTTTTTATGCACTGTCAATCCCTGCTCGCAGTGCCCCTAGCAAATGTAACCTGAACAACATTAATTAATTTAGTCAACAAAACATTCAACATCATATTTTCAGGATCCAAAGATGATACGACGACCTGCTGGCAGGAGTGGACCCCCAATTCATTCCATTTATTCAGTAGCAGGGATCTACGCTCCTTCCGTAATGCTGGGCACTGACAACCCCATGTTCAAAAGATTCTTCACCACTGCCACAGATGCTACACATTACACCGTCCCCTGAGGAGGGCAGCCAATTGGGTAAGTGCTTAAAAAAAAAAAAATTCAATCTCCCATCCTAAGGACCACAAATTTCTCTTTCAAACGAATGCCATAGGAGCAAGAAAGACAGCCAGCTGGAGTGGCTGGCCGGTACGTATTGATTACCTCCCAAGCATGTTTATGTTTGGCAAGGAAAGCTCGATGTGAGTGGAAAGACCACAGCTGAAGGCTCTTTCTAATACCAAATTTAAAAAGTGACTGTGATGGGTTATTAACCCAAAAATCCTCAACTCTCAGTAAGCGTTTACAGTCACCCAAGAAACGAGTGTGTGATTTTTTTACCTCAGTCGCACTAATTTCGAGCCATAAAACGGACTCCATACTGCCCACTCTTACCCTCCATGACTTATGACGTAATTTCAAAAAGACACCTGCATTTACTGCCCGCTGATCTAAAAGGCCAGATTCAAGTCAAACCTGTGCAGGAGATGAGGATTGCGGTAAACGAAAAACCCTCTTACATATCTTAGTAACCACCTATTTAAAAGACATGTACCTCTACCCAACATGACTTCCTGGTCATAGGTCAGTGAGGGTGTGATCCTCGCTCTCATGACTTCCAATAATGGAGACAAATTTGGCCCCCTGAGGGTTTTAAATAATTTTAAAAGTGAAACCTGCAGCAACAAGGCTTTTATTTCAACCTCCTTTCTCTGCCTAACAAAGCTACCCCTAGTATCAAAATGCATCCCTATATATTTATAACAATGATCTGGAATAAGTTTGTTGCTCTTATAATACCAGCTGCTTTCTGAAGTCCTTTTCCCACCAAAAGAAACCACTTTTGTTTTTAACAGATTTACTTCCAAATGTGTAAAGTACAAGTTGGTTAATCAGCCGCTGTAGGCCTACCCTGTTAAAATTGAACATAGCCAGATCATTATCATAAAGCAAATGACTAATCCAGAGGCCACCAATCGTGGGGGGGATGAGAATTAACAGCATCAAGAGCAGGTGACAGGTCCACAATAAACAAATTAAAAAGCAAGGGATCAAGCACACATCCCTGCTTCACACCACGAAATGTGGGAATTTTCCTGTAGAGGGAGTGGTCATATCCAAGTTTTCTTTCTGTTAGAGTTAAATAATAAGAAACAAAGCAATTATGAAAAAGGAGAGTTGCATAAAGATCTCAAAGTGATAGAATTAAAAGAGTGATTCAGGAAAACAAGGTTCTAAACCTATGCTTCTCAGATTTATGTAGCTCCCTCATGCAGGTTCATAGCTCAGTGTGCTGTATAATAAGCATTGTACCTTATAAACTGCATGCACCAAAAGGTTCTCTAATGAAAGAAGTAACCCAGTTATTTTACACAACATAAAATCTGTTATCTGCACATAGAACCTAATAAAAAGGTGTGCTTTGTGGCAGGTACATTAACCACCAGATTTATCCTGAGGTTACAGACTCTTACAGTTGGTTGGTGCAGGGAGATCTCATCAGTAGGTGCCTTTCACCCCATGAGATATTTTTCAAATGCAGCCCATCAGTAAACAAGTTCAGTGTTGGTCGGCTTGTGCCGCAGTGGCTTGCCTCAGGTGGCCCACTCTAGGCCAGGGGCACTGCGGCAGTGCCTGTAACTCATGGTGGTGCTGGCGTCATGGCCACCTTAATTACTGGAGGGTGACGGATGGTGGTGGGGAGTGGCGAGCAAGGGGCAGGGCACAGGGCAGCCGGACTTGGCTTGCCCAGCAGTGAATGCAATGATAACTTTCCTGTGCCAAGGCAGGCCCAGGCCAAGCTGAGCCCGGGAGCTCACTCCTTCTCCCCCTCCTCCCAGGTCCCGGGCTCCCACTGGCCTAACACAGCTGTTCCTTTGTACAGGAGTCCAAAACCCCTTATTCTTCCTGGCTGCGGCCCGGGAGTAGTGAAGCCTGGCTGGCGGGCTGTGGTCGCTGGATTTCTCACACTGTTGAGCACAAAAATCGGGCCACTGGAGACTGTGAGAGGACTCGAGACAGTGAAGTTGACCGCATCACAGCTCAGTGGGTCAGTCTGTCGACTGGTTGAGTGGGCCAATAAACACACGCCTTAACCACCATTAGTGAGCACACATGAGACTTTGGGCCAGATGTAGCAAAAATTTGCGAGTCGCAAATGGCCCGAATCGCAATTTGCGACCCTGCAAAATCGGAAATGGGATGCAAAAATCCCATTTCCGTAGTGCAAGTTGCGATGCGAGCCATTACCGACTCGCAAAAATTGTGACCCCATTGTGCGACCCGCAAATAGGGAGACGTAATTTGCGAGTCGCAAACCATATGAAAAAGCCAGTCGCAAATTGCGACTAGTCGCAAAAAGCCCATTTTGCACACCCAAATTACCACTAAGTCAGAGCAGGTGAAAACCAGAACCAAAGTATAAAAGGAGACCCAGAAGGCATCTGGGTTACTCAAAATGGCTGAAATATATGTGATAGCAAGGAGGAGGAGAGTCCACGTCGCACAGCAGAGGAGGAGGAGGAGCCAGAGACAGGAGAGGATATACAGAACCAGGCAGACACTTTTCCAACAAACTGAGGAGGAGATTTATGACAAATACAGACTCAGCAGTGCAGCAATATTAGAATTAATTGATCTACTTAATCCGCAGCTTCAACGACAGACTGTGCGCGGCAGCGCCATCCCCACACATGTGCAAGTGCTATGCTCACTGCACCTCTTGGCCTCGGGTAGCTATCAGGGGGTGATTGCAGTGGCAGGTGGGGTATCCCAAAGTGCACTCTCACGGTTTTTCAGATGTTTCCTAGATGCCATACTCACACACATGTCCAGATACATATACCTACCCAGGAATGAGGCAGAAATCAACAGCACCAAGTTGGAATTCTACAGAATTGGCAACTTCCCACATGTAATAGGGTGTGTAGACGGGACACATATACAAATATGCCCTCCTGCAAATCTGGAATATCTGTTCTGCAATCGGAAGTGTACCCACTCACTGAACATCCAGGTGGTATGTGACGCCCATTATGTAATCACTGACATGGTAGCCAAATTTCCAGGGAGTACACATGACTCTTACATTTTCAGGCACAGTGGGATACACCAACGCCTACAACGTGGGGAGTTTGGAGACGGATATCTATTAGGTATTGCTGCAGACACCTTGAAGCCATACACACAGGTCACTGTAAAAACCATCCATGCCCTGCTAACATTGTTAATTTTTGCCAAACAGGTACAGTGCATATGCGCTACGACCATGGATACTTACCCCGTACCTAACACCCAGCAATGAGAATGAGAGGCGATATAACAGTGCACATAGGCGGACCAGAAATGTCATAGAGAGGACCTTTGGACTGTTAAAGGCAGGATTCCGATGCCTCCACAGACGTGGAGGTGTGCTCCAGTATGCCCCAATAACAGCTTTCAAGATAGTTGGCGCATGTGCTATACTGCAAAACATTGCCACCAGACATGGGCTACATCTCACCCCTGAAGACCCAGATTCGGAGGAAGACGAGCAAGAGCTACCACATTGCAAGCCTGGGGATAGAAGCATTGCAAATCAAGGCAGACAGAGACTGGACCACATTGCAAACCAATACTTTGGAAGGTACGTGGTAACTGTCACCACGCACACTAATGTCACACACAAAGAGCCCAGTTGTGAAGTGGATCAAACAAAACATTTTAATAAGTGAACCTAATAACTAAAGAACTGAACTGTTGGTAAGGGGCTGCACATGTCCACCCTCAATGAGGACACATTAACTCCATGTGCCTCATGAGTCCTGCAGTGTTTGGGCCTAACACCTCCTCCTGGTACGCCCAGCATGGCTCGTGCCAGTTGGGTCAGCAGACCCCTGATGTGCACTGCCACTCTGCAGTACACGTGTGTCTGTGGCAGATGCGCTGCTGATGGTGGACCCCTACGCACTGTCCTGAGGTGTCTCAGCCGTGCCCCTTGCCACCTGCCTGGCCTCCAACATGTCCACAGCGTGGCTAATATGGCCCAGTCCCCGCACCACATCCCCTGCAAAGCGGCCCAGGTCCACCTGTAGGCTCGCGGTCCGTCGTGACAGGCTTGTGGTGTTCACTGCAAGACGGACAATGGATGCTGCCATGCGGTCAAATCTCTGCACCAGTTGGCGCTCACGGCGCCTTGCACTTTGTCACTCTGCCACCAGTTCCGTCACCAGTTGGCGTATTGATAGTGCTAGGTCACTGACATTGTCATTCAGTCTTGTGAACTGTGTGTTCACTTATGCCAGGCCATGAGTGAAATTGTGTTCCATCCTCTGCATTGCCCCAGAAATAATCCTCAATTGCCTTGTTTGCAGGCGCTGACCAGATAGGAGGGATGCCTCAACTGCAGACATGGATGCCTCCCCTGGATCCTCCTGGGCCACTGCCTGGACCTGGACTCTGCGTCTGCAAAGCGGTGGTGCTTCTGGCTCTTGCTGTCTCACAGTGTGGCTGGGACCAGGTGTTGTGTCTCTTTCCTCCATGTCCACTTCTTCATCTGGAGGGAACTGTGGTGGTGTGGTGCTGGGCCCTGTATTGGCTGCTGCAGCCTCCTGCCCTGCCTGTGGCCTGCTGACTTCACCCTGGATGGTGTGGCTGGTGGGAGTGTCTTGTGGGAGACCTGTGGGACACAGTATCTAACATCTGTTGTATGCCTCCTAATAAACATTTGCCTATATGCTGCCTACTGTACTATATTGCCCATAATGCACCATTCTGGTGGTTGCTAGTCTGGAATGGAGCTAGTCTGATTGTGCATGCTGCTGTGTACTGGGTGAGTGCGGGTATAGCATTTATAGGTGTACATGCATGTTTCATGGTACTCACTTTTTGATGTTCCTTGCGCTGACGTGTCCAGTGCTCCCATTCCTGACACTGCCTCAGGCTCCAGGGTCTGCTCAACCAATTCCTCAATGGCTGTGGGTGGTGGGATGGTGGATGGGCCTCCTCCTGTGCCCCTCATCTCCCTGAGGCGCTCTGCCACCCTCTCCTTTGTCCTGGAGCGCAGGTCATACCACCGTTGTTTAATTTCTTCGATGCTTCTGTGGCTCACCCCTATGGCATTGATCCTCTCCTGGATGTCCTGCCAGATCCTCCTCTTTTCAGTGTCTGGGACACTCAGGGATGCCTTTCCAAAAAGCTGGTCATGGTGCTGGCAGCATTCACCTGTCAGCACCTCAAGTTCCTTCTCAGAGAATTTAAATTTCCTCTTCCTTCCAGCACTGCCTGTGTCTTCCATGGTAGCAGCTGTTCCTCCAGGTAGTTGCTCAGCAGTTTGAAAAGGATGTGGTCCTCCCTCCTCCCAGGTGTATTTGATGTCTTCCTGGCTCTGATGTCATCAGTAAGAGCCAGGAAGTGTTTTTCCAACTGTTTTGCTGCACCTGCATGCAATTTGCGGCACAGTCGCAATTTGCTACACCCGACTCGCAAATTGCGAGTTCGTTTTTAGCGAGGTCGCAAAAAGCGACCTTGCTAACAGCGGACTCGCAATCTGTGGTGCGACATCATTTGCGAGTCGCAAATTGATGTTGCTTTTTTTTGTTGGATCCCATTTTGCGAGTCGGAAATTGCGAGTCGCAATGACTCGCAATTTCTGACTCGCAAATTTTTTCCTTCCTACATCTGGCCCTTTATGCAGTGAGCAAGACAGCAGGAGTAGTCATTGGTAGCACAATCTATATATTGACTGCCCTGCGACCATTGACACAGCTAGAGTGGTGCCACCTGTGTGGATACTGTGGAGGCCGCACAATATGATAATACTCCGCAATAATGCAGTACGAAGGGCAGTTAGCAATTGGAGACAGACAAACAAGGCACTGAGTATCGCAGAGTGGCCGCGATCACCCAGCCTTTATTTATACCTTGTGGCTGCGTCCGGCATTCTGGCTGCATGTTTGTTACAGTGCATGGAAGAGGCCGGGTGGCACTCTACATCCCTCCCAACCTTTATAGAATAATAACAGGACTAATCACATGGCTAGGGTGAAACATACATGGTCTCTCAGTCTCTGGTTGGGTGTGGATTGGGTTGGAATCCATACTTCTGGCTGCGGCCACTGCAATCCTAGCTCGTGGTTTTCCCATTGTTCAAACCCATCAAGGCGGTAGGTGCCTGTGTTACAATAGCTGCAATGCCACCATGCAACATCTCAAGTGTCATAGTGCCAAGGCAACAGCATTGAGGGGGAGGACATATGTGTCTAGCTAGTGAAACACACCCACCCAGTCATAAGAGGAAATGGAACACTGCTAGGACCATCAGTGCAATCCAATGTAGCACACATTCTCCAACATCAGCAGTACACACTACCAATGCTGACACCTGTATCGTGCCATGCCAATGCTGTCAGGAATAAGGCTGAGCGCGGTCGAGGACCCGCCCTGACCTCTGCTTCGCGTCTTTGCGACGCGTCATGCGCGCCGCTTGTCATCCTCGCTTGCTCCAGAAGTGGTCATCAGCGTTGCCTGCCCTGTGGTAAAGCTCATGTAGCTGCAGGGTCAGGACATCGGTGGACAAGATGCACTTATCAATGCCATTCTATGAATGGTCTACAACTCCCAAGTTTTTAGAGGCAGCGGCCATCTTGGGGTGTGGAAGGCCTATGAAGCCCAGCCACACCCAAGCACATTGTTCACTATTTTGAAGACTTTGGTGCAGTCGGACCTCGTGGGGAGTTCCTCTGAAGAAAGCGGAATTCCTGCATCGCAGAGTGGCAGCATGTCAGAGTATCCTTGTTTCCATGGTGAATTCAAAAACGAGTAGGTCGTACTCGTATCGGTAAGGTCTTGATGAGTCAAATCATGAAGGGGGTTGTTTACTCCCAAAAGTAAAGCGCCCCTTAGCAAAACGAGCAAAACGCTTTAGACCAAAAGTAAAGCGCTCCTGGCACGACAATCAAAGCTCTTCAGGCCAAACGAGTAAAGCGCCCTTGGCACAACAATCAAAGCGCTTCAGGCCACACGAGTAAAGCGCCCTTCGAACAATAATCAAAGCGCTTCAGGCCACATGAGGAAAACACCCTTGGCACGACAATCAAAGCGCTTCAGGCCACACGAGTAAAGCGCCCCTTAGCACAACGAGCAAAGCGCTTCAGGCTAAACGAGTAAAGCGCCCTGGGCACGACAATCAAAGCAGTTCAGGCTAAACTAGTAAAGCACCCTTGGAACAATAATCAAAGCGCTTCAGGCCACACGAGGAAAACACCCTTGGCACGACAATCAAAGCGCTTCAGGCCACACGAGTAAAGCGCCCTTGGCACGACAATCAAATTGCTTCAGGCCACACTAGGAAAGTGCCCTTGGCACGACAATCAAAGCGCTTCAGACAAAATGAGTAAAGCGCCCCTTGACACAACGAGCAAAGCGTTTCAGGCAAAACAAGTAGAAGCGTTCCTGGCATAATGAGTAAAGCGCTTCATGCATGACAATCAAAGCTCTTCAAGTTAAATTAGTAAAACTTTTCAGGCCTCAGTTGCAATTGTGAAAGCGCTTGAGAAAAGCAAGCTGTAGTTTAATTGTTTTTTGGGAAGTACAATATGTGAGATACATATTTAAATCTTTGTGCATTTCTAGAGATCAAACGTTTATGTTATGAAAGCATAATTGTTACATGGTTAATATTCAGAGTATGATCATAGTCCAAAGCTCTTGCCATCTTTAGGTACAGAGATTGCAGTTCGTTCTTGTTCTATTATTTAAAGAAGGGGCTACGCCCAGTTCACAAAGGGTCTCAATCCGATATCACGGAGACGCCTTTGTTCCAGAGTCTATTGGTGAGTTTATACTGTTATGAAAGAGTATATGCATATTTGTCCTAGCCATTTTCTTTTCAGATCTCTCTCCCTGAAGTTCCCTACCCTTATTCCCTTCCCCCCGCCAGGCTTCATCAATACTCTGCGCTCTGATAGCTTTATGAGTTGGTGACCCCGGGAGGTGGGCCTTTTGGTCAGCAGCATGCAGATCCCGAGGAAAGGGCACTGTGACAGAATAGTGAGCCCACAAGTTTATACTTTCCTCTTGGTCTGTACGTGAGCTGCGCAAAATGGCCACCTTAGACGCCCTTATGCAAGTAGTCACTCAAATGCAAAGGGATTTAACAGACTCAAAAAATGTTACAGCCGATTTAGTTAACAAAGTAACCCAGCTACAGAGTATGGTGGATGGGTCAGAACCTGAGTCTCGTACTACGCATTCCACACCTACTAACATAGCCGTGAACGTGCCAACACAAATTCCTGTGGCTGCACCAGAAAGGTTTTCTGGGGATCCCAATAAGGTTAAAGTTTTTCTCACACAGGTGGATCTACACTTTACGTGCCGTCCCAGTGCCTTTCCGGATCCACAATCTAGAACTGCATTCCTTATATCCTATCTGAATGGTGATGCAGCTACTTAGGCAGTGCCATTAGTGTGATTAGATAGTCCCCTTTTGTATAATTGGCGTCGTTTTGTGGAGGAATTTGAAAAGGTATTGGACAGGCGCTCAATTACCATTGACAGACAAAGAGTTACTAGAATTATGCCAAGGAAACAAAGACTTGATAACATATTTGTCCCACTTCAACCGGTTAGTAGTGGAAACCGCTTGGCAGAGGAAAAAAGGTCAGCAGTGTTTTATCAAGGACTAAAAGATGAACTGAAAGACGTTTTGGCCCAAATTGAACCGCAACCGAAAACTTGATCGGATTTAATTAATCTAACCCTGCAGCTAGACCATAGACTCACAGAAAGAAAAGGAGTAAGGAAAATATGGGAAAGGCCCAACTGGCGAATGGAAAAGTTTAGACACTCTCAGTTGTCCTCAGACCCTAATATAGAACCAATGGATATCGGAACTATTCGTCCACCTTTGACCAAAGAGGAGAAAGACATACGACAAAGAAATGGACAGTGTTTGTACTGTGGAAAAAAGGCTCATTTCCTAAAGGAATGTCAAGTGAAACCCAAAGGTAAACTTGATCCAACACTGGTGGCAAAGAAAAAGATAGCGGTTGCTTTGGAAAATACACAGGAAAACTAAAGTGCCCAAGAAAAAACGAAGGGGACCTCTTGGGCAAATTGACAATCCCTTCAGTGTGTTCTTGTACAAATCGTTATGTCAAACATTTCCGAATTCTAGCACAACTAACTTTACAGGGAAAACGTCATACTGTACAAGTTCTAATTGATTCAAGGGCAACAGGAAATTTTGTGGACCAACAAACTGCTCTAGACTTGCAAATACCCAGTGTCAAGAAAAAGGTTCCTGAAGTTGTTTATGCAGTCGATGGTAGTGAATTGGCAGGAGGCCCCGTTACTATGCAAACCTCACGAATGCAAATGATTTGCAAAAATGATGGGAATCTGAACCACTGCGAGATAATTCGCTTCAATATAATCTAAGCACCCCAATATGATTTTATCTTAGGAATGCCGTGGTTAATGTTACACAATCCATGCATAGACTGGCGCAAACAGGTTTTGCGTTTTTCTTCTTCCTCTTGTTTAAACAAGTGTCTTCAACCAAGAAGAGACAAAGAAGGGAATCCTCAACACTCTATTGCTACTGCAGCAGAGAAGGAAATTGATCTGCCACAACAGTATTGAGAATATACTGACGTTTTCTGTGAAAAGAAATCGAGCTCATTACCACCTCACAGGTCGTACGACTGCCAGATTGATCTTGTACCCGGCGCCTATATACCAAATTGTAGAATCTATGCATTATTGTGGAAAGAAAACCAAGTCCTACGAGAATACCTCGATCAATGCTTAGCCAACGAGCTAATTAGGCCATCACGATCTCCAGCGGCTTCTCCGCTGTTTTTCGTACCCAAAGCCAATGGTGAATTGAGACCTTGTATTGCCTTTAGAGCGATAAACAAGATTACTGTTAAAAATAAATACCCACTACCCCTCATACCAGTCTTATTAGATCAAGTAAAATCAGCAGTTATTTACACCAAACTTGATTTACAAGGTGCTTATCACCTAGTTCGAATTCGAGAGGGAGATGAGTGAAAAACAGCTTTTAAAACTCGTTATGGTCTCTTTGAGTATCTAGTGATGCCGTTTGGTCTATGTTATGCCCCAGCAGCTTTTCAATGTTTCCTAAACGATGTTCTGAGAGAATACCTAGACATCTTTGTCATCGTTTATATTGACGATATATTGATCTATTCAAACTCCAAAGAAATTCATGAAGAACATGTAACAAAGGTGTTACAAACTCTACGAAACCATATTTTTTTTGCAAATTAATTAAATGCGAATTTCATACCAAAGAAGTAGAATTTTTGGATGTCATTTTAACACCTGACGGCATGCAAATGACTGAGGGAAAAATTCATGCTGTAGCAGAATGGCCCACACCTAAATCAGTACGTGACATTCAATGTTTTTTGGGCTTTGCGAATTTTTACCGACGCTTCAACCATCACTTCTCCCAAAAGGTAGCACCAATCACCAAACTGCTAAGGAAAAAGCCCGTCTTCAACTGGTCCCAAGAGACAGAGAAGGCATTTCAAGAGTTAAAAAAGGCTTTTACTTCTGCTCCCATTCTAGCTCATCCAAATGTGGAGGAACCATTCATTGTTGAAGCTGATGCATCTGATGTCGCTGTTGGGGCCATCCTTTCCCAACTTCACCTAGAAACTGGACAATAGCATCCCATAGCATATGTGTCACAAAAACTGAATGAAGCAGAACAGAATTACACCATTGCGGAAAAAGAATTACTAGCAATCCGCAATGCTTTAAAAGAGTGGAGACATTATCTGTTGGGAGCAAAACACACCATAACTGTATACTCTGACCATAGAAATTTACAATTTATGAGCTCTGCCAGACTACTAACTCCCAGGCGACTGAGATGGATGTTATTCTTTGCAGAATTTGATTTCATTGTGACTTTTAGACCAGGAGTAGATAACCGCAAGGCCGATGCATTGTCAAGGCAAGATTCTTCAATCACACATACTGAACAAAAACCCATGCCTATTATAAGACCTTCAAAAGTGTTGTGTTTAATAGCGGCCGAAAAATTATTTGATCTAATTCGTAATCATTTTCATATCACCAAGTGGCAAGAATGTTTACAACAAGACACCAAAAGGTCCATTCAACAAGGCCTACCTCTACACGAATCTTGAGTGTTTCTGCCTACTGAAGAGTTAAGAGAGACAGCTTTTCATTGGTTGCATACTCATCCTCTGGCAGGTCATCCAGGTCCTCAAAAAACAGTAGAATTAATGAAAAGATATTTTTGGTGGCCTACATTTGTTTATGACTTAAAGCAAATGTTGCAATCATGCGAATTATGTGCAAGATGCAAAAGTGAACATAGCAAGCCTAAGGGTCTATTGATACCTCTACCGTTCCCAATCATCCATGGGTACATATCTCTTTGGAGTTTATTACTGGTCTTCCCCAAGTAAGGCAATAGTCAACCATTTTAGTGGTGGTAGATAGTCTTACCAAATATGCTCATTTCATTGCATGTAAAGGTCTCCCAACATCCAATACTTTAGCAACTATCATCTTAGAAAACATTGTTTGCCTTCATGGACTTCCAAGAGTCATCCTCTCTGATAGAGGAACACAATTTTCTGCACGTTTTTGGCAGCAATGGTGCAAGGCTTTACAAATTAATTCAACCTTATCCACTAGTCATCATCCACAAATGGATGGTCAAACAGAGAGACTGAACCAAACTCTAAAACAATATTTACAATGTTATGCAACAAAGGCCCTCATTCTGACCTTGGCGGGCGGCGGAGGCCGCCCGCCAAAGTCCCGCCGTTAGATTACCGTTCCGCGGTCAAAAGACCGCGGCGGTAATTCTGACTTTCCCGCTGGGCTGGCGGGCGGTCGCCTTCAGACCGCCCGCCAGCCCAGCGGGAAAGAGGCTTCCACGATGAAGCCGGCTCGGAATCGAGCCGGCGGAGTGGAAGCTGTGCGACGGGTGCAGTTGCACCCGTCGCGTATTTCACTGTCTGCGCAGCAGACAGTGAAATGCATGTAGGGGCCCTCTTACGGGGGCCCCTGCAATGCCCATGCCAGTGGCATGGGCACTGCAGGGGCCCCCAGGGGCCCCGCGACCCCCCCTACCGCCATCCGGATCCCAGCGGTCGGACCGCCGGGATCTGGATGGCGGTAGGGGGGGTCGGAATCCCCGCGGCGGTGCAGCAAGCTGCGCCGCCGTGGAGGATTCAATGGGGCGGCGGTACACTGGCGGGAGCCCGCCAGTGGTGCCGGTCCGACCGCGGCTTTACCGCCGCGGTCGGAATCCCCATTGGAGCACCGCCGGCCTGTCGGCGGTGCTCCCGCGGTCCTCCGCCCTGGCGGTCAAAGACCGCCAGGGTCAGAATGAGGGCCAAAGTCTCCAAAAACCTGGCTGGATCTCCTGTGGCTTGGAGAACTGGCTTATAACAACTCTCACCTCTCTTCAATAAACTCAACTCCTTTCTATGGTTTATATGGGCATCATCCGCACATTTTGCCAGTTACGCTATTTGCTTCTACGCAAACCACTCCAGCAGTCATGGATATGTTAACACACATGAAAAGAATACATTCATAACTACAAGCAAATCTATACCAGGCAAAGACAAAATATAAAATGCAGTATGACAAAAACACCGGCCTGGCCCTCAGTATACAGACAAAGAAGAAGTTTGGTTATCCACGAAAAACTTTGTATTAAAAAATAAAAACATGTTTCATCCAAAATTCATAGGGCCCTATGAAGTTCTGCGACAAGTGAACCCTGTAACATATAAACTAAAATTGCCATTGTCCTTGAAAATCCATCCAGTGTTTCACACTTCACTTCTTAAACCTGCTTCGCCCTCAAGTGTCGCACAACCTGCTCCTCTACTAGTCCAAGGTCATTGGGAGTATGAGGTGTGAGCTATTTTAGACTCCCGATATCGTGGGTCTTCCCTTTGGTATTTAGTGTCCTGGAAGGGATACGGACCGGAAAACGACTCATGGGAACCTGCACGGCATGTCCATGCACCACGTTGGGTGCAACGCTTTCATCTCCTCCACCCTGATAAGCCAGGTCCTGGACCACGCTTGGGAGAGGGGTGTAATGTCAGGAATAAGGCTGTGCGCGGTCCAGGACCCGCCCTGACCTCTTCCTCGTGTCTTTGCGGCACGTCATGCGCGCCGCCTGTCATCCCCGATTGCTCCAGAAGTGGTCATCAGCGTCGCCTGCCCTGTGGTAAAGCTCATGTAGCTGCAGGGTCAGGACATTGGTGGACAAGATGCACTTATCAATGCCATTCTATGAATGGACTACAACTCCCAAGTTTTTAGAGGCAGCGGCCATCTTGGGGTGTGGCAGGCCTATAAAGCTCAGCCACACCCAAGCACATTACTCACTATTTTGAAAACTTCGGTGCAGTCGGACCTCGTGGGAAGTTCCTCTGAAGAAAGCGGATTTCCTGCACCGCAGAGTGGCAGCATGTCAGAGTATCCTTGTTTCCATGGTGAATTAAAAAACGAGTAGGTCATACTCGTATCGGTAAGGTCTTGATGAGTCAAATCTTGAAGGGGGTTGTTTACTCCCAAAAGTAAAGCGCCCCTTAACAAAACGAGCAAAATGCTTTAGACCAAAAGTAAAGCGCCCCTGGCACGACGATCAAAGCTCTTCAGGCCACACGAATAAAGCGCCCTTGGCACGACAATCAAAGCGCTTCAGGCCACACGAGTAAAGCGCCCCTTAGCACAACGAGCAAATCGCTTCATGCTGAATGAGTAAAGCGCCCTTGGCACGACAATCAAAGCGCTTTAGGCTAAACAAGTAAAGAGCCCTTGGCACGATAATCAAAGCGCTTTAGGCCGCACAAGGAAAGCACCCTTGGCACGACAATCAAAGCGCTTTAGGCCAAACGAGTAAAGCGTCCTTGGCACGACAATCAAAGCGCTTCAGGCCACACGAGGAAAGCGCTGTTGGCACGACAATCACAGCGCTTCAGGCCACACGAGTAAAGCGCCCTTGGCACGACAATCAAAGTGCTTCAGGCCACATGAGTAAAGCGCCCTTGGCACGACGATCAAATCACTTCAGACAAAACGAGTAAAGCGCCCCTTGACACATCGAGCAAAGCGCTTCAGGCAAAACAAGTAGAAGCATCCCTGACATAATGAGTAAGGCGCTTCATGCATGACGATCAAAGCGCTTCCAGTTCAATTAGTAAAACTTTTCAGGCCTCAGTTGCAAATGTGAAAGCGCTTGAGAAAAGCAAGCTGTAGTTTAATTGTTTTTTGGGAAGTACAATATGTGAAATACATATTTAAATCTTTGTGCATTTCTAGGCTGAGATCAAACATTTATGTTATGAAAGCATAATTGTTACATAGTTAATATTCAGAGTATGATCATAGTCCAAAGCTCTTGCCATTCTTAGGTACAGAGATTGCAGTTCGTTCTTGTTCCATGATTCAAAGAAGGGGCTACGCCCAGTTCACAAAGGGTCTCAATCCGATATCACGGAGACGCCTTTGTTCCAGAGTATATTGGTGAGTTTATACTGTTATGAAAGAGTATATGCATATTTGTCCTAACCATTTTCTTTTCAGATCTCTCTCCCTGCAGTTCCGTACCCTAATTCCCTTCCCCCCGGCTGACTTCATCAATACTCTGCGCTCTGATAGCTTTCTGAGTTGGTGACGCCGGGAGGTGGGCCTTTTGGTCAGCAGCGTGAAGATCCCGAGGAAAGGGCACTGTGACAAATGCTATACATAGTATATGCTAGGTCTCAGCAACATATAGGTGGATGTGAAATATCAGAGACTGGGTCAGTTCAAGATTGTTAAGTGTGGTGCAAGTGCCATCAGAACACCCACAGCCAGTGCAAGGCCACACCATGATAATGGAAGTAGACGGAGGGTTGAATAGGACAAGAAGGTGGCAACATACAATTTGGACAGAACCTACACCTAGAGGATGTGACGCAGACAATTCCCCAAACTGCCAACACTACATGTGACACGCAGGTGGGGCATAGGCCTGGGAGAATGCTAATATTAATGACAGGAACAATGAACAGGAACCAAGATCACAGTGTTCAACTAATAGGAAGTCAGGAACGTCACATTACAACTGCCACAAACCAGACACACTAATTGTACAATATCTCATTGCAGAGGACGAAGGCTCTCCTGGGGATATGCCTGTCCTGGACTTCCCTGATGACATGGATGACAAGCTGACAAACACTAGCCAGAAGACCCTCCAAGATGTCCTTGGAACCCTCCAGACCCCACCTTCAGTCGCAAGGAGGAGCACAGAAGTAGCAGCCATCACAGAGGAACCACCCACCACCCCAATACTATGACCTGCCAGCTCCAACCCAGCTGAGGACTCTGAGGACACTGGGTGCCACCTTTGAGAGGACTGTAGTTGGAGTACAGGGGAGGGCTGGCCAAGGAGGTGCGGGTGGGGATGCAAAATAGGGCAGCCAGCCTTGAGGGGATGCGTTCGTGCATGATGTCATCTGCAGAACAGGCAGCAGCCATGCAAGCACTAACATCCATCCTGCAATGACTACAACAAAGTGTAAGGGAATTCACCACTGCAGTAAGGGAGTTGCCACAACACCTGGCACCCCAAACCTTTCACTGCGTGCACAAATGCAATCATGGCCCCCTCAGGGCCGACCTGGCTGCCTACCACAGTGATCTAGCTGCTATACTCAAGAACCAGCAGCTCCTCCTTGCTGCAGTAATGCCCTTAATAGGCCCACAGTTGGCAGCTACCGGGCTTTCTGAGTCCACATCTTCAAACACTGAAGTGTGTGTTGCCCCTTCAAACTTACCACCACCAAGGGCAGAGAAGACGACACACACATCAGAAGATGAAGACGTGGAACAGATCACCTTCACCCGTAGGAGTACCCGGTACCACAAGTCCATGCCACATGGGCACTGATATCCTAGGTCCTGTGCTTGTTAACATGCCAGTCTTGCAACAGTTGGTCACATGCACTGTTCTCCAGCACACTGTTTACCTTGACACTATGCTCTGTGATTGTCTCTCACTACCTCGTTGGCAATTCATGTTCCTTTGCCCTGTATGTCACTTCACCCCAGCATGTCCAATGACATGTCCCATTGCACTTGTGTAGTATTGCAATAGAAGGCGTCACACTAATGGACTCACAATCCTGAACTATGTAAATATTGCACTGCAGCACTTTCAAATAAATAGCACTTACACAACCACTTTGTTTCTGTCTAATGTGACACATCAACTGTGTAGGATATTAGTGATGTATGTCACATGTCAATGGCCATAGAATGTCAATACAACTGCTTTGAACGACTGTGGGCTGATAACTATGCACTGGGGTCTGGATAGTATCATCATCTGCACTTCCTGAGGCTTATTTCAGAAGTAAATTGAAAACTAACAGTATAATGCTGTGTTGGACTGAAAAAGTCTGCTTCAAGGTATGTATAAGCTGAAAATCAATGTGGCCAAAATTTCCTTCAAGACAATCTTTATGTATGTGACCTCTGACTACAAACTTTCATCACACACACCATACAGCATGAATGGATGTGTACGAGTGTATGGACAATTATGTAACCTGGGAGTACAATGTAAGAAATGATAGGTGTGAGTTATGTATACAATACTACATAAGATTATGGCATCATTCAGCTTATCAGGGTTCACATGAACATCAGGCTGCAGGCAGACTTATCACAGTGCCCAAGATTCCAAATCAGGTCTCAAACGATGACAGATTTAAAAACACATCCAAACTTCACAACACATTGGGAACCATAGTAACCTTGAGTGGTGGGTGCAATGGATGGCAGATGCATTGAGAAGTAGCTTTGGTGTAGCTGCCAATGTGCCAGCACAGTAGTAATTGTGAATAACCATGTCAATAATGGGATTCGGATGCAGGATGGAACACAAATGCCAATACGAAATTGACACTGTTCACCCATGCCAAGGCCCTGATCCCCAAGCATATGACACAAACTGTAAAGGAGTACCTACATATTTATTTAACAGTAAAAAAGGAAAATAAAACTAGGGGAAACACCTTAACTAACCTAACATATCCTAACTACACATTACCCACAACTGGCCCTAACTACCCTAATATAAACTTACCTAGCACATTTAACTAAACACTCTAAACATCAACCCCCCACCCTCCTTATATGACGGGACACATGTATGATAACATATACTAACCTAAACACATACTATCTTAGCCTAAATAAATATATATTTGTTTGGTATATATATTTGTTTTTATACACATAAACCCTAACCTCATCCCCCACCCAACCCACAAAATAAACACATATAATAATATAACCCCCTCCACCCCAACCCACTTTTACTAACTAAACTAACAGCCTACTCTAACCTAACACTAAGCCCCCTAAACCCACTAAAGATAAGAACCAGGAAAGAGGAGGGAGGGGAGGGAATCATGGCTGAGGGTCCAAAAGTCACAAATTTGACCTCTGCAGGATCTTCTTTATATCCCGCAGTCTCCTGCTATTGCGGGGCACCTCCTGCTGCAGCCTGTCCATCCTGCGCAACATCCGTTGCATGTCCCATCTCATAAACTGAAATTTGGCATTTTCTATCACTGCAGCTGGGGTTGTCTGTGTGCCACTAGTGGATGGCACTGCTGGTGTTGGTACCATGCTTAGAGGGGGAGGTGCAGGAGCAGCTGTCTGTGGTCCTGGAGCTGATGAAGTTGACAGACCGGCAATGGTGGCTGTCATCCTTTGGGCGACTGTGGTCTGAGCGGTTGTGTTGGCTGTTGTGGGCAAGGATGGCCCCCCTTGGGCAAATGCCCTCCAGACCCCTGTGGCTCTCTCATGGCGATAACTCTGTGCCATATTGCGGAACCCAGACTCCACATCTAGTATGTAGCGGTAACGCATTGCCCGCCTCTGAAATTCCCTGATCTCATGGGCATTCATGTTGGCAGCTGTAAAAATAGAGAAAGTCAAACACTAGTGACATCATTGTGTGATACATCTACAGATGATATTGTAACACTTCCTCAAAAATAGCTGAAACAGTCCAAATCACAGTGCACATCATAGAATGTCCCTAAGGAATGACAGGCCAATGCAGCCTACACATCTCCTATCTAACAGCACAGCAATGCTCAAAAAGGTGTGTACCTACTTATATGATCTGTGCATCATTGTACTGCCATTAGTCACATAACAAATGCTGCAAGTACTCCACATGTGACAGGCCAACTAATGACTATTTTATGGATGACAATCAAGGCTCACAAGATCTGTGATTTGTAAATGGAATTGCCTGGACGGTATGCAGTTGCTAATCATGAGGGGGTATCCTAGGTTGGAACAAATGAATGTTGGAATTACATGTCTGTCTTCTACACTGGGATCCTCACACCTAGATACACACATTTCATAACCCTAACCCTGTGCCTCTGGGGGTGATGGACATGCAACACATACTTTCAAACATCAAGGACAGCCAGGAAGCTTTGGACAGCTGTCCATGGGTTTAGTCAGTCCACCACAGGTAAGGAGGGCTGCCAACTAGGATTGACTCAAACACTGGACGATCACATCCACATTTATGTACCTAATTGCGGACAATTGTCAACATCATTTGATCTCACTAATACCTTTCCATAAACAAGCATATAGATGCAAGCAGCCATCTGGGCTTGAGCTGCATGCACAGCTATGACATTCTACTCAAGTGCCACATAATCATAGCACAAGATGTGGAGCTAGATGTTTCTTGGAAGTCAAACATACAGTCTAACATGTTCATTAGTTAACAGGGAGGCTCAAGTCTGTGGGTAATACTTCAGCATCACTGGCCTGTGTGAATCAGGGTATGACTTGCTGACTAATCATGAAAATGGCCACCTCCAAATTTTTCATTGCCATAAATGTAGCAACAAATATCATCCTGTTCACCTTCCCATGCTTATAGTGCAGCACTAGAATCCCAAAATATGACTCTCCTTCACTGATTGTTCAACTCAAACATGGAACAAAATGTCAAACTCCAGGCGAGTCACATATCAGATCATGTGCCAGCACATCATAACTTGTAATGTGTCCAACACACAGGAGTCAATCACACAACAGCTGCAAACACAACACAGAACTAACATATCAACACTTACTGGATATGTCTGGGTCTGCAAATCGAGCCACTTCTCCAATTGTGTAGAGGGCTGGTCCACCTGTAAAACATGGAAGGGTGAAATGTCTGCTCACTGTACAAAACTTGGAAAAACAAATCACTGTGTGTGACATTTTATATGATAGAGCAGCACCTCAGGCATGAAGACACCCCAACAGACATAATACTGCAAACATGTATTGGCCCTGTCACTCCAGTGAGTGATAGACACACATATGCACACATGCACTGGCCCTAACAATCATGTGGTGCCAAACATGATTACTCAGTTTTGTGCAGAATTCTTTCTAGAGGGTACTCCATTTCTTCATTTGTTTGTTATGAGAGGCATGCAAAGCCACATTGCTGGTGCACTGCAATACCAGTCACTCAGGTATTGTGGCTTGTACATCAAGCGACAATGAGTTACTGTGTAATGTTCATGTGGGTTGAGTTCAGTTCAGGAATTATTGTGCTTTCTATGGTCCATTTTATGTGTGCCTGTGTTGTATGTAGGTTACATATGCCACATTGGCAGTGTCCTCATAGCCGTAAATGACCCCTATGACACCATGATGGCAGGGATCCTGTGTGTTACTTGATGACAATGTTACGATAAACATGGATTGGCCATTTATCTAAATCAAAACAAGAAAGAAATATATGCTGACAGTGTCTAATTTGATCATCCGTGACAGAATGCATTGGCACAGGTGTAGTCATTGCACCTGAATTGTGTTACTCAGGGACCTGTGTACCTATATCAGGTATTGTGGATCACAGTTAGCCACATTCATTATCTTACATTTTCCAAGTTGGGTGATCAGTGGTTATACAACGAACTGACACTGTCCCCTAATTGAAACATGGTTTAGCAAATGTCCTACTTTGGCAATCTTGATGAGGTAGGTCTCAATTTGTATGCACCTTGGGAATGGCAGCACTCACAGGAATGCTGGCCTGCTGATCTTAGCATACACCCATGTCTGTGATAGCCTTCATACTGAGAACTTAACAATTGTACATATGCTGCACCAGGTCAGCAGGGGTGTACCAAACGTAAACTGGCAAACTATATTGTCTCTTTAAAAGTATGATGGAAGCAGTCAGGGGTCCCTTGCACAACATCATGCAGATAAATAATTTGTGACCATGCATTCACAAAGTTCAGGGATCCCATGATGACCCATTAACTTTAGAAAAGTACTTGGCTATAAAGATGACACAGATGGCAAATGCATCAGCTCTGTACCAGCAATTGTGCCCAAGGCAAAATAAAACACACAGGAACAATGAACTTTTTATGTGTATCATTTGCTACTTTTTTTTACGCTACAGCTATGGAAAGTAGCACAGAACTTTTAGATATTATCAAGTGTGCATTATTTTGGCATCCATAATAAATTTAAATGCTGCATAAACCAAGTCAAAATATCAGCCTGAGATTACCAGAGGTTAGGAAGATCTTTGTATGTATGGCCATGAATACAGTTCAGACATGTATTTAAGATAATTGGGGACTACATTCATTCCTTGCATTAGCATGTGAAATACATCTCATTGCTGGTACACTCACAGGCCATGAATAATACTTTTGATTGTGCCGCATTACCATCCTCTATTGACGTCAAAGCGGCACGAATTTACAAGATCAAGTTGTCTCTTGTAAGTTTGTGCAGCTTTTGCATCAGCAAATGACGGTAATGCGTAGCAAATATTGTATACATCAGGGCCACTGTATGTTCAACTTGCATTCCACGTGTCCACAGACATTGCATGCAGCATGTCACAAAATCTGCTACTGTCACTACAAAGCATTTTACTGTACACATTAGTCTGATTTGTATCAACCAACAGGGCCACCAATCACCACACCCAGGTGGTCCAGCAGGTCTTGCTCTCTGGCCACAAGGTCGGCCCAACGATGTTTAAGTTGGTGGTCGTTGCACTGGCTGTTGAACACTCTCTTTAGGTGGAACAGCACCTTGGACCACCCGAGCCTCCTCGCCTTGGTGTGATACCCCTGTATCACTCTGCCACCAGCCTCTAACATCAGGGGGAGGAAGTGACACACTAGCCAAATGAAAGCCCCCAGCTCCTCCTCACCCATTATCCCCAGACGTGGCCTTCCCAACATGACAAAAATAATAGGAATAGGAAAGGGAAAACAGGGAAATACAGGGAAAGGCGGTATGAAAATGAAACTTAAAGAACCCACAAACAGCCCAACAATACCCCAACTAACAATACCCACTACACACTCCCAACAGTACAAAGACAAAATTAGACACAAAAAATGACAAAAACACGCTTAGACTGAATTACAGAGACAATTACAAAAACAACAGATGACAATTGAAAGGGCACACAGAAGACAAAAGCACAATTTTGACAGACACAACGCAACACAGCCACACAGTCTAGAAGAATCACAGACTGCAAAGTGAAAGTGAAAGTACACCCACTGTACCATTTCTGTAAACAGGATATCCTATTACATTACTTCCTGTCTCAAATGCGAGGCATTTTTATTATGATGTGTGTAATTTTATGAAGCTTACGGGCTTTGCGTCAATATTGTTTGACGCATATGCTTAAAAATTACCCCGCATTCAAAGATCAATATATTTTTCATGAATAACCAATTTCATGGGGTGCAGTGTTGGAATTAACGCTAGGGTCCAATCGATGTATAATGGCTGTGAGTGTCATTTTTTAACGCATATGCAGCATATTTTGACATTTGCGTCAAAATATCTGTCTTTAACTGTGTTTGTGTCATATTTCTCATTTTTAACATACATGGAATCTTTAACTATACAAAGATAGGCTGTTAGGGCCTGCTGTGTGTGTTCTAGTGTTTGGGCACATGTGGCAGACCACACTACTGTGGACCATAATACTCATGTTGTTGTGCCGGATTAGCACTCTTAACTGACGCCACAGCAACCCAAACATTTGGAATTAAAATTGGTATTTCCTAGTTTGAGCAGGTGGTGCGTCAATGGAGGATAGCAGGGCTACGCAACTTAAAAAATTCACTCATGGCCTGTGTGATTATGTCTGTGAATTGGCTATTTCAATTGTTGTTGTACCTCTGTGTGAACGTCACAAGACGTGTTTTGCATAATGTGCTTGTATGCATGTGTTGTAATTGTGGATAACCATCAGATGCCATTCATTGAGGTACATCAGTCATGATATGTGTTTGTCCTATCTGTTGCATCTTATGCTCTATGAGCTTCCGTGACTTTGGGGACAAAACATCTCCCATGACAAACTATACACAGGATAGATAGAGGACAGTTAATAATGGCAATGTTACAAAAGTAAGCCATCACATGTAATGGATTGTTGGATACCACTTCATGGTCACTTGTGTGTATACTACCCATGAGGCAGGCATTTGAACATGCTAGGTAGGTACAGTGTTTGTGACACAGAGTCCCAACTCCAATCCAAAAAAGTTATGGTACACCACAGTTTGAGTCATGTAAATGACCTATGTTTGTCCTGTGGCTGTGGATGACCAGCAGACAATGCTGCATGTGTTCACATATTTCTAGTGGTTCAGTGCACAAAGCTGTCCAGTTCAAGTGTGTGGCCATGTGTACCCTGTGTCAGTATTGGCCTCCATGTTGTCACAGTTACATGCAGGTCTAGTCATAAGTCTGTGGAGCCATTCCCTGAATGAACAGAGTATCCTTCAAAGCAGATTTTACCTGAAGCCAAAGAACAACTAACGACACACAAGGGGATAGTACAGCTATGGCACTGCAGAACTTTAATAAGGCAGACGACAGGGCAACCTTGGTGTGCTTAAAAACTTTCTGGATCAGTAATAGGAAACAGGCAGGTTTCATCACAACATTTGTACACAGGGTGGTCTCTAAAATTCCCACTGCAACAGGGAACATCAGTGCCTCTGTGCTGTTTAATGTCACAGATAGTCATCACGCAAGCACCATCAAAAGGTGGCGGCAGAAGTGAATCTGTGTGTGGACCGTCAGGGCACAAACATGTTTTGTCCTTACATACACATTGGCAACCCTTGTTTGTTGTGCTTGAGGCACCGTACCGAATCCATGCATACAGCCATAGCACACTATCACTGTTTGGCACTAGTGAATACATGCAAAACCAGACAAGGGATGGGGGCTGGATTAGGCAATTTGAATACATGACCCAGAACAGAATACAATAAGGAAACTGATTAAACTATACTATATATTTGAGGATTCATCGTAGGCCTACCAGAAACAATACCCCATGAGGAAAGAGAGGGCATGGAAAGCAACTTTAGGACAAATGCAGACACAGGGAACCTCTATGGTTAACGCAAGGAGAGGAACCAGTCAGGCTAACTGGATACAGGCTCTGTCAGGAACTAACATGAACATGGCAAATACACAGTGAGCAGACTCTGACTGGGAAAAGCTGGTACAACACTGTGGGATTTAAAAACTGTTTTTATGCTGTGGTCTGCAAGGTTACACAATCCCCCAAGGGCTCTGTTACACAAGTGATTTGTAGACCCAATGCACAACAAGGAGATTCAGATTATGGCAGCTTCTAAGCAGTTCCAGGCAGCAGCAATGGCAGGGCAGGTTCAAATGGCTGGTCTGCATGGAAGTGCTCACAGGTGTGTTCAGCTTCAGTCTCTCACAAGTCTTGGAGTTGAGAATCAAGTTCAAAGGGCCAACTGGACCTTTCACATGGGAAGCAATTGACAGCTGATTACAGGTCCTACAGACTACCAGGCAGTGCATTATCGGACCTGAAGTCCATGCAGACTGATGAACTATGACTATGACATGCCATACTGAAGAGGGAAGCACACAGGAGTCAGAACGGGAGTCTGGGTGTGTGTAGATAAAGGTTATCAGGGTACAGCTAGTCCATTTACAGGGTCCCCTAGAGAAGGATGGGCAGAGACTGAAAACATGGCAGTGGCAGGACTTAATACCTGGGATGGACTGCGCAGGGCATGTCTTGTGAGCAATGCTTGTCATACCTGGGGCACTCGTGCTATCCATTTTCTGCTTAGATGGACTCCTTGTCACACATGCTCCTTGCAAATATAGCTGATGTCACACTTACTGCTGTCAAGGGTCTGGTCATACATTCCTGTTACCAGTGCAATAGCACATCCACTGCCTCATGTATGAAACACTTTTTTACCTTATGATTGATGGTGTCTTAGTTGTGTGGCATGTGCTGCAATGAACCATGTTGGCAACATGGATGTGTGTCATAGCTGTGGTCCTCTGATATTGCCCTTCATATGTGAAATAGACAGGATATTTGTCATTTACACAGTGTGTGATGTTGGCTATACATTCATACCCATCAAATGTGATGTGGCTTTGTCAGTATCCTAATCTGTATTTCTGCAATGCTCCATGAGGCTAAACTCTGATTATGATTCCTAGGGATCATGTGATGCATACAAATTTCCCAGAGCATGATTGAGTGATGAAGGTAGGTGTTTAATGACATATGATAACAAAGTGGTGATGGTGATGACTATAGTTAAAAGAAGTTTTGTACAATGTGTTGTCTCTGACGCAATCCTCCTGCAGTGTTTGGATGGTCACCCTCATATTCACAAACTGCATTCTCCTCTTCCTCTTCTACAGGCATTTGTGATTCTGGTTCATAGAGGGGAATGTTCCTCCTTACACAAATGTTGTGCAGGATGGCACAGGTCAAAATGACCTTGCAGACCATTTCAGGTAAATATAGGATGCTGCCTCCAGTGATGTTGAGGCACCGGAATCTGGACTTCAGGATGCCAAAAGTCCTCTCTACTATGGTGCGTGTCCTCCGATGTGCCTCATTATGGGCACGCTCTGCTGCTGTGCGTGGGTTGGCAAATGGTGTCATGATCCATGGCTGGATCCCGTAACCCTGATCAGCTGAAAAAGAAAATGAGTGTAAATATTTGGATGTTGGTTGCACCTTGATTATCACTTTGCATGGCAGTTGTTATCTTGTGTCGTCTGTGACTCATCTGTGTTTGTGTTATTGTGTGGGATCCTAGGCTTCTCGGATGTTCTTTCTTCATTGGGTTGTTTAATTATCAAAACTGGTGGTTGTCTGAGTGACCTGATATCAGCGGTATAATTGTAAACTTGCAGGTCATTGTATATCTCCCATGCATTACATGCATTATGTCATGTGAAAGAAGTGTCCATGTGCCTTCACTGGAGGTGACATGATACTTCCACACACACAATTGATTCCACTGTGGTGGTAACACGGTTGCACTATATGGCCTGAACACCCCATACAATTCAACATATGTAATAGCATGTGAAAAACAACAGTGAGGCCCTTTGATTTGGCTTGATGACAATGTACAACACATCTCCATAAATTGGCAGCACTGAAGTTTTCACAATTGACAATGCACAAATATCCCATGTGTGACAAGTTCTAGGCAAACCTATTTTTATGCCCTCACCGAGTTGACTCATGTGCAAACGTGTACCTACACTACTGAACCTGCTCCAGGTAAGATGGTTAACCTGGTTGTGGGGGTGAAGGTTTAAGTGTCAGAAGGTCCATGTGCCTGTACATCTGTTATGTATATGTGTAATTGTCTCAATCCGTATGTGTAGCAGTGTGCACTTTGCAATATTGTCACATCAATATGTGTTCTTAGCACAGTCCACTTCCTTATTGGTAGCAGGCAATGTCACCCCAGAAGTGATGTGAGATGTTGGTACTGCCTCAATGATTCCATGTAACCTCCATTAGAGTCAGCATCATCATGCTATGTGTCTCATAGTGTTTGACCTGCAGCAAAACACATTACACACCCCTTACACAGTACGTATTGCTTGGAAGGGTGTTTAATTGAGTGTTATTGATGTGATATTGGAAGATTCATCTTCCAAGTTGTACTGCCAGTTAAGCCATGTCATTGTCACTGTGTGGTTTTAAATTGGTCCCTTGTGGCTTTGGAGAGGCATCTGTTGTTATTTGCATCTGTCATTTGTCCATAGGTGTGTATCCCATTGGATCAGGATATCAAACATGACTAGCAGTGTCACAACCTCAGTGTCTTCCTGGCCATGTGTCAATGTAGTGGTGTATGTGTTGTGTGTCCTACAGGGTTGCTGTGCAGTGTGTATATAACTAGGTTTCTGTACTTACCAACGACTAGGCCATTTTCATATCGTCCATCCTGGAAGTGTTGATCGATGGTGCAGTGTCAGAAGATGAATGAATCATGTACACGCCCAGGATACTTTGCCACGATGTTGGTGATCAATCCCTGGTGATCCACAATGGCCTGCACATTGATGGAGTGTGTGTGCTTCCTGTTGCGGTATAGATGCTCGGTTGCAGCAGGTGGCACAATCCGTACATGTGTGCAGTCAATGGCACCAAGCACGTGTGGGAAGCCATTGATTTGATAGAAGCCCTGTTTGGTCTCCTGCTGCTTCTGCTGTGTGTTGGGGAAGCTGATGTGGTGGAGTGTGAGGGAGTTGATGGCATCCAGTACCTTGGGAAGGAAGGCAGAGAACGAGGTCTGTGAGATGCCGGCAACCAGGGCACCAGTTGTTTGAAAAGAGCCACTTGCCAACGTGTGCAGGACAGCTAGCAGCTTGGTCTCTGGTGGAATGATGTGGGGTGTCTGCAAGCTGGGTGCCAACTGTGGATCTATGTGGCGCAGCAGCTGCTGTATGGCTTGCCAGTTTAGTCTGTACCTCTGGATGATGTCTTGTTCCCTGAGGCCCTGAAGGGTTGTCCTGGTCCGGAATATCCTCTCCTGTCTTCGTCGTTGCCTTTGGGGTCCCTGTTGGTGTGGTGGAAGCTGCTGCTGTTGCTCCTGTGCTCTGCGTCTTCGTGCATGCTGGATGAATAGCACCTCCATGTCTTCCTTTTGGAGCTCTGATGTTGCTCTTGTGTATTTTCCTTAAGTACTGGTGTGTTTGCCCCATTTTAATGCCTGTCCTGACCCAGGCGTTAATTTTTGACGAAAATCAGGATGTGCGCCATTTTCCGACTCCGCCTCTCAGCTGTGCGGCATTTTTGCACAGTTGGATAAATATGACGCACAGGTGTTTAAGTCATTTTTTGGACTGGAACACCTACCTTGCATCTCATTAACGCAAGGCGGTTTCACGCATCGAGAAAATGACGCACACTGGGATATTTTGACGTTATCGGGGTCTAGCGTCAAAGTATAAATATGGTGTTAATTTTGCACCCAATTTGCATAAAAAAAATGACGCAAATCCAGCGCAAGCAGAGTATAAATATGGGCCATAGTTCCCTGGATTCTTGTGACTTCCCATACTTCCTTTACAAACAGCGTGAGGAATTTCCATCCCAGGTGTCAATCTTTCATGATCACCTTGTCTCCAACAACGAGGTCCAACACCACTTCCCTGCGATCTTGGCTGGCTCGGTCGCTTGTGGCTTGGGGCTTTTCCTGCGTGGTGTGGACGTCAATGACTCCTTACCTCCAGTTTGGTCTAGCCGGAATGATGTCTTGAGCACACCTCCTCATTAGTAGGTCACTTGGGTCACCCCATGGTGCTGTGTGGCATCTGCTCTTAGGCCCTCAGAAACTGCTGCAGGCAGCATTCTGCATTTTCTCCTTTCTCCACTCTGATCCTTTAGGCTGTGTTCAGGATACACATGAATTGCTTAACCTCTCCCTTGGCCATTGTGGAGTCATTTTTCAATGTTTTATGTTTAGGCTTTGAACATATGATTGGAAGTCTAGCCTCTAGAACGGGGGCCCAGTTTTAGTCTTGCTTTCATCCGGAATCCCTAGCAGTGTAAGGATCCTCTCTTGACACATCCAAACACAGTGGATATGACTAGTTCCTATATGGGGTACTTGGTGTGGCTGTCCATGACTACTGTTGTAAGTCTGCCATGGTGGAAACTGCCAAAATCCATGCTGAGACGTGACCACAGAGTGAGGCTTGCCTCTTCGGTGATGACCGGTGTGGCCGGAGAATCTCTGCTTGTGATGGCATAGAAATGTCAGTCTCTGACCTTCTCATTCACCCATTTGTCCATGCCAGGGAACCAAACTTTGTCTCGGAGATGGGCTTTGGTCTTTGCGATGCCCTGGTGTCCCTGGTAGGCCAGCTCGACAACTCTTGCACATAGACTCCTCGGTTACACGATCTGAGATCCTCACACTAGCAGACTCACATCACTCATGCTGAGCTCATCCCAGATCTGCTAGATTTGGCTTAACGCTGCTTGCTTCTCCGTGGTGAGGGCTCCAGCTCCATCTAGGAAGTTGCGCCATTGTCTTCTTTGAAGCATCTCTTTGGGCGTGGACATGCATGTGTTACCTTCAGTGGCTTCCTGGATTTCTGTCAGAGAGAGAGCTCTTGGGTAGGCATCATGGATGATCATTCTTGCAAAATTCTCTGTGCCCTTGTCCTCTTCAGCGTTGCTGACCCCACGGGTTGTACTCTGGTGTCTCTAGACAGGTAGTCAGGGAGGTTGTTGACTTGTGGGCGATATACGACCTTGAAGGAATACAGCCCAACACTCGATCTGCGGTGGTCCATTTCTGGCAGTACCAGCAAACAAGGAGGCCAACAGTTTGTGTTCCGTCACTGCCTGGAACTTCTGCCCAGAGAGATATTGGTGGAAGTGCCGGCATGCCAATTAAATTGCCAGCACCTCGCGTTAAATCTGGGTGTAATGGGTCTCAATGTCTGTGAGGGTCCTGCTGGTGTAGGTGATGGGAACCCACAAACCCTCCCTGTTGTTCTTGAAGCATGACAGCTCCAAGTCTAAGGGGCTTGCATCTATTTCGAGCTTGGTTTTGCACCTGGGATTGAAATGCGCCATAATTGGGTCATCCAGGAGCGCTCCCTTCACTCTCTTGAATGCTTAGTCAGCTCTGCTGTCCCATTCCCAGGTGCTGTCACAGTTGGTTAAGGCCCAGAGGGGCTCTGACAGTGTGGCCAGGTTGGGGATAAATTGCCCACCGTAGTTGGCCATCCCCAGGAAGCTTCTCATTTTGGATGCATTACATGGGACGGCTGCCAATTGTATGGCTTCCATCTTCTTCAGATCAACTTGCAGTCCTTCAATTGAGAAGTGGTGCCTGAAGAATTCAACAACGTTTGTGTAGAAGGAGTATTTTTGTTGGTGGAGGATCAGCCCCCAGCCCATTAGGCACTTTAGGGTAGCTCTCAGCCTCACATGGTGGTCTTCTAAGGAGTCCAAGAATATTAATGTCGTTGCTTACTTTATTACTGTCAAGGCTGCAAACCCGAATATGCTCCAGAACCCACATCTGGAATTTAGTAAAGTGTGCTCCTAAGCAAATCACTTTCCCTTGCATGGGCCAATGATTGTCGTTACCTTTGAGAAATGTTTACTTGAGCCAATGCTTCTTTTAGAACTTGTGTAGGAATCTGGGGTATGTGTCAACTTGTTGTCTGAGCTCGTGGCATCATCATGACTCAGAATGGGTGTGGCCAGGTACAGCAGCCTTATGACTCAGACTGGGTGTGGCCAGGTGCAGCAGGTATTTAAAGCCACACCAGTCTTGAGGGGATTGCTTGCTTTCAGAGGTCTTCAGATGCAGAGTAGAATGCTCTGCTCCTCTGTGCTTGTTCCTGGATCGTCTGTTCCACAGCTCAGCGTCGCGGATGCCGATCTTAGAAAAGAAGAGATCAAGGAGATTAGTATCATAATAAGCGGTAACACGCTGCATGCGCTTCAAATGCTTCTTACCTGTTACCTTTGATAGATGATTGTTGGATGTTCAGACAGGCAGCGCGCATTAGAAGGGCATTTTATCAGTGTCGTTTGTTACTTGAATACTTGCTGTCTGCAAATAATAATGCTCATTGTTGTTAGCTTGTAATGACAGTATAGATTTGAATGTGTGTTAGACAATTGGTATTTTAACGATGTAGTATAAACATGTTTATTATAGTTGAGTTTCATGTTGCATTTTTGTGATACCAATCATTGCCTATGATAAAGAAACACTCAGTGCTTGGCACATGCTAGTTTCAAAACGTGAATCAAAAGTCTGTTATTTATATGTTAAATTGTCACTGTGATGTAACAGTGATGACACCAACTACATATGAAAGTGAGCTTTAATATATATCAACCCTATGCTCTCAGTGTGGTTAAAACACTGAACTGTGTTCCTTCTGATACTAACACACTGTGCTGATTAATACCTGAATATTTGAGAAATCTAAATACTTAAGAATTGATATTCATTCTTTGTTGCCTGTTATATGCCCATGATTGTGAGTGTGATTGTGTTTTGGAAAGTCTCATCAAGACCAAACAAGCAAGATGAACTCTGAATTTCTGGAACACTTTAAGTAGGTCTTCCAGTGGGTCCACATTGACTTGGGAACAAGGTGGGAATACATGTAGACAGTATAGAAGACTAGACATTGTATCTGGTTGCAGGTTCAATACAGTTTCTTGAAGATCGCTAGAGAGAGGGGAGGGCCATCAAAAGCAGGAAAGGGGACCCTGACAGGTACACCCAGTTTATGGGAATTGGCAGAGTAGTTTTAGATTATCGGTTACGTGAAAAATGTTATTTGACAAAATGTTTCATTTATAGGAGATATCTGTTCTTTGTAGACTACCGCTAGCCATCCTGATCCTGCCAGGCGACGTCCGTGTTTGTCTCACTCTCTCATCCATCCTCTTTCCCCCACAACGTTCCTGTGCCGATCACGTACAAGTAAGTGGGAGGTACCTAACATCTAGGTGGAGTTGGGAACAAACAACTTGGATCAGCATTGTGTCTCCAAGAGACAAACAGATTAGTGCTTGACAATTACGACGACTAGCCCCCGACAGGGTCTCTCGAACGACATCTTCAAACACTTCTGCAGCCGACGAGATCTCAGAAGTTGAGGCATTGCTGTCTGCAAAGGCCTATGTGGGTGGAGAAAGTAGTCATATGCCTGCACCAGCTGTCGGTATCCAGCATTTAGATCTAGTTTGGAAAACCAGCAAGGACTATTTCGATCAGCCACAATGTTGTTGAAGGTGCGGGTGATTTGCCATTGCCGGCATATTGCTTTGTTTGGGAGTTGCATGTCAATACTGAGTCTTATGGCTCTTGGTTGTTTAGGCTTAGGGGCTATCATGAGGCGTGAAACCCATATAGCCATGGGGTTGGTCCAGTCACTTTAAAAAAAAAAAATCTGTTCCAGTTGTTCCAGTTCCTTTCCGACCAATGAGCCTAGGTGGAACAACACCCTTCTGTGTCTCAGAGCTACAAGTTTTATGATCTTATCAATGTGAAACTTTATCGTCACACCTTTAAGGCATCCCAGGCCTACATACAACAGCGGGAATTCTTCCAAGATGCTCTCCGCATGTGATTCATGCACTTCAGGCAAATAAAGCCAGGACTGGGTCTTCTGCTATGCGACATCCCAGGAGGGTGTCCATGTCCCCTTTAGTTATGTGAAATCTGGTTTGTGTTCTTTTCCCCTCATTTTCTACCATCACCTCCACAACTCCTGTCAGGGGAATTGGTTCTGTGCCTCTATACACAGTTTCTGGCTTTCATTGGTGCTAATCTTGGCCGTGGCACAAGCTTGTGAAACTGAATTGTGTCCATGACATTCACAGACACACCCCTGTTGATCAGGGCGGTGATTTGGGTCCCTCCAATGTCCACCTTTAACCTCGGTGGGGGTCTTTTGTGATGTTCGTCTCTGCCAGCTAACGACACTGAAGACTTAATTGTCACCATCATCATCTTCAGGTAGATTCAAAAGGCCAGGGCACTTGTATGAAATAAGATAAGAGTCTGTACAGTTAGGTCGGCATGACGGGGAGTTTCACACACACTCCTGAGACCTTACTTTGTGTCTCTTCTATACCTTATACCTCTAGATGAGACGGAGGGCTTACACGTCCTTTTTCTCTACATACATGCCAGCTTAATTATCGGGGAGAAAGACACAGCACCCCCAACACAAGAATTTACCCAAAAGAACTGTTTTGTTTATAGATCGCGCCGTAAAAGATTTTGGATCCATACGTGCTTATTTATGAGTACTCCCTCACGAAGACTCGGGGATAATAGTGTTTTGCCCCCGTCACGTGATTCCCACTACTCTTTCTCAATTGATCGTACATTTTCTTGAAGAGTTTTACTTGATTAGGATAAGCCATTTATTCATGTTAACACCTTACTTATATTTTGCCCTGAGGAAGTCAATGAGATTAATTTCTCAGAGACGAAACACGTATTGGCTGTTGGATGTTGTTGTGATGACCACATATGGAATCTTTCTGATGTGATGAACATGTATGAAAACCTCGCACAAGAATAAAGACACTGAACTTTAACTCTATTTGGATTATATATTGATTCTCTGAAGACCAAGAACCTAACTGTGCAGACTCTTATCTTATTTCATACGAGTGCCCTGGTATAGTATGTCATAGCTTGTAGAATGTATTGGATGTCATAGCATGTAGAATTTAGAATTGAGAAGTGTAAGAGTAGAATCCTGCAGAGAGGACGACGGAGAGTGAGGAGAAGGAGAAGTTGGCAGTTGGTGGAGCTGGATGGGGCCTCTGTAAATAAATAAAGCTACTTCATGAACCCAAACGACTCTCTGTGATTTATGGACTCAATCCTTCACTGGCGACGAAGTGGGATATTTTTTTCCCTGAACACAGAGGCCTCAACAGTATTACTGTGGCAGAATAGCAACGGAGAAGTTCCAAAAGCAATGGAAAGGTGAGCGGACTTTGTGAACAGCATAAAACTGTTCTATTCGTCTTTATTAATGTAAAAGGAACATTTAAAATCTCCTGTTGACGAACATTTCCGCTCGACGAGCGTCTATTTGGAAACTGGAAACTGTTTCCATGGAAACGGACTAGAGCTTACGCGCTCAGCTGTGTTTGTTATAAACACGCGCTTGACTCGCGCTTGTCTTGTTGTCATATCAACGCGTTCAGCGTCCTTCTGGCAACGTGATTTGAACACCGGAATACGCGAGGACTATCAGCGTGTCCTCAAATACTTTATTAACCCTGCCAGTGCTTAAATATTTTGGACATATTGATGAGCACTGTGTGTGGAAACCATTTCTCAGACGGAATTCTGCCACTGCCGAGTTTTACAGTTTACAGCCACATGAAAATCACGCTTTTTGTCAACCATGCTTTTTAAAGCTTTTATAGCGTAGCTGGTAGATGCTATTGACAGACTACAATCACCATTGAATAAGGAAGAACTTATGACATTTTTAGGTATGGCTGAATATCACAGTAAATTTGTGAGGGGCTTTGCTGAGAGGTGTGTGTGTATGAGAAAGTTATTACGGAAAGGAGTAGAATTTGTGTGGAATGAAGAGTGTGAAAATGAATTTGGAGAAATAAAAAAGGAAATTGTGAAAGCTCCCAGATTGAGAAATTTTAATCCCAATCTGCCCTCGATTTTAATAACTGATGCAAGTGCAAAAGGCTTAGGGGCGGTGTTACAACAGGGTGGCCAAAATGATGAATGAGTTGTATTATTTTTGTCACGAGCTTTAAGAGATGCAGAATTGAACTATAGTGTTATTGAGAGAGAGGTGCTTGCTGTTCATTGGGCAGTGAGAAAACTTAAGAATTTATTGTGGGGAAATAAATTCGAGGTAAGGACTGATCATAAGCCCCTTTGTGAAATTTATAAAAGGAAAGGGGTGGATGCAGTGTCGAGCAGAATCACTAAATGGGTTGTGTCTCTACAAGATTTTGATTTTCATATAAAGTATATTCCAGGTACACAAAATAAGGTAGCGGACACGCTATCAAGATTAGTGTTAGTAGGTGAATTGGAAGAAGAAAAAGAAACAGATTGGGACAAAATGGTGTGGAAATGGTGTGTGGGATTGAGGAGAATGGATTTGATGAAAGTGTTGTGACAAAGGAGAGATGGCGGAGAGAATGTGAGTCTGATGACACCATAGTGAAAGTGATGTCTTTAATAAAGTAAGGTTGGAAAAACAGGAATGAATGAAGTAGTGAAACACAAAAATTCTGGCATGTGAGAAGTGAGTTGTCTAGTGATGATGGGTTTCTATTCAGAGGTACGAAATTAGTGCCTCCCACCACATTGAGGCAGGAGCTTATTTCTCTTGCTCACAAGGGTCATCAAGGAATGTCCAAGACCAAGGGTAGATTGCGTTTGACTTATTGGTGGCCAGGTATGGACTCCCAGGTAGAAAGGTCAATCAGAGAATGTATGCAATGTATCATGAGTGAGAAGACTGTGAAACCTAGGATTCAGCCTATGGAAATAAGGCAACGCCCCACTCAGCCGTGGGAGGAGGTTGCCTTGGACATTCTGGGGCCTGTCCGTGGGGAAGGTTGTGAAATGTACCTATTGGTACTAGTTGATCTGTTTTCCAGGTGGCCGGAGATTAAATTTACTAGGAGTATTGAGACTAAACAGGTAATTGGTTTTCTCAAGGAAGTGTTTGGAAGAGAAGGGCTGCCTAAAAGCATTCTTACTGACAATGGGGTACAATTGGTATCGAAGGAAATGGAGAAGTATCTGGCTGACTGTGCTATAATCCATAAAAAGTGTGCATTATACCACCCCGAAACCAACGGCATGGTGGAACGATTTAATAGGGTGTTGAAAGAGACCATAGCTTTGGCTAAGGTTGGTGGATTGAACTGGAAGAAAGAAGTGATTAAGCGGGTTGAAGCATACAGAGTCTCACCTCACACCATTACTGGAAAAACACCTTTTGAGTTACTCAGAGCCAGACATCCTAATACTTTGGTGTCACCTAGGTGGGTCAATGACATGGGAGCAAGAACTGGGGTGGTGGTGTCAGATGAGACTTGGAGACTGGATGAAGAGGAAAAAATAAAAGCTCGGAAGGAATATTTTGATCGCAGGAAGTCAACTCGCACAACCAAAGTTAAGGTTGGAGATTGGGTGTTGATTCGCAAGCCTGTGGGTAAAGGAAGGAATGTGGATAAAGTTAAACCTATAAGGGTAGTGAGGCTGTTCAACAATGCAGTAAGAATGGAGGATTCCAAGATATGGAATTTAAATCGTGTAGTGGTACTAAAATGTAAAAATGTGTGGAATTAATTTATATATATATATACTGTTGTGTTTTTTTTTTTCCTTTTCTTATTTCTTTTGGTTTGTAAAGGGGGGAGGTGTGTAGTATGTCATAGCTTGTAGAATGTATGGGATGTCATAGCATGTAGAATTTAGAATTGAGAAGTGGAAGAGTAGAATCCAGCAGAGAGGACGACGGAGAGTGAGGAGAAGGAGAAGTTGGCAGTTGGTGGAGCTGGATGGGGCCTCTGTAAATAAATAAAGCTACTTCATGAACCCAAACGACTCTCTGTGAATTATGAACTCAATCCTTCACCTGGCCTTTTGAATCAGTTTGGTTTTTCCTATTGGAGATACATGGAGGTGCTGGGAGGACCCTCCGTTCGGGAGCACCGTATTTACTATCTATTGTTTAAGAAATGTTTTGGTGATATTATGTTAGCGCCTATACCTATAATTTCCCCCCCTTTTCTTCACTACTTTATCATCTTCAGGTAGACTCATGGCTTCTGCTCGCTGTCCAGGCAGCCTTTCTTTGCCATCTTTGGTGGACAACTGGTGGAGGGTAGACCGCCCTCACCGCAGTATCCTGTGCTGGCACTTGGTCCACCATTGTGGCACATCTTGACAAAATGATTCATGCGGCACATTTCAAGCAGGACCTTTCTTGTGCTGGGCATACGCTAGGCCTTCCGTACATCAATCCGCAGTTCTCACACCTCTTTTTGGACTGTTTGGGAGTGGGAGTTGTGCCTGGCTGGACAGGGCGTCGCTGGATGACATCAACTTGTTCTTTCTTGCTCTTGACTGTTTTTGGTGCTTCCAACAAGGGAGCATTTCTTGGAAGGGCCACCTCCATGTCCTCAGCCCTACTGTCTGCCAACTAGTGGGATCTTGACGATATCAGGATGTTGTCTAAAGTGATGCCTGGTTGGCGAAGTATGAGTTTCTGTAGAGTGGAAGAACAGCAGCCCTGGACCTCTGGCTGGTCAGTGTAGGTGCAGGTGCTTGCCAGTTTGCGTAGATATGCATAGTATAAGTGTACAGATTTGTCTTCAGCCTGTCAGGCACATCTCTGTTTGAAAATTTCATAGTCGGGATTCAATTGGGGGAACAAATGCCTATTCAGGGCTGCTGCAGCAGCATCAAAGTCATCGTCTCCTGTGTTGGGGAGATGTCTGAATAGGTCACAGAGCTCCGCAGACCACACGTGGAGCATCATGGATCTCTTGACTGCTACGTCCATCTCAACTGCAGCATGAAAGTAGTGTTGGAGGCACCATATCCATTGGCGCCAGTGCGGGCAGCCATCGCAGGGTCCACCAGTTGGCTAAATTCCAGCAGTGCTGTGACTGGCACATGCGCACACCGATGGTGTGCAGGTGGCACTGCATTTGTTGCTGGGCAGACATCAGGTGCGGCCCGTCCTTTAGGGCGGAGGGGCCACGCCCCCCCCCCACCTTTTGCCCCTCATGAAGAGTGCCGGTCAGGCTGAACAAAGGTCACTTATGGTGTATAGTTTCTTTTTCCCTCAGGAAGGGCAGAGTATGGTACAATCCAGGCCACTGTGCATAGTTATCAGCCCACATTATTTCAGGACAGTTGTATTGACAATCTATAATAATTGACAGGAGGCAAAATTCACTGATCTACTGCACGGTTGATGTGTCACATTACACAGAGACAAAGTGGTTGTGTAAGTGCTATTTATTGAAAAGTGCTGTAGTGCTATATGTACATTGTCCATGATTGTGAGTCCATTATAGTGACATCTTCCATTGTGATCCTACACAAGTGCAAAAGGACATGTCATTGGACATGCTGGGGTGAAGTGTCGGACAGTGCAGAGGGACAGGACATGCCAATGAGTTAGTGAGAGACAGTCACAGTGCAGGCTGACAAGATAAACAGTGGGTTGCAGAACAGTGCTTGAGTACAGTTGTTGCAATACTGGCTTGTTACAAAGCGTAGAACCCTGGTAATAGGTGGCCATGTGGCAGGGACTAGTGCTACCGAGTACTCTTCCGTATGAAGGTGATCTGTTCCTGGTCTTCATCTTCTGATGTGTGTGTTGCCTCCTCTGCCCTTGGTGGTGGTGGTGGTTGTGAAGGGGCAACACACACCTCAGTGTGTGTAGATGTGGAGTCAGACATCCCGGTAGCTGCTACCTATGGGGGTCTTAAGGGCAGTACTGCTGCAAGGAGGATCTGCTGGTTCTTAAGAATAGCAGCATCATCCCGGTGGTAGGCTGCCAGGTCGGCCCTGAGGGTTTCAATGTTGCATTCGTGCACGCGTTGACAGGATTGCTGTTGTAGGTGTTGGGTCAACTGTATTACAGCTGTGCTGATTTCCTTCAGCCTTTTTTCTACTTCCTGCAAGATAGTTGTTCGCCCTTCCATAGCTGCGGCCTGTTCTTCAGTTGACATCATGCACGAACACACCCCCTCTAGGCTGGCTGCCATAGTTTGCATCCCCACCCGTACCTCCTTGGCCAGCTCCCGCTGTACTCCGACTACAGTTCTCTCAAAGCTGGTGCCAGTGTCGTCAGAGTCCTCAGCTATATTGGAGTTGGCAGGTCGTACAATTGGGGTGGTGGGTGGGTCCTCTGTGAGGGCTGCTGTATCTGTGCTCCTCCTTGTGACTGAAGGTGGGGTCTGGAGGGTTCCAAGGACCTCTTGGAGAGTCTGCTGGCTGATTTTTATCAGCTCGTCATCCATGTCATCAGGGTAGTCCTGGACAGGCATATCAGCAGGAGATCCATCGTCCTCTGCAATGAAATACAGTACAATTAGTGTGTCAGTGTTGTGGGCTTTGTAATGTGACATGCCTGCCTTGTGATTATTTTCACATTGTGATCTTGGTTCCTGTTCATTGCTCCTGTCTTTCAGATGGGCATTCTCCCTGGCCTATGCCCCACCTGCATGTCACATATATTGTGGTCAGTTTGTGGACTTGTCAGCATCATCTCCTCTAGGTGTTGGTTCTGGCCAAATAATAATTTGCCACCTTCTTGTCCTACTCAACCCTCCGTCTACTTCCATTCTCATGGTGAGGCCTTTCACTGGCTGTGGGTGCTCTGATGACACTAGCACCACACTTAACAATCTGGACCTGCCCCAGTCTCTGATCTTTCACATCCACCTATATGTAGTTGAAATGTAGCGTATGCTTTGTATAGCATTGTTATGGCACAATATGGATGTCAGCATTGGTAATGTGTACTGCTGATGTTGGGGAATGTGTGATACATTGGATTGCCCTGATAATCGTAGCAGTGTGATATTTCCTCCTCTGACTGTGCAGGTGTATTTCTGTGACTAGTTACATGTGTCCCCCCCTCAATGCTGTTGTCTGAGCAGTATGATATTTGGGATGTTGCATTGTGACCCAGGCACAGGATGGACCCTGACATATGCAGCATGGGTATGACATTAGTGCGGTGTATCTCCTAATGTGGATGACATTGGCTGATGTTTGTGGCAACTATGAACATTCACATTTGACAGGACTGGAACATTTGTCTTGTTTCAGGGGATTGTTAACGTTTTCATCCTAAACCCTCTAATTTGGGTGCTTTAGATCCATGGGGACGTTACTGCCATTAGCTACTTGACCAGCACACACAGCGGAGGTGGTAGTGGCAACTGTTGTCAATGTTACATTCCAGTTGTCGGTATGGCTAGAGGTTGTTAATTGGGCCCTAGTTAATGTAGGGAGTATAGTGGCTGACATGTGACGGGATGCCAGTTTGACGTTGTGCCCTTCCCTCCTGGCCTGGCTTTACCTTTGCAACATCGTTGGCATGGCAGCATACACCCATGGAAAGGTTGTTGGTGTTGTGTAGTGGTGTGCCCCAGGTTTCCATGCCACTCCCTGAATATAATGACTTACATGCATTGTGTAGTGGGTATCCCCCCCCGCTGGCAGTTAACATTTGTGCATTTTAATTCCCCATGCGACTTACCCTGCATGTGCATTGTCTCCTGGTAGTCTGCGCTGTCCTGTCCTTGAATCCCTGTGACGATCTCCTCAGGGATTACGGCTGCGACCATCTCCTCCATGTGGTCCAGGGCCTCCTGGTGTGCTGGACTCCCACCTCCAGTCTGCAGTGGTGCATTCCTGTTCCTGGCCATTTTTTCCTTGGTCCTGCGCTTGCAGTCATGCCAGCGTTTCTTGCACTCAATGACTGTTAATCTTGTCAACAATTTGTTGCCATATTGCGTCTCTCCTACTGATTGGCAACTTTGAGGTGACAAACAGTTGGTGCTGGTGTTCCATCACCTCTATAACCATAATTTCCTGCTCCTCTGCACGGAAGCAACACTTTCTTTTCTTCTTCTCCCTGTCCTGGGTCTTGTGTGGGTCCTGGCTGGTTCCTGGTCTGTTGTCATCTTCCTGGGGTCTGTGCAAGCATCTGGGATCCATTTAGGCTCTCCTCTGCACAAATTGCTGTGTTTGCCTCGAGTTTTGACGCTATTGCGTAAAAAAATACTGCATATCCGGTTTGCGGTGTCGTAAATCGTCTCACAGTAATTTCTGCCGCGCTAACGTCGTTTTCCTTTATGACGTGACGCTCTCGTGTGCGTCAGGGAAAATTACTCACACCTGTGGTTTGCGCCACCATGCGTCAAAGTATACATTTGACGCCCACACGGCGCAAAGAAATGGCATTAGCCGGCGGTAATATTTTTGACGCAAAACTGCATCGGCGCAGTTTTGCGTCAAAAAGTATAAATATGGGCCTTAGTTTTTCTATTCAGAACCAAAAACGTATCTTCACAAACACCCAGTGGAATGAATATTGTGTCGTTGTGTAACATAGAGAAAATCTTTTAAGCTTTCCCTTTCAGGCTTGACAAAAAACATAATTAAAAAACAAAAAAAGATCCATTCAGGGGCACTGGCAGAATGTGAATTCACAACCTCATCAAGCGACTGGGATCTCCTCCTCTTGTGACACTTTGTAATTCATTCACTCACCGACAGAAACAAGACAGGAGACAGGGCCATATGGGAGCCTCATCTCACTAGGGGTTAGAAGGGTTGTGAATAGATTGAAGGAGCCCAGTCTTGTGCGTCTACATATCTAAGAGAAGGAAACAATAGATTGCTGAATGTTAAAGGCCCCTTGCGCTTCGCAACATTTTCATTTTTTGCTGCAGATAGAGGAAGAAGGTAAATGGAAGTGCTTTAGTTATATGCAGGACCACTGGAATTATGTGGCAGGAAAGGACCAAATTATGAGACAGGGTTGACCTAGTGACGTCCCTCCTAAAACCGGGTAAGGATGCAACTGACATTTCATCCTACAGATCACTATCCTTATTGAATTCGGAGTACAAGATTTTAGCAACAATATTAGCGCAGAGACTTCTCGGCTATATCAGTGGCCTGATCCATACGGATCAATGTGGTTTCATCCCATCCAGATGCACCTCCCTCAATATTCGTCGCTTATATCACGTAATGGACGGGGCCAGGAAGGGACTTACACACGCGGGGTGCCTCTCACTTGATCTGCGGCAAGCTTTCGACTCCCTACACTGGGATTATATGCTGGCAGTACTGGAAAAATTTGGGATTCCACCGGAATACACAAAATGGGTCCGTCTCTTGTATGCTGAACCAACGGCAAGAGCACGCACAGGACAGAATATATCCGACTCATACCAAGTAAATAGAGGCACTAGGCAGGGATGTCCTCTGTCCCCCTTATTATTTGCCCTGGCAGTGGAACCCCTGGCTCAACTTCTAAGACAGGACAGCAGAGCATGGGGAATAGACATAGAAAATACAAAACATGCAGTCCCACTATATGCAGATGATATTATATTATATATTAAAGACCTTCGACAACCCCCCGACACAATAGCATTTATCTTCCAGAAATTCACACCATTGTCAGGGCTGGCTATTAATTTTAACAAATCTATAGCATTCACCTTCCATGAATCAGATGGTGATAGTACAATATCATTTGGAGAACAACAACTACAAAAGGCCACAAACACATTCCGTTATCTAGGCATCCAGATATATCGCACTTCGACAGACCTACTAGAGGGGAACCTAAAGAGAGCCATGTCCGCACTAAGACCACAGATCCAATTTTGGATCACGCTGCCAATATCGATAGCGGGCAGACTAGCCCTGGCAAAAATGGTAATGCTACCCCGCCTCTTATACTATTTCACAAATTTACCAGTAAGGGTACCAGAATCCTACTTCAAAACACTCAATTCGATGCTATTAGATCTTGTATGGGGAAGAGGTAGACGTCGAATAAGTTTGCTTAAACTGCAGATGTCCGTGGATCACATGGGTATGGGTGCGCCAGATTTTAAAGCATACTGCGTAGCAAGCCAACTTCAATGGCTAGCATATTGGCTGGCCGGTCGCAACCTCCAAGAAATAGAATATACCCAACTAATGTTTGACAAGGGCAGCATACATGCCATGCTGTGCCCCGGAGGACAGATCCCCAGAAACATACAGCATCTTCTGAGGGTGGCCTTGCAGTATTGGAGATTATCACTAAAATACACCTCTGACGTACTCCCCTACTGTCCCAATATACCACTTCTGGGACTACCAGTTACAGCAGGTACCTTAACCCACAACACACTACTCAGCTGGACACAGGAGGGAATAAACACAGTTGGTGCCCTGTTTAAAGACCAGCGACTGCTTAACCACACAGACTATATCCATGAACACGGTTTGTCCCCCTCAAGCTTTCTGCTACACGCTAGTATTACACACTACGTCAAGAAACACTGGACCACAGACAATAAGGAGCCTCCTATGCATGATCTTATCCGTGCTATATACACTGTAGGGCAGGGTAAACACAATAAAATGGCTATATAGGGGAGTCAGAACGCACTTGGCATATCCCCTGTTAGCGCTTAAGCTCAAATGGGAAACAGATATAGATAAGGAATTATCCAAAGAAGATTGGTCCACCATACTAAAGTACCCAAGTCAAATATCCCGTAATACGAGATTTAAATGTATTCAATTTGCCATACTGCATACCTCACACCACACAGACTACATATCCTATATCCGGGGATATCCTCGGCGTGCCCCAGGTGCAGAGTGGAGGACGCTGATTTACTGCATATGCTCTGGAGCTGCCCTGATATAGCGACATATTGGAAGGGAGTAACTACCATACTAGGCAAAATGACAGGTAATACCACACAATATACAACAGAGACATGTATGCTCGGTATATTCCTGCACCTAAAGAAAAAGAAAACACTACTCAGACTCATAAATCTGGCACTACTGTTAGCGAAGCGCCTTCTAACAAGGCGCTGGAAAGCAACCACAGCCCCCACGACAACACAATGGAAAGCAGAGGTGATAGAATGGGGAAAAGCAGAGGGTGAGGCACTTAGGCGAGAAGATAACTCCGGAATGAGAGAATGCCCGGTAGCCCCAGATTGGGATGCACTAATGGAAAATTTTGAGACACTGAGTGAAGAAGAGGATGAGTAGAAAGAATACATAAAGGAAGAGACATGTCAGAACCCCCCAACAGACTAGAAATTACAAAGTTGAAAAAACTAGAACAATAGTAAAAATTTGTGTCCTGGTAACTAAAAACCCCATGTATAATTGGAATAAGATGACCAAGTAGTAGATAAAAGTTAAGTAGCGATGTTAAACGGTTAAAAGTTGAAACAGGCAATAAGGTGATGCAATGTACTGTATAAAACTGTGGTAAAATGACGTTAAAACACGACTCTGTATTGCATAACAAATGTTATAGAAAGATGTTTAAAAACTGCAATGTAAGTACTGACTGGACAACAATAAAATATGTGTTTAAAAAAAAAAGAGGCAGGGTTGACCAATTTATGTTGCAAGAAAATTCCAATTAGGCATTTACCACACCAATACCTCGAACTCTCGCAAATGCGAGAGCTGTTGCATTGCAAATCCTTGTTTGAGAATTGGTAATGAAGCAGCGTTCTCGAGTCCTGCATATCCAACAAGCTGTATGTAAATGGTTAATGGAACAATGAGAGCTGCAATTGAATTTACACATAAAAAGACGTATCAGGATATGTGTTTGGATTGTCAACCACGTGCCTTGTAAACTGCCGCGTGTTAGAGATTGAAAAAACGGAAAATAAAGATTTTAAAAACAGTACATTATTGGTTGACATTTACGTTTATTTCAATCAATTTACACGTAATGTACTTGCCTTAGAATCACTGTACTTTCCATTACGCTCAGTTTGATCTGTTCCAGACAGGTAATGGAGTGGACTTTGTCTCAGCTGCTTTAAGGAATGCCCCTTTCATTATGATACGGCAGTAACCAAACTTTCAGAACTTGTTTTAGACGCACACGGACAAAGAATTTGTTCTTTCTGTGCCCCCCTGCTCTGCCCCACTATGCATAAGTCACCGACATGCTTAAACAGTTTGTTCTCCAATGGAGACAGATTTTGTCCAGTTATTCATTAGGCGTGAGGCAAGGAGATGATGGCCCTCATTATGACCCTAGCGGTCTACTGACTGCCAGGGACACAGTGGAGGTATCACCGCCAACAGGCTGGTGGTGAAGACCGCCACATCTCTGCTCAGACCTCCAGGTACAGCACCCCCTTCCTCCCACCCCTCCCCCTGCATACATGCACACACACACACAGATACCCACACGCACCCCTCATACACTAATTCACCTACACTTACATACACGCATTCACTAACATGCATCCATACTCGCATTCGCCACAACACTCATACTCACATTCACCCCAACACTCATACTCACATTCACTCCAAGATTTATACGCATACACACTTACATTCATACATGCACTCACTTCTACATTCATACACGCATACACACATACATGCGCACACGCAGACAACACCCACTCACACGCAACACCCCCCACACTTCCACCCCCTCCCCTGTCGGATGGTCGACTTACCTGGTCCGGGGAGGAGGTTGTCCGGCAGGGAACCAGCGCTTCCACCTCCAGCAGCGCCCCGCCATCAGGACACTGCCACTCCGTATTACTGCTCATAATACGGCGGGCGGAGTCCTTCTGGCGGGCTGGTGATGGAACCGCCCCTGCGTCTCCAACCACCAGCATGACTACTGCTAAATTTCCATCCAAACTGTGGTGGAAATCCAGCACTACTCGTAATATGGTGGGTGGAAGACCGCCAGCACTGGCGGTCTTCTGGTGCCCTTGACTTTGGCGGTCTTGCAAAAAGATCGCCAAAGTCATAATAAGGGCTTATATGTTCATGACAAGTTTGATGAACTTTGATGTTTTAAATGTATGCTTTAAGGTGATTTGGGAGGACACCTATGTTAAAACTGTGCTAGAAACTAACTTATAAATATAGTTTAAGCTATGAATTCCTTGAGCAATGTTCACCAAAAGTCATATGTGTAACCAAATGTTCGCCAATCTTTACATGTGTTACCACATGTGCGCCCCTATTCGAAAACTGGTGAAATTCAGCCAAAATTGATTTTGAGTTTCCCATTCAAAGGCATACCTTAACCTTACCTTTGTTCACACTATTGTGCCAAGATAATATCTATATATCTTTGTGTTTATATAGAGGATATATAATGGGCAATTGTGTATTATTAGTCTATCTGGGAGTGTACAAATTTGCAGAGCTTTATGCTTTACATTTGGAAAACAATTATTTCCAACTCTGCAAAGTGGGGAGCTACTATAGTTAAAAGTAGAAGAAGAAACAAAAATTAAAAAAATCATAATAGGGTCGGGGGACCTATTTGGGAGCATGATCATTCGCTCTATGTTCTGCAAGGCTATGGGTGCCCAGTTGGAGGGAGAATCCAACATTATCTCCTCCACTGGCAGTCCATTACATCAGACAAATGGGTCTTGCAGATCATTTGGAGGGGCTACTCCCTCCCTTTCAAATATTTCCATCCCCCTGTCCCGCCAACACAAGAACGGCTGGCAGAGGATCACCTGTCTCTGCTCTGAGAGGAAGTTACAGCTCTCTTGGCCAAGGGAGTTACATACAGGGTTTCAATATCAGAAGTAGGCAGTGGTTGTTATTCCCACTACTTTTTGATTCCGAAGAACAAGGGTCTTCACCCTATTCTAGACCTCCGAACCGTCAATCTCGTCCTCAAAAAGGAGAAATTCAAGATGCTCACTTTTGCTAAGGTTTTGTCTGCCCTAAACCAAGGAGATAGGTTGGTAGCATTGGGCTTGCAGGGTGCGTATTTTCACATCTTCATTCTGTCTGCCCACAGGCATCTCTCGTGGTTCAGGGTTGGCCACAAGCACTTTAACTTCAACCTGCTCTCTCTTGGCCTTACCAGTGCCCCTCGGGTGTTCACCAAGGTGATGGCAGTGGTTGCAGCTCATCTGTGCAGGTCAGAGGTTTCAGTCTTCCTCTACCTCGACAACTGGCTGTTGAAGGTGGGCTTACCCCAGGTTGTTGTCTCCCAACTTCAGACTATAGCGGACCTCTTTCGCTGGCTTTCACTATAAACGTGCCTTCCTCCCAAAGTCTGTAATGTTATCTAGCCAGCCAGGTGTCTCTCCTATAAAACGGTATACACCTGCAGATGGCAAGAATTAGTAAAATATTATACAGAAAAGTCAATCAACCCTCTTTCTGCCTCTCTTTCTGATACTCTTCTCTTCATTCTTACCCGTGCCCAGCAGGGCTCTGCTCTGGGTACTCTTAAGGATTATTTCTCTGCCCTCTCTGCCTTCCTGCGGCTGCCTCATCAACCCTCTTTAGGCCCCTTATTGTGAATAGGTTTCTGAAAGGGCTTGTATATGTTTCAATCAATCAATCAATCAAAGGAACTTATAGAGCGTGCTACTCACCCGTGAGGGTCTCAAGGCGCTGGGGGGGGGGGGCAGGGGGAGGTGGGGAGATCACTGTTCGAAAAGCCAGGTTTTAAGGCCCTTCCTGAAGAGTAGGAGGTCCTGGGTCTTGTGGAGGTGGGTGGGGAGGGAGTTCCAGGCTTTGGGGGCGAGATAGGAGAAAGATCTGCCTCCAGTGGTGGTGTGTTTGATGCAGGGAACTGTGGCGAGAGAGAGGTCGGCAGAGCGGAGGTGGCGTGTGGAAGTGTGGAAGGTCACTCTTTCGTTGAGGTAGGTTGGGCCGGTGTTGTGGAGGGATTTGTGTGTGTGGATGAGGATCTTAAAGGTGATCCCTTTGTCTATGGGGAGCCAGTGGAGGGATTTGAGGTGTGGTGAGATGTGTTCATGGTGGGGGAGGTCGAGGATGAGGCGTGCTGCTGAGTTCTGGATTCGCTGTAGTTTGCGCTTGAGTTTGAGTGTGGTGCCGGCGTAGAGGGCGTTGCCGTAGTCTGGCCTGCTGCTGATGAGTGCGTGGGTGACGGTCTTTCTGGTCTCTGTGGGGATCCATTTGAATGTTTTTTTCACTGTGCGGAGTGTGTTAAAACCGTGTTTCCCCCTTCGCTCTTCATCATGCCTCAGTGGGACCTAAATCTGGTTCTCACTTACCTCATGTGTGCTCCCTTCGAGCTCCTACACAATTGTCCCCTCCGGCTACTTACCATCAAGACAACCTTTCTAGTGGCAATAACATCTGCCTGGAGGGTAAGTGAGCTGCATGCTTTATCATCCAAGCCTCCCTATCTTACTGTGTTCCCCGAAAAGGTGGTGCTTCGCACCCAGTCCTCTTTCCTCCCAAAAGTGGTGACCGCATTCCATTTGGGACGTTCTGTCACCCTGCCCACCTTTTATGCTCCTCCACATCCTTCTGAAGAAGAGGAGCGACTCCACCTCTTTGATCCAAAAACAGCATTGTCGTTCTACCTTGACAGGCCAAAAGAATTCCAGGTGGGCAACCAACCCTTCGAGGGCTATGTTGAAGCCAAAAAAGGTCAGGCAGTACAGAAACAAACCATTTCACGCTGGGTCATTCTCTGTATCAAAATCTGGTATGCCCTGGCTAAAAAGTAGGACTTCTTAGTATAGACAATTTGCCCGCAGCCCACCACCAGGATGGTATGGCTTGGGTACCTATGAAAAGGTAAGCAATCTTTAGCTAGAAGTCTCTATTAGATGAACAAGTTACTTACCTTTGGTAACACATTATCTGATAGAGACAATCTCTAGCTGTAGGTTCCTTACAGACTCAGCCATGCCTCCCTGCTCTGTGGACAGATTTCTAGGGCTAGGGTTTTTCCCCTTTCAGGGCCTTAGTTTGGGCACACATTCGTCAGTTCACTTCATGGCTCTGCGCTCTTGCCGTGGAAAGTTGTGAAAAGTAACACGCCTGGGTGGTGCCTATACAGGTGACCGTGAGTCACTTCTGGCACCAACAATGACATCCCCGCCATGCGGGAACCAAACAAAGCCACCCAACAGCGCACAGGGGTACTGCTCTGATGCCTGGAAAATTCAAAGGTAAAGAATCTGCAGCTAGATATTGTCTCTACTAGATAATGTATTACTGAATGTAAGTAACTTGTTTGTTAAAGTTAATGCTTGTTATGGAGTAGGGCTCTTAGCTGGAAAAGTGCCTTGGCACTAGTACTGCGATGAATGGATTTAAAATTCAGGATCAGGTCAGTACTGGAAGAGGAGAGGGGCTTATTTACAAGCCCCGTGGCGCAGGACAGCGCAGAAAGTTGCCTTGCTGTGCTGCCCTGTGCCACAGGGAAAAGGCAGAAATTTGTCATACCTACAAGATATGGTGCATTTCTGTCCTCTCCCCCTGTGCTGGGGCACAATGGACTGCCTAACGCTAACGCAGGCACCTTTGCACGAGGATTGTTTCTGTGCAGTAAGGGACACCTTCCTGCACAAAAACAATACATGGAGGTCTTTTCCTCTTTCTATGTGTGCTGCAAAATGCAGAAATTAAGATATTCCCCCTCGTTGCACCTCCCCTGCTGAGGCGTAAGATTGTGATGCATTCCCAGGTTTACAGATTCCCATGGGTGTTGCATGGGAAAACCCACTGTAAGGCCCATGGAATGCCTTTCCGACGCAGTGTTAGGCAACGCAGCGACTTGGGCTGCAATGCCTTACACCATATCTACAAGGCCATGAAAAGCCATGCAAAGTGGCTTTGCGTGACCTTGTAGATATGAGCCCGCACAATGTGCCACAAGAGTACATAGGGCTTGTAAATAAGCCCCTAAATCCTAGGGGACTTTCTGAAATTAGGATGTTTGGAATTTTGCATGGGCACTGTAGGAAAGTGCCACTGTTGGCATGGTTACCCCCCACTTTTTGCCTACTGTTGATGCGAACTTTGATTGAAAGTGTGCTGGGATCCTGCTAACCAGGCCCCAGCACCAGTATTCTTTCCCAAAATCTGTACCTTTGTTTCCACAATTGGAACCACCCTGGCACACAGCTAAGTCCCTTGTAAAAGGTACCCATAGTACCTTTGCAGCTTGTGTGTGCTGGTGTGGAGAAAAAGGCAAAGTCGACATGGCAGACCTCTCAGGGTGCTATGCCCACAAACCACTGCCTGTGGCATAGGTATGACATCCCTCTAGCAGGCCTTACAGCCCTGAGGCAGGGTGCACTATACCACAGGTCAGGGCATAGCTGCATGAGCAATATGCCCCCTACAGTGCCTGAGTCAATTCTTAGACATTGTAAGTGCAGTGTAGCCATATTGAGTATATGGTCTGGGAGTTTCTCATTACGAACACCATAGCTCCATAATGGCTTCACTGAATACTGGGAAGTTTGATATCAAACTTCTCAGCATAATAAATCCACTCATATGCCAGTGATTTATTGAAAAATGCACACAGAGGGCATCTTAGAGATGCCCCCTGTATGTTAGCCAAACTGCTAGTGTAGGACTGACCGTTCTGTGCCAGCCTGCCACTTTTAGACAAGTGTCTGACCACATGGGGTGAGAGCCTTTGTGCTCTCGGTGGTCAGAAACAAAGCCTGTCCTGGGTGGAGGTGCTTCACATCTCCCCTCCTACAGGAACTGTAACACCTGGCGGTGAGCCTCAAAGGCTCAAGCCTTGAGTTACAGTGCCCCAGGGCACTCCAGCTAGTGGAGTTGCCCATCCTCTGGAAAAGCCCCACTTTTGGCGGCAAGTCTGGTGGGAAAAGTAGGGAAAACAGGGAGGAGTGACCACTTCAGCCAGGACCAAACCTAAGGTGTCCAGAGCTGAGGTGACCCCCTCCTGCAGAATCCTCCATCTTGGTTTGGAGGACAGGGACCAATAGGATTAGGTTTGTGGCCCCCTCCCCACAGAGAGCGGGCACAAGGAGGGTGTAGACACCCTTCAGGACAGTAGCCATTGGCGACTGCCCTCTGACCCCTAAAATGCCCCTGTATGTTAGATTTAAAGGCCTCCCTGAACCCAGCTCACCAGGTGCCTGGTGACCTGACATGAAGAAGAAGGACTGCATAGCTGAAACCCCCAGCAGAGAAGAAGGAACACGACAACTGATCTGGCCCCAGCCCTACCTGCTTGTCTCCTGCTTCAAAGAACCTGCAAAAGAACAGCGGGACCAGCAACCTCTGCCAAGCTCCAAAGGACTGTCCTGCACCCGAAAGGACCAAGAACTCCAGAGGATAGAGGCCCATCCAAGAAGAATCAACAACCAAGGACTCCAGCCTCACTCTGAATGCGTGAGTCCTGACAACTCTGCACCCGACGCCCACAGCCCATGTCCAGGTGGTCCAATCAGCTAGAGAGGATCCCCAGCCGATTCCGAGCAAGTGCCCACCCTGGGTTGACCCCTCCACGACAACACCTGCATAAGGAATCCCGAGGCCCCCGCTGACCGTGAAGCTCCAGACGAAGATATCTGACGCCTAAAGAGACACTGCGCCCACAGCCCCAAGGCCTTGGAGAACCTGACCTCTGGTGCAGCTACATTCAGCAGGCTGCCCTCCTCCCTGTCCATTCTGTGGCCTGCCCGAGAGGACCCCCTGGACCTCACCTGCTCCCCCGGGGTCCCTTCACAGAGAATCATTGGAAACCCAACATGGTGTTTGCACCCTGCACTCGGCCGCTGAGGGTGTATGTTTGATGCCTACTTGTGCCCCTCCCCAGTGCTCCTCTCAACCCCCAGGTCTGCCCTCCAAAGTCACGGGTACTTACCTGCCTGCAGATCTGAAACCGAGTGCCCCCAGTCTCCATGGAAGCCCATGTTAACTTTGACTACACTTTGACCTCTGCACCCTGCTGGCCCCGTGTTGCTAGTGGTGGGTGTTTGAGGTTAACTTGAACCCCAACCGGTGGACTTCCTAACCCCCGAAGACTGGAACTGTAAGTGTTGTACTTACCTGTAAACCGACCTAACTTTTCTTCCCCCAGGAACTGTTTCTGAAAATTGCAGTGTCAAGTTTTAAAACAGATTATTGCCAATATTTTCAAAACTGTATAACTTACCAATTTCAAACAAAGTACTGTTGATACATGTGTGAAATACGACTCTATTGAAGTACTTACCTGCAACTTGAATCTTGTGGTTCTAGAAATAGATTAAGAAAATATATTTTTGCTATATAAAAACCATTGGTCTGGAGTTCAGTCGTTGAGTGTGTGCTTCTTCTATTGTCTGTGTGTGTACAACAAATGCTTTGCACTACCCTCTGATAATCCTAACTGCTCGACCACACTACCACAAAAGAGAGCATTAGTATTATCTACTTTAGCCTCTGTTGAGCCTCTGGGGAACCCCTGGACTCTGTGTACACTATGGCCCATATTTATACTTTTTTAGCGCTACATTTGCGTAATTGTATTTTGTAAGTTTGTGCTGATTTTGTGTCAAAAACTATGCAAATGCGGCACTAAAGAAGTATAAATATGGACCTATATCTCATTTTGATATAGTATGTTCAGAGCCAGCTTCCTACAGGGACCAGAGGGAGGGTATCACAATGTTTACCTGTAAGAAGGAGCATCCTCCCTCATCTATAACAGAGCATGACCAGAGTAGCAAAAGAAGCTAAACAAACTGACAACATAGGACTCTATTGCTGAAATTTGTCTTTAAAGTAAATGGGCTGACCTTAAATATAGCCCATTACAATGCTTGAAACAAAACTGTCTGCTTCATAAAAGATCAGTGGCGCTGTAACGTATAAGGTGTGATATGAACAGGCCTATGCAGCCCAAAAACCATTTAAACTGCGATGCCCTTGATCAGTTGTAGCTTAACAATAAGCTTCTTGGGAGGATCGAGATACAGACTATTACAATATTCCAATCTAGATAAGATTGTGGCCTGAATACTGATTTATGGCACTCTAATGGTAACTGAGGACAGATCCTCTTTAGCTTTTTCAGATAAAGGAAGCAAGCAGAAATTACTTTATTGATCTGAGCTTCCAGATTAAACGCACTGCCGAACAAACACCAAGATTGTATATCCATTTATGTCCATTATAGGTATTATTACTGAACATATTACGTTTAGTTTCTCAAACATCCCAAAATTGGCTGATGTTGTCAGTGTTTAACCCCTTCGCTGCCAGGCCTTGCCCCCTCAGGTTTGCGCTTAGGCCCTCATAACTTTTTGTCCACATAATCTACCCATGCCAAATTTGCGTACTTTTTCCAGCATCCTACGGATTCTAGAGGTACCCAGAGTTTGAGGGTTACCCTGGAGGAGACCAAGAAATTAGCCAAAATACAGCTAAAATTTCGTATTTTCCACAAAAAAAGTGAAAAAAGGGCTGCAGAAGAAAGCTTGTGTTTTTTTCCTGAAAATGGCATAAACAAAGGGTTTGCGGTGCTAAAATCACCATCTTCCCAGCTTTCAGAAACAGGCAGACTTGAATCAGAAACAAAAAACACTTTTCAACTCAATTTTGGCTTTTTATTGGGACATACACCATTTTTACTATTTTTTGTGCTTTCAGCCTCCTTCCAGTTAGTGGCAATGCTAGATCCCGGACAGCTAAGCATTTCTGAAAAGTGGACAACATTTTGAATTCACCAAAGGGTCATTTGTATAGATCCTTCAGGGTTTTCCTACAGAAAATAACAGCTAAAATAAAAAATATATTGAAATTGAGGTGAAAAAAGAGCCATTTCTGTCCACGTTTTCTTCTATAACTTTTTCCAGCTATGGGAGATTTTTGAAAGCAATATACAGTTACGTCTGCTGGACTCTTTTGGTTGCGGGGATATATAGGGCTTTTAGGTTCCTCAAGAACCCTAAGGCCCATATTTATACCTTTTTAGAGCCGCATTTGCGCCGCTTTTTGATGCAAAAGTAGCGCAAACTTACAAAATACAATTGTATTTTGTAAGTTTGCACTGCTTTAGCGTAAAAAAATGAAGCAAATGCGGCGCTAAAAAAGTATAAATATGGGCCTAAGTACCCAGAGCCAATAAATGAGCTGCACCTTGAAATGGGTTTTCATTGCATACCAAGTATGCAGCAATTCATTTGGTGTAAAATAAAGAGTGAAAAATAGGTATCAAGGAAACCTTTGTATTTCCAAAATGGGCACAAGATAAGGTGTTGAGAAGCAGTAGTTATTTGCACATCTTTGAATTTGGGGGTCCCCATATTAGCATGTGAATTACAGGGCATTTCTCAAATAAACTTCTTTTTTACACATTGTCTTACATTTGGAAGGAAACAATGTAGAGAAAGACAAGAGGCAATAACACTTGTTCTTCTATTCTGTGTTCCCCCAAGTCTCCCGATAAAAATGGTACCTCACTTGTGTGGGTAGGCCTAATGCCCGCGGCCGGAAACGCAACATGGAAACATCACATTTTTACATTGAAATCTGACATGTTTTTGGAAAGTGCCTAGCTGTGGATTTTGGCCTCTAGCTCAGATGGCACATAGGGAAACATGGTAACCCTGTACATTTTTTAAAACTAGACACATAGGTGACTTGTGGGGCTCTCACCAGGTTCTGTTACCCAGAATCCTTTGCAAACCTCAAAATTTGGCAAAGCAAGCACTGTTTCCTCACATTTCGGTGATGGAAAGTTCTGGAATCTGAGAGGAGCCACAAACTTCCTCCTACCCAGCATTCCCCAAAGTCTCCCGATAAAAATGGTACCTCACTTGTGTGGGTAGGCCTAGTGCCCGCAACAGGAAATGCCCAAGAACACACCATGGACACATCAGATTTTTCTTATGAAAACGGACTTATTTTTTGCAAAGTGCCTAGCTGTGGATTTTGGCCTCTAGGTCATGTGGCACCTAGGAAAACCTAGCAAACTTGAACATTTCTGAAAACTAGACACTTAGGGGAACCCAGGATTGGGTAACTTGTGGCGCTCTGACCAGGCTCTGTTAACCAGAATCCTTTGCAAACCTCAAAAATTGCCAAAAAAAAAAAAACACTTTTTCTTCACATTTCACTGCTGCAAAGTTCTGGAATCTGAGGGCAGCCACAAACTTCCTTCTACCCAGCATTCCTCCACATCTCCCGATAAAAATGGTACCTCACTTGTGTGGGTAGGCCTAGTGTCTGCAACAGGAAATGCCCCAAAACACTATCTGGACACATCAAAATTATCAATTACAAAACTACCTGTTTTTTGAGGGGGCGGGGGCAGCACCTGGGTTTTTGGTCCTGGGATCAGCAGCCATCTAGGGAAACCTACCAGACCCAGACATTTCTGAAAACTACATAGCCGAGGGAGGCCAGGGAGGTGTGACTTGTGTGGATCCCCCAGTGTTTTCTTACCCAGAATCCTCAGCAAACCTCAAATTTAGCTAAAAAATCAAATTTCTGTGTGGGATCACTGCACCAGCACAAATTTCCTACCCCTGATGTTCCCTTCGGTCTCCAGATAGAAATGATACCTCACATGTATAGGTGGGCCAACTGCCTGTGACATGGAAGAGCCAAAAATAAGTTGAAATTGAGGGGGAACCAAACAGGGTCCAAAAGGGCAGTTTGAAAAAAAATGTTTTTAGGCTGACAAGTGGGGCAGAATATTTATCGGTATAGATGCGACAATGCTGGGTGGTAGGAATTTTGTGGATTCCTGCAGATTCCGGAAGGTTCCATCACAAAAATGTGGGGAAAATGTGTGATTTCAAGTAAAGTTGGAGGTTTGCAGGGCTTTCTGGGTAAGAAAATGGTGCGGGGTGCATGTGAAACACACCACACTGGACTCACCCAGATGTTTAGTTTTCAGATGTGTCTAGGTCTCTTAAATTTTTCTAGGTGGCAGCGTCCCTAAAGTCCAAAAAGTGCAGCTCTCACCATCCCAAGTGGGACGATTTTGAGAGTTAGCCAAGATCTCGAGGCCCAAATGTAAAATCAAAACCCAAAATAATCAAATGTCCTCTTGCTTGCCTTTGGGATAAGATCTTTTAGTGTGTGGGGAGAGCTGAAAGACTGTTGGGGTGGGGGCATAACCATGCCCATACTGGTTGGTAGCCACCAGCCCACAATTTCTTTTTAAATTCCCTGGCATCTAGTAGCCTTTCTGCCCCCCCCCGGGAGTGGATCGGGGGTAATTGCCCCATCTGCCCACCGGTGGGCAGAACAACTTTGTCCCCATTTATCTGGGGTGGGGGTATGGCTATTCCCACAACCTCTTTTTTAAAACAAAAATTCTTCCCTGGTGTCTAGTGGGCTTTCTCCCCCCCTTGAGGGCAGATGGGCCTTACAAAAATAAGCTGATCTGCCCCCAAGGGCAGAAATGGCCAACAGTAATGTGTCCCCAGGGGGAGCGACCCTTGCCCAAGGGGTCATTCCCCTTGGAAAATTGGCATAAAAAAAATCCCTGGTGTCTAGTGGCATCTGCACCCCTGGGAGCTGATAAGAAAATAGGCCAATCTGCCTCCAAGGGGGGCAAAAATGGCCTTTTAAAAAAATGCTCCCCTTGGGGAGCGACCCTTGCCCAAGGGGCTGCTGCTCTTGTTTGTTTACTAAAAGTAAAGAAACTCCCTGATGTCTAACAGGCATTTCTGCATTACAATCGCTATGCGATCGTGCTGCATAAATGCTCAGAAAGACATCAAAGGAAAGGAAAAGCCTTTCCTTTCCTTTGATGCCTCTCTGATCTCCCCCACCCCCTGATCGGAAGAGAAAGTAAAGCATTTCTCTTCCGATCGCAGGGGCGACCTCTAATGAGGTCAGTGCACGATCTTGTGCTGACGTAATCAGTCATCACTGGGGTGGCGGCCGTGAGTGTAAGGGGAAGCGATTCCCCTTTTATTCATGCCCAGGGGAGGGGGGTGGGAGACACACGGGAGGAGCGCTAGCACTCCCCCCATGGGCCGGTGCAGGACGAGCTGGTCTTGTCCTCGCCACACGGCAACCGTGGCCGAGACCAGCTCGTCTAATGCATCCAAAGGGTTAAACAGTAGATCTCACAAAACACTTTGGGCCAATTCACCAAGAGTCTTCAAAGTCTTGGAGGAGGCTCTGCAGTCATGGTGGAGTCTCCACACTTGTGACGCAATCTCCGGAATGAGAACTGCAGTGCAGAGACTCCGCCACAACTGCAGACTCTTTGGGAATCAGGCCCTATATTGCTTCTAGTCCGCATCCCCATGCACTTTCTTGGACCACTGATGCTTCTTCGTGGAACTCCCAGATATTGAATCCTCAGACCTGCATTAGAATATATTATTGCATTAACATCTGTTAAAAGTGATAGGTTTTTAACATTAAATTAAAAAACATTTAAAAAATACCCCACCCCCAATGGTTTTCATGTGCAATGTATGGATGGCAATATTCTGATTATATGTGGAACACTATTTTGTCTATCAAAGTATATATAAGTGATTTCTTTTATATAGTGCACCTACTGAAATATGAGCCTCTCGTATGAAGAATGCACTATGTAAAAGGGGTCGTAATCTGAGCAACTTTTACCAAACACATTCTTATTTTGCAAACAGACCTAAGTACTAATAGGTCATTTCACATATACAGAATTGTAGTGAGTCACAATTCGACCTATATAATCGATATTCATGAGGTAGGTCGCAAATTGCGTCCCACTACAACTGATCAGAGGCATGGTGGCATGCTGGAGTCAGCAGACCACTATGGCCCTCATTACGAGCCTGGCGGTCTGTGACCGCCAGGCTCGCGGTTGGCGGGAGCACAGCCGACAGCCCGGCGGTGCCCCGCAGGGCATTCTGACCGCGGCGCTTTGGCCGCGGTCAGTGCAGGAAAACCGGCGGTCTCCCGCCGGTTTTCCGCTGCCCGTTGGAATCCTCCAAGGCGGCGCAGCTTGCTGCGCCGCCTTGGGGATTCTGACACCCCCTACCGCCATCCTGTTCTTGGCGGTTCGCCCGCCAGGAACAGGATGGCGGTAGGGGGTGTCGCGGGGCCCCTGGGGGCCCCTGCAGTGCCCATGCCAATGGCATGGGCACTGCAGGGGCCCCCGTAAGAGGGCCCGCTTGTATTTCACTGTCTGCATAGCAGACAGTGAAATACGCGACGGGTGCAGTAGCACCCGTCGCACCTTCCCACTCCGCCGGCTCGATTCCGAGCCGGCGTCCTCGTGGGAAGGTTGTTTCCCACTGGGCTGGCGGGCGGCCTTAAGGCGGCCGCCCGCCCGCCCAGCGGGAAACTCAGAATGCCGGCCGCGGTCTTCAGACCGCGGTGCGGTATTCCTGCGGCGCAACTTTGGCGGGCGGCCTCCGCCGCCCGTCAAAGTTGTAATGAGGGCCTATGTCTGTGATTGCTTTTAAATAAAGCAATTATTTTTTTAAATGCTGCCTGTCCAAACAAATAAAATGAAAAATATGGTTTTTTTTTAAATCAAGTTCTGTCTACTCTTAAAATGTTTTCTTACCATTTACAAAGGGAAAGGCTCCATTTGGGGGCCCATTTGCTTTATTGCACTATGGCGTATTATACACTCCACTGGCTGAGAAATAATTCTTAGATTTCCTCCCTTTTCTATGGCAGTAATAGGAACCTCTTCCAGAGATGTTTTAAGGGATGGGCAAAGTGGGCAATTGACCAGGGGAACTCACCTTCCAAGGGGCCCCCTGGTAAATTAAATTGTATCTGTCTCTTGCACATCTCTGTTTATTTGTATATGTGAACCTCTCTTCTTCTTCTCTGCCTATCTACCTGTGTCTCTCTTTGCCCTGTGCAATTATACAGATTTTTGGGGTCCTCAGAAAGATATAGTTCAATTGCCTTTGTGTGAAACACATTTTCCAAAGTTTGTTTTGCATCATGTGGGCTACAATTAGCACAAAAGTTGGTAATGCAATTTAAAGGGTTACAAATAGGGGGCCACAGGCTATGTCTTGCCCTGGACCCCCTTAAGACGTCACTGACCTCCCCACCCGACTATTAGTTTAACTGTGAAGTAGTTGTTGAAAAGGCAGATATACACTGTTCACCTTGAAGGATCTTATGTGATGTACGCCAGCTCACTAAGGGCTTGATGTAGATTTTGGTGGAGGGGTTACTCTGACACAACAGTGATGGATATCCCATCCGCCGAAATCTAACTCCCATTGTTTCCTATGGGATTTATGTGTCAGCAGATGGGATATCCGTCACCGTTGGGATGGAGTAACCCCTCCGTCAAAATCTGAATCAGGCCGTAAATGTGAAAGGTGGGCCTGACCTTGCGCTTGGTGGTTCACTGTGTTCCTCTCCAGCGAGGGTTTAAACAATGAATTACATGAACACTGTCTTTCTCGCTCTGCTTGTCTAAGTCCTTTTGGAATGGGGTGTTAGAAATGGGGTCTCTAGGTGGCAGTCGGTTTGAACCCTGTCCAAGTAGGGACCCTCACACTAGTCAGGATAAGGGAGATACCCGCTCAGATAACCCCTGCTCACCACCTTGGTAGCTTGGGACGAGCAGTCAGGCTTATCTCAGAAGCAATGTGTAAAGCATTTGCACATATCACACAGTAATAAATGAAAACACTACAAAAGGACACCTCACCAGTTTTAGAAAAATAGCCAATATTTATCTATATAAAACAAGACCAAAACGATAAAAATCCAACATACAGTGTTAAAGATATGAATTTTGCAAAATTTACACAAAAATACAGGCCCATATTTATACTTTTTAGCGCCGCATTTGCGAAATGTTTTTACGCAAAAGCGGCACAAACTTACAAAATACATCTGTATTTTGTAAGTTTGTGCCTTTTTTGCATCAAAAAGCGGCACAAATGTGGTGCTAAAAAAATATAAATATGGTCCACAGTTCCTTGAAGTCGATAGCTCCACCTGGGCCTATCACTACGTCGTGATCAACAAAACCAACAGTTTAGGCTGGCCGTGGCGTTGCAGGCAAGCTATGGTGTCAGGAAGACCCGCAAACAGTACCTTGGATTTGTAGGGCGTTGTGATACTTGTAGTGAGCTCCGGAGAGCGGTGTCGCGGTGTTGGTTCCCAAGTTGGTGCGTGGGTTGTCCGGCCCTTGAAGTTATACGCGTTGCAGAGAGAACTCCGGGCTGATGAAGTCAAGAGAGCTGGCGTGGATGGTGGCGGGGCTCCGGTGCGAAGCGGGACAATGCAACGTGCGGTGCCCACAGGTCACGGTGCAGGCATTGGCTTGGTGACAGTGTCCAGCGGCGTCATGAGACCAGGGCTGCGGTGTGAAGCGGGGTGGTGCGACATTCGCTGTCACCAGGTCATGGTTCAAGCAGCGTCCTCTTCATTGCTAAAGCGTTGTTGTCGGTAGGCCCAAGCCAGCGGTGCGGGACGGGACGGTGCTTCGTGACCCTCACGAGTGGTGTCCACAGGCCACGCTGCGAGCAGGATGCCTGGTGATGACACTGGAGTCGATAATGCAGGCGTCAGTGAACCGAGGCTGCAGTGCGGAACGGGACGGTGCTTCATATACCTCACGAGTGGTGTCCACCGGCCACGGTGCAGGCAGCAGTGCCGGAGTCAGCAGGAGGGTCGTCGTCGGGGATGCCCAGGCTGCGGTGTGAGCAGGCGATGCTGGAGTGCAGGGCCCACAGGTCGCGGTGCGAGCAGCAGCTCGGTGAAGTCGTCCGATGACGGCATTGGTGAGACCAGGGTCGCAGTGCGAAGTGGGGCAGTGCGGCTCTGTGCGGCATCAGCAGGTCATGGTACAGGCCAGTGGCGTCGTTGGTGGAGTCGCAGTGGTTTCTCCTCTTGAACAGCACAAAACACACAGTTCCCAGTGCTGCAGGTCGAGGAAACTGAAGTCTTTGGTGTCACTGAGACTTCCAACAGGAGGCAAGCTCTACTCCAAGCCCTTGGAGAACTTTCACAAGCAGGATACATAGCAAAGTTCACCCTGTGCACTCTTTTCAGGCAGAAGCAGCAACTGCAGGCCCGTCCAGCAAAGTAACACAGCAAAGGGACAGTACTCCTCCTTCAGCTCTTCAGCTATTCTCCTGGGCAGAGGTTCCTCTTGATTTCAGAAAGATTCTAAAAGTCTGGGGGATTGGATCTTCTTCTTATACCCCGTTCTGCCTTTGAAGTCGGCAAACTTCAAAGCAAAGCCTCAAGTGTTTGCTAAATCCTTCCTTGTCCAGGCCAGGCCCCAGACGCACACCCGGGGGTTGGAGACTGCATTGTGTGAGGGCAGGGACAGTCCGTTCAGGTGTAAGTGACCGCTCTTCTCTTCACTCTAGCCCAGATGGCTCATCAGGATATGCAGGCTACACCCCAGCTTCCTTTGTGTCACTGTCTAGAGGAGAGGTGTGAACAGTCCGACTGTCAAACTGACCCAGACTGGGAATCCACAAACAGAGACACAGAATGGTTTAAAAAAGAAAATGCCTACTTTCTAAAAGTGGCATTTTCAAATTTGCAATCTAAAAACCAACTTCACTAAAAGATGTATTTTTAAATTGTGAGTTTACAGACCCCAAAATCCATATTTCTATCTGCCCTCATAGGGAATTAGTGCTTTAAAGTTATTTAAAGGCAGCCCCCATGTTAACCTATGAGGGAGATAGGCATTGCAACAGTGAAACCCGAAGTTGGCAGTATTTCACTGGGACATATAAAACAAACCAGTACATGTCCTACCTTTTAAATACACTGCACCCTGCCCGTTGGGGCTACCTAGGGCCTACCTTAGGTGTGCCTTATATGTACCAAAAGGGAAGGTTTGGTCCTGGCAAGTGGGTAAACTTGCCAGGTCGAATTGGCAGTTTAAAACTGCACACACAGACACGGCGTAGCAGGTTTGAGCCACGTTTACGGGGCTACTTATGTGGGTGGCACAATCCGTGCTGCAGTCCCACTAGTAGCATTTGAGTTACAGGCCCTGGGCACCTCTAGTGTACTTTACTAGGGACTTACCAGTAAATCAAATATGCCAATCATGGATAAACCAATCAACAGTATAATTTACCTAGGGAGCACTTGCACTTTAGCACTGATTAGCAGTGGTAAAGTGCACAGAGACAATAAACCAGCAAAAAGAGAGTCCAGTAACCCATAAAAACTGGAGGTCAGCAAGCAAAAAGACAGGGGAGACATGCCAAAAAGTTGTCAGGTCTAACACCAGGCATAATCGAGTAGCCTTTGCTCTGTTTCACTGGATCTCGGATGTGTTTCTATGACCTCCTAGGTGGTTGGACAGCAAGCTTCCAGTGTTGATTTAGCTAGCACTTGACTGTCCCAACTGTCGAGTTACCATTGAAATGGGTGGTTGGGGGCTGGCACATGGCCTGTTCCATTTTCAGAAGAAAGATCCATTCCTGGTAAGGGCACCTCCAATGTAAAGGTACTCATGATGTAGAGACCGTAAGTAATGACTGATATTCGGCTTGGAACGACATTTTGCGCAAGATGGCAAGGAGCTGTGTCTATTGAGTATTGCTGTGTGACGTGTTTTGCTCACAAGGGCTACTGGGATAGACTGGCATGTATTAGCAATACAGAAAGAAGACAAACAGACCACAAAGCAAACATTCATTTAGGCTTAAGATGTTTATGGATCACATTAATAAGGACTGAATATGAAAATTTCATAAAAATGGACTGCCTTAATTTTGACAGAGATTTCTTCAGAGTAATTGTAATTCAGAGTTGGCAAATCCTACGTGCAGGACTAATCTTCTTTACAGGGGTCCGGAAGTCCACTGCTCTCTGGAAATTTAGTATCTCATAGCTTCTGTTTCTTAGTCAACATTGTGTCAACATTTTGTTAGCAGTGAAAACTTTAGTACTTTAGCTGCTGGAAGGTTTGCTTCAGTCAGGGTTCAAGATAGTGATGGGTGACAGAGAGTTAGGAGTTATAGAGGGAGAAGTGTGTGTACCAGAATTCTCTAAAGGACGAAAACATGTCAGGTGACACTACCTTAAGAAGTCGCAGAGCTGCCCTGCATGGGATAAATAATGTTCCATGGAACTACTGGTAGACCATTATGGGCAACACTTGGGCAGTTGTTATATGCTACAATGCAGAGAGTATTCAGAGACCTCAAAGGAGGTCGACTGGCAGAGACCATGCGATCCACAAAACCGTGAGGCTAACAAACTTGTACCAGATCCAGAACAACCCTAAGGGAATGAGCATGCCTTGCACTTGTGATCTCCAGCAGAGCACAAGTTTCTGCTGTATAAGCAGTACAACCGCAATATAAATTCACCTCCTATGGAGAGTGGCCCCCCTTGTCAGGCTTATGGGAACACTAAAAGGTGGTGGTAAATGATTCATAGTCAGGGGCTCACAGCATTTTACTTATGTCGTTAAGACACGTAAAATCACCCCTAAATTGCTGAGACTTTTCCCCTCCTGTGCTGAGCACTTTGTTGACATTTGGAGCACTTTATGCTTAAGCCTTCATAACTTTGTTTTTTCAACGATTGGAATGTCAGTCAAATTTGTGCTATTTCTGTGCCACATGTTAGAGACTCTAAAGGTGCCTAGGGTTTGTGAATTTTACTGGAAGAAACTGAAGAAATAGCTAACATTAAGGCATATTTATGTTTTTTTTGGAAATGTGCTTTCCAATAAAGGATTAGTTTCAACAAAATGCTTACTCTGTTAAGATCACCCTCTTCCCAAGTTTTAGGAAAAGGCAGACTATACATTTTTTTAGCATTTTTCCTATTGTTTTGGTTTTTACCTACTTGCAGTTTGTGGAGGAAACAAGTGTTAAAGCCATCAGTGAATCAGGAAGCCATGGATTTCTGAAAAGTTAACAAAAATCTGAATTAGGAGCAAGGGGTCATTTGTATAGATTGCTCATGATTTTCCCAAAAATCAATGTTGATATGAAAAATTCATGGAAATAAGGAGGAATACATAGAAATAAGAGACAGTGTCCCAATCATCGCAGAGCTATACAAATAATACATCAGTCAGACCTTTCAAGTTGCTAAGATATATACGGGGCTATTCACAAAGTTAATTTAGACTTGTGAGTAATTGACATATGTAACTTTATTCACCGCCCACCACCGCCCCTGGGAGCTTAAGAACTACAGACTCATCTCTCTGCTCCCTCTCCCAACCAAGGTAACAGAGAAAGCCGTCAACCAGCAACTCACCGGATTCCTCGAGACACACTGTATCCTAGACCCATCCCAATCTGGATTCAGAAGCAACCACAACACTGAAACCGCACTCTTAGCAGCCACCAACGACATACGCATCATACTGGACCGCGGCCGCAAAGCCGCACTCATCCTCCTCAACCTCTCTGCAGCATTTGACACCATCTGCCACTCCACCCTCTGCGACAGACTGCACGACGCCGGCATCTGAGAAAAAGCCCTTGATTGGATCAGGTCCTTCCTCACCTGAAGAGCACAGAGGGTCAGACTACTGCTGTTCACGTCAGAACCTAAACACACATGCTGCGGAGTGCCCCAAGGATCTTCACCATCTACATGGCCCGCTTGCCAAGATCACCAAACAACACGAGCTAAACATAGTCTCCTTAGCCGATGACACCCAACTGATCCTCTCCGTGTCCGAGGACTCTGTTAAAGCCAAGAAGAATTATCACAACAGGATGAGAGCAGTCACCACCTCGATGGAGGCCAGCTGCCTCAAGTTCAACTCGGACAAAACAGAGGTCCTCCTGATCGGCTCCACCCCTTCTCCCTGGAACGACTCCTGGTGGCCCACCTCTCTGGGTAACACCCCCACTGACCATGCGCGCAACCTGGGCATCATCCTGGACTCCTCTCTATCGATGACTCTGCAAGTCAACGCAATCTCTTTGTCATGCTTTCACACCCTCCGACTCCTACAGAAGATTTTCAAATAGATTCCTCTCAACACGAGGAAGACAGTCACCCACACACTCATCACTAGCAAACTGGACTACGGCAATGCACTCTATGTCGGCATCACCAAGAAACTTCAATCAAGACTACAAAGAGTCCAGAATGCAGCAGCCAAGACTCATCCTGGACATCCCCTGACACAGCTGCATCTCCTCCCACCTCAGAGACCTACACTGGCTCCCAGTCAACAAGCGCATCACATACAAGCTCCTAATCCACACCTACAAGGCACTGCACAACATAGGACCAGCATACTGAAAAGTGTGGCTTCGGGATCGAAAGAAGTAAAAGTTCACGACACCAGCAGTCTGTGTGATCGTAACAGGAACCAGGTTTATTCTTTGAGTCCATGCATCAAAACCCTATACCAGCCAGCACGTCGGTCTCCTTCTCCCAACTCTTGCTTCTCTCCTGGCCGTACATTCTAAACACCCCTACTTCATTCCAAGAATACATATTACTTAGAAACACATTCCCATGGACACAATACCAACAACACCTACGACGTTGCTTAGTTCCACACCACCTCCCCCACACCAACCTTCATTTCTTAACCTAAATTTACAACTAAGTACGAAATGTCCAAACAACACTGGGCAACTACAATCCTACAAACATGCACATATATTCAGTATATGAGCTAGTACAGAAATAGGTAATCTTACTATCCCTATAAAGTTGACATGGGCAAACTTACACATAGGGGGTTATTACAACCCTGGCGGACGGTGTTAAAGCTGCGGTAATACCGCAAACAGGCCGGCGGACAAAAAAAGGGAATTATGACCGTGGCGGAAACCGCCAACATAGACAGCCACTTTATCACTCCGACTGCCACGGCGGTACAGACAAGCAGCGCGGCGGTCACCGCCAAAAGACAGGCGGAAGACAATGTACCGCCCACAGTATCACAACCCGCCAATCCGCCACTTTTTCCGGGGCGGATTCACTATGGATAAAAACACGGCGGAAACAGCTTTTGCAATGGGAAAACGCTCACCTCAACACACTCCACGAGGAAGGAGGCCACCATGGAGCCCGAACTACAAATACTCCCTGCGCTTGTCTTCCTGCTCCTCTACGAACACCAGCAACGTAGGCGCCGAAGACAACGGTGAGTACTGCACCTACGACATAGGGGAGGAGGGAGGCAAAAGTCAGGGACACACACACGCAACACCCCCACCCCCAACCCGACCCTCACCCACTACAACACACACACCAATGCATTTCCAAACAGCACAGTAACAACCCCCAACCCCCCCGGAAGAATGCAAAGACAAAAGGAAATGAGTTCAAACATTGTAATGTATCAAAATACAGTAACCAAATATATACAGATATATATAAACATTTGAAAATCATACATCACGATTAGTACTGCAGGTATGCACATATCAATGTCCGTGGACCACTGGGCCCACAATGCATGGGCGAGGCCCACACTAGATACCTGTCCACAAACGGAGAGAACACTGCAAGGGCATCAGATAGAAATACAACAGGCACCTCAGGGGGAAGGGAAGGGGGGGGCACCTCAGCAGGATTACAGCAACACGCCAGATCCACGATGGGGCTCCATGCCCATTGATGTATCCTTTGTGAGTGCAAAGCCACAGTCTCTCAAGTCTCTCCAGTGGGTGGGTTGCCCACTGTACCATCATGGGGAGTGCAAAGCCACAGTCTCTCAAGTCACTCCAGTGGGTGGGTTGCCCACTGCTTTATCCTGGGGAGTGCAAAGCCACAGTCTCTCAAGTCACTCCAGTGGGTGGTTTGCCCACTGCTTTATCCTTGGGAGTGCAAAGCCACAGTCTCTCAAGTCTCTACAGTGGGTGGTTTGCCCACTGTACCATCCTGGGGAGTGCAAAGCCACAGTCTCTCAAGTCACTCCAGTGGGTGGGTTGCCCACTGCTTTACCCTAGGGAGTGCAAAGCCACAGTCTCTCAAGTCACTCCAGTGGGTGGTTTGCCCACTGCATTATCCTGGGGAGTGCAAAGCCACAGTCTCTCAAGTCTCTACAGTGAGTGGGTTGCCCACTGCTTTATCCTGGGGAGTGCAAAGCCACAGTCTCTCAAGTCTCTACAGTGGGTGGTTTGCCCACTGCTTTATCCTGGGGAGTGCAAAGCCACAGTCTCTCAAGTCTCTACAGTGGGTGGTTTGCCCACTGTACCATCCTGAGGAGTGCAAAGCCACAGTCTCTCAAGTGGATAACAGTCTCCACTGGTTCTGGAGGGGGACTGGTACCCAGAGTGCTTCATCCTGTGAAGGACAGACAGAGTGGATGCAGGTCTCCACTGGTTCTGGAGGGGGAATGGTGCCCAGAGTGCTTCATCCTGTGAAGGACAGACGGAGTGGATGCAGGTCTCCACTGGTTCTGGAGGGGGAATGGTGCCCAGAGTGCATCACGCTACCCGTGACGGTCCCAGTTCCGTCACTGTCCCAGCTGCACATGGGCTAACGATGCTTGATTTGGCGGTCTTTGCCCTGTTCAGCGGTCTTCACCATGGCGGTCTTTGCCCTGTTCAGCGGTGCTTGCCTTTGCTGTCTCTGACCTGTTCAGCGGTGCTTTGCCATGGTGGTCTTTGCCCTGTTCAGCGGTCTTCACGATGGCGGTCTTTGCCCTGTTCAGCGGTGCTTGCCTTTGCTGTCTCTGACCTGTGCAGCGGTGTGTGGCATGACGGTCTTTGCCCTGTTCAGCGGTCTTCACCATGGCGGTCTTTGCCCTGTTCAGCGGTGCTTGCCTTTGCTGTCTCTGACCTGTTCAGCTGTGCTTTGCCATGGCGGTCTTTGCCCTGTTCAGCGGTCTTGACCATGGCGGTCTTTGCCCTGTTCAGCGGTGCTTGCCTTTGCTGTCTCTGCGGTGTGTGGCATGACGGTCCCTCAGTGCCCAGCGGGACTGTGGCTGCCGGGGCCCTCCAGGTCACTGACTCTGGCGGTGGTCTCCGGACCAATGACGATAGTGCTGCCCTCCAGGGCACTGACTCTGGCGGTGGTCTCCGGACCAGTGACGATACTGCTGCCCTCCAGGGCACTGACTCTGGCGGTGGTCTCCAGACCAGTGACGATACTGCTGCCCTCCAGGGCACTGACTCTGGCGGTGGTCTCCGGACCAGTGACGACAGTGCTGCCCTCCAGGGCACTGACTCTGACGGTGGTCTCCGGACCAGTGACGATACTGCTGCCCTTCAGGGCACTGACTCTGGCGGTGGTCTCCGGACCAGTGACGACAGTGCTGGCGGTGGTGTCCCGGCCGGTGGGGAGGATGGCGGCTTTCTCCGCCGTGCTGCTCTTACCAGACTTTGGAGACTTCTTCTGCCCATTCACCACCTTGGGAGGAGTCACAGCTGACTCGGCACTCCCCCCTGGACCCTTGTGAACTGTTTTGCCGGCAGGAGTCTTCACCCTCTCCCGTCGGCCACTTTCCAACTTAAGGTGCCTTACAGGGGGTGGACTGGCAGTGCTTTGGCTCCGTGTCACACTGGCTGCCCTGGTGGCCGGTGCACTCCACACACCTTTAACACGCACCACTGGTACCGGACTTTTTTTGGCTGAGGTGCTACTACGGGACCTATGAATTGGAGGGGTGGGGGTGGTGGGAAAGAGGTCAACGTTGCTGAGGAAGAGTTTCTGACGAACACTGGGATGGGTAGCTGGAGGGGGTCTGGGAGTGGAGGAAGAGGAGGTGGTTGTAGGAGGTGTAACTTTAGGTGATTTGGGTGCAGGTGCAGGTACTGGAGGCTGTCGTGAGGTGGATGGATGTTGGGTGTGTGGGTGCCCACGTTTGTGTACTTTGGGAAGGGGCGTCACAGACACACTAGGAGTGGACACAGGGAACGTGTAAATGATAGTGGGGGTGGTGAGTGCAGGTGAGCGGGGAGTGGTGCTGGGTGTTCTGGTGCGAGTCCTAGTGCCTGTACATGTAGTTCATGCAGGTGAGAGTGTAGACGACACTGGGAGGGAGGAGGGAGACGATGAGGAGGGGGACACAGTGGAGGCAGTGGATGTTGCTGTGTCTGTATGTGGGTGATGATTGTGTGAGTGCCTGTGGGATGTGTGGTGCCTATGTTTGCCTGAGCTACTTTTGTGTGTTGAGGTGTGTGCATGCTTGTCTGATGGTGTGGTTGGGATAGGCTGGGGTACAGGGGATTGGGTCTGGGTGGAGGAAGTTGGAGGGGGGAGGCTAGACACAGGGACAATGGCTGCCATCAGTGCTGAGGCCAGAGATTGTAGGGTTCGATGATGGGCAGCCTGACCAGAATGAATGCCCTCCAGGAATGCATTAGTGTATTGCAAATCCCTTTCTACACCCTGGATGGCATTCACAATGGTATACTGCCCAACAGTGAGTGACCTGAGGAGGTCAATGGCCTCCTCACTGAGGGCAGCAGAGGTGACAGGGGCAGGGGCTGAGGTGCCTGGGGCGAAGGTGATGCCCACCCTCCTGGGTGAGCGGGCACGGAGCGAAGGCTGAGGGGCTGCTGGGAGGGTGGTGCTGGTAGGGGGGGTGGCGGCTGTACCTGTAGAAGTGGGGGGCACAGATGGTGCCGCCACCACAAGGGAGCTCCCATCGGCGGACGAGTCCATGTCGCTGTTTGCTGATCCGGTGACCGACGTGAAGCTCCCCTCGCCCTCCGTCCCACTGGTGTATTCAGAGTCTGTGGTGTGGCCATCCATGGCCATGTGGGATGCAGCTCCCTCGTGCTCCGGTGCCACTGTACCTCCGCCTGATGATGCTGATGCACAAACGAACAGGGAGAGCACAAAAAGGGGGGGGGGGCGACAGAAGAAAGACAGGTTGAGTGCATGGCTTACCGCTACCGTTGGCGGACAATACAGACACAGCTGCCCCCTGCACTACGCCATGCTCTTGGCCTCTACTGTACAGATGCAATTCCTAGGATATGGCCTACATGGCTATGAGTGTCATCTGTCCACATAGATGACACAGGGGTATGTATACCTGTACTTGGCACTCTACAGAGGTGGGGTGGAGGGCCACAGGGCCATGCCTTACGAAGGGGCCTAGCCTACATAACTCGCCCTGGCCCAGGGAAACCCACAGCCCTCCTCCCCCACCCAGACCCCTCCACTGCACGCAAAGTCATGAGAATGAGAGTGTACTCACCCCCTTGTGTCTGCTGTGATGCCCTCAAGCGCCCATTCAACTCAGGGTAGGCCGCCGCCAGGATCCGGAACATCAGGGGGGTCATGGTGCGACAGGCACCCCTCCCACGTTGGGAGGCCATCCCCAGCTGAGCCTCCGCCGTCTTCTTGCTCCAGCGGCGAATGTCCTCCCATCTTTTACGGCAGTGGGTGCCCCGTCTCTGGTGGACCCCCAGGGTCCGTACGTGCTTGGCGATGGCACGCCAAATGTCCTTCTTCTGGTGGGCGCTGACCTACATGACATGTACAGGGGAAGAAGAGAAGTCATTACCAACTGCACCGTCGAAGTGAGTGGCCCCCATCCCTACCCTTGCCATGTGGCACATGCATTCACAGTCCTTCATGGTCGCAGAACTCAGCCCCCTTCCTACTGACATCCAGCCCTCTCCACCCAGCATAGCCCATACAACGTGCTCCCTGTGTATTTACCTGTTGGTCTGGAGGACCGTAGAGTAGCGTGTACTGGGGGAGGACCCCGTCCACGAGCTTCTCCAACTCCTGAGCAGTGAAGGCAGGGGCCCTTTCCCCAGACGCAGCAGCCATTGTCTCCTCCAGACTGAGATCACAGAAGCACTTGCAGTGTAGGTCCTCTCCTGTCGAAGATCAGGTATCGAGTGATTGAACAGATAGAAAATGGCGGTGACGTCCGCGGCGGTGACGTCCGCGGCGGTGCGTATCATCACCGCCGGCACACTTCATCATTGGCTCCTGGGACCCATAGGGTCCAATGTTAACCAATGCAGCATTGCGCCGCGGTCTACGACCGCCTACCGCGACGGTGTACAACGCCAGCGCAGATACCTCACATCCCATTGTCCCACTTTAGAGGTCAGGCAGCCGCCATTTCAGGGGCCCACATGGCTTCATTTACTACTGCGTCACACATACCTAGGCCTACACTCAACACACATACAGGAAGAGTTTTGTATTTGGTGTCGTGTTCTGTGTAGCTGTGGGTACATACCTGAGAATTTGTTGACTCTGTGGTCGCTGTTGTCCTTCTTAGGCACCGTCAGCTGGGACATTTGAGGAGATGGCGGAATCCTCCGGTGTACCGACCGCTGGTGGACCTGTTAACAATGGAGGAGCGACATTTGATCATCACCTACAGGTTGACGGTGCCACAATCCAGGAACTGTGTACCCAGTTGGAGCCAGACCTGATCTCACCAATCCGCCATCCCACAGGAATACTCCCTGAAGTGCAGGTGCTATCAGTGCTCCATTTCCTTGCAAGTGCATCATTTCAAACAACAGTGGCCATGGCATCAGGGATGTCCCAGCCTATGTTTACCAACGTGTTGTCCAGAGTGTTGTCTGCCCTGCTGAAACACGTGAGGAGCTACATCGTTTTCCCTCAGGTGGAGGATTTGGCTACAGTTAAAGGTGACTTCTATGCCCTGGGACATATCCCCAACATCATAGGTGCTTTTGATGGCACCCATGTAGCTCTGGTCCCCCCACGCAGGAGTGAACAGGTGTACAGGAACCGGAAGAGTTATCATCCCATGAATGTACAGATGGTATGTTTGGCAGACCAGTACATCTCCCAGGTAAAGCTATGTTCCCTGGCTCTGTGCATGACGCCTACATCCTGCGGAATAGCAGCATCCCTTATGTGATGGGTCAACTCCAGAGGCACCGTGTGTGGCTATTAGGGGACTCTGGTTACCCCAACCTGTCATGGCTATTGACCCCAGTGAGGAATCCCAGGACCAGGGCTGGGTCTCCTGAAACTTGGCCAGGACCGTAGCCATCGTCTCCTGGGAGTGGTGGTATGCTCCCATGATGGAGGAGAGGGCCTCGTGGAGAGTGGGTTCCCTTGGCCTGTCCGCCCCCTGTCGCACAGCAGCCCTCCCAGTTCCCCTGTGTTCCTGTGCCTCCGTCCCCTGGACTGTGTGCCCACTACCACTGCCCCCAGGTCCCTGTTGTTGTTGGGGTGGTGAGTTATCCTGGGTTCCCTGTAGTGGTGGACACACAGCTGATTGACGTGTCCTGGGTACGGAGGTATGGGCCCGCTGGGTGGGTGCTGTGCTGGTGTTATCAGAGGGTGGAAGGTCAGTGTTGGGCTGTGCCTGTGCAAGGGGAACCGACTGTCCCGAGGCCCACGATGGTCCGGGCTGGTCATCTGGATCCAGTTGGCCAGAGCTACTGTCGTCACTGTGGGCCTCTTCTGTGGGTGAAGTGGAGATGTCTGGACCCTCCTGTGTGGTGACGTTACGTAGTGATCCTGCAGGGGTATAAGAGCATGATTATTGCCTGTGTGTGTGTCATGGTGTGCAATGGGTGGGTGTGCGTGTACCCCAGTGCAAGCATTCCTGTGTGGGGGCTTGTGTGATGATGGTTGGGGGGTTGTTATGGGTATGTGCAGTGGCCATGCTTTAGTGATGGGTGTCCATGCTTAGTTGTGTCATGTAGGGCTTGGTGTTGGGATGTGTGGTTTGTGTTAGTAGTACATTAGTGAGGAGTTGTAGTGATAGCTGAGGGGGTGAGGGTGGGGGTCTGTGATAGCATGCAGGTAGGGTGGGGGATATGATAGTTAAGATTTGACTTACCAGTATCCATTCCTCCACCGACTCCTCCGAGGCCCTCTGGATGCATGATGGTCAAGACCTGCTCCTCCCATGTTGTTAGTTGTGGGGGAGGAGGTGGGGGTCCGCCGCCAGTCTGCTGAACCGCGATGTTGTGCCTGGAGACCACGGAACGCACCTTTCCCCGTAGGTCGTTCCACCTCTTCCTGATGTCCTCCCGATTTCTTGGATGCTGTCCCACAGCGTTGACCCTGTCGACGATTCTTCGCCATAGCTCCATCTTCCTGGCTATGGAGGTGTGCTGCACCTGTGCTCCAAATAGCTGTGGCTCTACCCGTAAGATTTCCTCCACCATGACCCTGAGCTCCTCCTCGGAAAACCTGGGGTGTCTTTGGCGTGACATGGGGTGGTGTAGGTGATGTGTGGGGTGGTGTATGTGTTGATGAGTGTGGTGATGTGTGGTGGTGTGGGGTGTTTTGGGCGTGGATGTTGTATGGGTGATGGTGTTGTGTGCCTCTGTGTGGTGGGGTTGTCTATTGCTGTAGTCTCTGTCTGTCGCCTTCGTCTTCAGTTTTTGGTTGTAGGGGTTTGTGGGTGATGTGGGTGTGTGTTTTATATTGTGTTGGGTGTGTGGGAGTGGTGTTTGTATGTGTATCAGGTGTGTGTATTTGGAATTGTCCAATGTGGTGGTGTTTTGGAGATGTGTGTGTATTTTGAGCGCAGCGGTGTGTACCGCCAGCGGAATACCGCGGTTGAAAGACCGCCGCGTGTATTCGTGGGTCGTGATAGTGTGGGCGTATTCTTGTTGGCGTGACAGTGGAGGTTTTGTTTTCGCCAGTTTATCACTGACCTTTGTTGTGGCGGACTTGTGTGGGTGTCTGAATTTCGGCGGATTCCGAGATGTGGGTCATAATAGCTGTGGCGGAATTACGCGGCCGCAGCGGTGTATTGGCGGTCTTCTGCACGGCGGTAAGCGCCTTTTGCCGCCAATGTTGTAATGACCCCCATAGTGCTTTAACCATAGTGGGTTTTTTATACTTCTCTTTGGTTGAGGATTTATAATACCACTTGGTCTCAATTCAGATAGAGAGCTTGGCGTGGTCTCCCTTAACTTTTTGTCTCTGTTTCCCAGGTTGTTGATGTGTGCTGGACTCTGATTTTGCTGTTTGTGTTACTCTGGGTGCTTTACCACTGCTAACCAGTGCTAAAGTGCAAGTGCTCCTTTACAAAATGTGTATGTAATTGGTTAATCTATGATTGGCATATTTGTTTTACTAGTAAGTCCCTAGTAAAGTGCACTAGAGGTGCCAGGGCCGGTAAATAAAATGCTACTAGTGGGCCTGCAGAACGGGTTGTGCCACCCACATAAGTAGCCCTGTAATCATGTCTCAGACCTGCCACTGCAGTGTCTATGTGTGCAGTTTTAACTGTAAATTCGACTTGGCAAGTGTACCCACTAAACCCTCCCTTTTCTTAAACCCTCCCTTTTCTTACATGTAAGGCACCCCTAAGGTAGGCCCTAGGTAGCCCCAAGGGCAGAGTGCAGTGATTGGTTGAGGTAGGACATATAGGGGGTCATTCTGACCCTGGCGGCCGGTGACCGCCAGGGTCACCGACCACGGGAGCACCGCCAACAGGCTGGCGGTGCTCCCGAGGGCATTCTGACCGCGGCGGTTCAGCCGCAGTCAGAAAGGGTAAACCGGCGGTCTCCCGCCGGTTTACCGCTGCCCCAATGAATCCTCCATGGCGGCAGAGCGCGCTCCGCCGCCATGGGGATTCAGACACCCCCTACCGCCATCCTGTTCATGGTGGGAAACCCGCCATGAACAGGATGGCGGTAGGGGGTGCCGCGGGGCCCCTGGGGGCCCCTGCAGTGCCCATGCCAATGGCATGGGCACTGCAGGGGCCCCCGTAAGAGGGCCCCGCAAAGTATTTCAGTGTCTGCTTTGCAGACACTGAAACACGCGACGGGTGCAACTGCACCCGTCGCACCCCTGCAACTACGCCGGCTCAATTCTGAGCCGTTGTCCTCGTTGCAGGGGCATTTCTGCTGGGCCGGCGGGCGCTCTTTCGGAGAGCGCCCGCCGGCCCAGCGGAAATGTCTGAATGGCCGCCGCGGTCTTTTGACCGCGGTGCGGTCATTCGGCGGCGGAACCTTGGCGGACGGCCTCCGCCGTCCGCCAAGGTCTGAATCAGGCCCATAGTAATGTGTTTTGCTTTTTAATTGATAACTTGACTTGTGTATTGTGGATTGTTGTCGTTTTGGTCTTGTTTTGTTTAGATAAATATTTTCTATGTACCTAAACCTGTGTTGTGTCATTTTGTAGTGTTTTCATTAAGTTACTGTGTGTGTGTTGGTACAAATACTTTACACCTTGCACTCTGAAGTTAAGCCTACTGTTCGTGCCAAGCTACCAAGGGGGGAAGCAGGAGTTAGCTGAGGGTGATTCTCTTTTACCCTGACTAGAGTGAGGGTCCTTGCTTGGACAGGGGGTAACCTGACTGCCAATTAAAGACCCCATTTCTAACACATATGCATTTTAAAATGAATGTAACAAAAATGTTATAAAACATACTTAAAATACTTTTACTTAATTCTATCACTTGTAATAATTCTTAATGAACAATAAAAACAATTATTTTTTAAGGTAAGTTCAGAATCTATTTTTTAATTTAAACCTGAGATGAATAATTGTAATCTAATATAATATATTTACATTAATTAAAGGTTTATTTCAAAATGTACTTAATAGTGTTGTAGCTTTTTTTCTTTAGTTCTACATTTAAAATAAATGTATGAAATTAATTTACTTTAAGATGAAACATTTTTGCATGTTAAATGTTATTTTGTGAATATTTATATGGTGCACACATCACCCAGAATAGTATCCTGGCACCTAAGAAGGGGTTAGCTACCCTGACTGGGGCCTTTTGAAATAGCCAGGTTTTCAGTTTTTTGTGACATTCTAAAATGGTTCTGGTGGCTTTGATGTGTAAAGGGAGGTTGTTTCAGGCTTTAGGAACCCAGCATGGGACATGTGTGAGTAGTTGGCTGCCCAAGCGTAGGTGACTGGTTGGTGTGAAGAAATTGATGCGACTGTTCAGGTATGCAGGACCTTGCCAATGAATTGCGTTGTAGGGGTGAGTTTGAAGATGATATGTTTGTGTATAGGGAGCCAGTGGAAATTATTGAGGTGTTTGGATATTTGAATGCGGATTGGAAGATTGAGACTGCATCTGGCTTCTGTGTTCTGAATGATCTGGAGTCTTTCGATGAGTTTTGAAGTGATGCTGGCATAGAGGACGTTTTAGTATTCTAGTCTGCTGTTGATCAGATCTTGAGTGACAGATCTTGGGGTGTTTAATGAGAGCCATCTGAAAACTTTCTTGAAGTGCTTAAGGAAGTGGAAGCTACTGGAGGCAACTGAGTTCACCTGGATGGACAGATATGATTGCTGATCATGATCCCTAGATTCCTTCCTGAGTTTGATGGGCTGAGTGTGGGTGTTACTTCTGAGGGCTGGCAGGCCAGGAACCAGAGAGATGTGTCATTTCTGAAAAGGATCACCACCGTCTTCTCAGCATTGATCTTCAATCAGTTGGTCCTCATCCAGTTTGCTAATTTAGACCTGCAATTGATGAACTTTGTCTGGGTGTATGAGGTGTCATTGTAGAGGGGGAAGATAGCTGACTGTCGTCATTCTAAGAGATCATGCTGAGTCCATGGGATCGGATGATACTGGTGAGTGGGGCCATGTAGACATTGAAGAGCATAATACTGATTGAGGAGCCCTAAGAAACACCACAGGTCAGGTTGGAGCCAAGGCTGACTCTTTGGGTGTGTCCATTGAGGAAGCAGCTGTTCTATCAGAGTGCTGGTCCATATATTTCGGTGTCATGGAGGCACTGGATGAGAATGGGATATGAGACAATGCTGAAGTTGGCAGAGAGGTTGAGTAGGATGAGCACTGCTCTGTCCCCTTGTGCAATGTAAGATGGATGTCGGAGGTGGCAGCAATTAGGTTGGTCCCAATGCAGTCGTTATGTCTCAATACAGATTGGGAGGGGTTGTGGAGGTGGTTGCTGTCAAGGTGGTCAGCCAGTCTGAGTTTTTTCCAAAACTTCACCTGGATAGGGGAGGAGAGATGGGTCTGTAGTTTGGCAGTGTCTTCTGATTTGGTGAAGTTATTTTTGAGGAGTGGTAAGTTAGTGGCATGTTTCAAGGTGTCTGGGAAAGAGACTGTAGTAAGTGAGTTGTTGAGGATTGGAGTGTGAGCTGTGCAGATGGGGTCAAGTCCTTTGGAGAAGATAAAGTGGGGGCAGGAATCTGAGGGGGCTGCTGAGTGGATGGGGGCACATCTTGCTGGCAGTTTTGAGAGGGTTGAAGATTGACCAGGAGGGCACGGTGGTTTCCGAGATGTTCTTCTCAGCAGATTGGAGGATTGGAACATTTCCGTCCAGTATGGTCAAATGGTTGGGCAATCCCACCAAATATGCTGAAAGTCTCCCAGTAGACCGCAACACGTCCACCACAGATCTAAGGTGCTTGGGAATATTTTCTGGAGTTTAACTTGGTATATATGTACCAGTTGTAAAGTATTTTGTAGTGGTCCTCTCAAAGGCCAAGGCTTTTCACATTCCAAGTTAATGTGTTAAGTACCATATAGTGGTTCAAGACAAGCACAGTCTGAATTAGTCCATCCAATATAGCAAGAGGTAAGGCCAAACAGCCTCCCCCTTCGACATCGCATTCCCTTCAGGTCACGCTCTACACCCCCTCGACCCAGCCCCCAGTACTGAATCACTAGGCTATCTATATAACAAATTAACAGTTGGAAAACATGAACAATTAAAACTATGAGGTAGAAGTTTCATTTGAATTTTATGAGCATTTGAGAGGTAAACCTGATAGGTGCATAGGACACACACCCACCCACCCCACAGCATGCTTCTGAGTAAATACAGTACGAAGTACATCTGATGCTCATTAAGATCTGAATATCCATGTCTAGTACAAAACGAGAGGAAACCCGTAGGGTGGCAACAAGTATTATTCTGCTGCCGTTTTGCCTAGAACTTCTCTGGTTGTCAAAAATGGAGAAGAAGAGTTAAGTAAACATGGCATATACTGTCCCCCAAGCCTTGAGTTTAACAAATCCAATATCAATAAAAGAGGTGAGGAAAGTGAAGAGAAAAGATCATCGCTTGCCGTCTTGTCCTCCCCTTCTCAGTGAGAGCCATGTTCCTGGACTGGACCTGGAGGTCAGTTCTACATAGCATTTTTTTCAGTAATGTAGCAGAATGTGTCATTCTCTTCACCGTGATGAGTTTTCTGCTGTTCTTTTTTTAACTCGAGGCAGACCACAAAACTTGCATCTCTGTCTCCTGTAACACCCAATTACTTAATCAGTTCTCTGATGCTGTCAACTGTACAGACATTAACACCTCCGAGAGCCAAAATATATCAATCAGAAGATAAATGGTGGACAGGTTCCTCTGCAGAGTTGCCAGCTCCAAGGGCACTGCCCTTCTTATAGATGCATTTATTTATTCATGCAAATTGGACCCAAGATGGAGAAGTCTTTGCGGGTAATAGCCTCTCAAACCCCAGCTCCCCCACCGCGGTGGAGAATGTCAATATGTGGGGTTTCACTAAGCCAGGTTATTGTCAGGAGCAGTAGGGAAAGTTTATGAGAAGATGGACTCAGGAGGAAGATTAATAGATCCAATTTGATGCCAAATTGAAAGTGTGTGTAATGTCATTCAAAGCAAAGGTGTTGGAAGGAGGGGTGCGGGGGTGGAGGGGGTGATGTAGCACCCCAAAATAGCATGCCAGAGTTCCAAAGGTGAATAAGCATAAAAGATTACTTTAATTTTGTTTTATCTTTTACATTTGCTGTGTGTTTGAAAACGAGCTCAAGTGTTAGGCTAGTCTGACGAAGTGCTGCTTTTTCTTTTAACACAGAGATTGGTGTTTACTTTGCTACCTATGATCGCAAAGTGAGAAGAATTACAAACCGAACTATGTAACAATCTTGCTGGTATGTAAGGAAAGGCTGTAGGATGCTGTTTTTTTTCTAGCAGACACCAACATTTAAATTTAAATACCCATAAATATACAAACGTTTCAACATACATATGCAGTAAGGAAAGCACAAGTGAAACACTTTTATGCAATTCTGAAGTGTGATGGTATCAAAGATTTTAATATGATAAAAAAAATCAAGATACTATCTTGGTAATGTGCAAATGAAAATATTTCCTGGAACCCGATTTCCACACATTATCGTTTGCATGCTATATAGCTTTATCAGTAAAACTGCAAATTTAGTGGTCAATGAAAAATGTGTTATTTGTAAATGAAAGTGCTCTACTGCACCATGCTTTAGCAATATATTTGTGACAGTGCGCTCCAAAATGCAACACCAGTTACATACAACACCCTTTCCACACTCCTGTTGAATGGGCGTGGCTCATTTGCCAGACTTGCTCTTAGTGTGACTCTTAGATTTTTCAGAATCTCTGAGTTCAGTGATGTAACATTGATAGCACCACCCTCACTCTGAAAATAGTTTCAGCACCACTGATTCAAAGGTTGCACCTGCTGACAGCGGGAAACGAAGAATGTTGCTGGAACATTGGTGCTATCGGAACCCACTCTGGAGATGCCAATGCGTAAATGCAGCTTTGCCTGCTGTGCACCTTCTCTGTGCATACACAGCAGAAAAGGTGAAGATTCAGAGCCTCAAGAGTGGAATAGCAGTACATGTGAACTAAAATGCAAAGGGAAACATAAAGATTAAAACATATCCTACCAGCACAACGACACATCAAGGATTTTAATTTGACAGTATTGATAGTATACTACTAGAGATTCATGATTCCCTCCAGTCCTGCCAGCAAATGCCAGGTGACTGGCGAGCAAATCGAGGCAGAGGTACTTCAAAAGCTCACATGTGGTGTCACTTGAACCAGCCTCTAGCACTGGCGCATTATGACGCTGCCAGTAGTCAAGGCAGGATGTAGCCCTACCCACATAGGAAGCTTCCCTCTGCCCAGCACTTCCGGTGCAGAAAAGATAACGATGGGAAAGAGGAGCTGCAGTATATGAGGTTCCATGGACCACTCACCATTTAAGCATGTGAAAATAAAGTATCTGCTCATAGAACTGTCTTTGTGACGGTTCAGTGACTTGGTTGGGTAGAATGGAAGTGATCATATGCACCGATGCAAAACATCAGTCAGCAGGAGGCAGTATTTTAGGAGTTGATGCAGTTGGCCAGCAGGCACTTTTCTGATACGGTTATTAATGAGCCGGGCACACATTCTGTAGCTGATGGTAGTGCTGTGTTGGGTTGTAAAAGTACTCCACTTGGCAGCTGATGTGGAACCCTGCCTAGTGTGCCCAACTGTCCTGATGTCTGGATCCCTAATGCTGATTTTTGTAGTCATGGGCAAACACGAATCATGACATGTCGCCATGACATAGGCCTGTATCATGGACCAGGCAGAGTGCCCAAAGTGCTACCCTCATAGTGGTGAAAGTCTACTGCCTTTACCCGGGATAACACATCATGGGAGTGATGGTGACAGCATACAATGTAGCGATCAGTAGGAGTGAACAGGTTTTCTTCAATCTTTGTCTCAGTAGTGAGGCCTACAGGCTCACTCATTCTAAGTTCTGTTGCTGCATGTTTAGCTCACCCCTTGGTCTACATAGGTTTGAAGTGGAGTGCTGAGCTGCGCATGAGTGGTGTGTCTGTGCTGGGTGTATGTGTGCCTGGGGAGGGTACAATACAGGGGCAGTGCAGTTCTGTGCAGTGCATGCATGCTGAATGCATATGCTGGGTATATGTATGTCTGTGAGTGGTAAAGTTCATGAAGGATGTAGCGCTGTGCAATTTTTGCATGTTAAATACATGTGCAGAGTTTATAGCGCCTGTGAATAATACAATACATGACAGACTATGGGTTCTACTTTGGGAGACCCAGAGCTGCATGGTGAAACAAGTCGAGAGGAGGTAGAGGAATCCACTAGACCGATTCGTATATAGCAGCATTCCTGTAAGCTGCATGGAACACATTGCAGAATGGAGAGCTAGGGTTTCCTGAACATTTCAAACGCTGCTCTTTGATTCAAAGACAGGTTGCAAGGAAGGGGCCTGGGCACATCTAAGGAAGGAGATGGAGGCTGATAAAAGAATAATACAGAGTAGGGCTGGGGCCCTGGGCTAACCTTTTGATACACATATTCCTGTGGCTGACATCCACGTGTTAACTCTAGCCACTCCCATGGCCTGTGTTGTGGGGCTATCATCTTCAGAGTTGCTACTGCTGTGACAGATTGCTTTGAAGAGGCAGAAAGGGCAAAGGAGTGGGCACTTGAAAATGAAGCAGATGCCCAACATAAACTTCAAAGACTCAAGCCTTAAATCACATTTGGGCCCATATTTATACTTTTTTGTGCTGCATTTGCGTAATTTCTTTTACGCAAAAGCGGCGCAAACTTACAAAATACAATTATATTTTGTAAGTTTACGCCACATTTGCATCAAAAAATGATGCAAATGCAGCGCAAAAAAGTATAACTATGGGCCTTGGTGTGTGGAAATGGACTATGAGAAGGGTAAATTGTTAACTGTCAAGCACCCACTTGGTCTATGCGAGGAGCTGAAGCTATGCAAGTTTTCTGCCTGTGACCAGACCTGGGGCCAAGGACTGCTAGTCTGTTGCTGGGTAAGGGGACCAAGACCACTTTGGAGCACCAGTGCCTGCCTGCTTGCCAATGTGGTGATTTCTGTCTTGGACCAAGTTGGTTCCCCCTGTTTTTTAGCTTTTCACACCTGCACATTTTACATGTTGAACCTTTTAGCTACATCACATTTTTATCACTATTATTTTATGTAAAAGCTTACACATTATTATTCTGAAGAACACAGGGTACCTGATGTTTGTTTCTAGTTAGCTTTCTTGACATACAATCAGGAACACTTCGTCTAAGGCTAGATATGGAATGAAATATTCTGGGTGCCGTGCTCCCAGTTTTGGTGACAGCTTCTACTACCAAAACAAAGCATCACGTCAGAGGTGCATCTTCTAAAATAGTGCAGTTTTATTATAAAGCAACATGCTGACCAGATGTTCAGAGAGGCATTTCAGCCATGTCCATCTTGTGACTGCTGTGCTCGACGATGCACTTTATTGGCGCTGATCCAATAGCCTTCTGATGAGGATGCCATTCGCCACAGAGGCAGACTCCTGAAGCCGGTTTCAGGTAAGAGGCTAAGGCTAATCCCTGGGATTGGGCAGGCAGAAGGGTACACCCAAATATGCTCTCTTTAGGATATTAGGGCTGTTAGAAATGGGGTATTTGGTTGGCAGTCAGGTTACCCCCTGTCCCAGCAAGGACCCTCACTCTAGTCAGGGTAAAAGAGAATCACCCTCAGCTAACCCCTACTTACCCACTTGGTAGCTTGGCACGAGCAGTAGGCTTAACTTCAGAGTGCTAGGTGTAAAGTATTTGTACCAACACACACAGTAACTTAATGAAAACACTACAAAATGACACAACACAGGTTTAGAAAAAATAGCCCCTTCTGTGCCCAGGACGTAATGGTTACGTCCTGAGGCACAGTGCTCGTGTGCCCAGGACGTAACCATTACGTCCTGGGCACAGAGCCCAGACCCCAGAGTGAGCTCTAGGGCCTATTTTTGGAAGACCCATCTGCCCCAAGGGGGGAAAGAAAGTCAACCATAGGCCAGGGAAGTTTTTTTCTCCAAAAATAAGAGGGCGGGGGTATGGCCATACCCCCACCCCAAATAAATGGGGCCAAAGTTGTTCTGCCCACTAGTGGGCAGATGGGGCAATTACCCCTGATCCACACCCCGGGGGGGCAGAAAGTATACTAGATGCCAGGGAATTTTAAAAAAACAAAAAATATTGGGGTGGTGGCTACCAACCAGTATGGGCCGGGTTATGCCCCCACCTCAACTGAAGGGGGTAACAGTCTTTCAGCTCTCCCCGCACTCTAAAACATCTTATCCCACAGCAAGCAAAAAGACATTTGATTATTTTGGGTTTTAGTTTTACCTTTGGGCCATGAGAACTTGGCTTACTCTCAAAATCATCCCACTTGGAATGGTGAGGGCTGCACTTTATGGACTTTTGGACGCTGCCATATAGAAAAATCCACAAGACCTAGACACATCTGAAAATTAAACATATGGGTGATTCCAGGGTGGTGTGTTTCACATGCACCTGCACCATTTTTGTACCCACAATCCCCTGCAAACCTCCAACTTTGCTGGAAATCACACATTTTTCCCACGTTTTTGTGATTGAACCTTCCGGAATCTGCAGGAATCCACAAAATTCCTACCACCCAGCATTGTCTCATCTATACCGATAAAAATTCTGCTGCACTTGTCAGCCTAAAAATGTTTTTTTGCAAACTGCCCTTTTGGACCCCCTTTGTTCCCCCTCAATATCGACATGTTTTTGGCTCTTCCCTTTCACAAGCACTTGGCCCACCTACACAAATGAGGTATCATTTTTACCGGGAGACTGAGGGAAACATTGGGTGATATGAAATGTGTCCCAGTGCGGTGATCCCGCACAGAAATGTGGGATTTTTTTTTATTTTTTAGCTAAATTTGAGGTTTGCTGAGGATTCTGGGTAAGAAAACATTGGGCGATCCACACAAGTCACACCTCACTGGACTCCCTCGGGTGTCTAGTTTTCAGAAATGTCTGGGTTTGGTAGGTTTCCCTAGAAGGCTGCTGAGCACAGGACCAAAAACGCAGGTGCCCAGTGCAAAAACAGGTAGTTTTGTATTTGATAATTTTGATGTGTCCAGATAGTGTTTTGGGGCATTTCCTTTTGTGGGTGCTAGGCCTACCCACACAAGTGAGGTACCATTTTTATCGGGAGACTTGGGGGAACGCTGGGTGGAAGGAAACTTGTGGCTCCTCTCTGATTCCAGAACTTTCTGTCACCGAAATGAGAGGAAAAAGTGTTTTTTTGGTCTTATTTTGAGGTTTGCAAAGGATTCTGGGTAACAGAACCTGGTCAGAGCCCCACAAGTCACCCCATCTTGGATTTCCCTAGGTGTCTAGTTTTCAAAAATGCACTGTTTGCTAGGTTTCCCCAGGTGCCGGCTGAGCTAGAGGGGGGGAAACAGAATAGCAAAACAAGTGTTATTGCCCCTTGTCTTTCTCAACATTTTTTCCTTCCAAATGTAAGGCAGTGTGTAAAAAAGACGCCTATTTGAGAAATGCCCTGTAATTCACATGCTAGTATGGGCACCGCGGAATTCAGAGATGTGCAAATAACCACTGCTTCTCAACACCTTATCTTGTGGCCATTTTGGAAATACAAAGGTTTTCTTGATACCTATTATTCACTTTTTATATTTCAGTAAATGAATTGCTGTATACCCAGTGTAGAATAAAAACCCATTGCAAGGTGCAGCTCATTTATTGGCTCTGGGTATCTAGAGTTCTTGAAGAACCTACAAGCCCTATATATTCTCGCAACCAGAAGAGTCCAGCTGACGTAACGGTATATTGCTTTAAAAAATCTGACATCGCAGGAAAAAGCTACAGAGTAAAACATGGAGAAAAATGGCTGTTTTTTTACCTCAATTTCAATATTTTTTTATCTCAGCTGTTATTTTCTGTAGGAAACACTTGTAGGATCTACATAAATGACCCCTTGCTGAATTCAGAATTTCGTCTACTTTCCAGAAATGTTTAGCTTTCCAGCATTGGTTTCTCACCCATTTTGTTCACTAACTGTAAGGAGGCTGAAAGCAAAAAAAATAGTAAAAATGGGGTATGTCCCAGTAAAATGTCAACACTTTATTGAAAAATTGGGTTTTCCAATTCAAGTCTGCCTGTTCCTGAAAACTGAGAAGATGGTGATCTTGCCACCGCAAACTCTTTGTTGATGCCATTTTCAGGGAAAAAAACACGAGCTGCCTTCTGCAGCCCTTTTTTCCAATTTTTTTGAAAAAAACAAAATGTTCACTGTATTTTGGCTAATTTCTTGGTCTCCTTCAGGGGAACCCACAAAGTCTGGGTACCTCTAGAATCCCTAGGATGTTGGAAAAAAAGGACGCAAATTTGGCGTGGGTAGCTTATGTGAACAAAACGTTATGAGGGCCTAAGCGCGAACTGCCCCAAATAGCCAAAAAAAGGCTCAGCACAGGAGGGGGAAAAGGCCTGGCAGCGAAGGGGATAGAGAATATTTATCTAAACAAAACAAGACCAAAACAACAAAAATCCACAATACACAAGTCAAGTTATCAATTAAAAGGCAAAAAGAGTCTTCATGTAGTTTTAAACACACACTAACACTGTTAGTATGAAAATGTACCTTGGGTGTGTCAAAAATAACCCCGCACGGGCGAGTGTGCGTCAAAAGGGGCTTGCGATGCGTCGATTTCACTCACTAGTGAGACCTTGCGTCGTTTCTCCTTTCGTTGGGTTGGGGAGCCTCATTTCTTCTCTCCACAGGAGAGCAATGCGTCGATCCGGTCAGCACTCTCAGGTCCGGGCATGCCTTGCGTTGTTTTTACACTCCCAGCGGTGTTTGTGTCGGAAATCCAGCTGCACGATGATCCGAAAACCACGCAGCACGGGTTGTGATCTCCCCAGCCTCCGTCAGCGATGCTGCGTGTCGTTTCTCCAACTCCGTGTGGCGATTCTCGCTTGCGTTACAGGCGAGCATCGGTTTTCAGCCGCGAAGCCGGCGGCGCGGCGATTTTTCAGCCGCAGACCGGAGTTGCAGCGATCTTTTCCCCACATGGCGTTCTGTGCGTGGATTTCTTCCTCTTAGGCTGCCAGCTTCTCCTTTCAGGGTCCCAGGAACTGGAGGGGCACCTATTGGCGGAGTAGGAGTCTCTTCAGAGACTCCAGGTGCTGGCAGAGAGACGTATTTGCTGTCCCTGAGACTTCAAACAACAGGAGGCAAGCTCTAAATCAAGCCCTTGGAGATCTGCACGAGATTGAAGGCACACAAAGTCAAGTCTTTGCCCTCTTACTCTGGCAGAAGCAGCAACAGCAGGATAGCTCCACAAAGCACAGTCAAAGGCAGGGCAGCTCTTCTTCCTCAGCTCTTCTCCAGGCAGAGGTTCCTCTTGGTTTCCAGAAGTGTTCTAAAGTCTGTAGTTTTGGGTGCCTTTCTTATACCCAATGTCTCCTTTGAAGAAGGCCTACTTCAAAGCACAGTCTCTCTTGAATGTGAAATCCTGCCTTACCCAGGCCAGGCCCCAGACACTCACCAGGGGGTTGGAGACTGCATTGTGTGAGGGCAGGCACAGCCCTTTCAGGTGTGAGTGCCCACTCCTCCCCTCCCTCCTAGCACAGATGGCTCATCCGGAAATACAGACTACACCCCAGCTCCCTTTGTGTCACTGTCTAATGTGAGGTGCAACCAGCCCAACTGTCAAACTGACCCAGACAGGGAATCCACAAACAGGCAGAGACACAGAAATGGTATACGCGAGAAAATGCTCACTTTCTAAAAGTGGCATTTTCAAATACTCAAAATCAACTTTACTAAAATATGTATTTTTAAATTGTGAGCTGAGAGACCCCAAACTCCACATGTCCATCCGCTCCCAAAGGGAATCTACACTTTAATCAGATTTAAAGGTAGTCCCCATGTTAACCTTTGAGAGGGACAGGCCTTGCAACAGTGAAAAACGAATTTAGCAATATTTCACTGTCAGGACATATAAAACACATTACTATGGCCCTCTTTACAACATTGGCGGTATTGACCGCCTACTGACACGGCGACTGCCGCCAACATACCGCCGCCGTGGCTACTAGCGTCTATACGTATCATGACCACCGACGGTAATCTGCCAGAATGCTGGCAGAACACCTCCGACGGTCATGGCGGCGGATGGCGTTAAGGCGGCGCTGCTGACAGCAGCACCACCACTCCTGCAAAACACCGCCAACCGTATCATGAGCAATGATAAGGCCTGGCAGTGGTTTGCTGGTGGACGCTGCTGCTGACAGCAGCGCCACGGACCGTCTCCAGCCAGGGGACCCCCTGCAAGCAGGTAAGTCGGGTTCTCCGACCGGAGAGGGGGCTGGGTGTGTTGTGTGTATGTGTGTGGGGGGGGTGTATGTTTTGGTATGCGTGCATGCGGGTGTGAGTCGCGTAGGATGCATGCGTGAATGAGTGATTGTGAGTGTTGTGTGTTGTGAATGAATGTGTGTGTGACAAGGTATAATGGTGTTTGAAAGTGCCTACCGCCATGGTTTTCGTGGCAGTAAGCTTGGCACGAAAACCATGGCGGTAGGCCAGGTCGTAATCCCGAGGGTGGGATTGTGACGGCCGCCGGGCTGGGGACCGAAGTCTCCAGCCCAGCGGCCGTTACCACCCTGGCGGTTGGTGTGTTAAAGTGGCGGTCTTGGATGGCGGTAACCGCCATGGTCAAAATCCAATTTTTTTTACCGCCGGCCTTTTAGCGGTATTACTGCCGCTTTAACACCGACCGCCACGGTTGTAATGAGGGCCTATATGTTCTACCTTAACCATACACTGCACCCTGCCCTTAGGGCTACCTAGGGCCTACCTTAGGGGTGTCTTAAATGTAAGAAAAGGGAAGGTTTAGCCTGGCAAGTGGGTAAACTTGCCAAGTCTAATTTACAGTTAAAACTGCACACACAGACACTGCAGTGGCAGGTCTCAGACATGATTATAGAGCTACGTATGTGGGTGGCACAACCAGTGCTGCTGGCCCACTAGTAGCATTTGATTTCCAGGCCCTGGGCACCTCTAGTGCACTGTACTAGGGACTTACTAATAAATCAAATATGCCAATCATGGATAAGCCAATTACATACACATTTTGTAAAGGAGCACTTTCACTTTAGCACTCATTAGCAGTGGTAAAGTGCCCAGAGTAACAAAAACAGCAAAATCGGAGTCCAGCATACATCAACAACCTGGGAAACAGAGGCAAAAAGTTAAGAGAGACCGCGCCAAAAATGAAAAGTCTAACAAGGGACAAGCTGGAATATCTAGAATTTCTAGAACCAGCTAACAATGGTGGGAATGTTCATTCTTTTCACCTCGTTCATAACGCTGTTTATTTTGCTCTTTTGTGTCTTCCCAATTATTGCAGCTCATTCTCTTTATATCCGATTATGTTAGTTTCAATAAATGTATTGAAAACAGCATGTATCTTCTTTGCGTTTTCACCTTGGCATGCATGAGTAATATGAGGGGGAAATTTGTTTCCATGACTTCACTGGGGAGTCCAAGTGTCATGTTCCAGGTTGCTACAAATCACCTTCTCCCTGCAAAGTAAGGGTTTTAAGTGAGGCACTATGAGCTAGTCAGAAAAAAGGCAGACAGTTTCTGAGGTGTGGAAGGATTCAGTCCCCCACTTTCTGAAGAGCTGCTGTCCCAAACGTGCAGTCCTTTTTTATAATAGAAAATGCACAACACCAAACCAGTGTGCCCTGTGAGGAAGAAGAGACAACTGCTGGGAGCAAGGGCCAGTGGGGAATCCTGCCAACTGCATTCTCTAATCAAGGTGTGTGGAAACAGCTGGTGCATCGATTGGGTCATTACTTGTGCCCAGGACAAAGCTGGCAATCCTCATATGCTAGAGGAGGACCTCTGTGAAGTCAGTCTTGGATATCAAAGTGTATCTAATCAAGGTGTGTGGAAACAGCTGGTGCATCGATTGGGTCATTACTTGTGCCCAGGACAAAGCTGGCAATCCTCATATGCTAGAGGAGGACCTCTGTGAAGTCAGTCTTGGATATCAAAGTGTTGATCAGGTTGGGGCATGTGTGCAGTGAGGCATCAGGTGGGGCCGCAGCAAAGTGAACTGTAATCATCGATGTGCCAATCGGGCCAGAGTCTGTGTGCAGTGAGGGACTGGTGACATTGTATGTTAGGAGGGGCCACAGTGCAGGCATCTGCTGTGAAGTTGGGGCAATGCCTGGTTACAGTAGCGGTATGGTGACCCCATATGACAGAGGGGGTTTCTCGAACTAGCAGGGAGTGTGACCTGACCAGAGGAATGAGGCCACCGTAGGAACCCCTACAAACCTACACCGGGACAAGGGATCTGAAGCTGCGCTCCATCGTCCCCCCAACGTGGGACAGACCAAAGACTTACCCTGCCAAGAAGAGCAGCATGAAAACTCTTGTGGCTGCGGGTGAATGATAGTGAAGAACTTGAGGATCGTCGAATGCAGCCCTTCCGGGCCATGTGCACTGAACTCATCTGAACTACGTGCTGCTGCTCTGGCACCCACAGAGGGGGCACTGTAGAACTGGATTCAGGCTAGTCACCCAAGGGGAACTTGCTTGCTATATAGAACTGCAATGCCTGAACACTTTTGACTTTGAAATAGAGTCTGAGTGTACTCTTGAGACTCTGGCTACTGTTGGGGCTTACCCTGGATGTTGCCTAGGGAATAACCACAATCACTAGAGCAAAGAGGGAGTGGGACACTGGAAAGTGCCTACAAAACACTTGAGGCCTCACCTCTGGGGGACTGTGTAGTTATTTGTGAATGTTGTATTTCTCTTTGTGTTGTTAGCAGTAAAATAAACATTATTTTCTTTTTTCACAAAAGTAAGTATTTGGCTGGACAATATTTTATTGCTGCTGCTGTGTGGATTGTGAGGTGAGTTGTCATCCTGTGTTCACTCCCTGTATCCACCTCCACCAACCCTCAACCCCCAAGGGAGCTTTGAACTGCTTGAACCATGCTCAGACTTCAGAGTCAAGTCCTGAAGGGGTATTTGGCCCAGTTGCTCACAATCCATTGTAGTTCAGGCCCTAGGAGAGCAGGTCTAAAAGTCCTCAACCCTCTGTTTGGGCCCAGTAACCCCTGCTTGCCCGTTGGCCCTCTGAAAGAGGTTTTGGCATAATGCAAGATTGGCTCTGTTCTGTAGTCTTTTTCTCACCTCTTTTGCTTTGGTTAGATGAATAAATTAATTTGAACAGAGATGAGAGTCAGGAAAGAAAAAGACCTGGCTTTGGCCTCATTGGAACCTGAAAGTTTGGTGCCCCTAGTGTTGAGGCATCTTCAACTGCCCAATCATAAATCCTAAGAGAGACCCCATTATATACCAGGGGAACACTCTTCATCTTCCCTTCATTTGGTCCAGACAGCAACGTTGATGCAGTCATTACACTCTGGAGCGTCCTCATACCCCTCCCTTCAAAACATCTTCATCAAAGTACTCCACCCCATCAGTGCAGCCCTCACCCCAGTCCGGAACAAATCAATCATCATAACCACCTACCTTGACAACTGAATACATACCACAGTATTTACCCAATTCACGTAGCCCTCAACAGATCCAAAGAACTTAGCCAACCACCAACCTATCTCCCTGTTACCCTACCTGGCAAACGACAAGCAAGAATGGACCCTAGCCACCCACACCTAGCCACCCACCTTACAGAAAACCACCTCTTCACCATCACTCAATCTGGATTCAGGCCCAACCAGAGTACAGAGACCACCTTCATCCCCACCACAGACAACATCAGGATGACCATGGGCGGAGGTGACACTGTGGTCCTCATCCTACTGGATCTTTACAGTCTCAAACACCATCTCTCAATCCATCCTTTTACAACGACTACATGAAGCTGGTATCCAAGGTCCTGCACTTCGTGGAATTTACCCCTTCCTGACAGGCTGCACCCAGTCAGTCAGGCAGGCTCCCCTCATCTTGAGTGCTGTCATCTGTCATCTGCAGAGTTCCACAAGGATCCTCACTCAGTCCACTCTGTTCAACACCTATGTGACCCCACTCACAAGCAGCATCCCATGGAATCAACATCATATCCAATTTTGATGACACCCAGCTCACACGCTTCCTCGCCAACAAGTCGCCAAACACAAGGACCATTTTCTCCACCTGCATGACCGAAGTTTCCAGATGGATGAAAATAACTACCTCAAGCTCAACACAGACAAGACGGACAAAGTAATCTTCAGCAAAGACACTTCGCTCTAGGACTCTACCTGGCAGCCCTCAGATCCCGGAGTCACACCTCTCCCTGCAAGCCATCTGGGTCTGGAGGCTGGCCCATCTTGTATATTGTCACACACTATATAGTACCCTCACACAAGTGCTAAGGAATACAAATTTGTGGTCTGAGGGTGGAGGTGGAGGGCCCTTTGTTAATGTAGGGGCCAACCACTGCTTTGTGGCAACCAAGCTGGAATGGAGTGGGGAAGACAAAGGAGCAGAGTCTGATGACCAGGGGGTGAGGGCCAGGTAGGGCCAGGGGTCCGCTACCAACCCCTGCCCACATTACATCTTCTACAAGGCCAGCACCTTGATCGCGCCCAAGCTCTGCAAGACTCTGAAGAAACCCTCAGCTGACCCAACGGATCTCAAGAACTACAGCCCCATCTCACTGCTGCCCTTCCCAGCTTGTAGTGAATCCTAGTTTTTTTTAATGGGATAACCGGAGTTAGCTTAGCCTTTGGCTTGCAGACTCGTGCCCCCGTCACCTAGTGACTTTTAACCTACTTAGCTTGCTCTGTCTTAGCCCATTTAATTATTTAATTCTTCTAAGATGGCTGCCTTGTTTATAGTTAGGCCACTTGTTATGATTTGCAATATCAGTGCCACCGCATTAAGGCGTCAAGATCAAGTGACAAAGACAAACAAACAGTAGGGGGCATATTTATACTCTGCTTGCGCCAAATGTGCATCAAAGAATTTGACGCACATTCGGCGCAAACCCTGCCCCATATTTATACTTTGACGCCCGACCCCGCGGACATCAAAATCCAACCATGTGCGTCATTTTTTGGAAGGGGGAACCTGCCTTGCGTTAATGATATGCAAGGTAGGCGTTCCCTTCCAAAAAATGACTTTAAGGCCTGTGCACCTTATTTATACTCTGGCGTCATTTTGACGCACAGGAGGGGGTGGGCCTTAAAAAACTTGGCACAACCTGATGGGCGCCGTTTTTTAACACCTGGGCCAGGGCAGGCGTTAAGGGACCTGTGGGCTCGGAAGGAGCCCAGAGGTGCCCTCCCCTGCCCCCAGGGACACCCCCTGCCACCCTTGCCCAGCCCAGGGGGACACCCAAGGATGGAGGGCCCCATCCCAGGGAAGGAAAGGTAAGTTGGGGTAAGTATTTTTTTCCGTTCTTTTTAAGTGGCATAGAGGGGCCTGATTTGGGCCCTCCTACATGCCACTATGCCCAATGACCATGCCCAGGGGACATAAGTCCCCTGGGCATGGCCATTGGGCAAGGGGGCATGACTCCTGTCTTTTCTAAGACAGGAGTCATGTCAATGGGGGTTGGGCGTAAAAAAAAATGGCGCAAGTCCAGTTTGAGGCCTGATTTTTGCCTCAGACCTGACTTGCACCATTTTTTGACGCACAACCCCCATTTTCCCATACGCCGGCGCGGCCTGGTGTGAGTCATTTTTTTTTACGCAGACCAGTCCATAAATGAGGCACCCGCATGGCGCGTTGGAATGGCGTTAGCCGGCGGTAAACTTTTTGACGCACAACTGCGTTGGAGCAGTTGTGTGTCAAAAAGTATAAATATGGCCCTAGGTGTTCACACTTAGGGACTTTCCCTCTCCATGCTTTCGAGGGAATTGTTTATGTTAATTGCCACCCCAAGCATGCCTGTTATCTATTGTTTGGGAACGCACCTATGTCAGGGGTCCAAGTAGATCTGTATAAATACATCACAATTTAGACAGATAATCAGGGGGATTACGACCAGAGGGCCTCGCCAACATCGTTGATATCGATGCTGCATGTCGTCTTGATGCTGACCCAGTCTTCGTGTCCCTACGGAGACTGAGATAGAGACCTCATTCCAAGTTACCGAGGCTTGAGGGCTCCTCTCATGGTCATGGCATTGGCAGATTAGGTTTAACATACCCAGCTCTCCTTCAGGTAGGAGGTTAGGCCTATCATGATAGGGTATTAGGACATATTACACACTTTGGGGGTCATTATGACCCTGGCGGAAGGCGGAGAAGCAGCGGTAAGACCGCCAACAGGCTGGTGGTCTTTTTTTTTGTATTATGACCATGGCGGTTACCGCCATGGTCATCCGCCGCTTCACCGTTCCGCCCGCTAGGGTGGAGACGACAGCCGGGCTGGAGATCTGGGTCTCCAGCCCGGGGCCGTCACTATACCACCGGCGGTATTTCGACCCAGCTTACCGCTGTGGATTTCCTGCGGTTGAAACCGCCATGAAATCCATGGCGGTAAGCACTATCAGTGCCAGGGAATTCCTTCCCTGGCACAGATAGGGGTCTCCCCCAACCCCCGCCCCCACCCCGACTCCCTCCCCTACCCCCCCACCACCCCTGCCACCCCCCAAAGGTGGCAGGAGCCCCCTCCCCACCCCGACCCCCAACATAACATCATTCATACACACACGACACGCACGCAGGCACCACCAACACACATACACGCACACACACCGACATACATGCCAACATCCACACACACAGTCAGACACGCACATCCACATCCACATTCAAACATACACGCACACATCCATACAGACATACCTACAGACATACACGCACTCATTCCCAAACACACAACACACCACAAGCATACACACACTCACACACCCCCTCTACATACACACACGCACACCCCCACGCACGCACACAACACACAACACCCTACCCCCCCTCCCCTCACGGACGATCGACTTACCTGGTCCGACGATCCTCCGGGAGGGGACGGGAGCCATGGGAGCAGCTCCGCCGACACCACACCTTCAACAGAACACCGCCACGGCAAATCACAGGACGTTATTTGCTGGGCGGTGTTCTGTTGGCGTGGCGGTGGAGGTGGAGCAACCTCCACTTCCCCGCCTCCTGCCAGTATGGCTGTTGGCGGCTCTCCGTCCGTAAAAGGACGGAGAGCTGCCAACGGTCATAATAGGCCGAGCGGCAAACCGCCACCACTGGCGGTCTTCCACACGGCGGTCCCTCAGCGGTCTTGGGAAAAGACCACCGAGGTCAAAATTACCCCCTTTATGTCTTTTCATGTTATTGCAAGATGTTGGGGGCCTTTGTAATAGTGACTCTTGTCTTTACAATTCTGTTTCTTGCACTGTTCATTATCCTAATCATTGCAGCCCATGCAACTTATCGCATATTGCAGTTGTGTTAAATAAAAACCATTGGAACTTTACTGCATCTTCGTTATTGCCTGTGTTTGGTTGAGACATGATGTATCTGTGAGAAAGGGGTAATCTCCTTTTAACCACGACACTCCCTGAGATGTCATACTCTCGAGTCCATGCGTAAAGGCTGCCACAAATCACCTTTTACTGTTTGGGTTTTTGGTGAGGTGCTGCTAGTGAGCCGGAAGGGTTGAGACGACAGCTGCAACTTGTTGTAGGATAGGCATAGTCGCCTACAAACATAAGTACTGTCATTCTGAAACCAGCATTCTTGCCTAGAGCAAGAGTCAAAACTACAGCATGGTGCCACCAATGATAGTGTTTAGGCACTAATTTACGGATACCCTGACTATCACTGTCTCCCAGACAACAGGTACCCTAAGTACCATTAAACTGAGACGTCCGTGGTCTTTGGGAAGATCCTCCTCAGCTGAAAAGGTAACACCTGGTTAGGCTGTAGGTTGTTCGAGCTCAAACTCATAAAAGGACTATACTCCCCCTTTGGTGTTCCATTTCTCTGAGCAATTTTATAAATATGGCTAACGCCATAGAAATTCCTGAGAATGCTAGACAGGCATTAACACAACACTTACTAATGCATGGCCTTACAGAAGAGGGCGGGATGTTACTCTTATAATAGAAGCTAATTAAGCATACCAAACAGAAACATTTTACTGTTGGGTCACCTTTCCTGAGGTGGACCAAAGAACACATACATTCCACACATACGAAATTGCAAACGTACCTCAACGGTACCAAGCATACCAGTATCATGAAATATTGCTCACATACCAAGAGCATCAGAACTGGTTTGAAGGCGCCCTACCACATGTATTACAAAGAGTGAGACTAGGTCCTTTAAGTAATGATGGACCAACATGGCCTATGTTTGCCACATACACACCTCACCCAGGCATACCAAATATGCAAATAGCAGATCTGCGAAATGTATATAATGAATTAGTAACACTTTATAGACGACTAGTTCAGTTTGTAATGCTAACTTTGAACACAACACCAGCGCGTCCAGCTCCACCAGCACCTGGTGGATACCAATTGACTACTGGGATTAATCCACAAACAGTGTATACTATCATGGGTAAAGTACCCACAGAACAAGAGAAAATACTGTTCTGGATAGCCCAGAAAACAAACCAGCTGGAAGCTGTGTTTCCCCATACCGGACCACAGGAAAAACATAGACATCTCACAATGTGCCTACCCTTCGGGATGGTTTCCTCTGTGGATGACTGCGCCACATGGGGTACAGTCTTCGCTGCTATATACACTACCACACATGGTACCCCGACACTTGCCAATTTACCGGAAGTGTTAAAACAAATACAGAATGAGCACGGGGCTGTACGAGCCTTGGATTTGGGGATGAAAGTAATGCGTAACTTGGACGCAGTTTCCTCAAAAATACTCAGTAACATTAAAGGGGAAGCGGTTGCCCTGGCTATACACCAGCGTCTCCGAGAAAACTCCACAATTGGAACAGGAGAAACAGCTACCAAAAATAGTTTCAGACACCTATACTAGTATAGGGCGGGATAGTTTGGGAGCCAAACCAAAGAAGATGGAATTACAAAGTACCACCCTTAAGGAAGGTACGAAGTAGGCACAAGAGGGCTCTAAAAAGCACTAGGAAAAACAAAAACAACTTAAGGATAGACGAGATAAGAGAGCTGATTCTTCACACCCGGAGAACTCCAAAAGGAGATACAATCTCAGAAATAGGGAGAATATCAAAACTCCTGACAGATATACTGATTCACGTCCCTCTCGTTCCTTTCAGGACGCACCGGATAGACATAGCAAGAGAGGGGGCCATCCTGATTGACATCCTGAATACGTGAAACAAAAGAAATACTCGCAGAAGTCTACAATAAAAAAAAGAAGAAAGGACTCCTCAGCAAAAGCCACAGTTTAAAAAGAAAAAGGTGGCAGCACTGTCAGCTAAAAATGCCAGTACACTTGAGAACACTGTTTAGGAACAAGACTTGGGCGGTGACACTGTTAGACAGTGCAGCAGAGGTCACGATATGTCGCCAGAGTCTGAAAGATCATCTGGATGCGACAGCTACTAGCGATTTTATTGCAGTTGAGAATGCGGACGGCCGCGTTCTCCCACCCGACAGGGTTTATGATTTAAAAATTCAGATAGAGGGAGACGTGGAGCGCACCATTGGTGTGATATTCTGGGATGAACTCACTAGTGACATCCTATTGGCCGAAAGAGACTGGCCACCTGAGCACGTCTGTAAGCTCCCACATGGGGAAGATGTCATTTTGCCTTCTTTCTTTAATCTTGTTCCGGAAGCAGAAAAACAAGCCTATACTACTGAATGGACTTTAGCGCAGGCACCTGCGTTATACCGCAATCATGTAGGTTGGGACAAGAACTCTCCTTGTTATGTTATTCCCGTTAGGTTTACACCCCAACCTCAGCCACAATATCCTGTTAAACATGAAGCAAAAGCTCCAGTGAGGGACATCCTCTCTCAGCTCGGGTATCAGGGAGTAATCGAGCCCTGTACATCGGCAATGAATAACCCGTTATTCCCCGTTGCAAAGCCAGACCATTCTTACAGAATAGTCATTGATTACAGACATTTAAATAGTCATACACGTACATATTCTATAGAAAATTCACATAGCACAGCACTAATAAACAACATAGTGCGTAAAAAATATAAAACAACATTAGATATTTCTAATGGGTTTTTCTGCCAGAACTTACCACATGAAAGTCGGGACTAGAGTGCATTCTCATTTGGCTTACAAAAACGCTTTTGTTGTTACCCCAAGGCTATAAGAATAGCCCAAGGCTATTTTCAGCCCGTGGAACATCAATATTATGTGATATTGATCCCGAGGCGTTATCCTACGTGGATGACATATATCTCACGGACGACGACCTCAACATTCATTTTGTAAGGGTTGATCGGATCATTTTGGGATTTGCAGAACTCGGTTACAAATTCAACTTTAAGAAAAGTAAGATTGCCTTTCTCAGTGTATTGATCCTGGGATACAAGCTATTGAACGAGGGGAAGAGCCTGGCCCCGCACTTTCTAGAGAAATTTGCATAATTGCACCCTCCTAACACTCTCAAGAAACTACAGTCATTACTAGGTTTCTTCAATTTTGGCAGAACATATATTCCAGACTATGCACAGCGTATCAAGCCACTTTATGACTTGGTACAGCCAAACTTTTCTAGCAGACACTGGACCGTTGAACATACAGACATCCTTAGGGAATTGCAACAGGACATGCTAGAAGCTAAACACTTGCACACACATGACAATAAAACAAATTTGGTCATCAGAATAATTGCTGGTGCCATTGGATTTACTTATGTCACGTTCAATGAAGGCAACACAGTACCCATAGCATATAAATCACATTTATACTCAAATGCAGAACAACGTTTTGCACCTACAGAAAAAATTCTGACTGCAGTTCAAATGGCTGTCATAAAGGAGAGGCCACTTGCCTAGGGGAAACGCATTATTGTCGCTACCCCGGTGCCGGCCATAGAGGCTGTCACCAAGGCAAGCGTTCCTAAGGCTAAAGCATTACATCCACATTGGATTCAGTGGGCAACCTCACTGACTGCCACTGATGTTGATTACATCTTTGATCCAAAACTTCAGACACAAGAGTTTCTCCAGTACGAACAGGAGTACCCCGCTCCTCTGAATATCTTGCCACTGGACAGATACCATACTGTCATATATACGGATGGTTCAGCACAACCAGCTGTAGGTACTAAACATCAATACTCAGCTGCTTGCGCAGCCCTGAGCGGAATAATGGAGGATGGAGTTTTCCACCCTCACAATACCTGCACGCAGACCCTAGGGGACTGCACAGCTCAGTTGGCTGAACTTAAAGCTCTTATATTAGCGCTAGAAGACACAGAGCCAGAAATCCTGACTTTGATAGTCTGTGACTCATACTACTGCGTTCAGTCATACAATGATTATCTTGATCATTGGAAGCTGAACGGGTTTAGATATTCTAAGGGGAACACCATTAAACACAAGACATTGTGGGGGAGGGTGGCTGATCCTAAGGGCAAGCTACCATGTGTCCATGTAGTACATACATTGGGCCATCAACGTGTAGGAGTACACGTTACCAGCAACACTTTGGCTGATGAAGCAGCCAAATCTGCAGTGGCTACTGCTTCTGTGCCTGCAGTGACTCGTACACAGACGAGATTGGAAAATGAAATACTGACAACCGTGAAAGCTTTGGCTGCAGGCAAGTCTCTCCTGAAAGGATACCCTACAAATTATTCTTATCATATCAGTACACAGAATGTTGCCTAAGCAACAATTCCTGGGGTTGGAGATCGAGTGATCCCCAATGAAGATCAGAGATTAGATCTAGTAACAGCAGCATATGAGGGTGTCGCTTCTGCACATGCTGGTATTTCGGCCACGATAACACTCTTACAAAAACGTTTCTGGTGGTCTGGTCTATGCAGGCGGACAAAAAGATATGTCCTTTGTTGTGACATTTGCCAGCAAATAGAGGGCTCCAATATCAAACGTCCACCGCAGACATCCCTCTTGTTGGACATCCCTCTTGGTGTCTAACAATGTTTTTATCTGGATCATTGCGGTCCATTCCAACCTGATGGTGCATACAAATACATCTTAGTCGCTGTAGATTCTTGTTCTAGATTCCTGTGGGTATGGCCGCAGCGGCCGGCTAACGCTCGAACTGGTATAAAAGACTTGCTGATCTTTATCTGTACATATGCAGTTGCAGCATTCCATTCGGACCAGGGCACTACATTTGCCTCTAAGGCATTCAGGGACACCATGGGGACGATGGGTGTTGAACTCCATTACTCCTCACCATACCATCCAGAGGGAAATTTGGTCGTGGAGAGGCAGAACTGTGATCTAAAGCAGTCCTTAACAGCTCGGGTATTAGGTTCAGGCCGCAGCTGGCTTCATCACCTATATGGGGTCCAGACAGCACTGAATAATCTGCCAAGACCGTGCTTGGGGGGACGCACTACTTATGAGGTTCTCTTTGGGATATCTATGTATGTCCCAGATCTTGATGGCTCTGGTTTGGTGGCAGCAGAAACACCATTTGACATAAATGAACGTCTCACTGTCTTACAGAAGCTTCAGCAATTTTGTGATGATAAATCATCTACCAGTGCTGCCACCTTGGGAATAAGGGATTTAGCAAAAACTTCCACTGGCTGGATTCCTAAAGTTGGGGATCTGGTTCGTGAGAAGATCGCTATGAAGAAGGAAATTGGTTCATCATACAGAGCACCTGTCCCGGTATTGGGAATTCAAGGTACCAGAACTGTCATCTTACTACCACTGTCTGGTTCCAGGAACGAACAGATTCATTTCCATTGATGACATCAAACTACACCATGTGGCTGATCCTTCACAGTAGACCAAGAGGTCCCTTGGGTAGTTCCCGATCCCCTCTCACTATCCAACAGGACATACCTCTACATAGTAGGATGAACAACACTACTACGGACTATGCAACAATGTCCAATGTTGTTACAGATACCTCCTCGACCATGGGGAGGGGGGAACACGAAATCTTGCTTGTTCCAGTTACCACTTTAATGACAACACCTGTCCAAGATTTGGCTGTTTTTTACACGAACACTTCACAGACTGATGACACCGTCTACCATGAGCCTCCACGCGAAGTGGACCGATGTACAAGTAACGCACCAACTCCAGTATTTGCAGAGACTGCCTCTGGCTATTTCATAGACATTGATGATTTTTCTTCAGACTCATCCACTATTGAGCTTGACAGTGTTTCAAAAACACGTAAGATGTATCAATGGCTTAGAAAGAACTATTTAATCTACCCATGGAACTATTTATGGTTCTGTTTGACGATTACTACATTATTTTTTTGGATTGGTTTTGTGACCGTTTTCTTTTTGCTTATAAATGGTCACTACATTCCTGAACGCTCCTCTGTTGAGCTCGTGGATGAAGTCTTAACTCCATATCACTCTTCACATAAGGTCCGAAGAGACTTGTCCCTTATGAATATTACAGCAATACAGATTTCAGATGGGATTGTATGGGACAATGTTCCCTTTGATATATACGGGCCTACTGAGGTCATTCAAATTCTATATGTGTTCAAAATATCTATGACAGATGTGATTACACCTGATGTTCTATTTGATGATTGGGATGTCCAAACAGTTGATCCATGCTAACTGAAATGAAGGACTATTCCGTATTTGAAAGTGATGATGTATATGAACATACAATGAATTATGGGGAAATGTTCTGTTATAACAATTGGGGACATTACTACCTACACCGTGCCACTAGACACAGGCCAGAATTGAACTAAAAACAGTGGGAACACTGTTCAACACCACCAGTGGGGAGCCGAAAACACTATTCAGATAAATTTACATATTTCACTGGGCCTGACACGAAAAATGCAGAGTCATATTATTTCAAGTTGCCTCCTTCACAAATTGGGAAATTTTTGCTAACTAATACGAAACTGATTTATTCAGATACCTTTGTTTCCCGGCTCGCAGTTGAAGGTTACAAATACTGGAAGAGCACTATTGACTTAAAAAGTGTATGGGGAGCACAAGATTGGCAAATACAGGGTAAGGAAGCTTTATTTCGAGCATGACTGATTCCTGTGCAAATGATTTTTTTAAATAACACCATTCAACAGACATTGGCCCATATTTATACTTTTTGACGCAAAACTGCGGTGACGCAATTTTGCGTCTAAAATATTACCGCCGGCTAACGCCATTTATTTGCGCCGTGCGGGCATCAAATTTATACTTTGACGCACGGCGGCGCAAACCACAGGTGTGAGTCTTTTTTTTTTACTCAAACCACTGCGTCACGTCGTAAAGGAAAATGATGTTAACGCTGTGAAAATGACTGTGAGCCGGTTTACGATGCCACAAACCGCATACGTGCCGTTTTTTAACGCAATTGCGTCAAAAAGCACAGCAAACACTGCAAAATGTTCATAGGAGAGCCAAAATGGATCCCAGATGCTTGCACAGACCCCAGGAAGATGACAACAGACCAGGAACCAGCCATGAGGACCTACACAAGACCCAGGACAGGGAGAAGAAGAAAAGAAAGTGTCGCTTCAGTGCAGAGGAGCAGGAAATTCTGGTTAAAGAGGTGACAGAACACCAGCACCAACTGTGTGTCACCTCAAAGTTGCCAATTAGTAGGAGAGAGACAATATGGCAACAAATTGTTGACAAGATCAACAGTGTGGCAGAAGTTAGGAGAACAGTCATCGAGTGCAAGAAACGCGTGGAATGACTGCAAGCGTAGGACCAAGGAAAAGATGGCCAGGAACAGGAAGGCAGCACTGCAGACTGGAGGTGGGAGTCCAGCACCGCAGGAGGCCCTGGACCACATGGAGGAGTTGGTGGCAGCCGTCATCCCTGAGGAGATCGTCACAGGGATTCAAGGACAGGGCAGCGCAGATTACCAGGAGACAATGCACATGCAGGGTAAGTCGCATGGGAAATTAAAATGCCTAATTGTTAACTGCAACCAGGGGGGGGGCATACCTACTACACAATGCATGTAAGTCATGATATTCAGGGAGTGGCATGGGTAAAGGGGCATGGCACAGGGGCATGGCCCGTTCAGAGGAAACCTGGGGCACAGTACTACACTACACCAACAACCTTTGCTTGGGGGTATGCTGCCATGCCAAGGATGATGGAAAGGTAAAGCCAGGCCAGGAGGGTAGGGTATAACGTTAAACTGGCCTGCTGTCACACTTCAGCCAGTATTTCCCCTTCATGAACAAGGGCCCAATTAACAATCTCAGGCCATATCTGCAAGTGGAATTTAACACTGACAACAGTTGCCACTACCACCTCTGCTGTGTGTGCATGTCAAGTAGCTAATGGCAGTAACGTCCCCATAGATCAAACACACCGAAATTAGAGGGTTCAGGATGACAACGTTATCAATCCCCTGAAATCAATACAAATGTTCCAATCCTGTCAAATGTGATTGTCCAGAGTTGCTACAAACATCAGCCTTTGTCATAAACATTATGAGGTACGCAGCACTAATGTCATACCCGTGCTGCATATGTCAGGGCCCACCCTATGCCTAAGTCACAATAGCTTCAATGACACCATGCAACATCCCAAATGTTATACTGCTCAGACAACAGCATTGAGGAGGAGGACATATGTAAATGGCTAGTGAAATACACCCGCACAGTCAGAGGAGGAAATGGAACACTGCTAGGACCATCAGTGCAATCCAATGTGGCACACATTTCCCAACATCAGCAGTACACACTACCAATGCTGACACCCGTATCTTGCCATGCCAATGCAATACATAGTATATGCTAGGTCTCTGCAACATATAGGTGGATGTGAAATATCTGAGACTGGGTCAGTTCCAGAGTGTTAAGTGTGGTGCAAGTGCCTTCAGAATCCCACAGCCTGTGAAAGGCCTCACCATGAGAATGGAATTAGATGGAGGGTTGAGTAGGACAAGAAGGTGGCAATTCACAATCTGGCCAGAACCAACACCTAGAGGATGTGATGTAGACAAGTCCACAAACTGACCACACTACATGTGACATGCAGGTGGGGCACAGGCCTGGGAGAATGCTAATATGAAAGACAGGAACAATTAACAGGAACCAAGAACACAATGTTAAAATAATTGGAAGGCAGGCATGTCACATTACAAAGCCCACAACACAGACACACTAATTGTACCATATCTCATTGCAGAGGACGATGGTTCTCCTGCAGATATGCCTGTCATGGACTTCCCTGATGAAATGGATGACGAGCTGACAAACATCAGCCACCAGACCCTCCAAGATGTCCTTGAAACCCTCCAGAGCCCACCTTCAGTCACAAGGAGGAGCACAGATACAGCAGCCATCACAGAGGACCCACTCACCACCCCAATAGTACGACCTGCCAGCTCCAACCCAGCTGAGGACTCTGACGACCCTGGCATCAGCTTTGAGCGAACTGTAGTTGGAGTACAGCGGGAGCTGGCCAAGGAGGTGTGGGTGGGGATGCAAAATAGGGCAGCCAGCCTAGAGGGGTTGCGTTCGTGCATGATGTCAACTGAAGAACAGGCAGCAGCTATGCAAGGGCGAATAACAATCATGCAGGAAGCTGAAAAAGGGTTGAAGGAAATCAGCACAGCTGTAATAGAGTTGACCCAACACCTACAACAACAATCCTGTCAATGCGTGCACAAATGCAAAATTGAACCCCTCAGGGGTGAACTGGCTGCCTACCACCGTGATGTGGCTGCTATTCTTAAGAACTAGCAGCTCCTCCTTGCTGCAGTACTGCTCTTAAGACCCCCACAGTTAACAGCTACCGGGATGTCTGACTCCACGTCTTCAAACACTGAGGTGTGTGTTGCCCCTTCACAACCACCACCACCAAGGGCAGAGGAGACAACACACACATCAGAAGATGAAGACATAGAGCAGATCACCTTCACCCGTAAGAGTATCAGGTAGCGCTAGTCCCTGCCACATGGCCACCTATTACCAAGGTCCTGTGCTTTTTAACATGCCAGTCTTGCAACAACTGTACTCAAGCACTGTTCTTCAACCCACTGTTTATCTTGTCAGCCTGCCCTGTGAATGTCTCTCACTAACTGATTGGCAAATCCCATCCCTCTGCACTTTCTGACACTTCACCCCAGCATGTCCAATGACATGTCCTTTTGCACTTATGTAGTATCACAATGGAAGATGTCACACTAATGGAGTCACAATCATGGACAATGTACATATAGCACTACAGCACTTTTAAATAAATAGCACTAACACAACAAATTTGTCTCTGTGTAATGTGACACATCAACCGTGATGGCCATCAGTGATGTTAACCTGAGGTCAATGAGCATTGATTGCCTAGACACCTGACCTGAACGATTCTTGGCTGATAACTATGCACAGTGGCCTGGATTGTACCATCATCTGCCCTCCCTGATGGTTATTTCATAGCAAAATAGAAACTATGCACCAAAATGCTGTGTTGTGCAGAATAACGCCTCCTCAAGGGATGTCTAAGCCAGAAAAAAGTCCCTTCGATTGTTACTGAAAGTCAAAACTTATGTGTGTGACATATTAGCCAAAGTTTACCTAACACACACCAAACAGCATGAAGGGATATGTATGAGTTACCATACTAATAAGTAACCGTGCTGAACATTGTAACGAACATTGTAACAAATGATAGGTGTGAGTTATGTATACCATACTACATGAGAGCATACTACCACTCACCTTATAAGGATTTGCTGGGGCATCAGGCTGCAGGCAGACTTTACACAGTGTCCCCAATACCAAATGTGGTAGCAAAGTATGCGACCTTGAAAACATACAGCACCAAATAACCACACTTTGGGATCCATAGTAACCGTGAGTGGTGGGTGCAATGGATGGCCGAATCTTAGCTAAGTAGCTTTGGTGTAGCTGCCAATGTAACAGCTCAGTTGGGATATGGTTGCAGCATGGGACACAAAAGCAAATACCAAAGAGACACTGTTCACTCATGGCAAGGCCCTGATCTACAAGCATGTGACACATACTGTAAAGGGTCACCATCTAAAAAATTGACTCCGAGGCATGTGCGCCGTATTTACACTCCCGGGCAAAATTCACGCCCGGGTAAAAAAAAATGACGTACGGCCGCTTTTGCGCCGTTTTTTAGCGCCTGGACAAGGCAGGCGTTAAGGGACCTGTGGGCTCGGAAGGAGCCCAGAGGTGCCCTCCCATGCCCCCAAGGACACCCCCTGTCAGCCTTGCCCACCCCAGGAGGACACCCAAGGCTGGAGGGACCCATCCCAGGGACATTAAGGTAAGTTACGGTAAGTATTTTTTAAAAAAAATTTGTGGCATAGGGGGGCCTAATTTGTGCCCCCCTACACGCCACTATGCCCAATGACCATGCCCAGGGGACAGAAGTCCCCTGGGCATGGCCATTGGGCAAGGGGGCATGACTCCTGTCTTTGCTAAGACAGGAGTCATTTCTATGGGGGTTGGGAGTCGAAAAAAATGGCGCAAATCGGGTTGAGGCAAAAAATTTGCCTCAGCCTGACTTGCCCCATTTTTTGGCGCCCAAGCTCCATATCCCCCTACGCCGGCGCTGCCTGGTGTACGTCGTTTTTTTCCACGCACACCAGGCAGCGCCGGCGGCTAACGCCGGCTAACGTCATTGATTAAATACGGCGCCCGCATGGCGCTTCAGAATGGCGTTAGCCGGCGCTAATTTTTTTTACGCAAAACTGCGTTAGCGCAGTTTTGCGTCAAAAAGTATAAATATGGCCCATACTATCTTATACTAAACAAAGATATATATATATATATATATATTTTTATATATATATTTTTTTTTCACTTTTTAAAGCACCAAAACCCCAACATTGCCCAACACACACATAATAAAAAACAGTTGAAAAAAGTATGAAAACCCCACCCCCCACCCACTACCACTAACTAAACTAACAGCCTATACTAACCTAACACTAAGCCCCATAAACCCACTAAGTTAAAGAACCAGGAAAGAGGAGGGAGGGGAGGGAATCATGTCGGAGTCGAAGCCTACAAGTTGGCCCTCCTCAGGGTCTTTTTAATGGCACGCACTCTCCGGTTGACTTGTGCCAACCCCCGCTGCAGTCTGGTCATTTTCCGTAGGACACGGTCCAAGTTCCGTTGCATCTGTGCAAAAGCTGCAGGGTCTATGGCTGAAGCAGGGGTGGTCTGGGTGCCAGTCGATGACATATGGGCCCTTGTCAGTGGTATGTCCGTAGGCTGAGGTGCAGGTGGTGTTGTGACTGGTCCTGGAGCTGTTGCTGTAGATGGTCCAGCAAAGGTCCCAGCTGCTGTTGGGGCAACATGGGTGGTAGTGGTGGTGCTGGTGGCTGTGGTGGACACGGAAGGGCCCTGTGTGCAAATGCCCTCCACACTCCGGAGTCTCTCTCATGGTGATATCGTCTTGCCATGTTGCAGTACCCAGACTCCACATCCAGAATGTGGCGGTAACGCATTGCCCTGCGTTGAAACTCGCGAGGCTGTATGGGTGTCATATTGGCTGCTGTTAAGACAAATAGAAAACCAAACATTAGGTACTGCATTGTGTGAAATGGCTCAAAAAGAAAATCAGACAATACATTTAATGTACCTGTAACAGCCCATATCATCATACAGATCACTGATAGTCCCTGAGTAAGTACATGGCAAGCCAGCCTACAAATGTCCTATCATCAAATAGCACATCCAAACCCTACAAGATGGGTAACAACTGGAATGACTTTGGCATCATAGTTCTGCCAGCTGTCAGCTACAAATCATGCTGCATATCCTCCACCACTGACGGGCCAACAAATTTCTATGTTCTGGATGGCAATCTCGGGCCACAAGATCTGTGAGTTTTAAATGGATTTGCCAGTATAGAATGCATGTGCCAATCATGAGTGGGTATCCTAGGTTTTGACAAGTGATTTACTGATTTACATGTCTGTGTACCAAACTTGGATCATCAGTCCTAGGTACACTATTCACAACCCTACACCTGTGTCTGGGGGGTGGGGGGGGTTGGACATGCAACTAATCATTTCTAACAACAAGGACACCCAGGAAGCTTTGGAAAGCTGTACATGGGTTTTGCCAACACACCACAGGTAAGGAGGAAGTCTAAATAGGACATACCCAAACCTTGGACAATCCCATCAACACGTATCTTTGGAAAAGCAGACCACTGTCTACATCATTCCCTACGAGTAAGCCATGACTTACAACAAACAGATAGATGCAAGCACACTTCTGGCCATGAGCTGCATGCACACCTAGGCCATTGTACTCAAGTGCCTCATACTTGTAGCACAACATGTGGAGCTACAGGCTGCTAGGAAGTTAAACATACAGTTTAACATGTTCATTAGTGATTATGGAAGCTGAAGTCTGTAGGTAAGACTTTGGTATCTCTATTATGTGAAAATCAGGGTCCGACTTGCTGACTAATATGGTACACTGCTACATTTTCTGATTTCAAGTTTTATCCACATAACTCATCCCTATTCACATTACAGTGCCTACAGGACTAACCTAGGATCCCAAAATATGCCAATAGGATAAGGATTGCCCATCTCAAAGATGGTGACATGATACTCCATTCAAGGAACAAAACAGATGATTGACCAGCGCATCACACCTTGCTATGTGTCCAACACACAGGAGTCAATCACACATCATCAGCAAACACAACACAGAACAGAAATATCCACACTTACTGGAGATGTCTGGGTCCGCAAATCGAGCCACCTCTCCAATAGTGTAGGGTGCAGGTCCACCTGTAAGGCATGGAAGGGAGAAATGTGCTCAATGTCTGTGCACTGTACAACACTTCAAAATACAAATACTATGTGTAATATTAGTAAAGCCTCTCAGACATGATGATACTGCATCCTACATATCACTGCAAACATGTACAGACCCAGGCACTCCAGGGAGTGATACACACATATCCGCACACATGCAGTGGCCCTAACAATCATGTGGTGGCAAACATGCTCCTTCATTGGTGAGCAGACAAAATCATGGGGTGTATTCCTCTCATCATTTGTATCCATGAGAGACATCCAAAGCCACTTTCCGTGAGGACTGCAATACCAGTCACCCAGACATTGTGACTGAGACCAACTTTAGACACACAGGTACAATGTACAGAGGGGCAGGGACAGTTGTCAGCCCTCAATTTGTATCATTTTCTTCATTTGATGTGCCACAGCTATGGTGAGTTGCACCAACCATAGAGATATGAACCTGTGTGCATACCTTTTGCCAGCCATCCCTAATTGAAAAGTGGCACTACAAACTCAAAATATCAGTCTAAGATGTTACCTGAGGTAAGCTATTACTTGTTACGTATGTGTCAGAATCCAGTTCAGACATGTATCCGAAAACAATTGAGGGACAAAATATTTACAAAAAAATTCTGGATTTCCAATATATGTTTTCTGATACACTCACCAACCACACCTGAAACATATGTTTGAGCCACATTGCCATCATCAATTGACGTGAAGCCAGCACTAATTTTCAGGCTCCTGTTGTGTTTAGAAAGTTAGTCTATCTGTTGCGTCAACAAATTACGGTAATGTGTAGGAAAGTTGTATACCTCACAGGCAACTGTGGCTCATATCTATACCTAATTTGCACCGCATTTGTGTTGCTGTTTGACACAAAGGCGACGCAAACTTCCAAAAAACAATTGTATTTTGTAAGTTTGCGCCACTCTTGCTTCAAAACAGGTCGCAATTGCGGTGCTAACAAAGTAGAAATATGGCCCTGTATGTTTCACTAGCATTCCACAAGTTCAAAAACATTGCCGGCAGAATATGAACAATTCAGCTTCTGTCACTACAGAGCATTTAAACGTGCACATTACTCTGATTTGTACTCACCAACAGGGCCACCAATTACAATCCCCAGGTGGTCCAGCAGATCTTGCTCCCTGGTAACAAGGTCAGCCCAGCGGTGCTTCAGCTGGTGGTCATTTCGCGGTGTGTTGTATATTCTCTGCAGATGGTACAACACCTTTGCCCACTGGAGCCTCCTTGCCTCTGTGTGAAAGCCTTGGATCACACGACAACCTGCCTCTATCATCAGGGGTAGGAAGTGGCACACCAGCCAAATAAACCCACCCAGCTCCTCCTCTCCTATCCTGCCAAGACGAGACCTACCCAACATTATTGTACCAAAAATAAAGAAGGGATAAAGGGGAACAAAGGGGAATAGAGGGAAAGTAGGACAGGAAAATTAAAAAAAAGTACAAACACAGCCCAACTATACCCAAACTACCACTACCCACAACAGACTCCCAACACAACAAAGACAAATGTTGGCAACACAACTGACCACAAAAACACTGAGACAGGATACCACAGACAGTTATAATACACAAAAAGACAATTTAAAGACCACACTGGAGACAAAATCACAAAATGCACAAAGAGACAGGTCTATACACAGCCACACAGTCAGGAAATAGCACAGATTGCAAAGTGAAAGTGAAAGTGAAAGTACACCCACTGTACCAATTCTGTAAACAGGATATCCTATTACATCACTTCCTGCCTCAAATGCGGTGCGTTTTTATTGTTATGCGTCAAAATATAATGCTGCTTACAGTTTGTGCGTCATTTTTTTTTATGCACATGATAAGGAAAAACCCTGCATCCATATTGTTAAATATGTGTTATACTTAACCAATTTCCGGGGGGACAGTGTGGGAATTACCGCTCAGGGCTAATGGATGTTTCAGGGCACTGTGCGTCATATATCGACGCATATGCGTCATGTTTAGATGCATGTGCGTCTTTTTTTGACGCATTTGCATCAAAATTTCTGTCATTAACAGTGTTTGGTTCATTTCTCATTTTGAATGGGACATGACAGTGGTGAAAATACAGAGATAGGCTGATTGCACCCACATTGGGCATTACGGTGTATGGGCACATGTGACAGATCATACTACTGCAGACCATGATCCTCTACTTGGTGTACCGGATTTTCACTGACGTAATACATGGCTAAACGTGTGGGATACAATTATGTATTACCCAGTTTGGGCATGTTTTGCGTCAAGAGAGGATAGCAAGGCGACGCAACTCACTACAATAACTCAAAGCCGATGGGTCAATGTGTGTGAATTGGCTACTACTATTGTTGTTGACTCACTGTCTGAACATCACAAGATGCATTTTTGCTAATGTGCTGGTATGCATGTGGAGTCAATGTGCCCAACCCTCAGATGCAAGTCAGTGTGGAAACGAGAGAGGACATGTGTTTGTCATACACATAGCAAGAACTGCTGTGTGCACTTCCTAGCTTTTTTGGAACATAAACACCACCAATGACAAAGCATGCACAGGATAGATAGCAGACGGTTGTTCATGTCAATGTTCCAAAACTTAGCCATCACATGTCCTGGAATGTTGGATACTACTTCCTAGGCACATGAGTCAGGCATGGGATCATACAATGTGGGTACCGTGTTTGTGACACGTAGTCACTTATATAATACACAATTGTAATGTTACACCACAGTTGGAGTCATATAAATGAGCCATGTCTCTCCTGTGGCAGTGGAGGACCAGCAGACCAAGCAGCACGTGTTCACATATTTCCAGTGGTAAAATGCACAGAGGTGTCTGGTTTATGTGTGTGGGCCAATGTTTAGCCTGTAGAATTATTGGGGTCTATGTTGTCACAGTTACGTGCAGGTCTAGTCACGAGTCTGTGGAGCTATTTCCTGTATTTACAAAGTATCCTTCCCAGATCAATAGAAGGAAAGCCAACGGGGATTTGAGAACACACATGGGGATGGTCCAACCCTGTCACTGCAGACGTGTTATGAGACTGTCAACAGGGCAAGCTTGTTTTGCTGACAAAGTTAATATCTCTTGAATCTTATACCGGCAGGTTTCCTGACAACATTTGTACACAGGTTGGCCTTTAAAATTCCCACAGCATCTGGGAACATCAGTGAATCTGTGCTGATTACTCTCACAGCTATTCACCACACAAGCCCCATCAATATGTTGGGAGCAATGTGAATCAGCGTGTGGACTGTCCGGGTCCTAACATGTGTAGACATTTCATGCACAATATCTGACGTTGTTTGTTGTGCTGGAGGCACCATACCCAATCCATGCATACAGCCATGGTACACTGTCACAATTTGTCACTCATGCATACATGAGACCCAGACAAGGGATAGGCCATGATTCGGCTAGTTGGAGACAAGTCCCCCCCCCCATGGTGCAATAAATAAACTGATTATGCCATACAATGTATTTGAGTATGCATTGTAGACCCACCTGACACAATACCACAGGAGGATTATGAGGGTTGGGAAAGCAACTATGATACAAATGTAGGCCCAAGGAACCTTTAGGGTAACGCTAAGACAGGAGCCAGTCAGGCTCACAGGATCAATCAGGTTCCAAACATTTCACAAGGTAAATATACAGTGGTCAGACTGAGAGTGGTCAAAGGAGGAATAAGACAGTGGAAATGGAATAGTGTGTTTGTCCTGTGTGTTTGAAAGTAACACATTAACCGAAGGGCTGTGTTACACAGCTAATTTATACTGGAAGGCATAAAAATGTTAAGGATGAAATGCAGCTTCTATGCTGTTCCAAGCAGCTGCAAGGGCAGTGCATGTTCAAATGGCTGGTGTCCATGGAGGTGCTCACAGGTGTGTGCAGCATCAGTTTCTCACAAGCCCTGTAGGTGAGATTCAAGTTCAAATGGCCAACAGTACATTTCACTTGGAAAGCAATGTACAGGTGATAACAAGGCTTAGAGACTAAAAGCCAGTGCATTATTTAACCTGACGTCCATGCAGACAGAAGTACGATGACTATGGCATACCATACTAAAGAGAGTAGCACACTGGATTTACATTGTGAGTCTGGGAGTGTGTAGAGGAGGGATTATTTGGGTCACATATTACCATTCCAGAAACCTCTGACAAAGGGTGGAGTGAGACCGGAACATGTGTGTGTCAGGACTTAGGACATGGGCTGCCATGTGCAGGGGATGTCATGTGAGCAATGCTAGTCATACCTGGGGCACTTGTGGTATGACTTTGCTGCTTATATGGAAATCTAGTCACACATAGTCCTTGCAAAGATAGGTGATGTAACAGTTACTGCTGTCAAGGGTCTGGTCATACATTCCTTTTACTAATGCAATAGCACATCCACTGCCTCATGTATCAGGAAATGTTTTACATTATTGACTGATGTGTCTTAGTTGTGCGCCATTTGCTGCAATGAGCCATGTTGCCAACATGTATGTGTGAAATAGGTGTGGTCCTCTGCTATTGCCCTTCAAATGTGACATGTACAGGATAGATGTAATTTACAGTGTGAGTGAATGTGGCTGTACATTAATACGCATCTAACTAATGCTGTGTCCTAATCGGTATTCCAGCAATGCTCCATGAGGCTACACTCTGATTCTGATAGTTAGAGATAATGTTATGAAAAAATGATTATCCAGACCATGATATGGTGATTAGTATAGGTGTTTATTTACATATGGTAAGACAGTGGTGATGGGTGAGTAGGGTTAAAAGAAATTTTGGTCAATATGTTTTCTCCGACGCAATCCTGCAGCTGTGTTTGGATGGTCCCCCTCATGTTGATGGCCAGCATCCTCCTCTTCCTCCTCTTCAGGCATTTGTGGGTCGGCTTCATATAGGGGAATGTTCCTTCTTACACATATGTTGTGCAGGATGGCACAGGTCAAAATTATTTTGCACACCATTTAAGGTGAGTATAGGAGGCTGCCTCCGGTGATGTCGAGGCACCTGAATCTTGACTTCAGGATGCCAAAGGTCCTCTCGACTATGGTGCGTGTCCTCCCATGTGCCTCATTATAGGCACGCTCTGCTGCAGTGCTTGAGTTGGCAAATAGGGTCATAATCCATGGCTGGATCCCATACCCCTGATCAGCTGAAAGAGAAAATGAGTGAGAACATGTTGATGTAGCTTGCCCTATAAATATCACTTTGCATGACAGTAGTTCTCTTGTGTTGTCTGTGACTCATTGGTGTTTGTGTTATTGTGTGGATTCCTAGGCTTCTAGGATGTACCATCAGCATTGGGTTGTTTCCTTATCTGAACGGGTGTTTGGCTGTTGACCGGATGTCAGCAGTATTTTTGTAGAGTTGCAGTACAGTGTGTACTCCTTTGCATTGTGACTTGTGAAACAGGTGTCCTTGTGCCTTAACTGGGGGTGAGATGATAGTTCCATACACAGAATCAATTCGACAGTGGTGGTAACACGGTTGCATCTATGTACCCTGGACATCCCATACAATTTGACATATGCAATAGATAAATTTAAACATCAGTGAGACCCTTAGATTTTGCAAGGTGACAATGTGCAAAACATCTCCGTACATTGTGAGCACTGACGTGTTAACAATTGACTATGCACTAATTTCACATGTGTGACAAGTTCACTGCAGACCTATTTCTCTGCCCTTGCCAAGTCAACTCAGGTTGTTATGTGTTCCTATACTACTGAACATGTTCAGGTTCTGATGGCTAACTTGGTTGTGAGGTTGTCATTTAGAGTTTCAGAAGGTCCGTATGGCAGTACATCTGTTGTGTGTGTGTTAATTTGTCACAATGCGTATGTGTAGGAATGTGCACTTTCAATATTGTCCCATCAAGATGTGTTCTTCGCACAGTCCACTTGCTTTTTGGTAGTGGGCAATGTGAGAGCAGGAGTGATGTGAGATATTGGTACGGCCTCAATGATTGCACGGGACCTTGATTGTAGTCATCATCATGCTATGTGTGTCATGGTGTTTGACCTGCAGCAAAAAACATTACACACCCCTTACATAGTACGTATTGGTTTGAAGGGTGTTGGATTGAGTGTTATTGATGTGATATTGAAAGTTTAATCTTCTCAGATGTACTGCCAGTTGGGGCCATGTGTTTGTCATTGTGTTGTTTTACATTTTACCCTTGTGTCTGTGGAGTGGGATCAGTTGTTATTTGGAACGGTCATTTGTCCCTAGGTGTGTCTCCCATTGGGTGAAGATATCAAACATGCCTAGCGGTGTCACAACCTCAGTGTGTTCCTGTCCATGTGTGGTGTATGTGTTGCGTGTCCTAGAGGGTTGCTGTGCAGTGTGTATATAAGTAAGTTTCTGTACTTACCAACAAGTAGTCCATTTCCATATCGTCCATCCTGGAAGTGTTGATTGATGGTGCAGTGACGGAAGATAAATGAATCATGTACACTTCCAGGATACTTTGCCATGATTTTGGTGATCAGTCCCTGGTGATCGACAATGGCCTGCACATTGATGGAGTGTGTGTGCTTCCTGTTGTGGTATAGATGTTCGGATGCAGCAGGTGGCAAAAGGCGTACATGTGTGCAGTCAATGGCACCAGGGACGTGTGGGAAGCCATTCATTTGGTAAAACCCCTGTTTTGTCTCCTGCTGCTTCTGCTGTGTGTTGGGGAAGCTAATGTGGTGGGGTGTGAGTGAGATGATGGCATCCAGTACCTTGGATAGGAAGGCGGAGAATGATGGCTGTGAGATCCCAGCAACCAGGGCGACAGTGGCTTGAAAGGAGCCACTTGCCAACATGTGTAGTACAGCTAGCAGCTTGATTTCTGGTGGAATGGTGCGCGGTGTCTGCAAGCTGGGTGCCAACTGTGGCTCAATGTTGCGCAGCAGCTGCTGAATGGCTTGCCAGTTAAGCCTGTACTGAATGATGTCTTGTTGGCGGAGTCCCATAAGGGTTGTCCTGGTGCGGAATATCCTCTCCTGCCTTCTGCGTTGCCTTTGGGGTCCCTGCTGGTGTTGTGAAAGCTGCTGTTGTTGGTCCTGTGCTCGGCGTCTGCGTGCATGCTGGATGAAAAGCACCTCCATGTCTTCCTTTTGGAGCTCTGCTGTTACTTCTGTGTGTTTTCATTAAATACAGGTGTGTTTGCCCCATTTTAACGACTGCCCTGACCCAGGCATTATTTTTTTACGCAAATCGGGTTGTGAGTCATTTTCCGCCTCCACCTCCCGGCCGTGCGTCATTTTTGCGCGCTAGCATAAATAAGGCGCACAGGTGTTGAAGTAATTTTTTGGACAGGAACGCCTACCTTGCATGTTATTAACGCAAGGCGGTTTCCTGCATCCAGAAAATGACGCACACGGCGGGATTTTGGCGTTCGTGGGCTCGGGCGTCAAAGTTTAAATATGGTGCACGGTTTGCGCGATTGTGCGTCAACATTTTTGATACACATTCGACGCAAATAGAGTATAAATATGCCCCATCCTGTCTGGGGTTTGCAAAAATTAAAGACATGAACACGCCCAGTATCCCCACACCGACGAAATTTAATGATTGGCAATATTTCCTGAATATCACTGAGGAAAAGCTAGATGCAATGGTTAAGGCTGGTACCAATAATTCTTCACTTTCCAGTCCCGGCGGGTGGTTAATATGGCCAACTGACACCAATAGGTGTCACGCACGTTTATGGAATTCTTCAGGGGGTTTTACAATTAACAGGCCAGAACCCCGCTTTGTATCGGTTCAACATAATATATAACATATAATTACAAGATACAGTGTGGGTAAACTGTGCCAACAATGGGTACAGACTAACACATTAGCCGCAGTTAAAAAACATCTTAACACTCTTTTTGAAGATGTAGATTTGCAGGATTTTCTGCTAGGTCCTAGAAAACAGCGCTCTTAAAGGTTCCTATATGCTATGTATAATGAGATCTGGAAACTTTCACATATAGAAGCTGCTGCACGTTTGAGGCAATTAGATAAGGAAAATCTAGAGAAGGCTTTAGCAGTTGTCGATTTAGGAAGTAATCGAAGTCGAAGTAGATTTAGGAAGCAATCTGCCCCATGGACAAGTGGATTTTTTATTAAATTCCACACCCCAGTGCTGTCCTCTATTCCTGTTGTACTGGCCCCTGTCTCTTTAGCAGGGCTACTAGCTGCTGTGTCCGTACCTACACCAACACCAGCCACATACTTACCTCTTTGCAGCTCCTTGCCCCAGTTGCCGCAACCCGTATTCACATCCGTGGACATTAGCACAGGGCCCATGCTCACCTTATGGTCCTTATCTGGCTTCAAGGTCGATGCCAGTACAGGTGCTTGTCACCCCGTCACTAGCCTCCATGTTTGCGATGCCACACTGTGCTGGGCCTCTCCCATCTGTAACAAAATAGACAAGAATGCGTTAGCGGTACCCCCCACCCTCGTGCCAACCTGTGCCTTCACAGGTTGTTCCACATCACATACCTCACATTCTTCGAGGCTATTCTCCCCATAATTCAAAATTGACACCCCGTGATGTCCTCTGCAGTGGCCCAGCTTGGGCCTGCTCTCGCAGACTATCTTGTAGGCATTGCACTGGCCTGCGCTGTCCATACCGGTCTGCCAACACCATCCATCCTTCTTCCCTTCTGAAGGAGCCAGAGGTCCCCCAAGACCTACCCGCTGTTGGAGCCAACAAGGATGTCCTGGACCTACTTCTGCTGGCTGCGATGGGGTTCACTCGCATGCATCTAGCGAACCGCTCTGGGCCCAGCCATCCCTTCACTTCGGTGCCTGCGAGCTGTGCCAACCTCTCCCAAGTCTGGAAAACTGCAACATTCTTCCACCTGGAAAAAAGAGGACAAGGCTGGTGTGATGGCCTCCAGTGCCCAGGACCACTGGACGTCCTCTACTCTGTCATTTGTGCTACCTGGGGGCACTCCACTTTGGTCCTCAGCCCCCAACCCCTCAATCATATGTTTTAGAGCACACTACTCACCCATAGGGTCTCAAGGGCCTGAGAGTTGTGTCCTCAGAGATCAGCTGAAGAGCAGCCAGGTCTTGAGGTCCTTCCTGAACTGAGGCAGTGATGGTGACTGTCTGAGATGAAGGGGTAAGGTGTTCCAACCTTTTGCTGCCAGGTATGTGAAATATTTTCCTCCAGTTGAGGACTTCTTTATGCAGGCTACGTTGGAGAGTGACTGCTGAGACAAATGAAGAGGTCTGGTCCGGGACTACCAGGTGATGCGGTGGTGCAGGTCGATGGGTCCGCTGTCGTGGAGGGCTCTGTAGATGTGCACGAGGAGTTTGAAATCGAGCCTCTTCTCGATGGTGAGCCAGTGGAGGATTTTCAGGTGTTCTGTAATTTGCTCTCGACAGGGAATGTTTAGGACGAGTCTGCCGGTGGCATTCTGAATTTGTTGCAGCTTGCTCAGGTTCTTCTTGGTTGTTCTGGCATATAAGGCGTTGCAGTAGTCAGGTCTGCTCGTTATTAGAGCATGTGGTTTTTTGGCAGTTGGTTGGTATCCATCCGAATATCTTTTGTAAGAGTCAGAGGGTGTGGAAGTAGGTGTAGCCGACGAAGTTGACCTGTCTGGTCATGCTGAGCACTGAGTGGAGGATATCACCGAGGTTACGTGCGTGGTCTGTGGGTGTGGGGTGGCCTGCCTAGTGTTGAGGGCCACCAGGAGTCATACCAGACTGAGGAGGAAGGTCCCATGGTGAGGATCTCAGTTTTGTCAGAGTTCAACTTAAGGCAGCTCTCCCTCATCCAGGTGGCAACTGCTTCCATCCCGTCCCAAATTTCTTCTTGGCAATTGAGGAGTTCTCGGTCTCTACGTAGGAGACAATGTTCATACCCTAGTTCCTGACGATAGGGGTGAGCAGGATCATGTAGATGTTGAACAGCGTGGGAGTCAACGATGTTCCTTGGGGTACTCCACCACTGATGTCTGTAGGTTCTGACAGGTATGGCGGGAGTCTGACTTTCTGTGTTCTTCCTATCAGGAAGGAGTGTATCCATCGAAGGGCCTTGCAGCATATGCCTACTGCGTGGAGTCTAGCACATAGGGTGCGGTGGGATACTGTTTCGAAAGCAGCTGAAAGATTAAGTAGGATGAGGGCTAATGTATGTCCGCGGTCAAGGAGGGAGCAGATGTCATCTGTGGTGGCAAGCAGGGCGGTTTCGTGCTGTGGTTAGATCTGAATATTGATTGGGAGGTGTCCAGGATGCTGTTGTCCTCGACGTGTTGGTGTAGCTGAATGTTGATTGCTTTCTCTGTGACCTTAGCTTGTCGTAGTTTAGACTCTTGCTCTAGGCAAGACTGCTGGTTTAAGAATGACAGTACTTATGTTTGTAGGCGACTATGCCTATCCTACAACAAGTCGCAGCTATCGTCTCAACCCTTTCGGCTCACTATCAGCACCTCACCAAAAACCCAAACAGTAAAAGGTGATTTGTGGCAGCCTTTACGCATGGACTCGAGAGTATGACATCTCAGGGTGGCTCGTGGTTAAACGGAGATTACCCCTTTTTCACAGATACATCATGTCTCAACCAAACACAGGCAATAACGAAGATGCAGTAAAGTTTCAATGGTTTTTATTTAACATAACTGCAATCTTCGATAAGTTGCATGGGCTGCAATGATTAGGATAATGAACAGTGCAAGAAACAGAATTGCAAAAGACAAGAGTCATTATTACAAAGACCCCCACCATCTTGCAATAACATGAAAAGACATAAAGGGGGTCATTACAACCCTGGCGGTACAAGACCACCAGGGCTGAAATGACGGAAGCACCGCCAACAGGCTGGCGGTGCTTCCCTGGTCATTATGACCGTGGCGGAAGCGCCGCGGTCGCACGGCCGGGGCCGGCGGTTTCCCACCACAATGGCCCCGGCGGTAGTAATCCGCCAGGGGATTACGAGTCCCCCTACCGCCAGCCTTTTCCTGGCGGTTTGAACCAATAGGAAAAGGCTGGCGGTACGGGGAGTCGCGGGGCCCCTGGGGCCCATGCCCGTCGCACGCCCGCAACACCGCCGGCTCCTATGTTGCGGCCCAGTGGGGATCTCATAATAACCGCGGCGGGGGTGCGGCTGCATTGGCGGCCGCCCGGCGGTCAGATCTTGGCAGGCGGCTGTAGCCGCCCGCCAAGGTCATAATGAAGGCCATAGTGTGTAATATGTCCTAATACCCTATCATGATAGGCCTAACCTCCTACCTAAAGGAGAGCTGGGTATGTTAAACCTAATCTGCCAATGCCATGTCCATGAGAGGGGCCTCTAACTCTCGTTACCTTGGAATGAGGTCTCTATCTCAGACTCCGTAGGGACACGAAGACTGGGTCAGCGTCAAGATGATGTGCAGCATCGATATCAGCGATGGTGGTGATGCCCTCTGGTCGGAATCCCTCTGATTATCTGTCTAAAGTGTGATGTATTTATACAGATCTACTTGGACCCCTGACGTAGGTGTGCTCCCAAACAATAGATAACAGGCATGCTTGGGGCAGCAATTAATATAAACAATTCCCTCAAAAGCATGGAGAGGGAAAGTCCCTAAGTGTGAACACCTACTGTTTGTTTGTCTTTGTCACTTGATCTTGACACCTTAACGCAGTGGCACTTATAATGCAAATCATAACAAGTGGCCTAACTATAACAAAGGCAGCCATCTTAGAAGAATTAAGGGGGTTATTACAACTTTGGAGGAGGTGTTAATCCGTCCCAAATGTGACAGTAAAGTGACAGATATACCACCAGCCGTATTACGAGTTCCATAGGATATAATGGACTCGTAATACGGCTGGTGGTATATCCGTCACTTTACCGTCACTTTTGGGACGGATTAACACCTCCTCCAAAGTTGTAATAACCCCCTAAATAATTAAATGGGCTAAGACAGAGCAAGCTAAGTAGGTTAAAGTCACTAGGTGACGGGGGCACGAGTCTGCAAGCCAAAGGCTAAGCTAACTCCTGTTATCCCATTAAAACAAACTAGGATTCACTACACCCTCTCCATTGCCGTAACAAGTATGACGAAGGTGAATTAATCCAAATGCTAAAATTGCTCTGGACTAAAAACTAAGGGGGTCATTCCGCCGGCCAAGCGGAAACTGCCAATTGGCCGCTCCGCGGGAGGCCATTCTGGCTTTCCCGCTGGGCCGGCGGGTGCCCGCCGGCCCAGCGGGAAAGGCCCTGCAACCCAGAAGCCGGCTCCGAATGGAGCCGGCGGTGTTGCAGGGGGGCGACGGGTGCAGTTGCATCCGTCGCGATTTTCACTGTCTGCTAAGCATACAGTGAAAATCATGCTGGGGCCCTGTTAGGGGGCCCCTGCACTGCCCATGCCACCAGTGGCATGGGCAGTGCAGGGGCCCCCAGGGGCCCCACGACACTCGTTCCCGCCATCCTGTTCCTGGCGGTAAAAACCGCCAGAAACAGGGTGGCGGGAAGGGGGTCGGAATCTCAAGCAGCGCCGCCATGGAGATTCAGCCCAGACAGGGGAAATCCGGCGGGAAACTGCTGGATCCCCTTTTCTGACCGCGGCTTTACTGCCGCGTTCAGAATGGGCAGGGAAGAACCGCCAGCCTGTTGGCGGTGCTTCCGTGGTCATCCACCCTGGCGGTCGATGACCGCCAGGGTTGGAATGACCCCGTAAAAGCTTAAAAACTAGCTAAAAGCGTTTTTTTTAAATAGTCGTCAAAAGGTAGTAAAAACATTAGTTAAAAATACATACAGAGAATTTTAATGTCAACCATGACAAGCACAGCAGGCCATAGTAAAGGCAATGTGAATGCATATTTTTTTATCGGAAATGGCAAGCCAATTCATCAAATTATTTACTATAATCATAAGCTCTAAGAGTGTCATCGAAGTCACCAACCAAGGACCTCAAAAATGAGTCCACATCATCAGATGTTAAATCGATCACCGGGCTGGCAAACGGATCCACAGAGCATTAGTGTGTGTCAGTCTCTTGTGCAGGTCCATCTGCAGCAGTGCCATTGTCCAAGGTAGAAATTAGAACTGAAGGCTCATAAGTGGCCTCGCGGAGCAGCCTTAGGGAATGAACCCTCATCGGGGACATCAGCAGTTCTTGGTCCACAGGAGATGCCAGTGCAACTGCAAGACACACCATAGGCAGGTGTTCGAAGAGGCACCACACGCAGCGGGAAACTGGTTGTACGTACCAGAGAAGTGGCCGAAATGACAACGACCAGTCACGCTCCAATTCCACCAGCAGGGAGGCACTGAAGATCCGAACCATGCGGTCACGGCACAGTTGAGTTGGTGGGAGCGGCTTCATTGCTCTGCGTAGCTGGAAAGAAACAGCCACTGCGAATCAGAAGAAATAGCAGTAGTAGTCTGCCAATCAATGCCAAAATAATCGGAAAACCCCCAAACACGCTTAAAAAGAGTGAATGGATGGCTGATGGGATGACTCCGAAAACAGTCTGGAAGATGGACACGAATCCAGACCCGACAGCCTTAAAGAAATGGACAATGCCAGCAGTGCTTGAAGCATTGAATATCCTGGATACCAGTTCTCCAAAGTGCTTGGAGAAGTTAGTATTTAATAGGGATTGTATTTTGGCTGATGATCTCGCTATCTGGAGAGCATACGTCTCTCTAGCGGATGTCAAGGTGACCTGTTTTTTTAAGCAATAGCGCCTTTAGTCTGCTCAGCTTGTCATAATTTACACTAATAGTATCTATGTGGGGCCACATGTCAGATACTTTTATCTCTCGTGTGGGGGGGAATAGAACATGTCAGCAACACGTAACGACCTTCGAGACTGAGATTGCGTAGGCGATTCCTGGTCGCATGCCGCAACAACTTTGATTGCTCAGTACCACATAACTTCCATTGGAAAGTACATGAAATACCGGTTGAATCAAAGGGACGGAAGTATCCTTCAGAAAACAGGCCAAGTTCACGACCCCCGCATTGCAAAGGCCGTGAAGGGACACCTGCTTACATATCATTGAATGACGAACAGTAGCCTCACATTCGCTTCCGCTCTATTTTGCCATTCAAACATTTATAATCAAAGGGCAGTTCCCACTCTTCCTTAATATAGTTATCGCCTAGTTGCTCGAACCTGTCCACTGCAAGATGTTTCAAGCAATTCGAGAAACGAAAGGTTGAAATGGGCAGGTTAATTATGCCATGTAAGAGCCAAATTGTTGAAGGACTCTCTGCACGTGAAGGGCAACGTATCTAACTTCTCAATGTGAAGCATGGTGAAACTAGCTTCCCTTTTAGCCACTGTCTGCTGTTCCCTGGAAAGATTAAAAGCAGAGAACAATTCACTACCGTTAATATACTTCCATGGAATGCGGCCATTTTTCAGTGTCTGTAATGTCCAACCGAGCTGCATGATGGAACGGAGCTGTGTTTGCCCATGATATAACCGGGACAAGTCTGTCTGAGTAATATCAATAGCAGACGACACAATGTTGGATAGTGAATAAATCCTGTTGGCAGCAATCTCATTATGTAAGATCTCTGATAATAGCCTCTCTGATTATGCCAGGGTTACTACGATAGTAGGGCTTAAATACCTGAAATTTCAATCTCTACTATTGCAATTTCCTTATTTTGTCACCTTTCTGCAGGTCTACATACTGGGGCTGTAGGAAGCAGTAAGCAATAGTTCCAGGGCTGAAATGCATTTGAGTCTGCAAACCTACTAACTTACATGTTTTAAGGATTTTCACAAACTCTTCTCTAATCTTTTCCCATAATGAGCAAGGTTTGAAATTTACTCCTGACAATGGCAGAAGTAGAAATTTTTCAAGGGTTGGGTAAAAGGTGGTTGGAGGGAAAGTGAACTTGTAAACGCTCAACCGATTTTCACATGAGCATGCTTGCTCATGCTAAAATACAGTTCACAAATATTTTCTAGGAGTACGATTTCCTGGTCTACATCTGTAAGTTCTAGTGAATTTATGGAAGCCACTAATTCAAGGACCTATACCATGGGTGCACTTTAGTGACTTTAAGAATGAGGTCCCTAATTAGGTCTGCCGTTAACAAAGACATTTTGTTTTTATTAAACTTCTATTTCTCTCTCTATCTAATGGCTGGCTTTACTGTGAGTGATCGCATTCTGCTCTTCCACAAGGAGCATATTGGCACACAAAGTAGTTTTCTTCAGTGCCAGGAACTACTGTGGCAATCAGTGGCATAACAAAACTGGAGGGGGCCTCCCCTGCAAAGAATATGGAGCCCCCCCCAGACTCACTTAGGGTTGGTGCTGTGCTGAGGGAGCCCCCTGGAGGAGGGCTGAGCGGCCTTTGTTACACCAATGGTGGCAAAGTGTGCTTTCTGAGACCAAAAACCATTTTTTCTTTTTGCCAATGTTTGTTACAATGGTGAGGGCCTGGCAGCTCCCACAACAATAAAGTGTTACAAAAGCCATGTCGAAACAAGACACGCATTGACAAAACCAAAAATCTCACAAAATATCTCAGTTCAGTTGGCTTTGCCAGTGCTGGTTTACTTTCATGCTTCCCATAATCTTGTTGAAAATGGTCACACTGATTTTCCATTAGGAATGTTTATGGGAAATAATAGCATGCATCAACACATTTTACTAAATGATGTTTCAAAGAAATAGCACCAAACATTTCATAGTAGCAAAACTTTTCTTTTTTCTGAACATTTTATTTTGAAAGCAAAGAATCATCACTTTTGCTTACAAGCTTCGCAAACATTTGCATCTATTCAGAGAGCAACCTGGGAACATTATACTTAGCCTCATGCTGTGAAACATTTCAAATGTGTGTACACTTTTTTTTTTTACTGGAACCACTGTAAGTAGTGCAGTGTGACCTTAAAGCGTTTATTTACAGTGCTAATCCTAATAACTAAGGCTTTTTATGAATGAACCATAAATACAAGTTCAAACAGTGTTACTCTATGGATACACATATTACCTCAACTGCAGACAGTTCCCTTCTCTGTAAAATGGCATCCAAAGGGTTTGTGCTGCAGGGGTTGGGTCTATTTGTCCCAAGGGCAAAATAAACATGAAAACTTGTTGCCCTTGACCCCAAACAATATGGCCCATATTTATACTTTTTGACGCAAAACTGCGCCAACGCAGTTTTGCGTCAAAAAAATTAGCGCCGGCTAACGCCATTCTGAAGTGCCATGCGGGCGCCGTATTTATTGAATGACGTTAGCCGGCGTTAGCCGCCGGCGCCGTCTGGTGTGCGTAAAAAAAACGATGTACACCAGGCAGCGTCGGGGGATATGGGGCTTGGGTGTCAAGAAATGGGGCAAGTCAGGTTGAGGCAATTTTTTCGCCTCAACCCGATTTGCGCCATTTTTTACGACTCCCAACCCCCATAGAAATGACTCCTGTCTTAGCAAAGACAGGAGTCATGCCCCCTTGCCCAATGGCCATGCCCAGGGGACTTCTGTCCCCTGGGCATGGTCATTGGGCATAGTGGCATGTAGGGGGGCACAAATCAGGCCCCCCTATGCCACCAAAAATTTTACAAAAAATACTTACCTGAACTTACCTTAATGTCCCTGGGATGGGTCCCTCCAGCCTTGGGTGTCCTCCTGGGGTGGGCAAGGGTGACAGGGGGTGTCCCTGGGGGCATGGGAGGGCACCTCTGGGCTCCTTCAGAGCCCACAGGTCCCTTAACGCCTGCCTTTTGCAGGCGCTAAAAAACAGCGCAAAAGCGGCCGTACGTCATTTTTTTTGACCCGCCCACTCCCGGGCGTGATTTTTGCCCGGGAGTATAAATCCGACGCACATGCCTCGGAGCCGATTTTTTAGACGGGAACGCCTACCTTGCATATAATTAACGCAAAGTAGGTGTCCACGCTAAAAAATGACGCTAACTCCATGGACTTTGGCGCTAGACGCGTCTAACGCCAAAGTATAAATATGGAGTTAGTTTTGCGTCGAAATTGCGTAAAAAAAACGACGCAATTCCGGCGCAAACGGAGTATAAATATGCCCCTATGTGTCAGGTGATAGGAATTCCACATCCCTAACAGCTGGATGCAGGGTGGGGAGCACATAGGGAAAGCTAGCACAACAGGCACATGCACCAACACAGTAGCTGGCAGCCCTGCTAAAGAGACAGGAACAGGTATGACAGGAATAGAGGACAGCCTGGTGCAGGAAGGGGAGCACATAGGAGAAGCTAGTGCAACAGGAACGAGGAAGGAGGGAAGAAAGAGGACTGAAAGCAAAACGACTGCCATACATGGGGATGACCAAGCTGTTGAGGGCACACTTAATGGTGGCAATGAAAGAGAACATTTGGAAGGGGGAGTATATGAAGATGTTTAAACCCCTTCATAGGGAACTATGGTCCAAGGAAGGGTCAAAAAAGTGAGAGCACAAGCTGACCAAAAGGCCAAGGGACTCCCTGGCAACAGAGAATTGGAAGGCAGTGTTTTTAATTTACGCGAGTGTCTATTGCAAGACGTTTCCTGACCACTGCGTGGCTCTGTTCAAATATATGGATGTCATACTCAAGGCCCCACTGACTTTTGGGAGTTATGCTTGGGCTCAATATGAGAGGAATTCAGGGTAAGACTGAACCTGAGTGTGGGGAACCTGAAGCTAAGTGGGGAACCAAATACTGGTCTATGGCATCATACCATAGACCCCGCTAAGTTAGGGAAAGCAATTTTCATAGCAAGCGGCCTGCCGATAGTCTACAAGCCCTTTCAAGGGTACCCCGCCCTTACAGCCAACCAAAGGTCAGGGAATTTCAGGGGGAGCCTGTTGGGGTTACAACAAGGGAATGTGCATGCATGAGTACTGCATATTTTGGCATGAGTACTCCAAATGCGCTGGCAGACACACATTCATCCACTGCTTTGGGAACATTGGGGGGTGTCAGGGACAGAGTACAGGGCAATAGCAGCCTTATGCGGGCAGTCAGGGCCCCACCAACAGCAACAGCAATTCAACAACAGAGGGAAGGAGAGGGGCACATGGCCCTGGAGTGAAAGGCTCATACTCCAGTTAAACTGGGCAGGTTAGAGCAACAGTTGGAGTTCTATGATCAGCCAGGGATAACAGGGATCTTTCAGATGGGATGGTTACAGAATGGGCTTCAGAAAGGGTTTTCAATTGGAGTATGAGGGCCTATGGGTTCAGAGATGGGCAGACAATGTGAGATCTGCAAGAGAACACAAGCATGCAGTGTAGGACAAACTCAATAAAGAGATTTTGGAGGGGAGGATGGTGGGCCCCTTTGACATGTGGCCAATAGCAGACTTGACTGTGTCACCAATAGGTGTGGTGCCAAAAAAGGATTGGGCAGTTTTGCTTAATACAGTACTTGACATGGCCCAAAGGTCATGGCACCGGTCAGTGAATGATTTAATCCCTGAGGAAATGGTTTTGGTGTCCTATTCATCAGTGGATGTGACCATGTCCCTGGTGGAAGCAGGGGCAAGAGGCACAGATGGCTAAATGCGATGTGAATTCAGCTTTTCCGCTGCTTCCAGTTTAACCGGATGACTTTCAACTATTAGGCATACACTTTGAAGAGAAATGGTATAAGGATAAGGCTTTGCTGATGGAATGTTCCATCTCATGTGCACTGTTTGACTTTTCACATGGCATATGGTCCATGGCCCAGTGAAACTACCTAGATGATTTATTTTTCATTGTGGCACCCAGCTCAGTGGACTGCCAGCACATGTTGGTAAGATTCCAGGTGCTCATGGGTGTGCCTCTCACCCCTGAAAGAACCGTGGGCCCAAGTACGTGTCTGTCCTTTCTGTGAACTGAACTGGATGTGGAAAAAATGAAGGCGCAGCTGCCACAGGACAAAAAAAGTAGCTATCCATACATTGTTGACAAACATGCTGGCTAGAGGGAAGGCGAAGGTGAGAGAAGTTAATGTCCTCTTGGGTCTCCTCACATTCGCCAGTAGGGTGGTCAGGATGGGGAGTACATTTTGCATGAGGCTAGGTTTGGCTCTTGAATGGGGATCACTGCTGCACCATTACATACGCCTATCAGTTGAAGTCGAACAGGACCTCAGGATGTGGGGATTCTTCTTGAATTCCTTAAATGGAATTCCATTGGCCCTGCAGGATGATCTTGACTGGGACATGGCTGGAGGTCTGGGCTTTGGTTTGTTTTGGCAGGGCCGCTGGTGCGCGGGAAAGCAGGAGGTAGAAGCATTGTGTTCCTGGAACTCTGCCTGCTTGTGGTAGCTATTACACTGTGGTGAGCAGAGTTGGCACATTGGAGGTTGCTGTTTCCAGTGGACAACATGGCGGTCGTTGAGGTGGTGAACAGACAGTCAGCGAGAGATGAGCAGGTGCTAAAATTGTTGCATGCCTTCGTGCTGGGTTGATATCGCTTTCAATGCACCTCATGTGCTGAGGCTTGACAGTGACATTGCAGATGCTTTGTCTCATTTCCGGTGGGAGAGATTCCGTAGGCTGGCGAAGGGAGTAGACAGATGCAGGACGCCTGTGCCGCTGGAGCTCTGGTCAGTAGGCAACACAGGATGGTACAGTTGGTGATAGGGTCCTTAGCTGTATCAACTAGGAGAGCTTATGGTCATGCTTGGTTGGAATTTTTGGCTTCAGGGGTGCAGCGCAAGGAGGCAGGGTGGCGTCGGACAGAGGATGTGCTACAGTTGATCCTTGATTTGGCAGAGAATGGCTTGTTGTGTATGACAATCGTGGGGAGGCTAGCGGGTATTGCTTTCATGGGCAAAATGCTGTGGTGCTTCTCCCTGTCAGCCAGGGAATTGGGGCGAAGGATGCTCGAATGTGGGAGCAAGGTTGCGTGCGGAGACCTCAGGGCCACTTGTCATGGAACATGTTATGCCGGGTGGTCAGGCAGTTGCTGTTGGTCTGCAGGGGAGAAGAGAAGGCATGTGTGTTTCTACCCTGATGTTCTGGATGTTCATTGGCACCCTTTGAGTGTCCGAGTTGCTGGGCTGTAGGGGGTGGGGTGGGAGTGATGTGGGAGGATGTCACAAGGACAGAGAGTAGATTAGTAGTGTCTATCTGCATAGCTCCAACATAGACCAGAGGGCACAAGGAAAATCCAAAGTGTTGCAGGCGCTCCCGGTGTCAGAGCACTGTCCAGTGGCACAGTGTGACAGGTGGTTTGCACAACGCTGGGTGTCTGAGGGGCGGGGTAGTTTTCCGGCACCAGTCAGGGCAAGGGTAACCACTTTCCAGCTCCTCTCTGTTCTGCACAAGGGGTTAGTGTCACTGCGGGTCACTGTTTCCAAATATGGGGCACACTCATTTGTGACTGGTGCTGACAATTGAAGCTGGGCACGAGAGGACATCATAGGGTTGGAGCACTGGTCTTCTGATTAGTTCCGGAAATATATATGCATGCATCTGGGGGAGGGCAGCACGTCTGGACTCTCTGTGTGAATATTTACTGCTGTTTTTGTTTCAGGTTTGGTTGCGGCAGACCGGAGGCAGAAGATGTAATTGTCTGGGTTGTGCGACATTCATTCATCAAATGGGCGGAGCTGCAGGTGGTTCAGAGGGGCTTTGGTACCAGTTTGGGGTTCAACAAGTGCTTGTTTCCTGTTACCTGGCAAGAGAAAGGAGGCATGAGATGGCACGATTTGATCAGGTGTTTGAATGATATGCTAGTGGGAGAGAGATCTCTGGATGTGTTAGTTCTCCAACTGGGGCAGAAAGAGCTTGCCCTGGAGAAGGGTGTGGTCTTGATGAGGGCCATGAAACATGATTTGAAGCAGTTGAATGCACAGTGTGCTGGGTGCTTTGTCCTTTGGACTGAGCTCGTGCCCCCAGGCACGGGGGGCGCTATGAAGCCAACAGCAGTGTACAGGGCTCGCAGAAAGATTAACAGGGAGGTGAGTCGGTTTTGCAGGAACTTTGAGTTTGGGCACATTTGCCCCTTGGACATTCAAAATGGCAACGTTGAATTCTTTCGGAGTGATGGCGTTCATGTTTCTAGGGTAGGGATGGAATTGTATCTGTCGGAACTAAAAGAGGTAATGGCTTGGGCGCTGAATTTCCGTAGATTAGCAGGAGTCCCTGGGGAAATCTGACACAAGAGTTCGGGAGGGGGCAGAAAAGTCAGCATTCAGCCTTTTTCTGGGTGGCAGGGCCTGGAAAGTTTTTCAGGGTGTTACAGAAGTTGGAGTGACATTGACATTGGTGAAACATGGGAAAGGGAAAGTAGGTAGGAAGTTCAAGGTCCAGAAGTTTAGTCTCTGAGGGGCATATTTATACTCTGTTTGCGCAGAATTTGCGCCAAAAATTTTGGCGCAAACCTTATACCATATTTATACTATGACGCCCGACCTCGTGAACGTCAAAATTCCTCCATGTGCGTCATTTTCCGGATGCGGGAAACCGCCTTCTGTTAATGACATGCAAGGTAGGCGTTCCCGTCCAAAAAATGACTTTAAGGCCTGTGCGCCTTATTTATACTCCCGCGTCATTTTGACGTACAGGAGGGGGCGGGCCTTATAAAATGGCGCACAGCCTGATGTGCGCTGTTTTTTAACGTCTGGGGGATGGAAGGCGTTAAGGGACCTGTGGGCTCATTTCCATGGTCTCTGACCATGGAAGCAGTCCACAGGTGCCCTTTCCTGCCTCAAGGGACACCCCCTGCCACCCCCACCCACCCCTTGGAGGACACCCATGGATGTGGGGACCCATCCCAGGTAAGTACAGGTAAGTTGAGGTAAGTATTTCTTTTTTTTAAGTGGCATAGGGGGTCTCACCTGCGCTGGTTTGCGTCAAAAAGTATAAATATGGACCTTAGAGTTTAATACTTGCAGTCTTAGGCTGGAGGGGTAAGTTAAAATTGAAAATGTTCAAATGCTCTTTAATAGTAATGAGATACTTGAAGGGTGGACTATTGTGGGTGGGACACTAGTGGTGGGAGTAGGATGTTGGTTAGTTAATTGAATGCTTAGAGAGGTGGTAGTTTGCAGGGCGGTTTGCCCAGGGATTAAAATGTTAATGTGCACCTCTCTCAATAAAGCAGCCTTTTCCACAATTTTCAGAATGGTCAGTGTTTTGTCTGCTCCCCTAACTCCCAATGTCCTACAACACACATGGCAGGAAAATCTGGCTCAGTCTTACAGCTGTCATTGCTTTCTGCTCTCACTTGAAGTCCCTGAATATTAATGCTGGACACAACTAAGACCACTCTGTGGGTGTGGTATCTAGAAGGTAGAACCTTAGGCGCCTGCCTAGCTTGTTGCTAGATGCTGAATCAAAACGGAAAGGACTTGAAGAGCAGGTGTTGCGGTGTTAACATCGCTATGGTGGTTGGGGTGAATTCTTCTGCCATAAATAAAACAAACTTGAAATCTACAAGGCATCCTCATTTTCATATAACAATTTAACACTGGGGACGAGGGAAACAACCACACATTTTTCACCTTAACAGCAATAATCGCAGATACGTCGGATCTGAAGTGCTACCATCTACCATCAAAAGTTTTTGCATTAAGGGCCAGATGTAGCAAAGTGTTTGCGCCTCGCAAACAGTGAAAAACACCGTCTGCGAGGCGCAAAAGCCTCTTTGCTATGCAGAAATGCATTTTGCGAGTCGGATCCGACTCGCAAAATGCATTTCCGACTCGCAAATAGGAAGGGGTGTTCCCTTCCTATTTGAGACTCGCAATGCTATTCAATTTCATTTCGCAAATGAAATCGCAGTTACCATCCACTTGAAGTGGATGGTAACCCAGTCGCAAACGGGAAGGGGTCCCCATGGGACCCTTCCCCTTTGTGAATGGAAACAAAAATAATTTTTCAGAGCAGGTAGTGGTCCTATGGACCACTGCCTGCTCTGAAAAATACCGAAACAAAAGGTTTCGGTTTTTTTTCTAAGTGCAGCTCATTTTCCTTTAAGGAAAACGGGCTGCAGATAGAAAAAAAAAAAACAGCTTTATTAAAAAGCAGTCACGGACATGGTGGTCTGCTGACTCCAGCAGGCCACCATCCCCGTGAGTGCCCATACTCGTAATGGGGTCGCAAAATGCGACCCACCTCATTAATATTAATGAGGTGGGTCTTTGCGACCCCATTGCGATTTGCAGAAGGTGTCTGAGACACCTTTCTGCATACCAAATTGCGAGTTGCAATTTGCGAGTCGCACGGACTCGCAAATTGCAAGTCGCAATTTGTTTTTTTCCTACACCTGGCCCTAAGTACGGTGCTATGGGCCAGATGTATGAAGCCTTTTTGCATTTGCAAATGTTGCGAATGCCTGTTTGCGAATGCAAAAAGGCCTTTCAGAATGTATGAAAGGCATTCTGAATGCAATTTAAAGGAATCGCTAAAATAGCGATTCCTTTAAATTGCGACCCCATTTAGAGAATCGCAATTTGCGATTCTCTAAATGCGGCATCGCAAATAAGGAATCCTTATTTGCAATTCCTTAGCCCCTTCGCTGCCAGGCCTTTTCCCCCTCAGGTGCCAAGCCTTTTTTTGGCTATTTGGGGCAGTTTGCGCTTAGGCCCTCATAAATTTTTGTCCACATAAGCTACCCACGCCAAATTTTCATCCTTTTTTTTCAACATCCTAGGGATTCTAAAGGTACCCAGACTTTGTGGGTTCCCCAGAAGGAGGCCAAGAAATTAGCCAAAATACAGTGAACATTTCTTTTTTTTCAAACAAATTGGAAAAAGGGGCTGCAGAAGAAGGCTTGTGGTTGTTTCCCTGAAAATGGCATCAACAAAGGGTTTGCGGAGCTAAAATCACCAGCTTCCCAGCTTTCAGGAACAGGCAGACTTGAATCAGAAAACCCAATTTTTCAACACAATTTTGGCATTTTACTGGGACATACCTCATTTTTACGATTTTTTGTGCTTTCAGCCTCCTTCCAGTCAGTGACAGAAATGGGCCTGAAACCAACGCTGGATCCCAGAAACCGAAAAGTAGACAACATTCTGAATTCAGCAAGGGGTAATTTGTGTAGATCCTACAAGGGTTTCCTACAGAAAATAACAACTGAAAAAAAAAAAATATTGAAATTGAGGTGAAAAAATCTGCAATTGTTCTCTACATTTTACTCTGTAACTTTTTCCTGCAATGTCAGATTTTTGAAAGCAATATACCGGTACGTCTACTGAACTCTTCTGGTTGCGGGGATATATAGGGCTTGTAGGTTCATCAAGAACTCTAGGTACCCAGAGCCAATAAATGACCTGCACCCTGCAGTGGGTTTTCATTCTATACCGGGTATACAGCAATTCATTTGCTGAAATATAAAGAGTAAAAATTAGCTATCAAGAAAACCTTTGTATTTCCAAAATGGGCACAAGATAAGGTGTTGAGGACCAGTGGTCATTTGCACATCTCTGAATTCCGGGGTGCCCATACTAGCATGTGAATTACAGGGCATTTCTCAAATAGACGTCTTTTTTACACATTCTGAATTTTTGAAAACTAGAGACCTAGGAGAATCCAAGATGGGGTGACTTGTGGGGCTCTGACCAGGTTCTGTTACCCAGAATCCTTTGCATACCTCAAAATTTGGCTAAAAAAACACATTTTCCTCACATTTCAGTGACAGAAAGTTCTGGAATCTGAGAGGAGCCACAAATTTCCTTCCACCCAGCGTTCCCCCAATTCTCCTGATATAAATGATACCTCACTTGTGTGGGTAGGCCTAGCGCCCGCGACAGGAAATGCCCCAAAACACAACGTGGACACATCCCATTTTTTGACAGAAAACAGAGGTGTTTTTTGCTAAGAGCCTACCTGTAGATTTTGGCCTCTAGCTCAGCCGGCACCTAGGGAAACCTACCAAACCTGTGCATTTTTAAAAACTAGAGACCTAGGGGAATCCAAGATGGGGTGACTTGTGGGGCTCTGACCAGGTTCTGTTACCAAGAATCCTTTGCAAACCTCAAACTTTGGCTAAAAAAACAAATTTTCCTCACATTTTGGTGACAGAAAGTTCTGGAATCTGAGAGGAGCCACAAATTTCCTTCCACCCAGCGTTCCCCCAAGTCTCCCGATAAAAATTGTACCTCACTTGTGTGGGTAGGCCTAGCGCCCACGAAAGGAAATGGCCCAAAACACAACATGGACACATCACATTTTTTCACAGAAAACAGTGCCTACCTGTGGATTTTGGCCTCTAGCTCAGCCGGCACCTGGGGAAACCTAGCAAACCAGCACATTTCTGAAAACTAGACACCTAGGGGAATCTAAGATGGGGTGACTTGTGGGGCTCTGACCAGGTTCTGTTACCCAGAATCCTTTGCAAACCTCAAAATGTGGCCAAAAAAACACTTTTTGCTCTCATTTTGGTGACAGAAAGTTCTGGAATCTGAGAGGAGCCACAAATGTCCTTCCACCCAGCGTTCCCCCAAGTCTCCCGATAAAAATGGTACCTCACTTGTGTGGGTGGGCCTAGCGCCCACGAAAGGAAATGGCCCAAAACACAATGTGGACACATCACATTTTTTCACAGAAAACAGAGGTGTTTTTTGCAAAGTGCCTACCTGTAGATTTTGGCCCCTAGCTCAGCACCTAGGGAAACCTACCAAACCTGTGCATTTTTGAAAACTAGAGACCTAGGGGAATCCAAGATGGGGTGACTTGTGGGGTTCTGACCAGGTTCTGTTACCCAGAATCCTTTGCAAACCTCAAAATTTGGCTAAAAAAACACATTTTCCTTACATTTCAGTGACAGAAAGTTCTGGAATCTGAGAGGAGCCACGAATTTCCTTCCACCCAGCGTTCCCCCAATTCTCCTGATAAAAATGATACCTCACTTGTGTGGGTAGGCCTAGCGCCCGCGACAGGAAATGCCCCAAAACACAACGTGGACACATCCCATTTTTTGACAGAAAACAGAGGTGTTTTTGCTAAGTGCCTACCTGTAGATTTTGGCCTCTAGCTCAGCCGGCACCTAGGGAAACCTACCAAACCTGTGCATTTTTTAAAACTAGAGACCTAGGGGAATCCAAGATGGGGTGACTTGTGGGGCTCTGACCAGGTTCTGTTACCCAGAATCCTTTACAAACCTCAAAAGTTGGCTAAAAAAACACATTTTCCTCACATTTTGGTGACAGAAAGTTCTGGAATCTGAGAGGAGCCACAAATTTCCTTCCACCCAGCGTTCCCGCAAGTCTCCCGATACAAATGGTACCTCACTTGTGTGGGTAGGCCTAGCGCCCACGAAAGGAAATGGCCCAAAACACAACATGGACACATCACATTTTTTCACAGAAAACAGTGCCTACCTGTGGATTTTGGCCTCTAGCTCAGCCGGCACCTGGGGAAACCTAGCAAACCAGCACATTTCTGAAAACTAGACACCTAGGGGAATCTAAGATGGGGTGACTTGTGGGGCTCTGACCAGGTTCTGTTACCCAGAATCCTTTGCAAACCTCAAAATGTGGCCAAAAAAACACTTTTTCCTCTCATTTTGGTGACAGAAAGTTCTGGAATCTGAGAGGAGCCACAAATGTCCTTCCACCCAGCGTTCCCCCAAGTCTCCCGATAAAAATTGTACCTCACTTGTGTGGGTGGGCCTAGCGCCCACAAAAGGAAATGGCCCAAAACACAACGTGGACACATCAAATTTTTTCACAGAAAACAGAGGTGTTTTTTGCTAAGTGCCTACCTGTAGATTTTGTCCCCTAGCTCAGCACCTAGGGAAACCTACCAAACCTGTGCATTTTTTAAAACTAGAGACCTAGGGGAATCCAAGATGGGGTGACTTGTGGGGTTCTGACCAGGTTCTGTTACCCAGAATCCTTTGCAAACCTCAAAATTTGGCTAAAAAAACACATTTTCCTCACATTTCAGTGACAGAAAGTTCTGGAATCTGAGAGGAGCCACGAATTTCCTTCCACCCAGCGTTCCCCCAATTCTCCTGATAAAAATGATACCTCACTTGTGTGGGTAGGCCTAGCGCCCGCGACAGGAAATGCCCCAAAACACAACGTGGACACATCCCATTTTTTGACAGAAAACAGAGGTGTTTTTTGCAAAGTGCCTACCTGTAGATTTTGGCCTCTAGCTCAGCCGGCACCTAGGGAAACCTACCAAACCTGTGCATTTTTGAAAACTAGAGACCTAGGGGAATCCAAGATGGGGTGACTTGTGGGGCTCTGACCAGGTTCTGTTACCCAGAATCCTTTGCAAACCTCAAAATCTGGCTAAAAAAACACATTTTCCTCACATTTCGGTGACAGAAAGTTCTGGAATCTGAGAGGAGCCACAAATTTCCTTCCACCCAGCGTTCCCCCAAGTCTCCCGATAAAAATGGTACCTCACTTGTGTGGGTAGGCCTAGCGCCCACGAAAGGAAATGGCCCAAAACACAACATGGACACATCACATTTTTTCACAGAAAACAGTGCCTACCTGTGGATTTTGGCCTCTAGCTCAGCCGGCACCTGGGGAAACCTAGCAAACCAGCACATTTCTGAAAACTAGACACCTAGGGGAATCTAAGATGGGGTGACTTGTGGGGCTCTGACCAGGTTCTGTTACCCAGAATCCTTTGCAAACCTCAAAATGTGGCCAAAAAAACACTTTTTCCTCTCATTTTGGTGACAGAAAGTTCTGGAATCTGAGAGGAGCCACAAATGTCCTTCTACCCAGCGTTCCCCCAAGTCTCCCGATAAAAATGGTACCTTCACTTGTGTGGGTGGGCCTAGCGCCCACGAAAGGAAATGGCCCAAAACACAACGTGGACACATCACATTTTTTCACAGAAAACAGAGGTGTTTTTTGCAAAGTGCCTACCTGTGGATGTTGGCCTCTAGCTCAGCCGGCCCCAGGGGGGGCAGAAAACGCCTAAAATAAATTTGCCCCCCCCCCAGGGAGCGACCCTTGCCTACGGGGTCGCTCCCCTTGCGTGACGGCGCAAAAAAAAAGATCCCTGGTGCCTAGTGGTTTCTGCCCCCCTTGGGGGCAGATTGACCTAAAATCGGCCGATCTGCCCCCAAAGTGTGCAGAAATGGCCTAAATACAATTTGCCCCTCCAGGGGAGCGACCCTTGCCTAAGGGGACGCTCCCGATCTGTAAAACAACAACAACAACAACAAATCCCCGGTGCCTAGTGGTTTCTGCCCCCCTTGGGGGCAGATCGGCCTAATTAAAATAGGCTGATCTGCCCCCCTGGGGGGCAGAAATGGCCTAAAATAAATTTGCCCCCCAGGGGAACCACCCTTGCCTAAGGGGTCGCTCCCCACCTCTAAAACAAAAAACTAAACAAAAACTAAACAGAATTTTTTTTTTATCCCTGGTGCCTAGAGGTTTAATAGGCCGATCTGCCCCCAGGGGGGACCAGAAAAGGCCTTAAAAAAAAATGCCCCCCCTGGGAGCGACCCTTGCTCAAGGGGTCGCTCCCTTATGTCAATTTCATTTTTGAAATAAAATCCCTGGTGTCTAGTGGGCGGTTTGACAGCCGGATTGCTTTCAATCCAACTGCCAAAACGCAGAGAGACTTAAAAGGGAAGGAAATAACTTTCCTTCCCTTTGAAGCCTCTCTCGGCCTCCCCCACGTGATCGGAAGAGAAATGCAAAGCATTTCTCTTCCGATTGCGCTGGAAGCTCAGGGAGGAGGCCCTGTGACAAACAGCGCAGGGGGGGAGTGGGGGTCTGGGGTGGAAGGGGAAGGGATTCCCCTTTCAGCCCTGGCCTGGGGGGGTGGGTGGGCGGCCCTCTGGGGGAGCGCAAGCGCTTCCCCCGAGGGCCGGTCCCAGGACGTAATGGTTACGTCCATGGTGCCACACGGGTGCAGCATTGGACGTAACCATTACGTCCGTGGCGACGAATGGGTTAAGCACATTTATGAAGCAATTCCTTAATGCGAATTGGGCATTAAGGAATCGCAATTACCACCAAGTTGACCTTGGTGGCAACCATGTGCAAATTTTAAAAATGCATTAAAAATGCATTTTTTAAATTGACATGTAACGTACACATGCCCTTTTGGCATGTGTGCACCTTACATGTCTTCCAAAATTGTTTTGGGGTGCAGCAGAGGGGACCTTAGGCCCCAAGCACCTTGGAGTTTGCATTTCCCAAATTGCGAATTCCACTTAGGAATTCACAATTTGTGAAATGCAATGGGGGCTATATCACAATTTGCGATTTGGTAATAGCATTTGCGATTTTTAAGAAATCGCTATTACCGAATCGCAAATATGATATATAGCATTTTGCGACTCAGAAATAGCGATTTCTTAAAAATCGCTATTTCCGAATCGCAAAAGGCTTTTTTCATACATCTGGCCCTATGTGATTTAATGATAGAAGCGCAAACTAGTGCATCACACATAAAAATTATCTTTCAAAACATTTTGCAGCCAAAGTTTGTGCAGCGTTGTTTAAAACTGCTCCTGTGCATATGCATGAGCTTACCTGAAGACCTTTTGCCTCAAGCACGCGTTCAGCAAACACGATCCAGTATCGGTGTCATTGCGTAGTAAATCAAGCTCTACTTCCCCTGAAAACAACGTTTACATTTGCAGCAGCGGCCAACTTAAGCACTTTGACAACTTTGTATTGACGGACTGTAATAGTGTGAGAAACCGCATGCCAAGTGAAAACTTTGCTTCTGCCTCCTCTGTTGTGCTAATACAGAAATGCATTCTTCAGTGATTTGCACACCTGTGTGAACACTTACCTTCACAGATTAATCAGTGATTCACACACCATAAATGACAAGTAAACCACTCGTGTGAACACTTGATTTACTGGTGATCCACACACCGTAGATAATTGTGGTGACTCCTCCAATATCTAAACTGCCAACTCTGGTATTTAAACCAGCGATTCACACACCTAGTGCAAGCATCTAAAAGAAAACCAAGAATACCTTTAAAGACTGCGGTGATTTGCACACCTGTGTGGGCATGTTACATATTATTGAAACCATAATTCACACGTTGTTTAGTGATGCTGGAAGTGTCTAGAGTATAAGTCATGTAAATGGCGTCAACATTTGCTTATTACTTCTTAGAAAAAAGTATTATTAACATTTATTTATTCCTAACAGGTAGATAATTGGGTATTAGCAGCATACCAGTGAACTGTTGTATATTTTCCTTCTTTTCTTCCTCCTGAATTATATTAATATATAATATAATAATGCAAAACATAAATTCTTCTCCATTTTTTCTGACTTCTCCTGGAGAACCTGTTCTTTGTTGGTCTAAATGAAAGAAAGTATTTTTCTATTATGCCAAAGTTTGTGGTACATCTTTTAGTGCTGAACGCAATTGCATTGTATAGGCTCAGAAGGGCAAGACGTTTTTGAACATTTTCCTGAGTTGACTGTAAATGACTTTGCTGAGTTGAATGAATTTGAAATTTGCATAAAGAAGGTAGACTTACATTATCTCCCTAAAGTAAGTACTGTGTTAGAGCGGTACCAATTCGAGAGATGAATGGAAAACTTGAAGAGTCAGTGGAAGAATTTATAACATCATTGTGCAAGTTAGCATCTGTAGGAAAGTACCATCTTGCCTGGCATGTTACCCCCATATTTCACTGTATATATGTTGTTTTAGTTGTATGTGTCACTGGGACCCTGCCAGCCAGGGCCCCAGTGCTCATAAGTGTGCCCTGTATGTGTTACCTGTGTTATGACTAACTGTCTCACTGAGGCACTGCTAACCAGAACCTCAGTGGTTATGCTCTCTCATTTCTTTCCAAATTGTCACTAACAGGCTAGTGAACAATTTCACCAATTTACATTGGCATACTGGAAAACCCTTATAATTCCCTAGTATATGGTACTAAGGTACCCAGGGTATTGGGGTTCCAGGAGATCCCTATGGGCTGCAGCATTTCTTGTGCCACCCAAAGGGAGCTCTGACAATTCTTACACAGGCCTGCCACTGCAGCCTGAGTGAAATAACGTCCACGTTATTTCACAGCCATTTACCACTGCACTTAAGTAACTTATAAGTCACCTATATGTCTAACCTTTACCTGGTAAAGGTTGGGTGCTAAGTTACTTAGGGGGTCATTCCAACCCTGGCGGTCGGTGTTAAAGCGGCGGCCAAAAATGGAATTCTGACCCTGGCGGGAACCGCCAACAGAGACCGCCACTTTAACACTCCGACCGCCACGGCGGGACAAACAAACAGCGCGGCGGTCACCGCCAACAGACAGGCGGGAGACAATGTACCGCCCACCCTATCACAACCCATCAATCTGCCACCTTTTCCGGGGCGTTAGCCCCGCCGATAAAAACACGTCGGAAACAGACATTACGAACGGAAAACGCTCACCTCTACACACTCCACGAGGAATCTGGACAGCATGGAACCCGAACTACACATCCTACCAGCTATTGTCTTCCTGCTCCTCTACCAGGAGCACGAACGCCGCCGCAGAAGACAACAGTGAGTACTGCACCTACGACACAGGGGAGGCAAAAAATTACGGGGACACACATACGCGACACACCCACCCTCACCCTCACCCACAACTACATACACATCAATGCAGAGCAACAACTCAGAGTGAAACCCCCAAACCGCCCGGAAGAATGCAAAGACAAAAATAAATGATCGTGAAATTTGAAGTATATTGTACGGCTAAGTAAAAAAATATATCAAACATCTATAACTATATATACATATGTAAATTGTCTAGTCCAAATTGGGTATCAGCCATTGTTCGTGGGCCAATGGGCCTAAACACATGGGCAAAGCCCACACACGATACCCGGCTCCAATGGAGAGAACACTACAGGGGCATCAGATAGCAAAACTACAGGCACCTCAGGGGGAAGGGAAGGGGGGGCACCTCAGCCAGATGAGTCCACGACGCCAGATCCACGAGGGGCCTCCCTGGCCACTGTTCAATCCTGGGGAGTGCAAAGCCACAGTCTCACAAGTCTCTACAGTGGGTGGATTGCCCACTGTGCCATCCTGGGGAGTGCAAAGCCACGGTCTCACAAGTCTCTACAGTGGGTGGATTGCCCACTGTGCCATCCTGGGGAGTGCAAAGCCACGGTCTCACAAGTCTCTACAGTGGGTGGATTGCCCACTGTGCCATCCTGGGGAGTGCAAAGCCACAGTCTCACAAGTCTCTACAGTGGGTGGATTGCCCACTGTGCCATCCTGGGGAGTGCAAAGCCACAGTCTCACAAGTCTCTACAGTGGGTGGATTGCCCACTGTGCCATCCGGGGGAGTGCAAAGCCACAGTCTCACAAGTGGATTACAGACTCCACTGGTTCTGGAGGAGGCATGGTGCCCAGAGTGCTTCGTGCAGCCCTGCCCGACACAGATGCGGGCCTGCCCCTTCTGCCAATGGGCCAGCGGTGCTTAAGACGGCGGAGCCCAGCGGAGCGGTGCTTGAGTTGAAGGGCCCAGTTCAGCGGTGCTTGAGATGAAGGGCCCAGCGGAGCGGTGCTTGAGTTGAAGGGCCCAGCGGAGCGGTGCTTGAGACGGCGGTGCCCTGTTCGGCGGTTCTTGACTTGAAGGGCCCTGTTCAGCGGTTCTTGACTTGAAGGGCCTTGTCCAGCAGTGCTTGAGATGAAGGGCCCAGCGGGGCGGTGCTTGAGAAAGCGGTGCCCAGCGGAGCAGTGCTTGAGTTGAAGGGCCCAGCGGGGCGGTGCTTGAGACGGAGGTGCCCTGTTCAGCGGTTCTTGACTTGAAGGGCCCTGTTCAGCGGTGCTTGAGATGAAGGGCCCAGCGGGGCGGTGCTTGAGACGGCGGTGCCCTGTTCAGCGGTTCTTGACTTGAAGGGCCCTGTTCAGCGGTTCTTGACTTGAAGGGCCCTGTTCAGCGGTTCTTGACTTGAAGGGCCCAGCGGAGCGGTGCTTGAGTTGAAGGGCCCAGCGGGGCGGTGCTTGAGACGGCGGTGCCCAGCGGAGCGGTGCTTGAGTTGAAGGGCCCAGCGGAGCGGTGCTTGAGACGGCGGTGCCCTGTTCAGCGGTTCTTGACTTGAAGGGCCCAGTTCAGCAGTGCTTCAGATGAAGGGCCCAGCGGAGCGGTGCTTGAGTTGAAGGGCCCAGCGGAGCGGTGCTTGAGAAGGCGGTGCCCTGTTCAGCGGTTCTTGACTTGAAGGGCCCTGTTCAGCGGTTCTTGACTTGAAGGGCCCTGTTCAGCGGTGCTTGAGTTGAAGGGCCCAGCGGGGCGGTGCTTGAGACGGCAGTGCCCAGCGGAGCAGTGCTTGAGTTGAAGGGCCCAGCGGAGCGGTGCTTGAGACGGCGGTGCCCTGTTCAGCGGTTCTTGACTTGAAGGGCCCAGTTCAGCGGTGCTTGAGACGGCGGTGCCCAGCGGAGCGGTGCTTGAGTTGAAGGGCCCAGCGGAGCGGTGCTTGAGACGGCGGTGCCCTGTTCAGCGGTTCTTGACTTGAAGGGCCCTGTTCAGCGCTTCTTGACTTGAAGGGCCCTGTTCAGCGGTTCTTGACTTGAAGGGCCCAGTTCAGCGGTGCTTGAGATGAAGGGCCCAGCGGAGCGGTGCTTGAGTTGAATGGCCCAGCGGAGCGGTGCTTGAGACGGCGGTGCCCTGTTCAGCGGTGCTTGCCTTGGCAGTCCTTGCCATGTTCAGCGTTGCATGAGTTGGCGCCCCTTCATTGCCCAGCTGGGCTGTGGCTGGCGCTCCTTCATTGCCCAGCTGGGTTGTGGCTGGCGGGGCCCTCCTGGGCAGCTTGGCTGGGGCTGGCGGGACCCTCCTGGGCAGCTTGGCTGGGGCTGGCGGGGCCCTCCTGGGCAGCTTGGCTGGCGGGGCCCTCCTTGGCAGCTTGGCTCGGGCTGGCGGGGCCCTCCTTGGCAGCTTGGCTGGGGCTGGTGGGACCCTCCTGGGCAGCTGGGCTGGGGCTGGCGGGGCCTTCCTGGGCAGCTCGCCTGCTGCCGGACTTGTCGGGCGTGATGCCCTTGCCACCCTTCCCTGCTCGTCTGTGGCCCTTTCCTCCCTTTGCCGGTGTGCCAGGTGGCACCCCACTCCCTGACGGTGCCAGGGTAGTGCTTGTGGAGCCTGCTGACTTTGGCCTCTTGCGCCAGGAACTGGCTTTCTTTGCTTTTTTTGCAGGGGGTGGGCTGGCCGTCTCTTTACTCCCAGCCGAAGTAGCTGGGCTTGAAGGTGGTGGACTCCAAAATCCTTGGACTATTTTCTTAGTAGGTCCAGGTTTTGTGGTGGCTGAGGTGCTGATTGGAGCCTTATGAGATGGAGGGGGTGGGTCAGTTGATGGAAAGAGGTCAAGGTTGGAAAGGAAAAGAAATTTAGTAAGACAGGGACGGGTAGTTGTAGTGGGTATGGGAGTGGAGGAAGAGGATGTGGTTGTAGGAGAGTGAAGTCTGGTGGCTTTGGGTGCAGGTGCTTGTGCTGGAGGTTGTCGTGAGGTGGATGGCTGTTGGGTGGGTGGCTGCCTGCGTTTGTGTGGTTTGGAAGAGGGGGTGACAGACACACTGGAAGAGGACACAGAGGATGTGTAAATGGTAGTGGGGGTGGTGACTGCACGTGTGCGGAGTGTTCTGGTGGGTGTGCTGGTGATGGACGTAGTGCCTGAAGATGTTGTGCATGCAAGTGTGAGTGGAGCAGTCACAGGGAGGGAGGAGGGAGACGAGGAGGAGGGAGACACAGAGGAGGCAGTGGCTGTTGGCATGTCTGCATGTGGATGTTGCTTGTGTGAATGCTTGTGTGATGTGTGGTGCTTATGTCTGGATGAGCTTCTCTTGGGTGTTGAGGTGTGTGCAGGCTGGTCTGATGGTGTGTCTGGGATAGGCAGAGGTACAGGGGAGTGGGACTGGGTTGAGGAAGTTGGAGGAGGGAGGCAGGAGACAGGGACAATGGCTGCCGTCAGTGCTGAGGCCAGAGCGTTGAACGATCGCTGATGGGCAGCCTGACCCGAATGAATGCCCTCCAGGTATGCATTACTCCGGTGCACCTCCCTTTCTACACCCTGGATGGCATTCAAAAGGGTAGACTGCCCAACAATGATGGTCCTCAGGAGGTCAATGGCCTCCTCACTGAGGGCAGCAGGGGTAACTGGGGCAGGGCCTGAGGTGCCTGGGGCGAAGGAGATGCCCACCTTCCTGGGTGAGTGGGCACGGGGCGAAGGCTGAGGGGCTGCTGGGAGGGCGGAGCTGGCACGCTGGGTGGCAGCTGTACCTGTTGTTGCGGTGGGCACGGATGTTGCCGCCACCACAAGGGAGCTCCCTTCCGAGGACGTGTCTGTGTCGCTGGTGTCACCACGTGTCCCCGCTGTGGAGCTCCCCTCGCCCTCCGTCTCACTGGTGAAATCAGAGTCAGTTGCATGGCCCTCCATGGCCATGTGAGATGCAGCTCCCTCGTACTCCGATGCCACTTCTCCTCCGCCTGATGATACTAATGCACACATGAACAGGAAGACCACAAAAAAAGGGGGGGGGGGAGAAACAAAGACATGTTGAGTGCATGCATTGGGGACACCGTTGGCGGAGAGGACAGACACAGAAGCCCCCTGCACTACGCCGCGCACTTGGGGTACACTACTCAATCCGTGGGACATGGCCTACAAGCCTATGGACGACAACTCCACACATAGGTGACACAGGGCCATGATTAGCTGTACTAGGCAACCTACAGAGGTGGGGGGCGGGGGTACAGGGCCATGCCTAACGGAGGGGCCTAGCCTACAGAAAACGCCATGGCCTAGGGATACCCACAGCCCTCCTCCCCCACCCAGACACCTCCAATGTGCGCAAAATCAGCAGAATGTGCTTGTACTCACCTCCTTGTGTCTGCTGTGAAGTCCTCAGGCGCACCATCCAAATCGGGGTAGGCCACCGCCAGGATCCGGGACATCAGGGGGGTCAAAGTACGACTGGCACCCCTCCTACGTTGGGAGGCCATCCCCAGCAGAGCCTCCGCGGTCTTCCTGCTCCCGCGGCGGATGTCCTCCCACGTCTTCCGGCAGTGGGTGCCCCGTCTGTTGTGGACCCCCAGGGTCCGGACGTCCTTGGCGATGGCACGCCAAATGTCGATTTTCTGATGGGCGCTGACCTATGTGACATGTGCAGGGGGAGAAAGAAAAACAGACATCACCTTCTGCATGCTCGATGTGAGTGGCCCCCCATCCCCACCCTTGCCATGTGGCACATGCTCTCATCTTTCCTTTGATGCATGCCTCATTCGCTCCCCTCCCCATCTTTCATTCACCCCACTCAACCCAGGCATTGGCCACAAAGCATGGTCCCAGTGTACTTACCTGTTGGTCTGGAGGACCGTAGAGTAGCGCATACTGGGGGAGGACCCCATCCACGAGTTTCTCCAATTCTTCAGAAGTGAAGGCAGGGGCCTTTTCCCCAGTCGCAGCAGCCATTGTCTCTTCCAGACCGAGGTCACAGCAGCACTTGCAGTATAGGTCCTCTCCTGTGGATGATCAGGTATCGAGTGATTAAGCAGATAGAAAATGGCGGTCACGCCCCGGCGGTGCGTACCGTGGCGGTACGTACCGCGACCGCCGGCGCACATCCTCATTGGCTCCTGAAACCCATAGGGTTCAATGTTAACCAATGCGGCTTTGCGCCGCGGTCTTCGACCGCCTACCGCCACGGTGTGCCACGCCAGCGCATTGACCTCACATCCCACTGTCGCACTTCACAGGTCAGGCAGCCGCCATTTCAAGGGCCCCCATATCTTAATTTCTACTGCGTCACACATACCTAGGCCTTGCATCAACACTCATACAAGCCATTCAATGCATTGAGAATCGTGTACTGTGCAAGCTGTGGGAACGTACCTGTAGGTTGATTGACTCTGTGCTCCATGCTGTCCTTCCTAGGCACCGTCCGCTGGGACTTGCAAGGAGATGGAGGAATCTTCCCGTGTACAGACCGCTGATGGACCTGTCGACAATGGAAGAAAGACATGTCATACTGACATACAGGCTTGACAGAGCCACTATACAGGAACTGTGTGCCCAGCTGGAGCCAGACCTGATGTCACCCATCCGCCAACCCACAGGGATCCCCCCTCTAATGCAGGTGCTGTCAGTACTCAATTTTTTGGCAAGTGGGTCATTTCAAACAACAGTGGCCATTTCATCAGGGATGTCTCAGCCCATGTTTTCCAAGGTGTTGTCCAGAGTGTTGTCTGCCCTGCTGAAATACATGCGGAGCTACATTGTTTTCCCTGAGGTGGGCGATTTGGCTACAGTGAAGGGTGATTTCTATGCGCTTGGACATATTCCCAACATCATTGGTGCAATTGATGGGACACATGTTGCTTTGGTCCCCCCCAGCACGAGTGAACAGGTGTACAGGAACAGAAAAAGTTATCATTCCATGAATGTCCAGGTGGTCTGTTTGGCTGACCAGTACATCTCCCATGTAAATGCCAAGTTCCCTGGGTCAGTGCATGACGCGTACATCATGCGAAATAGCAGCATCCCTTACGTGATGGAACTACTTCAGAGACACCGTGTGTGGCTAATTGGTGACTCTGGTTACCCCAACCTGTCCTGGCTACTGACCCCAGTGAGGAATCCCAGGACAAGGGCAGAGGAACGGTACAATGAGGCCCATGGGTGGACTAGGAGGGTGATCGAGCGGACGTTCGGCCTCCTGAAGGCCAGGTTTAGGTGCCTCCATATGACAGGTGGATCCCTAATGTACTCACCAAAGAAGGTGTGCCATATCATCGTGGCCTGCTGTATGCTTCACAAACTGGCTTTGCAACGCCAGGTGCCTTTCCTGCAGGAGGATGGTCCAGATGGTGGTGTTGTGGCAGCTGTGGAGCCTGCGGAGAGTGAAGAGGAGGAAGACGAAGAGGACGACACAGACAACAGGGACACAGTAATACTGCAGTATTTTCAATGACATACAGGTAAGAATCAACACCGGCATTTTACATTTACTTAAAGTCTCCTGCCTCTCTACTGTCTGAGTTTCTCCCCAGTGTATGCTGACTGAGTTGTGACTTTCCCTTCCAATTTCAGAGATGTGGGCCCCACTCCGTGACCTCTGCTTTGTTTCCCCATGGACTACAGCTGTGTGACAGTGGTATGTTGTCATCACAATGTAACTGGACATTTTGGCACGGTGCTGTGTAATACTTTTGTTCAAAAATACAGGCAGACTCCAGATTATTTTTGTGCAATAAGTGTGTTTATTAAAGTGTAAAATTTTGGGAAATGGTTGCAATTCGGTGATGGGTGATGGTGGAGGAATGTCCATGGCAGAGTCCAGATTTTCAGTCTCACAGGTGCATTGTCCATATGCCTGTGGAAGGTGGAGCAGGGGCAGTTTAAGGTTGGACAGGGTGACAATGTGGGACAGTGGGATGACAATCAGGGGGTATCCTTTCCTGGCGGGAGTCTTGGCATCCTACTCTGTCTTCTTCCTAGATCTCAGGCACCGCTTGCAGGGTGGTTCTCCTTCTGCAGGGGGTGGGGTTCTGGTGGCCTGTTGTTCTTGTGTCGGGGCCTCCTGTCCACTAGCGCCGGCGGAGGTGGTAGCCTGTTCTTGGTCCATGCTAGTGACAGGGGCCCTTTATGGTGCCACATGGTCCCGCAATGTGCTGACAATCTGATTGAGAGCCACAACGATGGTGCCCATTGCGGAACTGATGTTTCTGAGTTCTTCCCTGAACCCCATAAACTGTTCCTCCTGCAGTACCTGGATCTCCTGGAACCTGGCCAGGACCGTCGCCATCGTCTCCTGGGAGCGGTGGTATGCTCCCATGATGGAGGAGAGGGCCTTGTGGAGAGTGGGTTCCCTGGGCCTGTCCCCCCCCTGTCGCACAGCAGCCCTCCCAGTTCCCCTGTTTCCCTGAGCCTCTGTCCCCTGGACCGTGTGCCCACTACCACTGCCCCCAGGTCCCTGTTGTTGTTGGGGTGGTGGGTTAACCTGGGTGCCCTGTAGTGGTGGACACACCGCTGATTGACGTGTCCTGGAGACAGAGGCATGGGCACGCTGGGTGGGTGCTGTGCTGGTGTTCCCAGAGGGGGGTAGGTCTGCTGTGGCTGTCTGAGGGGAACCGACTGTCCTGAGGTCCCCGATGGGCCGGGCTGGTCATCTGGGTCCAGGGAGACAGAGCTGCTGTCATCACTGTGGGCCTCTTCTGGGGGTGGAATGGACATTTCTGGACCCTCCTGGGCGGTGTCGTGGCGTTCGGGTCCTGCAGGGGTATAAGAGTATGGTTATTGCTTCTGTGTGTGCCATAGCGTGCAATGGATGGGTGCCCGTGTACCCCAGTGCTGGCATTCCCTTGTGGGGGCTGTTGTGACGGTGGTTGGGGGGGGATTGGTATGTGCAGTGGGCATGCTTAGGTGATGGGTGTCCATGGTTTGTGGTCGCATGCAGGGCTTGGTGTTGGGATGGGTGGGTTGTGATGGTGAGACATTAACAAGGAGGATGTGTGATGGGGGTGGGGGGGTAGGGCGGGGTATGATTTGGCATGCCGGTGGGTGGGGGGGATGAAGTAGTTGAGATTCGACTTACCAGAGTCCATTCCTCCGCCTACTCCTGCGAGGCCCTCAGGATGCAGGATCGCCAAGACCTGTTCCTCCCATGTTGTAAATTCTGGGGGTTGAGGTGGGGGTCCGCCACCAGTCTTCTGCACCACGATGTTGTGTCTGGATACCATGGAACGCACCTTCCCCCGTAGGTCATTCCACCGCTTCCTGATGTCGTCCCGATTTCGTGGATGCTGGCCCACAGCGTTGACCCTGTCCACTATTCTTTGCCATAGCTCCATCTTCCTGGCAATGGTGGTGTGCTGCACCTGTGTCCCGAAGAGCTGGGGCTCTACCCAAACTATTTCCTCCACCATGACCCTGAGTTCAGCGTCTGTAAACCTGGGGTGTCTTTGGGGTGCCATGGGGTGGTGTGGATGAGGTGTGGGGTGGCGTTTGTGGTGGTGAGTGTGTGGTGTTTTGTGTGTGGATGTTGTGTGAGTGATGGTGTTATGTGCCTGGGAATGCTCTGTACTAGCTGGTGGTGTCTCTCTCTGGCCTTAGTCAATAAATGGTGGTCGTAGGGGTTTGTGGGTGATGTGGGTGTGTGTTTTATATTGTGTTGGGTGTGTGGGAGTGGTGTTTGTATGTGTATCAGGTGTGTGTATTTCAAAATGTCCAATGTGGCAGTGTTTTGGAGCTGTGTGTGTATTTTGACCGCGGCGGTGTGTACCGCCAATGGAATACCGCGGTTGAAAGACCGCTGCGTGGATTCGTGGGTCGGAATGGAATGGGCGTATTTCTGTTGGCGTGACGGTGGAGGTTTGGTCATCGCCAGTATTTCGCTGGCCGTTGGTGTGGCGGACTTTTGTGGATGTCGTGTTTTTGGCGGTTTGCCTGTTGCGGGTCATAATGACCGTGGCGGTTTCCCGCGGCCGCGGCGGTGTTATGGCGGTCTTCTGACCGGCGGTAAGCGTATTTTACCGCCGAGGTCAGAATGACCCCCTTAGTGTGTGGGCACCCTGGCACTAGCCAAGGTGCCCCTACCTTGTTCAGGACTTTGTGAGTGCGGGGACACCATTACACGCGTGCACTATACATAGGTCACTACCTATGTATAGCTTCACGATGGTAACTCCGAATATGGCCATGTAACATGTCTAAGATCATGGAATTGCCCCCCCCCCAATGCCCTCCTGGCATTGGTGAGACAATCCCATGATCCTAGGGGTCTCTAGCACAGACCCGGGTACTGCCAAACTACCTTTCCCGGGGTTTCACTGCAGCTGCTGCTGCTGCCAACCCCTCAGACAGGTTTCTGCCCTCCTGGGGTCCAGCCAGGCTTGGCCCAGGAAGGCAGAACAAAGGACTTCCTCAGAGAGAGGGTGTTACACCCTCTCCCTTTGGAAAAAGGTGTCAGGGCTGGGGAGGAGTAGCCTCCCCCAGCCTCTGGAAATGCTTTCATGGGCACAGATGGTGCCCATTTCTGCATAAGCCAGTCTACACCGGTTCAGGGATCTCCCAGCCCTGCTCTGGCGCGAAACTGGACAAAGGAAAGGGGAGCGACCACTCCCCTGACCTGCACCTCCCCTGGGAGGTGCCCAGAGCTCCTCCAGTGTGCTCCAGACCTCTGCCATCTTGGAAACAGAGGTGCTGCTGGCACACTGGACTGCTCTGAGTGGCCAGGGCCAGCAGGTGACGTCAGAGACTCCTTCTGATAGGCTCCTCCAGGTGTTGCTAGCCTATCCTCTCTCCTAGGTAGCCAAACCTCCTTTTCTGGCTATTAAGGGTCTCTGCTTTGGGAATTCTTTAGATAACGAATGCAAGAGCTCATCAGAGTTCCTCTGCATCTCTCTCTTCACCTTCTGCCAAGGAATCGACTGCTGACCGCACTGGAAGCCTGCAAAAACTGCAACAAAGTAGCAAAGACGACTACTGCGACCTTGTGACGCTGATCCTGCCGCCTTCTCGACTGTTTTCCTGGTGGTGCATGCTGTGGGGGTAGTCTGCTTCCTCTCTGCACTAGAAGCTCCGAAGAAATCTCCTGTGGGTCGACAGAATCTTCCCCCTGCAACTGCAGGCACCAAAGAACTGCTTCACCGGTCCTCTGGGTCTCCTCTCAGCACGACGAGCGAGGTCCCTTGAACTCAGCAACCCTGTCCAAGTGACTCCCACAGTCCAGTGACTCTTCAGTCCACGTTTGGTGGAGGCAAGTCCTTGCCTCCCCACGCTAGACTGCATTGCTGGGTACCGCGTGATTTGCAGCTGCTCCGGCTCCTGTGCACTCTTCCAGGATTTCCTTTGTGCACAGCCAAGCCTGGGTCCCCGGCACTCTAACCTGCAGTGCACGACCTCCTGAGTTGTCCTCCGGCGTCGTGGGACCTTCCTTTGTGACTTTGGGTGAGCTCCGGTTCACTGCACTTCGTAGTGCCTGTTCCGGCACTTCTGCAGGTGCTGTTTGCTTCTGAGTGGGCTTCTTGTCTTGCTGGACGCCCCCTCTGTCTCCTCACGCAATTGGCGACATCCTGGTCCCTCCTGGGCCACAGCAGCATCCAAAAACCCTAACCGCGACCCTTGCAGCTAGCAAGGCTTGTTTGCGGTCTTTCTGCACGAAAACACCTCTGCAAGCTTCTTCACGACGTGGGACATCCATCCTCCAAAGGGGACGTTTCTAGCCCTCTTCGTTCTTGCAGAATCCACAGCTTCTACCATCCGGTGGCAGCTTCTTTGCACCCACAGCTGGCATTTCCTGGGCATCTGCCCACTCCCGACTTGATTGTGACTCTTGGACTTGGTCCCCTTGTTCCACAGGTACTCTTGTCTGGAAATCCATTGTTGTTGCATTGCTGGTGTTGGTCTTTCTTGCAGAATTCCCCTATCACGACTTCTGTGCTCTCGGGGGAACTTAGGTGCACTTTGCACCCACTTTTCAGGGTCTTGGGGGTGGGCTATTTTTCTAACCCTCACTGTTTTCTTACAGTCCCAGCGACCCTCTACGAGCTCACATAGGTTTGGGGTCCATTCGTGGTTCGTATTCCACTTCTAGAGTATATGGTTTGTGTTGCCCCTACCCCTATGTGCTCCCATTGCATTCTAATGTGACTATACATTGTTTGCACTGTTTTCTATTGCTATTACTACATATTTTGGTATTGTGTACATATATCTTGTGTATATTTGCTATCCTCACACTGAGGGTACTCACTGAGATACTTTGGCATATTGTCATAAAAATAAAGAACCTTTATTTTTAGTATATCTGTGTATTGTGTTTTCTTATGATATTGTGCATATGACACTAGTGGTACTGTAGGAGCTTCACTCGTCTCCTAGTTCAGCCTAAGCTGCTCTGCTAAGCTACCATTTTCTATCAGCCTAAGCTGCTAGACACCCCTCTACACTAATAAGGGATACCTGGACCTGGTGCAAGGTGTAAGTACTCCTTGGTACTCACTACAAGCCAAGCCAGCCTCCTACATTGGTTGTGCAGCGGTGGGATAAGTACTTGCAACTACTTACCACTTTGTCATTTTGTACTTGTCATAAGAGAAAAATATACAAAATAAGTTCAGTGTATGTACACCTAACCAAAAAGTTTTGCTTTTCTTCTCTTACTCCTTTGCTAAGTGCTGAAAAGTACCTCTAAAACTTTCAAAAGTTCTTAAAAAGTTGTAAAAGGTTTTTTTTTCCTGTTCTTTAAAAAGTTCTGAAACTTTTTCTTTCTTTTTCTGTCCCTTAAACCTTTTCTATAATGTCTGGTACAGGTCAAACTGTTGATCTAACTAAACTTGCTTATGACCACCTTAGCTGGAAAGGAGCAAGGAGTCTCTGCATTGAAAGAGGTTTAGGGGTATGGAAGAATCCCTCAAGAGAACTGTTAGTTAATATGCTCATTGAACAGGATAAGACCTTAGTTGGCACATCTGTTGAGAAATTAGCTGATGGTTCACACTCTGACTCTGGGGCACCCCTAGTAAGAGAGTTAGGAGGGAACCTTCCCAGCCTGCCCCCTAGCAAGCCACCTAGCATGGCTGGTACTAATGTGAGTTCCCATCACAGTAGGAGTGTTACTTCTGTAGGCCAGAATGTTAGGGTGCCATCTGTTAGGGACAGGTCTCCCTCTGTCCATTCACACCATTCTTCTGTGTCAAGGCATGCCCAACCCACCCTCCCTGAGACAGATTGTTAGAAAGGGAACTCAATAGATTGAGAGTGGAAGAGTCCAGGCTGAAGCTTAAAAAGCAACAGCTGGATCTAGACAGGGAAGCATTTGACTTAGAAAAAGAAAGACAGAGGTTGGGATTTGGACCCCATGGTGGCAGCAGCAGTATTCCAAATAGTCATCCTGCAAAAGAGCATGATTCTAGGAATCTGCACAAGATAGTTCCCCCTTACAAGGAGGGGGATGACATTAACAAGTGGTTGGCTGCACTTGATAGGGCCTGTGTTGTACAGGAGGTCCCTCAAAGGCAGTGGGCTGCTAACCTATGGCTATCTTTCAGTGGAAAGGGTAGGGATAGGCTCCTTACTGTTAAAGAAAGTGATGCCAATAATTTTACAGTTCTTAAGAATGCACTCCTAGATGGTTATGGCTTAACCACTGAACAGTACAGGATCAAGTTCAGAGAAACCAAAAAGGAGTCTTCACAAGACTGGGTAGACTTTGTTGACCATTCAGTAAAGGCCTTGGAGGGGTGGTTACATGGCAGTAAAGTTTCTGACTATGAAAGCCTGTATAACTTAATCCTGAGAGAGCATATTCTTAATAATTGTGTGTCTGATTTGTTGCACCAGTACCTAGTGGACTCTGATCTGACCTCTCCCCAAGAATTGGGAAAGAAGGCAGACAAATGGGTCAGAACAAGGGTGAACAGAAAAGTTCATACAGGGGGTGACAAGGATGGCAAGAAGAAGGATGGTAAGTCTTCTGACAAGGGTGGGGACAAATCTAAAAATGAGTCTTCATCAGGCCCACAAAAACACTCTGGTGGGGGTGGTGGGCCCAAATCCTCTTCAAATCAAAACAAAGAAAAGAAACCATGGTGCTATTTATGTAAAATAAAAGGCCATTGGACAACAGATCCCAGTTGTCCAAAGAAAAGTACCAAGCCTCCCACTACCACAACCCCTACTGCTACACCTAGTGCCCCTAGCAATAGCAGTGGTGGTGGGAGCAAACCTACTAATAGCCAATCCAAGGGAGTAGCTGGGCTCACTTTTGGTAATTTAGTTGGGGTTGGTCTTGTTAGGGAGACCACAGAGGCTGTGTTAGTCTCTGAAGGTGCCATTGATTTGGCCACCTTGGTTGCTTGTCCCCTTAATATGGATAAGTACAAGCAACTTCCCCTAATAAATGGTGTTGAGGTTCAGGCCTACAGGGACACAGGTGCCAGTGTTACCATGGTAATAGAGAAACTGGTCCACCCTGAACAACACCTACTTGGTCACCAGTACCAAGTGACTGATGCTCATAACAACACTCTTAGCCACCCCATGGCTGTTGTGAATCTCAACTGGAGGGGGGGGGGGGGGGGTTACTGGTCCAAAGTTAAAGTTGTGGTTGCCTCAGATTTACCTGTAGACTGTCTACTAGGGAACGATTTAGAGACATCAGCTTGGGCAGAAGTGGAGTTGGATGCTCATGCAGCAATGCTGGGCATTCCTGGGCATATTTTTGCTTTGACCAGGGCTCAGGCCAAAAAGCAAAAAGGACAGGGTGACTTGGATCCTGGAAGAATGGACCAAGTGCTCCCTAAAGCTAGGGTTAGTAAAGGTAAAACACTACCTACTATCCCTCCCTCTACAGTGGATTCAACTTCTGAGGAAGAAGAATTTCCACCCTGTGCAGAACCTACACCAGAGGAGCTGGAAGCAGACACTGCTGAGCTTTTGGGTGAAGGGGGGCCTGCCAGGGAGGAGCTGAGTGTGGCACAGCATACCTGTCCCACACTAGAGGGGCTAAGACAGCAAGCTGTCAAACAAGAAAATGGGGATGTCAGTGACTCTCACAGAGTTTACTGGGAGGACAACCTCTTGTATACTGAAGCAAGGGATCCAAAACCTGGAGCTGCCAGGAGATTGGTTATTCCTCAGCAATATAGAAAGTTCCTCCTAACTGTAGCCCACGACATTCCCTTAGCTGGACATTTAGGGCAAATTAAAACTTGGGACAGGCTTGTCCCCTTGTTTCATTGGCCTAGAATGTCAGAGGACACAAAGGAATTTTGTAAGTCCTGTGAAACCTGTCAAGCCAGTGGCAAAACAGGTGGCACTCCAAAAGCACCCCTTATTCCACTGCCTGTGGTTGGGGTTCCCTTTGAAATGGTAGGGGTTGACATAGTTGGCCCCCTTGACCCTCCTACTGCTTCAGTCAATAGGTTTATCTTGGTGGTAATGGACCATGCCACCAGATATCCTGAAGCAATTCCTCTAAGGACCACTACAGCTCCTGCAGTGGCAAAGGCCCTCCTAGGAATCTTTTCCAGGGTGGGCTTCCCAAAAGAGGTGGTATCAGACAGGGGAAGCAATTTCATGTTTGCTTACTTAAAGGCCATGTGGAAGGAATGTGGTGTGACATACAAGTTCACCACACCCTATCATCCACAAACAAATGGACTGGTTGAGAGGTTTAATAAAACTCTCAAAGGAATGATACTGGGACTCCCTGAAAAACTCCGCAGGAGATGGGATGTCCTGTTACCTTGCCTCCTTTTTGCTTACAGAGAGGTACCCCAAAAAGGAGTGGGCTTCAGCCCCTTTGAACTCCTATTTGGACACCCTGTGAGAGGTCCCCTAACACTTGTGAAGGAGTGTTGGGAACAACCTTTAAAAGCTCCTAAGCAAGACATAGTGGACTATGTACTTGGCCTAAGATCTAGAATGGCTGAGTACATGAAAAAGGCTAGTAAAAACCTTCAGGCCAGCCAAGAGCTCCAAAAGCAATGGCATGACCAGAAGGCTGTTCTGATTCAGTACCAACCAGGGCAGAAAGTGTGGGTCTTGGAGCCTGTGGCCCCAAGAGCACTGCAAGACAAATGGAGTGGTCCCCACATCATTGTTGAGAAAAAGGGAGAAGTCACCTACTTGGTTGACTTAGGCACTGCCAGGAGTCCCCTTAGGGTGCTCCATGTCAATCGCCTGAAACCCTACTATGACAGGGCTGATCTCACCCTGCTCATGACAACAGATGAAGGACAGGAAGAAGAGAGTGACCCTCTCCCTGATCTCTTCTCTTCCAAAGAACAAGATGCTCTAGTGGAAGGTGTAGTTTTGGCAGATTGTCTTACTGCTGAGCAGAAAGACCACTGCATAAATCTCCTGGGTCAGTTTTCTGAACTCTTTTCTACTGTGCCAGGCACCACTTCTTGGTGTGAGCACACTATAGATACTGGAGACAGCTTGCCTGTCAAAAGTAAGATCTATAGGCAGCCTGACCATGTCAGGGACTGCATAAAACAAGAGGTTCAGAAAATGCTTGAACTAGGAGTGGTTGAACACTCTGAAAGTCCATGGGCCTCTCCCGTGGTACTTGTACCAAAACCTCATTCCAAAAATGGAAAGAAGGAAATTAGATTTTGTGTTGATTACAGGGGTCTCAACCAGGCAACTAAAACTGATGCTCACCCTATACCCAGGGCAGATGAGCTAATAGATACACTGGCATCTGCCAAGTATCTAAGCACCTTTGATTTGACTGCAGGGTATTGGCAGATCAAGTTATCAGAGGATGCAAAAGCAAAAACTGCATTTTCTACCATTGGAGGGCACTACCAATTCACAGTAATGCCTTTTGGGTTGAAAAATGCACCTGCCACTTTTCAGAGGTTGGTGAATACAGTCCTGCAAGGATTGGAGGCTTTTAGTGCAGCATATCTAGATGATATAGCTGTCTTTAGCTCCACCTGGGATGATCACCTGGTCCACCTGTGGAAAGTTTTGGAGGCCCTGCAAAAGGCAGGCCTCACTATCAAGGCTTCAAAGTGCCAGATAGGGCAGGGCAAAGTGGTTTATCTGGGACACCTGGTAGGTGGAGAACAGATTGCACCACTTCAGGGGAAAATCAAAACTATTATAGATTGGGTTCCCCCTACAACTCAGACCCAGGTGAGAGCCTTCTTAGGCCTCACTGGGTATTACAGGAGGTTCATAAAGAACTATGGCTCCATTGCAGCCCCTCTTAATGACCTCACATCTAAGAAAATGCCTAAAAAGGTATTGTGGACAGCTAGCTGTCAGAAAGCTTTTGAGGAGCTGAAGCAGGCCATGTGCTCTGCACCTGTCCTAAAAAGCCCCTGTTACTCCCAGAAATTCATTGTCCAAACTGATGCATCTGAATTAGGGGTAGGGGCAGTCTTATCACAACTTAATTCTGAGGGCCAGGATCAACCTGTTGCTTTTATCAGCAGGAGGTTGACCCCTAGAGAAAAGCGTTGGTCTGCCATAGAGAGGGAGGCCTTTGCTGTGGTCTGGGCACTGAAGAAGTTGAGGCCATACCTGTTTGGCACTCACTTCATTGTTCAGACAGACCACAAACCTCTCCTTTGGCTAAAACAAATGAAAGGTGAAAACCCTAAATTGTTGAGGTGGTCCATATCTCTACAGGGAATGGACTATACAGTGGAACATAGACCTGGGAGTACCCACTCCAATGCAGATGGACTCTCCAGATATTTCCACTTAGACAATGAAGACTCATCAGGTCATGGCTAGTCTTATTGTCCTTCGTTTGGGGGGGGGGGGGGGGGTTGTGTAGGAAAGTACCATCTTGCCTGGCATGTTACCCCCATATTTCACTGTATATATGTTGTTTTAGTTGTATGTGTCACTGGGACCCTGCCAGCCAGGGCCCCAGTGCTCATAAGTGTGCCCTGTATGTGTTACCTGTGTTATGACTAACTGTCTCACTGTGGCTCTGCTAACCAGAACCTCAGTGGTTATGCTCTCTCATTTCTTTCCAAATTGTCACTAACAGGCTAGTGACAAATTTCACCAATTTACATTGGCATACTGGAACACCCTTATAATTCCCTAGTATATGGTACTAAGGTACCCAGGGTATTGGGGTTCCAGGAGATCCCTATGGGCTGCAGCATTTCTTGTGCCACCCATAGGGAGCTCTGATAATTGTTACACAGGCCTGCCACTGCAGCCTGAGTGAAATAACGTCCACGTTATTTCACAGCCATTTACCACTGCACTTAAGTAACTTATAAGTCACCTATATGTCTAACCTTTACCTGGTAAAGGTTGGGTGCTAAGTTACTTAGTGTGTGGGCACCCTGGCACTAGCCAAGGTGCCCCCACCTTGTTCAGGGCAAATTCCCCGGACTTTGTCAGTGCGGGGACACCATTACACACGTGCACTATACATAGGTCACTACCTATGTATAGCTTCAAAATGGTAGCTCCGAATATGGCCATGTAACATGTCTAAGATCATGGAATTGCCCCCCCAATGCCATCCTGGCATTGGTGAGACAATCCCATGATCCCACGGGTCTCTAGCACAGACCCGGGTACTGCCAAACTACCTTTCCTGGGGTTTCACTGCAGCTGCTGCTACTGCCAACCCCTCAGACAGGTTTCTGCCCTCCTGGGGTCCAGCCAGGCTTGGCCCAGGAAGGCAGAACAAAGGACTTCCTCAGAGAGAGGGTGTTACACCCTCTCCCTTTGGAAAAAGGTGTCAGGGCTGGGGAGGAGTAGCCTCCCCCGGCCTCTGGAAATGCTTTCATGGGCACAGATGGTGCCCATTTCTGCATAAGGCAGTCTACACCGGTTCAGGGATCCCCCAGCCCTGCTCTGGCGCGAAACTGGACAAAGGAAAGGGGAGTGACCACTCCCCTGACCTGCACCTCTCCTGGGAGGTGCCCAGAGCTCCTCCAGTGTGCTCCAGACCTCTGCCATCTTGGAAACAGAGGTGCTGCTGGCACACTGGACTGCTCTGAGTGGCCAGGGCCAGCAGGTGACGTCAGAGACTCCTTCTGATAGGCTCCTCCAGGTGTTGCTAGCCTATCCTCTCTCCTAGGTAGCCAAACCTCCTTTTCTGGCTATTTAGGGTCTCTGCTTTGGGGAATTCTTTAGATAACGAATGCAAGAGCTCATCAGAGTTTCTCTGCATCTCTCTCTTCACCTTCTGCCAAGGAATCGACTGCTGACCGCGCTGGAAGCCTGCAAAAACTGCAACAAAGTAGCAAAGACGACTACTGCGACCTTGTAACGCTGATCCTGCCGCCTTCTCGACTGTTTTCCTGGTGGTGCATGCTGTGGGGGTAGTCTGCCTCCTCTCTGCACTAGAAGCTCCGAAGAAATCTCCTGTGGGTCGACGGAATCTTCCCCCTGCAACCGCAGGCACCAAAGAACTGCTTCACCGGTCCTCTGGGTCTCCTCTCAGCACGACGAGCGAGGTCCCTTGAACTCAGCAACCCTGTCCAAGTGACTCCCACAGTCCAGTGACTCTTCAGTCCAGGTTTGGTGGAGGTAAGTCCTTGCCTCCTCACGCTAGACTGCATTGCTGGGTACCGCGTGATTTGCAGCTGCTCCGGCTCCTGTGCACTCTTCCAGGATTTCCTTTGTGGACAGCCAAGCCTGGGTCCCCGGCACTCTAACCTGCAGTGCACGACCTCCTGAGTTGTCCTCCGGCGTCGTGGGACCTTCCTTTGTGACTTCGGGTGAGCTCCGGTTCACTCCACTTCGTAGTGCCTGTTCCGGCACTTCTGCGGGTGCTGTTTGCTTCTGAGTGGGCTCCTTGTCTTGCTGGACGCCCCCTCTGTCTCCTCACGCAATTGGCGACATCCTGGTCCCTCCTGGGCCACAGCAGCATCCAAAAACCCTAACCGCAACCCTTGCAGCTAGCAAGGCTTGTTTGCGGTCTTTCTGCACGAAAACACCTCTGCAAGCTTCTTCATGACGTGGGACATCCATCCTCCAAAGGGGAAGTTTCTAGCCCTCTTCGTTCTTGCAGAATCCACAGCTTCTACCATCCGGTGGCAGCTTCTTTGCACCCACAGCTGGCATTTCCTGGGCATCTGCCCACTCCCGACTTGATCGTGACTCTTGGACTTGGTCCCCTTGTTCCACAGGTACTCTCATCTGGAAATCCATTGTTGTTGCATTGCTGGTGTTGGTCTTTCTTGCAGAATTCCCCTATCACGACTTCTGTGCTCTCTGGGGAACATAGGTGCACTTTGCACCCACTTTTCAGGGTCTTGTGGGTGGGCTATTTTTCTAACCCTCACTGTTTTCTTACAGTCCCAGCGACCCTCTACGAGCTCACATAGGTTTGGGGTCCATTCGTGGTTCGCATTCCACTTCTAGAGTATATGGTTTGTGTTGCCCCTACCCCTATGTGCTCCCATTGCATTCTATTGTGACTATACATTGTTTGCACTGTTTTCTATTGCTATTACTGCATATTTTGGTATTGTGTACATATATCTTGTGTATATTTGCTATCCTCACACTGAGGGTACTCACTGAGATACTTTGGCATATTGTCATAAAAATAAAGTACCTTTATTTTTAGTATATCTGTGTATTGTGTTTTCTTATGATATTGTGCATATGACACTAGTGGTACTGTAGGAGCTTCACTCGTCTCCTAGTTCCGCCTAAGCTGCTCTGCTAAGCTACCATTTTCTATCAGCCTAAGCTGCTAGACACCCCTCTACACTAATAAGGGATACCTGGACCTGGTGCAAGGTGTAAGTACCCCTTGGTACTCACTACAAGCCAGGCCAGCCTCCTACAGCATCTACGTGCAATTTCGCCACTTTATGTGAAGAATGATTAACAGATCAATTCATGCTTGGATGTGTAATTGAAAAAGCGGGGGAAGCACTATGGCAGAAAGACAATCCATCCTTGGGTGACGTTTTAAGTACAGCAAAAACTCAGGAACACTCCATGGCATATGTTGACAACATAAAGAAAGATAAGCAAAATTAGAACACCGCACACAATCAATTCTAGTATACCACAGATATGTTACAATATGTAATGTCTGGTTTTCATAGATACAACAAAGATGTACGTCGAGAGTTCAAATCAGTATTCTTGACAGATGACGTCTTTATTGTCGAGAGCGTTGAATTACAGTAAACAAGTATCTCTCGGCACGACTGTAGTGTTTTGGAGCACCAGATACCTTGCTGCTTCGAACGTGTTCTTGGACTTATCATGGTCCAACATATTGATTAACCTGTCTCTACCTTGGACTTTGTCGCTTACTAGAACTTTTATATTTGGATTAGCCCAATCTCAGACGCAAAGACTTACAGTATCTCTATGATTGATTCATTGAATGACCCATTGGACTGTGTCGGGCCATTACCTCGCCCAAATAGCCTTGAAAAAGTTACCAGTGTGACGAAACACGTGTTGGCTGTGTCTGCAGTGAAGTACTTTGTTTACTGTAATTCAACGCTCTTGACAATAAAGACGTCATCTGTCAAGAATACTGATTTGAATTCTCGACGTACATCTTTGTTGTATCTATGAAAACCAGACATTACATACTACAGGAGTTTGACTTGGGGGTAGAACATATTCCTGGTGTGAAAAATACATTAGCAGATTGTGTTTCTCGCATGTGTTGCGAAAACCTAGGAGAAGAAGAAAATTATATTTTTGATGGTCAAATATGTGAGGAGGCAGCTAAGGTTTCTGAAGTCAGTGGTGGATCCATTCATGAGGAAGAGTGGATAGAGGAAGCTATACAAGATCAGGAGTTACAGTAGGTGAAAGATTTTGTATTATCAGAATGGCCAAAGAAAGAGGATTGTAAGAACGTAGATATTCAATTTTGAGAAATAAGAACAGAATTGATGGTAAGTGGTGAATTACTATTAAGAGGTAGTAAATTAATTCCTCCATCTACATTAAGGAATCAGGTTATATTATTACGACATGAAAGTCACATAGGAATGTCAAAGACCAAAATGATAATTAAGGCTGATTATTGGTGACCGGGAACAGACATCATCAAAGAAAGATAAGAGATTGTGTTGACTGTCCGGCAAGTGATAGAATTTTAAAGTGCAGAACTCAACCCATGGTAATAAAAACATTTCCTAATGCCCCATGAGAGTATATTTCACTTGATATAGTTGGTCCTATCAGATCTGGTAGAGTAGATCATTACATCCCGAGTCACACTGACTGGTACTCACGGTGGCTGGAGATTGCTGTTGTGACGTCGATTGAAACATGAGTTGTGGTAAAATTTCTCAAAACATTTTTTGATTGTGAGGGCTATCCCTCTGTGCTTTTTACCGACAATGGTGTGCAACTGACATCGAGAGAAATAGAAAGCTTTCTGAGAGACCATGGCATAGTGCAGAACAAATCTGCCTTATATCATCTAGAATGTAATGGCATCATGGAGAACTTAAACAAAATATTGAAGGAAACCATACAACGACCTTAAGTTATTGGTAAACCGTAGGTGGAGGAGATTCCAAATTTGGTAAAAGTGTATAGACTTTGTCCTCATTCTACCACAGTTGTGACACCCTTTGAACTTTTCAGGGAGGAAACTTAAAAGTATGATTTGTCCCAGTTGGGTAAACAAAAGGAGAGGAGTTGGTCTGAAGAATGTTTATTAGAGTGGAAGAGTAGAGTGAAAGAGAAAATGGAAAAGATGAAGGATGAGTTTGACAAAAGGAAGAAAGTGAAGAGGACAAGTGTTAAGGTTGGAGATTGGGTAAAAATTAATCTTCAACAATTTGATTCTGGAGTTTCAAAGTTTAGCAAACCATTGAGAGTAATCCAGGTATTAACCTATGCTGTAAAGACAAGTGAACATAAGATATTGAACTTTAACAGGGTTGCTAAATTGAAAATGATGGGATCAAATGTGGGTAAGAAGGAGAATGTAGAACACAGAAAATGTGAAGATAATTCTGAGGGTTCAAGAAGGAGCTCTAGAAACATTGTTAAACCATCATATTTGAAGGGTTTTGTGGAATGATGATCCAAGGAGAGGAGTTGGATCATTATTGCTACTGCACTGCTATATCATGTATGTAAATGTATCATCACTGCAACTATCATAGGTTGCATGTAAATGTATATATTAAAACAAATTGTGTATATGATTGGTTTTGTTAAAAGAGGAAGATGTGTGGCATCTAGAACAGTGATACTCAAAGTACAGCACAGGGAGCGCATGCAGCCCCCCTGACCTTTACATGTGGCCCCTGGTCAAGGGCAGCAATGGGCTGCTTTTTACTCCACTCAGCACTAACATTAAAAAGTGCTAACTAAGCAGGCTACCGTTTATTTACAGGCTAATGTAAGTTGAACAAAGAATATAACTAGGTTCTTCTGCACCACTTAACTTTAGAAACACTTTCATTTTTAAAGACATCATACTGCAAAACTGTAAAAATATGTCTCCTCAGAATTCAAAAAGTGTATTTTATTAACATACAGTACAGTTTTATCTAAAAAATCAGATATCAGTGCATTCAGAAGTGTTTTTATTTTTAAAAAGTGAGAATTTTTTAAGCTTGAATATAGAAACAATCATTCTTCACCCACCCTGGCAAGAATGCTATAGTGAACTAACAGGCAGGTCAGTTGTTATGTAACCCTTTGGGTGTCCCAGGTTTGTATTATGTATGAACAACAATATGGTTTATTAAAACAAACACAGTAGAACGTTTTGTACACTGCACATCCTAAAATCCTGTATTGAGAGTCCTCTTATGTGTGATAATGGAGTGAAAGTGGAAAAAGTGGAAAGTGGAAAGTGGAAAAACAATAGCATACCACAATTTGGTAAAGTGGGGAAGCCGAGATTAATCCCAGGTTTTCTTGTTTCACGTTGTGCAATTCAGCCACTAGATGTTTATGCTTTGTTCCTCTAAACCCACTGAACCTCCAACACACCCCGAACCACCCCCCAAGCATGAGCCCCACCCTGTTAGCATCAACTCAGCCCTCGGTCACATCACAGCTCAAAATTTCGGCCCCCGGGAGAGCACCCATGATCTAGAAGGCATAACCTTAGACGCCTGCCTGGCTTTTTGCTAGGTGCGTAAGGTTCTAATGATGTGATGAATCAAAACGGAAAGGAGTTGAAGAGCAGGCGTTGCGTTTTCAACATCGCTGTGCTGGTTGGGGTAAATTCATCTGGCAAGAATAAAAGAAACTTAAAATCTACAAGTCATCCTTGTATTCATAGAGCAATTTCACAGTAGGCCATGGACAGATGAGGAGGCTCTAGGCACATATTTGTGCTTTTGCTTGCGGTGCTCTAGATTTCTTTTTCCATGCAGGCTGCAAGGCTTGCAGATAGCTAATGTGGGACATCTTCACTTTTTACATTTAACACTGCATTATACTGCCCTTAATATCCTTGGGCAAGTCTGTCACGTGTCTTTCAGCACAAGGCCCTCTCTGTCCCCTGCTCCCTCTTAAAATCACTCCCAATTCCTCTTCGAGGCACCTTTGAGGCCTTGTGGCATGGCCCAGAATGTATGTGCATAAATGACCAACTTTGTAACTGGTACTTGTGGTCAGTGCTCAACTGCCACAGGATTAAGCGCACATATACAGTGGCTCAAGGACACGTGTTGGTCAAAAACCAGTCGCCCTCCCGCTCAGTCTCCTCCCACATTGCATCAGCTTCTCTACAAGCGCCACGAGGTCTCAAGAACTAAGGCCCAGATTTAAGAACATGTCATGAAGTGTCACTTTTCTTGCAGCCCGTTGCGCCCCCTTAACGCCACCATGTGTGTGCCGTATTTAACATACAGCTCACCATGGCGCAGGTTAGGGACAATAGTGTCATAATTTTTGATGCTATTGTTGTACTTTGCAGGATTAGCTCCAAAAATGTTGGCGCTAATCCTGCAAAGTACATAGAGGCCCATTATAAATAATGGTGAGCCTCCTTTTAACACCTGCTCTGTGCAGGCGTTCAAAATGCTGCAAAAAATGATGCAGTAGAATCTCATAGGTTCAACTGCGCCATTTTTGCGGCTCCCCTAACGGGGGAACGCCCCACCCCTTACATACATTATGCCTGGCGCAGGCATGGCGCCACTTTGTGAATATGGTGTGGCGTTTTTACCACACTTGCCACTTTAGTGTCCAAAAAATTACGCTAATGTGGCGATAGTTGGCGCTAGGCCCTTCTTAAATTTGGGCCTAAATATCACCTCAGGCAGGTTCATGTAATTTCAGAGTGATGTGCAGGTCTTATCTCTGCCCTGCCCCTAAATCTCATGCCCTCTCTCTCTCCCTTCCATCCTAGCCTGTCCCACTCCTCTGCAATGCATCATTTAGCGGTTCTTCAGTCTGCCCCTGCCCACTCCTACCCACTCTGCCCGTACTTTATGAGGGCTTCAGCCCCCCTACCCCACCCATTCACTCTGCCTCAACACCTCGCCCTTCGGTATTGTTCTAAATTGCACATTCTACGCATAACAACTCATGCAGCTTCGCACTCTGGCCCTGCACTTTGTACCCAGAATGTGCAATCTCTTTCAGTTAGCGGCTTCCAACCGCTACTTAACCATCTGTTAAAGCTGACAGTGAAGGGGCCTCGTTTGCGGGCTCATCAGCCTGCCGATGTGACTGATGATTTCAGAGACTGGCACTCAGTTATTTGCTGCCTGCAGCCTTCAGTCCAGGAGAAGGCGGGCGCTGTGAAGTGCTCTTTATTCATAGTGACACCTAACTGGGCTGTCAGCTCGCTGGAGACATGTTCCTTTCATTGCAGATGCCACGTTTGAAGAAACTCTTTTCCTGGACGCACAATCCACCCTTGCACAGCTAAACAGCAAGACGACTCCTTTCAGTTGTAGAAAGGAGCAGGCGGCCTAGTACCTCGTGTTCTGCGTTCTTTATCAAGATGTCTGAAGGAGAAGAGGTTGTGTTCTAATGACATCCCAATCCAATATGGTGGTTTCTTAGGACAGACCACTCCTGCATAGCTAAGCAGCAAGATGACTCCGTTCAGTTGTAGCAAGGAGCGGCCTAGTACCTCGTGTTCTGCGTTGTGTATCAAGAAGTCTGATGGAGAAGAGGCTGTGTTCTAATGACATCTGTTAGACCTGGCTGCCTTAGGGTGGTCACCCCTAACTTTTTGCCTGCATCCCTCCACTTTTTAGATACTGTTTATGCTAGTTTTCAGACTCTGCGCACTTTACCACTGCTGACCAGTGCTAAAGTGCATATGCTCTCTCCCTTTAAACATGGTTAAATTGGATCATACCCAATTGGACTATTTAATGTACTTATAAGTCCCTAGTACAGTGCACTATATGTGCCCAGGGCCTGTAGATTAAATGCTACTAGTAGGCCTGCAGCACTTATTGTGCCACCCAATTAAGTAGTCCCTTAACCTTGTCTCAGGCCTGTCATTGCAAGGCCTGTGTACAGTTTTACTGCCAATTCGAGCCTAAAACTCCCCTTTTTCTACATATAAGACACCGCTAAGGTATGCCCTAGGTAACCCATAGGGCAGGGTGCTTTGTAGGCAATAGCCAGGACATATACCTGTGTAGTTTACATGTCCTGGTAGTGTAAAACTCCTAAATTCGTTTTTACACTGCTGTGAGGCCTGCTCCCTTCATAGGCTAACATTGGGGCTGCCCTCATACATTGTTTGAGTGGTAGCTGCTGATCTGAAAGGAGTAGGAAGGTCATATTTAGTATGGCCAGAATGGTGATATAAAACCCTGCTGACTGGTGACGTTGGATTTAATATTACTATTTTAAAAATGCCACTTTTAGAAAGTGAGCATTTCTCTGCACTTAAATCTTTGTGTGCCTTACAATCCACGTCTGGCTGGGCTTAGTTGACAGCTCCTTGTGCATTCACTCAGACAACCCCAAAGATAGGATACTCAGACTCACTTGCATACATCTGCATTTTGAATGGGTCTTCCTGGGCTGGGAGGGTGGAGGGCCTGCCCTCACACAAAGAACTGCCACTCCCCCGCTGGGACCCTGGCAGACAGGATTGAACTGAAAGGGAACCTGGTGCACTTCTAAGCCACTCTTTGAAGTCTCCCCCACTTCAATGGCACATTTGGGTATATAAAAAGGGCCTCTGCCCCTACCAACTCAGACACTTCCTGGAGAAGAAACTTGTTACCAGAACCTGCATCCTGCCAAGAAGAACTGCCTGGCTGCCCAAAGGACTCACCTGAAAACTTTCTGTGAAGGACTGCTGCCTTGTGTTGTAATCTGCCTTGTGGTGTTTCGGCGATATCGTGCCTTATAAGAATGCGCCTTCGGAACGTTCTGATGAGTGTTCTCTCTGCCGGCAGTTGCCTGCTGTCCGGGAGATAGAGCACCATGCTTGAGTTTATCTTGCACATCCTGAGCGTAATAAAAACGGAGTCCTCCTGTAATCACTTTATTTTGGCGACGAGATGTCGGCAGGAATAATGACGTGTGATGAAGACTCAATGTAGATGCTTCATGAAGTTGCAGTTAGACTGTATGTTTGTGTTAAACACGAACCCGGTTTGCGCGCAGTGTCTATTTGGTGTAAAATAATCGTGGCTTACCCTCTACGGTTGGAGCAGAAACATATATATATTGACTTGGAGCAGAAACGCGCGTGCATCCTCGGTTTAAAGATGTGTACACGCGCGTAGGCTGACGCGCCCATTTCGGGCTTCAGGGAGAGAAGCTCGATCTCCTACAAAAACAAACATTGTACGATGTCACTGCCGGCCATTTTGGAGTCAGGCAAACTCCCGGATTACACAGTGGCATTTGGGTTGTCGGCAAAGCATGTTTTAAAATAACTACAGTGGTCACATTGCAGTCAGGTGAACTCCCCAGTGGCATTTGTGATGGAAGCAAAGCATGTTTTAATATAACACCAGCGGACATGACTTTACTTCGTTTCTTTTTGTGCCTTCTGCGGTGATAGGTACACATTTAAAAAAAATAAAAAAAAGAATGTTCAAGAGAAAGGACTAGGAAAGTAGTGGTTTATAGTGGGGAAGGAGGACGTAAAGTTCTTAAAGTGTTATTTGTTTGTTTTAAGTTGAGATTTTGTGTGCATTTAAAAACAAAAATATTTTGTTTTTCTTTTAGTGTAAGTCATGGATATTGTAGCCACAGCTGTTAATTCTTCACCACAATTTTTAATGCAACCGGGGAGTCCACCAATAGAGTGGGAGGAGTGGATAGTTTGATAACTATCTTGAAGCTTTAGATGGTATAAGTTTTTCTTCCAATAGGAAAAGAGCCATTTTACTTAGTTGTTTAGGCAAAGAGGGTCAGCATGTATTTAAATATTTGCCAAAGGCTGTAGATCAGGCAGGACAACCAATTGAGGATATATTTGTGGAGGCAAGGCGAAGGTTGGAGTTGAGGTTTGCTAAAACTGAAAATGTTGTCATGCAACGGTTGAAGTTTTATATGCAGCCCCCGAAAGATTGTGAATCTGTTGATGAATTTGTTGCTCGTTTGAGAGAGCTTTCTGTTAAGTGCAGGTTTGGGGTGATGACTGAAGAACTAATCAAAGATCCGCTCATTGTACAATGCTGGAGTAAGAAAATACAAGAAAGGCTGTGGGCAGCGAAGGATCCTAAGTTGAAGGATGCCATAGAGATTGCTAAAGTAGTTGAGGAGTCTGAATTCTGTATGAAGCAAATGGCAAGAAGGGAGACTAAAGGTTCTGAGGAAGTAGCATCGATTGAGAGTGATGTAGCTGTCACTACTAAATCTTCGTGGGGCAAGTATAGTAATTCCTTTTCTAGCAACAGCAGAGATAGTAACAAAATGTGTACTAAGTGTGATAGCAAATATCACACTTCCGAATCAAAGGGGTGTTTTGCTGTAGGGAAGGAATGTCAGAGGTGTGGTTGTAAAGGGAATTTTGCTAGAGTTTGCAAAGAGAAAGAATTAAATAAGGGAAAAATTGCCATGGCAATTGATGCTGTAGGGGACACATTTAGGTGTGACAGAGTTAAGAGAGTCTTATGTGTGTCTGAATCTAACAGTGCTGTGGTAGAAATGGAACGAATGTGAAGGCCCAAGGCAGAATTTATCATTAGGAATATGCCAGTGGAGTTAATGGTTGATTCTGGTTCCTTGCACACCATCATACCGAAAAGCTTGTTTTTCCAAAAGTGGACTTCAGCTAGACTGCTACCTAAGGATATCAATCCTGGAGGTTATCAGGGGGAACAGATTGATATTGTGGGTTATATGCTTACTGGAATATCATTCAAGGAACAGAAAGTCACAGGAAAAGTTTATGTGGCAGAATCTGGTCCTCCCATTCTGGGTTGGCAACATCATTATGATCTCCACATTGTCTTAAACCCTTGTGCTCCTAACCAGGTCACTGTTGTTAATGATATCTCCTTGACAGATATCTTATGTGGAGCAAAGGATGGGTTTAAAAAAGAAATGGGTGAATTGAAAGGTTATGTCGATGAAATCAAAAAATTGAAACGGGGGCTATTCCTATACAACATAAGTTTGGGAAAGTGCCAGTATCAGTTAGAGTAGAGGTTAAAGAACTACTCAAGGAAATGTTGGAAAGTGGGGTTATTGAACCTGTGGAGGCTTCAGAATGGTTGTCACCTGTTGTTCTTTCTAAAAAGAAAGATGGAAAGTTGAGATTTTGTGTGGATTTAAGGGGGTTGAACCAAAATATTGTCACTGACAATTTTCCGTTGCCAAATATCAATGAGTTAGGTTTGTTAATTAAAGGTGCCAAGTATTTCTCAAAATTGGACCTTAAACATGCATACCATCGAATAAGACTTCATCCTGCATCTAAAGCTCTCACTGCCTTTATCACCATGGAAGGCACCTATCAGTTCACTAGGATGCCTTTCGGCTTAGCACCTGCTGCCAGCGTTTTTCAAAAGATGATGAGTGAGATTTTCAAAGGGTTGGATAATATGTTTTTTCAAGATGATATTTTAGTATTTGGGGACACTATCGCTAATCACAATGTTATCCGGAAAATGATCTTGGAAAGGTTGTCAAAGTACGGTTTGACGTTAAGACAGGAAAATTCAGTTCCTGGTGAAGGAAGTGGAAATTCTTGGGCATTCCTTGTCTGAAGAAGGGATCAAACTAAAAAAAGATTTGTTAGAGGCCATTAGGTCTGCACCAGCTCCTCAGGACAAAGAACAACTGCGGTTCTTCATGGGCTTGATCGAATATTACTCCAAATTTGTGAAAGACTTTGCTAGTAAAACAGAAAACTTAAAGATACTTTTACATAAAGGAGCTAATTTTGTGTGGGGTGCGGCTCAGCCACACTGTTTTCAACAGATTAAAGAGGAGGTGTGTAACGCTGACATTTTGGTATCCTTTGACATCAAGAAGAAAACGATCATAACTGTCGATGCTAGTGCAATTGGAATTGGAGCAGTCATGTCTCAGATGCATGGAGCCACAGAGAAGACTGTTACTTTTGCTTCCTGGACTTTAACAGCTACTGAAAGACATTACGTGGTTATCGAGCGAGAGACATTAGCTGCAGCATGGGGTGTGGAGAACTTTCGTACCTATGTTTGTGGCAGCAGCATCACACTGCGTACTGATCACAAGCCCTTGTTAAAGATTCTTTCACCTGGTGGAACTGCAAAGGGATCAGCAAGACTAGCCAGATTAGCTTCTCGTTTGCAGGAATATAATTGCAATACTGAGTACATTCCTGGTTGGAAGAATGTACAAGCTGATTGCTTGTCACGCTTAGCCCTAGATTGGCAACTGGTGGATCAAGACAAAGTGTTAGCGTGTGAGTAAGAAGGAGCAGTTGCGTGTGTGCTTGAAGTTACCCATTGAAGTAAGGGTATAGTAAATGAAATGGATTGGTGTTTGGCAATGAAGGACGACAATGTATTAAAAATGTTGTAGACCTAATAAAGAAAGGAAGGAGGAGGGAAGGCACTCTTCCGGTGTTAGTATGGCCCTAGAGCAAAGTATTGGATGAGTTATCAGAGATAAATGATACAATGGTGTTGCAAGGTGAAAAAATAGTTCCACCTGCAGGTGTACGGAAAACAAATGTTCAATATTGCCCATGAGGGACACCTGGGACAAATGATAACTAAAAAAAGAGAATGGAGTTTTGGTGGCCTGGCATGGATGACGATGTTGTGAGTTGGGTTGAGCGGTGTTCTGAATGAATACAAAGTGAAAAGTGGTTGAAAGTTAGCGCACAGTCTAGTGGTGGCTGTATATCAGATCCGGGCAAATCATGGCATAGTGTTTGCTTGGATTTTATTGGACCCTTGCCAGGAATTGGTAAAGGAAAACATTTTGCACTGGTTATGGTGGATGTGCACTCTAAATGGCTGATTGTCAAATTCATGACTGAAGTTACAACGTCTGCAACCATAAGAGTTTTGAGAGAAGTTTTTACTGAGGAGGGATATCCTGTAGTTTTGATCACTGACAATAGTACTCAATTGGTTTCTAGTAAAATGAAAGTTTTTTTGGAGTCATGTGGTGTAAAACATTCATGTACAGCCCTATATCACCCCAATGCCAATGGAATTGTGGAACGTGCTAATCGCATGATCAAAGGGGGGTTACAGTTAGCGTTAGCTAACAGATTGGATGTGGAGCTTGTAATCTCGGAGCTGGTTTGGGCATATTGTACCACTGAAAACTTAAACACAGTATGATTCCGTTTGTGCTCATGAGAGGTAGAAAGCCCGTTGGTCGACTTAAACCTTTGTGGATGGGTAATCTGATTGAGAGACGAGTCTTATCCAACAATGGTCAAGAAAATATTACAGTTCCTAAGGATTTGAGGATTAAACCAGGAGATTGGGTCAAGATTAAATCAGGGAGAGTGAGGAAAGGGAGGAGCACATTTCTGGGACCGTTTAGAGTACAGGAAGTTCATAAGTGGCATGTATTGCTCGCAAACGGACAACGCTGGAATTTAAGGAGAGTGGGGAAGTATGCTTCTGAATGGAATGAGAGTAATGGAGAGAGGAGTGATGGGTGTTGTGGTTATATGTTAATGAAGGATGATGATGTCGTGAATTCTCGCGTATCTTATGGAGGTGAAAGTGTTCAGGGAAGTGGTGAAAGTGGTGAGCATGGTGCAAATTTAGCTGCAGGTTGTGATGTCACTGGTTATACCCCTAGCTCTAGAGTTCCTAGGCTCAGGAGACCACCTGTGGTTTTGAATGACTATGTAACATAATTTAGCAGTTGTTTTTTATTTTTATTTTTGGATTGTTTTCAATTGAATTTTGCATGTTTTCTTTGTCTCTCCTTCCATTTCTGGGTTGAATCTTTATGTGCTAATTACTCTCTATTTTATTCTGTTCAATTGCTTATTGTTATTTATCATAAATGGAGAAGGATGTGTTGTAATCTGCCTTGTGGTGTACCGACGATCTCGTGCCTTATAAGAAAGGGCCGTCGGAACATTCTGATGAGTGTTCTCTCTGTTGGCAGTTGCCTGCTAACCGGGAGAGACAGCACCATGCTTGAGTTTATGCTGCTTAAATAAACGCATCCTGAGTGTAATAAAAACGGAGTCCTCCTGTAATCACCTCACCTTGCTGCTCTCTGGCTGAGATGAAGAAGTGCTCTCCAAGGGCTTGAATAGAGCTTGCCTCCTGTTCCCTGAAGTCTCAGGACCACAAAGACTTAGGGCCTGATTCTAACTTTGGAGGACGGTGTTAAACCGTCCCAAAAGTGGCGGATATACCACCTACCGTATTACGAGTTCCATAGGATATAATGGACTCGTAATACGGTAGGTGGTATATCCGCCACTTTTAGGACGGTTTAACACCGTCCTCCAAAGTTAGAATCAGGCCCTTAATCTCTTCAAGAAGGACTCCTTGTGCGGCGAAATTTGATGCACAGCCTGCACTGCGGTGAAAAGTTCACCGCACGCGGAACTGGAATGACGCAGCCCGACTTCACAACAAGAAGATCGATGCAGCGCCAGCGTAGCGACCGGAAATTCAACGCACGGCCCTCTGGATCAACGCACAGCTGAGCTGGAACAACACAGCCCAACTTCCAGAGAGGAACTGACGCAGCGCATGCTGTGCGCTAGAAAATTCGATGCAACGCCCACCGGATAGACGTAGCTCCTGTGGCTTCGTCCTGCCAGCACAGGAAAGCCACGCATAGTCCCCGAGGCACCTGAAAACCCTGCAACCCAAAGAAGATCCACGACTGAGCACTGGAAATCAACGCACAGCCGTCCCTGCGTGAAAACTAAACGACGCATTGCCGCATGCGGCTCGAGAAATCGACGCACACCCCTTTGTTTCCACTCATCTCCTCCTCTGCGGTTCTTTGCGGAGATTTTTCACGCAAACCAGGTACTTTGTGCTTGAAAGAGACTTTGTTTGCTTTAAAAAGACTGAAGACCCTTTATATCACTTTTCAGTGATATCTCTACATTTACTTATTGCATCTTTAATCGTTTTGACCTGCATTTATCCAGATAAATATTATATATTTTTTTAAACACTGTGTGGTGTATTTTTGTGTGTGCTACATGGTGTTATTGTATGATTTATTGCACAAATACTTTAGACATTGCCTTCTAAGTTAAGCCTGACTGATGAGTGCCAAGCTACCAGAGGGTGGGCACAGGATAATTTGGATTGTGTGTGACTTATCCTGACTAGAGTGAGGGTCCTTGCTTGGACAGGGGGTAACCTGACTGCCAACCAAAGACCCCATTTCTAACAACATCCCAATCCAATACGGTGGTTTCTTGGGTCATGAAAACAGCAGTGTGTGGGGCCTGTATCTCTTAAATCTCTCATACAACATGGTGGCTGAATGGAGTACGGTGGGAGTTCTTCAGTTTGTGCCTTACCTTAGTCCATGAGCAGTGTATGTTTAGACATTATTGATGGAGCTGTTCAGGGTGCGCCTGATCATTGGTGAAGCAGTGTAGTCTGTGTGCGTGTTTGACTATTGCTGGAGCAGCGCATTGGGCGTCTGGTCATAGGTGGAGCATTGCAGTGTGTCTGGCAATTAGTGGTGGAGCAGTGCGTAATGTATCCAGGGGCGTAGCCCCCCAATAAATAAATTTTTTGATAAATAGTTGGGTACTGAATCTTTCAGTGGGGTATGGTGAGATGTCTTCCGGATTTCAACAGAAATTTTGACATAAATTCAGATAAAAACGCACACACACTCACTCCCTCTCAGTTTTTAGTTGTCAAAAATATTGGTAAGTTTACAAAGTATTGTGTTTCCCCTCACTTAGTACCCCTACCACTCAACATTCCTCTCACTTTACACAGCCCCTTAGGTCCCTCCAATGCACCCTGCTTGTCTTATGATGTAAATATTATGGCCCTCATTATGTCTTTGGCGGTAAAAAAACGCCTACCACCGCGATGACGGCCGCCAAAACACCGTCGCCGGAGCTACCTACCATCCGCCGTATTATGACTGTAGACGGAATTCCGCCAGAACGTTGGCCGGATTCTGGCTACGGTCATGGCGGCGGACGGCTTTAGCAGCAGCGCCACACCAGTAGACCGCCGCAGACCTTATCATGATCGATGATACGGCCTGGCGGTGTTCTGCTGGTGGACACTGTTGCTGGGAGCAGCGCCACGTCCCTGTCGGAGGACCCCCTGCAAGCAGGTAAGTCGGGTGCTCCTACAGGGGAGGGGGCGGAGGGGGTGTTGTGTGTGTGTGGGGGGGGGATAGGTGTATGTGTCTGTGTGCATGTATGGGGGTGTGTGGCGTGTGGCATGCGTGTGTGCATGAATGGGTGTGAGTGTGCGTGTATGTTGTGTTGTGTGAATGCGTGGGTGCTTGTATGTATGTCAGTGTGTGTGGATGTGTGTGTGAATGTATGTATGCATGCGTGGGTGAATGTCGGTATGAGTGTGTGTATGTGTGTGTATGTTGGTGAGTGAATGTGCATGTATTTCATGGAGGGGTCCGAGGGGGGACCCCTATCAGTGTCAGGGAAGGAATTCCCTGGCACTGATAGTGGCAACCACCATGGTTTTCGTGGCAGTACGGAAGCCACGAAAACCATGGCACTAGGCAGGGTCATAATCCCACAGGTGGGACAGTGACTGCCGCCTGGCTGCAGACTGCAGTCTCCAGCCGGGCATCTGTTACCGCCCTGGCGGACGGAGTGGTACACTGGCAGTTTGGCTTGAGCCAAACTGCCAATGTCATATTTTGGGGAAAGGTACCGCCAGCCTGTTGGCAGTACCTTGCTCCAAAATACCGCCGTCTGCCTGGGTTGTAATGAGGGCATATATGCCAGCCTGATTGTCGGAAAATCTGAAGCTCACACCCCCCAATCTTACTGACCAAGCTAAGCCCTTGAATGTATCTATGTATTTCGGAGAAGGACAGAGTGTGCTTGATCACTGGTGGAGCAGTGCAGTCTGTGTTTTTGTAGGTCCCTTGCTGCAACAGTGTATTGTGCGTCTGGTCATAGGTGGAGCAGTGCAGTGGGTGTCTGCCCATTAGCAATGGAGCAGTGCAGTGGGTGCCTAGTCGTTGGGAGAGCAGTTCAGAATGTGTCTGTTCATTAGTGGTGTGTGTGTTCGCTTAACCATTGCTGGAGCAGCACATCATGCTTCTGGTCATAGGTGGAGCAGTGTTGTTTGTGTCTGGTCATAAGGGGTGGAACAGTAAAAAGTGTATCTGTTCATTGGTGGATCAGCACAGTACGTGCATGACCACTGGTAGAGCAGTGCAGTGTGTGTCTAGTCATTAGTGGAGCAGTGCATAGTTTGTCCTGTAATTGGTGGACAATGTACTTTGTACCTATCCATTTGTAGAGCAGCACAGAATGTGTCTGGTAATTGGTGGACCATTGTAGCATGAGTGATGACTATTGGCAGAGCAGTACAGAGAGAGTGTGTGCAGTATTTATTGGGTTCTTCATTGAAGCCAAACAGTACTGGGTATATTTATTAACAAAACTAAATATTCATTTGACATGTATTTTTCTGGAAGGTCGCCTGAAAGTAACACAAAGCAGTGGCTAGTTTTTCCATGCAGTCATGCGTGGTTTCTGATGTAAAACCCTATCTACTTAAATAAAATAGAAATGGTTTATCCTACAAAAATAACACTGTTTCGACAATGGTATTAGCAAGAGAAATGCTTTTATTTCTTCAATCTTTTCCAGATTTGCATGTGTGCTGCACTGTACAGCACACCTACAAAGTAGCAAAGTAGGACAAGTTTAAAAGTTAGTTCAAGCAAAGTATTTTGTACTGGAAGGATGCCCTCCCAGTACAAAAACCATGGTAGACATCAAGCACACACCTTAGCACTAAGGTTTTAGGGTGTGTGCATGTGCTTGCAGCCTGATGGTACATCAGCGCTGGGGAGAGTGCTGGACAGCACCATATTTATACATATGGCGCTGTCCTGATCTCCTCATGTAACATAATGCAATGCAGCAACTTTGGTTGCTGTGCTGTGTTGCAAGACATTTTAATAAAGTGTCTGAAACCATTGGCAGTGCAGGTGAATGCGGAAGCATCCTACCCCTGGAAATTGTGAGACAGGAAGGATGGTGTACTACCCTACTAATTATAATAGCAACTGATATGCTAGCAAATGCAATAACACAAGCTTTGATACCAATTGGAAACACACTCTAAATACAGGATGCTCACTACTGTCCTGAACAATAAGCCTGGTGTCCAAGTCATACACTTGCTAACTTGATACTGAATGACTTGATCAGCCAGCATGGGATACATTTTCTACCAAATGTTATTAAATGAGACTTCCAGACAGAAAGGACAGTAGCCTCTTGGGTGAGGAAGTGGGGAGAGATGATGATGGGAACTGTGCTTAACTACCATGCAGAAGTAGATCAAGGCCTGTGAGCATGTGGGCATGATGGGATGGGGTTTCAACAGTCAGAAGGTGGGGACTTACATCATGAAGGCAGCCCAGATATAAAATAAATAGTTGGCGAAGGGGCACCTGCAAGGGTTAAATAGGTAGGGAACATTCAGATGGAGAAGATGCAGGGCTTTAGAAGTATGAAAAACTGGGAAGACGAAGGGCTCTGGTCTGGCATGCATCATGGTGGGCACGCTCTGAGGCATTTTGAACTCCATTACTCCACTAAGGCACTGCAATGACAATCAGGGGCCAAGCAGCATACAGATTCCCATGCTCAGGGTAGTGGAGTGACCTGTGGCCCTTCAGTCAGTATGGGCCTTGCAGTGTTGAGGTGGACAGGATTGAAAGTTTGGTGAAGAGGGGGACCGGACTGAAGAACTGGCCCCTACTGGCAGTTTAGCACAGAGTACACCATGGTGAGATCCGGAGGTGAGGGAGGTGCCCTGGAGTATCCAGTGAAGAAGATCTGGAGATGCCATAACCCGCCTTATCCTGGAGCAAAGCACAGAAGGCCTTTTCCTGAGAGCTGATCCATCAGAGGAGGAAGATTTGCAGGTGAAACGGATGTAAGGATCTGTTCTGGTCTCCTCCTACGTGGTGCCTGTCATGCCTGGTGGCACAGGATAAGAAACATGCAGTGAAGCAGGTAAAAGTGACAGTCTGGGGTCTGGCAGCATTTCTTTCTCTCCCATGGTGATATCCCATGGTGACAACTCTTTGGGGGGTGTATGAAGGGCCGTGGGATTAAGGTGTAACAAAGGTGTTCAGAAGGAGAAAGGCCAGGGTGCAGCTAAAGTCCATAAAGACTGGAAGTCAAGGATAATTCAGTAAGAGGAGTACTGGAAGAATAAAACACCTTGGGCAGTCTCTTGCCTCAGCATGTTCTAAGGAAGTGAAATTATGAAGTAGTTGCTCCCAGAGGGCTGTGTGCCACTCACAGTTGCCCATTGATTAAGCAATACTGAAGGGCTTAGCTCTGTGGAAGCACATATGGAAGTAAGTATTGGCTCTGAATGCCTCCACACCCCCAAATGTCTTGAAAAAGCCAAAATGGACTCTGGGGAACCAAGTGGGGTGCCTTCAGAAACAATTCTGGAGATCTCGGGGCTGGAAGAGCCATCCCCCAGACCCATCTTTCACCTATTTATAAACTTCCCTTGTTGTTACATGCCTACAGATTGGGAAGATGGGAAAAAGACAAAGAAAGCACTCAAACACAGCAATCAAAGATAGATACTTTTTTGAGAATGGGATCTGGGCAGACACAAAAAATTAACCTGTAAGGTACAAAGGCTGGATGGACAACACCAGCCAATGCAGATGCTATTCTCCAGGCAATTAAAAAGACTCACACTTCATTAGAAGGAAACATCGGCCAAATCGGTACAGTTGATGTACCCATACTATGCCAAGAACTCTGATGTGTTGTGGACCAAGTCCCTGAGATGGAGAGTAGCATCTCAGTACCAAAAGACACAGTAACCACCCTACAATAAAAACTGACACATGTTTCTTGTATTGGTTAAGAGACTTGAACATAGGGCAGAGGATGCAGGGGAGAGGGCTTGTTGAAACAATCTATGAATTGTGGGAATTCCAGAAGGACCAGAATAAGACACACATTAATAATTCCTTCTCACCTGGTTAACATTATGGGTCTGACCGACGGACCTCTCAACATGCTTGGTGACTGTGGCCCATATTTATACTTTTTTAGCGCTGCATTTGAGTCGTTTTTTGACGCAAAAGCGGTACAAACGTACAAAATCTAATTGTATTTTGGGCACTTGTGCCGCTTTTGCGTAAACAAATGACGCAAATGCAGCGCTAAACAAGTATAAATATGGGCCTGAGTGTGCACACTAGGATCTTGCTGTTACCGCCACCCAGGGTTCTGCCCAGGCCTTTAATAACCAGAATCCTATTTTTTATGGATTGTTATGCTATGGTAAGGGCAGCTCGTAAGAGGAGAGAGCTATTTTTGAGCTCTAAGCAAATCTTGATATTTGTGTATTATACGGATCTAGTCCAACAACAACATAAATTATTTAAAGCTATCCAACAAAACAATGAAGGCAATGAAGTTGGAATATGCACTTCTTTACCTAGCCAAATTACGAGAGAATTGCAAATGAAAGACCTTATTTTTTTTTTAACTCCTGAGTCAGTACGGGACTGGATTAAGGACAGAGGGGGCATGAAAGGAAGCTGCCTCTTACGACTTCAAAATTGAAGTTTAAGGCGTAAACCCCCTATGGACCCCACACTAAGAACACCAAGCCACTATAAAGGGGACAAACAGAGGTCTGTGCCAGAGAGAAACTGGATAATCCAAATGAGCTCATCAAACAACAATAGACAAATGAGATCAGATCAGCAACAGGCACAAACGAGTATGGTCTTATAATGCTCTCACTGCAGGTATCCATCACTGACATGGGCTCTATAACCACAGCAACATCACTTAGGGCCAGATGTATCCAAAAAATTTGCAATCGCAAACGGCAAAATCAGCCGTTTGCGAGTGCAAAATAGTGGTCTGCAATGCATCAAAGGCATTCGAAGACCACAAAATAGAAATCGCAAAAATTGCAATTTTTTGCGTTGCGACCTGGATTTTGCGAATCGCAATTTGCGATTCGCTAAATCCAGGTCGCAAGGCAATTCTGCAAAAAATCGCAAATTGAGATTTTTCGCAGAATGGTATTTTGCACATGCAAAATACCATGGTCTGCAACCAGGTGGTAACCTGGTGCAAAAATTAAAAATGCAGTAAAACTGCATTTTTAAATGTAACATGTAAAGCACACATGCCCTTTTGGCATGTGTGTACTTTAGATGTTACAAAAAAAAAATTGGGGTGCAGGAGAGGGGGCCTTAGGCCCCCAGCACCCTGCCCTTTTGCATTTCCAAAATTGCGATTTCTTAAAAATCGCAATTACCGAATCGCAATGGGCCAGAATCATACATCTGGCCCTTAATTAGTGGGAGTGAGGATACTGTGCTCACCAGTTCTTAAATCTTGAGAAACCAATGGCCTCATTTACAAGCCCCTTGTGCCAGCACTGTGTCATTTTTTACGTAGTGGTGGCGCTAGCAGTGCACTACACTGCTCCATATTGACAAACTGACGCATTGGGCCCAGTGCGTCAGAATGTAAAGCCCTGCGTGTCATTCTCCCAGCGCCAGGTATTATGTATGCAGGGTAGGTGTTCCCATAGAAAAAGTCATGTAGAACTGACACAGTGAAATTTACAACTTTTCACTACGTCACTCTACGACTTCACTGCATCAAAACTTTTAACAGCCTGGTCAGACAAAGCGTAAAATTGATGTAAGGCTTTTTCCAATGGGACTCTCCTCCCATTGCTGGAGGTGTGTCAGTTTAACAATGCAACTCCAGCAATGTGTCACATTAGCGCCAACAGATGTCTCCAAATTTCTGACACATCTGTGAAAACATGTGCCATGGAGCTCTGTATTGTAAATACAGTGCATCCATGGCGTCGTTAGGGGATGTGTGGCAGGTGCAAGAAATCTGAAGCATCAATGAGAATGCATCAGTTTCTTGTAAAAGAGGCCCCAAGTGTGTTCGATGGGGAGCTGTAAGGATGACATGCTTCTGGGATAGGAGAGTAGAGAGGTAGGTCATTAGGGGAGGGGATTGTTTTAATTGGTTTTATTGTTGTATTAGGGTTCACATTGGTAAGACGTCCTCTAGAGAAGGTACACTGAAGTCATTGCTGTTACCAATAGACCCAACAAAATGATGCAAGATCTCTTACAAGATCCATACAAGTTCAGTGTTAAGTGTTAAGTCAGTGTTAAGTCCTGTAATGTCTACTAAATCAATGAAATGATTAGGAGAGGAGCTGCCCTGCAGTCTGATAAGCGTCATACTCTCTCCATATTGATGTTACAACAGACTTATCTACTAGATACACAGTGTCAGTTTTTAGGGGTGACATGAATATACATGGGTATTTCATGATGGGTTCACAAAAGTATCTTGGAGGTTTCCATTTTGAGTCACATAATATTTCCATTTAAAATTAATAAAACATTTTCAGAAGGGCAAGATACTTATGTGATAGTGGCAGGTACCCTTCAGTGAAGGATCTGGACTCCCATAAGTACTTATGTGCCCACTTCCCTGTTCCTCAATATAAATTGGATGGTCTGGGCTGGTGGCTGGCTGAGGCACCTCAAGAGATCACAGTTGATGGAGGGGATTTCAATGCTGTCATGAGAAATACAGCAGATCGTAACACTACTTGAAATAGCCCCTCACAGCTAGCTGAATGGCACACACCACTTCGTCAGAAGCAGAAATACACCTACTAATCACCAAAATATCAATCATGTTCCTATATTGTCACTGATGCTCAGATCCTAAAACGTGGAATATTGGACCACTCTCCTTTATTACTATCTGTTGATCGCACCCATGTGGCACATCAGGGGATTTGGTGAAATAACATGTGGTGGCTAACCAATCAGGAATTTACAGAATACCTAAGAAAAGAGGCTGAAATATAGTTCACAGATAATGTGGAGTCAGTCTTATCCTCATGCACTCTATGGGGGGCCTTTAAGGTGCTGTTTGAGGGCCTGCTTGGGTACTATCTTAAACATGAGTACCATATCAAAGAAGAGGGAATTGTAGGCTTTAACGTGGAACGTATGAGACTTGAACAAGAGTTTGTCCTTAATAAAGATAAACTTCTATCCAGTGCACCATTAAACAAATGGCTATAGATACAGTCAGAGCAAACTGAAATATAGAAATGGGGTCATATATTTAGTTTGCAACATGAAGAAATGAAACAAGAATAATCCCAAGTAACGGAGACGAGAATGGTGACTTAGGGCCAGATGTACCAAAGCTTTTTGCATTCGTAAACGGTGCGAACGGCCGTTTGCGAATGCAAAAATGCCTTTCAGTATGTATGAAAAGCATTCGCTATGGAATTTTAAGGAATCGCTAAAATAGCGATTCCTTACAAATTGCGACCCCATTTAGAGAATCGCAAATTGCGATTCTCTAAATAGGAAATTGCAAATAAGGAATCCTTATTTGCGATTTCTTAAGCACATGTATCAAGCTTTTCCTTAATGCGAATTGGGCAAAAAGGAATCGCAATTACCACCAAATACAATTTGGTGGTAACCATGTGCAAATTTTTTTAATGCATTAAAAATGTGTTTTTTAAATTGATGTGTAACTTTGGCATGTGTGTGCCTTACATGTCCTAAAATAATTTTTGTGGGTGCAGCAGAGGGGGCCTTAGGTCCCCAGCACCCTGGGGTTTGCATTTCCGAAATTGCAAATTCCAGTTAGGAAATCGCAATTTTGGAAATGCAAAAAATTCGCAAATATGGGCCTACAGGCCCATAGGTGCGAATGAGGTCAGAATCGCTATTTGTGATTCGGTAATAGCATTTGCGATTTTTAAGAAATCGCTATTACCGAATCGCAAATATGATACATATCGTTTTGCGACTCTGAAATAGCGATTTCTTAAAAATCGCTATTTGAGAATCGCAAAATTGATTTTTTATACATCTGGCCCTTAATTACGTATGCAGCTGACATAATGCAAATTTCTATCAGAAAATATATGCAACATACCCAAATTTGGACCATAAGGTTTGCAATTGCATCATAAATCAGCTTACAGGAAGATGGCTGGAAAATGGCACCCGAGTGGAGATAAAGCTTCTACTGTCAGCGGACGAATTAGTGGAGGCTTTAACCTCTCTGCACTCAGATGGACCAAAGAGACTCGCAATTCAGCTATTTAAATGGCTTGCAGGAATTGTCATTCCACTTATGTGGGTCATAATCAAGGCTTTGTTGGAAGAAGGAATTCTTCTGATGGACCTTCGGTCTGTCACTATCACGGTGATCCGTAAACATGGGCAAGACCTAAGTAATTGGCATTCATACAGGCCAATCTCGAGTACGAATATTAAGATCAAGAGTGAACCAGCAAGAAAGAAAGAAAGAAAGAGAAAAAGAAACAGAAAGAAAGAAAGAAAGAAAGAAAGAAAGAAAGAAAGAAAGAAAGAAAGAAAGAAAGAAAGAAAGAAAGAAAGAAAGAAAGAAAGAAAGGGGAAAAACATGAAATGAAGAAAGGAAAAAACCCGAAAAAGGTGTAGTGCAGCTTTGAAAATGCATCTTTAATACAGCATAATAGTACTCGTAATAGTTTAATGAAATAAAAGTTAATCGAGGCAATATTTGTCAGGGTGAACGTTTACAAATTTGTAGTTTGATCTGCGAGATTTGTTTATGGTCAAGCTTCTTCATAGGTAGCAGTACAGGACTGTTTATTTAAGAAGGGGGCTGTGTGCTCCCCCAGTCACCTTCCTCTACGTTACAGGACAGAGGCTTAAAACGTAGCACCAGCTGGGAGACAACTTCCGATTGCCTAACGCTGAGAGCCACCGAACTACTCCAAGACAGACTACTGGTAGCTCGCAATCGACCTGATGGAGACTCCTGGCTATACTATTCGGCCTCTCAGGTACTCATGATTGATGACTGGCTGTTTGAGATATGAGATGGCGGTCAGCTATACACTAATGTCCCTCCATTTACCAAAGTAGTTTTTGACTTCTGACACAAGGCACTTAGATGAGATGGGACTGTAAACCTATACGAGAAACCCCTCTTTGTGTGGGTCACGGACAAATACAAATGGCGGAATTACCTGGATTAAGTATTGGAACTCCATTAGAATCTCCACACTGGGTAATGTGTAGAAGAGTATCCATAGCAGATAATGTCCGACATTACATGAGGAATTTCATCTACATAACTCGCAGTTCTTCAGATGCGACACGCCCTAGAAGCTCAGAAATTGGGCCTTGACACACTGCCAGAATCAAGCCCACTGGAGGTTAAAGGAAGAATTTAAGAATATTTCCCAGATATATTGTACGCTGTTTGGAAATGCAATCAATAAGATAGTAATACTCAAAACACAAAACACAACTGGAGAAAATTAATTGGATAGATGTACTGATGGCTCCGAGATTACTGCCAATCACAGCTAAATTATGTTGAATCAAATCAAATGCTTGCACAGTGTATATCATTCTACAGTATGACTCATGAAAATGCACAGAAATATATCTCACAAATGTAAAAGATGAAATGAAGACAACTGAAACGTCTTCCACATTTTGGGGGAGTCTGAGGTCATTCAAATATATTGCCACAGAATCTCTAGGACACTGACTTAAGTGTTGGGCTGGCTCGTTGTACTATCGCTCAAAATGGTACACTTGGGTTAATAGGGTAATGAAGGATGATGGGTTTTAGAAATGGAGTCTTTGGTTGGCAGTCAGGTTACCCCCTGTTCAAGCAAGGACCCTCAGTCTAGTCAGGGTAAGCAACACACATTCCAAATTATCCTGTGCCCACCCTCTAGTAGCTTGGCACTGAGCAGTCAGGCTTAACTTAGAAGGTAAGTGTAAAGTATTTGTTCAATAAATCATACAATAACACCATACAGCACCAGAAAAATACACCACAGTGTTTAGAAAAATACATCATATTTATCTGGATAAATGCAGGTCAAAACGATTAAAATGTAATAAGTATATGTTGAGATATCACCGTAAAAGTGATATAAAGGCCCTCATTCCAACCTTGGCCGCCTACCATCGGGCTGATGGCCACCAACATACCGTGACCGCGGCGGTATTCCACCACGGGTATTATGACGCACACAGAGAAATCTACCACTATACAGACACCCACACAAGTCCGCCAGACCAAAGGTCAGTGATAAACTGGCGGTACCAAAACCCACACTGTTACGTCAACAGGAAACGCCCACAGTATCACGACCCACGAATTACCGCAGCGGTCTTTCAACCACGGTAAACCATTGGTACACACCACTTCGCTCAAAATACACACACACACAAACAAAACTCCACCACATTGGACAATTCAAACTACACACACCTGACACACATACACACACCACACCCACACACTCACACCACTATAAAACACCCACCCACATTACCCACAACCATTTACAACCCAAACATTTTGGCAAGTGAGAGAGAGAGAAGCCAGGAGCACCCACTCAATCACAGCCACAAAACAACCTCACCCATACACCATCCACGCACCTCACACCACACACCCCAACACAGCACCCCACACACCCGCACACATATCACTCACACCACATCCATGGCACCCCAAAGACACCCCAGGTTTTCAGAGGAGGAGCTAAGGGTGGAGGAAATCATCCGGGTAGAGCCAGAGCTATTCGGATCACAGGTACAGCAGACGTCCATTGCTAGGAAGATGGAGCTATGGCGGAGAATCGTGGACAGGGTCAATGCCGTGGGACAGCATCCAAGAACAAGGGATGACATCAGGAGGAGGGGGAACGAAATACAGGAGAAGGTGCATTCCGTGGTTGCAAGACACCAGGTAGCAGTACAGAGGACTGACGGTGGACCCCCACCTCCTTCCCCACAACTAACAACATGGGAGGAGCAAGTCTTGGCAATAATGCATCCTGAGGGCCTTGCAGGAGTAGCAGGAGGACTGGACTCTGGTAAGTCAAATCTTTACTACTATATCCCCTACCCTACCTGCATGCCATCACAAACTCCTACCCGTACCCTCATCCCCATCACTCCACCACCTCACATATACCCCACTATCACAATCCACCCATCCCAATACCAAGCCCTGCATGCAACACCAATCCATGGACCCCCATCACAGACCTGCATGGACACCCATCACCACAGCATCCACACTAGTGACAATCACTTAGCCAAACCAAGAACAACTCACACAAGCCAAAGCTGCCTTGGGAATAACAACCATAGTGGGTAACATACCCATCCACAAGATGGCACACGCAGAAAAATTAACACTGCATTTGCATCTCCACAGGACCCCTACTCAACGCCACTGGAGAGGAGTTGCCAGCAACATCCAGTCCCACCCAGAAGAGGCCCACAGTAATGACATCACTTCTGCACGCCTGGATCAGGATGACCAACCTGGCCCATCAGGGACCTCCGGACAGTCGGTTACCCTGCCACAGTCCCAACCCACCACAGAGCCTCCCCCTCTGGAAACACCAGCAAAGCACCCACCCAGCAGGCGCATGCCACTGTCCCCAGGTCACGTCAATCAGCAGTGTGTCCAACACTACAGGGACCCCAGGCAACCCCACAAACCCAGGACGATCAGGGACCTGGGGTCAGTGGGCACACGGTTCAGGGGACAGAGGCACAGGACAACAGGGAAGCTGGGAGGACTGCTGTGCGACAGGGGGAGGAGAGGCCTAGGGAACCGACTCCCCAGGAGGCACTCACCAACCTCCTGGGAGCAGACCACCATTCCCAGGAGACCATGGGCCAGATACTGTACAATTTGTAAGGAGACCCAGCGGCTGCAGGAGGGACAGTACCTACGGATCAGGGAGGACCTAAAAAACATCTACACCATCCTGGTCACCAATTTAGGGGTTCTGGCTGACATGGGCAAGACCATGAGGGAGGCAGAGGCACAACAACGGGCCCTCGACACTAGCCACACTGAAGAACAGCCCTCCACCTCTGCCCCCGCTAGTGGACAGGAGGCCCCGCTACAGGACCAACAGGCCACCAGCAACCCACACCCTGCAGAAGGAGAACCACCCCGCAAACGGTCCCTGCGATCCAGGCAGAAGTCAGAGAACATTGCCAAGACCCCCGCCAGGAAATAAGACTCTCCTGATTGTCAACCTTCTGTCCCACTCTGGCACCCCGTCCACCTTGAACTGCCATTGCTCCACTTTCTATGCCACCTTGGACAATGCGCCCGTGATACAAATAGGCTGGACTCTACCCTGGACTTTCCTCCACCATCACCCCAGCCCATTGCATATCCCCTTCTACTTATGAGCACTTAAATAAACACCCTTAGACCAAATACAAATCTGGAGTCAGTCTTATAAAAGTCAGCTTTCACTGTTGCCAAATCCTCCATCTGGGGGAATACAATGTAGCTGCACATGTGTTTCATCAGGGCTGACAACACTCTGGTCAACACGTTGGAGAACATTGTCTGAGACATCCCTGATGCCATGGTCACTGTAGTTTGGAAGGAACCACTTGCCAGGAAATGGGCCACTGACAGGACTTGCACTAGAAGGGGGATACCTGTGGGTTGGCGGATAGCTGACATCAGGTCTGGCTCCAATTGGGCACACAGTTCTTGGATTGTGGCACGATCAAGTCTGTATGTTATGATAATGTGTTTGTCCTCCATTGTCGCAAAGTCCACCAGGGGTCTGTACACCGGAGGATGTCGCCATCTCATATTCAGCCTCAGCGGTTGAAGCCTATGGAAGAAAACGGTGATCAGTGGGTCATATTCACACATCTATTGCACTAATGATGTATTTTTTCCTATACAGAACCAGTATGTGAATCCGAAAATCCGTTGCTGTGCCAATGTCTGCTGTGACGCAGTTAGGTGCCATGCCTTGTGACCCCCTGAAATGGCGGCTGCCTGACCTGTGAGGAGGAACAAGTGGAAATGAGGTAATTCCGCTGGCATTGTGCGCCATTGGGGTAGGCAGTTGAAGACCCCCGCGGAACTTCGCATTGGTTATCATTGGGCCCTATCGGTTCCAGGAGCCAATTGCGATGTACTCCGGCAGACGGTACACACCGCCGCAGACGTGACCGCCATTTTCTATCTGTTCACTCACTTGCTACCTGACCTTCAACAGGAGAGGACCTACACTGCAAGTGCTGCTGTGACCTGTGTCTGGAAGCGACAATGGCTCATGTGTCTGGGGAAAGGGCCATTGCCTTCACTGCAGAGGAGTTGGAGAAACTGGTGGATGGGGTTCTACCCCAGTACACGTTACTCTACTGTCCTCCAGACAAACAGGTGAGTACACTGTGAGCATGATGCGTGGGCCACGAATGTAGGGATTGCTGTGTGTGTAACTCACATGTAGGGGGGCAGGGGAGTCCTAGCCAGAGTGCTGCATGTATGGTGGTCAATGTATGTGCATCAGGGGATGAGAGGGATCTGGTGGGCAATGAGTTGACTAATTCCCTTTTCTGCTGTCTTTTCCATGCAGGTCAGCGCCCACCAGAAAAAGGGTATTTGGCGTGCCATCGCCAGGAGGTGCGGACCCTGGGGGTCTTTGACAGGCGGAGCACCCACTGCCGCAAACGGTGGGAGGACCTGCGCCGCTGGGCAAAGAAGACGGCGGAGGCCCAGATGGGGCTGGCCTCCCAACGAGGAAGGGGTGCCCGTCGCACCATGACCCCCCTGATGTTCTGCACCCTGGCGGTGGCCTATCCGGAGTTGGATGGGCGCTTGAAGGCATCACAGCAGCCACAAGGGGGTGAGTACAGATTCTGAATCCTGACTTTGCGCATGTTAAGGGTTACCTGGGTGGGGGATGTGGGCTGTGGGTGCCCCTAGGCCAGGGCGCAGAAGGCAGGGTAGGTCCCTTGCTGGGCAGGCTCTGGAGCACTCCTACCCCAATGGTGTTAGTGGGCATCTACTACTGGGCAGGGTCCTGTGGGTTTCAGGTGTGCAGCTGATTGGCAGTAGGCATTGTACCCCATGGGCTGGTGAGTATCTTAGTAACTGGTAGTGCATGGCCTAGTGCATAGGGCTGCTCCCTGTGTGTTGTGTACGCCAGCGGTGGTGGTGTTGCTGGCATTGACCAAGTGTATCCTCTGTCTCTCCTCCCCTTTTTGTTTTGTCACCCTGTCCTTGTGTGCATTAGCATCACCTGGCAGAGGAGCAGAGGCACCGGCGATGGAGGGAGCTGCATCCCACATGGGCCTGGAGGCCAAATCCACAAGGGTGAGGGCACCAGTGGGATGGAGGGTGAGGGGAGCACCTCGTCCTCCGATGGATGTTCCCTGGCAGTGGCGGACACCTCTGTGCCCACTCCACAACAGATACAGCCGCGCACCCCCCCACCAGCAACGCCCTCCCAGCAGCCCCTCAGCGTGTTTCCTGTGCCCGCTCACCGAGGATGGTGGGCACCTCCTTCGCCCCAGGCACCTCAGTCCCTGCCCCAGTCAGCCCTGCTGCCCTCAGTGAGGAGGCTATTGACCTCCTGAGATCCCTCACTGTTGGGCAGTCAACCATTCTGAATGCCATTCAGGGTGTTGAGAGGCATTTGCAACAAACAAATGCATACCTGGAGGGCATTCACTCTGGAGTGGCGGCCCAAAAGAGAGCTCTGGCCTCCTCCATGATGGCAGCCCTTGTCCCTCTCTCTAGCCTCCCCCTCCAACTTCCTCTACCCAGTCCCAATCCTCTCAACCCCAGCCTATCCCAAGCACATCTTCAGACCAGCATTCACCCAAATCACCACACAAAAGTGACTCAGGAAAACACAAGCACCACACTTCATCTCACAGGCACTCACACAAGCACCATCCCCATGCAGACATACCAGCATCCTCCACTGTGTCCCCCTCCTCCTCGTCATCCACCTCCCTCCCAGTAGCGTCTCCACTCACAACTGCATGCACTACATCCTCATCTACTACCTCCATCACCAGCACGCCCATCACAACACACCCCTCACTGGAAGTCACCACCCCCACATCCATGCACACGTCCCCTGTGTCCTCTCCCAGTGTGTCTGTGACTCCTCCTCCCAAAGTACACAAACACAAGCATCCACCCACCCAACAGACATCCACCTCACAACAGCATCCAGCCCATGCACCTGCACCCAAACACAGCAGACAGACACCTCCTACAACCCCTCCCTCTTCCTCCACTCCCAAACCCTCTCCCTCTTCCCACCCCGGTGTCTCTAAGAAGCTTTTCCTGGAAAACATTGACCTCTTCCCTACCCCTCCCCCCGTCCTTTCCCTCGGGGCAGGGTGTCCACAACCCAGCCCAGCACCTCAGCCACCAAGTCGACGTCCGCTGTGGTACCTGCAGCTAACAGAGGCTCAAAGGGGGCACCCGTCAGGCCAGCCAGTGTGCCACCAACACCCACCAAGGACAAAACCATTCCACCACCTGCCAAGGTGAAGAGAGGGACAGCATGCAGCAAGGGGAAGGAGCTCCAACCACCTAGCAAGGCCACCTCAAAGACTCCAGCTGCCAGACCCAAGGTGACAACATCATCTGCCAAGGTGAGGAAGGCTTAGAAAACACCAGGCAAGGCACTTCAGCTGTCGGAGGCTGCAGGTGAAGGACTGGTGGCTACCAGCACAACTGCCAGCACCGCCACCTGCACCGTGGGCAGCACCGCCAGCAGCCCCTGCCCGTGCACCGCCACAAGCACCGCCACAAGCACCACTACTGTCAGCAGCAGCAGCCCCAGTGGACAGCCATCCGAGGCTGCAGGAGAAGGGCTGGGGCCTCTACCCACCACTGGCAGCACCGGCACCTGCACCACGGCCAGCGCCGCCGCTAGCACCGCCACCTGCACCGCTGACAGTAGCACCACTTCCAGCAGTAGCAGCCCCAGTGGGCAGCCATCCGAGGCTGCAGGAGAAGGGCTGGAGCCTCCCACCACCACTGGCAGAACCCCCACCAGCACCAGCACTACAACCAGTATGCAGCCTTAGCCGCCACAGGATGGAGTCTAGCCCTGCCTCCATCGACTATCATGCAACCTGGCCCCTGCAAATCTCGTGCCTCAGACACCCAGTTGAGGGACTGTGAACTGCCACACTCTTCACAAGGCCCCCTGCAGAACCAGTGGAGATATGCATCCACTCACCCAATCCTTGGCAGGATGAAGCAGTCTGGGCACAAAGCCCCCTCCAGAACCAGTGGAGAAAGGCATCCACTCACCCAGTCCTTGGCAGGATGAAGCAGACTGGGCACAAAGCCCCCTCCAGAACCAGTGGAAGAAGGCATCCACTCACCCTATCCTTGGCAGGATGAAGCACACTGGGCACAAAGCCCCTCGGCATCCACTCACCCAATCCTCGGCAGGAGGAAGCAGACTGGGCACAAAGCCCCCTCCAGAACCAGTGGAAGAAGGCATCCACTCGCCCTATCCTTGGCAGGATGAAGCACACTGGGCATAAAGCCCCCTCCAGAACCAGTGGAGAAAGGCATCCACCCACCCAATCCTTGGCTGGATGAGGCACACTGGGCACAAAGCCCCCTCCAGAACCAGTGGAAATATGCATCCACTCACCCAATCCTTGGCAGGATGAAGCAGACTGGGCACAAAGACCCCCCCCCCCAAAACCAGTGGAGAAAGGCATCCACACACCCAATCCTTGGCAGGATAAAGCACACTGGGCACAAAGCCACCTCCAGAACCCGTGGAGAAAGGCACACACTAGAGAGACTGTGGCTTTGCACTCCCCAGGACCAAGCAGTGGGCAAACCACCCACTTGAGAGACTGTGGCTTTGCCCTCCCCAGGACCAAGCAGTGGGCAACCCACCCACTTGAGAGACTGTGGCTTTGCGCTCGCCAGGACCAAGCAGTGGGCAACCCACCCACTTGAGAGACTTGAGAGACTGTGGCTTTGCACTCCCCAGGACCAAGCAGTGGCCAACCCACCCACTTGAGAGACTTGAGAGACTGTGGCTTTGCACTCCCCAGGACCAAGCAGTGGGCATGGAGCCCCCTCGAGGAGCAGTGGCGTTATTCCATCTTCTGGCTGAGGTGCCCCCCCCTTCCCAGTCCCCCGAGGTGCCTGTGTGTTTTCGACTTGATGCCCCTGCAGTGTTCTCTCCATATTGAGGCAGGAGTCAAGTGTGGGCTTGGCCCATGATTTTTGGCCCAGTGGCACATGGACATTTTGAATGGACAATGTACCGCCTTATGTACATATTGTATATTTTTGTAAATACGGTTTTTCTATTTATTACATATATCTGCCTATTTCTAATATATCACTGATTTGACTCTATTCCTTTTGTCCTTGCCTTCTTCCAGGGGCTTACGGGGTGTAAATGTAATGTTGATGCATGTTTTTGTGTGTATGATGTTGTGGGTGAGGGTGGGGGTGTTGCATGTTGCGTGTGTGTGGCACTCTCTTTTTCCTCCCCTCCTCCCCTGTGTACTAGGTGCAGTACTCACTGTGGTCGTTGCCGCCTTCTTTCGTATTCCGGGTAGATGAGGAGGTAGACCAGCAGGCAGGACCTGCAGCTCGGGCTCCATGGCGTCCTGGTTCTTCGTTTATGTTGAGCAATGAGTGGTTTCCCTATCCAAGTCCTGTGTTCGCTGTGCTTTTGACGGCGTTGGTACCGCCCCGGAAAATCTGGCGGATTGGCAGGTTGTGATGGGGTGGGTGGTACATTGTCTTTGTTAGAAATGGGGTCTTTGGTTGACAGTCAGGTTACCCCCTGTTCAAGCAAGGACCCTCACTCTAGTCAGGGTAAAAGAGAATCACCCTCAGCCAACTCCTGCTTACCCCTTGGTAGCTTGGCAGAGCAGTAGGCTTAACTCCAGAGTGCTAGGTGTAAAGTATTTGTACCAACACACACAGTAACTCAATGAAAACACTACTATCTAAACAAAAAAGACCAAAACGACAAAATCCGACATACACAAGTCAAATTATTAATTTTTAAAGATTAAACTAAAAAATAGCGCTTAGAAACAAAAATGCTTCGATGAGGTGTTAACACGGTGTCGTGACGGAGTCGTTCCCAACAAGCCGACACCAGCAGAGCCGGACACAGAGTCGCGTAGACCCCCAAGTACAGTAACTTTGGTGAAGAGTGAAAAACAAGCCAATGCGCAAAGTCGGGGATCGCGGCGTCTGTGCGAAACAATGAATCCGCGCACTTTGAGCGGCGTCGCTCACGATGTGGTGCGGCAACTTCCACGGAGTCGCGGACTTCAGCGGGGCTGCAGCAGGGTCGGGCCTGCGAAGAGCATCGCGTTCCAGCGAAGGTCACGGCGTCGGGTGCAGGCGGCGTCCCAGGATTCAGCAGCGGCGTCGGTCCGGAGTCGTTTTCCTTGGATTTCCACCAGCTTTCCTTTCAAGGGCCCAGGGACTAGATAGGGCACCACTTGTCAGAGCAGGAGTCTCTCCAGAGACTCCAGGTGCTGGCAGAGAGAAGTCTTTGCTGTCCCTGAGACTTCAAACAACAGGAGGCAAGTTCTAAATCAAGCCCTTGGAGATTTCTTCACAAGATGGAAGGCACACAAAGTCCAGTCTTTGCCCTCTTACTCTGGCAGAAGCAGCAACTGCAGGGTAGCTCCACAAAGCACAGTCACAGGCAGGGCAGCACTTCTCCTCAGCTCTTCAGCTCTTCTCCAGGCAGAGGTTCCTTCTTGTTTCCAGAAGTGTTCTAAAGTCTGTGGTTTTGGGTGCCTTTCTTATACCCAGTTTCTCCTTTGAAGTAGGCCTACTTCAAAGTAAAGTCTCTTTGGAATGTGAAATCCTGCCTTGCCCAGGCCAGGCCCCAGACACTCACCAGGGGGTTGGAGACTGCATTCTGTGAGGGCAGGCACAGCCCTTTCAGGTGCGAGTGACCACTCCGCCCCTCCCTCCTAGCAAGGATGGCTCATCAGGATATGCAGGCTACACCCCAGCTCCCTTTGTGTCACTGTCTAGTGTGAGGTGCAACCAGCCCAACTGTCAAACTGACCCAGACAGGGAATCCACAAACAGGCAGAGTCACAGAAATGATATAAGCAAGAAAATGCTCACTTTCTAAAAGTGGCATTTTCAAACGCACAATCTTAAAATCAACTTTACTAAAAGATGTATTTTTAAATTGTGAGCTCAGAGACCCCAAACTCCACATGTCCATCCGCTCCCAAAGGGAATCTACACTTTAATCAGATTTAAAAGTAGCCCCCATGTTAACGTATGAGAGGGACAGGCCTTGCAACAGTGAAAAACGAATTTAGCAGTATTCCACTGTCAGGACATATAAAACACATTACTATATGTCCTACTTTAACCATACACTGCACCCTGCCCTTGGGGCTACCTAGGGCCTACCTTAGGGGTGTCTGACATGTAAGAAAAGGGAAGGTTTAGGCCTGGCAGGTGGGTACACTTACCAAGTCGAATTTACAGGTAAAACTGCACACACAGACACTGCGATGGCAGGTCTGAGTCATGATTACAGAGCTACTTATGTGGGTGGCACAACCAGTGCTGCAGGCCCACTAGTAGCATTTGATTTACAGGCCCTGGCACCTCTAGTGCACTTTACTAAGGACTTACTAGTAAATCAAATATGCCAATCATGGATAAACCAATCACATACACATTTTGTAAAGGAGCACTTGCACTTTAGCACTGGTTGGCAGTGGTAAAGTGCCCAGAGTACCAAAAACAGCTAAATCAGAGTCCAGCATACATCAACAACCTGGGGAACAGAGGCAAAAAGTTAAGGGAGACCACGGCAAGGATGAAGAGTCTAACAGTCTTCCACCTGTCTGTTGCTACCGCCATGGCGGTCGGAGTGCTAAAGTGGTTGTCTGTGTTGGCGGTTTCCGCCGTGGTCGAGATCCTATTTTTTTTACCACCGGCCTGTTGGTGGTATTACTGCCGCTTTAACACCGACAACCAGGGTTGTAATGAGGGCCAAAGTGTTTCAAGTCTTTTAAAAGCAATCAAAGGCTCTTTCAAGCACAAAGTACGTGGTTCGCGTGCAAAATCTCTGCAAAGAACCGCAAAGGAGGAGATGCGTGGAAACAAAGGGGTGTGCGTTGATTTCTCGGGCCGCACACGGAGATATGTCATTTAGTTTTCACGCATGGGCGGCTGTGCATCGATTTCCAGCGCTTGGTCGTAGATCCTCTTCGGGTTGCAGGGTTTTCGGACGCCCCGGGGACGATGCGTGGATTTCCTGCGAAAGCAGGATGAAGTCACAGGAGTGGCACTTCTAAAATAGTAATAATAAATCCAACTTCACCAGTCAGCAGGACTTTGTATCACCATTCTGGTCATACTAAATATGACCTTCCAACTCCTTTCAGATCAGCAGCTATCACTTAAACAATGTGTAGGAAGTTGGCTCGGTATGTACTATTTCAAAGTAAGAAATAGCATGCACAGAGTCCAAGGGTTCCCCTTAGAGGTAAGATAGTGGCAAAAAGAGATAATTCTAATGCTCTATTTTGTGGTAGTGTGGTCGAGCAGTAGGCTTATCAGAGGGTAGTGTTAAGCATTTGTTGTACACACCCAGGCAATAAATGAGCAACACACACTCAAAGACAATTCCAGGCCAATAGGTTTTTATATAGAAAAATATCTTTTCTTAGTTTATTTTAAAAACCACAGGTTCAAGATTTACAAACAATACTTTAAATGAAAGGTATTTCACTCAGGTATCTTAGGAACTTTGAATCATCACAATAGCATGTACAGTTTTGGCAAAAATGGCAATAAGCTATTTTAAAATTGGACACAGTGCAGAAATCAACAGTTCCTAGGGGGAGGTAAGTATTTGTTAGTTTCACAGGTAAGTAAAGCACTTACAGGGTTCAAAGTTGGGTCCAAGGTAGCCCACCGTTGGGGGTTCAGAGCAACCCCAAAGTTACCACACCAGCAGCTCAGGGCCGGTCAGGTGCAGAGGTCAAAATGGTGCCCAAAACACATAGGCTTCAAAGGAGATAGGGGTGCCCCGGTTCCAGTCTGCCAGCAGGTAAGTACCCGCGACTTCGGAGGGCAGACCAGGGGGGTTTTGTAGGGCACCGGGGGGGACACAAGTCAGCACAGAAAGTACACCCTCAGCGGCACAGGGGCGGCCGGGTGCAGAGTGCAAACAGGCGTCGGGTTTGCAATAGGTTTCAATGGGAGACCAGGGGTCTCTTCAGCGATGCAGGCAGGCAAGGGGGGGGGGGCTCCTCGGGGTAGCCACCACCTGGGCTAGGGAGAGGGCCACCTGGGGGTCGCCCCTGCTCTGGAGGTCGGATCCTTCAGATCCTGGGGGCTGCGGGTGCAGTGTGTTTCCCAGGCGTCGGGTTCTTTGAAGCAGGCAGTCGCGGTCAGGGGGAGCCTCTGGATTCCCTCTGCAGGCGTCGCTGTGGGGGCTCAGGGGGGTCAACGCTGGCTACTCATGGGCTCGCAGTCGCTGGGGAGTCCTCCATGTAGTGTTGGTTTCTGCAGGTCGAGCTGGGGGCGTCGGGTGCAGAGTGGAAAGTCTCACGCTTCCGGCGGGAAACGTGTGGTCTTTAAAAGTTGCTTCTTTGTTGCAAAGTTGCAGTTTCTTTGGAACAGGGCCACTGTCCTCGGGAGTTCTTGGTCCTTTTAGATGCTGGGTAGTCCTCTGAGGCTTCAGAGGTCGCTGGACCCTGGGGGACGCGTTGCTGTTGCAGTTTTTCTTAAAGTGGGGAGACAGGCCGGTAGGGCTGGGGCCAAAGCAGTTGGTGTCGCCGTCTTCTCTGCAGGGCTTCAGGTCAGCAGTCCTTCTTCGTCTTCAAGTTGCAGGAATTTATCTTGCTAGGTTCTGCGGGCCCCTAAATACTCAATTTAGGGGTGTGTTTAGGTCTTGGAGGTCAGTAGCCAATGGCTACTAGCCCTGAGGGTAGCTACACCCTCTTTGTGCCTCCTCCCGGTGGGGAGGGGGGCACATCCCTAATCCTATTGGGGGAATCCTCCATCTGCAAGATGGAGGATTTCTAAAAGTCAGAGTCACCTCAGCTCAGGACACCTTAGGGGCTGTCCTGACTGGCCAGTGCCTCCTCCTTGTTTTTCTCATTATCTCCTCCGGCCTTGCCGCCAAAAGTGGGGGCTGTGGCCGGAGGGGCAGGCATCTCCACTAGCTGGGATGCCCTGTGGCGCTGTAACAAAGGGGGTGAGCCTTTGAGGCTCACCGCCAGGTGTTACAGTTCCTGCAGGGGGAGGTGAGAAGCACCTCCACCCAGTACAGGCTTTGTTACAGGCCACAGAGTGACAAAGGCACTCTCCCCATGTGGCCAGCAACATGTCTGGTGTGTGGCAGGCTGGCAAAAACTAGTCAGCCCACACTGGAAGTCGGTTATGTTTTCAGGGGACATCTCTAAGATGCCCTCTGGGAGTATTTCACAGTAAAATGTACACTGGCATCAGTGTGCATTTATTGTGCTGAGAAGTTTGAAACCAAACTTCCCAGTTTTCAGTGTACCCATTATGGTGCTGTGGAGTTCGTGTATGACAGGCTCCCAGACCATATACTCTTATGGCTACCCTGCACTTTCAATGTCTAAGGTTTTGCTTAGACACTGTAGGGGCATAGTGCTCATGCACCTATGCCCTCACCTGTGGTATAGTGCACCCTGCCTTAGGGCTGTAAGGCCTGCTAGATGGTGACTTATCTATGCCATAGGCAGTGTAAGGTTGTCATGGCACTCTGAGGGGAGTGCCATGTCGACTTAGTCATTTTCTCCCCACCAGCACACACAAGCTGGCAAGCAGTGTGCATGTGCTGAGTGAGGGGTCTCCAGGGTGGCATAAGACATGCTGCAGCCCTTAGAGACCTTCCCTGGCATCAGGGCCCTTGGTACCAGGGGTACCGGTTACAAGGTCTTACCTGGATGCCAGGGTGTGCCAATTGTGGAGACAAAGGTACAGGTTAGGAAAAGAACACTGGTGCTGGGGCCTGGTTAGCAGGCCTCAGCACACTTTCAAATCATAACTTGGCATTAGCAAAGGCAAAAAGTCAGGGGGTAACCATGCCAAGGAGGCATTTCCTTACACAATGTATGAGGGCAGCCCCATTGTTAGCCTATGAAGGGAGCAGGCCTCACAGCAGTGTAAAACGAATTTAGGAGTTTACACTACCAGGACAGGTAAACTACACAGGTACATGTCCTGCCTTTTGCCTACACAGCACCTGGCCCTATGGGTTACCTAGGGCATACCTTAGGGGTGCCTTATGTGTAGAAAAAAGGGAGGTTTAGGCTTGGCAAGTACTTTCCAAAGCTAAGTCGAATTGGCAGTGAAACTGCACACACAGGCCTTGCAATGGCAGGCCTGAGACAAGGTTAAGGAGCTACTTAAGTGGGTGGCACAATCAGTGCTGCAGGCCCACTAGTAGCATTTAATCCACAGGCCCTGGGCACACATAGTGCACTTTATAAGGGACTTATAACTAAATTAAATACTCCAATTGGGTATGATCCAATGTTACTATGTTTAAAGGGAGAGAGCATATACACTTTAGCACTGGTTAGCAGTGGTAAAGTGCGCAGAGTCTTAAAACCAGGAAAAACAGTATCTAGAAAGTGGAGGGAGGCAGGCAAAAAGTTAGGGGTGACTACCCTAAGGCTGCCAGGTCTAACAATGGGTATAAAGAAACACTGCTCACTGACTGGGCTAGGACTAGCAAAGCGAGAAAAAAACAAATAATGGAAGTCTGAATCGGTTCCTCTAATACCAGAAAGATTTATGGAGATGGACAGGTGTTCATCTGCAGATTTCATATAGAGGGCAAGAGTATGCCTGCAAAAGTATAATAAGATATGGGGCCTATTTCCCAATTCCAGTGATAAGAGACACTTAAAAGCATAAAAAGGAAAAAAAAATATTAATCTCTTATTCTCATTCTTCAGTATTGGCATCTTTCAAAGAATCACATGCTTTAATTATTCCCCGCCTCCAGGCTAAGGACCCCGGTAATAATGTTAGTTTGCCTTACACTCATTAACACTGGAATTTCATGGATCCTTAATTTTGTAACCTAGCCACATCATTAAATGATCCAAACTGCAGCCAATCAGTGACCCGCACCCCCAGCGGTTCCCTTATCAGAGGCTTCTTACTTTCTAGATTTTCTCAGCTCAAACCATGTTCATCTGACACTTTAGTGAAGCCTCCTGAGAAGGGGAGGGGTGTGGGTCACATAAATCTATGAACAATGTAGCTTTTTTTCCTTCTCCAGCATTGGATCTTTCAAAGAATCACATGCCTGAATTAAAATTATGACAGCAGCCTCCAACAAAGCAGTTGGAGAGCATCAGGCTTACCTTATCTAAAATGATTTCTGAGCACTTCTCCTCCTAGGGCTGCAACTTTGGTAGTATCCATACCAATACAGTAATCCTTAGCAAAAGAATGTGCTTTCTTCCATACTGCTGCTTTGCGAATGTCTGCTCAAGGAAATCCACCGTTATAGAACATGCTTTGACTGTTTTTGTTAAAGGTCTGTTCATCAGGGCAGAAGGCTTTATAATTAAGGCCGCAATCCATCTTGCCAGGGCTTGTAGGGTATTGGATTGCCTGTTGACCAGGCCAAAAATGAGGATGGAACTCTAGGGATAAACTTTTGATTGGTTGTTATAGTCGCCTTAGCTTTTGTAAAAATGGCGACAGGATAGTGCTGGGAATTCATTTACTCTCCTAGCTAAAGTGATGGCTAAAAATACATTTGTTTCCAAGAAATGTGCTGGAGTATTGCTTTTTGAAACTCCTTAAAAGGTAGACACAGTAAGGCTGCTAATACTTCATTTAATTGCAATTCTGGAGCCAGCTTTGGAGACAGAAGAAACATCCTGGTAATTCCCTTCATAAATTATTTTATTATTCTTTGAGAAAATAAAGACAACTTTTCATGTTCTCTCAAATGTCACAATGTTGCAGCAAGATGCACTTTAACTGATGCTATTTAAAGTCTGGCTTTAGCTAGGGTTAACACATATGGAAAGAATTGATAAGGTCACATCTGTAAAGGGTTCCGTTTTCGGTTTTTTTCCCATTGCAGAAAACGTTCCCAATTTAAATTGGAAGGTTCTGATGCAGTATCCTTTCACAGCTTTTTGATAGCAGTTGTGGATCTGCTTTGAACTGGATCTGAACTTGTAATTACATGTTCCATAATTCTACATACCAGTGTTGACATGCCCATGCAAGGGCTAGCAAAACCACGGTGCAGTTCGCACTTTATATTTTGTGTATCACTCTTAAAATCAGAGGAGTCAGAGGGAAGACATAAGCTAACATTCCTGTCCAGTTCATTGTGAACGCATTCCCATTTAAAGCTAGACAAGGCCACCTGCTTGCTAAGTTCTTGCATTTTTAGATCTTCTTTATAATAAACATGTCCCATTGAGGAGTGCCCTGTCTCTGAAAGATTAATCGTAGTTGGTGGTTGTGCAATTCCCATTCATAGATACCTGAATAATATCTGCTCAATCAGTCTGCTACATCAGTGCGCACGCCTGGAACATGTTCTACTGATAATTCTACCACACAGGTATTACTCCTCTGACACTGCATTGCAGCTCAAAGTAGGGGCAGTTCATTTTGGGTATATACATAATATACAATTATAGATGGGTACAAAGTGAATTACTGGACTATTTTTCAGCTCAGGGTTCTGAGTGACATCATAGACAACCATTCCTCTCTCGTTGTCTAATGTCACTCACATCCACAAGGTGTAAAACATCCCCTTAAGTCATTGTTACCCATCTATAATTTTAAATGTCCTGTGCAGATGCATCGGCATCATTGTTATCAAAATGTGGTGATTGACCACTAACATAATCAAGTCGTGCTATCGCCCCTTATTGTTCTTCATCTGAAGCTGAAACATACCTATCAATGGCACAAAAGAATCTTATAGGAGAGGGAGGATGCTGTAAATGGTTCTATCATAGAATTGTAACAGAAGAAGCATGTGCACAGCTGAAAGAGATATCAAGTAACTTCAGATTTAAATTAGCACATTTTAACTTTTTACATCACACACATTTGGAACCAATTAAACCAGTGGTTCCCAACCTGTGGTCCGGGGACCCCTGGGGGTCTGCGAATCCTCCTCAGGGGGTCTGCGACTGCTTAGAAAATGAAATAATATTAAAGGCTTAGGTCCCCAACTTTCAGTAATGACTCAGTAGGGGGTCCCCAATTCCAGTAATGATTCAGTGGGGGTCCCCGTGTTCCAGTAATGATAAAGTGGGGGTCCACAGATGGCAAAAGGTGGAAACCACTGATTTAAACTATAAAAAAAAATCTACCCAGAAGATCATTTTTCTGTCTAAGAATTCTCATTCATGCACGATTTCATTCATGCACATGAATTGTGACAAGGCTGCATTCAATAACGACCCTCAAATTGTTGAGGTCCCCTAAACAATGCCTACTAAGTGTAGTCCCAAACTGGAAAAATTTGCTATAAGACACAGATTTTTTAATTTTGGGTCTGGAACTTACTAAAAGACGAATAGCCACACATCGGTTACAACCTAGGGACTGGACAGTCAAAATACAGGAGTAAGACATGATTGAATAGGCCATGTCTGAAGACACATGACTGAGAACGTTAGAAACTATGATCCAGCATTAGAAGATATAGCCAACTGGACAGCTATGGACTAGGTAGGCTGGCTCACTGATAATGACAAATTACAAGTCTGGAGGTTCGAAACAATTTGATATAATGAGACTTGTATTGTGACCTATGAGCTATGTATGGCCACTGAAGATGAAGAAGTGTAAATGTATGTATGAGTGGGGGAGAAAGCAGGGGAAATCATTTTAATTGATGTACTGCTCAGAGACTATAACAGCCTAAGATAAATATGTCAAAATGTACAGGCAGGTGCGAAGAGCGCCCAAGAGTTTACTTTTTTTTTCTGAATTCACATAACCAGTAATATAAGATTATATATTTTTTTTAAGTGTTAATGTGGGGCTGTAGAACATATCTAAACATTGGGTTTGTTCTCTAGCTTCTGCTTACTCTTCTGTGTCCAGAAAGTGGACTGGTAGCTAAAACATAGTCTTCTTCAGAAAAGACGATGGCTGTATAAGGCCCCTGGGAGCTCAAAAGAGAATGAGACTTGTGATCACGTGAATAAAGAACCAACATATTGAGTTTTTTGTTTTATCAACAGGCAATCGATGAGAGCAAAAGCAAGGCAACCACATATAGAACTGTTGAGAGTGTAATCGATGGTGGAGCTCCCACTGACAACACTGCTGGGACGCCGCTTCTCCAGTCAAAAGATACTGAGCAGTCGGTAGGGGTGCCAATGTTAAAAAATGTGCCAGCAGGCAGTCTGCCACTGAGGAACTCATTACTCTCATCAGCAAAGAAAACGATGTATCTTTGTTTGATGACAGTTCGATTTCTTAGGAGGATGTAAATGAGGAAGCAAGCAAAGACTAGCTGGAGCTGCCACTCTGTGTCACTCTGGTCTTAAAATATGTAATTTTTGATGATTTTGTGAGAAGTTGCCATCGGTGAGATTTGTGCTTCCGAAAAAGAACATTTAGTTGGTGAAACATTGGCAAAGTTTACTTTTGATATCCCTTGATGCTAAGAAGAAAATCACACCATTGTGCCTTTCCTTTCACACTGAACACCAGCATTATCGTCACATAATTTTCAATTTAAAATTCCTCTCTCTTTGCAGAGAAAGAAAACACCAATATCCCTTTTAAAAGAATAAGCACTCTGTAGTATGTGCATTTTCTCTTATATTATATGTGATATGGTAATGTATTTTATCTTCCCTGTATTTTGATGTTTAAGGTTATTAAGTTCTATGTCTCTATGATGTATTCTGCATCCTTTGATTTGTTTGTGGGTTCTGGAAGTCTGGGCAAGTCAGTTGCTTGGGGTTGTGGAGTCTGCCAGACGTCTCTTAAGTTGTGGACCTTTTCCTGAATAAAACTGAAGGAGTTTTCATCATTCATTTGGAATTTGTTTCTTGGATTATTTCTCTTAACCCCATACTACACAGCCTTTTGCCAGTAGACATTGCCTGACATTTGATGACGCAGAAACGAAGGTTTTACATTTATTAGCGCATAAACGTAGTGCCGCGATAATCAAGTGTGACTTTAACCGAACTAATAAAGATTGTACGGGGACAAATGTGCCCTCAGAGTAGTTCGCCAACATTTATAAGCGTGCTTTATATAACATGATGTATTAGAATTGTACTAATCTGACATAACCGTAAACGTGTGCCATGATTTGCTTGTTTGAAATGTTTTAACTTAGCATAACTTTAGTGGAGGCTTCGGCCTAGTTGCCTTGTCTCACGGTTTAGATGCTCGTGTTTTTCTAATGTGCTAATAAAACGTGTATTCTTGCTTGAAGCTGTACTTTTCCAGTGAGATCGGTTCACATGCTTATCTTTAAGGTTTCGTGCCAGCCTGGCATCTTCTTCTTTGCTCCAAGGTCAATCTGCAGGTGCAGACAATGGAAGCTCTGAAAGTGAGTTAATTGGTAAAATATGTTGCAACTTACGTTCCCGACTCCAAGGATAATGTATGCCTAGGTAGATGCTTGTAAATTGTTGTTTTTGATTGGACAATTTGAAGCCAACCTATGAACCCTCCAATGGAAGACCTTACTGGATTTGAACTGTTGTTTATTTAAACCTGGTGCACAAGAAGAAAGCAGCCATTAGCCAGCGGCCATTACCCATTGCACCCATTGAGGACATTATTGCCCATTGCAGCCATTATGGCCCATCTTGCCGACCTCGTCATTTTGCCATCTTCTACGATGCCAATTGATGTTCGACGCCATTTTGAATGAGACTTTGATGCTTTCTCTAATCGAGAGAAAGAGACTTTAAGTAATTCTCGCCCTAGAGACTTTAACTTCGATTTGCCCCTTTGCATAAAGTAGTAGTTTTGTCCTTTTATCTTGCCGCTGTGAGGCAATTGCCCCGTCCACCCTGCCCCTTTGACCCCGTCCCATGCTGATCGAAACCGGTACCTGTGAGACGAAGACTTCCTTGAATGCTGATTGAATTTGGTAAATATGAAAGGAAAATGTACAATTGCATTGTGTTTCTTTTTAGGTAACCAACTGCTGATTTTTGATAAGAGCCCTAGTTAGGAGTTTTCCAAATCAATGTTGCTAAATTGTTTTTTGCATGAAGTCCCACATGCAGATGCTAATTTGAGGTTAGATGAGGATTAATTTGTTGCACGATGCAATTTGAGACCTTGTTATGCTGACTAATGTATGCAATTAGCCCATTACAGATTATAGTTTTAGTGGTTTGCGTTGCTATCATCGAATGCATTGTTATTCAAATGTTGCATAGATTGCATCTTTTTCGCCGTTATGGACAGCTATTAATGTTCATTTACATATATCATTTGGTGTTGAGACACATTTATATTGTGCTAGCTTTGTTAATATAGGGAAATAAATTCATTAACTTTGAATAAACTGGTGTGGTTATTCATGGCCGGAAGGTCATGGTTCGCCGAAATGTTTTCTGGATTAATTGTGAAGTGTTATGTTGATCAGGGCATTGCTTATGTTCGTTATTGATTATTGATTTGATTAAATTGACTAATCTCGGGTGAAGAGAGCCCCACTTGGTCAAAAGATTCATCGACCCAAGAGCGTCCAAATACAGGTAATTTATTAGGACGGAACGCTCTATCACATTTAACCCCTGCCTTTGAATGTTTTGCTGTGTGACACACTAAAAGCAAAACTTAAAGTCATTACTTTCTGAATTCCACCCTGGTTATCCTGGAGTACAGGCAGTGGAAGAACTATAGATGCGAATGATCCACACAAAAAATTACTTTTGGCCTCATATGGAGCAGACCTCAAAAGTGATCATTTTCCCCTCCGAGTTTCAGCCATCTTGAGTAAAAGATCTCGCCTGGTCTAGAGAAAATTTTAATCTGAACAAATAGACACTCATAGCTCTCTCTCGGGATCCTATCACACTCGATATGCAGCAGAAATCAGAGCTACAGTAGCCTCAAGGGGAAGTGAAGTACTCATCACTTTCATCTCACTGGGTGTAGTTTGAGCAGTTTTCAGTGAGGTGAAAGTGTTATTAAAGTGTTATTAAACAAACACTATTGTGTCGCGTATGTGACTGTTAATACAGTTTACTGCTGTGCTAAAATATCGAGGATTCCCAGCCCTAAAACAGGGAATGATTCAATTATGTGACTCCATATGATTCAGTGCTGCCTAAGGGGAAGTCACTCTCACATCAATTGATTGGTAGGTAACATTGGGTGTAATATTAAGGTGAAGTAAATATGCCCCTATTGGTTCAGAGCTGGTGCTCCATGATGGGGATTTAAAAACTAATCCTCAGCCCATTCAAGGGTGGGAGGAGTAAGAGCAAGTCGGGGTATAATTATGTTATTGTGCAGTGCCAAAACGTTATGTAGCTCTAAAAATGTTGGGCCTCTTGTAAAAAAATTGAAATTATGCGCCTGGAGGTTTACATCTATTTTAAATTTAGTTTTTCAACTTTCAGGGATTCACAAAGGTTTTCAGGTGTACTTCTCAGTTTTGGAGTAGCATTCCTGAAAACGTTCACACATAATTGTACATCATACACAATTTCACTTTTGAAATTACCTGTGTACAATTGTCAGTGCATTTCTTCTTCTTTTTTTCCCTCCACAAGGAAAATATTGTTCCCAAGAAGAACCTGCATTCCTACATCCTCATTTACAATAGATTTCCATGCACATTCCATGGGGCTTTTTGTGAAGTACACAGAAACTTGTCAAAGACAGAATGGTTGAGCAAGGATGATCCCTGAGAGAGTAAGGACCGAATTTGGATATAAGGTCCTGGGGTAACCTACATAGAATAAGGGTTCACATTGCTTTACATTATCCATAAGCACGCTGTTTTGAAAGTTGGTATCCTTGGAATCCTAGATTTCCAATATTCGGTGGTGGGGTATTAAACATATCCCACTTGTTAGCACTCAAGAACATGGCTCATGTGTTTTAGCACAGAGGCTGAACTAGCTACTTCTCAACTCTGGACAAAAAGAAAAAATTAATGAAAGAAAACGACAGCGTGTGGTTGAAAATAAACCATCCTGTGCAGTGCAATCGGACATTTTTGATCCAGGAAAAAGGTTAAGGTGAAAATGTAGCAACCCAATGCACCCGAGAACTGCACACAATCTGGATAAGATCATACAGTGTGCGCAATAATAACAATGGGATGAGTACTGCTATGAATAAGTGTAGGGGTGGAAGTGTGATGGGGTAAAAGTAGAGACAGATATAGGTTGGGAGTAAGTAGGGGTAGATATAGGTGGGATTAGGTGACAGGATGCACCTCCATTTCAGTATAAGGGTGCTTCGCCATCCTTGCATAGCAAAGAAGAACTCTTGGGGAACACAAGCACCTAATAACTAGTAGTGTGATGATAAAGAGAAAATATTGCTTTGGGGAGCTACAAAATGTGAATTAAACTTTTATCAAGCAATTGCTGAAAGAGGCTGACCCAAAGCTCCCCCCTTTGTATATTTTCTTATCATCTTTAGCGCTCTGGCTTACAGCGAAAGTTGCCTCTTGGATAAATGTAGAAGTAAGTGTAGGAGTAAGAGTATGAGACAAAAAGTAGGATTAAGAGAAGATGTAAGTGGGGTCAAGTGCAGGAAAGGGATTAGAAATTCTGGTATGGGTAGCAGTGGACGGCTAGACGAGTGGGTAGGCTTGGAGGTCAGCAATAGCCAAGGGGAGGAGTGGAGTCAGACGTCTGGGTAGAGGTAAACAAAGAGTATTTAAAAGTAGGAGAATGAGTAGGAGAAGGAGTAAGTGGAGGTTGAAAATATGTGCAAATGTACATCTCCACTGCAGCTAACAGAAAGTCGGTGATGAGTAAATACTCCTGTGGGTTGATCCAAAATGTGAATGCCAGTTTCATCAAGGCATAGCTGAAGCCAACTGAGCCAAAATGACCAATGGCCTAATGGCGCCAGCCCATCTCTGTGTATTTCCTTTTATTCACCACATGAGCTCTCTACGACAGCCACAGCTACCTTTAGCACAGAACTAAAAAGGATGGCCTGTAATGTTTGGAAAACATCCCAGGGAAGAGGTTGTCGGGGTGTAATTGGATAGAAAGAAGGTATCAGGGTGAAAACGGTCTCTTGTTTTATTTCATGGATAGATTGGCAATAGCCATTATGCTAACCATGAAAACCTTTTGTAGGAAATATCTCCGGGCTAAGATGCCTCAGCAGCGAAAATAGTGAGGAAAATATGCTAAGTTGGAACACAATGCGGGGGTTGGAGAAGAAGCAGTGTAGAGCAGTAACCGAAGAATTGTTGCATCAAATGATTGGTCTATAACTAAGGATATGTTCTTTAGTTGGGCAAGATCAACTATTTAAAACGTGTCTTGTTCTAGAGCCCCTAGAGCATTTACAGAATTACATCGTGAAAAGGCAGGAACGGGGTGACCTGATCTGTAAGTAGAGACATGTTCGAGTAAGAAGGGGCTCAGTTGGTGTGTCTGAGGATGTTCAAACAGTTATTGAGAGGACCAGTTGTAGCACTTACTGAATCGCAGACGGAAAACATATGCCATGTATAAGCATGGTGGTGAATCCGGGAAAAAATAGCAGCCTCTGCCCATCCCGCAGTGAGTTATTTATGGGTGAGGGTGGGCTGGAACATGAAGCGAAATCAGTTGGATTGGGACAGCGATAAAGACTGACAAGACTTGACGAGACAGAGACAAAGGATAACAGGTACAAGGAGAAAACACTGACTAGAGGATTGAAAAGATATTACATCTTAGCTTGATGAGGATCTAGATATAGGAAAAATGAGAGGGCACTGGAGGTTTGGCTGACGAATGTAGCCAACAGTGTAGGTTGAGAAGAGGTAGGCTGAAACCAGCCTCGTTGCAGCTTTCACAAAGTGGTAGTTAGATGTTCAAATAAGCGGGACATGATTGGAGACTATCATTACCTGTCCTGATTGGGGGGGGGGGGGGGGGGGGGGGGGAGAGAGGTAAGGAAGACTACACCTGATATGGCATAAGACACTTCAGAGACAATGGGCTAGTTCAAGATAAAAGAGCTTCCTTGAAAATGGGGAGAAGTAAAGATGCTTACGATCAATAGAGAGCAAAACCCAGGGATGATGGATCATTTGGATAAGATTCCATCCGAAAAGGGTAGGTGGGGTCCAGAAGCTGGTGGTAATATTATTTAATAGTTACATTGCTTTATTCTTGGAGAAGATGAGAGTGTATTGCTTGGGGCATCACAAAATGAAGCTTGTCGAAGAAGGGTGTTCTGGCTTAAATAAACTTAATTTGGTTGCTGTAAAGAAAATGTTGTGCAAGGGTCTGAAAATAAGGAGATAGTATAAGGTGAAAAACAGAGGTTCTGATGGGGCCGAAAAATCTCAAGCAGAGAAGTTGTTTTTCCTGCGTGCTGTTTACATCACCAATGGTAGTTTTACACTTAGTGTTAGTTTTGAGGTTAGCTTACTGAGAAAAAGGAACTAAACAATGAGCTTGAAATATTTTCAGCACAATCAGGCTAGCGAAGGCATCGGCTTACTTTTAGAGTGGACATTACATCGATGCTGTAAGGTCACTTGTGGAATGACTTGGATCTGGGAGGTCAGTGCGGTTATGCCAAGGGCAATGAGAGTTGAGAAGTCGCAAGTCGGGCTGAATGACCAAGAGATCGAAGTGTGAGCTGGGGGAAAGCAGGGCCAAGAGAGTGTGTTGAGCTAGGCGAGGAGGTGGGTTAGAATACTAACATGTTAGCCCCTGCTAGAACAGTTTATTTCAGGCACTTCCGAGGTGGAAATTAATCTGTGCGCCACACTCCGTTATACTAAGAGAACCTTTTGCAAACTGGTACAGTTTCTGTACTGTATCTGTGCCATTCTCCCAAAGCCATTGGCGGGGCAGTGCAGAGCGTGGCCTGAAGACAGAGAATATAAAAGTGCAGGGTGACTTGTTGGGCGTGCACGTGAATTAATATGTGAGGATACACATAATCTTGATACACCAGAGCTGACTCCGTGCCAGAAGGCCTCTCTCCTCCACACTGCACCACTTTCATCTCTTTTTCATTGTTTATTGGTCGCATAGCAGATCACATTTCTATCTTCAAATCAAGCTGCCCAGCTTGCCCTCGTCCGCAGAACTGCTCAACATGTCCAAGATCTTCTTCCGCGCCAGCGCCCTCCTCAGGTGCAGTTTATAATCTTCCATGATGACGTCATCGTAGCGACGCAGAGGGAAAAGTTCGCCGTTGATGACCAAGCCGGACCGGAGAAACAGGTTCCGTGTTTGGAAGTCCAGCACGGTAATCAGCCACCTGTGGAAATGGTTTTGAGTGATTGAGTTCGAGAAACAGTTTGCAGTATTTTAGTGAAGATTCCTCACTTGCTCATTCCTAAAGAAAAATCACGTAGGCAGACAACTCACTCTTTAATGAGAGGATTTATTGTGGCTTTAAACCAATACCTGCTGAACCTTGAAACATCTCACCAGTGTCTCGCCAATGGACCGATTAACAAAACAATGGTACAACCACTAGCAACTGACCAACTGATGCCTCAACCACCAACCATTTATCAAGACACCCTTAAAATCAACCCACAAACTTACCTGACTTCTTAGCTACCAACCATTCACAACCTACTTGAGCCCCACCAGCAGTGCTTTAAATAGGCCTGTGCTCACAGGTACTGGGTACCAGCACTTATTATTTTTACCGAGCTGAGTACAGGCACTTCTCCCCTCCCCAAAGAGAGTACTAGTGCTCATGGCAGATTGATAAGGTAGGCACAGAGCGATTGGCCAGGCCCTAAGGGCTTCCTGTTGTAGGAGGCTAGCCTGGTTTGTAGTGGGTACCTTGGGTACTTACACCTTATAGCAGGTCCAGTTATCCCTTATTAGTGAAATGTAGGAGTGTTCTAGCAGCTTAGGCTATAGAGGTAGCTATAGCAGAGCAGCTTAGGCTGAACTAGGAGACATGCAAAGGTCCTGCAATACCAATTATAGTTACACAGTACTTACACACAAGTAAAGACAATACTCAGTGTTACCAAAAATAAAGGTATTTATTTGGGTGACACAGTACCAAAAATATCTTAGAGACAATGGGGGTCATTCCGACCCCGGCGGTCAAGGACCGCCGGGGCCGGGGATGCGGGAGCACTGCCAACAGGCTGGCGGTGCCCCGCAGGGCATTCTGACCGCGGCGGTTTGGCCGCGGTCAGACCAGGAAAACCGGCGGTCTCCCACCGGTTTTCCGCTGCCCTGGGAATCCCCCATGGCGGCGCAGCTTGCTGCGCCGCCATGGGGGATTCCGACCCCCTCACCGCCATCCTGTTCCTGGCGGTTCCGACCGCCAGGAACAGGATGGCGGTGAGGGGTGTCGTGGGGCCCCTGGGGGCCCCTGCCGTGCCCATGCCAATGGCATGGGCACTGCAGGGGCCCCCGTAAGAGGGCCCCACTTTGAATTCCAGTGTCTGCTTTGCAGACACTGGAATTCGCGACGGGTGCCACTGCACCCGTCGCACCTTCCCACTCCGCCGGCTCCATTCGGAGCCGGCTTCCTCGTGGGGAGGGGTTTCCCGCTGGGCTGGCGGGCGGCCTTCTGGCGGTCGCCCGCCAGCCCAGCGGGAAAGCCAGAATGGCCTCCGCGGTCTTTCGACCGCGGAGCGGCCATATGGCGGCTCCCTCCAGGCGGGCGGCTCCCACCGCCCGCCGGGGTCAGAATGACCCCCAATATTATTTCTATTGTGATTGCCTTTAATTTTGCTCGTTTTTTGTGCTTTTTGCCCCTTGTGCGCTCCCCCAAGCGTTCCGATCCCTGCCGCTGCCTCCCTGCGGCCCCGCCCCCCTCACGCCCCCATTCGCCGCTCCCTCCCGCCTCCCGCCTCCCAGCTGCTCCTCCCTCCCCCCTCCCTTCTTAATGGCTGGCGCTGCGCGTCGCGAGTGAGCGACCTCTGACCTGTTTCAGGTCCTGAGCTCGCCCCCCACGACCGCAGCACCAACCTGCTGCCTCCTGCCTCTGTCCCCCGACCACGCTGCTGTTTGCGTGTTCGAGGCCCTCCTCCACCCGCAGGCATCCTTCTGCGCCTCATCCCTGGTGTCTAGTGGGCTCTGCCTAGCTCCACTTGACCCGTGTGCCGCTTCCGACGTCCTGTAAGTTGTTTTTCTGATTGTTTTTCCGATTTTTCTGCGCCTCGCCGCCGGCGCTTCTGCCCCCGTTGTGCCCCCCTGATTGCTGTCTCCCCGATCGTGTACTGTGCCATTACTGTATTTCATACTGTGTGTTTTTTTTCTATTGTGATTGCCTTTAATTTTGCTCGTTTTTTGTGCTTTTTGCCCCTTGTGCGCTGCCCCAAGCGTTCCGATCCCTGCCGCTGCCTCCCTGCGGCCCGCCCCCCTCGCGCCCCCATTCGCCGCTCCCTCCCGCCTCCCAGCTGCTCCTCCCTCCCCCCTCCCTTCTTAATGGCTGGCGCTGCGCGTCCGCTGGCGCGCCGGAGGCGCGCCAGAGGCAAGCCCGTCTGCGCCCGTCCGCGCCTGGGCCGCGCCCAGCGCCTGGGCCGCGCCCAGCGCCACCCCCCCTGGTCCTCACGCCCCCGCATCACCCGCGTCCGCTACTCAACCAACGAACTCCGCGCACTCAACCCCGGCCCCTCCGCAGAGTGCTTCCTTGCAACCCTGAAGCACACAAAAGGACCTTTCTCCTGCCGCACCTGCAACTTCTCCTGCGACAGAACGGCGAAGCCAACAACAAGAACTCCCAACACCAACCACCTGAACTGCATCCTCATCAACACACGCTCCGCACGAAAACACGCCATCGAACTCTGGGACTTACTCGACACCACCGCCCCTGACGTGGCCTTCCTGACCGAAACCTGGTGGAACGACTCCTCGGCCCCAGACATCGCAATCGCCATACCGGAGGGATACAAAATCACCAGAAGAGATCGAACCAACGGAATCGGCGGCGGAATAGCCATCGCCCACAAATCTACCCTCAAAATCCACACCCACACGGACGACACCCTTAAGACAGCCGAACACCTCCACTTCCAGATCCACACGGACCCCAACACGACCCTTAGAGGAACCCTCATATACCGCCCTCCAGGACCAAGAGCCCCCTTCAGCGACACCGTCGCCGACCTCGCGAGCACCCACGCCCTCGCGTCCCCAGACTACATCCTCCTGGGAGATCTAAACTACCACCTGGAAAATAACAACGACGTCAACACCGCATCTCTGACCTCCAACCTCCTCAACCTCGGACTCCGTCAACTGGTCAACACTCCCACCCACATCGCCGGACACACTCTTGATCCCCTCTTCACCTCAAGCAACCACATCTCTTTCAGCCACACCTCCGAACTCCACTGGACCGACCATCACTGCGTCCACTTCTCTTATACGAAAATCACCGAACACCACCGCATCCCTCGACCTCCTCACCGCCACTGGGGAAAAATCACCCAAGACCAACTAACCAGCACCCTCGTCAAAGACCCTCCACCCGGCTCAACCGACCCAAGCACTGCCGCCATCAACCTCCATCAATGGATCCTCGACTGCGCCAACACCTTAGCCCCACTCAAGAAACCCACCGCCAACCAAGGAAAGAAAAAACCAGCCTGGTTCACAGACGAACTGACCGCCTCCAAAAGCCTCTGCCAGAAGCTCAAGAAGAAGTGGATCTTAGAGCGCACACCTGACAACCTCGCCTCCCTCAAAAACGCCAACCGGGAACACCACCAACGGATCCACGTCGCCAAGCGCGCCCACTTCACTGAACGCATCAACAACAACGCCCACGACTGCAAAGAACTCTTCGGCATCGTGAAGGAACTCTCAAACCCCAACGCCAACTCCAACGACATCCCGCCCTCCCAGAAACTCTGCGACGACCTCTCCACCTTCTTCCACCAGAAAATCACAACCATCCACGACAGCTTCAACGCCACTACGCCGCCAGACCCCACCCCTGACATCTCCACAGACGCCTGCCGCCTCACCGCCTGGACCCACGTGGACGACACCGAAACAATAACAACCATGAACACCATCCACTCAGGCTCCCCCACGGACCCATGCCCTCATCACGTGTTCAACAAAGCCAACGCCATCATCGCCCCCAAACTCCGCGAGATCATCAACCTCTCCTTCGACTCCGCCACTTTCCCAGACAGCTGGAAACACGCAGAAATCCAACCCCTCCTCAAGAAACCCAAGGCTGACCCCAACGACCTCAAAAACGTCCGACCGATCTCTCTCCTCCCTTTTCCAGCAAAAGTCATCGAGAAGATCGTCAACACACAGCTCGCCCACTTCCTCGAAGACAACTCCATCCTAGACCCCTCTCAATCCGGTTTCAGACGAAACCACAGCACCGAGACTGCTCTCCTCGCCACCACAGATGACATCAGAACCCAAATGGACAACGGCGAAACCTCGGCCCTCATCCTCCTCGACCTATCAGCCGCTTTTGACACAGTCTGCCACTGCACCCTACTGACCCGCCTCCATGGAGCCGGCATCTAGGATAAAGCCCTCAACTGGATCTCATCCTTCCTCACCGACAGAACCCGAGAGTCCGACTCTCCTCTTTCCGCTCCAAAGCCACCAACCTCATCTGCGGCGTCCCCCAAGGATCCTCCCTCAGCCCTACGTTGTTCAACGTCTACATGACCCCCCTCGCCAAACTGGCCCGCCAACACTTGTGGGACACCCCCGCGCCGCACGGCCACCAGCTGCTGTGTGTGCCCCCTCGCCTTGCCCCTGCCTCGCTGCCTGCCTCGCTGCCGGCTGACGCCGCTGGCGTCGGTTTTGCTTGTTTTGTCTAGCATTTGTGCTTGTTTGAACTGCATTTTCCTCCTGTGTTAGCAGCTTTTGCCTGACTTTTGTGCCTGTATTTTTTTCTAATCAGTTTCTTCATTTTCCTCCCGTGTTACCAGCGTTTGTCTGACTTTTGTGCCTGTATTTTTTCTAGTCAGTTTCAGCCCTTTGCGTTCTCCTGCCTGTCTGCCCACCTCCCTCCCCGCTCCCCGCTTCCCGCCACCACCGCTGACCACGCCCCTTTTTCCTTTCTGTTCCCTCCCCGCTCCCGCCTCCCAGCTGCCCCGCCCACCCGCGCACTTCGCCTTATATGGCGACCGTGCAACGCAGGTGAGTGTGACCCACTTGTGGGACACCCCCGCGCCGCACGGCCACCAGCTGCTGTGTGTGCCCCCTCGCCTTGCCCCTGCCTCGCTGCCTGCCTCGCTGCCGGCTGACGCCGCTGGCGTCGGTTTTGCTTGTTTTGTCTAGCATTTGTGCTTGTTTGAACTGCATTTTCCTCCCGTGTTAGCAGCTTTTGCCTGACTTTTGTGCCTGTATTTTTTTCTAATCAGTTTCTTCATTTTCCTCCCGTGTTACCAGCGTTTGTCTGACTTTTGTGCCTGTATTTTTTCTAGTCAGTTTCAGCCCTTTGCGTTCTCCTGCCTGTCTGCCCACCTCCCTCCCCGCTCCCCGCTTCCCGCCACCACCGCTGACCACGCCCCTTTTTCCTTTCTGTTCCCTCCCCGCTCCCGCCTCCCAGCTGCCCCGCCCACCCGCGCACTTCGCCTTATATGGCGACCGTGCGAACGCGCAGCGGTCACGCGCAGCGGGCGCGCCGATGGTGCGCCGAAGGCGCGCCAAAGGTAAGCCCGTCTGCGCCCGTCCGCGACCGGATCGCGTCCAGCGCCAGGACCCCTGGCCAAAGAAGATCCAGACCGACCCGCCTGACGTACTCCGCCGCCACCCTCATCGCTCTCAACACCGGCCGACTCCCAGACTGCCACCAAGCCACACCACGACGCACCCACGGACCCTTCAGCTGCCACGCCTGCAAGTTCTCCCGCACCCAGACCAGACGCACACCAGCACCCGCCAAATCGAACACCAGCAGCACCCACCTCAAGTGCATCCTGCTCAACACCCGCTCCGTCCACAGACACGCCATCGAACTCTGGAACCTCCTAGACGCCACCGCCCCGGACGTTGCCTTCCTCACGGAGACCTGGATGAACGCCTCTTCAGCTCCCGACATCGCCATCGCTATCCCAGAGGGCTACAAGATCGTCCGGAGGGACCGAAACGCCAACCAGATGGGAGGAGGCATCGCCATCATCCACAGAAACACCATCCGGATCACGACCAGCACCGACATCACCCTGACCAGCGCCGAACACCTGCACTTCGAGATCCACACCAACCCGAACACCACCCTCAGAGGCACCCTGATCTACCGACCCCCTGGTCCACGCACGCAATTCAGCGAGGACATCGCCGACTTCGTCAGCCCGCATGCCCTCCCCTCCGCTGACTACATCCTCTTGGGAGACCTCAACTACCATCTGGAGAACAACAACGACCACAACACCAGCACCCTGCTCGACAACCTCGCCAACCTGGGACTCAAGCAACTGGTGTCCACCCCCACCCACCTCGCCGGACACACACTCGACGCCGTCTTCTCATCCAGCACAGACATCCTCTTCAGCCACGCCACAGAGCTTCAATGGACGGACCACAGCTGCGTCCACTTCACCTTCAAGAGAACGACGACCCACCAACACCAGCAACAAGCCGCCCACAGAAGCTGGAACAAGATCACAGCAGACCAGCTCGCCACCTCCCTGAGCCAGCACCCTCCTGCCAGCTCAGCGAACCCCAGCCAGGCCGCCGACAACCTCACGAAGTGGATCAGCAACTGCGCGGACGAGCTCGCCCCGCTGAGGACCCCGCCTAGCAGACCCGGCAGCAAGAAGGCCCCATGGTTCACCGACGAACTCAAGTGCTCCAAGAAGAACCTCCGAGCCCTCGAGAAAGTCTGGAAAAGGGAACCAACACCGGACAACAGGACCTCCTACAAACTTGCCACCCGGAAACACCACCAGCTGATCCGCGCCGCCAAGAAAACAGCATTCAAGGACCGGTTGGACAACAACGCACACAACAGCAAGGAACTCTTCAACATCGTGAATGAGCTCTCCAACCCCAGCGCAGGAAACAACGAAATCACCCCATCACAAGACCTCTGCAACTCCCTCGCTTCATACTTCCACAACAAGATCGCAGACATACACAACAGCTTCAACAACCAACCAACGCACACCATGACCGAACAACCACCCCCCACCACCACCCTCCACGCCTGGACCCCGATCAGCACCGAAGACACCATCCGCACGATGAACTCCATCCACTCCGGATCACCGACCGACCCCTGCCCTCACCACGTCTTCAACAAGGCCGACGCTGTCATCGCACCCCACCTGCGAGACATCATCAACACATCCTTCGACACCACCATCTTCCCCGAGAGCTGGAAACACGCCGAACTCAGCGCTCTACTCAAGAAACCAACAGCGGACCCCACCGACCTCAAGAATCACCGCCCCATCTCGCTTCTCCCGTTTCCAGCCAAAGTCATTGAGAAGACCGTCAACAAGCAGATGGCCGCCTTCCTCGAGACGAACGGATCCCTCGACCCCTCACAGTCCGGCTTCCGAGCCAACCACAGCACCGAGACCGCCCTCATCGCCGCCACCGATGACATCCGAGCCCTGATGGACAATGGAGAAACAGCGGCCCTCATCCTCCTAGACCTCTCCGCGGCATTCAACACGGTCTGCCACCGCACCCTAGTACGGCGCCTCAGCAACATCGGAATCAAGGACAAGGCGCTGGAATGGATCATCTCCTTCCTCGACGGAAGAACACAGAGAGTCCGCCTACCACCGTACAAGTCAGAGGCCTCCGAAGTCATCTGCGGCGTCCCACAAGGATCATCTCTGAGCCCCACCCTCTTCAACGTCTACATGAGCCCCCTCGCGGCCATCGTACGCAAACACAACCTCAGCATAATCTCCTACGCCGACGACACCCAGCTGATCCTCTCCCTGACCAACGACCCCGCCGCCGCCAGAGCCAACCTGCACGAAGGGATGAAAGAGGTAGCCGAGTGGATGACGACCAGCCGCCTGAAACTGAACTCGGACAAGACGGAGGTTCTCATCCTGGGCTCTTCACCCTCCGCCTGGGACGACTCCTGGTGGCCTCCCGCCCTGGGCACCGCACCCAAACCGACAGACCATGCACGCAACCTGGGCTTCATCCTGGACTCGTCCCTCTCCATGACCAGGCAGGTCAACAACGTCTCCTCGGCGTGCTTCAACATCCTACGCACACTTCGGAAGATCTTCTGGTGGATCCCCACCGAGACCAGGAGGACCGTCACCCAGGCCCTCGTCACCAGCCGACTGGACTACGGTAACGCCCTCTACGCCGGTACCACCGCCAAGCTCCAGAAGAGACTCCAGCGGATCCAGAACGCCTCAGCCAGACTCATCCTCGACATCCCACGATCCAGCCACATCTCCGGACATCTGAGAGACCTGCACTGGCTCCCCGTCAACAAGAGAATCACCTTCCGCCTCCTCACCCACGCACACAAAGCCCTACACGACCAAGGCCCGAGCTACCTCAACAGCGAGTCAACTTCTACGCTCCCACGCGCCACCTCCGATCAGCCAACCACGCCCTCGCCGCCGTCCCCCGCATCCGAAGAGCGACTACAGGAGGAAGGTCCTTCTCCTACCTGGCCGCCAAGAACTGGAACTCCCTCCCGACCGACCTGCGCCTGACCCAAGACCACCTCTCCTTCAGGAAGAAGCTGAAGACCTGGCTATTCGAGCAGTAGCGGCACCCCCCCCCCCAGCGCCTTGAGACCCTACGGGTATGTAGCGCGCTTTATAAGTGTCATTGATTGATTGATTGATTGAACATCACCTCAGCATCATCTCCTACGCCGACGACACCCAGCTCGTCCTCTCCCTGACCAAAGACCCACTCACCGCAAAAACCAACCTCCACGAGGGACTAAAAGCCATCGCCGAGTGGATGAACGACAGCCACCAGAAGCTCAACTCCGACAAGACGGAAGTCCTCATCCTCGGGCGCACCCCTTCGGCCTGGAACGACTCCTGGTGGCCCACCGGTTTCGGACCCCACCCCAGCCAGCCACGCAAGAAACCTCGGCTTCATCCTGGACTCAGCCCTCACCATGTCCAAACAGGTCAGCGCCGTCTCCTCTTCCTGCTTCAACACCCTTCGAATGCTCCGCAGAATTTTCAAGTGGATCCCAACAGGAACCAGAAAGACGGTGACCCAAGCCCTCGTCAGTAGCAGACTTGACTACGGCAACACACTCTACACAGGCATCCCAACAAAAGACATCAAACGACTACAGCGTATCCAAAATGCATCCGCCCGCCTGATCCTTGACATACCCCGCCGATGTCACATCTCCCCTCACCTGAAGGACCTCCACTGGCTCCCCGTGGACAAGAGGATCACCTTTAAACTCCTCACCCACGCTCACAAGGCTCTACACAACACCGGACCTACCTACCTCAACTCCAGACTCAACTTTTACGCCCCCACTCGTCAACTCCGCTCTGCCAATCTCGCCCTCGCCATCGTCCCCAGGATCCAGCGCAAGACCGCCGGCGGCAGATCCTTCTCCTTCCTCGCCGCCAAGACCTGGAACTCTCTCCCCACCTCACTGCGCCAGACCCAGGACCTCCTCGCCTTCAGGAGACTCCTCAAGACCTGGCTCTTCGACCGCTAACAGCTCACCCCCCCCCCCTCACCCCCCACCCCCAACCAGCGCCTCGAAACCCTGACGGGTACATAGTGCGCTTTACAAATGTTATGATTGATGATTGATTGATTGAATATTCCTTCTGGAGGTAAGTATTATACACAATATATACACTAGACACCAAAATTAGACAAGTAAATAGTCTTAGAACAATGCAAACAATAGGAAATGCTATAGATTGCAATGGGAGAAAATAGGTCTGGGTCAACACAAACCATATACTAAGAAAGTGGAATGCAAATCACAAATTCCCCCCTTGACAAGTGTAGTGTATGCAGATTCACTGGGAGAGTAAGATTCCAGTAAAGGTAAGTAAATTACCCCGCCCCTGAGCCAAGAAAAGCAGGAGTAAAGTACTGCAAGTTTCCTTAGGACACACTACACCTCGTGATTGGGATTTTGCAGCAGCCAACCAAGTCTGCAAAGAACAACAGCTGGATTCCTGGACATGAAGACCTGCAAAGGAAGGGGACCAAGTCCAGAAGTCAAAAGAAGTTCCAGGAAGGACACGAGCCCCTGCCAACCCAGAAGAGGGTGCAAAAGAAGAGTCCACGGTTAGTCGAAGACTGCAGAAATGCACCCTAGGAAGATGCCAGCGGGTTCCTGCATGATGCAAAAGATGTCCCACGGCGTGAAGATCGTTGCAGACGTGATTTTGTGTTGGAAGTCGCCAACAAAACTTGGCTACGACAAAAGAGCGTTTTGCGTCAAAATGTCGCTGGATGGACCCAGGAGGGACCTGGGGGCCTCAACTCTGTGTGAGGAGGAAGAGGGGGCTCTCAGAACTTTAGAGAGCCCTCAGGGTGCCAGCCAGCACCCCGGAGGTCCCAGAAAACAGGGACAAAGGAGGTGCAAAACGTGGTTGATGCAGCACAGCAAAGGAAGGTCCCACGCAGCCACAGAACAACTCAGCGAGTTGAGCGTCGCAGGATGGAGTGCTCGTGACCTGGGCCAGGCTGTGCACAAAGGAATTCTGCAAAGAGTGCACAGAGGACTCAGGAGGTGAAGAAGACGCAGTACACAGGGGTATAGTCGCTCTCAGAGAAGGCAAAGTCTTACCTCCTCCAAACTGCATCAGCAGGACCTCAGGACAGTCTATGTCGATGATGTCCACCACCTGTGTCCTTAGGAGCACGCTCGTCGCTGTGAGAGGAGTCCCAGGGTACTGGTTGTCGTCTTGGAAGGTGCCTGCTTGAAGCAGGCGAGTGACTCTGTCACCCTACGGGAGATTTCTTCGGTCCTTCTGGTGCAGGATGAAGACAGGGAGTCCCCAGAGTGTGCAGAAGAAAAATGTCTCTTGTAGACACCTTGTTGCAGTTACAGCGTTTCTTGGAGCAGGCTGTGGTTTATCCGAGGTCAGAAGAGTCTGAAGTTGTTGCAGAGGATTCCTGAAGGAAACTTGCAAGCAGAATCTGAAGAGAACCCACAGGAGAGACCCTAAATAGCGCTGAGAGGGGGATTGTCTACCTTACCATGCTAAGGACCTATCAGGAGGGGTCTCTGACGTCACCTGCTGGCACTGGCCTCTCAGAGCCCTCCAAAGTGCCCCCACACCTTGCAAAGCAAGATGACTGAAATCTGGGACACACTGGAGGAGCTCTGGGCACCACCCCTGGGGTGGTGATGGACAGGGGAGTGGTCACTCCCCTTTCCTTTGTCCAATTTCGCGCCAGAGCAGGGAAGATGTGGTCCCTGAACCGGTGTAGACTGGTTTATGCAAGGAGGGCACTATCTGTGCCCTTCAAAGCATTTCCAGAGGCTGGGGGAGGCTACCACTCCCCAGCCTGTAACACCTATTTCCTAAGGGAGAGGGTGTAACACCCTGCTCTTAGAGGAAATGCTTTGTTCTGCCTTCCTGGGACTGGGCTGCCCAAACCCCAGGAGGGCAGAACCCTGTCTATGAGGTGGCAGCAGCTGTAGCTGCAGTGCAAGCCTCAGAGAGCTGGTTTGGCAGTACCAGGGGTCCATGGTGGAGCCCCCAGGATGCATGGAATTGGATCCCAAATGCCAGATTTGGAATGGGGGGGCAATCCCATGATCTTAGACATGTTACATGGCCATATTCTGAGTGGAAGCTACATATAGGTATTGACCTATATGTAGTGCACACGTGTAATGGTGTCCCCGCACTCACAAAGTCCGGGGAAATGGCCCTGAACTATGTGGGGGCACCTTTGCTAGTGCAAGGGTGCCCTCACACTTAGTAACTTTGCACCTAACCTTCAGCAAGTGAAGATTAGACATATAGGTGAAATATAAGTTACTTAAGTGCAGTAAAAATGGCTGTGAAATAACGTGTGCGTTATTTCACGCAGGATGCAATGGCAAGCCTGTGCAAGGGTTTGTCTGAGCTCCCTATGGGTGGCAAAATAAATGCTGCAGCCCATATGGATCTCCTGGAACCCCAATGCCCTGGGTACCTAGGCACCATATACTAGGGACTTATAAGGGGGGTCCAGTGTGGCAACTGAAATTGGTAAATTAAGTCACTAGCCTATAGTGACAAATATAAAAGCAGAGAGACCATAAGCTCTGAGGGTCTGGTTAGCAGAGCCTCAGTGACACAGTCAACACTGACAACACATACATTAGGCCACAAACTATGAACACTGGGGTCCTGGCTAGCAGGGTCCCAGTGAGACAGGCAAAACATACTGACATATAGGATTTTATCTATGAGCACTGGGGTCCTGGCTAGCAGGATCCCAGTGACACAGTAAAAACACACTGACACACACTCACAAACAGACCAAAAGTGGTGGTAACCATGCTAGGAAGAGGCTACTTTCCTACACCCGTGTGTATCATTTATCTGTGGCAAGCGCCCGATGGGGCCTGAATGGTCTGCTGCAGGCCTGCTGCAGGGGCAAGTGGGCCTCTGTTCCATCCCCACTCAGATGGAAGCTCTCATTGTCCTCACCAGCCCCCTGCCAGGCCTTCATGCTGGGTCGTCTTGTTATGGGACAATGGCTGCCAGGGGCACACTGATGTGTGCAGATTGAATGAGTGGGAGGGGAGAGGGGCTAAGCGTGAGTGGTTGAACCAAGGTAAGAAGGTCCATTTTCACCGGGGTCTGACTGTCTTTCCCCGGACTCAATTGCCCCTGCAAATACTGCCCCGCCCGCCTGCTGGGACAGTGATGATGTGGTGGAGATGGCTAAGCGGCCTCTTTTGAGCCGAGGTGAGCTGGGTGGAGGTCTACTGACCTTTCCACCAGAGGAGAGCATTGCTCTTCTCCACTGCGAGTTCTAAGACCGTGGGGCCTTCTGCCCACAGGAGTGAGAAGAAGGTGAGAGAATGTGAAGAGTAGGGGGTTAGAGATAGAAGGAGCAGAGGAGAGTTTAAAGGGAAAAGATATAGACAGAGGTAGCAATGGGGGCAGCAAGAGGAAAAAGAGACAATGGGAGAGAAGCAGAAGTGAATGGGGAAGGGATTGAGAGACTAGAAATGTGTATACTAAAAGAGATGGTGAGAAGGGAGAGAGACAAAAACGAGAAAGAGAGGAGTGTTTGTATGATCAAAAGTGAGACATAAGAGAGAAAGGGACGAAGCAATATGCCTCACTGGCTGCGCTTTCCAGGGGCTATGGAGTTGTTCTACATTCATATTCTGTGAAGCATGCCTTGCAGCTGACACTCTGCCTGATGTGCGTACCTGCTTATCTGAAGTCTGTTTTTCTAAAGAATGGATGAGTAGACATATAAGTTACTGTCCGATAGCAATTCATGCTTCATGTTTGACAAATCTAAGCACTGTCTGTATCAATAATACTCAATTTAATATTACACAATTTTCTGACCTTTTGTTTACTAGTATTCAAATTGTGACGTCCAAGTCACAGCATATCTCAGCACTAGTCACAACTCGTTCAGTCCTCATTCCAGAGTATGTTACTATTAAGAGAGCCAAGGTGCACTTGGGGAATCTTGGGGTGTTTGGTGTGGCAGAAAGAGTCAGGTGGCGATGAGAACCATGAATAGAACAAAGCTGATACCGACGCTAAATCTGTACGTGAAAATAACATAACTGTGCAAAAACACTGTACCACTACTGTACCAACACAAGTTATAACCAATGGAATGGGGACCTTTGAGGCAACTATCAAGGGCAATGCATGGGCAGAATGCATACTCGATAGACGCATCCTCGTATCATCATATCTCACCTGCCTCTAACCCCGCCCATGAGCCATGCCCCCTAGCTCATTGTAATGAGTATCTGCACTAATTTTTTCCATTTAAAGCACTGCCCACCAGCATCTGCACAACAACCAATGACTCGTAAGCAGCTAAACCTCCAGCCATCAACCCACCAGACCCTTAACTATCAACCATTAAACAACCAGTGTCTCTACTGTAGGAAAGTAGCCTAGTTTTAGCATGGTTACCCCCACTTTTTGCCTGCTGTCAGTATGTTTTGACTGTGTTCAATGGGATCCTGCTAACCAGGACCCCAGTGACTGTGCTCTCTCTCTCTAAATGTGGTTGCTTGGTACCTCATACACCCCATATTTGGCATACTGGTGCCCCCATATAAGACCCTAGTATATGGTACCCAGGGCATTGGGGCACCAGGGGTTCCCCATGGGCAGCAGCATGTATTATGCCACAGATGGGAGCCCATGTAGAAATGTGTCTGCAGGCCTGCCATTGCAGCCTGCATGAAAGGGTGCATGCACCCTTTCACTTCAGGTCACTGCACCAGGTCACAGTAAGTCACCCCTATGGTAGGTCCTATTAGCCTAGAGGGCAGGGTGGAACTACCTGTGTGTGAGGGTACCCCTGCACTAGCGGAGGTGCCCCCACAAACTCCAGCTCCATTTTCCTGGACTTTGTAAGTGCAGGGTTGCCATTTTACGTGTGTACTGGACACAAGTCACTAACTATGTCCAGCTTAATATGGGTACCAAACATGTCGGAATCATACCCCAATACTGTTGCCAGTATTGGCTGAATGATTCCATGCACTCTGGGGGCTCCTTAGAGTACTCCTAGCATTGCTTCTACCAGCTTTCTGGGGTTTCCGAGCAGCCCACACTGCTGCCACCCCGCAGGCAGGTTCCTGTCGACCTGCTGCTTGACCAGCCCCGGCCCAGGAAGGCAGAACAAAGGATTGTTTTTGGGACAGGGAGGCAACACCCTTTTCCTTTGGAAATAGGTGTTACATGGCTTGGGAGGGGTAGCCTCCCCAAGTCACTGATATGCTTTGAGGGGCACATTTGGTGCCCTCCTTGCATAAACCAGTCCGCATCAGTTCAGGGACCTCAAGCCCCTGCCCAGTGCAAAAATGGACAATGGAAAGGGGAGTAGCCACTCCCCTGTTCATAACCACCCCAGGGGTAGTGCCCAGAGCTCCTCCAGGTGGCCACTTGATTCTGCCATCTTGAAACCATGGTGGGCAGAGGCCTCTGGGAGCATCTGAGTGGCCAGGTCAGGCAGGTGACTTCACAGCCCTCTCTTGATAGGTAGTCACCTTTCTAGGTGACCAATCCCCCTTCTAGGGCTATTTATGGTCTCCCCCTTGGATGGGTCCATATAGTCGACATGCAAGACTCCAGCAAGACTCCTCTGCAATGCTTACTTCGGCTTCTGGCCACTGGAACCACAACTGGACTTCACAGGATCCTACAATCTGCAGCTACAGCGACTCTGCTCTGCAACATTGTTTCTCCGGCTCCTTCCAGCAACTGTAACATTTCCCTGGCTGTGCATCCTCTGAGGGTGACGGGTCTTCAGCCTGCACAAGAAGCAAGAAGGAATCTCCCTTGGAGTGAAGAAGTCACTCCCCTGTATCTGCAAGGCACCAACTGCAATGACAACAGGCTGTGTGGATCTTATCTCATCCTGAGGTGTAAGGATCCTGCATCCCGGGTGATGGTCTGGAGTAGTCCCCTTGGTCCCCTCTGCCAGCTGTCCAACTCTGGAGATGGCAGGTCTTTGCCTCTGTATGCAGGACAATCCCCTGGGCACTGCTTCTCTTGCAGCTACCAAGGCTTGTTGGCATCTCCTCCAAGGATCCACCTTTGGTTCCTTGCAGTCTTGTCTGGGTCTTGCAACATCCTTCTCTGAAGTCCTCTTAGTGGGTGTGGGGAGAACCAGTTACTTACCTCTCTTCTCCTGGTCGCTGGGGGTCACTCTGGTACTTATCTTGTGGGTTTCCTAGTTCCTCCAGCCCCCCCTCTACTGATTCCACTTCCTTGGGATGGGGCCCAACTTTCACATTCCACTTACTTAGTATATGGTTCCCCCCCCTCCCCAGGCCTTTGGTATTGTCTATTGCTTCACTGTTTTCTATTGCCTTTTTATGTTAATTCCCGACTTCTAATGTACATATAATAGTGTGTTTACTTACCTCCAGTTGGGGTATTGCCTATATAGTATTTTGGTATGTGTGTTACCATAATAAAGTACCTTTATTTTTTTAACACTGTGTTAAGTCTTGATTGCTCATCCACAGCTACCTCTAGAAAGCCATGGCTTCCCAGACACTGACTACACTTCACTAATAGGGGATACCTGGACCTGTATAAGGTGATAACAGCATAGCTGCTCACCACACACCAGGCCAGCTTCCTACATCTACCACCAACAATGACCCACCAGCACCTAGGTCACTATCTACCGATTCCTCACATAAACAACCCCTGACCTACTGCGTTTCAAACACCACTTAATGACCCACTAGTGCCTTAGTCATAAACTACTCTTCACAGACATCCATCTATACTGCGATAAGCCAGACCATTTTGTCTGCACCTCTAACTTTTCTGTGCCCAGCCCATAGCCTTGACATTTCTGCACACTGCAGTGTCAGTACAGTTCACTGACTCTCACTGCTTCTGTTCACTGTCCTGAGGTGACCACAATGGACAGTATAAACTGTGAACCTTAAGGCTCAGATGTATACTTGCTTTGCGCCAATCTGCGTCATTTTTTAAAACAAATTTGGTGAAAACCTAACTCCAAATGTATACTTTGGTGCTAGACCAGTCTAGTGCCAACATTTTGGAGATACATATTTTGTTAGCGGGGAACTACCTTGCGTCAATGAGATGCAAGGTAGGCGTGTACGGTCAAATATGACGATATGGCCTTAGTACCATATTTATTCCCCCATGCTAAAATCAAGCACGGGGGAAGTGGGCCTTAAATAATGGTGCTAAGCTTCCTCAGGCACCATTATTAAACGCCTGGGTCAGGGCAGGCGTTAGGGGACCTGTGAGCCTATTTCCATGGTCAGAGACCATGGAATGGGCCCACAGGTGCCCTTCCCTAGCCCCAGGGACACACCTACCCACACCAGAGGATGGGGGGAGCCCATCCCAGGTAAGTAATTAAGCACATCTAAGTACTGTTTTTTTTTTTAAGTGCCACAGGGGGCCTAACTTGGGCCCCCATATATGGCACTGGGACCAGTGGCCATGCCCAGGGGATATGTGTCCCCTGGGCATGGTCATTGGTGTGGTGGTCATGATTCCTGTCTTTACTGAGCCAGGAGTCATGTCTATGAGGTTTTTACGTCAAAAAATGACGCTAGTCTGTTTAGAGGCATTTTTATGCCGCTACCCATACTAGCGTCATCCTTTGATGCACAACCTCCTGTTTTCCCTACGCCTGCCCCACTTGGCTAGCATCCTTTTTTATGACACTAGCCGGGCCTCACCGCCGGCTACTGTCATTCCATAAATATGACGCCTGGCTGGCGTCTTGGAATTGTGCTAGCCGGAGTGATACTTTTTCATGCAAAACTGCGTTAGAGTAGTTTTGCGTGAAAAAGTATAAATATGCCCCTAAGTGCCTATGGTAATTTGTCGATTGGCGCACAGCATTGCATCTATGGCGTCCAGTCTGACCAGCTATATCCACTTGACACTACAGACCCATCCGTACCAAGGGCCATGTTTAATTTTCTGCACATTTGAACTTCGTACAATAAAATCTTACTGTTTACTGAACCCTAAAAAACGGATTTATGTTGAAAGCCACTTACAGAATAGGACAATAATCTGGGGTTACAGTCCATTTGTCTGAATAAAACGTGATATTGATCTAAAAGTGAAGGGTATCCCAAGGCCACCAATCGTTGCCCTTAGTGCCTCAAAGTGATATTAATACATTTATCTATTCCCCAAAGTAGATTTGTTGTCTGACTTAAAAGACATCTTGTCACTTAGCTAAGCATGGAAATACGCCCTGTTCTGATAATCTTTCTTTACCCTTCTTTATTGAGAAGAATGTCATCTTGGGAACTGTCTACTAAATTATTCTGATAAAATCCGGAAGAAAAGTATAAGCGAGATACATCTTTTAGCCCTTCATTAGCTCTGATCCTGCTGTGGCCAAATTAGAGTCATTCACTAGGAGGTTTATTAACACCACCTTGACAAATGTGACAAAGGCCCCTTGATCCTGGGACTGGGAATCGGCAGCTCAAAGGGGGTTATTTACCTACAGTATAAGACACAGGTGCATTTTCCACCTCAATCACTCAACTCTCGCTATTTTGGGGTACCTTTACACAGTATTCGCTTGGTACCCAACCGCTGACTGTAGGCGAGCAAGGAGAATGTTGCAGGACTTTGGAAGGAGATCCCAGCATTGTAGCTCCCTACGGTCAAGAACCGACTTTGGAGCACTTGGATGTCCTGCTTGTTGAATCTATACTAACATCTATTGAAGCTGGTGTGGCTCCAGCATAGTACCAGCCAGTACTCTAAAGGCCTAGGTTTAACAAACACATCTTGTGCAGTTTTACTTAGCCATCTTGATTTATCACTTAGACGACAGGGCGGTGTAACTGTCTTTACAGTTATAGAAATCCGGTCGATGAATATAAGTTCGAGTTTCTGTGAAACAATCCCAGTATTCGCTTTCGGATGAGTTTTACATAGCCATAGTTTTTAACTTAGCGTAAATAGACTGATGTCTATGTTTATGACTGTCTCATACGTTTTTTGAGTTCAGTGAATTATTTAATTATGATTGTTAATGATGGTTTTTATCTCACTTTCTGAGTCTCACTCCCATTAATTTCATTGTAAATTAGACTGTATGTGTTTACCCCCAGTGTCGCCTTTTAAGATAAGGCTACGGCGACACAGCTTTGGTAAGGTGTACTGGGCTGCCTATACATGAAAACATCTGCACACACTCATTGGGCTACATTTGTACATTTACTAAATATTAAATTCGGATTGGTAGCAGCTAAACAATACTCTTTTGAATTGTAATTTAAAGTTCACTTTAATGATGAGGTTGGATTTTAAATTATTATCTTAGTAATGCACTTTTAGAAAGTTGACATTTTTCTGCCTTAAGTTTCTGGGAGCTTCCAGCTGCCTGGGCTGGTGATGGTTCTCCCACTGGGAAATGCATATTGGAGCCAGACAGTGCACAAGAGTCTGAGTGTAAAAGGAAAAGGAAGTAGGCCTTCCTGACAGGATGGCTGGGTAGGAGTTGGGCCCTGTCCTAATTACAGTTCAAATGGTCTTTCTCCAGCAACCAAAAAGAGACCCCACACCAGCCTTTTGTGTCAGCACCTGGGCTGGAGCCAAATCCAGGAAAGGAGGAAGGTTAGACAAAGGGTGAATCCCCCAACCATAAGCTGGAGTGTGCATAAAAGTGGCATCCCAGGACATGAAGAAGAGCAAGACTCTGGACCTGGAATGCAACAGAGGCAACACTTTTGACAGCTGGAAGGACAAGCACATTGATGCCCTAATGGACTGCTGACCCAAGGAATAGTGTGGGTCTCTCAAGGGCCAGTGATGCTGGCTTTCTTACACCCCCTGAGGACCAGCTGAGAGAAGACTTGGACTCCACGATGCCTAGATGCCCTACAAAATGGCCTGGAGGCCTTGAGGCCTGTGGAGTGCACAGCAGAGGAGAAGACTACTAAAGGAAGCCAATCAAATATCCTTCCTGGAAAAGGGGCCACTTTTAGAGCATAAGGCATGTTAAAAAATGATCCAGGTGGCTAGAGTTCACCACTAGGAGTGACACAAGCCAAAGATTGCCCAAATCACCCCATCAGGGCCTGAGTTATGCACATTTAAGGTGTCTTGCCCTTTGACTCCTATTAGAAAGCTGAGAGGGGCAGGGGTGTGCTTGGGGCTCCCTCCCAGTATGAACCACCCATGGGGGGCCCCATCTTCCCCAGGAGCTACACAATAAAAGCCTGTCTTACCAGCAAAGAGAAAGAGAGAGAGAGAGAGAGTTGACAGGAATGGAAGGAAGGTGATTCACTGAAAACTCCTTGTAGGGTATGAGGGTATACATTTCACTGCAGCCCCTTGCATTTTGATATCATCCAGTGTTTTTAGTAAGTAGGGTGGTGTACTGTCTAAAGAGTAAAGGAGAATTCTAGTAGGAAGAGTTTCATGACTCCTTTGTGATCACTGATTTTTTTATGGTTGTCCCAGATGGTGATCAGAGATGTTTCTGTGCCCCGGCTAAGGCACATAAAAAGTTTTAAAAAATCAGGCGGAAAGTTGGGTGCAAGCTGCTCTTTTGATTCACTTGGCTAGTAATGCTGTGATTGGTCTGAAGTTTAGCAGGCTGTACTGGTCATATCCTTGTTTCTTGAGTATGGGTTTGTTGTTCGAAGTCTTGAGGTCAGAAAGGAAGGATCATAGACTAGTGTATCTTAATGGGACTTAGTTGTGTGGTGCATATCATTGTTCAATTCCTTACCAGATACAAATGTGGTATGATACTATCCCTAATAAAAACACATTTCCAGCACTTTAGCTTTGGTGATGTAGTGCACTGCCAAAGATTTGCACAGGGAGTCAGAATGTATGATTTCAGTAAATGAGATGCCAGTTTTCCATAGTTAATTGAAGATTTCATAGAGTTCTCCAAAAAGACAGGTGGCGTTGGTAATGTGGGCTGTATGGTACTGTCCCTTTGCTTTATATAATGTTTAGTGCCATCAGAAGCCGAGTTTGCTATTCTTGTAATGCTCTTTCAAAAGTTTTTCAAGAGCTCTGTTTTAGCCTCTTCAAACTTTTTTTTTTTGGAGAACTCCACAACATTGTGTTGATACACAGAGAGCAAATAGGTTTATCTACATACATGATGTCAAATGTGGTTACTAGCTGTTTTTTTTGGCATAGAAACCAAAAGATATAGCTGGAGTGTCTATGGTTTATTTACTATTAAGCTCTTACATACAGCTTGTCCTTTGGGTTTTTTGGAATGGGTATTATGGATGGCTGGTTGTGATGATGGCATGGTGGTTTCTCCAGTAACAACATGATTTCATGCAATCATAATGGATCAAGGAGATACAGAGATTGCCATCAGTAGGGTCATGCACAGTGATGGGGGACGTCTATTGCCTTTTCAGTTTAATACAAGAATCTAGGCTGTAGGGCACCGAGGGGGACACAAGCAGGCACAGAAAGTACACCCTCAGTGGCAAAGGGGCGGCCGGGTGCAGAGTGCAAAGAGCCGTCGGGTTCGCAATAGGATTCAATGGGTAGACCCGGGGGTCTCATCAAAGATGCAGGCAGGCAAGGGGGGGGGGGCTCCTCGCGGTAGCCACCACCTGGGCTAGGAAGAGGGCCGCCTGGGGGTCGCTCCTGCACTGGAGTTCGGTTCCTTCAGATCCAGGGGGCTGCGGGTGCAGTGTGTTTTCCAGGTGTCGGGTTCCTTGAAGCAAGCAGTCGCGGTCAGGGGGAGCCTCTGGATTCCCTCTGCAGGCGTCGCTGTGGGGGTTCAGGGGGGTCAACTCTGGCTACTCACAGGCTCGCAGTCACCGGGGAGTCCTCCCTGTAGAGTTAGTTTTCCGCAGGTCGAGCGGGGGCGTCGGGTGCAGAGTGGAAAGTCTCACGCTTCCGGCGGGAAACGTGTGGTCTTTAAAAGTTGTTTCTTTGTTGCAAAGTTACAAGTTGGTTGAACAGGGCCACTGTCCTCAGGAGTTTTTTGGTCCTTTTAGATGCAGGGTAGTCCACTGAGGCTTCAGAGGTCGCTGGACCCTGGGGGACGTGTCGCTGTTCTAGTTTTTCTCGAAGTGGTGTCTCCGTCTTCTCTGCAGGGCTTCAGGTCAGCAGTCCTTCTTCGTCTTCAGGTTGCAGGAATCTAGTTTCCTAGGTTCTGGGGAGCCCCTAAATACTGAATTTAGGGGTGTGTTTAGGTCTGGGAGGGCAGTAGCCAATGGCTACTGTCCTTGAGTGTGTCTACACCCTCTTTGTGCCTCCTCCCTGAGGGGAGGGGGGCACATCCCTATTCCTATTGGGGGAATCCTCCAAAACCAAGATGGAGGATTTCTAAAGGCAGGGGTCACCTCAGCTCAGGGCACCTTAGGGGCTGTCCTGACTGGTGGGTGACTCCTCCTTGTTTTTCTCATTATCTCCCCTGGACTTGCCCCCAAAAGCGGGGGCTGTGTCCAGGGGGCGGGCATCTCCACTAGCTGGAGTGTCCTGGGGCATTGTAACACGAAGCCTGAGCCTTTGAGGCTCACTGCTAGCTGTTACAGTTCCTGCAGGCGGGAGGTGTGAAGCACCTCCACCCAGAGCAGGCTTTTGTTTCTGTCCTCAGAGAGCACAAAGGCCCTCACCAAAAGGGGTCAGAAACTCGTCTCTCAGCAGCAGGCTGGCACTGACTAGTCAGTCCTGTACTGAACAATTGGGTAAAATACAGGGGGCATCTCTAAGATGCCCTCTGTGTGCATTTTTTAATAAATCCAACACTGGCATCAGTGTGGGTTTATTATTCTGAGAAGTTTGATACCAAACTTCCCAGCATTCAGTGTAGCCATTATGGAGCTGTGGAGTTCGTTTTTTACAAACTCCCAGACCATATACTTAATATGGCCACAACTGTACTTACAATGTCTCAGAATAGACTTAGACACTGTAGGGGCATATTGCTCATGCAGCTATGCCCTCACCTGTGGTATAGTGCATCCTGCCTTAGGGCTGTAAGGCCTGCTAGAGGGGTGACTTACTTATGCCACAGGCAGTATTTTGTGTGCATGGCATCCTGAGGGGGATGCCATGTCGACTTTGCCTTTTACTCCCCATCAACACACACAATCTGCAGTGGCAGTGTGCATGTGTTAGGTGAGGGGTCCTTTAGGGTGGCACAACATATGCTGCAGCCCTTAGGGACCTTCCCTGGTCACAGGGCCCTTGGTACCACTGGTACCTTTTACAAGAGACTTATCTGTGTGCCAGGGGTGTGCCAATTGTGGAAACAATGGTACATTTTAGGTGAAAGAACACTGGTGCTGGGGCCTGGTTAGCAGGGTCCCAGCCCACTTCTCAGTCAAGTCAGCATCAGTATCAGGCAAAAGGTGGGGGGGTAACTGCAACAGGGAACCATTTCCTTACACAATGAAATACATAGCTTCCTAAAAATGACAAAAAATGTAAGTCTATGAAGTTCACTTAGGAGTGGCAGATACACAACTAGGGGACTATGCGGAGAGCTTGAACAATTTCTCATTTAAACTCTCAAGGCTTATAAATGTTTTATTGAACTACTGAAATCTCCACAGTGAGCGACTGAATTATAATCAATCTTGTCCAATGGCTCTCCATTCTTCAACCCAAAAATGACAAGCTTTAACAAACCAGACCCTTATTTAATGACCTATCACTACCAGCCCCTTAACCACAGCTAATTCCATTACCGGCATCTCTCGCTCCTCTTATCCTCTTAGTGCCAATCTCACCTATAAGATAATTTTATTTATTTTTTGTCCTCATTTCGCCACCCATGCTTTGGTTAAATGGAAAAGGCAAAAGCCGAGACACTTATGATATGAGTCCAGATGTGCGGTCCACATCATTGCTGGGCCGCCCCACCTGTTCTAGATATTGCACTTTTCCCAATCGACTGCCATCGACCAAGTCTTACTATTTTCTTCGAAACCTGATCATAACCAAAGCAACACCCAATAAGGTGAGGGGAGTTCTAATCATTGGACTGAAATTCCAAGAGGAGGAGACCAAACAAAAAAAAAAAAAAAAAACACAAAACATAAGTTATATGACTGAAACTATTCAACATTTGTAAGCTACTGATAAACATTTTGCCAATCCACCCAAAAATTATCTCTTCTAGTCAGAGGACCGCATTGTTCCATTTTACACAATCGATTCGCTGATGATTGCCAGTCTTTAGCAAGGGGGGGCAATGGATCCACCCATTTACGACATATTTCCCGTCTAGCCAAAAGCATTAATACAAACAACAAGTGCTCCTGTTGTGCTAATAATTTCTGGTAATTTGCACCCGGATCACAAACCCCAAACACCACCATAAGAAGGTTTATTCTTACGTTTACATCAAAAATTACACTCAGAATATTTCCTATATCCTCCCAATACTTAGTCAACATTGAACATTGCCAAAACATGTGAACATCGTCTGCATTGTCTTCCCCACATCGCGGACAATATTTCTTAATTTTCCCAATAGCTGTTAATCTAGCAGGTGTCCAATAAACCCTATGTAGTGTAAACAAATGGTTTTTCTTCAATCCCGCAGGTTTAGTAGTAAACCATAGTTCTGAACAAGACTTCTGCCACAAAGCTGTGACTTCTAGGGTTGGAAAGATCCTTCCCCATTTCAACAAAGGAAGGGAAGGGGCATCGTCTACTGATTCCAACAAGGCATGATACCAAAAGGCAACTTCTTTTTTAATAGTAGTCAAGTTTAATTTCTCTTCCCATGAGCTCCTCCCTAATTCTCCTGCTCGTCGAGAATGAACCCAGCTAGATAACTGAAGATACTTGAATTTAGAAGTTGTCCCCCTAGTACACTCCTGAAATGCAGATCAGGTTAGCAAATCAGAACCTTCAATAATCTGACCCCATCTTACCATCCCGCTAGTTCTCAAAGGAATTGATAGTTTATGGATAAGACATTCAGGAGTACCGGGAGAATCCCAAATAGGGGCGGAACTGCAATAATAAGGTATCCCTAGCACTTTCCGAAGATGGATCCAAACATTACAAGCCTGTTTGGGGAGCTTCAAACGCACCTTCTTGAAATACTTTGGGTGACCAAATTTATATAAAAAATAGTCTGCACCTCCCTCAAGATGTGCCGTCAAAGCTCTCCAGACCAATGAATACTCTGACTTCTTATTCCATAACATAATTGAAAGGCCAGATAGTATCTAAAAAAATCTGGAGATGCAATACCCCCCCACTTTTCCTTTCTACTCATCTTTTTCCAAGAAATCCTCACTCCCTTAGAAGCCCAAACAAACGAGGATAAATCTCCCTGTAATTTTTTAAACCAGCTCCTCTTAAACTCTAGTAGGATTGTGTTAAATAAAAAAGTAAACTTTGGAAGTATACACATCTTCAAAATATTAGATCTTCCTTTTATAGAAAGTGGAAGAACAACCCACGCCTTTAACAGTTTTTTAGTTTCCCTATAGGTTGTGTCAAAATTTAACTTAGCTACATCATTTAGATCATTTGTGACCCGAATTCCCAAGTATTTGATCTCTTGTTTAACTAAAGGAGAAGCATAGGCCAAGTTCCAACACATAATTTCCGTTTTTTTTGTATTTATACTATAACCTGAAAATCTACCAAATTGCTCCATCAATGTCTTGACAATAGGTAAAGTAGTCGTCACATCACTAGTGTATACCATAAGATCGTCTGCATACAATGCTATTTTTTTTTCCCAGTCCCCAATCCGAAACGGGGGGATGTCCTTACAAACCCGTAATAAAGTTGCCAAAGGTTCAATGTATAGATTAAAGAGCAAGGGAGATAAAGGACACCCCTGTCGAGTACCCCGAAAAATCCTAAATTCCTGTGATAACTGGCCATTAACCAAGATTCTCGCCAAAGGGCATCTATACAATTCTCTAACAGCCCTAATAAAAGGAGAACCCAATCCCGCTTTTTCCAGCGCGACCCCCAAGAAGGACTAGTTCACACGATCAAAAGCTTTCTCTGCATCAAAAGTCAGAATCGCTAATGGAGCCTTTTTTTGTTCTGCTAAGTCTACTGCAGCAAATAACTTGTGAGTTAACTCGTAGAGTTGTCTACCCTTCATAAATCCCTTTTGATCCAGATGTATCAAGTTACCCATAACTTTCCCCAGTCTCCTAGATAAGATCCCTGTATACAGTTTATAATCCGAATTCAACAATTAAATCGGTCTGTATGATGAACAAGACGTTGAGTCCTTACCCGGTTTTAACAATAAACAAATTATAGCTTCTCTCCAAGAATTAGGTATCTATGCCCCTTCTACAAGCATGGAGTTGAATAACTCCAATAAAATTGGAATAAGTTCTTCCCCCAGTACCTTGTATAACTCATTAGGTAAATTATCTGGGCCAACTGCTTTCCCTTTCTTCAAAGCTTTTATGGCATCGGCAAGCTCAGCCCTACTTTCTCGGAATTCAACACCAGCTATGCCGAGTCATCCAGAACTGGAAGATACACTTCTTCCAAAAAAGTTCTAATCGACTCCTCTGAATTTACCAAACTTTCTGAATACATTTCTTGAAAAAAAGACACAAATGCCCCCTCAATCTCATCTTGCTCCGCACAAATCTGATTCGTAAAGTCTGCTTTAACCAATAAAATATGCCTTTTAGAGAGATCTGACTTAACCTTCCAAGCTAACAATTTACTACAACCTTCTCCATATTCGAAATGTGCATATTGACTACTTTCCCACTTTAACCTATTACGCTTCTCCAAAAAACAATCTAGGTCCATCCGAACTTTATCCTCTTGGCGTATCAACTCCTCAAGTAATTCTTCCTTCCCTTCTCTACGTGCTTTATGAATTAAAACTTGAAAAGTATTTAAGGATGATGCCATGCCCCCCAACTGCTTCCTTTCTTCGCGACGCTTGTATATTGCTAGACTCACAAGCCTCCCTCTGATATAGGCCTTATAAGCGTCCCAGACATTGCCTAAATTTGCTGTTCCTCGATTTAAATAGAAAAAATCTCTTGTGTCCTTCTTTAACACCTCTACTATCGAATCATTTAAGAGTAATAAGCGATTAATTGTAGTACTAATGCCCTTACTTACGACCCTGATATCCAAATGTACTTTTACAGCTGAGTGGTCCGAAAGGTGTGCTGGATTGTGAGCTACCTTTATCACCTCTGAACATAAACTCTTATGTAGTAGAAAAAAATCTATTCTAGATCTGTGTCCATATTTGTTATTGTGGAATGTGTATCTATCTCCTTCACCCCCTTTCCAGTGCCATATGTCTATCAAACCTAAATCCCGCATGGCTTGCCTCACCTGTGCCCTTGTTTTGGGTGAATTAACCGTACCCCGGGGGGTTGATTTATCAAGAACGGGATCTAACAGAATATTAAAATCGCCACCTAGTACTACTGGGTACCTAGCTGAAAGTAAGATGTTAAACAGATCTTGAAAAGGCGTCGGATCATCCGAATTTGGACCGTAATAACCTGCAACTGTTACCCAGTAGCCACATACACACACTTCTACCACTACCCATCTACCCCTAGAGTCTACTTGGACCTCTCCTATCTTAAACCTTAAAGACTTTTTAAACAGAATTGCCACACCTTTAATCGCGCTAGATTGGAAAGAACACACACTAAATGAGAACCTATAAGATAATTTGTTGTTAATAACTGTGGACCCTCCTTAGACTGTATTTGTCACATGTGTGTCTCAAGATCATCTGTTCAATGTCTATCTAACACTTATCTTGCTTGGGTAATTCCCCCATGTGCTTTGTTCAGTTTCTACCTCATCTGTGACTGATCTTCCTGTACATGCCCTGATCTTTTGTGTAGCTCTTTTGTCCCTTATATCTGGTCCCATCCTTTGCAAAAAACTAAATTTCCATACTCACCTGTTCTTACGACCGGCTGTACCACAGATCACATTGACATTCTCATACTGGACACTGCAGACTCTCTTTTTTTCAAATGCCTTTGGGACAACATTTTCCACTGCTGTCATTATGTCCAGGTGACTGTAATCCTTCTCGGGCTGAAAAGGAAACAGAAAAAAGAGAAGCATGACATCACCACATGTCACTGAGAGTTGAGATACATCAGCATAATTGTGCGTTGATTGTGTGCTTACTTTTACATCTATTATTTTGTTTGGATGAGTTTTTCCTTAAAACCTGTGGGTTTGACCGAGTGTGCCTATGTCTGTGTTTTATTCGCCAGTGGTTGCAATATATTTGAGTGTATGGCTATCCATATTATTGGTATGATATGCAGTATATATTTTTATGCACCTGTATCTGTGAATGTCACTGTATTTCTCTTGGTGTCCCTATAAAAGGGATCTTTTCATGATGAAAACTATAAAGATCCATGTTATAAAAAAGACCAACATCCAATACTACTCATACTGCCCTGGTTTTCAGTTTGCTGGCATGGAATGGAAGCCTCTCCTTTTGTTAGCTATTGTACATACTGGAAGTACCTCAACTCTAATTGGCCACAATGCTAGCTTTCCAACTGCTAACACTCCTACACCTAGTGCTCAGCTGTTTGCCAATATTCATCAGCCTCAAATAGACCCCACCCTCCACCCTCCCCCAAGATGACAGCGCTACAACAATCCTAAATGCAGCTGTACCCCTCAAACAGCACTGCTTCAACTTTTAGTCCATCAGCTGAAGCCTCTCTAACTAGCACCCTGCAACTAACTTCCACTGCAACTGCCACGTACCTTCTAGGAATAAAACTACATGTCCCAGTGACTAGGCATCAAACTGTCATTGCCAGAACCCACTAGGCAGTCATCGGACTGCTGTTCCAAATACTTGGAAGTTTTTTTTTAAAAACATAATTTAGGGACATTTCGCAGCTCCTTTGCACTGGTACAGAAAGCGGGCTTATCATTTTAAATATTGCTCATACACAGACCAGGACTTTTATGGCCCACCAAAATCGGCTTGTGACCACCAGTATCTCCTGAACCACAGTTTTGGAAACACTGCTGTAATACACAGGTATTACAGTTATTACACAGTTGCTGTTTACTGTTCCTACTCAATGGAGGATACATGGCCCTGGTGCTGTGGAATCAGTTCCGATGGTGGTGACAGGTACTACCTGGGGTACCAGTGAGGTGGGTGGTTTAGTAACTACCAAATGTCTTGCATCCACAGTAGCAGGAACAGCAGAAGCAGGCACTGGTGATATAATCCGAGCAATTGCTGGACCTTGACTACGATCCCCCCGCAGTGTTCTACTGAGTAGTCCTATACGTAGCAACATTTAACTGTCAGCAAATGACTTTAATTCTCAAGCTTTAGGCCTTTGTGGATCCTGTAGGCTCCATCTATCTCATAATCTTCACAAATTACTCACACAACTGCAATCTCCTTAACCCCTTCCGTCCAATCTGCCAACTCCCCGACTGACTTCATGTCACCACCTCACCTTTATGTGTCACCGGCATTTACAGCTTCGAGTCACCACCAGCTAATCCTGGACCTGCAAGGTCCCAAATGCCAGCCGTCACATGCTTCCACACACCACCCAGTGCTCTAACTACCAGTCTCATAGCTTCAAGCCCCTTTAGGGGTTCCCCAAATAACAAATAACAGGTACCATAAGCAATATGTGATCATCCTGTAAACATTCACCATGCATTCACAAACACATAAAAATGACAGATTGGTGTTTCTCTGATCATCTGTAAAACACATAACCACAACCTAAATACTTATTCTAGATGATCTGATCTCTTCCAAATTTGACATCAAATTCTGTGGTGAATCATGCAAAAGAGGAGGTAAGAAAGCCCTTATCATCAATGAAATCTTTGCCTCCCCCCAAAGGGTCTTGAAAACAAATCTAATGTTTTCAAAAACATTGTATGGAACTGAAAGTTCAATAGCACCATCTCCCAGAGTCGAAGACAAGTTGCACCATCACATTGGTTAATAAACCCATGTGCTTGTCCAACAAAAGGACATGGTTGATACTTCTCTTACAGCCTATGTAGGCTAACATTCTTGGATACATAAGGCAACTTTACAATACTCAACCTAAAACCTGATGCAAAGTTAGAAATAGAACCTCAGTAGTGCAAGAATAGCCTGAATGACAGCATGTAATGTATAGTCTGTGATCATGCACTGCTTCTTTCTGGAGCTAGCAACTACCACATCCAATCAAGCCTTGTGCTGTCAGTTCCATTCTACTATGACTAAAGATTGTTTGCAATTTCAGAAGCAGGGGCTGGGCAGTGGGGACAGTGACAAGGATTACAAGTAAGTAACATCTGCTTCTGCATCGTGGGATACTTATTGATAGTCAAAAACCTGCAACAGAATAGCAAGCTCAACCCAATTAGCTAGCAGCCTCTAAAACCAAACGGCAAAACAACTTATGATCACTGACTGATAGATAATAATATCATCTAAATAAGTTCTTTGGAGTATCCTGGACAACTACAGTGTCAGATCTAGAGCCTGAGTCTACACAATTACATTTTGTGAATGTATTAATGGACTTCCAAGTAGTTGGTTTACCTGTATCTAACATCATGACATTCATTCACCAGGGAGCAGTTGCTGCTTTACTTCACACAGAATATGCTCTAGGTTTTCTAGAAAAAGGTTTGCAGGATAGCTGATGACACAGTAAAATACATATACTTCTTAAAGGTAGTTTAGAGGAATGGTAGGAGCCAAGGCTTGTCCTCCCGTTAAGTTATATAAACACCATAACAGGAGCCTGACTCACATCTGTGTCAAAAACTAACTCTCCAAGACAGGGAAACAGGAAACTAATTAGTTTTCTAAAAAAAAAACCTCTCCCACCAGTAGTGTATACAGTAAAATACATGACAATATTTATCTGGATACATCCTCTTTGGATGTAGTTTACAAGGAAATAATTAGATCACAACCGTAATGAATGCAAGGACCTCACTACACGGGTCAAGAGATGCTGAAGATAACCAGTAAGAAAATCGGGTGATTCATATAAAAGTCTGAGACTGATTTCTTTAAGAGGGATATATCCTCACAATGAACCCAATGAAGTGGAAAATAGTGTACGGTTCTACCACTGTTATAGACTCAGGCTCGCTCACTCTACAGGCTGATGTACTGGCCACCCGAAGAGATGCTTTACATGAGAGATGTTCACGTAGCACCTTATGCCATAAATTTAGTGAAAAACTTTTTATGGACAGATTCCTCACCAGGAGCCATTTCCAGATTGCTTCAGCCTCTAGAGAGCGGGTCCTAGATCTGGATCTAGATTTGATGAGATAATTTATTTTGTTGGTGTTGTATGTTAGGATACGATCGTATGAAGGCCTTGAGGGTTTGATTGACTGCTCTAAATCACACTTCTGTGTATTGATTTGTAGTTCAGATCATCAACAATGTTTAGGCCGGAGTCGCTGGCTTCCAGTAGTGACTCAGTGAGGGGTCTCAGGATTCCAATAATGATTCAGTGGAGGTCCCCAGGTTCCAGTAATGATAAAGTGGGGGTCCACAGAAGTCAAAAGGTTGGGAACCACTGCTTTATGATATTGTAGAAAATAAATGAGGCAAGTGAGTAAATGAAATGCCTAATACTTACAGTAGGGGAAAAATACCAAGGAGTAGGCTTCCAAATCTCTATTATAGTCCTTCCCAATTTTTTTTTAGACCCACTACCCAGTTTTTAGAACTACAAACGTTTGTTACCCACCTGGCTGTGTTGTCCATTTACTAAAATTACTATAAATATACACACACACATATATAAATATATATACACATATGCACATATCTGTATATATATATATATATATTCACTTTAAAAAAAACAAAAGTTACAGGAGAAACTGTACCTGAAGATAAGCTCCCCAAGGAAAACACTCCCTGGAATACTGAGTGTTCAAAGCCCCGGGGACTCTCCTCCTTTTCAGCTAATGCATCAGCTCTGCTGAAAGATGCAATGATCTGTTCAACACCAAGTCTTTTGGCATTGAAAATCGTTTTGAGGTTGAGTGCTTGAGCGTTGCGGAGCGCTTCAATGTTTTCCTCTGCTTTTATTAAGTTAAAGGGTGTCTGAATTGTGTAGCTAGTCTCAATGTCGAGCATTTCACATCTCTCGCCACCCTCAGTGTCACAGACCTCAACTGTGAGCAAAACAATTTATGGTTTTGAGACCTCTTTCTAGATGCCCCTCTCTTAGAGTCTTTTGAGCTAGGGAGCAAGCAGAGGGATCCTCTCCGTCAGGGCCTTTAGCTCATGCATTTTCTGGTTTTCTAATAAGCCGTACAGTGTGACCACTGCCCAGTCCTACAAAGCCCTCTCGGCCATTTTATTACAGAAAGAACGTTCTTGACAGTGATTATCATGAGATAAGATTTAAAGGTGGGTGCACAGCAATTCACACAAGTATGGTGAGTGGATGTCATAGCTCCATGAATTCTCACTCTCTCATAACAAGAGCATTTCATAGTGGCGGACTCACATTTCTATCACGCCTGAATAAAACGATCTGTTCTAATTTACTAACAATCTCTCACTTTAATTTTTAGACATTTTTTGAGGTCCTGGGTTCTATAGTTCAAGAGCCATGTGTTTATTCTACAATGGATATTCGGAATTACAAAATTATTACTGCAGGGTATAATCAACTACTTGTTCCTCATTGTTTTAATGACCCTGTACAAGGCGTGTAAATAATTAAAACATAATTAAAAATGCAGGTCCTGTTAAACATTCGTTTCACGCATGACACTAAGGGGCTCATTCTGAGCCCGGCGGGCGGCGGGAGCCGCCCGCCTGGAGGGAGCCGCCAAATGGCCGCTCCGCAGTCGAAAGACCGCGGAGGCCATTCTGGCTTTCCCGCTGGGCTGGCGGGCGACCGCCAGAGGGCCGCCCGCCAGCCCAGCGGGAAACCCCTCCCCACGAGGAAGCCGGCTCCGAATGGACCCGGCGGAGTGGGTATGTGCGACGGGTGCAGTGGCACCCGTCGCGTATTTCAGTGTCTGCAAAGCAGACACTGAAATACAAAGTGGGGCCCTCTTACGGGGGCCCCTGCAGTGCCCATGCCATTTGTCACATTGCTTTACTACATTTCTATAATCACATTTTTTCAAGAATAATATCAATTGAGTTTCTTTTTACTCAATTTTATGTTTACAACACAACTTCTTTTTATTGTTTATCTTCATAATTCAGCAAATGAAGATGTTGATTAAACATTTTTAAATGATATCAGTGGACATTATCATTCCGTCTTTAGATTGTGGATGAGGATACACATATATTTTACATGGTGCTGCAGGTCAAAACACAACACAGCATATATCCAATGAAGCATCTACTTAAACACAAAGACCTATCTGCAGAGAGAGACAAACAACAGAACCGCCAACAAAAGACGTATAAATAAATTAATTTGACACATTTCGTAATTGATAGTGTAGGAAGGTAGCCTATTTCTAGCATGGTTACCCCCACTTTTTGGCCTGTTTGTCAGTGTGTTTGACTGTGTTCACTGGGATCCTGCTAACCAGGACCCCAGTGATTATGCTCTCTCCCTTCTAACTTGATTGCTAGAACCGTTTTCACCCCACATTTGGCATACTGGTGCCTGCATGTAGGTCCCTAGTATATGGTACACAGGTACCAAGAGCATTGGGGTACCAGGGGATTCCTATGGGCTGCAGCATGTATTATGCTACCCATAGGGAGCCCATGCAACGTGTTCTGCAGGCCTACCATTGCAGCCTGCATGAAAGGGTGCATGCACCCTTTCACAACCAGGTCACTGCACTAGGTCACTGTAAGTCACCTCTATGGCAGGCCCTCCTAGCCCAGAGGGCAGGGTGCAAGTACCTCTGTATGAGAACACCCCTGCACTAGCAGAGGTGCCCCCACAAACTTCAGCTCCATTCTCCTGGACTTTGTGAGTGTGGGAACACAAATTTACGTGTGTGCCGGACATAGGTCACTACCTATGTCCAGCTACATACTAATAACTCTGAACCTGGGCACGTTTGGTATCAAACATGTCAGAATCATACCCCAGTACTGTTGCAGATATTGGAAGTATTACTCCATGCACTCTGGGGGCTCCTTAGAGGAACCCCAGTATTGCTACCACCAGTCACACAGGGTTTTCCGGGCAGTCCAAGCTGCTGCCACCCCTGCCACCCTTCAGACAGGTTTCTGCCCCCTTTCTGCTTGATATGATCAAGTCAGCAAGGCAGAACAAAGGATTTCCTTTGGGAGAGGGAGGTAACACCCTCTCCTTTTGGAAATAGGTATGACTGGCTTGGGAGGGGTTCCGTAACATAATAAACTTAAACTTGAACTTGGGAGGGGTAGGCTCCCCAAGCCACTGGTTTTGCTTTGAAGGGCACATTTGGTGCCCTCAGTGCATAAACCAGTCCACACTTGTTCAGGGACCCCCAGTCCCTTCTCTGGCGCAAAACTGGACAATGGAAAGGGGAGTGACCACTTTCCTGTCCATCACCACCCAAGGGGTGGTGCCCAAAGCTCCTCCAGAGGGTCCCTGGGTTCTGCCTTTTTGTTTCCAAGGTTGGCAGGGAACTCTGGGAGCATCTGAGTGGCCAGGCTAGGCAGGTGACATCAGAGCTCCTTCCTTATAGGTGCTTACCTGGCTAGGTGACCTATCCGCCTTTCCGGGCTATTTAGGGTCTCTCTCAGGGGTAGGCCCTCAGATTCTGCTTGCAAGACTCCAGCAGGAGTCCTCTGCAACCTCCACTTCTACTTCTGGCCACCAGAACCACGACTGGACCCTCCAGGAACCGACAACGCTGCAACCCATGAAGAAGACACTTTTGCAACTTTGTTTCCAGGGTTCCTGCCAGCTTTGCAACATTTCCCCGGCTGTGCATCCACAAAAGACAGCAACTCTTCAGCCTGCACAATTAGAAAGAAGGAATCTCCCTTGGAGTGAAGGAGTCACTCCTCTGAATACGCAGGCACCTACTGCAATGATGACCGGTTGTGTGGATCCCCTCTCCTGCTGAGCTGCGTGGATCCTGCACCACAGGCGGTGGTCTGGAGTGGTCCTCTTGGTCCTCTCTACCAACTGTCTAACTTTGGTGGAGGTAAGCCTTTGCCTTCCCACGGAGGACAGTATCCCTGTGCATCGCATCTCTTGCATGGCATGTTGGCATCTCCTCCAAGGGATCTTCAGGCTACGTGCAGCATTAGCCCCCAGCACTCCTTCCTGCAAATCCCAGCCTCCTGTGTGGTTCTCCTGCGGCATGGCATCCTCTTCCGTAGTGCTGTGTGGACTCCGCCTGCAACTCCTGTATCCCCGTCCTGTGGGACTCCTGTGGGTGCTGCCTCTGCTCTTGTGGACTCTCTGCGATGCTGAATGTCCCCTGTGAGTTTCCTCTGCGTTGAGTCCTCCTGGGCCTTGCTGGTCCCTGCCAGCACCTCTTTTCTGTCAACTGCGAGTTTGACTTTGACAAGGCTTGTTGTTGGAATTTCTTCACAGACACCCATCTGCAATCTTCCTTCCAGCATAGGACATCTTCTGCATCCATCAGGAACTCTTCTCCGGCTCCAGGGCTGCAGTGCTGACCTTTTCTTCATCACGGTTGACCAACCCCTGCAACTACAGCTGGAAGGGTAGTAGCTCCCACTCCTGCTGGACTCAACCATGACTCTTTGACTTGGTTCCCTCTCTCCACAGGTCTTCTTTCTTCAGGAATCCACTGCTGGTTTTCTTGCAGTATTCTCTGGGTGTCTTCTTTTTCTTCTTTTCTTCCTTTTGAGTGGTTGGGGGAAAATCCAGTGGTTTACTCCTGCTTTCCTGGTTGCTGGGGGGTGTTGTGTTACATACCTCTGTGGTTTTCTAGTATTCTAAGCTCCCCTCTACACAATCCACTTACCTAGGTGGGGGTCCTGTTTTTGCATTCCATTTTTTTAGTGTATGGTATGTGCTCCCCCTAGGGTCACTATTGGTTATTACTATTAGCACTGTTTTCTAACCGTTTCTTGCCTATTTCTGATTGATAGTGTATGTATTTAGTGTATTACTTACCTCCTATTGGAGGGTTGCCCTTCTAGTATTTTGTGGTATTGTATTCCAAAAATAAAGTGCCTTTATTATTGTACAACTGAGTGTTTACTTTCATGTGTGTAAGTGCTGTGTGACTACAGTGGTATTGCATGAGCTTTGCATGTCTCCTAGATAAGCCTTGGCTGCTCATCCACAGCTACCTCTAGAGAGCCTGGCTTCTAGACACTGCCTACACTACACTAATAGGGGATTCCTGGAACTGGTATAAGGTGCAGGTACCTTGGGTACCCACCACACACCAGGCCAGCTTCCTACAGATAGCAAATATAGTTCAGCGCACTGTGAATGAAATCCATGATTATTTTAAGAACTTCTACAACATATAACATAAATGTATAAGGATATTAAAGACTTGAATGTTAACCTGCAAGGGGTGTTAAACCCCTCACAAAACTTACCGATATGTCTCTGAATAATACAAAAATAGAGAAAGGACATTGAACACACTGTATCCACATGTATCAATGCTCCTGTCCTGACCTTAAAATGTCTTTGTTGAAACAAGTTGAGGCTATTGTTTCCTGTCTGTGATATTTGCAGTGTTGATTTTCATAATGTTAATATCCTTTAATAATGGTAATTTATGTGCACGTTTTTTATTTGAGAATGTATTGTTTATAAATTTAAAAATATTGATAAACTAACAGCCTGATTTAGATCTCGGCAGAGGGGTTAATCTCATTTTATTTTATGGGATTTATATTTTGGCGGACAGAATATCCGTCACCGTTGTGACAGAGTAACCCGTCTGCTGAGATCTAAATCAGGCCCTAAATGTTTTGTTAAAGTTAAAAGAAAATTAGCCTGCTTTCAGATGAAGTAAAGAATTAAATATAAGTATAATTATTTAATGTTTTATTTTGAAATTTCTTTGCGTCTTTGTCCTCGTTTATTTCATTATTTGTTTGAAAACTGAAAAGCTTGCTTCATCTTATCTTTGTTAGTAAATCTGATCATTAATACTTAAACATGTTATGTTTCTACATTTTTATTTGAATCTTTTTATTACGTTGGGTCACAAAAGTATAAGGCTGCGCAACAACAGTAGGGTCTCCAATGCCCAAATATACACTCCAATGAGTCACAATTTGTGTTCCACAGTCCTAATTCTGCTTTATTGATCCATCTACTACATTATAGAATTTTATTCAAAGGCTTTTCCAAGTGTTTAAGTCCTACTCATTGCATTTTAGAACGGCATTACAGCTATGTGCACACTCAACTAAAGCATGTCATGCAATCATTTAACATACAGTCTCCAAATCTCCTCATACACTTGCAACTGGTCATTTTATAAATCAATTGTTCATACAACACCATTTTCACCATGGTGTCTGTCCATTCTCCTATCACTGGAGGCACGTTCTTTTCCCACTGTCACAATGTGCATATATTAGTAACTACTAGAGCTTAGTTCAACCACCTTTTATAGTGGTTGGTGATCCACTGATACCATATGTATCATGGAGTATATCCTATTTTAGGGATAGCATTATGTATTGTTTTCATGTGTACCAGACTGAGATTATGTGAGACTGAACAGTGCCACAGAATGTGCACCATATCTCTACCACTCTGGCTACATCTCCAACACCTCTTATCAGGTGTCAACTTTGCCCTGTGCAGTTTGTTTGGTGACCAATGCCAGATGGATAACTTAAAAATAACTACATGTAGTCGGTCTTCCCTAAAGCTTCAATCATGCTTAGCCGAAAGATCAGTTATTTTGAATGTGTGTTTGACATTTATGCTGGAGTGGGCTTAGCGTATGCTTTCTCGAATAACGTCCTGTAGAGTGATGATATTACCTTGTTATAGCTATTTCTTGGCTCTAGGTATGTGTGGAGGGTGAAGTTTTCTAGTGTAGATAAATGAATGCCTAAATTACTGGACAGATAGTTCCTAAGTTGCAAGTATTGCAGAAGTTGAGCAGGTTCCATTTGAAATTCCTGCACAAATCTTGAGAGGGTTTAAATGTTCCATCTCAATTCTCAAAGCACATGGTCAAAATGCCTTTTCATTTCCATGGTAACCAGCATTTGACCATTTTATATTCATATATATAGCATATCAGCATTATTCCGAAGGGCTGCCTGAAGGTTTAGAAATCCTTTCTGCTTGAGACTCCTGTGACCAGAAGTCCACATTTTTATTGACCCTGTCAGAATAGGGTTTTCTCTACGCTCAGCTGTAGATTGTCGTATATAAATCATTTGCAGCCCTGTCACACCACTGTGTTGACCTTCAAAGTATAGCACAGTTTGAGGTTTCCAAGTCAGAATTAAAATAAAATGCTGGTTGAGACAAAGGTTTGGCAGTGTGAAACAGTTCTATTTTAGAGTGGCAGAGACATCTTGAAATAGTTCCCGGATGCAGTTTAGCCATTTCCACTCTTGGTGTTGCCTTGCCAAATATAATCTGTGATCTGATGTGGGAGACTACAACCGGCAACATACAAAAACATAGTTAAAACGGCATGTCACCACAATCGTTATCGTTTGTATGTATTCACACATGGAGAGCCGGAGTTTGCTCCAGTTAGCAAAATCCCTTCACATTTGTCATGTTAGTATGGCCATGTTGCCTCCAAAAATAATTTGAATGCCACCACTGACTAGTATTTGTAAATATTTCACTTTGGCCTGCACCTGAATGAATGTTGGACAGAGAGCTGTGGTGGGAAATTGGGTTGTTGGTTGGGGGGGAGTTGGGGGTGTGTGATCCTTTTCTCAAGCAACAGCCACAATCCCAATTAGGGTGAACACTAAAGTCACTAAATTAATCTGTGAATCTATGAAAGATACCAATAGTGGAGAATCACAATTACAGGTAAGTAACTTATTTTCTTCTCCAGTATTGGACCTTTCATAGATTCACTTGCTTTAATCAGAACAGCTAGCAGTTATAGTATTTATAAGCCAATCAATAACATAACTCAGTAGCAGACAGTGGGTATAAACATAATTAGAAAGGCTCACCTTATTGAAATAAATGGCATAACACCACCTGTCCCACAACCGCATCACTGCTTTGTATTGGTTCCAGGCAATAATGTTTTGTGAAAGTATGCCTGTAGTTCGATGACACTGCTCGACATATACTTTCATGAAGCACCCCAGTGAACGAAGCAGTGAAGGTAGAGACTGCTCTAGTAGAGTGAGCCTTAACTTTATTTGTCAAAGGTCTTCCGGCCTTGGAATGGCAGAATTGGATAGCAGCTGAAATCCATCGAGCTATGCTCATCTTGGAAACTGGCCCACCTCTACGGTGATTCCTATATGCTACTAACAGTTGGCCTGTTTTTCTGAATTGCTTGGTGCAATATAAATAATATTTCAGGCCTCTTTTAACATCGAGGGTATACAGCGACTCCTCCGCTGCCGTCTGTGGATTCGGAAAGAAAGACTTTAGTACAATAGGTTCCTTATTACAAAAATCCATAGGGACTTTGGGTATGAATCTGGGCTTGGTTCTGAGAATCACAGTATCATCTTTGAACTACAAGAAAGGTTTTTTAAAGCTTGTATTTAACTAACCCTTCTGGCTGATGTGACAGCCAATAGTAATGCCACTTTCCAAGTCAGAAATCTGACCTCTGCCTTGTGTATTGGTTCAAACGGAATCTTCATTAATTGCTCAAATTGTGTATTAGGCTGCCAAGTCGGAGAAGGACACTTTATCAGAGGGAAAACTCTGAACAGACCTTTAATGAACTGCTTTAATGACTCTATTAGACTATATTGAAGGTGAACCAGAAAATCATCTGTATCTTGAGATTGCCGCTAGATGTACTTTAATAGACGTGTAGACTAAACATGATTTTGCTAATGATAATAGGTAAGGCAGAAGTTGCTCTGGTGGTAATAAGATAGGTTGAATATCCGTTTTCTGGCACCATAAACAGAAATGCTTCCACTTTAATTTATATGATTTATTAGTGGTGTCAGCGTTACCTTTTGCAAGAATGTCTCTGCAGTCTTGAGGGATGTCTCTGCTTTTGAACTCGTGGTATTCAGGAGCCAGGCCGGTAGGACAGGTTCAGATTAAGGGGCATATTTATACTCCGTTTGCGCCGGAATTGCGTCGTTTTTTTTAACGCAATTTCGACGCAAAACTAACTCCATATTTATACTTGGCGTTAGACGCGTCTAGCGCCAAAGTCCATGGAGTTAGCGTCATTTTTTAGCGTGGACACCTACTTTGCGTTAATTATATGCAAGGTAGCGTTCCCTTCTAAAAAATCGACTCCAAGGCATGTGCGTCGGATTTATACTCCCGGGCAAAAATCACGCCCGGGAGTGGGCGGGTCAAAAAAAATGACGTACGGCCGCTTTTGCGCCGTTTTTTTTTAGCGCCTGCAAAAGGCAGGCGTTAAGGGACCTGTGGGCTCTGTAGGAGCCCAGAGGTGCCCTCCCATGCCCCCAGGGACACCCCCTGTCACCCTTGCACACCCCAGGAGGACACCCAAGGCTGGAGGGACCCATCCCAGGGACATTTAGGTAAGTTCAGGTAAGTGTTTTTTTTTTAAAAAAATTGTGGCATAGGGGGGCCTGATTTGTGCCCCCCTACATGCCACTATGCCCAATGGCCACGCCCAGGGGACAGAAGTCCCCTGGGCATGGCCATTGGGCAAGGGGGCATGACTCCTGTCTTTGCTAAGACAGGAGTCATTTCTATGGGGGTTGGGAGTGAAAAAAAATGGCGCAAATCGGGTTGAGGCAAAAAAATTGCCTCAACCTGACTTGCCCCATTTCTTGACGCCCAAGCCCCATATCCCCATACGCCGGCGCTGCCTGGTGTACGTCGTTTTTTTTAACGCACACCAGACGGCGCCGGCGGCTAACGCCGGCTAACGTCATTCAATAAATACGGCGCCCGCATGGCGCTTCAGAATGGCGTTAGCCGGCGCTAATTTTTTTGACGCAAAACTGCGTTGGCGCAGTTTTGCGTCAAAAAGTATAAATATGGGCCTAAGTACCTGGTTCTGGTTCATTGTCAATAGTGTCCTTAAAGGCTTCAGCTGAATGTGAATTGTCTCCGATAGTAGTAGCAGTTCTGTAAACCAGTACTGTCTGTGCCACCTTGAAGCAATCAGAATTACTTGAAACAGTTCTCTCTTCATTTTGCTAATAAGTCTGGGTATTAAAAGGATCAGGGGAAAAACATAGATTAAGATCCCTAACCATCTGATCAAAAACGTATTGCCCCACGACTCTTGTTGTAGTTGCTAGCTAGCAGAAAATTGGCATTTCCAGTTCTATTGGGTTGCGAAAAGATCGAGTGTCAGTTCGCCCCATTAGTGGAAGATCTTGTTCAAAGATGACTGATTGAGCTCCCATTCGTGGCAGCTGTTCTTGTTTCTGCTCAATGTGTCTGCCAAGATGTTGTGCACACCTTGGACATGTTCTGCCTGCAATGTTATTCAGTTTATTAAAACCCATTTCCAAATTATGGCCAATATTTATACATTTTAGCGCCGCATTTGTGTCATTTTTTGACGCAAAAGCAGCGCAAACTTACAAAATATCATTGCGTTTTGTAAGTTTGCGCCACGTTTGCGTCAAAAAATTACACAAATGCTGCGCTAAATATGGGCCTATGAGCACTTCCTTGGAAAGGGCCAGAGATCTTGGGCCTCCTCATTTGTTCATGCAGTGCATACTGGTGGTATTGTCTGTGCAGATTAACACTGACATGCCTGCTATTCTTGGCAGAAATGCTTAGAGACTTAATGAGATTGCTTTGCGTTCCAACCAGTTGATATGCATTTTCATCTGACACGAAGACCTTTTCTCACTTATTTGTAGGTCTTGCAATGTGCACCCTAACTTTCTAAAGGAAGCATCTGTATTAATTACATAGTCTGGTATCTGGGGTAGAAAGATTAGTCCTGATGATAGATTGCCAGCTTCTGTCCACCAAGGTAGAGCCTTTATCATGCTTGGAGTGATCTTGATCAGATTGTCAAAATATCCTTCTGCCTGATTCCATTGTTTGCCTAGTTCTTCCTGTAAAGACCTCATTCTCAGAAGGGAAAAGTGTATTAGCGAGATGACTGAGATCATCATTCTTAGAACAAATTTAAATAGTCATACTGAAAGGGACTTTCTTTCCAATGGCTTGTACGTTAATGCTATGAGCCTTTTTTGCCTTTTCTGCAATAAGAATGCTTTGTCTTGGATTGCATCTAAAACTGCTCAAAGGAACATCATTCTTGTTGACGGATGAATAGATGACTTGTGATGATTGATAGTCGGACCTAGGTTTTCAAAAAATGCCAGGTAAGCCTTTGTAGCACTTAACGCTTGACGGGCAGTCAGACCTTTTATCAGCCAATTGTTGAAGTATGGGAATACCTGGAAAGCCTTCCTCTTTAGGTGGGCTGCCACTGGTGCTATACATTTTGCAAAGATGCAGGGGGCTGATCTTAGGAATCTACGATGTTTCAGATGAACTGAGATATGAAAATAGGCATCCTGTAGATCTAAAGTGGTCATGCAATCTCTGTGATTGAGGAGATGCAGGTTGCCTTGAAGGGTTACCATGAGAAATGATTGTTTCCTAAGGTATTTGTTTAGTTTCTGGAAATCCAAAATGGATCACCATTACCCTGATTTATTTTTTATTAAGAAAAAACAGGAGAAGAAACCCATTCCTTTCTGCGAGTGGGGTACCTTCTCTATTGCTCCTTTTTGTAGCATGGTGAAAACTTCTTTCTGGAGTAGATGAAGATGAGGTAGGTGTAGCCCCTGTGTGGGAGTATTTGGCAGTTTTGTACGAATTCTAAAGTGTGTCCATAGGTGATCACATCCAAAATTCATTGGGTCCAATGTTATTTGCCGTCACTTATGTGAAAAGTTGGAAAAAAAAATTCTCCCACAAGTTATTGGTCTGAAAAAGGTAAAACCGGCACTTCTACAGTGTCCATGCTTTCTCACAGTGTATGTTGCTTGTGAGGTTTGTTTTCTTGTAGACTCTTGCTTCTTGTAAGCTGCTGCTACTCTAAACAGCTGTTGTTGATAGGAAGGTCGATATTGGTGTTGAAAGGGCTGATACTGTTGGTATTACTGGTAAGCCTCTCTATAGGAAACAAACCTCTTCTACATGCTCCTCAAAAAGGCGTCTTCCATATTTGAAAGGTGCCCAAGGATCTTGCTGTGTCTGTATCCGTTTGCAACTGCCCGTAAGGCATCGTTAACATGTTTTCTGAATAATGCCTCTCCATCATAGGGTATATCTCTTATTTTACTTGGACTTCAGGCCTGAATGACAAGGCCTTTATCCATCCTTGTCACGTCAGAACTGCAGCTCCTGCTAATTTTCTGAATCCAATTGATCCTATATCCATAGTTCAGTCTATTATTTCAGATGAGGCTCTTTCGCCCTCCTGAAGAATTTTCTCTGCTTCCCCTTTTTATCTTCCGTAGAAGATCCATAGGTTCAGCGATGTCCGACTACATTTGTCTATCGTACCGGCCCCATATGGCTAGCGAACTGGCAGCTCAAACTGTAGTTGCTGACATTGTAGAATGTTTTTTTACCAATATTATCCAAGTGCCTGTCTTCCCTTTCTGGCGGATTTGATATGGGTGTTTGAAGGATTCTTGGACCAGCATTGAGCTGCCAGAGTTACCACAAAAACTGGTCTCAGGTGTCCAACTAGATATGTAGGCGAGTTCTCTGGCACTATGTATTTCTTATCAATCCGTGGCAGGACAGCAGAGACTGTAGCAGGATTTTTCATAATATTTATGCCTTCTTCCCAAAGGTAATCCACTATTGGGATCGCTCTAATAGATTTCTTGGTAGGTTCTTTCAAGTCATACATGAAACAGATCGATTGCCTAACTGTCAAAGACAATTGAAATCTTTTCGAAGCTCTTTCCATGAGGTTGTGAAAACCTCCAAAGTCAATGGGTGGAGAGTCCAATGGTGGTGGAGGTGGAGATGGTGTCGGAATCAAATAGCCATCCCATTCTTTGGGAGTAGGTTGATTGTCAGAAATGTCCGTTCCTCTCTGTCATCATAAGAGGAGGATGGGTCATTGCAAGGAGGCACTGCGATGTTGGCTGCAGGAGTCATTCCACATGTTAGAGTTGGAGGTATAGGACAAGGACTTCTCGGAGTTGAAGGCTGAGGTGGAGGCATGGATTGTACTGGAGATGTTGCCTGAGGATGTTCTATATATTGTTTAGGCTTTTCCCTGTATTGTTGTTGACTTGGAATATAGTAATCCTCGTAATAATCTTCCTCATCCTACTCCTGATACTTTACGATCAGTTCAGAAGGACTATGCACCATTCCAAACAGACCCTCATCAGCTGAATCATTCTTATCAAGCAAGTGACTTGGCAGGGTCAGAGAGAATTTACTTGGCGATGTAATATCCCTTGTTGACGGCCCATCATTGTCAGCTCTGTGGCTGTGTCCAATGACAGCGGAAGCTTGTTTGCCAGGTGCTTTACAATCAATGATGGTGCTTTCGACAACTGTACGTTCGTCGATTGTGTCCTCATCGACATGTTGTTGTGGTTGTTGACGGTGTTGCCATCGATGCGGATGTTACCGTCATCGTCGCTGGTATTTTTCTTGACACTTATGTTGTCGGCGAAATTGTTTAAAGTCAGTGTCGATTTTGATGTTGACGGTTCTGAGGAGGACTTTTCTAGGTGCAAATTCAAGTTGGAGGAAGGAGTAGTAGGCTCTGACCTTGCAGTTTGTGAGGAGATTGTTTCTTTTTTCTCTCTGTGAGAACTATCTCTTGAAGACTCATGCAGAGTCTTTTTTAAAGATTTTCCTAGGCGCATCTGATGACCCTTGGTAATGCAACCTTTTTCTTTTTTGTGACCTTTCTTGAATGTCAGTTGAACCTTTACTATCCTCCTCAGAAAGAAATAACAGACCTTCTTGATTTTAATTTCTGCAGCCATAAGAGAAGCCTCCCTTCCTTAGCCTTAAGAGTTTTTGAGGAAAATTAGCTGCAGATGTTGTAGTCCTTTAACTTGTGAGCAGGGTGTAGGCAGTAGATACACTCCTTTTATGGGTCTTCAGTATGAAGTCTCTTTTTCCCACAAGATCCACAGGGTTTGAAAAATCCTTTTTCAAATGGCTCTGACATTTTTAATGGTCATTAGATGGGTGGCAGGTGAAGCCTTTTTACATAACCAAAAAGGTTCAGATGAATAATATTTGTTTGAAGAACTGAGTAGAGCTCAGGGAGACTCCCTTTCACGACATGTGGTATAAAATCTGAGGGAAGATGCCTCAGCCGGGAGTTTTCTAGAGGGTGCTGTTGCATGATTGGCTGAAGTTTGGTTCCGTGCAAAGGATGTGGAAAAGCTACTCAAATGAATGTATCTTATCAATTATAGGCTATGTGTACTTTGTCTTACTGCTTGAGAAGGTAGTATGGGACTCCCACTTTGACGATGGAAAATGATTCAAGCATTTGAATCTATGAAAGATCCAATACTGGAGAAAGAGGCAATTGCAAGAAAGCCTGCTGACAAAGGTACTACAAAACACCACCACTTATAACCAGGAATGTCATTGTTTATTGGATGTCAATTCAAACTACAGGATTTTTACTCAGGACCTTACTCAAAGATTTTAAAAAACATCAAAAAGGATTGTTGTGGATGCATTGACACAGGGTTGGATTAGCACAAATGAAGTGGATTTACTGGCAAATAACGACCCAAAAATACCCTTTTCTATAAGATCCCAAAAATTCATATAGTAGTAAGACCCCTTTGGGTCGTCCCATTGTGTCTGGAATTGGCTCAATCCCTGTACCACTTTCACAATTTAGTGACTATTGTTTACAACCACTGGTGCAGGTTATGCCATAATTCTCAAATGATGTTAAAGGAACCATCAGATTGAGTGACCTGATGCCATTCGATCCAGAATAAAATGTGTTGTTTGGACTCAATATCGAGTCACTGTACACTGGTATGCCCCAGAAAAAACACATTAGTGTGTTTGAAAATATATTATATAATGAAGATTGAAGATATAGAGCACTCAGGTAGTTCATAATTTTATTGATCTGTAAAGGTCTCACTACAAACTACTTCAAATTCAACAAAATACTGTACCTCCTCACCCATGGTACTTCTATAGAGAGTACTTTTGTCCCCAGTCTGGGTCGTTTGAATGCCCATGATTTTGAGACGCAGTACATCTCCTCTGTAATTAATCCATTAATAGAAAACATCTGTTTACAATGTAGGTATATAGATGACGACCTGATAATTTGTAAAGGTGACGAAGGAATGGCCACAAAATGTAATATTTGAATTAACACCTGCATTCTTTTTTTTTATTTATCCATAATATGTCACATACTGGTCTATCCTTCCTTGACCTTCAGATTGTACCATCTGGACACGTATTGACAACAAAAGTCTATCATAAGCCAACTGATACGAATTGTCTATTACACTATGAAAGTTTCCATCCTAAAACAGGGCAATTTTTAGACTACGGTGTAACACCTCAGACATTATTGGCTTTGATTCTGAAGTCAGATTATCGGCCAAGAAACTGCTGAATTGAGGTTATCCACAAAAGATCATTAAAAGGGCATAAAAAGTACAAGGAATAATAACAGGGAGACCTTGTTGGAGAATTGCTGAAGAAAGGAATGTGACAATCTCATGTGTGTAACCACATTCAATAGATTTTCCAACACTGTTAAAAAAATTATCAACAAACATTGGAGTATTGTATGCTCAACCAATTTACGGATTCAAAACCTATGTTTTCTTTCAAGGAGAGTTCAAGTATCCAGGATTTGGCCATTCACACTAAGCCATTAAATAAACAAACGTGGAACGAGAATACACTTAGGGACCTTGTCCTAGTAACGAGTCATTTTTCATGTGGCAGCTGTAACATCTGTAGTTTTATCACCCCCAGAAACCACAATGACGTAGGTCTAACAACACCATGGATCTTAAAAGAACATATGAATTTCAATTCAAAAGTAGTTATTTACCTAATCACATATCCATGCAAACTACAGTATACAGGTATGGCCAGCCGAAAAAATAAAAACAAGAATAAGCGAACACAGGAGCAAAATAAGATGCAATGGATCAGCTAGAAATGTAACTAATCATTTCCTTGAAGCAAAAAGCATCAAGAATGACTTGAAGTGGGTTCCAAATAGCCAGAAATAGCCAAAAAAAAAACTAAAAAATCCTACTAGAACATAAACAAAGACGTATGTACAGATTTGGCAGTTCACATAAGGGTCTTAATGATAAAATAGATTGGCACCAGACGAACATTTTGAAACACAATAACATATCCTGGGCTAGATATGGAAATACGGTCATACATGCATATGATATACCCAGCTTTTGGATCTTTTTATCATCCAAAATACTTCTAACATTCTGTAGAATATATTTTTGACATCTATATTCATTATATGTAAATTCAAACAATCAAATATGGTGGCCATTTGTTGGGGGCTCAATGACATGTATATGCTAACCTTTTTCAATCTTTGCAATAAATTGCCTTGTTTCTTTAATGCATACACATTTTTGTTTTAAATAGCCTTTTTTAAAACGTCATTGTATTCACAACATAATATGGTCATACAGTAAAAAGTTGTGGACAGAAGCAAAGCACTTCTTAGCCTGCAAAACTATCTTAGACCCCTTAAAAATGGCCGATTTTGTACACCTTTTTATGGTGTGAGAGATTCCCTCATGCCAACAAAGGCCTTCATAATAAAGTTTACAGTCTAGCGTCAAAGGTTACGTCATTTGTCTCTCTGTTTATGCTATGATAAAACTATGCCACAGCACAGGCTGAGTTGACCCATACCCGGGCATTGAAGCATGTTCCAAAATGGCCGCAATGACTATAGCACAAAGGGAAAGTGTTCATGAGCTACCTATGCAGCTCCATCATAGCGTGACTTGTATCTTGCGAGTGTCTGTTTGTTACTACAAATAAGCCCCGTACAGCCGTATCCAAGATTGGCGTAGCTAGGGAAGAAGGCACAAAATGTGCTGTTGGTCTTTCCTTGAAGACTGGAGTAAGTTTTGCCACAGATATTAATATGAAAGCTTTCTTCGCCTCTCTCAATTCAGAGACATTGATCTATGGTGGACTAACCTCTCCGAGTACAGCAGTCAGATTTGTTTGCTTGATGCAACTTCTGTCTAACCTAATGACTACTTGACCAATTTCTCCACACGTTGATGGAGGATTTTCGTGGAACTTTTTTAATTGACTATGAGGCACGTTAAAACAATCGTCTGTATGTGCAAAATCTATGTTCTCTTTTCCGAGGGTGTGACTATAGAGCGCAGCCCCTTCTCTTCGCCGGGAAAAATGTGTCTAATCTAGTGGAAAGATAGAGTCATATTGTTATTACATTTGATTATGTTATTATACAACACACATAACAATTTACAGCGAGCATGCCTGGAATGGAACATCAGTGTACGCTGTGCCCACATGTAGCTGCACTATTTTGCTACTGAATTCTAATACAGAATCTTAATTCTGTGAGGTGCCAGGCAGTCCTCTGTTTTCCACAGAATGTAGCCTAGAAGGAATTTCCTCCACCCCCATAAATAAGTGACCTTGCTGGTAGGAGACAGGGCATGCGAATACACAGGTCTAGTAGACTTTATTCACAGGTAATTCGTATACAGGGACAGAGACTTGTATAGGTCCTGAAGCAAGTTGTAGGCACATCTGGCTCTGGTGAGACGTCCGAAACAAGTAGACCAGTTCAGATGGTAGAGTACTAACAGCCCGATCCATTGCTGACACCGAACTCTGTTATCTCTCATACCTTCCATATAATCAAAATAACCAATAACAAACCATCAGATCGGGTTACTGAGGACTGTTTACCTGTATTTTCTCTGGCATTAGCGAACTGTCTCTGTTAAAATTAAATAAAAAAAAACACACTCCCACCAGTGTCACCCAGTTGGACTCAAATGAGTTTAAGTGTGGGAATGCCCATGATTAAGCATGTCACATCATATGAGTGAAGGCCTTGCTATTCCCAGTGGTATATCTGACACAATTTGGTGCTTTCAGACAAGCCTTATTCTTTTATTTGTGAGTATACTAATGTTAGGGAGGACGGAAGAATAGGTCTTCAGGATCTCTCTCCGCTTTCATGAGATTTATATAAAGATTCTCCGAAGGAGAACCCAGCAGCTCTTAACGGGGCCCAGGAGAAAACATGCCAACCTAAGTTTCCAGTGGGGGGCTTTGACCCTCAACAGTGGAGGGTCATTGAGCAAAGTGCCAAACCCAGTAGCAGGCACTATAATAAATCACAATGCCTTTAAGATCACATTCCAAAGCCCTCAATCATGGCTCGTTAACAGGTTTTATAACGGGCCAAGAGTGAAAGCTCTGGAATTGTGGCTGATGGCAATGCGAGTTTCTCACAGCGCCTGTCAGTGGGCCAAAAAGATACAAATATAATTAAAAATGTACTCACCCATGCTCCTCGTCCTTGTCTTGACTGAAGTCATCCCAATGGCATCTCATGCAGCATCAGCCTGCAGATGAGCAGCATGAGAGCAGCACCAGGATTGGCTGGAGCTGGCTTCCTCGACGCTCCAGCAGGCAGAAGGGGCCTGTGCCTGCTCTACACCCTGCTGCTAAAACAGCAAGGTGGAGAGGTTTACACTGAGCATATCATGCTGGCCATCGCAAGACAGCCGGTCAACGTGACTGGTGGGGTGAGCACCACTCCCCTGCTGCCAGTCAGGTGCAATGCCCCGTCCCAAACACTGCTCGGGCTCGGAGCAGTGACAAATAAAATGGTAATTCATTTTATTATTCATTTTTGCTGCACTGGGAGCAGAGGGCCGATGCTCCTCCACCCTAATGGAGGCGCCGCCACTGTAAATTTCTATAAAAGGACGGAGAGAGAGAGGCGAAGCCCAGAAGAAAAGGAAATATGGTCTTTCATTCACACATCTCCAGAGTCAGTGACTTCAAGCATGCAGCTAGTTCATTGTCACATGTCCTCATATAAGCATGCTGTAGTAACCACACTGAAATGACACAAGCGAGTGTGAGGGGAGTGTTTTAAGGACCCCTTTTAGGGACATAGATAAAAGACCCTACAGCCAGTGGTTAATTTGAGCCGGTGGTTGCAATTGGAGTCCACTGCCACTCATGTTTGGGGACCGGCTATTCACAGCTTTTGGTCCAGAGCAAGAGGTAGAAAAAACAAAAAGGGAGGAAAAAAGAGGATCAGAAAGATGAAAAACAGTGACAGGAGAAAACAATGATGAAATGGAACTGAAGGACTGTGATGGGGCAGGGAGTGTCTAGATGTGCATTAAAGGGGCATGAGGTGGAATCATGACTACAGCCTTGGTATTAGATTCCCTGATCTTCGAAAGTGCTGCTCTTGGGCACCGGCACCTATTGTTTTATAAATTAAGCACTGTCTACAGCAATTACGTTGAACTGGTACTGCAATCGAAGTGGAGGTTACCAAATATTCACCACTTTCTGTGATAATGAAATAAATAGCTAAATTGGGATATCCTTGATCAGGTAAAGTCTCTTTGCCGAATAGTTTCTTAAATTTGGTCTATGGTCACAGTCAGAAGGTGAAAAAAGTAAAACGCATGGGACTTAAATTGTTAAAATGCAAACGATTGCCAGATTGTAGCGCTGGAACATTTATGTGGTCAGCTACATGATCCAATCTGCCTAAATGATGGCTAGGGTACAGCAAATCCAAAGTAGCCCCTCTTTTCCTCGGTCTGCAATGCACAGACCCTACCACACCAGCACAAATGTCACTCCACTGGCGTCAGCCTATGCAGCAGCAGAACTGACTACTCTCTGCCTAAGCCACAACCTATGCCACCATTTTCACTGTACCATATCGGATGACAAGGTGCCTAATTTGGGGTACCAAAACAATCTCTGGGTGCCCAACAAGACGTAACCATTTGGTGGTAGATTTTTGCATATTCGATACAGTTCCTTCTGAAGTGCTCTTTCAATTCCTTTCCCCAGTGAAGCAAGCTTTATGGAAACAAAAAAGGATTAAAAAAACAAAAGACATATTCATGCAGCTAACTGCCTCCTATCCACCGGAGCTACAAACAACGCGTTCCAGTGAATCCATCAAAAACTTTTAAAACACAAACCATGAAATTACCCCATAGTTATCCCATTTCACCTTCTATCTACATGAGCATTGGGATGGCCGCCTGTCACTCTGAATACTATTCGCAAACGACAAATAAAAAATAATGAAAACAAATCAGAACTATTAGTTGTGTCACCCATTCCCACCTTGTTACCAGCTGACGTTTACGAGGGCTGTATGTTCTCCCGAGCCTGATGGTAAATGTGATCACAGGGATGCTTCGCTAACCACTTTTTTACATTCACGGATGTGGCTCTCTGCTGGTAATGCAGCAGGAAGCCACACCTAAGCTTAGCAACTGGTTGTGCCTCAGTGTGCTAAAGAAATCTGTCTGGTCCACAACAATGCCAAGCTACCCCAAACTACAGTTATCCAAGTCAGGTACACTTACACCTAATTTGACCATGACCAACCGCATTAACAGTGCAGCAGCCACTGCCATCAGCTTCTACCCTAGTTTCTAATCGCCATCAGGACTCTAGTTATATATGAAGAGATCATGCCCCAGTATTATGAAAGATGCTCATGCAAATAAATGAAAAAAAAATACATGTTTCACAAACCCATGACTATAAAGGAAGGTGCTTAAATTCAAGGATGAAATGTGACAGATTCACAAAGCATTACAGTGGCCTCCAATCAAACAAGAGCATTCTTAAAGACACTGGAAAGCTATTAAGTCAATCTGGTCACTCCAGGCATGATATTTGTCCACTGTAATACAAAAGAAGTCAACTTTAAAACCACATGTACTAATTGGTCGGTTTGGGAAATAACAATTCGGATTGAGTAGCAATCCGATCGGCCTCATTAAATTTCATCAACTTGGGTTGCAAATTGAGACTCAGTCCAATTGGACACAATCAGAGGGGTTGTGGCCTCTAAGGCTAAGCAGATCACTATGTCTGTAATTAAATAAATACTTTTTTGAAATTACTACTTGCTTACCTTAAAAGGAACAGGACTATCGGCCTCATTACAAGTTTGGTGGTCACACTGAGGGACTGCCAAACTCGCAGGGAGGACGCCACCTCCATGGCGGTGGCGTACCCCCCACCCTGTTACAATCTTCCCGCCGGTCTGACCTGTGGGAACATTGCAATAGAGCGTTCCTGCAGGTCAGACTGGCAGTAACAGTGCTACGGGATAGCACTCAGCTCCCTTTTAGGAGCTGAGTGGTACCTTGTAGCACACAGGGGGCTGACCAGCTGCAAAGCAGACAGTGAGCATTCCCAGGGTGCTGGGCATGAGGGGGTGGACAGTGACCCCCACCACACCCTCACCACCAGCTTTTCCAAGTCGGTGAAACTGCCATGGAAAGGCTGGAGGAGAGGGAAGTTGTAGTCAGCCAGGTAGCACTGAGTTCAGCGCCGCCCTGGCTGAATACAACTCTGACTGCCATCATGCCATCGGTATCAATGTTCCCGGCGGGGATGGCGGTCCCCTGGCGAAGCTGTCCACCAGGGTTTTAATTGGGCAGTTGGACCGCTCAGAGTATGGCGGTCCGACAGTCAACGCACATGTGGCGGTCCTCAGACAGTCACACTCATAATGAGGCCCTATATATTTTTTGAAATATTATTTTTAGAACTGGCAGTGGTCCACTGGGCTACTGACTACTCACCAACAAACTTTTTTTTATAATTCACAAAGGGGAAGGGGTCCGGAAAAGACCCCTTCCCTTCTGCACATGGGTTACATCCCACCTCAGGGTATGTAACTTTTCAGTAATTTTTGCCACTGCAATTTAGTCACAAAACATTGATACGTTTCAAACTGATTTAACATTTGGAACATTTACTGACACCTAAAATGGATTTAGTACACTCTAAACCATGCATGGACTCCATACATCCCCATGACTAATGTATGAACTCCCCACCGTTCACTGCAAAACTGGCTATTTCCAAACAATCCACTTCTAGAACCAAATCTGTACATTCATCCAAAAATCTCTAATCCACATCAGCAAAAAGTATTTTGATAGTTAAAACTACACAAACCATTTAAAAAATGCAGTATGTAAAATGGCAGATTCCAAATGCCTGCCACCTCAACTGCTAGCCCTAAATGGGAGCTCCCAGATGTAAGGTTTCAAGCTGCTTGACCTCTAGTTAACATTAATCTAGAGCCCAATCCTTCACACAGACATTCACACACACTCCACTCCCCCATATAATAAGCATACTTACACAGATAAAACACACACACGCACGCACTCCACTCCCCCCATATAATAAACATGCACGCACAGATAAAATGCCTAGTCGATATTTTCTAAACTCACTGTGCATTCAATGCATAGGGTGAGAGGCTGAGCTGTTGGGGGCTTCTCGAATTTCCGTATGCAGGGCATCTCCATGTCCAGAGCTTCATATTCCAGGATGATCTGCTTCAGGTGACGTTTCCTGTCAGAATGTAGGACAAAAAGTGTTAAATTTCAGCTGGCAACGCCTGGCCTGCCACGTGGCCCATTATCATGTTGGAGGATTTCTCCACATCGGTCTTGCCACAGTAAAGTGCTGTATTTGCATCTCCTTCTCAGAGCAGCACATGCAGAGTTTCTGGGAGGACTATAGAGGAAGAAGGCAGTGTTTTCTTATGCACTGGGAGCAATATACAAACAGTAGAGACAACTAAGAGGCTGTCTGTTTACACACCTTAACACACCTCCAGAGAGGCCAGCACATGGCATCTGTGAAAAGTCACCATGACATCGAGAAGGAAGGAAATCTGGAAGAAGATTAGGAGCAGGTCAGCTGTGCTCTCAAAGGGGTTGACTGATGACAAAAAGGTGCCTTTGGAGTCTGTCAGTCTAGCTGACACCCCACTACCTCTCCCTCTTTGTCATCACAGCCTTTACCTTATAAGTAGTTCGTCCCTTTCTACAGACACCATCTACGTAGTTCTTAATTTGAGCAGGTAGTTTCTAGTGCTCGCCACCGGCAGTTAATTGTCAAGCTGGGCACTTATGGCAGTCTGCCACATGGTGGCGCTTTCTGTCTAATTTAAAGATGATCAGCACAACAGTTGTTTCTTAATTCAAAATACATTAAAAAGGACTAATAGCTGCTGCCCAAAACATCTTTACAGGGTTGGGAGCTTGAAACCAGTGGCGTAACCAAACTTGAGGGACCCCCCCTGTAAAGTACCTTGAGAGGGCCCCCTCCGCCAGGAACCCAGTCAGGGACCTGCAGCCTGCGCACTGCTGGGGCTGCAGGGGCCTTTGTTACACCGCTGCTTGGAATAGTCTGCATTGTTATACCTGTATCATGTGATGGTTAGTAGTTGGTTGCTTCTGTCACTGGCAGCGCTGCAAGGGTCAATGGGTGATGAAAGTTGCAGGGGCCTCTTGGACGGCCCTGGCACTTACGTTTTTACAAATGAATTACTGTGTCTGCCTAACAGACCGTAAATGCAAACATTTCACACTTTGAATAGGAATCCGCCTGTAGCCAGATACTCCTCCTGACCTAGAAAATAAGGCAGTGACCCCAACCCTCCTCATCACCGCCCCCCCCCCCTTCTCGCATAGCCACACTGACTTCCATTTGTAACATATTATTATTATTATTATTGTAAATAATAATAATAACGATAATAATAACAATAGTAATAACGATAATAATAATAATGATAATAATAATAATTATTGTAATAACTAGTGCGAAGGCCCAGAATAGTTTTTGTTGCTCACTTCTGTACTCACTGCCGGTGCATTAAAATACTGACCCATAACCGAATACCCTTTCAGCTTAAACCTGCACACTGCCCAGTGCATGTACCTCAGTCTGATCTACCACATATCCACCTTTCCCAGCACAGACGGTGTGCTGTTCTGCCAAGTACCTCAGTACTGACCTCTAGCACTGCTCTGCCGAATCACATTATTCTAGACCTGCTGTCACGAGGCAATCACACATAGTGCACTGGGTTTTAAACCCTGCGGCTGGGCTCAGACAAAAATCACATCTGCAGAAAGGGTGAATTGAATACTTGTATGTGTCAATATATAAAGCAACTGTCACTGATCCTAGTGATTCCTAATAGTTCTTTCTCTAGATGACATAGGAACAGAGTCCAGGGGAGCTAAAATTACTTTCACAAGATCACTCAATATGGTGACGAGAGGATGCATGACTTCATATGTCAGAAAACAATCAAAACGTGTGTATTTGTGGAAGGGGTAGTATAAATATTGGGTGTAAATGTTGGTATGTCTTACCACCTGTTTATCATTTTTGGAATTAACCCTGTATTAGTATTTTATGTTGCTTTCTTTTATGTTGTTTTTCATTATTCTTCCAACACTATAGTGAATGCAAGATGAACAAACTGTGTAAAATTATATCAGGTTTCATCCATGTTCCTGCCGAGTGTTCTTTACCATGGAACATTTGCCACCAATCATCTCAAATAATCTTTAAAGTAGAGGTTACTAAGCATAACGAAGCAATACCAAACAATTATCTGCAAAATAGTTCCATTTATTCCCCATTATACCAAGGAGAACCCGATCCCTGTCACTCTTGTTATAATTGCCTGGGCTCAATCCCCTCGAAATATATACAACCCTAATTCACAAACGAAGCAGTAAAACTACACTCACATTTTAGATCTAGGTTTGAGTGTAGGTTTTCTACTTTGTGCTATTTATGAACAAACACAATTTGCAGGGAAAGCTGTCTGGTGCATCTTTCCCAGCAAATTTCATGGAAAATCATGTATTCAAACCAATGAAGTGTCACTTCCATGCATGTGGCTGCCATCAGCCTTCCTGAAGTAGCAATCCGAAGCAGACAAAAGGAAGACCATACCTAGTCTCTTTCTTACCCTGAACAACAGAAAATGCGGTCCCAAACCTCACTCTTACCAATCACCAAAGAGCACTTCTAGAGAAGAACTGATCAGCAGTTCTTTGCTAACAATGCCCTCATGGATTTTCTATAAGAAACCCTTTCTCTGTCCTCTTCACTTCAGTGTATGGGTCACCACCCCCAGCCACAGGGATACAGGCAATATACTTCCACTGTCTGGGACAGCTATCCTCATCCTCAATCTTGTGGCATGCCAAACCAGTGGCATTGCAAATATTATCCCACTGGCTCCCACTGACTCAATCATAGTCCTGCTACCATACATGTGATACACAAGCACCGCACATACATACACACACTCATGACATGCATGTAGAATGCCAGTGCAAGGTTCTGGCACTAAAGCAGTGAAACTTACATGAGTAACTTAATAGACCGCACTCTCACTGACAAAGGGAAAATGGTCTGGTCACACTACAAATTCGCAAACCACAGTACGTTGTCACTACCATTTACATTCTGCATCGGGGTAGGTACTATAGGCAAATGCCTATGTGGTAATGTGGGTTGGAATGGGTAGAATACAGAATGTAGATCATCTAGCTGGGGAAGTGGGGTTAGAATGTTACAGTGGCAGTTAGGGTTTGCAGAGAAGCTGTACAGTGCACATTTTTTTCTTCACTGGGATTCGTCGTGGGAGGTGATTGTGGGCCGTCGGCAAAGGTAATTTGACGTGTTACCTATGCGTAATGTTGCAGTAACAACTAGAACGTGCTAATACAGGAGTGCAGCTGGCAGCCATTTCGGAGGAACTCCTTGTTGTTATGGCAACAAATCTGATCTGGTTTTGAGGATGTTTTAATGGAAATAACTCTGCCTTTGAGCAACGGCAATTGAATTGAATTTGTTAATCATTCTTTTGTCGTTTTTGTGATCTTTTGGTTCACATTGGAATATTTTTTTTATTTTTCAAACAACTTTTATTGTATTATTTTTGTTGTTGTTGTTGCTAAGTGGATGGAACAGGTGCAGCTGGCATTTTTTTGAGATTTTGGAGTCAGATTGAAGTATACTTCTGACGCTATTATATAAAGTCATTATGTCGAGCATTCAACCACCACCATTTTTCCTTGCTGAACCTGGTGAACCTCCTATTCAATGGGAACTATGGATTGATTTATTTCAGGCTTATTTGGAGGTTTTGGAGGCTCAGGAATGCTCTCCCGAAAGACATTTAGCTTTACTGAAACATAGGTTAGGTGCCATTGGCTTGAGAGAATTTAAGAACCTACCTCCAATCGACAATGTTGGAAATGTTGATGTTTATCAGCTTGCCAAGAGCAACTTCATGAACGAAACAGCAGGAAGATTAATGTGTAGTACTGGAACGCAACTTGTAGCTGCTCTTAGAGGTTTAGCGGTTACTTGCAATTTTGAACAAATGTCTTATGACCAAGTTTTGCGGGATCAGATTTTAATGAAAACAAAATGTCGCAAAATCCAGGAGAAGTTATGATCATGTGGAAGCGACTTGTCCTTGAAAAGTGCTATTGATGTAGCACGAACAATGGAAGTATCTGAGAAATGCATTCAAACTGTGAGGAAGAATATGAATGATTCTGAGCTTGGTGTAGTTGGTGTTAGTGATGTAACTAAGGACTCAAAAGGAGTTGAGAAAAAAATTGAAAGGAAAAGAGGTGTTACTAAATATTGTTACAGATGTGGTGCTGGGGACCATCTAGCCAACTCTAAGAAGTGTCCTGCACTTAATAAGCTGTGCAATCTATGTACAAAAATGGGACACTTTAGTAAAGTATGCAAGAGAAGTATGAAGGAGGATTAGTCATATTTCGAATCAAGACGACCCTGACTGTGCTAGAATCCAAGAGGTTGTTTTGAGTGTTTTACCTGATGGTGAAGAAATTCCACCGGATCGGCCTTCTGGGTTACCTACTTGTAAGTTATGTATAGATGGTATTGAGGTTACTGCCATGGTTGATTCGTGTGCGTGGTTTGCAATCATGTGTATGAGTAGGTTTAGGAGCCTGTGGCCTGGTAAGGAGTTAATATCTTCTGATGTGAATCCTGGAAGTTATACAGGCCACAGAATTCCTATAGTTGGTTACACTAACGTACACATTGAGTTTGGGCGTAACTAGTGCAAGGGCCAACTGTATGTAGCTGAAAAAGATCAGACAATTTTAGGATGGCCACACATAAAGGAATTAGGCATTAAAATTGATTCTACGAAACCCTTTCCAGTGTATCTGGCATTGGAGAGTACTTTTCATGGGGAGTTGCAGTATGACAAGTTAGACTAGTGTTTTCCCACAGTATTTTCAAAATCTTTGTGTAGACTGAAGGGATTTAAACACAAGATTATATTGCAAGAAAATGTACGTCCCGTAAGGCATAAATTACGCAATGTTCCTGTAAATTATAGACCAAAACTAAAGGAATTGTTGAAGGACTTATGCGACAAAAAATGTAATTGAACCAATTGAAAGTTCTGACTGGATATCTCCAGTTGTTTTATCTCTTAAGGGTAATAGAGATCTCAGACTATGTGTTGACTTAAGATCTTCGAATGAAGTGATTTGGGTTGATACGTTTCCTTTACCAAATTTACAAGAATTGGTATCATCTGTGTGTCAAGCCGCCATCTTTTCCACCATTGACTTGTCTAGTGCATATCACCAGATTGAATTGGATGAAAGCTCAAGACATTATACTGCATTTATAACGACTGAAGGTGCATTTCAATACAAAAGGATGCCTTTTGGCCTTGCTAGTGCATCTGCTGTCTTCCAAAGGGAGATGAGTAAGATTTTCAGTCATGTGCATAATGCCAAGGTGTTTCAAGATGATATTTTGATATATGGCAAGGACAGATTGGAGCATGATGAAGTTCTTAAGAATGCTTTAACCTTACTTTGCAAGAATGGGTTGACAGTGAGGAAAGACAAGTGCAAGTTTGGTCAATCTCAGGTGGAGTATTTAGCTAATGTCATTTCCCGTGATGGAATTCGTCCTAAAGTAAGTCATGTGAAAGCTATTGTTGATGCTCCTGAGCCGGAATGTAAGGAGCAATTGATGTCATTCTTGGGTCTCACTGAATTTTATTCACGTTTCATAGAAAATTATGCAACCAAAGTGGAGAATTTGAGGAAGATGTTAAAGAAAAATGTTTCATTTGTATGGGGGCATGAACAATCAGAATGCTTTGATTGCATCAAGTGTGAAATTGTGCAAGCACCGTGTTTGAAACCGTTTGTAATGAGTGCTGATTGTGTGATTGCAGTGGTCACAAGTAATTATGGCATTGGGGCTGTTTTATCACAAAAGAATGGGTATGAGAAGTGGATTGTAGCTTATGCTTCGCGCACACCATCCCAATCAGAGAGGAACTATTCTGTGATTGAGAAAGAACTGTTAGCAGCTTCGTGGGCTGTAGAAAGATTTTGGATGTATGTATGGGGGAGAAAGTTCAAATTATGTACAGACCACAAGCCTCTAGTGAATATTTTGCAACCAGGTGGTGGGAGGAACTCATCTCCTAGACTAGCAAGACGCTTCCAAGTTGCAAATGTATTTTTTCGAAGTAGAGGACATACCTGGTAGAAGCAACTTTATTGCTGATGGATTGTCCAGATTACCTGTTGATGATGGATACGTGGATATGGAATGCGATGTTGCATACATGCATGCTGATGCATTGTCTGGATTGGAAGCGAATGGTGAATCAGAACAAACTGTGTTAACTGAACAAGTATGGGAGGAAGAAATGATGAAAGATAATGAAATGCAGTTGATTAAAAAGTATATAAGTAATGGTTGGCCCAGTGAACGATTGTTGAGGGGTGAATGTGCAGCCTTATGGAAACTAAAGGACAAACTTAGTTTAGAGGGTGGTGTAATTCTGAGAGATGACAGAATAATTCCCCTGAAGGGGGTACGTGATATTATTGTAAGAAGGAGTCATGTTGGTCATAGAGGGATGTCTAGGAATAAACAGCAAGTTAAAGAATTGTTCCTGGTGGTCAGGTGTGGATGTGATGGTTGACAGGTTTGTAAGAAATTGTGCTATTTGTGCTCAAAGTGACAAGAGTGCTAAACCTTGTTCTGCACCGTTATTACCAGTTGAATTACCAGATAGGCCTTGGAGGAAATTGGCTATTGATTTTATAGGTCTGTTTTCTACTTTGCCTATGAGGGAGCCATATGCTATTGTTTTAATAGAATATTTTTCTAAATGGCCAGAGGTTGAATTCATAAGCAAAGTCTCCACAGAAATTGTCATAGAATTTTTGGAAAATATATTTGCAAAGAAGGGGTTGCAGAGACGCTGGTGTCTGATAATGGAGTACAGTTTACTTCTGCAAAAATTGCTGCATTTCTGGAAAGGAATGGTATCAAACATGTGAGGGTGGCTTTGTATAACCCTTCCTCGAATGGTCTGGTTGAGAGGTTTAATAGAGTTGTTAAATAAACTGTACAATTGGTTTGGAAGTTGAGTATTCCGTGGAGGGAGGCTTTAAGGAAGATGCTCTCTTCTTACAGAGTATCTCCACATTCTGTGACAGGGAAGATGACTTTTGAATTGTTAAGGGGAAGGAAGCCGTCTACTGGTTTGGTTCCATGGTGGTTAATGGAAAGAAATCGTGTGAAATTTGAGGTAGAATGTGATGTGGAGAAGAGAAACAAGGTGCTGGATTTTCAATCGCGGGTTAAGTCCCGCCATAATGTCAGATCTAGTCTTGAAAGCGGGGCAAAGTGTCCGTGTTAAGATACCAGGATTTGTGGAAAAGGGGAAATCTCAATGGTCTGAACCAAGGAAAATTGTGAAGGTTTTGAAAAATGCTGTGAAACTGGATGACGGTAGAGTATGGAATGTAAGATGATTGTCAGTATGTAGGGGAGATCCAAGTGTTGAGAGTAAGCAAAATGTGGAATGTATGGAAGAATGCAACGAGTATTTGTTTGGGAATGATTTTGACAATGGTTATGGAATGGCATGTCATAACGCACAAGCAAGTGTGGGTGAGGCTTTGCGCCGCAGTGGGAGAGATAGGAAGGTTCCTACTTATTTAAGAGACTATGGGGGTCATTCTGACTTTGGCGGGCGGCAAAGGCCGCCCGCCAAAGTCCCGCCGGCAGAATACCGCTGCGCGGTCAAAAGACCGCCGCGGTAATTCTGAGTTTCCCGCTGGGCTGGCGGGCGACCGCCAGAAGGCCGCCCGCCAGCCCAGCGGGAAACCCCCTTCCATGAGGATGCCGGCTCCGAATGCAGCCGGCGGAGTGGAAGGGGTGCGACGGGTGCAGTTGCACCCGTCGCGATTTTCAGTGTCTGCGTGGCAGACACTGAAAATCTTGGTGGGGCCCTGTTAGGGGGCCCCTGCAGTGCCCATGCCATTGGCATGGGCACTGCAGGGGCCCCATGACACCCGTTACCGCCAACCAGGTTCTGGCGGTCAAAACCGCCAGAACAAGGCTGGCGGTAAGGGGGTCGGAATCCAAGCAGCGCCGCCATGGAGGATTCCCTTGGGCAGCGGGAAACCGGCGGTACACCGCCGGTTTCCCGTATCTGACCGCGGCTGTACCACCGCGGTCAGAATGCCATGGGAGCACCGCCAGCCTGTTGGCGGTGCTCCCGCGGTCGTTGGCCCTGGCGGTCCATGACCGCCAGGGTCAGAATGACCCCCTATGTAACCAACAAATGATGTGTTTACTTATTGTATGTTACTTATTGTATGAACTGTTGTATTTCTATTGTGTTCTTGATCTAGGTCTTTATCTTAGTTGCTGGTTTTTGTTTGTTCTTTTACATTGAACTTTTGTTTGTATTTTTATTGGGAGAGAGGTGTGTGGTAATGCGGGTTGAAATGGGTAGAATACAGAATGTGGAACATCTAGCTGGGGAAGTGGGGTTAGAATGTTACGGTGGCAGTTGGTGGCGGAGATTGATTGCAGAGAGTCGGTGCCGATTTTGATGTTGATTGTACTAAATAAAGGCTGTCACGGAATACCAGGACCCGCTTCTTACCTTCTATTCTCACAGCCTAGTATGAGGGCATGTCTGAGAAGAGGTTCTGGGGACAAGCTTAGGCCACTGCATATACACTAGGTTAGAGTGATGCCAGGGTAGAAAAAAAGTCAGGGTATCAGTTTCACATGCAGTCATCCAAGGCAGAGGACATACTCGTCCCAACAGCAAGGCAATGACACATGCCATTTCCCTCTCTCTGCAACTTAGACTGCCACATTCCATCTCATCTATAGGCCTGCCAGGCAGAACAAGGAATTAATTGATGAATTATCAGATGTCCTCACCACCTCACCCATCCGACATGCCCACACCCCACCCTCTTGGGTGACTTCAACCTCCCAAACAATGCAAGTTTTTCAAAACAACAAGAGACATCCTCTTCACCCTCATCAATACATTCAATGAGGTATAGCATATCACACAACCAACACACTCCAAAGACCACATCCTCAATATTGTCTTCTCAGCATCACAAAACATCCAATGCAAACCACGCATACACTTGGACTGGACTGACCATTCTGCCATCCATATCTACCTGCTTAGCATAGTACCAACAACCCACGGTCAACACAACCAAGAAGACCAAACCATCAGATTGTTCACAGACTTCTCAATAGACAACCTAATGCTGGGACTCACCACTCACTCCACTAGCTCCACGTCTAATGCCAATACCCTTCTAAATAATTTCAACAATCTATTGGAAGCTATAATTACAATATGTAAGTGCATCCCAATGCCTTTAAGCTCCCTAGTATTCAAAAGATCTTGCTGATAATAAACTATTAATTCACAGACAGGAAAGAAAATGGAAGAAAAACAGAACTCCTGAGGACCTCTTGATACCGAAGGCCCTTTATGCAACACACACAGACAGCTCATCACATCAGCCAAAGGAAATGACTATACCATCACCATACTATACACATTACCCCTTTTTTGCTCATGGGGGTGGGCCAGTTGATGGACTCATAGTAGAATTCCCTTTTATGATCTTGAATCCAGATTTTGACACTTTTATTACTTAACACCAATTTTATGGCCTTTTTTGGCCTTTACTATCTTCATTTTTTATTTAGTTTTTTTTTATCTTCCCGCTTAATATGTAATAGTTAGAGTTTTTCTGTGGTGTTTAGGTTTGGGCACCATTACGTCAGGGTACTCTGTAACAGGCTCTTTATTAGAACATTGGTGATGACTTAACTTTCCTCATCCTTTTCCAAGATGGCGGCCGCCACCACTATTGGGTGGTGGAGTCCTATTTTTATGTCAATGCCTTTGACTACGTGGCCTCCTGTTTAAATAGCCCTGTTCCCCGCTCCGAAGTTAGTTCCAGATTTGCGGAGCAGGGGTAGGTTCTATTGGACACCGCGATCCTCGCACAAGTAAGTGCCCTCCTTCCGAAGGATCCTCGTACAAGTAAGTGCCATTCTTTTATGGCATTCAGGGCCCTCTGAGATAATGATCCTTTCTATGTGGCTCAACCTTATAGCATGTTTTACGATTAGGGATGATGCAAAATCTTCCACATATCTATGATGAAAGTGCCGTTTTGCTTTGAGCTATACACCATTACGGCACCCTGGGACCTTGCATAGAGTAATTATTACATGACTACGACATCTTGGTTAGCCGATGATGGGTTTGTTTTGATACCTGCGTTTTTAATATGTTGTTTGCCCCTTGGAGGGAGATGTCATTTATTGTTCTATGGATCATTTTATCTTGGGTATTATATCCATACCTTTCACGTATTATTAATTAATATCTTGGTGGGAGCTGTCAACTATCGAAATATAGAAGATTTATACTTGTTGATAAGATTTACCTGCACCTCCCTAGGTCCGTAGGACATTACTATTATACTACCGCAATAATTTTGGGGTCATACCAGTTACAATCTGATTTCTAATTTACCCATGTAGTATATGTATTATCTATAGTGTGTGGTGAGGATTTATGTCTCAATCACCTGTTGACACCGACATACACTAGGGATAGCAGTACATATGATTCAATGCTAGAATCCAGGCTTTGTATATTTCTTTGATAGATCATGCTATTTAGACAGAAGAATATTTTGTTTACTTATACTATTCTATGAGGTTAACCATAGATATACTATAACTGTCTGTCTATTCTTTCTATACTCCAGACGTGCTGATTACTGTATTGGCTGGATCACGTATGTTCTTCGCTATCCCCTAAGGGGCCCATCCTTTAATTTGAGGGGGGTAGGAAACAGAGCTTTTTTTTCTATTTAGAAGTGTACACGTCACATAAGCACCATTAGGGATTTTCACTAAAGTTCCTTTTCACACTGGCATGTACTTTTTGCACTTTATGTAACTGAAACTATTGTGTTCCCAACAAGTATGTTTTCTTTCTAGGTACCTGTATCGCATATTCAACACACTTTACTATAACAGTGAGTATTAGGTATGACTATTTTGAGGTCCTGACGAATCGCACCTGGATCTGTATAGACTGATTAAAGCGAGAAACATGTTGACCTTTTCAATTCAGGCAGTGTAGGGATGTCCAACTCTGCCACACAAATACTTGATCCCTAAACTATAGGGCTCATTGACATCAGATACCAAATTTTGAATAGGGTAAGACAGACATTATTCTTACTTCCCCTGATCTCATTGATTTTTTAATCTTGACAGAGGTCCACATTTTCAATAAATATTTCACTATATGGTCCTCCTAGTCAATTTTAACAGCTCACTTTACCAATCCCACATTTCTGCATTCACCACCGGCAATTCTCTTCAAAAGATCTCCGGCAAAGAGCCCCCACAAGGGTCCCATAGGACATTGCAGTGCCGGTCTGACGAGGAGCAAAGCCCGATGATGAAGCATATCACCAATTGGCGGGTGAGGGCTCTTGTTCCAGATTTGGGATATTCATAGGTTCCATTACTGATCTCTCCTGGACTATGGGAGATTGATCATACATAGATCAATATTTGTTTGGAACTGTGCATATGTTTTTCTTTGATTTATATGGGAGTATCGTGCACAGGACCATGTTCTTTATGAAACCTCCCTCTTAAAAGCCCTCCTTTTCGTTCCTGACAGCCTTGAAAGACCCATCTCTCCCAGATCTGGCTGATATAGTCAAGTCCCTCAAAAACACTTATTATGAAGATGATGTCTTACTATTGTACTTCCTCAAAGCTGGCTCTGGAAATGCTCTTTTACTCCTAGTTACCATTGTCAATGACTCCCTCACTCACGGCATATTACCAGAAACTCCTAAGACTGGCCAGATCCTCCACTCCTGAAGACATCTACACTAGACCCTGATGACCTCACCAGCTAGAAGCGCATCACTCATCTACCATTCATTGGTAAGATCATTAAAAAAGCAGGCTATGCCCGACTCCAAAATCACATCAATGCCAACCATTTTCTGCACATCTACTAGTGTGGCTTCATGTCACACTGCAACACAGAAATCACTACCTTACGCATCGTAAATGATGCCCTCTTGACCATGCATAAGGAATATTCCTGCCTCCCGAAACTGCTGGCACTCTCAGCTGTGTTTGACACAGCAGGCCACCCCACTCTCATTCACACCCTTGAGTCACAATTGGAATTCACTGGCAATGTCCTTCAATGTCTCTCCTCTAACTTTTTCAATCAACTCCAATTTATTCACATTGGCACCACCAAGTCACAAAAGTTCACATATACAGTCTCTCAGAGTTCCATATTGTCTTCGGTCAAATTCTACCTTTACATGGAGCTGCTTGGAGCTCTACTGACAGATAACTGCATCAAGATTCACCAATATGCTCTACTCTCTACTGCTCTAACTCTGAAAGTATGTACAGCTTCAGACATCCAACGCCTCAAACACTGCTTGCACATCCTTTAGATCTGGATCCTAGGCTTACCTGAAGCTAAACCCAACCAAGACAGGATTGGTGTTATTTGCCAAGAACAACAAACAAGATACAGTACTAGTCTGGCTCAATCACATGAACCTTGACAGTTTCGAAGCCCAACTCTCACCGAAAGCCATATCACATGGACTCACACTGGACACCAACCCTTCCTCTTAGGACCACCATACCAAAACCAAAGGTGGCCTGGAATAAGTTCTGTTGTCTAAAAACAAAAAGTCAAATAGTTTCTTCCAGAAGTCGACTTCAGAACTGCTGTTTAAGCCAATGTACTCTCGATGGTGGTAATGGTCCAATTTATGTCTCCCAGTCTCCATACTGGCAGTCCTTAGGAGCATCCTATCTGAAACATCACATCTCATCCAGGCTCTTAAAAAATGTTATCACATCACCCCCACCCTGATCGAATTCCATTGACTCTACTTGCCAGCCCACACCATCTTTAGGTTTAGCTGCATTGTTTTAAAAGCCATCACAACCAGCGCCCCTGCTTATCTTCCAGAGAACCTCACCATCTCTGGTGGTCCTTGGCACACACATAGCCAGCACACCATCAGACTGTAATGGTGAAGCAGTTGCCTGTGAAGGTGGGCGTCAAAGCTGCCACCCAGGCAGAAGATGTCAGCTCTTACAATTTCAGCAGCGTGCATCTGTTGCTCCTCATGCAGCAAGAAGGCAATGCCTTGAATGGGATGGGCCTGTGAAGCAAATTTGCCCCCTTAGTAGCACTGCTGATTCAAACTGACTGCTTAACATGTGAATTCAGGTATTTAAAAACAGGCCTTTGGATGGATGGTTTAAAATGTTCGAAATCGAAATACCACTGCACAAAATAAGTGCATATAAATAAAATAGGAACTTTTGCTGAATTTCATAACAGCACAGTCCTTTAATTAACATAGTGGATTTCAAAAATAATTTTCACTTTAAGAAAATATCACTGTCAAAGACTATGGGCCTCATCACAAGTTTGGCGATCATAAGACAGTCAAACTCGCGGCGCCGGTAGTTCCATCGCGGCTGTGGCAGTCCAATCACCAAATTACGACTTTGGTGGGTGGACCTGCCGAAAGACCACTGTCCCCGCCAGGATCACAGATCCCGACGGGGTGATGGCGGCCGGGCTTGTAATCAGCCATGGCGGCACTGAATTCAAAACTGCCTGGCTGATTACAACCCCACTTTCTGCCAGCCTTTTCATGGTGCGGACCGCGCCAGGAAAAGGCTGGCGGAAAGGCAGTGGCGGTGGCCACTGCAATGCCCATGGCATGGGCAGTGCAGGGCCCCCCTGCCTAGCACCGTCGGAATGCACACTGTCTGCTTTGCAGGAAATGTGCATTCCCAGGGTGCTGGAGTAAGTGGAGCCGAGGCCAATATCCTAACACTGTTCCTGCCAGGCAGCCCAGTGGGAAAGTGTATTGCAATGTTACCGCTGGTCAGCACAGCAGGAACATTGTAATACGCTTGTGGGAGATGTCACCACCATGGCGGTGGCGTCCTCCCCGTGAGTTTGGCGGTCCCACCACGGGACCGCCAAACTCATAATGAGGCCCTGTGTATTCGAGATTGATTTTCACTGTAAATGTATTCAGACTAGAAGCAACCAATGTGTAAAACGTCAAAAGAAGTAATAACTGACAAATGGAAGTGCAGCCTGATCCTCCCTCCTGCTGCTCTCACACTCACTGCTTATCTGTTGCCTCATCTAGACCACATGCGCATTCTTCAGTTGATAAGTAGGTAGTGATAGGCCTCAGTGGTCATATTGCGTACCTTGGCATATCTAAAAGTTTTTGGGATGGCTAAGCACCAGAATCAAAGCAGGCAAACATTTCAAAACATTCCACTAACCCTCATTAAGAAAGTATCACCAAAACGTTGCACAAGAATTCGACTGTATAACAAAGTATCTTGAATACAAATATCAATTGACGTGAATATGGTGTCAAGAGTATAGTTTACCAAAATATAGTGTTTCTGTGTTTATAATGTAAAAGACAAAAATACTGTGGAAAGGAATATCGCCCACAAAAGGTAAGAATAGTATTTATTAAATAAATATCAACTTCAGTGTCATTTAATTACAATAGTAAACAAGTTAGAAATAATATTAAATAAATAGTTTAAATCAGTTATTTATTTGCATATATATATATATATATATATATATATATATATATATGTATATATGTACATATATATATATATATATATATATATATATATATATATATATATATATATGTATATATGTATGTATATACTAAAAAGTATAACAGTTAAACGTCTATTATAAAAAATTTTTTTAAAAGAGTAACATTACAAAATTATTTTATATTTACTATTCCCACACTGTTCTAAGCAACAGTAGGAAAAGCGTTGGATATTGGAGGGCGTAAATGTCTTATGCTCACTAGAATTTAAGCAACAGTAAGGAAACTGTTGGACTTCAGAGAGGTTACATATACTATTTCCACTACAATATATGCAACAGTATGGGAAGTGTTCGATTTTAAAGGGGTTAGATTTAGGATTTCCACTCCAGCCTAACCAACAGAAGGGAGAGCGTTAGACTTTGGAGGGGTTAGATTTATTATTTCCACTCCAGTCTAAACAACAGTTGCAAAAGCGTTGGGCTTTGGAAGGGCTAGCTTAACTATTCTCATTCTAGTCTAAGCAACAGTGGTGGAAGTGTTGTACTTCAGAGGGGTTAGATTTACTATTTCCAGTCCAGTCTCAATAAATCAGGAAAGTGTTTGACTTTAGCAGGGTTAGATTTACTATTCCTATGCCAATCTTAGCAACAGTTGGGAAAGGGATGGACTTTGGAGGGGTTAGATTTACTATTCCCACTCGAATCCAAGCAACAGTAGAGAAAGCTGTTGACTTTCAAGGGGTATATTCACTATTCCTACTCCAATATATGCAACAGTAGGGAAAGCGTTGGACTTCGGAGGGATTATATTTACTATTCCCAAGCCAATATATGTAACAGTTGGGAAAAAGTGTTGGACTTTGGAACCAGTTAGATTTACTATTCCCACTCCAGCCTAAGCAACAGTTTTGAAAGTGTTGGTCTTTGGTGGTGTTAGATTTTCTATTCCTACCCCCATCCAAGCAACAGTAGGGAAAGTGTTAGACTTCAGAGGGGTTACATTTCCTATTCTCTCTACAATGTATGACTCAGTAAGGAAAGAGTTGAAGTTCTGAAGTATTAAGGGGCATATTTATAAGCACCTTGCGCCACATTAGCATCATCAAATCGAAGAGATTTTCTTGCGTTATTTTGTACGGCACTTTAACGCCTGCTCAGAGAAGACGTTAAAAGGGGGCTTCCATTATTTATAATGGACCCCTGTGTACTCTGCAGGAGTAGCGCCAATATTTTGGTGCTACTCCTGCAGAGTACATTAATAACGTCATGAACAATTACGCCATTGCCCCTTACCCTGCACCATGGTGCGCCGTATTTTAAAAACGGCGCACACATGGTGGCGGTAGGGAGGCGCTAAGGGGTGGAGGGAAAGTGGCGCTGCACTCTTTCCATAGATCTGCCCCTAAATATACTATTCCAACTGAAAGTCATTTTGTAGAAAACATTTAATTACCTTAGAGAAAATTAATATTCATATATTATATTATATATCAATATATTATAAACATACTATATTAAGTGAAAAAATACAAAATAATTGAAAAAACATTATATGTATATATATTTATATATACAAATAAATTCAGTAAAATTAAATTCACTTCCATCCCTATAACTTAAAAACCCTCAAACACACTCAAAACACATAAATAAACTATATTTAAAATAAAATATTACCTAAAATAAATAGAATTAAACAAATATTAAAATATCAATAAGAAATTGTAGTAATGGTAACACAAGTGCACTTCCCACAAGTGTCTAAAAGTAAAAATAGGGTAGTTTGTGGTGGTGCAATATGGCCCAATTGTCTTACTAGCACAAGACAAAAACATTTTGTATAACAAGGATACATAACATGTCAGTATTAGGTAAGGCCCACAGCACTCAATCCCAAATATATACAGCAGGTTAAGTAGTTAACTGGATATATGAAAATACATAAAACACAATCTTAAGTGCAACATGAGAATGCAGCAAAGTATTTTTCTTTTTCCTTGTGATCTCATGGGTTTATTTGTATCCAGGGAAGGTCTTTACAGCTTAGTTCAATCGTATTGAACTAGTTAGAAAAACAGTCCTTTTCCATAGTACAGTCCATGTACATACAGTAACAGCTCGTAGTAGGTCCAATACAAAAAACAGCCAACACGTGTTTCGTCACACAGTAGCTTTTTCAAGGCCGATAAAGTGAAGCGATAAATCCCTATGTGCTAGAATCTGTCAAGGATGGATGAGCTGTGTAAAGGTAATTTGTAAGGGTAACCGTCAAGCCACGTTGGCTTCCAATCTTCAAATATTCTAGTCTGCATAAACTTTATCCACAAAGGTCGGTAAATGTGTCATGGATCTGATGATTGTTTGATGGAGACTGCTATCACTAACATCAAGCTTCTTAGCAGAAAGCAGGCTGTGGGCTCACACATCTATTGGAATAGCAGTAGCGTATGCAAGGGAGTATCCAGAAGAATTAAATACCCCCACTTTGACCCATATCCAAAAATGTTTTGAACAAGCAAGTGATGCTGGGGAGCCTGACACTCATTCAGGGGGGGTTGTCATCTTTTCTTCAGTCTTTTCGCCCTTCTTTCTGTCTTTATCCATCTATAATCTTCTGTCTTTTGCTCTCTTACATCATTCCCTCCATTCAAACTTCACCCATCCATTCAAACATCATACAGCCATCCATCAATCATGCTTTTCGTTACACAGATTTGCCCAGTAACACCTTCCTGACAAGCTGTGGAAGTGGAGGGTTGATGAGGACCCTGAACTTAGTTTGTGTGAGGCAGAGTGAGAACAGATACATCAGAGGCCCTGGTTGAGAAAGCTGCTCGGTGCTGTTTTCATTAAGTTGCTCACTGAGCTTCCTGATCTGGAACAAGTGTTGAATATGTTGGATGAAGTTTGCAGAGGCTAGTGTTCACGCCCAGGAGTAGTAGGCAGTTGTGAGCAGAAGAGAAAGTGGCTGATTCACGACACAAGACGTAAGGTTGCTGGACAAATTATTTTTTGACCTCCAAAAGCAAACATTGTGTTTGTCAACCCTGGCACCAAAGGGAACTGCTTTGTTTGTGGATGTGCTCCTTGTGAAAGGGCAGGCATCTGTCACTCACAGTACATTTACCAATGGTTGAGGTGGGCTGATCGAGTGCACCATGCTGTATGCTGTAGTGAGTGGGATAAAATACTGATGGATGGCAAGGGATGACTGAAGCCCCCTATAGGTATATTTATTATACATATAATTTTAATGAAAGCAACAGATTTTGGCTAACACGAGACCTAAAGATGTAAAAATGCAAAAGGTTTGGGGAGCACCTTGCCTTGAACTTAGGCGCCCCCCAGTTTCCCAGGCATCAGGTAGTCTTCTACCCCAAAGTTACATTTAATCAAATAGTCGTCTCGTATTTCCAGGTAACAGCGTCAAAGTTTAATCGCATTCCTATCAGATTAATTTATCCTGACATCTAGTCAGGTGGCAGGGGCATTCGAAGGGGCGCCTATGCTGGGTAGGCTGAACTGAACAGTGAAAATCAACACTTTACTCTCGCTCTGTAAGCCCTGCACAGTTTATTTAGACAAGAGAATGAAAAGAGACAAACAGAAAAGAAAATGTAACTGCTCACAAGACCTCCTAGCATATCAGCAGACCCTCTTGCTGATGTTATCCTCGTCTCAGGATGCACTGAGTGTCAAACCTAGTTCTTGTCCCAAACGGGACTCTACAGAAACCTTTGTGCAGCTAGGATCACACAAATGGCAGGAGTACAACCTCCCCCCCTGGGGCTCAGGGAAATAAAATAACCTCTGATTATAGCTCCACGCTTGTAGTGTAGGAAGCAAGCCTAATCTGCTGCTAGGGAAAAGACTGGAGTCAAACTAGCTATGTGCAAAACTATGGGCATCTTTTTGTCATGGATTAGCCAAACTGAATGGGGGAGGTCAATTAATGTCAGGAAAACACATCCTAACTAGTATAACAAACCATTCCATAAAGAGTGCCCACATCGTTTCCCATTATCTTAGAAAGAAAAAAAGATAGGGCACTCATTAAAAGAAAGATGGCAGATAAACAGAAATGGATTCAGAATGTACCTGATTTCTTTTATAATGAAGCCTTGTGCAGGTGAAAGCTTTCTGTCTTATCAGGTTTGGTTTTGAAATTTCATACCACAATAATCTTACCAAATGATTCGGAATAAACTTAGGGCCTCATTATGAGTTTGGCAGTTCCACCACAGAACCGTCAAACTCACGGGGAGGACACCACCGCCATGGTGGTGAAGTTCCCAGAGCGTATTACAGTGATCCCGCGGGGCTGACTGGGGCTGACTGGCAGGAACATTGTGATACACGTTCCCGCCGGGCTGCCCAGCAGGGACAGTGTTAGGAGATTGGCCTCGGCTCCTTTAAGGGAGCAAAGGTCAATATCCTAACACACTAGCACCCTCAAAATGTGCACTGTCTGCAGTGCAGACAGTGCCCATTCCGAGTGTGCTTGCAGGCATGCCCCTGCACTGACCATGCAATGGGCATGGGCACTGCAGTGGACCACCTGTGGCCCCACGCTCTGACTTTCTGCCAGCCTTTTCATGGCTGGGTCCCCGCCATGACAAGGCTGGTGGAAAGAGGGGTTGTAATCAGCGAAGTGATGCTGAGTTCAGCACCCCCATGGCTGGTTACAAACCGGACTGCCGTCACCCAGATGAGATCTATGATCCTGGAGGGGACGGTGGTCTTTAAGCGGGTCCGCCTATCAAACTTGTAATTTGGCGGTCAGACTGCCACAGCTGCAGCGGTCTGACTGCTAACGCAGAGCTGGCGGTCATAGGAACCCCCGCCTCATTATCAGCTCCTTAGTTTTATAATAAATACTGTACAAACAATCTGCAGATGTAAGAAGGGTATTGGCATGGCTCTACTCGGTGGTTTACCTTGGGTGTACTGAACTTGCAGAACATCCAGGAAAAACAGCCAACCACGGTTAACATACAAGGAATAACCAGGAATTCCTTGGATTGCTGCTTCGTGGGTTGCTGAGACAGCAGTCTCCAAAGTTTGATGCTGAATTAGCTCATTGCAAACTATGAATGACCTGTGAACCACTGCGTACAACTGGGGGCACCACTTACAAAATAGCACCTAAAGCCCCCTATTATGATTGAGATGGAGTGCAGAGATACTGGGTGGCCAGAATTGGTAATTCCAGGCTGTGGGCCCTATTACAAGTCTGGCGGTCTCAAGACTGCCAGAGTCACGGTGGCTGTCGCACATTACGACCTATGATCCCCACGGGATGATGGCAGTCATGGTTGTAATCACCCACGGCGGCACTGAAGTCGGTGCTGCGTTGCTGATTACAATCATGCTCTCCGCCAGCCTTTTCATGGCTCTGGCATAGGCAGTGTAGGGATCCCCTGTCCCCAGCACCGTCGGCATGCGCACGGTCTTCTGTGCAGACAGTGTGCATTCTGGGAGCTAGGGAGGCCCCTGTGCGATGGCGGATCAGCCCAGTGGAGAACATGTAATAGGACTGTGGCCGTCTCCTCATCTAGAGTTTGGAGGTTGGGTTTTTCCGACCGCCAAACTCGGAATCAGCCCCTGTATCTCCTGATGTAAGTTTGCCTATTATGAGTTAATCCCACGGAATGGGAAAAACACATTGACCCAGTTTTTCCATCTGAAATTCAGTAGCATATTGCCTCTTTTATGTAGATTACCACTCCCAATTGCCGGCAGCTCTGAGCAGGTGATGAATGGAAAAGAAGAAACCAGAGTGGGGAGAGGGACCTTGAAGGTGGCATTGGACAGGAAAGGATGTACCTCAGGAGAAGGTTGGGTGGAGGCCAGGAATCAGGCTTAGCTGCACTGACAAAATGCATTAGGCATACATGAGTGGCCATCTTGGAAGCATTAAAAAGGCACATTTTAAGATGCCTACCTGCCAATAGCATACAGGTGGCCCTCAAAGCGTGCAGGGGCTGAGAGGCCTGGGGAGCAAAAGGTGGCAAGCAAATGTTGAGTTGGGTACTGCAAAGGGGTGTTACTAAAGAGAGTGGATAGTGGAGAAGGGGAGCAGCGAAATAGAGAATAAACTAGTCCCTCATATGCACTGGAATGCAAGGTCTGATATTAGCAGTAGAAGGATACGTCATCCAATTCAAAAGCACACCTTGTAAGTAGTCTTGTGTGTGTCCCACCCATAGGGAAGAAAGATGAGGAATCAGAATTAAGGGAGTGAAATAGACAACAAAGCCATACAGTGATGAGCAAGGGCCTGACCCAAAGCCGACTATATGGAAAAACTAGGAGGCTTATTTACAAGGAGCTTGCTCCGCCAATGTCTCAAAAATTTTAACGCCATGGTGGTGCATTCAGTACTCCATATTTACAAGGTGATGCATGTAGGTCAATGCGTCACTTTTAGTAAGTTACCTGTGCCGGATCCTGCTGCATCACGTAAGTAGTAATGTATGCAAGATAGGTGTTCCTGTATAAGTTTTACCGCAAAAATGGCACATGGATATTTAGAAGGAAAATTAATAGTAACACACCGGATGGGATTTCACCGCCAGTGTGCAAGTGCATCGGAATTCCTGTGCATCTGTAACCTAGGCATAGGAAATTATGCATTGGCAGTGGAACAAAAAGAACAGACAGAACAGTCTGGTAAGCTCAAGGACAATATGGAGCTCCTCATCTTGCAACTGGGAGTGGCACAGAGAAGACCATATATGCTGCCACCCAAACCAAATGCACCTGCATCCACCCCTTCACCACAAAGGCTGCCAGGAGACAGGAGCGTATATATCGGCAGTGAATAAGCCTATTTGACCTAAGGGAGGATGAGGTCATCCCCCACTATCGGCTACGGAGGCAATCAGTTGTCTGATTGCTACACCTGTTAGAAATGGGGTCTTTGGTTGGCAGTCAGGTTACCACCTGTCCAAGTAAGGACCCTCACTGTAGTCAGGGTAAAAGAGAATCACCTTCAGCTAACCCCTGCTCATTCCCTTGGTAGCTTGGCACGAGCAGGCAGGCTTAACTTTAGAGTGCTAGGTATAAAGTATTTGTACCAACACACACAGTAACTTAATTAAAACACTACAAAATGACACAACACAGTTTAGAAAAATAGAGAATATTTATATAAACAAAACAAGACCAAAACGACAAAAATCCACAATACACAAGTCAAATTATCAATTAAAAATCAAAACGAGTCTTCATGTAGTTTTAAACACAACGCTAACGCTCAGGCGAATGTGCGTCAAAAGGGGCTTGCGATGCGTCAATATCACTCACCAGCGAGACCGTGCATCGCTTCTACTTCAGTCGAGTCGGCGTGCGTCGTTTCTTCTCCCTGCAGGAGAGCGATGCATCGATTCGAACAGCACTCTCAAGTCTGCGTAGGCCTTGCGTCGTTTTTACAGGCCCAACGATGTTTGCATCGGAAATCCTGCCACACGATGATCCGAAAACCATGCAGCGTGGGTTGCGATCTCACCAGCCTCCGTCAGCGATGCTGCACGTCGTTTCTCCAGCTGCATGCGTCCATCTTCCAGCCGCGCTGCAGGCGAGCATCGATTTCAGCCGTGAAGCCAGCAGCCTGTCGATTTTTCAGCCGCGTCTTGGAGTTGCGTCAATCTTTTCCCCGCACGGCGGTCTGTGCGTGGATTTCTTACTCTTGTTCTGCCAGCTTCTCCTTTCAGGGCCCCAGGAACTGGATGGGCACCACTTGGCAGGGCAAGAATCTCAGCAGAGGCTCCAGGTGCTGGCAGAGAGAAGTCTTTGCTGTCCCTGAGACTTCAACAACAGGAGGCAAGCTCTATTTCAAGCCCTTGGAGATTTCTTCTCAAGCAGGAATATACCACAAAGTCCAGTCTTTGTCCCCTAGACAGAAGCAGCAACTGCAGGATAGCTCCTCAAAGCACAGTCACAGGCAGGGCCGCACTTTTCCTCAGCTCTTCTTCAGGCAGAGGTTCCTCTTGATTTCCAGAAGTGATCTAAAGTCTGTGGGTTTGGGTGCCCTTCTTATACCCATTTTGCCCTCTGAAGTAGGCCTACTTCAAAGAAAAGTCTCTCTTGTTTGTGAAATCCTGCTTTGTCCAGGCCAGGCCCCAGACACACACCAGTGGGTTGCAGACTACATTGTGTGAGGGCAGGTACAGCCCATTCAGGTGTGAGTGACCACTCCTCCCCTCCCTCCTAGCACAGATGGCTCATCAGGATACGCAGGCTACACCCCAGCTCCCTTTGTGTCACCGTCTAGAGAGAGGTGCAAACAGCCCAACTGTCAAACTGACCCAGAGGGAATCCACAAACAGGCAGAGTCAGAGAATGGTTTAAGCAAGAAAACGCTCACTTTCTAAAAGTGGCATTTTCAAACAGACAGGCCCTCATTACAACCCTGGCGGTAAATCCCGCTTACCGCTGCGCTGAAGGCCGCCAACATACCGTGGCGGAAATCGGCTACTGGTATTACGACCCACATCTCGTAATCCGCCACAATACAGGCACCCACACAAGTCCGCCACACCAAAGGCCAGTGATAAACTGGCGATACCAAAACCTACACCGTCACACCAACAGTAATACGCCCACACTATCATGACCCACAAATTAACTCAGCGGTCTTTCAACTGTGGTAATCCATTGGCGGTACACACCGCCGCGCTCAAAATACACACACATTTACAAAACACAACCACATTGGACAATTCAAAATACACACACCTGATACACATATACACACACCACACCCACACACTCACCCCTCTATAAAACACACACCCACATTAACCACAACCTCTTACAACAAAATGTTTTCAAAAAGCAGAGAGAGAGAAAATAGCAAACACAACACCAGCATCCACAGGCACACAACACCATCACTCATACAACATCCACGCACCTCAAAGAACACACCCCAACACAACACATCACACAGCACAACAAACAGCACCTCACACATCACCCATACCACATTATGGCACCTCAAAGACACCACAGGTTTTCTGAGGAGGAGCTCAGGGTCATGGTGGAGGAAATCATCCGGGTAGAGCCACAGCTTTTCAGATAACAGGTGCATCCGACCTCCATTGCTAGGAAGATGGAGCTATGGCGGAAAATCCCACCAACCCAAGACAATCAGGGGTCAGTGGCAGTGGGCACGCGGTTCAGGGGACAGAGGCACAGGATAACAGGGAAACTGGGAGGACTGCTGTGCGACAGGGGGAGGACAGGCCCAGGGAACACACGCTCCGTGAGGCACTCTCCAACATCATGGGAGCATACCATCATTCCCAGGAGACCATGGATCATAGAATGGTAGCTTTTGTGGTTTCTGTACATCTGCTCATTTCTTTGGGGGGGGGGGACAAATGCCACATGTGTACCATCAATGGCACTAATGATGTTGGGGATATGTCCCAGGGCATAGAAGTCAACTTTCACTGTGGGCAAATCCTCCACCTGAGGGAAAACGATGTAGCTGCGCATGTGTTTCAGCAGGGCAGACAACACTCTGGACAACACGTTAGAGAACATTGGCTGCGACATCCCTGATGCCATGGCCACTGTTGCTTGAAAGGACCCACTGGCCAGGAAATGGAGTACTGACAGGACCTGCACTAGAGGAGGGATTCCTGTGGGATGGCGGATAGCTGACATCTGGTCTGGCTCCAACTGGGCACACAGTTCATGGATTGTGGCACGATCAAGTCTGTAGGTGATAATGATGTGTCTGTCTTCCATTGTTGACAGGTCCACCAAGGGTCTTTATACCGGAGGATGACGCCATCTCATCACCTGCCCCAGCGGAAGTGCCCTATGGAGGAGAAGGGTAGCAGAGGGTCATACACCACATAGGTTTCACAAGGGTGTTTAGAACAATCATGATGTAATCGGTGTGTGGCGCTGTCTGTCCGTATTCCTGGCCAAAAGTGCTGTGGCGCAGTTAGTTGCCCTGCCATGTGCCCCCCTGAAATGGCGGCTGCCTGACCTGTAAGGAGGGACAAGGGGAAATGAGGTAACTGCGCTGGCGTTGTGCAGCATTGTGGTAGGCGGTCGAAGACCGCGGCGCTAAGCAGCATTGGTTATCATTGGGCTCTATGGGTTCCAGGAGCCAATGACGATGTACGCCGGTGGTGACAGTACGCACCGCCGTGGACGTGACCGCCATTTTCTATCTGTTCACTCACTTGATAACTGGCCTTTAACAGGAGAGGACCTACACTGCAACTGCTGCTGTGACCGGAGGCTGGAAGCGACAATGGCTACAGTGTTTGGGGAAAGGGCCCCTGCCTTCACCGCAGAGGAATTGGACAAGCTGGTGGATGGGGTCCTCCCCCAGTACACGCTGCTCTACGGTCCTCCAGACAAACAAGTGAGTACACTGTGAGCATGATGCATGGCACATGTATGTATGGAGTGGTGTGGATGGAAGATACGGGGGGCAGAGGCCAGCATGTGAGGATGGTGAGTGTATGTTTTTCTGGGCCAGGGTGGGAGGTTTGTGTCCAATGAGTAAGAAGAACCAGACGGGGGAATAACATCCATTCTTACCTCACTTTTCCTCTAGGTCAGCGCCCACCAGAAGAAGGGGATTTGGCGTGCCATCGCCAAGGAAGTGCGGACCCTAGGGGTCTACCATAGACGGAGCACCCACTGCCGGAAAAGATGGGAGGACCTGCGCCGCTGGACCAAGAAGACGGCGAAGGCCCAGCTGGGGATGGCCTCCCAACATGGAAGGGGTTCCCGTCGCACCATGACCCCCCTGATGTACCGGATCCTGGCGGTGGCATATCCTGAGTTGGATGGGCACTTGAGGGCATCACAGCAGCCACACGGGGGTGAGTAGTCTCATTCAGCTGACTCTGCACGCTTTATGAGGTTTCTGGGTGGGGGAAGTGGGCTGTGGGTTCCCCTAGGCAAGGGCAGACGCGCCAATGTAGATCCATTGTTTGGCAGGCTCAGTGGCACTCCAAACCCAAAAGTGGTAGTGGCCCTCTACACCTAGTCAGGCTCCTGTGAGTTCCAGCTGTGCATCAAATGGGTCTAGGCAGAGTTTCCCATGGGCATGTGATTTTACCCTGAACTGTTAGTGCATGGGCTAGTGCATAGGGCTGCTCCCTGTGTGTTGTGTCCGCCAACGGTAGTGGTGTTGCAGGCATTGACCATGTGTCTCTTCTGTATTTCCTCCCCTTTTTGTTTTGTCACCCTGTCCTTGTGTGCATTAGCATCATCTGGCGGAGGAGCATTGGCACCGGAGCAGGAAGGAGCTGCAACCCACATGGCCCTGGAGGGTGAATTTACGGAGTCTGAAAGCACCAGTTGGATGGAGGGCGAAGGGAGCTCCACGACAGGGACAGGAGGAGACACCAGGGACAGCGACTCCTCCTCTGATGGTAGCTCCCTTGCGGGGCGGGCACCTCTGTGCCCACCGCATCAACAGGTACAGCTGCCACCCCCCCTACCAGCACCGCCCTCCCAGCAGCCCCTCAGCATGTTTCCTGTGCCCGCTCACCCAGGAGGGTGGGCATCTCCTTGGCCCCAGGCACCTCTGGCCCTGCCCCAGTCAGTCCTGCTGCCCTCAGTGAGGAGGCTATTGACCTCCTGAGATCCCTCACTGTTGGGCAATCAACCATTTTGAATGCCATCCAGGGTGTCGAGAGGCATCTGCAGCAAACAAATGCAAACCCGGAGGGCATTCATTCTGGTGTGGCAGCCCAACAGAGAGCATTTCAGGCTCTGGTCTCAGCACTGTTGGCAGCCATTGTCCCTGTGTCCAGCCTCCCCCCTCCAACTTCCACTACCCAGACCCAATTCCCTGTACCTCAGCCTGTCCCAAGCACACCATTAGACCAGCATGCACTCTCATCAACACACAAGAGTGGACATGGCAAACATAAGCACCACACATCCCACAGGCACTCACACAAGCACCATCCCCATGCAGACACACCAACATTCAGTGCCTCCACTGTGTCCCCTCCTCCTCCCTCCCAGTCTTGGCTCCACTCACACCTGCATGCACTACATCCTCAGCCACTACCTCCATCACCAGTACGCCCATCACTACACACCGCTCACGTGCAATCACCACCCCCACTACCATTCACACGTCCCCTGTGTCCTCTCCCAGTGTGTCTGTGAGCCCGCCTCCCAAACTACACAAATGCAGGAACACACCCACTCAACAGCCATCCACCTCACAACAGCCTCCAGCCCATGCACCTTCACCCAAACTCAGCAGACGTACACCTCCTACAACCACTACCTCTTCCTCCACTCCCAACCCCCCTCCATCTTCCGTCACAGTGTGTCTAAAAAACTTTTCCTGGCTAACATTGACCTCTTCCCTACACCTCCCACCCCCCGTCCTTCCCCTAGGGCCAGGATGTCCAGATCCCAGCCCAGCACCTCAGCCACCAAATCCTCCAGCACTGTGGTCCCTGTAAGTCCAGTAACATCGCTGGCAGCACCCATCAGGGCTGCCAGTGTGCCACCTAGCGAGGCCAAGGATCACCCTATTCCGCAACCTACCAAGGTGAAGAAGGGGCCCACATGCCGTAGGGAAAAGCTGCACCAACCACCCAGCAAGGCCTTCTCCAAGACAAAAGGGGACAGTGCCAAGGGCCCAGCAGCGACTTCCAAGGTGGAGAAGGGACACAAGGCTAAAGGGAAGTCAGCTCAGGGCACGGAGCCTTCGGCTGAGGGACTGGTGTCACCCCTTCTGCCAAACAGAACAGCAACCTGTACGGCAGTGGACACCGCCGCAACCACCACCACCACCTGCCCCGAGACAGTGCCACCACAGCCGACATGGACAACATTCCCAGTAGGCAGCCGTCCGAGGCTGCAGGAGATGTCCTGGACCCTGCACAGACTACATGAGGCACCACAACCAGCACTGTTAGTACCAGCAGTTGGCAGGCAAAGTCGCAGCAGGGTGGAGTGTGTCTCTGACTCCATGGAGTATCATGCTACCTGTTTCCAGGAAATCTCGTGGCACACACATCCAGGTGAGGGAATGGGAACTACCACACCCCAGGTGCAGCACTCTGGGCACCATGCCCCCTCCAGAACCAGTGGAGAACTGCATCCACTACCCCAGTCCTTGGCAGGAAGAAGCACTTTGGGCCATTTGGTGATGTCATCTCCATCTTCATATTTAGTTACAATCCCTTTTGGGATTTTCAACATGTCAGGAGAATCTCTGACCCTATTTATGTTGCTGCCACCATTGATGGGACCTAAGCCTATCTCTTGTCTCTCCCTTTCTATGGCTAGGATCTGTCTTTCCAAAGCCAATCTTTTGACCATCCTGGCTAACAGGAGGTCATCTTCATTGAGGCTGCCCTCAATGCTTCCAGAGTTGCTGGACTCTCCTGTGAGAGAAGCAGCATCTCTGACTATCACTTGTGGAGACAGGGTTTGAGGGACCCTGGGCTTCCTATCTAGGACTGGAGGTGGGAAATCCTCCACATCACTAGCTTCCCCCTCTGGGAAGGTATCATCAGAGGGGTTGTTTTTAGAAAACTCTGCCAAAAGCTCCTGGAGCTGTACTTTGGTAGGGTTTGAACCAGTCTTTATCTTTTTTTATTTAGCAGAGAGACCTTAACTCTGACATCCTAAGATGCAGGTAAGGGGTGAGGTTGAGTTCCATCACTATCTCTTCTGCAGTAGACATTATGGGCCTGATTACAACTTTGGAGGAGGTGTTAATCCGTCCCAAATGTGACGGATATACCACCAGCCGTATTACGAATTCCATAGGATATAATGGACTCATAATACGGCTGGTGGTATATCCGTCACTTTTGGGACGGATTAACACCTTCCTCCAGGACCATTCTGTGGGCATGGAGCCCCCTCGTGGAGCAGTGGCGTCGTCCCTTCATCCGGCTGAGGTGCCCCCCTCCCCTTCCACCTGAGGTGCCTGTTTATTTTCGACCTGATGCCCCAGCAGTGTTCTCTCCGTTTAGAGGCAGGTATCATGTGTGGGCTTCGCCCATGCATTTTGGGACCACAGTTATTGGAACACTATCCGGACTTGTGTAGTTGCTGTACATATTTGTATATAATGATCTGTTACAGACCTGTTTCCATATCTGAATTTTAGATGATTACACTTGTTACAATCATTTTCTTTTGTCCTTGCGTTCTTCCAGAGGGTTACGGGTGTATATGTAATGTTGTTGCATGTATTTGTGTGTATGGTGTTGTGGGTGAGGGTGAGGGTGGGGGCGGGGGTGTTGCGTATGTGTGTCACTCTCTTTTTCCTCCCCCCTCTCCTGTGTGCTAGGTGCAGTACTCACCGTGGTTGTCGCCGCCGTCTTTGCTGTTCCTGGTAGAAGAGGAGGTAAACCAACATTGGTAGCACCTGTAACTCGGGCTCCATGGCGTCCTGGTTCCTCATAGGGTGTCGAGAGGTGAGTGGTTTCCCTTCTGTGTACTATTCCTGCCGTGCTTTTGATGGCATTGGTACCGCCCCGGAAAAGGTGGCAGATTAGTGCCTGGTAACACAGTGGGCGGTACATTGTCTTCTGCCTGTCTGTTGGCGGTTACCGCCGCAATGTTTGTTTCTACCGCCGTGGAGGTCGGAGTGTTAAAGTGGCTGTCTGTGCTGGCGATTTCCGCCATGGTCATGATCCCATTTTTTTCCCCGCCGGCCTGTTGGCGGTGTTACCGCCGCTTTAACACCGACCACCAAGGTTGTAATGAGGGCCACAATCTTAAAATCAACTTTACTAAAAGATGTATTTTTAAATTGTGAGCTTAGTGACCCCACCTACACATGTCTATCTGCTCCCAAAGAGAATCTAAACTTTAATCATATTTAAAGGTATCCCCCATGTTAACCTACGAGAGGGACAGGCGAATTTAGCAGTATCAGGACATATAAAACACATTACTATATGTCCTACCACAACTATACACTGCACCCTGCCCTTGGGGCTACCTAGGGTCTAGCTCAGGGGTGTCTTACATGTGAGAAAAGGGAAGGCTTAGGGCTGGCAAGTGAGTATACTTGCCAAGTCAAATTTACAGTTTAAAACTGCACACACAGACTGCAGTGGCAGGCTACTATTGTGGGTGGCACAACCAGTGCAGCAGGCCCACAAGTAGCATTTGATTTCAGGCCCTGGGCACCTCTAGTGCACTGTACTAGGGACTTACTAGTAAATTAAATATGCCAATCACGGATGAACCAATTACATATACATTTTGTATAGGAGCACTTGCATTTTAGCACTGGTTAGCAGTGGTAAAGTGCCCAGAGTAACAAAGACAGCAAAAACAGGGTCCAGCACACATCAACAACCTGGGAAACAGAGGCAAAAAGTTAAGGGAGACCACGCCAAGGATGAAAAGTCTAACACCAGATAGCACATAGGCTCCAAAACCATTAGGCGGGTCACCAACATCCCACCACATGTGAAGTTCATGGCCGTGCTCCACATATTGGCATTGGGGTCTTTCCAGATCACCACAGCCAGAGTGGCTGGCATTTCACAGCCATCATTCTCCGCTACCCTCAATACTGTCCTCAATGCCATCATATCCTTAACACTGTAGTACCTCATCTTCCCCAACACACAACAAATGCAGCCGGAGACAAAAAAAGGATTCTATACCATTGCTAGCTTCTCACACGTGTTGGGTGCCATGGACTGCACGTGTGCAACTTGTTCCTCCAGCAGCTACGGCACGCATATACCAGAACAGGAAACACACGTACTCCATGAATGTCCAAGCCATTGTGGATCATTGCGGCCTATTCACCAACGTCCTAGCCAAATTTGCATACATCCTTCGCCACTCCACCATCAACAAGAGATTTCAGAATGGCCAATATGAGAATGGCCTACTGGTTGGTACGTACAGATGAGGTACAGTACTAACCCAACAACAGGAAAAGTGGAATGAGCACATGGACACATCGGTGTGTGACAACTCACACAGGGCCTCATTTTCAACTTTATTGTGCCTGTCAGTGCTGCAGGGCCTTTTGCTGCATTACCTTGTGTCCAAAATAAAGGGCAGGCATGTGCTGCAGCAGTGACATATGGTGCATTCCTGTTGTCAATGCATGTGCAGGTGCACAAATTTGTGCTTAGTGCCAACACGGGCTCCTGGCCACAAAGAGCAAGGGTGTCTACATTTTTGGCATGATTCACTCTGCACAAAAACATTAAATTGATATGCTCACATCTTTCTATGTGTGCTGCAGTTTGCAGCACACATAGAGGTGACAAATAGGTGAAATAAAGATGATAGTCCTTCACATAATGCCCCTCCGGTGGCAGAAAGATACAGAGGCATCCCCAGGTTTACAGATAAATGTAAATCTGAGAATCTGTCAAGAACCATGGCTGTTGTGTGAGAAAAACCCCAGCAGCACCCATGGAACACCCCCCAACACAGATTAAGGCAACATAGCGACTTGAGGCACGGAGCCATAACCTGAAGTCCAGGAAAAGCCATGCAAAGTGGCTTTGCAAGGCTATGTACATATGGCTCCACACTATGCGCTGCAGAAGACTCACAAAAAGTTATGCACCAGGGGTGCAAGGTGCTTGTAAATAAGCCCCACATTACACATGAACGAGGGGTGTACCTCATTTTGGTACCTTCAATCAGGACACATCTCTAATACTAACAACAACTGTGCCAGTCACAAGACAGGTAAAGCCACTGTGTCATATTGACAAAAGTGTTTTTACTGACTCATCTCCCTTTGTCTTTTCAGCTGACCAAGGATATGGTCTGCTAGCATGTCTAATGACCCCATTTGCCAATCACAGACCGAGGCACAAAAAAAATACAACATAGCGCTAAGCAAGACCAGGGGAATAGTTGAAAGGACATTTGGCCTGCTGAAGTCACATAAAATAATACTGGTGTGCTGTATCCTGCGCAATATTTGGGTATGGACAGATGTACCATGGGACCAGGGCCAAGATGTGCAGGAAACAGTGGAGGAGTAAGATACAGATGAGGAGGACAGAGCAGAAAATGTCCGCACTGCAGCTGAAAACAGAGATTGTCCACAATTTATTTTCCAACTAACCATGCATGATGGGAACATACGCCACTTGCAAAAGAACCCTGCAACATGGGAAACATACATCCATTATCTGGACCTTCACATTTGGCCCTATGATACGTGGCCAATTTACTGGCAGTAGCAGGCATGAGTAATGTAAATGTACTGTGCTACATATGTGCACAGTGTAGATGATCACTATTCACGCGGACTACAGCTGTGGTGAGGTTGACATCTTACAGGATCTTAATGCTACCAGTGAGTGTCTCCTAATTGTTTATGTAGACAGTTAAGAATGTCTGAGTTCAAGTATGTTGTTTTGCATGCGATATGTAAAAACAGACAACATGAACCCAGAGAAGAAAATAGCTTTTCTGATAAGTTTGGAGAAATACTGCAACCTACAACAAGTCAGCAAGGCATTCCAGAAAATGGGCCAGACGTTTGGGCAGAACAAGGCAGCAGGATCTTGGAGATCACCACCACGGGGAAAAAACAGGGTGAGAGGTCAATTCCGAGTGCCGGGGATAATGGAACCCTGTCTGCAGAAATTGGAGCTGTCACTAGGCCTTCAACTGCCCCATCATGGGGAGTACACACTGTTGGAAAATGGGTCATTGGTAAGGGCAGGTAGGTACCTACACTTAGCAATAGGCCACTAACCTCCACTTAGGTCCAGTTAGGTCTCAGTAAATTAAACCCAGCTCAACCCTTGGTAGCTTGGCAACGAGCGACAAGGCTTAACTTAGGAGACAGAGTGTAAAGCATTCAAATATCACAAAACAGTAATTAAATAAAACACAGGAAACAGTTTAAAAATCCAAAACCAACTTATGACAATAGATTATATTTCTATCTTTAAAATGACACAAAAACGAATAAAATCGGATAAGGGGAACCGGAGCTATGAATTTTTTAAAGAATTATTGTTTTTTTAGCGCCTAGAAACAAAAAGCGCCAATCGGGTCATCTGGTGCACCTCGACCGGGGCAAAGTCAAAGTTTAAGGCCGACCGCGATGGAGCCCAGCTCGGCTACAGGCCGCGGGAGGCCTCGGTCAAAAGTTTACCTTCGCACTTAGTCGTTTTTCTGATGATTTTCTTCAGCGGGACGAACCTGCCAGTCCAATCCGACCTCCTGGAACCCTTCTCCGGATACGCATCGCGGGAATCCTCAGTGGAGATTTTTGCCTTCGGACTTAGTCGTTTTTTCGAGGTGAAAATCCTTCGACCGGGGTAAACCTGGATCTTGATCCGACGTCCTTGGAGCCCTCCTCGGATGCGCTGGCTGGGAGGTCCTGGTCAACTTTGTACATTCGGACTTAGGCCCTCATTACAACATTGGCAGTAAATCCCGCTTACCGCCGTGCAGAAGACCGCCAACACACTACCGCGGCCGCGGAAAACCACCACAGCTATTATGACCCACAGTTCGGAATCCGCCAAAATCTAGACACCCACACAAGTCCGCCACACCAAAGGTCAGTGATAAACTGGCGAAAACAAAACCTCCACCGTCACGCCAACAGAAATACGCCCACACTATCACGACCCATGTTGCGGTCTTTCAACCGCGGTATTCCATTGGCGGTACACACCGCTGCGCTGAAAATACACACACATTTACAAAACACTACCACATTGGACAAATCAAAATACACACACCTGATACACATACACACAACACTCCCACTCACTCAATACAATATAAATAAAAACACACACCCACATCCCCCACAAACCATTACGACAAAAATTCACGAACGAAAGCCAGAGAGAGACAGCACCAGCAACAACACCAGCATACACAGGCACACAACACCATTACCCACAGAACTTCCACGCACATCACACAACACCCCACTACATTTCAGCACACTTATCACCCCACACTCCACCCCACACATCACCTACACCACCCCATGGCACGGCAAAGACACCACAGAATCTCGGAGGAGGAGCTCAGGGTCATGGTGGAGGAAATCGTCCGGGTAGAGCCACAGGTATTCGGATCACAGCACACCTCAATTGCAAGGAAGATGGAGCTATGGCGAAGAATAGTGGGCAGGGTCAACGCAGTGGGACAGCACCCAAGAAATCGGGAGGACATCAGGAAGAGGTGGAACGACCTACGGGGGAAGGTGCGTTCCGTGGTCTCAAGACACCACTTGGCGGTTCAGCGGACTGGCAGCGGACCCCCACCTCCTCACCCACAACTAACAACATGGGAGGAGCAGGTCTTGCCGATTCTGCCACCATGAGGGCCTCGCAGGAGTAGGTGGAGGAATGGAAATCTTAACTATTACATCCCCCACCCTACTTGCATGCTATCACATACCCCCACCCTCACCCTCACCCCCAGCACTCCAACTCCTCACAAATGTCCCAACATCACAAACCACCCATCCCAACACCAAGCCCTGCATGCAACAACAAAGCATGGACACCCATCACTAAAGCATGCCCACTGCACATACCCAAACACCCCCCTAAACCATCATCACACGAGGTCCCACACAGGAATGCTAGCACTGGGGTACACGGTCACCCACCCTTTGCACACCATGACACACACAGACGTAATAACCATCCTTTTATACCCCTGCAGGACCCCTACCCAACGTCACCGGACAGCAGGGTCTACACATGTCCACACCACCAACAGAAGAGGCCCACAGTGATGACAGCACCTCTATCCAACTGGATCTAGATGACCAGCCCGGCCCATCGGGGACCTCTGGACAGTCGGTTCCCCTCACACAGTCACAGGCTACTACAGACCTTCCCCCCTCTGGAAACACCAGCACAGCACCCACCCAGCGGGCCCATCCTCCGTCCCCAGGACACGTCAATCAGCTGTGTGTCCACCACTACAGGGAACCCAGGCTAACCCACCACCCCAACAACAACAGGGACCTGCGGGCAGTGGTAGTGGGCACCAGGGGACGGAGGCCCAGGAACACAGGGGAACTGGGAGGGCTGCTGTGCGACGGGGCGGACAGGCCAAGGGAACCCACGCTCCAAGAGGCCCTCTCCTCCATCATGGGAGCCTACCACCACTCCCAGGAGACGATGGCAACGGTACTGGCCAAGTTTCAGGAGACCCAGCGCCTGCAGGAGGAACAGTATATGGGCTTCAGGGAGGAACTCAGAACCATCAACTCCACCCTGGGCACCATCGTAGGGGTGCTGGAGGTACTCGTGAACACCAGGAGGGACACTGTGGCACTACAAAGGGCCCCTGACAATAACCTGGACTATGAACTGCCCACCACCTCCGCTAGTGGACAGGACGCCCCGCCACAGGACCACCACACCAGCATCCCACCCCCTGCAGAGGGAGAACCACCTCGCAAACGGTCCCTGAGATCCAGGAACAAGACAGAGAACGATGCCAAGACCCCCGCCAAGAAATGAGACCACCCTGATTGTCATCCTACTGTCCCACTTTGTCACCCTGTCCATCCTTAAACTGCCCCAGCTCCACTTCCTATGCCCATATGGGCAATGCACCTGTGAGACTAACAAACTGGGCCATGGACATTCCTCCACCATCACTCCTCACCATTTTACTACCCCCTCCAATATTGAGCACTTAAATAAACACACTTAAAGCACAAAACAATCTGGAGTCTGTCTGTGATTTCGAAATAGTGTATTAGCAATTACAGTGGCTAAATGTTCATTCAAATGTAATGTCAACATACCTATGTCACACAGCTCTAGTCTATGAGGAATCTAAGCAGATGTCACACAGTGGGACCCACATCTGTGAAATCGTAAGGGAAAGTGACAACTCAGTGACCATACACTGGGTGAAAACGAAAGACAGTAGAGAGGCAGTAGTGTTAAAGTACATGTAGTAGGCAGGTCTGTACTCTTACCTGTGTCTCACTGGAAATATTGCTGGATCACTGAGTCCCTGTTGTTCATGTCTTCTTCCTCAGCTTCCTCGTCTTCACTGTCCACAGGCTCCACAGCTGCAACAACACTGCCATCTGGACCATCCTCCTGCAGAAAAGGCACTTGTCGTCGCAAAGCCAAGTTGTGAAGCATACAGCAGGCCACGATGATCTGACACACCTTCTTTGGTGAGTAGAATAGGGATCCACCTGTCATATGGAGGCACCAGAACCTGGCCTTCAGGAGGCCGAAGGTCGGCTCGATCACCCTCCTAGTTCGCCCATGGGCCTCATTGTAGCGTTCCTCTGCCCTTGTCCTGGGATTCCTCACTGGGGTCAGTAGCCATGACAGGTTGCGGTAACCAGAGTCACCTGCAAATGGCGAGGGACAACTGTTAGACACACACTAACCTGGAGGGATATCCCCAGACCCAGACAACCATTCCCACTGTCTTCCTTCCAGGTGCTCACCTAATAGCCAAACACGGTGCCTCTGGAGTTGACCCATCACATAAGGGATGCTGCTATTCCGCAGGATGTAGGCGTCATGCACTGAGCCAGGGAACATGGCATTCACATGGGAGATGTACTGGTCGGCCAAACATACCATCTGTACATTCATCAAATGATAACTCTTCTGGTTTCTGTACACCTGTTCACTCCTGTGGGGGGGGACCAAAGCCACATGGGTCCCATCAATAGCACCTATGATGTTGGGGATATGTCCCAGGGCATAGAAATCACCTTTCACTGTAGGCAAATCCTCCACCTAAGGGAAAACGATGTAGCTCCGCAGGTGTTTCAGAAGGGCAGACAACACTCTGGACAACACGTTGGAAAACATAGGCTGGGACATCCCTGATGCTATGGCCACTTTTGTTTGAAATGACCCATTTGCAAGGAAATGGAGCACTGACAGCATCTGCACTTGAGGGGAGATTCCTGTGAAATGGCGGATAGCTGACATCAGGTCTGGCTCCAACTAGGTACACAGTTCCTGGATTGTGGCACGGTCAAGCCTGTATGTGATAATCACATGTCGTTCCTCCATTGTCGACAGGTCCACCAAGGGTCGGTACACCGGAGGATGCCACCATCTCCTCACATGTCCCAGCGGACGGTGCCTATGAAGGACAACAGCGAGCACAGAGTCAAACAACTCAGAGGTACGTACCCACAGCTTACACAGAACACTATTCATACTCAAAAAGTGGCCTGTATGTGTGTTGAGTCTAGGCCTAGGTATGTGTGACGCAGTTGAAAATGAAGCCATATGGGCCCCTGAAATGGCGGCTGCCTGACCTCTAAAGTGGGACAATGGGATGTGAGGTAACTGCGCTGGCATTGTACACCGTCGTGGTAGGCGGTCGATGACCGCGGCGCAATCCTGCATTGGTTAACATTGGACCCTATGGGTCCCAGGTGCCAATGACGATGTTCGCCTGCGGTGACGGTATGCACCGCTGCGGACGTGCCGCCATTTTCTATCTGTTCAATCACTCAATACCTGATCTTCGACAGGAGAGGACCTACACTGCAAGTGCTGCTGTGACCTCGGTCTGGAAGAGACAATGGCTCGAGTGTCTGGGGAAAGGGCACCCGCCTTCACATCGGAGGAGTTGGAGAAACTCGTGGACGGGGTCCTCCCCCAGTACACGCTACTCTACGGTCCTCCAGACAAACAGATAAGTACACTGGGAGCATGACGTATGGCCTATGCCTGTGTGGAGAGGGCTAGATGTAAGAAGGAAGGGGGGAGAGTGCGGCGTGCATGAAACGACGGTGAATGCATGTGCCACATGGCAAGGGTAGGGATGGGGGCCAATCACTTTGACGGTGCAGTTGGTAATAACTTTCTCTTCCGCCTGTACAAATCATGTAGGTCAGCGCCCACCAGAAAAACATATTTGGCGTGCTATCGCCAAGGACGTCCGGACCCTGGGGGTCTACCACAGACGGAGCACCCAGTGCCGGAAAAGATGGGAGGACATTCACCGCTGGAGCAAGAAGACGGCGGAGGCTCCGCTGGGGATGGCCTCCCAACGTGGGAGGTGTGCCCGTCGCACCATGACCCCCCTGATGTCCAGGATTCTGGCGGTGGCGTACCCAGAGTTGGATGGGCGCTTGAGGGCATCACAGCAGCCACAAGGGGGTGAGTACACTCTCATTCTGCTGACTTTGCGCGCAGTGGAGGGGTATGGGTGGGGGAGGTTGGCTGTGTGTATCCCTAGGCCAGGGCGAGTTCCGTAGGCAAGGTCCCTCCGTAAGGCAGGCCATGTGGCACCCCACCCCACCTCTGTAGAGTGCCAAGTACACCTAGTCATGCCCCTGTGTCATCCATGTGTGCAGATGTCGTCCATAGCCTTGTAGGCCATTTCCCAGGAATTGAACAGTGGAGCCCAAGAGCACGGCGTAGTGCAGGGGGCTTCTGTGTCTGTCATGTCCACCAACGGTAGCGGTAATGCATGCACTCAACTTGTTTTTCTTCTCTCATCTCCCCCCTTTTTGTGGTCTCCCTGTTCTTGTGTGCATTAGCATCATCAGGCAGAGGAGCAGTGGCACCGGAGCACCAGAGGGCTGCATCCCACATGGCCATGGAGGGCCACACTACGGACTCGAAGTTCACCAGTTGGACGGAGGGCGAGGGTAGCTCCACGGCGGGGACAGGAGCTGAGACCAGTGACACGGACTCGTCCTCTGATGGGAGCTCCCTTGTGGTGGCGGCAACATCTGTGCCCCCCCCCCATCTTCAGGTACAGCCGCCACCCCCCCTTCCAGCACCGCCCTCCCAGCAGCCCCTCAGCCTTCGCCCTGTGCCCGCTCACCCGGGAGGGTGGGCATCACCTTCGCCCCAGGCACCTCAGGCCCTGCCCCAGTCACCCCTGCTGCCCTCAGTGAGGAGGCCATTGACCTCCTCAGGTCCCTCACTGTTGGGCAGTCTACCATTCTGAATGCCATCCAGGGTGTAGAAAGGCAGTTGCAACTAACAAATGCATACCTGGAGGGCATTCATTCTGGTCAGGCGGCCCTTCAGCGAGCTTTTCAGACTCTGGCCTCAGCACTGATGGCAGCCACTGTCCCTGTGTCTAGCCTCCCCCCTCCAACTTCCTCCACCCAGACCCAATCCCCTCTACCTCAGCCTATCCCAAGCACACCTACAGACCAGCATGCACACACGTCAGCACACAAGGGAAGCTCAAGCAAACATAAGCAAAATACATCCCACAGGCACTCACGCAAGCATCACACACATGCAGACACACCAACATCCACTGCCTCCACTGTGTCCCCCTCCTCCTCGTCTCCCTCCTCCCTCCCTGTCTCGTCTACACTCACACCTGCATGCACTACCTCTACAGCCACTACGTCCCTCTCCAGCACACCCACCACCACACCCCCCTCACGTGCAGTCACCACCCCAACTACCAATCACACATCCCCTGTGTCCTCTCCCAGTGTGTCTGTGACGCCCCCTCCCAAGATACACAAACGCAGGCACACACCCACCCAACAGCCATCCACCTCACGACAGCCTCCAGCCCATGCACCTTCACCCAAAGTCACCAAACATACACCTCCTACAACCACCACCTCTTCCTCCGCTCCCAAACCCCCTCCAGCTACCTGTCCCAGTGTGTCCCAAAAGCTTTTCCTGTCCAACCTTGACCTCTTTCCCACACCTCCCCCACCCCGTCCGTCTCATAGGTCCCGAACTAGCACCTCAGCCACAACATCTCCGGAACCAGTGGTGCCTGTAGTCACCGGAATCTGGAGTGCACCGGCCACCAGGGCAGCCAGTGTGGCACGGAGCCACAGCACAGACAGTCCCCCACCGTGAAGCATCAGAAGTTTGCCAGTGCCCAGCGGGAGAGGGGGAAGACTCCAGCCACCAAAGCCGCTCCCAGGGGTCCTGGTGGGAGTGTGGAGTCAGCAGTGACACCTTCCAAGGTGGGGAAGGGCCACAAGAAACCAGGCAAGGCTGGGAACAGCAGCACGGCGGAGAAGACCACCATCATCCCCGCTGCCCAGGAGGCCACCGCCAGCACAAGCCCAGCTTCCCAGCAGGCCACCGCCAGCACAAGCCCAGCTGCCCAGGAGGCCACCGCCAGCACAAGCCCAGCTGCCCAGGAGGCCACCGCCAGAACAAGCCCAGCTGCGAGGTCACCACCAGCACAAGCCCAGCTGCGAGGCCACTGCCAGCACAAGCCCAGCTTCCCAGGAGGCCACCGCCAGCACCAGCCCAGCTGCCCAGGAGGCAAGCACAAGCCCAGCTGCCCAGGAGGCCACCGCCAGCACAAGCCCAGCTGCCCAGGAGGCCACCACCAGCACCAGCCCAGCTGCCCAGGAGGCCACTGCCAGCAAAAGCCCAGCTGCCCAGGAGGCCACCGCCAGCAAAAGCCCCGCTGGGCCATGAAGGACCGCCAGCACAAGCCCTGCTTGGCCATGAAGGACCGACCGCCAGCAAAAGCCCCGCTGGACCATGAAGGACTGCCAGCAAAAGCCCCACTGGGCCATGAAGAACCGCCAGCAAAAGCCCTGCTGGGCCATGAAGAACCGCCAGCAAAAGCCCTGCTGGGCCATGAAGAACCGTCAGCAGCTGAGTCCCTGCAATGGAGATCGCCGTCTCAAGCACCGCTGAACAGGGCACCGCCGTCTCAAGCACCGCTGAACAGGGCACCGCCGTCTCAAGCACCGCTGAACAGGGCACCGCCGTCTCAAGCACCGCTGGCCCATGAGCGGCAAGGGCACTGATGCTACTGAGTCCGTCACGGGGTGAATGAAGCACTCTGGGCACCAGTCCCCCTCCAGAACCAGTGGAGAGATCCATCCACTACCTCTGTCCTTAGCAGGATGAAGCACTCTGGGTACAAAGCCCCCTCCAGAACCAGTGGAGAGATCCATCCACTACCTCTGTCCTTAGCAGGATGAAGCAATCTGGGCACCAGTCCCCCTCCAGAACCAGTGGAGAGATCCATCCACTACCTCTGTCCTTAGCAGGATGAAGCACTCTGGGCACCAGTCCCCCTCCAGAACCAGTGGAGACTGTCATCCACTTGAGAGACTGTGGCTTTGCACTCCCCAGGATTGTTCAGTGGGAAAACCACCCACTGTAGAGACTTGAGAGACTGTGGCTTTGCACTCCCCAGGATTGTTCAGTGGGCAAACCACCCACTGTAGAGACTTGAGAGACTGTGGCTTTGCACTCCCCAGGATGTAACAGTGGGCAAGCCACCCACTGTAGAGACGTGAGAGACTGTGGCTTTGCACTCCCCAGGATGGAACAGTGGGCAAGCCACCCACTGTAGAGACTTGAGAGACTGTGGCTTTGCACTCCCTAGGATGTAACAGTGGGCAAGCCACCCACTGTAGAGACTTGAGAGACTGTGGCTTTGGACTCCCCAGGATGTAACAGTGGGCATGTGGCCCCTGTGGTGTCGTCACCAGCGCAGGACTACACCACCAGAAGAGCACGAGAGTGGTGAGGCCATACCACCCCTCTGGCCAGGTCAGGATGGACTGGGCGGTGACGAGGTGAGGGGAGGTGACAACGGAGGGGCGGAAAGGGCGCGAAGACAGTTTGTAAGGCGAGAGTGAATAAAGCGGATGTACACCTCCACTACTGTGTCCCTGGCTATTATTCAGGGCCCTCTCGGGACCTAACAATTGTCGACGAGGTGGGCCTACCACGTATGGTAGCGGCACCACCCAACACCAGGAACACCACAACAAGGCAGAGAGGGACGCGCAGGCCAGCGCACCCAAGAACACCCGCCCACCTCAAGCGGAACCCAGCTACCTGCCCTGCAGACTTCAAACCCAGGCGGCCTCTCCAGCGGCGCGGAAGAGAAGCGGCCGGTGAGCTGCTACCGCCAGGTACCCGTCCTTTCCCCCGGAGCAACGCGCGCTCCGTGAGGCGCGAACAGTCAACGCTCCCAGCGACGCGGAGTGCAACGCTGCGGCGTGTGGCCGCAATCTGCACCTACCTGTCCCTTTATCAGCCCCCCTGTGAAATCACGCGCTGCCCCAGCGCGAGCGCGGCAGCCGACAGGAGGCGCCCCCACCTCCAACAACGCCAAGTGAAAGACGGCCGGTGCGCTGCCACGGCAAGGGCACCCGCACTAGGCCTTTACCTGGAAAAAAAAAAAAGAAGAAGAGAACGCGCTGCTTAGCGCGAGCACAATCGGCACTCCATCAACGCGCGCTGCTCAAGCGCGGGCGCCACCCAGCTCCAGTAAAAGTGCCCCACCCCTCCCGGAGCTGTTTTGAAAAAAAAAGAGTAAGGAGAACACGCAACGAGAGTCCACTGACTCCGCCCACCAGCTGACAAGACACAAAATAAAACCTGCAGTACACACTGAAAGGAAAAATAAATAAATAAAGGGAAAGCGAGGAGCACAAATAACAGACACCACAAAAAGGCCACAAACTAAGTCACATCACAAAAAAAAAAAAAGGGGGAACAATCCTTTTACCACTGTTGATAATGGCTGGAGTACCACCACTAGAGCCTTTCACTGTCACAGGCGCCCCCCCCCCACCCAAGCGGCAAGATAGAAGGTCTGGGTAGAGCGCCTAGAAACATACTTTGAAGCCCTAGACATCAAAGCAGAGCGGCGCAGACCCCTTCTCCTCCATATCGGTGGAGCGCACATCCACAAAATATTCAAATCGGTCACAGAAGCACAACCACGCACCTATGAAACACTAAAAAGGACGATTACAACACATTTTGAGCCATACGCCAACGCAGACTATGAAAGATTTCTATTACGTCAAGCACGCCAAATCACAGATGAGTTTGTCGACGTCTTCTACGCTAGGCTAAAGGAACTAGCCAGCACCTGCACTCTACCCGACGAAGAGGACGAAATCCGAGCACAATTCATACAGGGGTGCTCATCGTCAAAACTCAGAGAACGCATTCTCCAGCAACCCAATATGCTAATGAAGGACATCCTCGCACTGGGGCGCTCACAAGAATTAGCGCGAGCTAGAGCAGCTCACATGGAACAACCGCCGGCAGCACAGATAAAGACGGAGACGGCCAACGCAGTAAGAGCAAACACACCACGGCCAAAAAGAGAACCGTATAAAGGGAGACTTTGGGGCAAGCCATGCAAGTGGTGCGGTGGCCCAGCACCACACCCGACCACCTGCCCAGCCTGGGGAAAAATATGCAGTGCATGCGGAAAGCTCAATCACTTTGCTAAAGTCTTCAAATCAACACCGAAACAGGCAAACAACCCCACAAAGAAAACTGTCAAGATGGTGGAAGCCCCACTGACCCAAGACTCAGACAGCGACACGGACAACGATCAGCACACAGTCCATGTAATTCACGCTGTCGGAGGCCGACGTTTACCCACATGCACCGTCATAGTCAAGGGCTCCCCGACACAGGCGTTGGTAGACACAGGCGCATCCATAAATTTAATGGCCATGGACGTGTACAACAACCTGTCACAACCACGACCAGCACTCCGGCCCACAAACATACAAGTGTTTGCATTTGGAAACAGCCGACCGCTAGACATAGCAGGGGTTTTCACAACCGACATTACCCACGACGACACGGAAATGGCCACCAAAGTGTATGTCTCCAAAGACGGAACAGGATTCCTACTTGGTTGCTGCACGGCCCAAGACCTCAACCTGGTACACTTCTCCTTCGCAATCCACGTGAGCGCGCTCCAAGTCCTAATGCAAGATTTCAAGTCTCTATTTGAAGGCATTGGATGCCTCAAAGGACCACCACTACGCCTACACATTGACAAATCAGTGGCCCCCACAGCACTCAGACACCGTCGAATAGCGTTCCACCTACGACCCAAAGTGGAACAAGAACTACGTCTCCTAGAGCAAGCAGGAGTCATTGAAAAGGTGTCAGGCCCGACACCATGGGTCTCCCCCATCGTAGTCGCCCGGAAACCCAAGCAACCGGAGGCGGTAAGAATTTGCGTCGACATGCGCATACCAAACCTAGCGATCAAGAGGGAGCGACACCTAACTCCTACAATAGATGACATCCTCAGCGAGTTGTCAGGGTCTTACTGGTTCTCCAAAATGGACCTTCGGTCAGGATACCATCAAATCATGCTACACCCAGAATCACGGCCCATCACCACTTTCTCCACCCACAATGGCCTCTGGAGATACAAGAGACTAAACTTTGGAATCTCTAGCGCAGCGGAAGTGTTCCAGCATGTCATCAAAGAGGTCCTGCAAGGACTCCCGGGAGTCCTCAACATGAGTGATGACATCTTAGTCCACGCACCCACCGTAGAAGTACATCTGAAAAGATTACGAGCAGTGTTCGCCAGATTACAAAGCAAGGGGCTAACACTACATAAGGACAAGTGTGACTTCCTAAAACAATAAATCTGTTTCTTCGGATACCGATTTTCTAAAAACGGAGTCGGACCTGATCCCCTGAAAGTCAAGGACATCCAAGAAGCACCGGCTCCCACATCAGTTTCAGGGGTAAGGAGCTTCCTAGGCATGGTCACATTCTGCAGTCGCTTCATGCAGAACCTGGCGGACATCACAGGACCTCTGCGGCAGCTTACACAAGCGAATCGACAATGGCAATGGGGCGAAGAACAAGAGAATGCATTCCAAGCCACAAAGAGAGCGCTATCCGCAGAAACCACACTGGCGTTTTTCGACCCACAACGGCAGTCACAGTTAGTCGTCGACGCCAGCCCCACGGGGTTAGGAGCAGTGCTAGCACAAAAGCAGGATTGCGGAGAATGGGCACCCATCGCATTCGCCAGCCGCACACTCACACCAACGGAACAGCGATACTCGCAGATCGAACGTGAAGCCATCGCCATACACTGGGGATGCCGTCATTATCACCTCTACCTGTATGGAAAACCGTTCTCAGTGGTGACAGACCACAAACCCCTACTACCGCTGTTCAAAGGCTCCTCCTCAAAACCACCACTGAGGATAGAAAAATGGATCCTACAACTCCAAGAATATGACTTCACATTGGAATACCAACCAGGCACAAGAAACCCAGCTGACTTCCTCTCCCGACATGCCCGCACAGCCACACCACAAGAAGCAGAAGAAGCACAGGAAACAGAGGAGTACGTCAGAATGATAGTGGAGCGCGCCAGGCCCCTACCCATACCACTCAGCGAAGTGGTCGAAGCAACTGCCCAAGACGAATGTCTACAGCTAGCCATTGTAGCTACCAGGACGGGGAATTGGCGAGCCCTACAACGCCCGACACCTTCAGGAAGCAGGAAGCTCAAGCTCGACTACATGCATTGTTCAATGTACAGCAAGAACTCTCCGCAAGCGAAGAAGGCTTCCTGCTGAGAGGCCTCCGTTTAGTTATCCTGTCGAGTCTGATAACCAGAACAGTATCCCTAGCTCATGGGGAGCACCAAGGCATCGTAAAATCGAAAGCCCGCATCAGAGAAAAAGTGTGGTTCCCGGGTTTGGACAAACTGGTAGAAGACACAGTAAAACGATGCCTAGTATGCCAGGCTAGTGGCAGCCCAGACCCCCCAACGCCGATCATCACCGAGGAGGGGTCCACAGCGCCATGGCAACGAGTCAGTGCAGACTTCGGGAGCCTTCCCGATGGCTCACACATGGTCATCGTGATAGACGACTACTCGCGCTATCCGGAAGTCGAAGTTGTACATTCCACATCCGCCCATATGGTCATCCCCAAATTCGAGAAAATGATGGCCACCCACGGACTTTTCGGAGAAGTGCGCACTGACAACGGGCCCCCTTTCAACAGCCGCGAATGGGCAGAGTTCTTAGCGTCAACAAACACTAAACATCGGCGCATCACGCCGCGATGGCCACAAGCAAACGGGGAAGTGGAGAGATTTGTAAAGACACTTAACAAAGTTATTTGCATAGCGGTAGCAGAAGGTGAAAATCATGAACGAGCAATAAATACCTTCTTGAGAGAATACAGAGTCACGCCACACGCCACCACAGGAGCCACCCCCAGCCAGCTCTGTTTTGGGAGAGTGGTGTCTGATGCCATCCCACACCATCCATCATGGGCAATGAAGTTACCACCATCAAACAGGTCAGAAGCAAGAAGAGCCACCACCAACGCGAAAGCCTCCAAGAGACGGAGAGCCCGTGAAATGACAATACGAATCGGGGACACCATCCTGGTAAAAGACCGCCACCCAAGAGGGAAATTCCGCCTTCCGTTCGAAGCACAACCCTGGACCGTGACTGCGATGAAAGGTACCATGATAACAGCCCGACGAGGGCCGGAGACGGTAACACGCAACGCAGCACTGTTCAAACACGTACCCTGTGCGACAACAGGTGAAAGAGACGAAGACAGCGCTGGAGAATGGACAGACCTGAACGTGGACACCGACGGGCCGGAATCCGCAAGCGGAGAGGCGGGAGATATTCCGGAACACAGTGTAGCCCACCCAACGGCAGAACAAAGACAGAGGCAACCCAGCGGAGAAATAGCACCCAACGAAAGAGCAGAAGGGAGCCAGGGGTCAAACCGGTCCAAGACGGGAAGGTACCTGTTGAGGCACAATCCAGGCCCATCCCGGCGATACGAGAACTATGCCGATGATTGACCAACCCCAGGGCACCCACCTGGAGAGCCCAGAACAGTTCCAACAGAAAAGCCACACTGGCAAAGTAAACTTGTTACCAGTTAGTTGTGATGTTCATGTTAAAAGATTCCCTTCCCCGTTGGGAAAGGAAGTGGTGTCGTCACCAGCGCAGGACTACACCACCAGAAGAGCACGAGAGTGGTGAAGCCATACCACCCCTCTGGCCAGGTCAGGATGGACTGGGCGGTGACGAGGTGAGGGGAGGTGACAAGGGAGGGGCGGAAAGGGCGCGAAGACAGTTTGTAAGGCCAGAGTGAATAAAGCGGATGTACACCTCCACTACTGTGTCCCTGGCTATTATTCAGGGCCCTCTCGGGACCTGACAGCCCCCTCGTGGATTTGGCGTCGTGCACTCAAGCGGCTAAGGTGCTCCCCCTTTCCCTCCCCCTGAGGTGCCTGTTTAGTTGCTCTCTGATGCCCCTGCAGTGTTCTCTCCGTCATGGTCGGGGATCTTGTGTGGGCCTCGCCCATACCGTGTGGTCCCAGTGTTCCACTGACTTAATTGGAGCACTAGCTGGACTACTATGCTTGGTATATATTTTGTAAATGGTGTATATATATATTTCTGCCTACTTGCTTTTAATATATTACAATGGTTACACTCATTTTCTATTGTCTTTGCATTCTTCCGGGGGGCTTGGGGGTGTAACTGTGATGTATTAATATGCATTAGTATGTGTGTTGTAGTGGGTGGGGGTGAGGGTGTTGCGTGTGTGTGTCCCTGTTTTTTCCCTCCCCTCTCCCCTGTGTCGTAGGTGCAGTACTCACTGTGGTCTTCACCGCCGGCGTTCGTGCTCCTGGTAGAGGAGCAGGAAGACTATCGCAGGTAGAATTTGGAGTTCCGGATCCATGGTGTCCTCGTTCCTCGTGGGGTGTATAGAGGTGAGCGTTTTCCCTTCGGAATCCTATTTCCGCCGTGTTTTTATCCGCGGTGAATCCGCCCCGGAAAAGGTGGCGGATTGGCCTGTCATAATAGTGTGGGTGGTACATTGTCCTCCGCCTGTCTGTTGGCGGTGACCGCCGCGCTGTTTGTTTGTACCGCCGTGGCGGTCGGAGTATTAAAGTGGCTGTCTTTGTTGGCGGTAACCGCCACGGTCGTAATTCCATTTTTTTTACCGCCGGCCTGTTGGAGGTCTTACCGCTTTATCACAGTCCGCCAGGGTTGTAATGACCACCTTCGTCTCTTTTTTGGAGATTTTCTTCACTGGGACGAACCTGCAAATCAGCCCGGGTCGCGGTTGAATGCAAGCCGGCTTGAGTTGCTGCGGCGGGTCGGTCCCTCTATGGAGCTTTTTTTCAAAATTTCTCCAAACTTCTGGATCTTCTCCCAGATGTTCCTTTAAGGTTCTTTTGGGGTCCACAGCTCACCCCAGGGGTCCAGAAGCTCTGAGATGATCCTTGGGGGGGTGGACTACAACTCCCAGAATGCACCTGGCGCAAACTCCTTTTTGGCCACTGGGCAGTGGTCAGCTGGTTGATTTCTTCAGGAGTTGGTGCAGGGGACTCTGGTTAGCAATTTTTCACCTGTAGCAAACAGGGAGTCCCTCCTTGAACCAGTTGAAGCCAGGCAAAGTCCTTCTTGTGGTGAAGCCCAAGTGTGCAGCTGGTGCAGTCCTTCTGAGTGCAGGTGCAGGCCAGGGGTCCAGCAGGGCAGTCCTTCTTCTCCTTTGGTTCTTCCTTGTTGGAATCTGATGGGGATCTGGTAGGGAACTGAGGTGTCAGTGCAGGTCTGCCAGTTTTATCCTTGCTCCTGGGTGAAAAACAGGGGGGTCCTGATTCTCCAATCAGGTGCAGGGTTCGTCCCCCTGTGATGACCACTTCCTAGGAAGTGTGGCAAAAATCAATCCCAGGAGGCAACATTCTTCAAAAATCCATCATGGCTGAAAATGATTTTTGGAGGTTACATCTGGCTGAGCCCACCCACTGGTGTGGCTAAAAATCATAAACACACCCCTCTCCTGCCTTCTCCTAATCTAATCAAGGGGGCACCTAGTTGTCTGGGGTTGCAGGATGTGGGGGTGTTGCTGGGTTGCTCCAAATGTCCTTCTCTGCCTTTGAAGACCAGTTTGACATCCCTCCCCCTTCCTGCCTCACCATCTGCTGAGGGGAAATTCCCTCCCACAGGCACATCTTTTTGGGTGAAGCGAGGCCACTTCACACCTCATCAAGGCAGCCTGGCCTGGCTGCCAGGGACTGGCCAATCAGAGTACAGCAGCAAAAACAATGCAGGGCTGAAATTGGCAACTTTTCAGGTAAAGTTTAAAACTCTTTACCTGAACAAGTTATATTAAATCCCACAACTGGAAGTTGTGGGATTTATTATAAAAATTAATTTGATACCAAACTCTTTGTATCTGTCATTTAAGGGGACTTTAAAAATTAAAATAAAGTCTCCCCATTCTAGCCTATGAAGGCCATTCACTACAATGAGGGAAAAACGAATTTGGCAGTTTTTACCTCACCAGGGCTTATAAAACTACTTTTATAAGGTCCCTAATTATAGTTACATGGCACCCAGCCCTAGGGGCACATAGGGCACACCTTAGGGGTGACTTATATGTAAAAATAAGGTAGTTTAAGACTTTGGAACTACTTTTAATTCCAAAGTTGAATTTGCATATAACTTTAATTTAAAAGCAGCCAGCAAGGCAGGCCTGCCTTTAAAATGGCACTGGGCACCTCAGCAGTGCACCTATGGGTGCACTACCTATGCTGTGGTCCCTAAACCTACATGCCCTACCATATACTAGGGACATATAGGTAGGTTAACTTAGCCAATTATAATTAGCCTAATTTGCATATAGATTTTACACAGAGCACAGGCCCTGGGACTGGTTAGCAGTACCCAGGGCACCATCAGAGTCAGGAAAACACCAGCAAAAAGTGGAAAATGGGGGCAAAAAGTTAGGGGGCCTTTGCAATCAGCCCTGTTTTCTCACACACACACTACACCCCGGTCCTGGCTCCAGTATGGACTAGCAAGCCAATGATGACATTGAGCAGAGGCTGGCAGGCCTCAAACTACAGATTGTCACTATGTTGATGAAGATGGACAAACTACAAAAGTCTGTAGATGCTATTTTGGTCCACCTTTAGTGAAGTTGGACCTGTTGCTCCTTCCCTGTATTTTTCAAATTGTTTTTACATCTGATGTTTGTATAGTGTTGTGTGGGGATTGGATTAGTGTTAGGTTATGCAGTTTTTAACGGTAATTAGCTTTTAGTATTAGTTAGTTGGGCATATGGGTGGGTAGTTCATTTAGTGGGTGGGGGTTGGTGTTTAGTGTCTGCATGAAGAAACAACATTGAAAAATAAAAAAATATATATATTTGTTTAGGTTTCAACGTTCAGTTAGTTTATATATAGGTTTAGTGTATGTGTGTTTCATGTCCTATTGTGCATTAAGGAGGGTGATGGTGTTGATGGTTAATAGGTCTGATGTGGTTTATGTGTAGGTATTCATAGGTTAAGGATAGGTAGTTCACGTTGTTTGTGGGAAAAGGTAAGATAGGTTAGTTAGCTTAGAAAATAATATGCATAGTTAGTTTAGGCCTGTAAGTAAGTGCAGGTCATTTTTCTTTTAGATATTATTATGTCAGTACTGTGTATAACAAATCATTGTGAATGACTTACAATACTGCTTCCTCATTCACAATGTGGCACTTGACATATATGGCTTTGCTGGATTAGGCCCATGATGTTTGCTTCCACAACATGATTTCTAAACATGGTTGACTGAGTGAAGGATCGAGAGAGTAGAGACTGGTAAGGTAGATCTAGAATGACTGACTGGATTGCCCCACATGGTTTTGAGGCAGAAGTGGCATTTCTGCTGTGGATGGGCAACCTGCTATTCTCATCCAAATGTTGTACTGTGTGCTGTAAATAAAGCTACATGTTTTGTGGTGGCAAATGCATGATGCAAATCTGAGTTAGCAGGTATGTGTAGGCTCACATAGGCTCACATACTGTTCCCATAAACTTCCTCACTCACCCCAGCAACAATTAATTAGACATCATGGTAGATTGTTGGCTATCTTGTATTCATATATCTGTCACCTAGACAGTCACATATTTTTGCGTGACCAGTGACAGATTTTAATTCCAAGAACTTCATACATGTATCCTTAGGTGACTACTTGTTAGTACAGATGCACATATGTTTCACATACACTTTTGGACTTTTTGCATACAATTCCATAGAGTATTATGGGCCAGCACAAACAACATGGGGTACTCCATCTTATAATTATCAGACATACAACAAGCTGTGGGGAAGTGATTTTACTTACAAGTAGACATAGGAGCAAGTTGCAAGTGGCCGTCCATTTTTCAACAACCCCAACGTTTCATCCGAACCTGGGAATGTCCAGTCCAATGGGGGATTCATTGCAATATACATATGTGAAAGAGGAGTGTTTCAATGAGGAAGAGAATGATCAAATTGCCAATAGGGAGGAAAGTCACATTGGCCATCCTAAATTGTTTGAGGTCCACAGGTTGGGCAGCAAAATGAGGTCAGTTGCAGTTGTCACATACACTGGAATGACTGAACACCAGGCAAAGAAGAAACAGCCATTTTGGCACAGAGAGATGCTACCTGGCAGTTTGAAGGAGATTATGACCACATCCTCCTCCTCTGATGTGTGTGCTGCTTCCTGTATGGGGGGGTTATTGCAGGTGCCTGAGGCAAAGAAGGCACACACACATCATGAGTTGAAGATGTAGGTCCTCTGTCCGCAGCAGCACTTCTCAGTGTCTGAAAGTGAGGCAGCACTGCACTGAGAGGGGCATACATATTTGCCAGCACAGCACCAACATTGCAGTGGTAGGTACCCATAGTGGCAATGTATGTGTCCTGCTTCCGCTCCATGGACTCCAGGGTGCTGCATATTTTCCCCAACTGTTTGGCAACCTCGGTGGTGCCATTTTGGCAGGGCAGTTGTTTGTGCCTCTGCTCATGACACCAGCGATATCAGCCAGGGGCTGTTGGAATCCACAGAGCAGAATGTAGGTGCCTCATATAACAGGCGAGGTGTCCTTATTTGGACTGAGGCACCTGCGGACTGCCTCTAGGGTGCCTACCATGGTCTCCATTTCCCTCCGTACCACATCTAGCATGTCCAGCTGGACTCCTACCGCACAGCGCTGAAATTCTACTTGTGGGTCCTCAGAGTCCAGGGCTGGGGGTAATGTGGCAGGTGTTTATTGTCTGCTGGGTGGATCCTCTGGAGACCCAGCAATGCTGTTGGCCCTTCCTGCAGCCAGAGATGTTGTGTTGAAGGAGCCCAGGATTTCCCAGAGGGTGTCTTGGTCTAGGGTTGGCAGGCTGTCATCCTCATCCAGGTCATCATCCTGGGCAGGCATCTGTTTAGGAATTGTAGGTACATCCTCTGCAATGTAAGAGAACAATGTTAACGGTGCCTTAGGTCAGATGTTAACATGATTAATGTGTCTGTCTTTCAGACTTGCAAAAGTTTTCTAATTGTATTTAACATTGAGGCATTGGGTGCATGTTACTCAAGAGATATGGGGCCATATGTACTAAAGCATTTTCCCATAGACACAGAATGGGTAAAATCCTTTGGTACATCTGGCCCATGGAGTCCAATTAGCACTTACTTTGCCTTTCAGATGGCAGTATCTCTACCTATCGTAGCAGCACTCCCCATGTCCATCATCCTACCCACTGCTCCTGTGCAGGTAATGTGGTTTTTGTCCAAAATGTATAAACAGTCTGCCATCTGGGTTTTCCACTGTACACTATGGCACGGTGCCTTGTGCTGCCTTGCTGCCTTGTATGTTTGTGTATTCATGAGGGCAAGGGTTGAATTGGTTACAGTTATCCAGACCAAATCTACGCATCAAAGAAACATTGAGGCAGCATGAATGTGTGACAACATGTTCTTCCCATATCTTTGTTCCCAGAGTGAATGATTGCATTTTATATTGGGGGCAGTGAGCACTGGGTCTCAGACGTGGGGCTATGGTCAATGTCACACTATGTAAGGCACACTGGCACAGACACTCATCCCAGTTGAGGTTTACAAAATCTGGGTGTCTGCATAGTATGACACATCCTTTGGCACAGGGTAACTCACTTATACTTGTACATGCCTCCTCTGCGACTACTCATTTAGGGCCAGGGACTCAACTTACTGCCACACAGTGATGTAACCAAGATCACAGGCTGACTCACATGTGCCTACAATATCAACAATATGTGTGACCATGTCCAGCGTACTGACAGGTCTTGCTGTTATTGAAGCCTATGGATCAGGCTGTACCCCACATGGTAGTGGAATTATTATGAAAGATATGTATCTACCCAGTTTTCATACATGACTGGGCACATCCATCTCAGTCTCCAACCTTTGCTGACTGATGCCCTTTGTGGTGGTGGACTGGTTTTGAATTTCACTTGACAGATCCCGTATTGTTGCAGTCCATGGTGCATATGTTCATGAAGCTTCTGCCACCAGTAATTCACTATTTGTGACACACCAGCGGGGCAAGCAGCAGACCGTTACCTAAAAAAGGCATGCAACGCGCAAGTTGCTGCGTTACCTTATTTTGTGTCAAAGAGGCATTCCAATGAGTGTTGTGGTGGGTGTTCCCATGAAATACCCAAGGATTGTGATGCATTCCCTGATCTACAACATTTTGTTAACCTGGGAATGCATCAAAAGCCTGTAAGGGAAGCGCAACGTGGCGATATACCTTTGTTTCTACACATGCCAGTATGCACTGGTTGACATGGACTGGTGATGCACTTCACACACTTAATGGTTAGCCATGTCACAGGCTGACTGAGATGTGCAACATATTGCTGGGCAGTGAGAGTGCCATTTCACTGTAATTTAATGGGACATGGTCCAGACTCTGGCCTATTGCCCTGCAGACAGCGCAGTGTAGCACTGGGACATCGCTAACAGCAATGCACAACATGACTTTGATGCCCCCATTGCCCCTTGTAGACATTTATCCTGTGTCTGTGGTTGTCCTGCATGTGCTGCACTGTCATATCTGGTGACTAGAGCTATCAACTTGTCTAGAATGCCCCCCAATGCCTCCAGGGGTGCAGGGCTCCCTCCTTCAGTTTGCATGGCTGCCATCAGGTTTCTTGTAAGTATTTCCTTTGTCCGGCACTTATAATCATGCCACAGCTTCTTGCAACCGATGACAGTCCTTTTTGCTTGTCCCACGCTGTTGACCTTCTCCACATCAGCCTGCCAAAAGGCCTCTTTCCTCCCTAGTGGGAATTTAGAGGTGACAAAGAGCTGACTTTAGTGCTCTGTCACCTCAGTGATCAAGATGTCATTTTCCTCCTCACTGGAGTTAGACTTCCTCTTCCCCTGTGAATATGTCTGGAGATCCTGGCTGGTGTTGTTGTCCATTGTGCCATGGTGCGCCATATTATAAATATGGCACATCCATGGCTTAAAAATCTGGCATACTGTTGCACAAGTACTTTTGACTCACCGTTGCCGCAATGCAACAATGAGTCATTTCTTGTAAATGAGGCCCTTGGTCTCTAATAGAGAGTTGAGGCTACATGCAACCAAGACCTTAAGAAAGAAACCCATAGGCCCAAGGGTTATAAGCATTTATAGAAGCTGGGGACTATATTCATTTAGGCAGCAAACGTGTATCTGTGCATCAAATTCCCCATGCCTTATCACCAAGGCATTCTATTGGACTGTTGTCCAGATTGAAAAATGAGGGTTTTTGTGTGTGTGTGTGTGTGTGTGTGGGGGGGGGGGGGGGGGTACACTTAGGGGGTCATTCTGACCTCGGCGGTAAAAGGCGCTTACCGCCTGTCAGAAGACCGCCATAACACCGCCGCGGCCGCGGTAAACCGCCACGGTCATTCTGACCCGCAACTGCCAAACAGCCGAAAACCCGACATCCTCAATAATCCGCCACACCAAAGGTCGGCAAAAAAATGGCGCTGACCAAACCTCCACCGTCACGCCAACAGAAATACGCCCATACCATTCCGACCCACAAATCCACGCGGCGGTCTTTCAAAGCGGTATTCCATTGGCGGTACACACCGCCGCGGTCAAAATACACACACCCATAGAAAACTCAGCCACATTGGTCACTTCGAAATACACACACCTGATACACATACTAACACCACTCCCACACACCCAACACAATATAAAACACACACCCACATCACCCACAAGCCCCTACCACCCGAAATCATTGACGAAGGCTAGAGACAGAGCACAGAATAGAGAATCCCACAACACAGAGGCACACAACACCATCACCCACACAGAATCCACGCACCAAACACCACACACCACCACACGCACCACACTCATCACCACAAACGCCACCCCACACCTCAACCACACCACCCCATGGCACCCCAAAGACACCCCAGGTTCAGTGACGCCGAACTCAGGGTCATGGTGGAGGAAATAGTCAGTGTAGAGCCCCAGCTCTTCGGGGCACAGGTGCAGCACACCACAATTGCCAGGAAGATGGAGCTATGGCAAAGGATAGTGGACAGGGTCAACGCGGTGGGACAGCATCCACGCAATCGGGAGGACATCAGGAAGAGATGGAACGACCTACGGGGGAAGGTGCGTTCCATGGTATCAAGGCACAACATAGCGGTGCAGAAGACTGGCGGCGGACCCCCACCTACTCCCCCAGAATTTACCGCGTGGGAGGAGGAAGTCTTGCACATCCTGCATCCTGAGGGCCTCGCTGGAGTAGGCGGAGGAATGGACTCTGGTAAGGCAAATCTTCACCACTGCTTCCCACCCCCACCCCACCTGAATGCCAAATCATACCCCCACCCTCACCCCCTCCCCCATCACACCAACCCCTAGCAAAAGCCTCACCATCACAACCCACCCATCCCAACACCAAGCCCTGCATGCGACCCCAAAGCATGGACACCCATCACCAAAACATGCCCACTGCACACACACATCACCCCCACAAGCCACCCTCACAAAAGCCCCCACAAGGAAATGCCTGCACATGGGTACACGGACACCCACCCATCACACGAAGTCCCACACACAGAAGCAATAACCATACCTTTATACCCCTGCAGGACCCGAACGCCACCACACCGCCACGGAGGGTCCAGAGATGTCCATCCCACCCCCAGAAGAGGCCCCCAGCGATGACAGCAGCTCTGTCTCCCTGGAGCCAGACGACCAGCCCGGCCCATCGGGGACCTCTGGACAGTCGGTTCCCCACAGACAGCCACAGGCTACACCAGACCCAACCCCCTCTGGGAACACCAGCACAGCTCCCACCCAGCGGGCCCATGCCTCTGTCTCCAGGGCACGTAAATCAGCGGTGTGTCCACCACTACAGGGCACCCAGGTTGACCCACCACCCCAACAACAACAGGGACCTGGGGGCAGTGGTAGTGGGCACACCGGCCAGGGGACAGAGGCCCAGGGACACAGGGGAACTGGGAGGGCTGCTGTGCGACACGGGGGGGACAGGCCCGGGGAACCGACTCTCCAAGAGGCCCTCTCCACCATCATGGGAGCATACCACCGCTCCCAGGAGACGATGGCGACGGTACTGGCCCGGTTCCAGGAGATCCAGGAACTGCAGGAGAACGGTACATGGGTTTCAGGGAGGAACTGAGGAACATCGGTTCCGCAATGGGGACCATCGTCCTGGCCCTTACCCAGATCGTCACCACATTGCGGGACCATGTGGCACCCCAAAGGGCCCCTGTCACTAGCCCAGGCCAGGACCAGCCTACCACCTCCGCCGGCGCCAGTGGACAGGAGGCCCCCACACAACGACAGGCCACCAGAACCCCACCTCCTGCAGAAGAAGAACCACCTGCAAGCGGAACCTGAGATCTCACAAGAAGACAGAGTAGGATTGCAAGACCCCCGCCAGCCTAAGATACCCCCTGATGTCATCCCACTGTCCCACATTGTCACCCTGTCCAACCTTGAACTGCCCCTGCTCCATCCTTCCACAGGCATATGGACAATGCACCTGTGCGACTGAGAACTGGACTCTGCCATGGACATTACTCCACCCCCACCCATCCCCGCTTCCCAATCATTTACCTATATCTAGCACTTTAAATAAATCACTCATTCCACTAAAATAAACAGGAGTCTGCTTGTATTCTTAACAAATGTATTACACATAACGGTTCAATAATGTCCAGTTACTTTGTGATGACAACATACCAATTTCAATAAGCTTCAGTCCATGGGCAAACAAAGCTGAAGTCAGGCAGTGGGTCATACAGCTCTGAAAAGGGAAGGGAAAGTCACAAATCAGTTAACAGGAACTGGGGGTAAACACAGACAGTGGAGACGAATGAGGCCTCAAGTAAATGTAAATTGGGGTGGCTGTTTCTTACCTGTGTGCTACTGAAAGTATTGTTGTATGACTGTATCCCTGTTGTCCATGTCGTCCCCGTCGTCTTCCTCTTCTTCACTCTCCACAGGCTCCACAGCTGCAACAACACCACCATCTGGACCATCCTCCTGCAGAAAAGGCACCTGGCGTCGCAATGCAAGATTGTGAAGCATACAGCAGGCCACGATGATCTGGCACACCTTCTTTGGTGAGTACATGAGGGATCCCCCTGTCATATGCAGGCACCTAAACCTGGCCTTCAGGACCCCGAAGGTCCTTTCTATGATCCTCCTAGTTCGCCCATGGGCCTCATTGTAGCGTTCCTCTGCCCTTGTCCTGGGATTCCTCACTGGGGTCAGTAGCCACAACAGGTTGGGGTAACCAGAGTCACCAATTAGCCACACACGGTGTCTCTGTAGCTGTTCCATCACATAAGGGATGCTGCTATTTCGCATGACATACGCGTCATGCACTGACCCAGGGAACTTGGCATTTACATGGGAGATGTACTGGTCAGCCAAACAGACCACCTGGACATTCATCGAATGATAACTTTTTCTGTTTCGGTACACCTGCTCACTGTCTTTGGGGGGAACCAAAGCCCCATGGCCCCAATGATGTTGGGGATATGTCCAAGGGCATAGAAATCACCCTTCACTGTAGCCAATTCGCCCACCTCAGGGAAAATAATGTAGCTCTGCATGTATTTCATCAGGGCAGACAACACTCTGGACAAAACCTTTGAAAACATAGGCTGAGACATCCCAGATAATATGGCCACTGTTGTCTGAAACGACCCACTTGCCAAAAAATGGAGTACTGACAGAACCTGCACCAGAGGGGGAATCCCTGTGGGTTGGCGGATGGGGGACATCAGGTCTGGCTCCAGCTGGGCACATAGTTCATGTATAGTTGCTCTGTCAAGCCGGCATGTAAGTATGATATGTCGTTCTTCCATTGTCGACAGGTCCACCAGCGGTCGGTACACGGGAGGATTCATCCTTCTCCTCGCAAGTCCCAGCGGACGGTGCCTAGGAAGGACAACATGGAGCACAGAGTCAAGCAACCCACAGGTTTGTTCACACAGCTTGCACAGTACACGAATCGCTATGCATGGAACGGCTTGTATGAGTGGCAATGCAAGGCCTGAGTGACGCAGTAGAAATCATTCCATGTGGGCCCTTGAAATGGCGGCTGCCTGACCTGTGAAGTGTGACAGTGGGATGTGAGGTCACTGCGCTGGCGTGGCACACCGTGGCGGTAGGCGGTCGAAGACCGCGGCGCAAAGCAGCATTGGTTAACATTGAACCCTATGGGTCTCAGGAGCCAATGACGATGTGCGCCGGCGGTCGCGGTACGCACCGTCGCGGTACGCACCGCCGCGGTACGCACCGCCGCGGGCGTGACCGCCATTTTCTATCTCATTAATCACTCGAGACCTGATCATCCACAGGAGAGAACCTATACTGCAAGTGCTGCTGTGACCTCGGTCTGGGAGATACAATGGCTGCTGCGACTGGGGAAAGGGCCCCTGCCTTCACTTCCGAAGAATTGGAGAAACTTGTTGATGGGGTCCTCCCCCAGTATGCGCTACTCTACGGTCCTCCAGACCAACAGGTTAGTACACAGGGTGCACGCTGAATGGGCTATGCCTGTGTTGAGTGGGGTGTATGTAAGATGGTGGGGAGGGGAGCGAATGAGGAGTGCAACGCACGACAGATGGGAACATGTGCCACATGGCAAGGTTGGGGAGGGGGGGCCACTCACATCTACCATGCTGAAAAGTGATGATATTTCCTTTCCCACCCTGTACATGTCAAATAGGTCAGCGCCCATCAGAAGGTCGACATTTGGCGTGCCATCGCCAAGGACGTCCGGGCCCTGGGGGTCCACAACAGACGGGGCACCCACTGCCGAAAGAGGTGGGAGGACATCCGCCGCGGGACCAGAAAGACCGCCGAGTCTCTGCTGGGGATGGCCTCCCAACGTAGGAGGGGTGCCAGCCGCCAATTGACCCCCCTGATGTCCCGGATCCTGGCGGTGGCCTACCCCGATTTGGATGGGCGCGTGAGGACATCACAGCAGACACAAGGGGGTGAGTATCAGCACATTCTGCTATCTTTGCGCGCAGTGGAGGTGTCTGGGTGGGGGAGGAGGGCTGTGGGTAACTCAAGGCCAGGGTGCTTTCTGTAGGCTAGTCCCCTCCGTTAGCCATGGCCCTGTGCCCCCGCCCCCCACCTCTGTAGGGTGCCAAGTACAGCTATCCATGGTCCTGCATCACCCATGTGTGCATTTGTCGTCCATAGACCGGTAGGCCTAGTCACAAGAACTGAGTAGTGTACCCCGATTGCGCAGCGTAGTTCAGGGGGCTTCTGTGTCTGTCCTCTCCGCCAACGGTGTTGCCAATGCATGCACTCAACCTGTCTTCATTTCCCCCCCCCACCCATTTTCTTTTTCTTCCTGTGCATGTGTGCATTAGCATCATCAGGTGGAGGAGAAGTGGCATCGGCGCACGAGGGAGCTGCATCTCACATGGCCCCGGAGGGCCATGCAATGGACTCCGAGTTCAGCAGTGAGACGGAGGGCGAGGGGAGCTCCACAACGGAGAACCGTGGAGACGTCAGCGACACCGACACGTCCTCGGAAGGGAGCTCCCTTGCGGTGGCGGCAACATCCGTGCCCACCGCAACTACAGGTACAGCCGCCACCCAGCGCACCAGCTCCGCCCTCCAAGCAGCCCCTCAGCGTTCACCCCGTGCCCGCTCGCACACCAAGGCGGGCATCTCCTTCGCCCCAGGCACCTCAGGCCCTGCCCCAGTTACCCCTGCTGCCCTCAGTGAGGAGGTCATTGACCTCCTCCGGACGCTCATTGTTGGGCAGTCTACCCTTTTGAATGCCATCCAGGGGGTGGAAAGGGAGGTGCATCTGAGCAATGCATACCTGGAGGGCATTCATTCGGGTCAGGCTGCCCATCAGCGATCGTTCAACGCTCTGGCCTCAGCACTGATGGCAGCCATTGTCCCTGTCTCCAGCCTCCCTCTTCTAACTCCCTCCACCCAGTCCCAGTCTCCTGTTCCTCAGCCTATCCCATCCACACCATCAGACCAGCCTGCACACACCTCAACACCCAAGGGCAGCTCATCCAGACATAAGCACCACAGATCCCACAAGCATTCACACAAACAACATCCAGATGCAGACATGCCAACAGTCACTACCACCTCTGTGTCCCCCTCCTCCTCGTCTCCCTCCTCCCTCCCTGTGACGTCTCCACTCACACCTGCATGCACACCACCATCAGCCAGTACTTCCATCACCAGCACACCCTCCATTACAGTCAGCACACGTGCAGTCACCACCCCCACTGCCATTTACACGTCCCCTGTGTCCTCTCCCACTGTGTCTGACACCCCCTCTTCCAAACCACACAAACGCAGGCAGCCACCCACCCAACAGCCATCCACCTCACGACAGCCTCCAGCCCAAGCACCTGCACCCAAAGACAGCACACTTGACTCTCCTACAACCACATCCTCTTCCTCCACTCCCATACCCACTGCACCTACCGTTCCCATTGCTCCTAAAAAACTTTTCCTCTCCAAAATTAACCTCTTTGCATCACCTGACCCACCCCCTCCATCTGGTAAGAGTCCAAAGAGCACCTCAGCCACCACCAGCCCTGCATCTAGTATCACCATAGTGCAGGGCTTTTGGAGTCCACCAGCTCCTAGGGAAGGAACATCGGCCAGCAGCAAGGGGACAGCCAGCCCACCCCCTGGGAAGAGGACAAGAAAACTTAAGGGCCGGCGCGAAAAGCCTGAGACGGCTGCCACCACGGAGAGTGGCCTTGCCACGTCACCTGCCACATCATCTAAGAGAGGCAAGGGCCCGAGAGCTGCAGCGAAGGAGGGCAAGGGCAGCAGGGCGGAGAAGACATGCAGCAGCCGAGCGCACCAGGAGGGCCCCACCAGCCCCATACCGGGTGTGACGGACGACACCCACGGGCACAAGACTCCATCACAGGAGGGCCCCGCTACCGCAAGGTCGGAGGGCGACTAAGCGGGGAGTCTTGGCCAGGTCTGGCTCCCTTGAAAGACAGGACAAGCACCGCTGAAGAGGGCCCCGCCAAGACAGGCACCGCTGAACAGGGCCCCGCCGTGAGGAGCACCGCTGAAGAGTGCCCCGCCAAGACAGGCACCGCTGAACAGGGCCCTGCCCTGAAGAGCACCGCTGAACAGGGCCCCGCAGTGAAGAGCACCGCTGAACAGGGCCCCGCCGTGAGGAGCACCGCTGAAGAGGGCCCCGCCAAGACAGGCACCGCTGAACAGGGCCCCGCCGTGAGGAGCACCGCTGAAGAGGGCCCCGCAAAGACAGGCACCGCTGAACAGGGCCAAGACAGGCACCGCTGAACAGGGCCCCGCCGTGAAGAGCACCACTGAACAGGGCCCCGCCGTGAGGAGCACCGCTGAAGAGGGCCCCGCCAAGACAGGCACCGCTGAACAGGGCCCCGCCGTGAGGAGCACCGCTGAAGAGGGCCCCGCCAAGACAGGCACTGCTGAACAGGGCCCCGCCAAGACAGGCACCGCTGAACAGGGCCCCGCCGTGAGGAGCACCGCTGAAGAGGGCCCCGCAAAGACAGGCACCGCTGAACAGGGCCCCGCCGTGAAGAGCACCGCTGAACAGGGCCCCGCCGTGAGGAGCACCGCTGAAGAGGGCCCCGCCAAGACAGGCACCGCTGAACATGGCCCCGCCGTGAAGAGCACCGCTGAACAGGGCCCCGCCGTCTCAAGCACCGCTCCGCTGGGCCCTTCCTCTCAAGCACCGCTCCGCTGGGCCCTTCCTGTCAAGCACCGCTCCGCTGGGCCCTTCCTGTCAAGCACCGCTCCGCTGGGCCCTTCATCTCAAGCACCGCTCCGCTGGGCCCTTCCTGTCAAGATCCGCTCCGCTGGGCCCTTCATCTCAAGCACCACTCCGCTGGGGCCTTCATCTCAAACACCGCTCCGCTGGGCCCTTCATCTCAAGCACCGCTCCGCTGGGCCCTTCCTGTCAAGCACCGCTCCGCTGGGCCCTTCATCTCAAGCACCGCTCCGCTGGGGCCTTCATCTCAAGCACCGCTCCGCTGGGCCCTTCATCTCAAGCACCGCTCCGCTGGGCCCTTCATCTCAAGCACCGCTCCGCTGGGCCCTTCATCTCAAGCACCGCTCCGCTGGGCCCTTCATCTCAAGCACCGCTCCGCTGGGCCCTTCATCTCAAGCACTGCTCCGCTGGGCCCTTCCTGTCAAGCACCGCTCCGCTGGGCCCTTCATCTCAAGCACCGCTCCGCTGGGCCCTTCCTGTCAAGCACCACTCCGCTGGGGCCTTCATCTCAAGCACCGCTCCACTGGGCCCTTCATCTCAAGCACCGCTCCGCTGGGCCCTTCCTCTCAAGCACCGCTCCGCTGGGCCCTTCATCTCAAGCACCGCTCCGCTGGGCACCGCCGTCTCAAGCACCGCTCCGCTGGGCACCGCCGTCTCAAGCACCGCTCCGCTGGGGCCTTCCTCTCAAGCACCGCTCCGCTGGGGCCTTCATCTCAAGCACCGCTCCGCTGGGGCCTTCATCTCAAGCACCGCTCCGCTGGGCCCTTCATCTCAAGCACCGCTCCGCTGGGCCCTTCATCTCAAGCACCGCTTCGCTGGGGCCCTCATCTCAAGCACCGCTCCGCTGGGCCCTTCATGTCAAGCACCGCTCCGCTGGGGCCTTCATCTCAAGCACCGCTCCGCTGGGCCCTTCATCTCAAGCACCGCTCCGCTGGGCCCTTCCTGTCAAGCACCGCTCCGCTGGGCCCTTCATCTCAAGCACCGCTCCGCTGGGCCCTTCATCTCAAGAACCGCTCCGCTGGGGCATTCATCTCAAGCACCGCTCCGCTGGGCCCTTCCTGTCAAGCACCGCTCCGTTGGGCCCTTCATCTCAAGCACCGCTCCGCTGGGCACCGCCGTCTCAAGCACCGCTCCGCTGGGGCCTTCCTCTCAAGCACCACTCCGCTGGGCCCTTCATCTCAAGCACCGCTCCGCTGGGCACCGCCGTCTCAAGCACCGCTGGTCCATTGACAGTGCCGGTTCTGTGTCGAGCAGGTGTTCACGAAGCACTCTGGGCACCATGCCTCCTCCAATACCAGTGGAGTCGGTTATCCATCTGATGGACTGTGGCTTTGCACTCCCCAGGATGGTACAGTGGGCATGGAGGCCCCTCGTGGATCTGGCGTCGTGGACTCATGTGGCTGAGGTGCCCCCCTTTCCCTTCCCCCTGAGGTGCCTGTTGTTATCTCATCTGATGCCCCAGCAGTGTTCTCTCCAATGGTTTCCGGTCTCCTGTGTGGGCTTTGCCCATGTGTTTGTACACATTGGCCCACGGACTATGGATATTGAACGGACTGTGCAGGACTTATTGACTATGTTTATACTTTGCACTATGTTCATTATTTCTTTTGTATATTTCATATGGCATATTTACCATGACTTAAATGAACCTATTTTATACATACATTTTAAACTTCATTTGAATTATGTCTTTGCATTCTTCCAGGGGGCTTGGGGGGTGTCACTCTGACTTGTTGCTCTGCATTGGTGTGTAGGTATTCGGGGGGTGGGTTGGGGGGGTGGGTGTATCGCGTATGTGTGTGCCCGTAAGCTTTCCTCCTCCCCCCTCCCCTGTGTCGTAGGTGCAGTACTCACCGTTGTCGTCTGCGCCGGCGTTCGTACTCCTGGTAGATGAGCAGGTAGACAATAGCCGGTAGGATGTGTAATTCGGGCTCCATGCTGTCCTCCTTCCTCGTGGAGTGTGTATAGGTGAGCGTTTTCCCGTTCGTAGTCTGTTTCCGCCGTGTTTTTATCGGCGGGGCTCCCGCCCCGGAAAAGGTGGCGGATTGGTGAGTTGTGATAGGGTGGGCGGTACATTTTCTGCCGCCTGCCTGTTGGCGGTGACCGCCGCGCTGTTTGTCGGTCCCGCCGTGGCGGTCGGAGTGTTAATGTGGCGGGCTGTGTTGGCGGTTCCCGCCAGGGTCAGAATTCCATTTTTTGGACCGCCTGCCTGTTGGCGGGTTGGCCGCCGCTTTATCACCGACCGCCAGGGTTAGAATGACCCCCTTAGTGTTTTGCAAACGGTCAGAACAAAACTTAGGAAGCTCTGCCAAGTATGCTTTGAGTCTCTAGGACCAACCGTAAGAAGTTCAAATAAGAAAAAGGACTTTGAAATTGTGGGCTCAGGGACCATGTAGGTGATTTACACTGTTTCCCAGTAATGCTAGTGGACATTTGAAATATCTGCAAGGACTTCACGTTCCCTAACTTTACTCATTAGGATGCTTATATTGCCCCCCAACCCCAGCTCCACAGCCTCCCTCCACGCCTTCCAGCAGTTTTTAGTCCCACAGGTTATGGGCTAGATCCACTACGACTGAGGATCTAATGGATGTGAACTTTAAAAAAACTCCACAGAATCTTTTACTGGGCTCTAAGAGTATATTTTTATCTAAAATTAATTTCATTTTTTTAGTAGTTTTGCTGTTTTCCCCAATGACCGCTGCTCTCGTTCCAAAACCCATGCTATCCTTTCGAAAGTTTCACAGAATCTTTTATTGGGCTCTAATGATGTATTTTGAGTTAGAAGTCCTTTCGTTGTTCTAAGTAGTTTTGCTGCTTTCCCATGGATCGCTGTCATCGTTCAAAACCCCATATTTTTCATACTTTTCATTTTCTTATGAAAGTTTCATAAAAACTTGATACTTTACATTGTTAGTTTGGTACATAGAAGTATTTATTTAAAGTCAAAGCAGCAAAGACATTTGTTCTCTGAACAAATAGACAATCAAAGGCCATCACTGCTAGACAATAGTGTAGGAAGTAGGTTTTTAGCTGTAATGAGGCATAGTCTTAGCACAGTAAGAAGTGAGCCTTCACAGTAATGACTATGTAAAAGAGAAGGGTTTGGGGTGCTTCCAAAAGACAACATTCAAGAGGAACCTCTGGCAGCTGCAGGTGGCACCATTGTCGAGAAGCAGACTGATCGTCCTGTTAATTGGCGATCGTTGGATGGGCTGAGTTGCAGTAAAGAATTTGGGTCAAGTCCTCTGTTGGCTTTGGCCGGCTTCATTGCAGGTGTTCTCCTAAAGACAGAGCTATATATGGCAGGACACCTTCTGTGCTCAGCCCCTCCATTCCATTTATCACAAAGGCTCTTACTCACAGCTTCTGTTCACAGTGTGCCCCTCTGTGAACTGACACCCAGCATCGACCAGTCGAAGGGCTTCAAGTCTGGGTCATTAGAGGACCACCCAGCCCAAACCACTCGAAGTCCAGCTAGCCTTCCAGGCCATTCGAGGGCTACCTAGCTCAGGTGATTCATAGGAACATCCAGCCTGGCCCAATAGATGGTCATTCAACCCCAATACTCTCCAGGCTTCTCACTTGAATGTCATCTCTTGCATGGTGCTCAAATCTCCAGAGTGCCACAAGGATGCATGTTGGTTGGAGATTGGTGGGAGCGAGCTGTTCCTGATGAAGACCATTCCATCTGACATCAAAGGGTAGGTGGTTACAAGCAGGAGTAGTCACTTAGAATCAGGGTCAGAGTCAGGAGAACCCTGGCATGTGAGCACAGTCAAGACAGATCAGGAAAGGCTCTGACGCACTGGGACCAGCAGAAGAGCATTTTAGGCACGTGGCAGGAGCAAAGGTTTAACATGTAGGAGCAGAGTGGAACAATAGGTAACGACAACCAGGAACCACCACAGAGAAGCAGATGCCATCAAGAACCTGAGGTTATGGAGAAATATGAGTGCCAGCACCACATCAGGCTCCAGGGTAGATCAGGACCGATTTTATTTAATAAAATCGAAAAATTAGTTCTACACAGACATGCTGATTGGCCTCCACATTCCAGCTCATCATTTGCTTTCTATGTATGCTTTCACTTCTACATGAAACAACAAAAGCCAATATTCTGAGTTCCCTGTTAACTCCACAGTGAGATGCTGAAGCAGGAATTAATAATTGTAGCTGGTATCTCCCTACGAGATAACGGGGATTGGGATATAACAGGCTGGACCTGGAATGAAAGGGCCCTTTTCCCCGATTGCCAGAGGTTTAACTCAGATGTTAAGGGACATATTTACTAAGGCTTTGCCACGGACTTGCATCACTTGTATGGTGCAGCCCTCCAAAAATCCTTTTTGGCATTTATCAAGTTTGGATTAGTAAATACAAAGTGACACAAGAAGTGTGTTGTGCTGCCTTGGGTTACATTGAATTGGGTAGGCGCCCCGTGGGTGGTACCTGGAGGGGTCCCATGTAGCTACCCATGGATTTTGTCCTAGATTTACTAAAGTTAGTAAACCTGGTAATGAGTGAAAAAGCTACACCTCCCAGAAGCAGGCATAACAGAGAGAAATATTTTTATTTCTCTTCTTTACTTCCAGTTTCTATTCATGATGCATTCTGCAGCACACATAAAAAGAGGAACATGCTTCTGTAAGGCACCGTGGTGCAAGGGTACCTGCATTGGGGCTAGGCTGCACACGGTTCTCCAGCGCCACAATAAGGCAGAAATATACCATATCTTAGTGGATTGCATGTCTACATATATTTGTGCTGTCTCCCTTTCACTCAACCCAGCACTTTTGTTTGCTGCCCTGCGTTGCGTGCAATGTAAATAAATATGTGTTGCGTGAAATGCGAGTAAATATGCCCCTTAGCACCTGCTCTGAGTCAACCTGGACCGGTGCTGTTGGGCATGGGTTGGGCGGGGCCGGAGGGTGGGAGTGATTCGGTGGTGGCAGGGTCAATCCCAGAAATACTACTCCAGGCAACTCGGGATTTAGACCTTACTGTTACTGCTTGGTTTGCATTTAGTAGTGTTAACGATTGCCAAAGAGAGTTTAGAACCGGGTTTTGATTACCACCGTCTTCGCAATTCTGAATTCTACATACCTGACTCCCGACTTTAGAATTTTGGTTTCGTGTTCGGTTTTGCAATTTGGTTAAAAAGGTATTTATTCTAAACGCCAACCATTGCACAGGGGAGGGCCCAGATAGGTATGTGGATTGCCGGTGGGGGTGAGGTGGGGGGCAATATGAATTTACTTGGTTAAACAAGTCAGTAATTTGAGAAATAATGGTACTTGCTCCCTAACCTTGAGAGACGTGGTGACCCCTAAAGAAACTCACACACCTCCGCGAACTGCTTTGTTTTCCAACCCCTCAGCCTCCTACATGACACCTCCAGAAAAATCATCGACTCAGAATCAGGAAGGCAGATGACGCATTTCTCGGAGAGAGGCCCAGCATGTGGAGTTAGGAATCTGACCGCAGAGAGGAGACGCCTCCAAAAGAATATGGGGGATCTTCACCAAGCATGTCAAAGGGTTTCTCGTGAAAACAAAAAAAAAACATGCAGTTAAGTTTATTATCAACAGTAGCCTCAAGAAAAGGCTTCTGTGTTCGAGGATTCTATTCAGTTGAAGTAAATTAACTGCCTGGCTGGCCCTACGCGACATGATGGGACAGCGCAGAGTGTGGTATTCTTAAAGGTGAACCATCAGATTTCCACTGTTTACTGCTCAAGTAAGGGGCTACGTTTCTTCTTTTATTTGTTGATTTTTAAAAACTGTAAAAACAGTGACGCTTTAAGTTAGATCTTTGGTACGGATTCGCCCAATCGGCATGATACGATGAGTCTTATTCCAATGTTTTCTTAATTTTAATGCGTTTCTGACATAAGAAAATATATTGTAAAAAGTGTTCCGCGGACCATACAAGCGCGCAGATGGAGCTCACTCTTTTTGTATGTCAGAGAAGTATGTCGCTTTCCTTAGTAATCAGCAGGGGCCCTCCTTATGCTTGTCTCTCGGAACAATTTCTTCTTATTCCTTCATTTTTCAAACTCGTATTTACAAAAGCACTTGGGCTACCAATCCACTAGGTGGTGACCTTGTTCTGTGTTTCAATGGTGTATGAACTATTCACAAGAAAAATAGGTTTTGCTGATCGGGTGACAAATAAAAGATATACATTTAATATCGAATGGAAGTGTTCCATTTATTTCCCTGCTTAAAGTGCGAATGTGTGAACACGGATATCTTTTGAGATAGCATAAACGAATGGAACGCGGTACTGTGTGTGAAGGAATGTGTGATACCGTAAAGTGTGCATGGTGAGGGTCAGAGTTAAAGTTAAAGAACCTGGGGTTTTTCTATCCATGCACAAACTCCACGCTTGTAATTGTGGCACATTTCCTTGATTTGACGTCTAAATCAGCAGCGCATGAGTCTCCATGTTGTACACCCACTTGAGTAAATATGACACCACTCACATTTAAATGCATTTAGTATCATTCTTCTACTTAACAATTGACGACAAACCTGAACAGTGGCCCCTCTGAAATTGTAAGGGTGTATGGGGGGGCGAGCAAGATATATTTTGGGTCCACTCTTTTGGAACATCTCTGAATTTATGACCCCTTTTTGGCTCATTAAAGCCAAAAAGAGGCCAGACAATATTGAATTATATGTTAACGCTTCAGAAACAGGGGCTCCCAATAAATCAAACACTCAAGCTGCCTTGTGTTGGTCAACCAAACAGTACCAAAATAAATTAAAGGAAGCATCGAGTAAGCCATTTCTTTTTTAGCCAGTACCTAGATTGTGTTTACTTGAAACAGTATTTTCTATCCAATTCAATGTCTGCCAGCTTATTACTCCCACTGCACAAAACATGCTAATGATGACTGCAGATGTTTAGTGGACTAGTCCGTAATATTAAAACAACAATGCCATAAGGCCTAGCTTTAATGGAATTTTGTATGATAATGTGAAGCATCACAAGTAGATTGCATGGTTAATGAATATGTATTTGTGTGGAAGCAAAGAACTATAGAATATTATCAGTGTAGGTAAAAAGGTCACTTGCACTGTCACGCCAGACTTAAAAATCCGTGTAGGTTGATGACTGTCCTCCTTCCATCTGTACTGCTGCCACAGAAAAAAACATCAATTACCTAGTTATCCAAGACAATTTAATAGCATGTGTGCCCCTGAAAATTCAAGCTCTTGCAGATGGATAAATAAACACAATAATCATAGCTATGTGGAGGGCTAGCACCTTTTTTGTGGAAGCATACAACTTCTGCACACTCAAAACATGTACTCCTGAATCCAAACAACTGAGCGGAGCCAAAGCCCCTCTTCTGGTTAGTCTCATATAATTGGCTAGCAGCTGTTGTACTGTCAAGTCACACCATAATAAGACACAGGCACATACTGCTTGAAATTGTAGCTTTATTTGCTGGATATTTGTAACCACAAAGTTATCTCCTTACACTAGTGGCTTTCTTGCTGCAACAGTAAAAAAAAACAATGAGCTGCTCTGAGGAGTTTCACTTTCCAGTTTTTAAATTCTAATACTTTTCTCCTATTTTCTCTTCCCCTGCTTTGCCCCTCTTCTCCTCTTATTTTGTGTGCACTTGTCTGGCTAGATAGTTACCCATGACCCTGCAGAGTAAGGACAATGGTGAGGTATAGAACACAGAAGGACAGAGTCATACAGAGAACAGTATAGTAAGAGCATGAAGTACAGGGAGAGGAGGGTGGCACTAAAGATGCAGAACTATAAATTGAAATTGGGAGAGATGTAAGGTAAATAGAGAACGGTGAGGTAGTGCTGGGAAACCCTTGTTGGGTAGCCATGTGATTTATAAATTCTACAAATAGATAATAATGCAAAAGAAAGATCAAGAGAAGCAGGAAAAGGAAGAATTAAGTAGAAAAAGAGAGGTAGAGAAATTGGTAAGGTTTCAAAATGAGGTACACAGAGATGGAGCAGCAGTGGCCCGCCCGTATAAATAGACAGGCCACGCCCCCACCTTTTTCTCCACCAAAAAGTGTCTGTCAGCCTGAACAAAGGTCAGCCTGATAGACACTCTTCTTGTTCAGGTCAGGCAGCCAGGAGCGAGACATGCACTAAATACGCAGGCTGTTGGCTGCCTGAGCTGAACTTTACCAGGCTGAGGATTTCAAAGCCCTGTGGGTGTGACCTCCTCAGTCTGGCAAAGGTGCCTTGAGGCCATCCCCCTCATGACAAGGGGAGAGCGTCACTGATTGCCTTGGATCTGAGTGCTTCATTTTTAAACCCTGAGGTCGATCAGTGACACCTCATCACAGTGTAGGGTGGGGTTAGCAGTGTCATTGATCTCATCCCACTCTGGGATGAGTAAGGGACTGCTGCTTTCCCTCATTGGCTGACCAGGCAGCAGCCCTAACCCCCTTGGAACCTTTGAGGCTTCCCTCCTGGACAGCTGCAGTTAAGGTAAGTTTGATGTTTTCTAGTGTTTGGTGTGCACGTGGGTGTATGTATACATGAAAGTATGTATGTGTGTTTGTGAGTGAGTTTTATGGATGTGTGTGTGTGAATGCATGGGTGGGAGTGAGTGTGTATGTGTGAGTGTGGTCTCCCCACCACCCTCCCTGCTGAAATTACTGACCGCGACCAAGATTGATATAGGCTAGGCAAATGTAGAGAAAGGCAGAGGAGTATAATTCCATAAGGGGAGAGGTAATATAGAAAAGGAGATAAATAAGTAGATGTAAAGGCAAGAAGGGATAAAGGTATAGAGCTAGAGAGACGTGAGGAAAAATAAAGAGATGCAAGTTAGAGAGAAAAATGAGGAGAGGTATCAAATACAGATCAGGTAAAGAGTAGCAATGAACAAAGAAAGGTAGAGAGAGGGAAGAAGGATAGCAAGATAAATGTGATGTAGAGTGAAAATAGGAAGTTGAGTGACACATTAAACAGAGAAAAAGAGGTGGGATTGATACAGAAGTAGACAGAGAAAGAGATGGTGAGATGAAGAGAAGGTTAGAGAGATCTACTAAGAAAGACGTATACAGATATCATTGAGGTGAAGGAAGTGATTTGAAATGAAGACGGCAGAAAGAGACAGATATGTGTTTTGTGTGTGTTTGCGCGCGTGTGTGAGAGAAAGAGAAGAACTGATGAGAGCTGATGATAGAAAAAAGGGGTAGAAAACTGGTGCAACCAGAAAGGAGCAAGATATTTGGAGAAATGAAGAAAACGGAGCAGAATCAAAAAGAACAGATGATGGATAGAATGCTGAACAATGCAACTATTCACCCCAAGTCACAAAGATCTGGGTTTAATTGGGCAGAGCCATATGCAAATGAGTCTTGACCCTGCTCCTCATGGGAGCAGTCCAGCCCGAACTGCCAGGCTAGGTCCTCCCTGGACAGAAAACAAGCATCCTGGGACTGGTTTCAGGGAATCACCCCTCATCAGCCAAGCTAGCTTGAAACCAGTGATGTAGTGAGCATGGGACCCAGATCTGGGCATACCCTTCCCACTTAGAGTGACAAAAGCAAAAAGAACAGATGATGGATGGAGTGCTGATCAATGCAAACATTCACCCCCAGTCACAAAGATCTGGGTGTAATCCATTTTTTCCCACCACGCCACCCCAGATTGGACCCAGCCATATGCAAATCAGTCTTGACCCTGGAGCCCATAGGAACAATCCAGCCCGAACTGCCAGGCAAGGTCCTCCCTGGACTGGAAACAAGCACCCTGGTACTGGTTCAGGGTATCACCCCTCATCAGCCAGGATAGCTTAAACCAGTCGCGCAGTGAACACAGGACCCATGTTTGCACATACCCTTCCCACTTAGGGTGACAAAAGCAAAAAGAACATATGATGGACGGAGTGCTGAACAATACAAACATTTACCCCCAGTCACAAAGATCTGTGTTTAATCCATTGTTTTTTTGTCCACCATGCCACCCCAGTTTGGACCCAGCCATATACAAATCAGTTTTCAACCTGCTTCCCTTGGGAACAGTCCAGCCCAAACTGCCAGGCCAGGTCCGCCCTGGACCAGAAACAAGCATCCAGGGACTGGTTTTGGGGTATCACCCATCATCAGCCAGGTGAGCTTGAAACCAGTGGTGCAGTGAACATGGGACCCACGTCTGGGCATACCTTTCCCACTTAGGGTGACAAAAGCAAAAAGAACAAATGATGCACGGAATACTGAACAATGCAAACACTAACCTCCAGTCACAAAGATCTGGGTTTTATACCATTGTTTTTTTCCCCCCACCACGCCACCCCAGTTTGGACCCAGCCATAGGCAAAACAGTCTTGACCCTGCTCCCTTTGGGAGCCAGCCCGAACTGCCAGGCAAGAGGCCAGAGAAGCGCTGATGATAGACAAGAAAGGGAGAAAACTGGTGCAACCAGAAAGGAGCAAGATATTTAGAAAAATTAGGACAAGGAAACAGAGGCAGAAAGAGAGAAAGAAAAAGTGGAAAGGTGAGACAGTGCACTAATGGTGAGGTAAACTTGAGAGATTAGGTAGTAAGATAAAGAGCGATGGGAGAAAGGTGAGGTAGTGAGGTAGAGACAGAAATGAGAAAGAAAGGTGGGGAAGACAAGGGGTTGAGAGAGAAAGAGAGAGGAAGGTACTACAGGCATGCAGAGAGAGATAATGAAGTGAGGTAAAGAGAAAGATGAGGGTATGTAAAAAGTAAAGTACATGAAATAAAGATTCAGTGAGGTCAGGTGGACAAGGGTAAGTGAGGTACAGAGAGAAGGATGAGGTAAAGAGAGAGCCGAAGTAGAAAGAGGTGATTGAGTGTTATAGATATAGAAGTAGGCACAGAGATTATTAGAGAGGTATAGATGGATGAAGTTGAATGAGATTTGTTGGGTATATTGAGAGAGAGGTGCGGTATACAAATGTGAAGTAGAGAGAGCTGAGAGAGGATACAGGTGATTAGAGATAGAGAGGTTAAGAGAGAACAGGAAGCTAGAATAGGTGAAGTGAAGTAAGGAGAGAGAAATGACACAGGAATATATTGTTTTAATTCAATTGCCCCTGGCTGCTTGAAACTGCGTGGGTTAAGGCTAGGCACATCAGGCATGCACACTAGGTCTCTGTTAAGCATGAGGAGTTGTCAAATAAGAAAGCAAAGACAGTTTTTATGAACACAGTTAAGCACACAATTTATCCTCGTGGCTGTGGAGAACGCAGGCTGTCGTGTGACTGCCTAGCATAAAGTTGCAGTTGTCTCACATCCTGAATATACATATCCATGTAGGCCATTTCCCAGACACTTTCACAGACATTTTTTGTTTCTTCCTTGTACTGGTACTCCTATTGACGTGATGCAGAACCTTAAGCCTATTACAGACTGGTACAAAAACAAACCAGAGAGTGGTCAGTGTGCAGCAGGAATTGCTTGGATGTCCACTATGGCAACATTTCCAGGGGTTCACGGACAATCAAATGGGACTGGGTTTCCAGTGTGACAATCAGAGACTTTTACCACTGGTGTCCTGGGATTAACCTTACTTTTGAATCCAAAACTGTGCACCAAGTGCAGCCCTTTAGCACCCGACCCCCACAGATTAGTGAAATCAAGCACTGCTAGACTTAACTAAGGGAGATGATGTGGGGTTAGAGGCTCAGAACTCAACAGACCATCCCAAAGAAATCAGTATTTCAGTGCCCAGCCAGTGCTTTTGCTTCTAAAAAGAAAGATGACCCTGCTGTACACCTTCTCCCATGACTAAATAAACCCCTTCTCTCTGAAGTTGTGTTCATGTTCAATGAGGTAAGGTTTCCCTCTCTTTTGTTGTTCCAATTGCACACTACCCTATTTGTGTTGGGTGAAGTTTGTGCATGCAGCCAGAGCCTGCGCATGTCAGAGGTCAAAGGTGTATTGCTAATTAAGGTGGTGAGGTCTCTGCACGGCCCATCAAGTGGGGATCTTCTGCTCTCTGTCCCAGCCCGGCCAATATTCCCTGATGTGTGCACGTCTGCATGCCTGGTCAGTTGAAAGTCAACCGAATCTATACTGGTGATGGCGTGGCTGTCCAAAGGTTGCATGGCTCACTATCCAGAGAGAATTTCTTCAATGTGTCTCCCCTAAACCCAGACACAAGATCCTGACCCAGAGAAAGCTGGATCTCACCCTCAGTCACAGGGTTGATATGCAGGAGTCGGTTGATGCTTGCCCTGATGAGAGGGGATGCCTTCTTCCTTAGCACAGGCCAGCTAGACAACTTTGATAAATACATTTGCACTATGATTAGTGTTGCATGCTTGTGGCTGCTACCTTTGTTAGCTGGACTTCCCACTAGGTGTGCTGATGATCTTCTGGAAGGCCCCACAATCAAGGGCACATTCACAGGTTAGCATGCACTGCAGGGTAAACCCGGGACAGTCAGACCTCACTCGACATATCAATCAATCAATCAGAGTATTTGTAAAGCGCACTACTCACCTGTGAGGGTCTCAAGGTGCTGAGTGGAGGGGGTGGCTGCTACTGCTCGAACAGCCATGTTTTGAGATGTCTCCTGAAGGTAAGTAGGTTCTGTGCCTGACGCAGGTGGGTGGGAAGAGTGTTCCATGTCTTGGCGGCGGGGTGGGCGAACGATCTGCCACCGGCGTTGTTCTGTGGATGCATGGACGGTGGTGAGGGTAAGGTCGGCGGAGCGAAGCTGTCGGGTCTGGGTTTAGAAGGAGAGCAGTCTGTTGAGGTATTCTGGTCCGGTGTTGTGCAGTGCCTTGTGAACGTAGGTGAGGAGTTTGAACGTGATTATCTTGTTGACGGGGAGAAACTTTAGGTCTCTCAGGTGGGCTGTGATGTGGCAGGATGAGGCATGCGGAGGTGTTCTGTATGCGTTGAAGTCTTTTCCGGAGCTTGGCCGTGGTTCCCACGTAGACGGCATTGCCGTAGTCCAATTTGCTGCTTACGAGGGCTTGGGTGACCGTCCTTCTGGTTTCAATGGGGATCAATTTGTAGATCTTATGAAGCATGCGGGGTGTTGAAGCAGGAGGAGATGGCGTTGACTTGCTGAGTCATTGACAGTGATGAGTCCAGGATGAATCCCAGGTTGCATGCGTGATCGGTGGGTGTCGGTACAGTTCCTAGTGTGGCAGGCCACCAGGAATCATCTCATGTGGAGGGGGTGGGGCCAAAGATGAGGACCTCAGTCTTGTCGGAATTCAATTTCAGGCAGCTGTTCTTCATGCATTCAGTGATGGCCTTCATTCCTTCGTGGAGGTTGGTCTTGGCGATGGCGGGGTCCTTGGTGAGGGAGAGGATCAGCTGGGTGTCATCGTCGTATGAGACGATGTTGAGGTTGTACGATCGGGCGATGCTAGCGAGCGAAGCCATGCAGACATTAAAGAGGGTCGGGCCGAGGGACGATCCCTGGGGTATGCCGCAGATGATTCTGGGGGCTTCAGAGTGGAATGGAGGGAGGCGGACTCTCTGAGTTCTGCCGGTGAGGAAGGAGGTGATCCAGTCCGGGGCTCTGTCACAGATTCCTGCGTCATTGAGGCGTGTGCTTAGGGTGTGGTGGCAGACAGTGTCGAACGTGGCTGAGAGGTCCAGGAGGATGAGGGCCGCGGCTTCGTCAGTGTCAAGTATGGTTCTGATGTCATCGGTGATGGCGATGAGGGCGGTTTCGGTACTGTGGCTGATGCGGAATCCGGATTGGGACTGGTCCAGAGTGTTGTTCTCCTCGAGGAAACAGGTCAGTAGTTTGTTGACAATTTTCTCTATGACTTTTGCCAGGAAGGGGAGCAGGGAGATGGGCCAGAAGTTCTTGGGGTCGTTTGGGTCCGCCTTGGGTTTCTTGAGGAGGGCGTTGATCTCGGCGTGTTTCCAGCTCTCCAGGAAGTTGGCGGTCTCGAAGGAACCGTTGATCATCTTCCGGAGTTGGGGTGCCATGACAGAGCTTGCTTTGTTGAAGATGTGGTGAGGGCAGGGGTCGGATGGTGAGCCAGAGTCGATGGTGTTTATGATTTCGATGGTGTCGTTGTCATTGACGTGGGTCCAGGAGAGTAGGAGGCTGGCGGGTGGTGAGTCTGTGGTTTTGGTGGTTGGCGGGGGGGTCTGAGTACTGAAGCTGTTATGGATGTCTGAGATCTTGCAGTAGAAGAAGGTGGCTAGGAAGTCACAGAGGTCTTGTGATGGCGGGATGTTGTTGATGTTGGAGCTGGGGTTGGAGAGCTCCTTCACGCTGTTGAAGAGCTCCTTGTAGCTGTGTGCGTTGTTGTCGATACGTTCTTTGATGGCAGTTCTCTTGGCGGTCCGGATGAGCTGGTGGTGTCTGCGGAAGGCTGTGTGGTTGCCCGGTGTCTGATCTTGGCGCCACCTCTTTTAGAGTCTTTGGCATGTTTGCTTGGATTCTTGGAGGTCGGCGGTGAACCAGAAGGCCTTTCTGTCAGTGCGTATGTTAGAATGTTTCTTGATTGGGGCAAGAGTGTTGGCAAAGTTGTCGATCCATTGCCTGAGGTTGCGGGCTGCTGTGTCAGTGTCAGTGGTGTCGATAGGTGGGTTCCGGGAGTGGGTAGTGATCAGTTGGTCTTCGGTGACCCTGTTCCATCTGCAGTGGGGAATCCGTTGCGTATGATGGTGTGTTGTGGGTTTCTCGAAGGAGAAGTGGATGCAGCAGTGGTCTGTCCAGTGGAGTTCGGTGGTGCGGCTGAAGGAAACGTGTTTTGCTGGTGGAGAAAATGGGCTCAAGCGTGTGTCCTGCGGAGTGGGTGGGTGTCGTGACGAGCTGCTTGAGGCCGAGGTTGTCGAGATTGTCGAGCAGGGTAGTAGAGTGTCCCTGAGGAGTATGTAGACTGTGGTTGCGAGAGCTTGCGTGCTGATGACATCGGTGATGGAGTCACTGAACTGCTGTCGGGGGCCAGGGGCGGTCTGTAAACAAGGGTGAGAGAGAGGAGGAAGCGGGCCGCAGGGGCAGCAGCGGCAGGGGAGAGAGAGGGGGAAGAACGAGAGTGAGATAGAGAGAGCGGAGTGGAGAGAAACGCGAAGAAAGGGTGTAAAGCAAAAGTCAAAGATCAAAAGTCAGAAAAGGAGCACTGTGGAGAGCGAACGGCAAAAGGGGCACAGAGGGGGCAGACACGGTAGTGAGAGCACACAGAGAGCGAAGAAGAGAAAAGGAAGAGAGAGGCAGAGGGCAGCCTAGTAGGAAAGCAGAGGTCTACCACTAGACACCAGGGATGAGGCGCAGGCGGAAGCCTGCGGGTGGAGAATGGCCTTGAGCTCCTGACCGGGGTCAGGAGTTCAGAGGAAGGGCTCTACTTACAGGTGGAGCTACGGGAGGCAGAGCAGTTCACTGACCAGGCAGAGCTACAGGAGGCAGAGCAGACATACTTACTGATCAGGCTTTTGAAAAATGAAGACTTGTGTACTGCTCTCAACATGGTGTCTATTTGTATGGGTGAAGTGACAGCCATTCGCGTTGATCAGCAGTTCTGCTGACCATAAATTGCACTGTGACAAGATAAGGAGGTGGTTGATACATTTCTTTCATCTAGAACATTTATCTTTCTTGGTGCTACCTATTTGTCCTGATGAAGACCCTTAGGGAATTAGGGGCCAGATGTACCAAAGGATTTTACCCATTCTGTGTCTATGGGAAAAAGCTTTTGAACATATGGCCCTAGATCTCTAAAGGAGTCAAAAATTTGACGATAAACCATGTATACATGCATTCATTGACATCCGCTGTGTAGCGCACCCTAAATTTGAGTCGGTTTAGACTAAATTTAGTATGGATATTTCTATGTGCAGTTTTTACTTTTGTTTTAATATCATCACTTATGGCACACTTTTTTCCACAATTCACTGTTCTGTTCACTGGACCACCTCTTTATAATCCCACTCCAGACCCCCCCAAAATACACGCACCTTCACGCACCATCGAACACATGCATATACACACTCATACCCACATCCATCCACTCAAGCATACATCCATTCACACACACATCCACACACACTTACATACATACAAGCACACATGCATTCACACAACACAACATACACACACTCACACATCCATACATGCACTTGCATCCACGCACACACAAACATACACACCCCCCCCCACACACACAACCCCTACTCCCCTCCCCTGTCAGAGCACCCAACTTACCTGATTTCAGGGGATCCTCTGGCAGGAGACGGGACGGGGCGCTGCTACCAGCAGCAGCGTCCGCCAGCAGAACACCGCCAGGCCATATCATGGGTCATGGTATAGTCTGCGGCGGCTTACTGGCGTGGAGTGGCGCTGCTGCACGCAGCAGCACCACCTTACTGCCATCCGCCAGCATGGCCGCAGCCGGAATTCCGCCATCCTTCTGGCGGAATTCCGGCTACGGTCATAATTTGGGGGACGGGTGGTAGCCGCGGCAAAGGTATTTTGGCGGCCGTCGCCGCGGCGGTAGGCAGGTTTTACCGCCAATGTTATTATGAGGGCCATAGTGTTTCATAGTAGGAGTTACCTAAGTGTAACTTTATTCTTAAACCTTTTAAGCCTCACAAATTTTTGGGCACTTGGAACTTGAACCATTCTTCCAGAGCATGCTAGATCTACCCATGCTTGTTTTATTCTGGGAAATGTCGTAGAGCATTCAAGAGCTCTGGTTGATTCCTAAGAATCTGTTGCTCCACATTCAAATATATCCTGACTTTCCTGCAGATCACTCCAGTCCTTGTCATAGGATAGCTCTGCAGCAAAGGGGACTGTTTAGTTTTTTTGCTGTGCCTTTCAGTTTTTAGATTTCAACACATTTTTCTCCATAAGAATGGCTTCTAGATTGGAAGAGGAAGAGAGGGGAAACCAGAGGAACATGGAGAAGAGGCAAATGAAGCACTGCAAGATATTCAAATAAAACCAGAATCAATTGCCTGGAAATATTTTATTATTTCACCTAGTGAAAAATAATTATCATCTAAGTATGTGACATGCACTTTATGCAACAAAAGATGAGCAGGAGGAGCCAAGTAAAATACAGTTTTGGAGCATTTGTAATGCACAAGCATCCTTAATGCTTTGCATAAACCACAGTTCAATGCTGCACAAAGGAGACTGGAGCTAAAGAAGTGACTACATTTTTTCAGCCATGCAACACAAAATGGCTTCTGGTGGGATGTTGCTGGAAGCAATCTTGCAGGAGGAGCAAGAACAGATTGATCCTTGCTTTGCAACTGTGGGCTTGCATTACTTTGTGTCCCACAAGGTGATATCCTGCAGAGAGCAATGAGTTAGACCACAGATACAACAACTGCTTCTTCGCCAATAGATAGGTAAACACCCAGTTCTTTTCTCATTTTCCCATTTCACTTTGTATTATTTTTACCCAATAAAAACAGAAAAAGTGAGTGAGAGGGACTGCTCAGTGGGAGTTGGCAGCAAGGCATGATCTCTGGCCAAGTCCTTTTCTCAACCCGCTGCTGGAGACCAGCTTACACTGCGCATGGCTTTCGAACATGTGCAGCATGTGTAGACCACAGGAACTGGCTTCTCACCAACCACTGCTGCGCACCCACCACAGGCAACCAGCCCTGAGCTATGCTCAGACTTCAGCAGGGACGGTTGGCTGCACGGCAACTAAATCTGGCTGTGCACAGTCTTCAGCTGTGCACAGGAGGAGTTAATCACATGCAGCAGGAGATGACCACAGACAGCAATGAAAGGCAGGGGTTAGCCACAGGGCATGATCTCCAGCCAGGCTTTGCAACCAACCCGCCACAGGCAGCCAATTTCGGCTAAGTGTCTATCCCCACTGCACACAGTCTTTGGAGTGATGGACCTACCACAGATAGCCAACCCCAGCTGTGATAGGATTTAGATACAAAACTTGGCATTGATCAGTCAGTAGTTATTTCTTTTTTAAGAATCTGTGGATCCTCATATGATTTCACTGATACCCGTGTGAGCTTCACCGGCCCAAGTGTTAGTGACGTTTACGTCAGGGTTGCAATACTAGGCTATGAGGCTTAACCTGGAATCACAGTACATTTTTGGAATTCATGGCTCCACGTCACCACCATTGTTGGTTGGTGTCCACAGTACCTTTGTTGAAATTACTAACCAAGCCACCACTTTAGGAGTTGTGGATTTGTGGTCCTTGCAAATGTACCGCAGATCTCACAACATCTATAGTTTCGGTGTCAGCGAAAGGTACATCGGTATTCAAACCGAACAGCTCTTTAGTATCAAACTCTAATATTATTTGATTCCATCTGGCATAACTCTTTTTTCCCTATGTCCCCCTCTAAGTCTGCTAGCTACACAATCAATTTCACTATAAAGTGACTGGGTGTAATCTCCATCATGTATCTTATGAAAATGCCGAGCAACGGGGTATGAGACATCATTGTTCTTTATTGCTCTCAAATGCTGAATATACGTTTATGGACTGGGAGGATTGTGTTGCCTACATACATTTTAGAACAAGGGAAGGATAATATGTACACTGCATATGCTGTCTTACAATTCAAGGATTTCCTTATTCTTATGGTCTTAGCAAAGGGTGTCTCCACCTCTGAGAGGTTTTCTCCATTCTCGCATTATCTTAAAAGATATTGAATTGTAGATATATAAATTTATATAAGAATATATATATATACATATATATATATATTTATATATATATATATATATATATATGTATATATATCCATATATATATACATATATATATATACATATATACACACATATACACACACACACACAACAAGCCATCAATGATGAAAGAATTGTATTCGTTTTTTGACTGTTTAAAAGCGTGACCTGCTGATACTTGTAGAGATTGTTAAAAAAAGGAAATGACAGTGTTCTTATTTGAAAGATATTCTAAGATGCTGCTGCCTATAACTGTGTTGCGTTTGTCCGCTTAATATGTTTACAACGTTATACACTGGTGGGGATGTGTGTATTTATTGCTTGGGAGCTCAGCCAATCGATGTTGTGACAAAGGCGCTTGCAGCGCCGAAATACATTGAAAGTCTTTTGCCAATAAAAGTACTACACTGCAGTCTACACGTGGAGTGCTGAGACTTCCTTATGCGCCATAAGGAGTTACGTTTGGATTTGCAACCAGCAGGTGGTGCTGCGCTGTTCATGCCACCACTGGCGATTGGGAGCCCCAGGCAAACGAGTCTGAAGGGAAGAAATATATATATATATATATATATATATATATATATATATTATTATTTTTTTTTTCTCCACCAAATGACACAAGGTCAAACACGGCACACACAGGAAACCTTGTGTTTGGAGAATTCATTCTCCCAAAAGAGAAAAGAAACCCAAACTTCACCAACGCGTTTCAACCACCAAAGGTCTTGATCACGGTGAATGAGTGATCCATTTACCACTCCATTTATACTTTTTCCTATTGTCTGCCATTATGCGGCATTCTGGGAAATGTAGTTATAAACACCTTTTTGTCATTCTATACATTTACTCCTATAACAAATCCAATAAAAAACTTCTATCCCACATACCACAGTGATAAATAAAAGCATACATTTTACAGATATTAAAACAAGAAAACAATATTAGCATTAAACTATTGACCTTCTCTTTTTTTTGCATACAAAAAATCCAACCTTTTTTTTGGATTATAGATATTTTCTGTAAAGTTTTTCCATGTCTCAGAAATTGGAAACAAGGAGGAAAAAAAGGAGGAAAAGAGGAGGAAGAAAAATACGACTTTGGGTAAGTATGAAAACCAAATAGAAGAGCGAAAGAGGAATAAGTTCTTGAGAGATGAAAGAGATTATGCAACAGGCCGCATTTCGACTTTCGCCAAAAGGTTTGATATCTTGAAGCAACAAGTATACACAGGTGCAGTAAATCTGGAGGAGGTGGAAGGTATGGAAAACAGTGGATCAGAGACAGACCAGAGTGAAGGGGAAGGCCCAAGCATGAGTGTAAAAAAGACCACTTTTTTTGACGAAATGAAATTGGTTTATCTGGACCAGAAAACACCAAGGACCAGAGGAAGAGGCAGAGGTCGAGGAGCAGTAAAAACAAAAGTAATAAAAGACACCGGAAAACGAGAAGGAGCACAAGGAAGAGGACATGAGTATACGCTACGCAGCATGAGGAAATGAAGGAAGCAAGGAAGAAAATTTTATTGTAAATTTGTCAAGTTACCAACTGACGAATACTGAGAAAAGTGTGCTACAGAAGGGTTTAAGCTTCTGTCCAGAAAAACATTATGATTGTGTACAAACAAGGACTGATCTATACAAGTTTGTGTGGAAATTAAAATTGGCTAAACACTTTACCAAAATGAACAATATTAACTCAACAGGACGAATGGAAGAGAATGGTGAACGGAATGTGACACTGGAATCAATGGAAAAAAGTTGGAAATCAAACATGATAATTGAGCAAAAATCTGATTTGAAAACGGCCTATGATCTATCGCACAATCTGGAGGAAGATATGATGTCGGAAACACAAGTACTTTCGACATTGGGCATTGACTATGAACAACGGGAGAATACAAATTTCAAACCCAGATCCAAATTTTGTCCAGTTTTAGCACCGGGAAATAAGATTGATATGTTTCACGATTTGGTTGTGATGGATTTCGAAAAAATAAAATATGATGGAAATAAAAAAACACAAGAGAACTTAACAAAGGAACAACGAGATGCCTTGAAGGTTTTGATGGTAAACCAAGAAATAGTGATAAAACAGGCGGACAAAGGAGGAAATATTGTGATTTGGGATAAAAGCGACTATTTAGAGGAGGCCTATAAACAACTTGGTGAAGAAACTAATTATTGGACATTGACAAACAATCCCATGAACACTTTAGTTTTGGAATTAAATCAAAAGTTGTAGAAGTGGTGTGCAGATGGTCTAATCAGTAGAGATGAACAAAATTTTATGAGAAATGATAATCCGATGTTACCCACTTTGTATTTTCTACCAAAAATCCATAAGACTTTGAACAAACCTCCAGGAAGACCGATTATCTCTAGCAGTCGCTCGTTATATGAGAAAGTATCTGAATATGTGGATCACTTTCTGGCGCCAATGGTAACAGATCTTAACTCATATATTAAAGACTCAGGCGACTTTATAAGATGCTTGGAAGGCATAACATGGCAGGAGAACTATATATTAATCACCATTGATGTTGTGTCTTTATATACCTCAATATCACATGATGTGGGTATAAAAGCGGTGAAATATTTTTTACAACAGAGAAATATTCACCTTTTGAAACATTCGGAAATGTTAGCAGAAATGATAGAAATAGGTCTGCATAACAATATTTTCATTTTCAACCATGATATTTACCAACAAACTTGTGGGACAGCTATGGGAGTATCATTTTCTCCAAGCTATGCAATTTTAACCATGGGATGGTCGGAAAAGTCCATAGCTTGGGGAGAAGAAAACGAATGTTACATGGAACATGTCCCAGTGTGGTTGAGGTACATAGACGACCTATTCATAATTTGGAGTGGTACTGAGGAAATGTTTGTGGAGTTTTTTGATAAATTAAATAGCAATAACATAGGACTCCAATTCACATACAAAATGAGTAAGGTCTCTATAGAATTCCTGGATGTTGAGGTACACATTGAAGGCAACTCACTGCAAACAACTCTGTATCGAAAACTAACAGCTACAAATAGTATCTTACACGGCTCAAGTTTTCATCCTAGGTCACTCCTTAAGAGTATTCCATATGGAGAGTTTATTAGGATAAAAAGAAATTGTTCCAATGTAAATGATATGGAGTCGAATTACCAGGAAATGGAACTTAGGTTCTTATCCAGAGGATATAAGATCAGAGATATAAAGCAAGGAAAACAAAAAGCAAGACAGAAATGCAGAAAGGAAATTTTGGTACAAACAGGTAACCAGAAGAGAAAAGAACAAGATAATAAGATACGCTTGATCTTGGATTATAGCAAGGAAAACACACAAATCTTGAACATTTTGAAAAGACATTGGCATTTGATTAAAAAAGACATAGACATTGGTCAAAAAGTAGATGAACGTCCTAATATAACATACAGGAAAGTACCATTGTTACAAGATAAGTTAGTGAAAAGTCATTTTGAACTACCATTGACATCTAATTGGCTGTCAGCCTCACAAAAGGGCTTCTTCTGTTGTAACAAATGTAAAGCATGTAGAATTGGCAGCAACAGAAAACAAATAGTAGATCCCCATTGCAGAGCCTTTACAATTGATGAAAGAATTACATGCAATACTATATTTGTAGTATACGTGATAGAATGTCTCTGTGGCATGAGGTATGTGCGCAGTACTATTTGTCCCTTGAAAAAACGAATCTTAGAACACATAAGAGCAGTTCAAAATGGCGACAGCAATTATGCAATGACTAAACATCTGAGAAATCATGTGGGAGCAAATTGGCTACACATGAGTTTCTCTGGTATAGCAGTGGTAAAGAAACATGAGAGAGGAGGCGACAGAGTTCTGATTCTGCGACGCCTAGAATCAAGGCTGATAATCAGATTACGGACTAAGTCCTCATATGGGATTAATGGGGATGAAGAACTTTACTGTCATCTTTAAGTTGTGTTAGAATTCTAAATACATGCAGAAAGGTAATGGTCCATGCATATTATTGTGTGTCGAATTAGGACTAGCCATTACATGAATATATAGATATTGATACATATGGAGATGAATATGCCTCATAGTATAGAGAATGTTAAGAGCTGTCTAGGGAAAGAATCAGATAGGGATAGCATATAAAGGAGATATTTTCCCAGTATCAGTTGAGCAGCAAATATGGGATTTGTCGCCATGAGAGAGAACTGAAGATTTCTAAACAATAGAAAAGAAACCCCAAAAGTGGATAATATACTGCATGAACAATAGGGGTATATATGGAAATATTCCTTTTCTTTCGCTCTTTTACTTTGTAGCTAAAAAACTTGCTGGTGATGGGATGTTTGCCCCCCCTTTCTCCTCTCTCCCCCTTTTTCTTCTCTCCTCTTTCTTCTTTCTTCCTTCTTCTTTCCTCTTTTTTCCTCCTCCTCTTTTCCTCCTTTTTTTCCTCCTTGTTTCCAATTTCTGAGACATGGAAAAACTTTACAGAAAATATCTATAATCCAAAAAAAGGGTTGGATTTTTTGTATGTAAAAAAAAGACAAGGTCAATAGTTTAATGCTAATATTTTTTTCTTGTTTTAATATCTGTAAAATGTATGCTTTGATTTATCACTGTGGTATGTGGGATAGAAGTTTTTTATTGGATTTGTTATAGGAGTAAATGTATAGAATGACAAAAAGGTGTTTATAACTACATTTCCCAGAATGCCGCATAATGGCAGAAAATAGGAAAAAGTATAAATTGAGTGGTAAATGGATCACTCATTCACCATGATCAAGACCTTTGGTGGTTGAAACGTGTTGGTGAAGTTTGGGTTTCTTTTCTCTTTTGGAAGAATAAATTCTTCAAACACAAGGTTTCCTGTGTGTGCTGTGTCTGACCTTGTGTCATTTGGTGGAGAAAGTAATTACAAGGTTGGCCATCCCTGACACGAGCACCGACTTAATGGAGCGCGCTTTGATTGGGGCCATTTGGAGAAAAAAAAAAAATATATATATATATATATATATATTTATATATACACACACATACATACATACATATATATATATATATATATAGACCCCCTATTCTATTCTTAACATGTATATAGGTCACTGCATAGTTTTCATATAAGTTATTTGGATGGATGCTTATGGTTGTCTGTTTATTAATCTATCACAATATGTAAATAGTATCATAACTATTTTATCTACAGGTGCTTCACTATTGAAATATTGAGGAAAATATAAAATGAACAAATTCTAAATAAAAAAATAATATTTTCAAAATTCACAAATAAATTAGCTTAAATTACAACACTTGAAAGCTGAGGTTATACAATCCTACTGTAAATCTCGATATGTTCTCTTCTTTATACACGTCTGTCCTCTCTATATGTACCTATATATTTATTACTTTACTCCTACAGTAGAAGAAAAAGAATTGACTCTCTACATTGCACTACTCTATGTTTCACTCTATTCCTCTCTCAATATATCCTCTGCCTCCACTCTCTTAACGCACCCCAAACCTCAATCTACTATTATGATCTCCCCTACGAACCTTCTAATCCAGTGGTTTCCAACCTTTTGATTTCTGTGGACCCTCACTTTATCATTACTGGAACCGGGGGTCCACCACTGAATCATTATTGGAATCCGGTGACCCCCCCCCCAGAGTCACTACTGAAAGCTGCAGACCTAATCTGTTAACATTATATAATTTTCTAAGCAGTCGCGGACCCCCTGAGGAGGCTTTGCGGACCCCTAGGTGTTCCTGGACCACCGGCTGGGAATCACTGTTCTAGTCTCTTTCCTCCTCTATCTCTTCTTGGATCACCCCAAACCTCATTTTACTGCTAACATCTCCCACACAACCCTTTCTAAATTCTTCCCTTATATATCCCTCCTTTGACTCATCCCAAACCTCATTTTACCAGTATTATCATCCTAATCCATTTCTTGAAAGTCTTCCCTCCTGTATCCCCCTTTACTCATCCCAAACCTCATCTTAATACTATGATCTCCTAAATAACACTTTCTAGACTCTTCGCCCTTCTGTTCCCCCATTAGCCTATTCAAGCCAGCAAATAGACACCCCGCAAATTAACTCAAATGTCCCTATACTATTCCATCACTAATCCTTTCTGAGTTCCAAAGTAGAGTGCTACTCGCGGAAAAGCGATTTGATGGCTCGTTAGAGGTAGTAAGCGTTATATAAATACAATTATATTTACATACTCAGAGGATTAATGACGTCAGTAAGCTCTCAATATTGAAGTAGTAACATGATGACTTTTCGCCGTAAAGTTCCAGGCTCCCTTGCTGAAAGAGGCAACTGCATTAAGTATATGTAGGGATGTATGAAGGAACCATGCATGCCTTTACTAAGCGACCATTACCACGCATATGCCTTTACCATGCATGCCTTTACCACACAAATTTTAATCATGCATATACCTTTAACATGCATGCCTTTACAACAGAAATTAAGTATTTTGCAGGTAAGTATAAAGAATTTAAAGGCAAATTAAATTATCTTGGTTTATTACACGCATAAACTGTTTTCTTGGCTTGTTTAGTGGGCAACATACTAAAAAGAATCCACAAAAGTCAGCATTGACTACTAAACGTTTTCAAAAGTACCTTGTGGGACAACCTACAAAAACACTTACATTGTCAAATTCATGCCTATTATGCTTGAAACACAGAATTTCCAACTCATTTTCTAAAAGTCTCCTAGAATGAGAACCAGGGCGGGTATTAATATTTCACTCGTGTCCCACAAGCAACTCTTATTGAGGCTCAGGAAGCACAGGGACCTATCATCACCTATTTCCTATAAATGAATGAGACATAAACATGAGAGTGGTGAAGATAATGGGAAGAGTGGTGGATTGCAGCTGAATTGAGAAGAAAATCAGTGTTGGATCTGTTTCACTGCATGCAGTGTTCCCATCCACTAAGTATATTGAGAACATACACATCCGATACATAGTCTAAGCCTTTTTGAAACATTTATTCTGAAAACAGCTGAAATTCAAAAAGGAGGCCCCGGGCAACTTATTCTTGAAAGACATATGAAGTTTAGGGTGCAGGCAGAAAGAGAGCTGCTGACTTACGTGGACTTAAGGATGCAGGATCTCCCCATATTGTTGGAGTGGATAGTATCAGAAAGAAGATTGAGGTTTGCAGGGACCTTGCCTGTACTCGAACTGGTGCCTGGGTCATGCCTGAGATCTAGACAGAAAAATAAAAATAAAGGTGACTAGAACAAAAAGATCTTTTGATTAAAAAAACTTGCCACGCTGAAATGAAGAGCAGTTCTTACAGCCAAATTGGAAGTGAGGTCACAAGAATCTCACATACAGAGGCTTTCTAATGAGCCTCTGCGGGAAGAAGGCTACCGGGATACTAACAACACCAGGGCTCTTTGATAGTTCCACAGGCAGCCTCCTGTTAAGCTCTTGCAAGAAAGGCAAACCAATGAACCTTATGAACAGCGATGCTCCGCATCAAATACCATAATGTTTTCACAGCGAACTGCAATTACAACGAGGCTCCCCATCAAGTAACATGAACAACAACTGCTTGCACGTGAATCCCACAAACAGATCGCAAGCACCTAGTCACACAATTAAGAAGACACCCCAGTGACTTCTACAATGATTAATGGCAACAGTGAATCCCCCACTGATTCCTGATAATAACATGCCTTTCTAATGGGTCCTAGACACAGAGAGGCATAATAACAAACTATATCAACTGCTAGCCTCCACTAGTCACGAGTCTCACAGAAAATAATTGTAACCAGCGTCACTACCAGTTAGACTTCTCTTCTCTTTGAGCCCATCTTACATAGACACTCATTGAGGCCTGACAAGGTTGTCCAAGGAGTCAGTGAAGCTTCCCAGTGAGTCCTCCCAGTAATACTTCCCAACGACCCTACTGAAGGAAAAGATGCTCATGAGTCATGGCAATAACAGGGATACACCACACATTATTAAGTTTAGTTTTCAGACAAGTGAAAGTCAGATATTAATTTCTACATGAATCGCTTATTTTAAACAAATACACTTCAAGATGTAACAACGCAGTCTTCAAAAAAGCAACAAATACTCTATGCCTACCTATGTTTTGTATTCATATTATCACTCTTACACAGAAGCCGTAAAATACTATATTATTCGAAATAAACAGTCTGATTTATTTACGTGTCGTTTTGGAACCAATGTTTTGATCTACACTAATCATTAAAGTTTGTTCTTCAAGCCCACATAAGTTAGGAAATGTCTCCCTTGAAAAAAGTACCACACAGGAAAATATGCCCTAGTCTAGCGTCCCATGCCCCTCGTGGACGCAGCCCCGCACACAAACATATACTCCTCTTGCCCTCATAGCTCCAGTACACCGGCATGACATTCTATTGATCTATATTAGAGAGTAGTAGACATGTGTAATAAATTAGGTTATTGGTCGAGAGGGGTTGAATCCCCGCTCACGCAACAACCACAACCCAAAAAAATTACTAACCCTGTCTGGTAGCGTGGCACAAACGCAGGGAGGCTAAGAGGTACTGTGTAAAATATTTATGTAGCACATACACAGTAATAATGTGAAAACGAAGCACAAGAAAAAAATTCCAAACCAAATTTAGAAAAATAGAGAAAATTTAAATAAATAAAATGATGCCAAAATGAATTAAATCCAATCAATAGAAAAGAAGCTAGGAATTAATAAAGCTTTAGTGAACTCTAGCATCTAAAAGATCACAGTGTCATTGTGATCTGGTTGCATATGGCCAGGACAAAGTCAAAAGATAAGGCCAACTGTGACAGAGCGCAGATCACACACAAGAAGTGGATTGGGCCCGCAGACACGCACGTTTCCTAGACCGCAGCACAAAGATACTTCCCAAACAGTATTTCACCCCAGTACTGCCAGTTTTGATGCTTTATTCAGCCTTCCCATGTAAGCCAGAACTCATCGGACTTACATATGCAGAAAAAAACCCACAAACTGCAGAAAAAAACCACAAACTGAGTACTTTTGCTGTCAAAATCAGGGTGACCATACTTGCCTGTGGTTGTACAAGCCTTGTGCTGTACTGAGGAGGCCTAGTACAAATAGGCTGAAACGAGTCCACTACACAGACCATAAGAAGCCGGTCACAAAGCCTTATAGGAACCAATTGGATTGTGGACCACTGAATTCAATCTTTAATGATGTTGGACAAATAACTTCGTGCAGTTGGCCTTTTCCTTGAGCAGACTATGTTTTGGCAGTTCATAATGGAAAATTCTACAGACGACCGTTATTATTTATAAGTATGTGTATATAAAGGACGTGTTGGAACAATGTTTGAGATTTGTACATTTGTATTCATGATAAATGACTTACGTTTTCACAAAAAATTGTCAGGGTGTATATGTTCAAGTGTGCCTAAAAGCATGATATCCTCATCAAAAGTTAAACTGTTGAAATAATATACGTTTGAAGGTGACCATATGGCCAATAACAACTAGAGTGTTTTTGTCGAGAACAAATGATTCTTGATCCACTCTGCTAGAGCTTCCTTTGCTTTATTTTACATTTCGTGGTACCCCAGGCTATAGGGGGTTTTAAATTACAATTAATTTGAGTCTAAACTTGACATCTCTACCTGCTCCCAATCTAAGGTTTGCACTTAATAAATGAATAAGGTAACCCAATTGTAGTGAATGGGAGAGTTAGGCTTTTTTTTCAGAAACAGGACAAGTAAACATTCTACTTTTTAAATATAATGGCCCATATGTATACTTTTTTAGCGCCACATTTGCGCCACTTTTTAACGCAAAAGCAGTGCAAACGTACAAAATACTGTTGTATTTTGTAAGTTTGCACCGCTTTTGCGTAAAAAATGACGCAAATGCGGCGCTAAAAAAGGAAACATATGGGCCAATGTACCCTGCCCAATAGGCCTTTAGGGCGTACCATAGGAGTGACATATATATTAAAAAAGATGGCATATCTCTAACAAATGGTTTATTTTTGAAAGCCAAAATGGCAGTTTAAAACTGTACCACAGGCTGCAGTGGCAGGCCAGGGGCATATTTTAAAGTGCTACTTAAGTGAGTGACACAATGATTGCTGCAGGCCCACTAGTAACATTTAATTTACATGCCCTGGGTACATGTAGTACTATATACTTGGGACTTAGAAGTAAATTAAATGTGCAAATTACACATCAGCCAATTTTACCATGTTTTAGAAAGCTACCACAAGCACTTTAGCACTGGTTCGCAGTGGTAAAATGCACAACAAAACAGGTGTGGTGAATGCAAAACATTTGGAATAATGGCACGCCAAGGATGTCAAGTCTAACAACATGTGTTTCTTCACACCTTATTATCAGTCTCTTAAACACATCTTGATGGACGATGCCTGTGATCATCCAACCACACAAACAGGTATAAAGTACCCTGTCATTTATTTCTTCACGTTAAAATCATTGTCATCCAATGTTTGAACTGTCACTGCATAGTGCAAAGTGTACATCGGTCTCTGATCTCAGGCAGCTGCACAATAAGCAGACTAGCTAGCTTAGAGTAAATTTACATAAAACTGGTAAGGCTACGTCAAATGATTTTGTTTCTGCCTAACTTACTGATGCAAAGGAAGGGTTTTCCCACACCCCTACCATACAGGTCTCCAAGAAGTCGTTCAGACCGTCACGCTTTACAAGAAGTCCATCCGCCAACAAGGCTTCACAATCAGTGCCAAAACACTGCTCACCAGTAAGGTCAGCTCAGGCACATCGCACATTCGCCATTTACCTGGGTCTCTGGAGACAGAAGCAGCTGGACGTTTATAGAATACCATTTCAGAGGCTAACAATTTCGATCTCTATTGAGTCTGACAAACTGCCTGGACCTGGAAAGTGTGAATTTTCTGTCAGGAAGGATTCTCTAACCAACTGACTGAACTAGGACAGACTAAAAGAACTAGGGATCATTGTCAGAGAAGTGTCTGGAGTGTGTTCGGAGTATGGGGGAGGAACAGTGTGGGAGAAAGATTAGGTTGAGTCATTCAGTCTTCCTTCTCTGATATGAGTGAAAGGAGTCGCTGTTAGTGGTCAGTAATGAGTGCAGGACAGAAGAAATTCCACCACTGATCTGACTGACAATGCTCTCTTCTGTGCCATCCCATGAACACTCTGCACTCTGGCTTTCAGTGAGCCTGGTGAGGCATGTTCTTGCAAAGGCACGAATGCATACAGCTGCCAGTTCCCAGCTAGTTCCTTTCATGCTGCATACTGCATGGGCAACGTACATCTGAAAGCGACTTCTAGCTGCAGATTCATTACCTGAGAATCACCCCAGGCGTCGGGCTTGATCCGGAATTTTTATTTGGTAAGCAGTATGCCTGTGCACCAGTAGGCGGCATCGTTCAGCTCCGCATAGTGTCATTAGCGTCGTCCGCGCCAGAAGTGATATTTGCGGTGCCTATATAGGCACCACCCAGGTGCGCAGACTTTCGGCTCCAGTCAGCGCAGATCAGAGAAGAGCTACTCCGTACTAATTTTTGACTAAACTAAAGGAACCATGCAGTATCTCCTGGCAGGAGACAATATATCAAGAATGCAAATATGTTGCTATTTTCCTTTAGGCTGTGATTCCGTGTAGAACCAGCAGTCAATAACATTGTGACTGCTTCCTGTTTGGAGGGAGTGGACTGTACGGAGTGGAAAAAAGCTGTCCGGAGCAAAAGAGAAATGAAAACAGACTTGTCCAGGATCCATAAGGAGTTGTAGCACAGCTGTCGTGGGCCAAATCTGAAGCATTCAAATCTCAGGTCCCCAGAGTTCACCCCTTGCAGTTGAGTGAAAACCTTAGTACTTCCTGGGGTGCCAATAGTTCTAATTTCTGAGCCAGAGAGGAAGATGAGAGTTTTCACACTTGCAGCAGGTTCTTTTGTGTGTGCCATGCACTGTGAGCTAGGATCACTGGAACTACGTCCTATGATTTGGTTACAAGGCTTTGTGTCACATAGGCCCTAAACTAACGGTTATTAATCTTTTGAGTTCTATGGACCCTTACTTAATCACTACTGGAACCCGAAGACCCCAACAGAATCATTATTGGAATCCAGGGTCCCTCACCAAATAATTTCCGAAAGCCAAGGACCCCGCCCTTAGTATTTTTGATCGTGTAAACCACAAAACAATACACAAGAATAAAGAAAAAGCCTTCATCAAAAAAAAATACACAAATGATGAAATAATTTATTTAATCCACAAACATATTAAAAACAATAAATTGTAATTTTAATGGGAAGTTGGAGCTAAATTCAGTTGGGGATGCTCATTATCCATACTATAGTTTGTTTGATGCACTTGCACTGCTCTTACGAATCAATCTGAGGATACTAACTTAATTTTGAGCTTCCAATTTTGCATTTTGTTTCTTTATTTATATATACTTCTTTAATCTGTGACGATTATTTAATTTTCTAAGCAGTTGCAGACTCCCTGCTTAGGCTTTGTGGACCCCTTAGGTGTCCCCAAACCACAAGTTAAGAACCACTGCCCTAAACTTTGGCACCTACATACCAAGAGGGAGTTATCATGTTTACATAAAGAGACCCAGGCACCCTTGTTCCGATGGTGAACCTCCATATGAAAAACAGGACCCAGGCCAGCCATTTTTAAAATATAAGCCAACCAATGTAATCCTTTTTGTATGGAGCCCCCATACCTAGTTTGAGTTTATGCAAAGTGTGTTTTAGCACACTGCAGTAGGGCTCCAAACTCACTGCGTTTTATGTTGAGATCACTTTTGCCAGATGTTGGAACTCCTGGAAGGCAGACAGCTGAGGATTCATTCGCTGCAATCCTTGTCTGGCCCCGAGATTCACTGATTCAGGTTTCACTTTGTAAAAATGAAAACTTCTACCTTCCCAAGATCCTTCCAAAATGATTTCCAACGCCCAGGATATATGATAAATTTGGGCACAGGCTGAAATCCAAAACGGTTACAGTACATTTACATCTGAGCACTACAAAACTGCCTTCAGGTCAAGTCTAGGCCCCAGAAGTTGCTGGGGGATTAGTTTTCTTTCAGATGCACAAGTTTACTGTACACGAAGAACTATACATGTTTTTAGATAAAGCTCTACCAGGACATTGACCTTTATTGTATGGGATTAATGTGTTATACTGTATCTGGGTACCAAACCTGACTTGAATAAGTCTTGACTGATAAACATTCCTGTCCTTAAATCGAGTCTTTGTTAGGTATGTTGCACAGCAGAAGTGTTGAATACCTTGGGACACCAATGATCCATGAAAATAACCATTAATTATATTGCTCAGTAACCACTGTCTGTTTTAACATCTGGAATCAAAGCATAAGTGACATCCCCAAAAAGCTGACCTACCTCTGGCAAAGGTTGTAGAATTAAGCAGCAAGACGTTACTTAAACTGATGCAAACAAGCGAGGGTGATTGTTAGACTTTTCATCCTTGGTGTGGTCTCCGTTAAATTTTTGCCTCTGTTTCCCAGGTTGTTGATGTGTGCTGGACTCTGTTTTTTCTGTTTTTGTTACGCTGGGCACTTACCACTGCTAACCAGTGCTAAAGTGCAAGTGCTCCTTTACAAAATATGTATGTAATTGGGTCATCTATGATTGGCATATTTGATTTACTAGTAAGTCCCTAGTGTAGTGCACTAGAGGTGCCAAGTGCCTTTAAATCAAATGCTACTAGTGGGCCTGCAGCACTGGTTGTGCCACCCACATAAGTAGCTCTATAATCATGTCTCAGACCTGCCACTGCAGTGTTTGTGTGTGCGGTTTTAACTGTAAATTCGACTTGGCAAGTGTACCCACTTGCCAGGCCTAAACCTTCCCTTTTCTTACATTTAAGACACCCCTAAGGTAGGCCCTAGGTAGCCCCAAAGGCAGGGTGCAGTGTATGGTTAAGGTAGGACATAGAGCAATGTGTTTTATATGTCCTGACAGTGAAATATTGCAAAATTCGTTTTTCACTGTTGCAAGGTCTGTCCCTCTCATAGGTAAAGTGAGCATTTTCTGCTTAAACCATTTCTGTGACTCTGCCTGTTTGTGGATTCCCTGTCTGGGCCAGTTTGACAGTTGGGCTGGTTGCACCTCACACTAGACCGTGACACAAAGGGAGCTGGGGTGTAGTCTGCATTTCCTGATGAGCCATCTGTGCTAGGAGGGAGGGGAGGAGTGGTCACTCACACCTGAGAGGGCTGTGGCTGCCCTCACACAATGCAGTCTCCAACCCCCTGGTGAGTGTCTGGGGCCTGGCCTGGGCAAGTCAGGATTTCACAAACAAGGGAGACTTTGCTTTGAAGTAGGCTTACTTCAAAGGGCAAAATGGGTATAAGAAGGGCACCCAAAACCACAGACTTTAGAACACTTCTGAAAACCAAGAGGAACCTCTGCCTGGAGAAGAGGTGAAGAGCTGAGGAAGAGGAGCTGCCCTGCCTGTGCTTTGTGGAGCTATGCTGCAGTTGCTGCTTCTGCCTGTGCTAGAGGACAAAGACTGGACTTTGTGTTGCCTTCTTTCCTGTGAAGATCTCCAAGGGCTTGATTTAGAGATTGCCTCCTGTTAGTTGAAGTCTCAGGGACAGCAAAGTCTTCTCTCTGCCAGCACCTGGAGTCTCTAGAGAGACTCCTACTCTGCCAAGTGGTGCCCATCGAGTTCCTGGGACCCTGAAAGGAGTAACACCAGCCGAAGAGTAAGAAATCCACGTACAGAACGACGCAACTCCGATCTGTGGCTGAAAAATCAACACGCCGCCAGCTTCACGGCTGAAAATTGACGCTCGCCTACAACGCAACCAGAAGATCGATGCCCGGGGCTGGAGAAACGACGCACAGCATCACTGACGAGGCTGGTGTGATCGCAACCCGCGCTGCGTGGTTTTCAAATCATCGTGCAGCTGGATTTCCAACGCAAACACCGGTGGCTGTGTAAAAACAACCAAAGGCCTGCCCGGACCTGAGAGTGCTAACGAGATCAACGCATCGCTCTCCTACAGAGAGAAGAAATGACGCACACCAACCCGACTAAAGGAGAAACGACGCAAGGTCTCCCGTACAGGGTTATTTTTGACGCACCCAAGGTACACTTTCACGCTAACAGCATTAGCGTTGTGTTTAAAATTACATGAAGACTCTTTTTGCATTTTTAGTGATATCTTGACTTGTGTATTGTGGATGTTTGTCGTTTTGGTCTTGTTTTGTTTAGATAAATATTTTCTATTTTTCTAAACCCCTGCTGTGTCATTTTGTAGTGTTTTCATTAAGTTAATGTGTGTGTTGGTACAAATACTTTACTGAAGTTCTGAAGTTAAGCCTGCTGCTTGTGCCAAGCTACCAGGAGGGTAAGCAGGGGTTAGCTGAGAGTGATTCTCTTTTACCCTGACTAGAGTGAGGGTCCCTGCTTGGACAGGGGGTAACCTGACTGCCAACCAAAGAGCCCATTTCTAACAGTGATTTAGATATCACTCCATTGGTTACTGATAGACTCCAGTAATAGATTCATGTATATATGTATTGTGGCAAACTGTATTACTATTTTCAGGATCTGATACCCCACTGAATTCCCACCGTAATCCTAAAGTATACCTTTTATTTTTGGATGCCCCAGCCAAAAACTTGAGGTCGATAATTGGGAGTGCTGGGACCCAAGTTCTGGAATAACCTGAACTACCTTGACTGAGGGTATTCAATGAGTCCTATGGCAAAAAATGTCAAAACACTGAAGCAGACATTGTCAGGCTGTTTGTAAATCTCCTTTATGCCTTGTCATTCATCTCCACCTCCGGTCTAAAAAGAGTTCTCATACCCCTTCTTCGCCTGCCATCCTCTACCTCCCATAATAGTTTATAATCTCACTTCCTTTTCATTCTATACACCTCTTGCTTCAGCAGTTCCTGCTCTTAGTGTTTTCACATCCTGCCCAAACTGCTTCTTTTCAAACCATAAACGATAGCGACAATACTCAGATTTATTTATTTAATATATTTACACGGAGCAACAGCGTTTGCACTATGGTAAGAAATGCTGTGCAAAGCAAGAGGAACACATCACAAGAGTCCAGTAGCGGTTTGGGTCAATAAGATCTATGTATGTGAGTAAGATAAAAAGCAGCAATAGTGCCCTCTTTTTTAAGTGGGCAATGAGAAGATAGAACATAGTTCCGCTAGTAGTAAGTTCCACTGGAGCGGCCCGAGTGAGTTAAATGGTTTAAACCTCAAAACTGCATTGAGGGGTATAAGTAGAGAAATTAGGTGAGGTGGGGGAGGGTTGTGTTAGGACACATCTGGTAAGTGTTTCAGCTAAATATCAGGAGCTTGGAATAGCCTTGAAAACTAGAGTTAGGAATTTGAAAAAACAAATCATACAGTCAAGTAACCTGATATTTTACCTGGTAATGGTAGTAGGACTTAGAGGTTGTCTAGGGAGAATGTGTAAGGTTTTATTGAAAAGTTCAGCACTTTATCAAATGGCATGTATAAGTTTATACTGACCAGTTGTTGCCTTCCAACTGGCCAAATGGGAGGGAAGGCAGAGTCTGAATAGATTTGCAGATATATAAAAAGATGCTAGCATACTGGGTTTCAGGGAATGGTGTGACAGATAGGAGGACGAGTGATTTACATTTTTTGACATTTGTGGGGATAGCTACTGAAATACGTAGGGCATGACAGGGGTTCATAATGCAGACTAACATGCACTTCCCTTAAATAAGTGATCTGGATGGAGAGCTCAAACCCCTCTTAACTATTTATAAATACAGCCTTTGTGTTACAACTACATCAGTGGTGAGATTAAAAGGTAAATGGGAAACTGATCTGGGATCGCAGATGGAAGACAAAGAAAGGGGTATAGTCCTTGCTAGCTGAATGGTAGAGTGCCATACATTTGGTTTCAAACTTGTACATTACAAATTTGTTCACAGGTAATACATTACCTGTATGCAAGCAGTACATTAAACCACAATTATTGTATAGAATGAATCCTCAACTTTATGGAAACTGCTGTAGGCGCCACACAATGATATGTTCTTTCTGCAGTATGTTTTGCACCAGTTCGGTAGTGTGGACCTTGTGGGAGAAGGCTGTTCGGTTCTGCAACTTTTGTCTGTGGGGGCAGTGTCACCTTCACCTAAATTTTGTTTGTTGGGACTAGCCCCGATTAAAAGTAAAAGTAAAATAACAACTAGATCCATTCACGTGGGTTTGAGGCTAATTTAAAGTTGCATTGGCACGGTCTGGGAGTCCACTGTGGGGCCTCTCGAGAGCCGCTGGATCTGTGACATAAATAAATGGGAATGGACAGAGAGACCTCAGAGATGAATAAGTACACTGAAGACAAGCAGAAGGGGTGTCTAACATTTAGGTTTAGCATCAGATGCACTGGATTACCTCTGTGGCAAACTTCAGTAATAGGAGCTTTAAATTTAGGTGAGCATAAAGTTACTGATAAGAGGTTTTTAAGCACTTTGATGACTGCTACTCATGGCATGGAGCAACGCCTGATACTGAAGCTACTATGTCTACCCGCTAAAGGGATTGTTTTTCTAATGTTTGTTTATTTGTCATTTTTGTAAACTCTGAAAACAATAAAGCGATTTGAGGAAAGAAAATGAGTTTAGAGGAAAACCAGGAGTAGATTACTACCGTAGTCGCATTGGCTAGGTAGTGATACTGAATTTAGTGTCTATGCTATGTAAAATTGAAAGTTAGGGCCGGCTCCATTGAGAATATTAAATCCTTGCTACCTTACAGCTGTACATATGGCAGTTGTGAAGGATTCCAGGTGCACTATGGTTTGTCGCTACTAGTGTCAATGGAAACCGTAAATGGTTTGGGAGAGATGTGTATGCAAAGTTTACTGGTTGACATACTATTTCCATATTAGATTAACTCAGCATGAGGGAAACGTTAGCCATTCAGTGAAAGGCAGCTAAAAGGCAGTGAGGCACTTCAGACTGAAGATGAGAAGTGAAAGGTGGAAAGGAAAAAAATGGGGTATCATTTGCATACAGAGGATAGGAGAATCCAGGATGGAAAGATATCCCCTATGGACAATGTGTTTGTTGCATGTCAGAAAATCGAGTACAAAACATTGTGTTACAAAAATATTGTAACCAGAATATCGAGTTATAAAATATAGTGAAGATTAGTATGTATTGGTAAATATACATTTATTATTCTTAACTGTACAGCTACGTACTTTGAAGATATCTATATTGTCAAGTCACATATACATGGAGCTAAGAATGGCAAATATATGTTCCCCTACATATACTAACTTTAATGACGTTTTGGTAGTCGATATTCCGGCTACAATATTCTAGTGGTAGAATATTTAAAATTTAGTAGTCTGGTATAAAGAGAAAAGTAGATGGCCGAGAATCCATCCTTGTGAAACACAGACTAGTAGAGGGTTCCTGCGTTGAGCGAGAAGCCTTATAAGACACGGAAGGATTGATCAGAGAGACCAGAAGAACCCAGTTCAGTGCTATACCCTTGATGAGAAGGTAAAAACCATGATGGAATGATCAGTAGCCCCAAAAGAAACAGAAAGGTCAGGAAGTTTAAGAATAAAGGAGGAATTACTGTGGTGAGCTCAAATGAGGAAATTAAGAAAGTTAAAGAGGGTGGTTTAGAAGAAGGGATAAAAAAACCCATAAGTCGTATCCACACCTCCAAGCATTTTTACCACCCTATTACTCAGAAAGGGCAATGTGTATGTCCTTCTATCAGAGATCCCTTTGACTCTGCCATCTGGCATGCCATGCCTTGATGTTAACGTCATCAGAAATGGCAGTGGACTGGCAGCACAATCAAGGATGAATAGTCTGCCGCCGTTTCTGGCCGTGTCAATAGCACGTAAGACCAGCATGCAAACCCTGTCGCTTCACCAAACTGAGGACTTAATTTACCAGAATCTGACACATCGGCTCTGATGCTTCAGATTTCTTGCACTACCCTGTGACCCCCTAACGATGCCATAGATGTGCTGTATTAACAACACAGAGCTCCATGGCACAGGTTTTCACAGATGCGTCATAATTTCTGATGCATCTGTGGCGCTAAAGTCACGCATTGCTGGACTAGCGTCAAAGAAAATTAAGCTACTCCAGCAATGCGAGGAGACCCCCCCAAAGACAAAAGCCCTGCATCACTTTTACCGCCTTCTTTAAGCAGGCGGTAAAATTCTGATGCAATGATGATGCAGAATGACGCAGTGAAATGTTGTAAATTTCACTGCGTCAGTTCTGCGCGGCTGTTTACCTGGGGATGCCTACCTTGTATATCATAACCTGCAGCTGCCGCCCTGGGGTGAAAAGTGATGACAGAGGCCTCTAGCGTCACTTTGTAGATTTGGAATTGTTTTAGTGCCGCCGCAGCGTCATAAAGAATGACACTGCAGCAGCACAAGGACCTTGGTAAATGAGGCCCTCAATCCTTTTCTTTGAACCTAACATGAAGGCTTCAAATTCCAGCATGTTAGAGATCCGAGAAATGTGGGCATTAATAATATACCTCTATTGTGGAGGTAAATTGCGAGCACGCACATTTCATTTTTTAGGCACCTACACCTACCGACAAGAATATGGAGTAATCCCCTCTCACTCACCCGTTTAACTGATGGATGGAAATTCTGCCATAAAATGCCTAAATAAGGTCGTAAGTCTGCCCTAAGTACATAATAAAGTCTGAATTGTCCTTGGAGTCATAAATAGATGCTGTATCTCACACAGTCTGGGTAATGATGCATGGTGACTTATTTTGACTGCAGTGCAGGTAAATGGCGCATACATGCCCCATCTCCCATAATGCCAGTCTAATTTATAGTGATTTGCGTCCATTTATTTTTCATGACTGGAAGGTTCCCCTTCAGAATGCGCAGACAAGAGGTCAAATATAACACAAGTATTTGATGAAAGACAGAAGCTCTTCAAACATAATTTGCAAATCCATTAATCAGGCACTCCAGCTCTAAAAGTGTGTGTAATGGATACAAGGCACAGAACCATGCCAACTCCTCTGCAAAAACAGCAATCTGTGCCAAAGGGACTGCAAGATATAGCTGAAGCTGAAGCAGCAGCCAGGCTGTGCTCCCACTCAATATCCCAGAGATACATTGGCTAGCTTTATCATTCAATTACCACTGCAGCAGACAGAATCATTGATCTGCTAAGGCCCAAAAGGAGTCCTTTACTGGACAAAGAGCCTGCCAGCAGCACGGTCAACTAACAAAGGTGAATGTCAATGGTTGATGATAGGGAACAAACATGCAGGTTATTCCATAAAGATGATCAATGTCACAGGGTTAACTAGGCACTATCAAAGATGATGAGAGTGATGGTACTCTCCTTTGAAGATGACCTTAGTTAACTGCCAGAGAACATTGGACCTCAAGCCTCCTTTACTCACTGGGTAGACTTGGACGGGCAGCCAAGGCCGATCTCAAAGGAGGTGTTGTAGGGCGAAGTGAGGTATATTCACAACACAACTATTGAAGTTGCAAAGTTGTAAGTGCATGTTACTTTAATAGTTTCTGAAAATATATATATACGTTTACAGCACAAATGGGAATTCAAACAGTAGAATGTACACAAACCAGTAATGAACCAAGATACAATTGTAAAACTAGGGCCCCTGTCTGTGCATGTGGGCACAATCCTCAAACTAGCGGCACAGTACTACATCTGAGCAGTTATTACAACGTTAGAATGGGTCACTTATTCGGGGCTTTAATGTTTGTGAAAACATGAAAACAAGGAGGAACCAAGCAATAAGGATGACGATTAAACAGGGCTCCTAGTAACCAGAAAGGCCATCTTATTCTCGATGCACCACGAGCAGCAGACTCCACGCCTGCAAACATGTTCAACTTGCTAGAATATCCCCAGCTTACTGGCAACTGGGCCACAAGTCAATGTATCCAATAGAAAATGCTCATAAAATGACTGGGTAAATTTTCTGTCCTGGGATAGAACAGGTCACAGAATGTATTACTGTGGTCATTTCCTGCATGTCGATAACAATTTATAAACCAACTAGTGGGAATCATTGTGAGCTGCTTCCAATGATGGCAATAAACATTGCAAAAATGTATACTCAATGTTCTCAAGTACACAAAAATGATAAACAAAGGGGAATGTGTATGCTCCAGGCTCTTCCATCTCGTGCTTGTGCAGAAGGGGCAAGAGGAGCTATATCCTGTAGACTACATAGTGGAATGACCCACAGCAGGCACCCTTTTCAGGGTACGCAGAAAGACTATCCGTGAGTGTTGGAAAATGGGTTATTGGTAAGGGCAGGTAGGTACCTACACCTAGCAATAGGCCACTAACCTCCACTAAGGTCCAGTTAGGTCTCAGTAAATTAAACCCAGCTCAACCCTTGGTAGCTTGGCAACGAGCGTCAAGGCTTAACTGAGGAGACAGACTGTAAAGCATTCAAATATCACAAAACAGTATTTAAATAAAACACAGGAAACAGTTTAAAAATCCAAAACCAATTTATAAAAATAGATTATATTTTTATCTTTAAAATGACACCAAAACGAATAAAATCGGATAAGGGGAACCGGAGATATGAATTTTTAAAGATTTTTTTTTTTAGCGCCTAGAAACAAAAAGTGCCAATTGGGTCATCTGGTTGCACCTCGACCGGGGCAAAGTCAAAGTTTAAGGCCGACCGCAATGGAGCCCTGTTCGGTTACAGGCCGCGGGAGGCCTCGGTTAAAAGTTTACCTTCACACTTGGTCTTTTTTTCGAAGATTTTCTTCAGCGGGACGAACCTGCCAGTCCAATCTGACCTCCTGGAGCCCTTCTCCGGATACGCGATGCTGGAATCCTCGGCGGAGATTTTTACCTTCGGACTTAGTCGTTTTTTCGAGGTGAAAATCCTTCGACCGGGGTAAACCTGGATCTTGATCCGACGTCCATGGAGCCCTTCTCGGATACGCTGGCTGGGAGGTCCCGGTCAACTTTTTACCTTCGGACTTAGTCTCTTTTTCTGAGATTTTCTTTACCGGGACGAACCAGCAAATCAGGCCGGGTCGCGGTTCAGGCAAGCCGGCTAGAGTTGCCGCGGCGGGTCAGTCCCTCTATGGAGCTTTTTTACAAAAGTTGTCCAAACTTCTGGGGCTTCTCCCAGATGTCCTTTTAAGGTTCTTTTGGGGTCCACAGCTCACCACAAGGGTCCAGAAGTTCTGAGATGGTCCTTGGGGGGTGCGGACTACAACTCCCAGAATGCACCTGGCGCAAACTCCTTTTTGGCCACTGGACAGTGGTCAGCTGGTCGCTTTCTTCAGGAGTTGGTGCAGGGGACTCTGGATAGCAATTTTTCACCTGTAGCAAACAGGGAGTCCATCCTTGAACCAGTTGAAACCAGGCAAAGTCCTTCTTGTGGTGAAGCCCAAGTGTGCAGCTGGTGCAGTCCTTCTGAGTGCAGGTTCCAGGTGCAGGCCAGGGGTCCAGCAGGGCAGTCCTTCTTCTTCTGTTGTTCTTCCTTGTTGGATGTGGTAGGGAACTGAGGTGTGGGTGCAGGTGTGCCAGTTTTATCCTTGCTCCTGGGTGAAAAGCAGAGGGGTCCTGGTTCTCCAATCAGGTGCAGGGACCTTCCCCCTGTGATGACCACTTTCTGGGAAGTGTGGCAAAAATCAATCCCAGGAGGCAACATCCTCCAAAAATCCATCATGGCTGAATCTGATTTTTGGAGGTTACATCTGGCTGAGCCCACCCACTAGTGTGGCTAAAAATCATAAACACACCCCTCTCCTGCCCTCTCCTAATCTAATCAAGGGGGCACCTAGTTGTCTGGGGTTGCAGGATGTGGGGGTGTTGCTGGTTGCTCCAAATGTCCTTTTCTGCCTTTGAAGACCAGTTTGGCAGCCCTCCCCCTTCCTGCCTCACCATCTGCTGAGGGGAGATTCCTTCCCACAGGCACATTCCTTTGTGTGAAGCCAGGCAACTTCACACCTCATCAAGGCAGCTTGGCCAAGCTGCTAGAGGCTGGCCAATCAGAGCACAGCAGCAAAAACAATGCAGGTCTGAAATTGGCAACTTTTCAGGTAAAGTTTAAAACTCTTTACCTGAACAAGTTATATTAAATCCCACAACTGGAAGTTGTGGGATTTATTACAACAATTAATTTGATACCAAATTCTTGGTATGCATCATTTAAGGAGACTTTAAAAATTAAAATAAAGTCTCCCCATTCTAGCCTATGGAGGCCATTCACTACAATGAGGGAAAAACAAATTTGGCTGTTTTTACCTCACCAGGGCTTATAAGACTATTTTTATAAGGCCCCTGCTTATAGTTACATGGCACCCAGCCCTAGGGGCACATAGGGCACACCTTAGGGGTGACTTATATGTAAAAACAAGGTAGTTTAGGACTTTGGAACTACTTTTAATTCCAAAGTCGAATTTGCATCTAACTTTAATTTAAAAGCAGCCAGCAAGGCAGGCCTGCCTTTAAAATGACACTGGGCACCTCAGCAGTGCACCTATGGGTGCACTAACTATGCTGTGGTCCCTAAACCTACATGCCCTACCATATACTAGGGACTTATAGGTAGGTTCACTTAGCCAATTATAATTAGCCTAATTTGCCTATCCATTTTACACAGAGCACTGGCCCTGGGACTGGTAAGCAGTACCCAGGGCACAGCCAAGAGTCAGTAAAACACCAGCAAAAAGTGGAAAATGGGGGCAAAAAGTTAGGGGGCCTCTGCAATCAGCCCTGTTTTCTCACAGTGAGAAGTACACATTTGAGCCATCCATCAAGATCAGGTGCTCAAATCATATACCGATAGAGGAACTTTCACGGACAAAGGATCATAGTTTGAATATCATAGCGGCACAGGTTATCATAGACATTTATTCTTTCCACCACCAACAGATGGATCTATCTAGGAAGATCACCAACAACAGAGAGGTCCACCAGGGAAGATTATCACCAGCGGTCAGATCTACGAGTAAAGATTATCACCAGGAGAGAAGTGAATTACTGAGGATGAGAACAGCAAATATTTTTACCAGGTGGAAGTCTACTGGTGAGGAGCGCCACAAGCAAAACTGTACATCACCTTAGATCACCATCAACAGAAAAGGTCTTGGTGATATTTTTCAGCAGCTGAGAAGAGTACCACTGACGAGTACACTCAAAAGTGGTTTACTACTGATGATTACCACCAAAGGAAATGTCTACAATTAAGGTATATAACACAAAGACACACCAGTGGTTCCTGCCATAGGTCGAGAAAAAGTTTGCATCTGAAGATCACAATCAACTGGATGGTCAATCAGTGAATATTACTGTTAAGAATGAGCTCCACCAGTAAAAATGACTAACAAAGTGTTCTGCCAGTTAGGATCTCTAACAATGGAGAGGTATAGTGGACAACATTACTTGAAGCAGAGAGGTCAACAATTGAAGAATGCAGCCATCAGAGGAGAATCTGGGAGCCATCTTCCAAATGCTGCAGGCTGCCAGCCATGAGCGTAGGAAGTGTGGGGGATGCGGGGATGTATCCCCCCCACATTTTGGAGGACAAGGGGGCAAAATAATTTCCCCTCTCACTTCCATTATTCAGAGGGCCATTAGGGCACAAAAGTGCTACTTATAATAGCCCTAATGTACCGACCATCCTCCAATCTGATGGTCACAGAATAAAGGTGAGTCAGGAGGCCCCCTGCGTCCTCTGCTCTTTTGTTTGTCCTGTTTACAACTGTGGGCATTAAGGGTGCACATAAGAACAAAGGGCGCAAGGATGAGAAAAGAGTTTTTGATGACTGCAGTCTGCATCACCTGCCACCTTGAAGAGAAACACTGCAGGACGTCTTCAAGAGGAGCTACAGGACAATGAGGAAGATCTAAAGAGGAAACAGAGTCCCACTCAGCTTGACTCCTGCAGGCTAGAAAGGAGACCCTGTGAAACACAATATTTGTATTTGCCTAAGATCACACCAGTTGGTGAAACAGTGAAGTCGAGATTGAGCACAGATTTTACATTTTCACACAACAATTTAGCTATTAGAAGGGTATCTTTTTCTAACATTTATGCTTAATGGTTTTTTTTCTAGGTACTGAAGGGCTTGATTACAGCGTGGCTAACAGGGAGAAGCCATATTTCATTTTGGGCCGTTATGCCTAGCGTTATTACGTATGTTGTTGTTATTGTTACATACTTAAGCATATTGAAGTTGATCTTTTCCTTACTCTACTCTGAAACAATCTACCCTATGCCACTGCACCCTATACCACATTTGTCCACTCTGTACTACTCTACAACACTGCAATCTATGCTGTACCACTCCACACCACTCTACTCTGCAGCACTCTACACTATGCCACTGCAATCTATGCTATTCTACTCTAACCAATGTACGCTACCCCCCTGCACTCTGCCAGTGCACTCTTAACCACTTTACAGGAAACCAATGCACTCTATGCCACTGCACTCTATGCCACTGCTTTCTATGCCACTGCTTTCTATGGGACTCTACTCTGCACCACAGCACTCTATACCACTCTACAATACAGCACTGTACTCTACGACCCTCTAATCTGCAACACTGCACTCTCTCCACCACTGCATTCCAAGCCACTTTACACCACTGCACTCAATGCCACTGTACTCTGCCCCACTACACTCTTTTCTGCACCACTTCACTCTAATCTACTCCACACCACTCCACTCTACTTTGAAACCATCTCCTCTATTCCACTGCAATCTACGCAACTCCACTCTATGCTATGCCAGTCCAATCTACCCTGCACCACTCCAACGTACCCTGGGCCACTTAAATCTGCTCTGCACCTCTCTATGCTACTGCACTCTACATCACTATGCTCTACTCTGCAACACTCTACTCTTCACCACTATACTCTACTCTGTAGCAATCTACTCTATGCCCCTGCACTCTATGCAACCCTATTCTACTCTGCACCACTGTAGTCTACGCCACTCTTCTCTACTCTGCCTTACACTACGTCACTGCACTCTATACCAATGCATTATATGCCACTGTACTCTACACCACTGCCCTTTATGACACTCTACTCTGCAACACTGCACTCTGCCACTGAACTATACTCCTCTCTACTCTGCACCAAGGCACTCTACTCTGCACCGCTCAACGGTATGCCACTCTACTGCACTCTACACCAATGTACTCTATGCCACTACACTCTACACCACTCGACTCTGCATCACTGCGCTCCACCACTGCATTCATTCACGAGTCTACTCTACCTTGCACAACTCCACTCTACCATGTACTGCATAACTCTATGACACACCACTCTGAACCACTGCACTCTGCAATTTATGCTGTGCCACTCCACTCTGCTCCCCTCTACTCTTCACCACTCTAAGTTACTGTACTGTACACTAAACCAGTGCACTCTACGCCAATGCACTCTACACCACTTTACTCAAAACCAATGCACTCTATACCACTTCACTCTACGCCAATCTACTTTGCACCACTGTTCTCTATGCCACTGCACTCTAGACCACCCATTTCCACTCTATGACACTTCACTCTGACATTACACTAGACTCTGACATTACACTAGACTCTGACACTCTATTCCATTAAACTCTAACACTTTCTCCACTCTGTAACTCCCTACACAACTCCCTATACGCCACTCCATTCCACTTTACTCCACTCTATGTCACCCCACGTCACTCTATGCCACTTCAATCTACAATAGTCTATTCTATGCCACTGTACAACCCTCTAAGCCACTCCACTATACAACAATGTACTGTGCTCAACAACAATCTACCCAACTTTCTCTATGCCACTTCACGTTACTTTACTTCACTCTATGCCACTTCACTCTTCTTTATGCCTTTCCACTCTACGACACTGCCACTCCATGACTCTACTACACTCTGACACTACTCTACTCTACTACTACTTTATGGCACTGGTGCTTGATTAGAGATTCAGATCTCCATTGTTTGCCTTCTCACTCATATGAGACGTGAGTCAGATTTATCTTGGCCTTTTGGATTACAAGCACTCTGTAACTCTTTTATCTCAAGCTTAACTAATGCTTGAATGATCCTGATACTTGTCTAGGGGATCAAAACATCATCGGCCAAAGTACCTTGACTTGAATTTATGATATTGTGTATATAAGTTGACATAAGCATTGGTAATATGAGCTAATGACTTCTTGATTCACTATTTGAGTCATTCATGTAAAAGTTGATATATAAAAGCTTGTAAATCATTATTGTGAAGCTAACAATGTAGGAAAGTAGCCTCTTTCTAGCTTGGTTACCTCCACTTTTGGCCTGTTTGTCAGTGTGTTCGACTGTGTCTACTGGGATCCTGCTAATCAGGACCCCAGTAGTTGTACTCTCTCCCTCAAATTATGGTTGTTGTATACTGGTAACCCAATATTTCACCCAAAATTGGCATACGGATGCCCCTTATAAGTCCCAAGTATATGGTACTAAGGTACCCAGGGCATTGGGGTTCCAGGGTATCCCTATGGGCTGCAGAATTTCTTTTGCCACCCCTAGGGAGCCCATGCAAAAGCTTCTGCAGGACTGCCTTTGCAACCTGCGTGAAAAGGTGCATGCACCCTTTCACTGCTATTTACACTGCACCAGGTCACTTATAAGTCACCCCGATAGCAGGTCCTCCAGCCGAGGGCAGTGTGCAGAGTACCTGTGTGTTAGGGCACCCCTGCAGTAGCAGAGATGCCCCCACGACCTCCAGGACCATTTTCCCAGACTTCGTGAGTGCGGGGATGCCTTTCTACACGTGTACTGGGCATAGGTTACTACCTATGACCAGCTACATAATGGTAACTCGAAACATAGGCATGTTTGGTAAACAAGCCTGTTGGAATCATACCCCAAGGCTTTTGCAAGCATTTGTTGTATGATTCCATGCACTCTGGGGGCTGCTTAGAGGACCCCTAGTATTGCCATTCCAGCCTTCTGAGGTTTTACAGGCAGCCCCAGCTGCTGCCGCCTCTCGGACAGGTTTCTTCCCTCCTGTTGCTTGAGAAGCCAAAGCCCAGGAAGGCAGAACAAAGGATTTCCTTTGGGAGAGGGGTGTCCCTGCTCTGGCGTGAAACTGGACAAAGGAAAGGGGAGTGACCACTCCCCTGTCCATCACCACCCCAGGGGTGGTGCTCAGAATGCATCCAGAGGGTCCCTGGGTTTTGCTGTCTTGGATTCCAAGTTGGCAGGGAACTCTGGGAGCATCTGAGTGGCCAGTGCCAGCAGGTGACGTGAGAGCCATCCCCTGATAGGTGCTTACCTGTTTAGTTGACCAATCCCCATTTCAGAGCTATTTAGGGTCTCTCCTTTGGGAGGTTCTTCAGATTCGGATTGCAAGACTCCAGCAGGAATCCTCTGCATTGTTTACTTTACCTTCTCACTGAAGAAACTGCATGTGGACCATCCAGGAACTCCACAAACTACAACAAAGAAGCAAAGACGACTTCTGCAACATTGTATCTTCAGCTCCTGCCAGCAACTGCAACTGCTTTCTGGTTATGCATCCTCAGAGGACAGCCTGTCTTCAGCCTGCACCAGAAGAATGAAGGAATCTCCCTTGGAGTGAAGGAGTCACTCCCCTGCTTCAGCAGGCACCTCTCTGCAGCGACGACCGACTGCTTGGGTCTCCTCTCCTGATGAGTTGCGTGGATCCTGCATCACGGGTGGTGGACTGAAGTGGTCCGGACGGTCCTGACGTCCTACTATCCACTTTTGGTGGAGGTAACCCCTTGCCTCCCCACACACGACAGTACCCCCTGCACCACATGTTTTTCAGTTGACAAGGCTTGTTGTCATCCTTCCAAAAAATTATTTGTGCACCGTGTAGCTCCGACCCCCAGCACTCCTTCCTGCGATGCACGGCTTCCTGAGTGGTTCTCCGGCTGCGTGGGATCCTTTGTTGTTGTGCTGCTTCGGCCTCCTTTTGCACCTCCTTTCATGTTGTGGAACTCCTGTGTGCGCTGCCTGGTCTTCTGTGGGCTCTCTGAGTTGCTGAGAGTCCCCCGTGACTCCTCCTCCTGGGTAGAGTCCACCAGGTCCCTGGCAGTGCCATTTTCCACTAACCGCTAGCTTTGCGTGTGCCAAGGCTTGTTGGCAGAATCCAGCGACGCAAACCAGACTGCAATCATCCATCCGGCGTGGGACATCATCTGCACCAACCAGGAACCCGCATCCGTCTTCTTGGGTGCAGTACTGACTGTTGTTCTTCACTGGTGGTGGTTCTTTTGCACCTTCATTCGGTTTAGCAGAGGCTCCTGTCCTCCCTGGACTCTTCTGTGCTTCTTGGGCTTGGTCCCCTTCTTCCACAGGTTTTCAGGTCCAGGAATCCACCGTTGGTGTCTTGAAGTCTCTTCTGCTTCTTGCCTTAACTTCTTTCTCGTGTTCTTGTGTGTGCCAGGAAAGTTACTGTGATTTACTTCTGCTTTCCTGGGCTTTGGGGTGGGTTATATTACTTACCTCGGGTGTTTTATAATACTCCCAGCGGCCCTCTACACACTACACTTGCCTAGGTGGGAAACTGACATTTGCATTCCACTTTCTTAGTATATGGTTTGTGTTCCCTCGAGGCCCATTTCTAACTATTGTGATTTTCACTAATTGCACTGTTTTCTAACTGTTTTTATTGCAATTTCTGCATGCTAGTGTATATAATTGGTGTTTTACTTACCTCCTAAGGGAGTATAGTCTCTATGGTATTTTTGGCATTTGTGCCATTAAAATAAAGTACCTTTATTTTTGTAACACTGGGTATTTTCCTTAATGTGTGTGAGTACTGTGTGACTACAGTGGTACTGCATGAGCTTTGAATGTCTCCTAGATAAGCCTTGGCTGCTCAGCTACAGCTACCACTAGTGAGCCTGGCTTCTAGACACTGCCTACATTTCACTCATAAGGGATATCTGGACCTGGTATAAGGTGTAAGTACCATAGGTACCCACTACAAACCAGGCCAGCCTCCTACAAACCATTGTACTCTACAGGTTACTTTTTACATTTTTCTTGTAATTGGTGACATTGGGTCATCCAGATAACTTGTGTAATGCCCCAATACCAAAGTCTTTCTCGATTTCCCCTGTTGATGTTTTACCACTACATTTGATCTTTTATATTTCGATTGAATAAATGCACATAGCCTTCCATTTGGATACTACTTTAATATTAATTGTTTATTGGAGTAGTGTTGCATTTGGGACCTCTGTTCCTTTAGAGTTAGTTACTACTCCATTCTAGGACACTCTGCTTACTCCATGACACTACACCACACCAGTCTATGACACATCATTCTCCTTTACGCCATTAACTTTTAGCCATGCCGAATAGTTGTCTTACTAGTGTACAGCACGGCTACAACACAAAGGCAATAGAACTTGCAAAGGCAAGACCTATTGGCTTTCCCAATGAATGTTTATAAGGAATAAACTTCAAGGTGACTTGCAATATCCTTATGTATGCAGGGGGTATTTTACCCCATATAATACATGGTCACACCACCAACTTTCCCACAAACCACTTAAAACCTTAGTGCATAGCTTCTGTAATTGCAAGCTATTAAAATAGAGCAGAAGAAAGAAAAGCAACATTCCATTTTTTGCTTTAAACAGCTGCATTAATTATGCTCTGTGACCTGATCTGCCTTTCACCTTGGCTGCTAGCTCTGGCAGAAGGCATTGTAATGTCAGAACTCGACTGTAATAACCCTATCATAGTCATTTTCTGATGTCTTTTCTTTATAATCAGAGAATGTCTTTTCTTCATACTCAATGACTTGGTGCATGACAAATAGCTGATTCTAAAGAAATTAGTGACTGCAGTTTATACAGGGATTAAAGAATCCATGTTTATATAGCCTGTAACTCCAAGAGCTTCTTCAGTTGAAATGCTTCTAGTTATGACTGATGTGGAGCTAAGCTGCCCAAGATCACGCACAGAAGTAGAAGTGTTATTAGAACTATGTTTTCCGAGCACAGTTTACAACTCTACCTAATAGTTTTTGATATCTCCAGGGCGGTTCCAATCAGCATGAGGCGAGGGGCATGACAGGTGTGGAGCGCAGAGGGTATGTTCTTCCTTTTTTTACCCTCTTACCTTTATTTGCTTGGTGCATTAAGATGCAAGGTTAATCAACATGCTATTTTCACATTTGAGCAAATTACTTTGTGAATGTAAATAACGATAAAAGATACTATCAGACTGTGAAAACATGCCTTCCTTTCTCCGTATTTCACTTCCAATATATATGATTGTGTACATTTATCGGAGCCTGTAGTTCGCAAACAACTAGCGATTTGTATAGGGTCAATTGAAAAGTCCTCAAGGCTGTCCCTGTCCCCCTCAGATTTTTTTTTTTATAAACAAATTTTTATTGCTTTTTATAAGATTGTCTCCTAGGCCCCAGCTGACCAGCCCATCTCTCCCCAACCACTCCCACAAGATTGACTCCCATCTGGTAAAGGTTTTTGATGACATGACAATTGAAGTAGCATTAACAGCAAATGAAAGTGGCACTCTCTCCTACTCCTTCATGAGTTCTTTTTGTTTTGGTTTGGCATCTTTTGGTATAATGGATACTGAGTTTCAGCATAAGTGTGAGAAATGATGGAAAGTCAAACCTGCAAGGACAAATTTGTTGTCTTAATCCTGTCAAACCTTGGTTTACTGACTAAGGGCCTCATTACAAGTTTGGTGGTCGGACCACCAGACCGCCATGTTGGCGGTCCTAAGAATACCGCCATTTTGTCAGTCTTTCAGACCACCTCATTATGATTTAAATAGGCAGGACTGACGACTGCCAACCAAAAAAGGCAGACTGGCAGAGCCGCGGAGGCCTGGAAATAGGAGGTCCGACCTCCAGCGCTGTCAGCACCGTGACCAACCATTGACTGTATTACAAGCACACAGTCACCATGGCGGACCCCCATGGCGGTGAGCCTATGACGGTCCAAACCATGGCAGTCCACGGTTACCAAAGTAAAACACAACTGCACATTGGATGTATTTGAAAACAAGACAGCTGACACACATTGCCACACTGGACACACCTTCAAAGGACAATGTAATACACACCCCTTTGCAGACCACAATCCTTTGCATTTACACTGCAGAGAGCAACTTTTTTTCCACACACTACAGATACTAGGCACCACGTTTTTAGAAGATGAGTAAAGAGACATGGTAGATGAAATCAAAAGAGTAGAGCCACAATTGTTTGAGCACTAGTCCAGCATACTCCTCTCAGTAGGAAAAGGGAAATGTGGGACAGGATCGGTGAGAGAGACAATGCTGTAGGCACCACCCTGCACACAAAGGAGGATATTAGGAGAGGTGGAATGACCTCAGGGGCAAGGTCCGTTCCCTGGTCTCCAGGCACCAGCTGCAGGTCAAGAAGACTGGCAGTGGCCCCCCCAGCATCCCATTACATCTCTTTCCCTGGAAGGAGAAGTTCTTAGCCTTCCTGCATCCTGGGCACTTGAAAGGAATACCTGGGGGAGTGGAATCTTGTAAACAAATTCACCAAAAAAGTTATGTCATGCATGCTCACAGCTCAGTTTTGCCACTTTTACTGTCACTCCACTCACCAGCCCAGTGCCCACAAGTCTAAAGACCTCTATTTGGTAACTCACATTTGAAGTGTACTCACTTGGGGGAGATGACATTTGTATAGTGTGTGTAGTACAGGAATTGACATGACTCCAATTCTCAGCAGGTACTGTTCTATAACTCCAAACACCACACCAGCGGTCACTTCTCCCAATACCCCTGTTTGGAACCTATCAATTTAAGGGTACACACCTGGGGAAACAACACTTGTAAAGTGTGTGTGTAGTACATGCACTGACATCACAACATGGATGCACTATTCCTGTAACTACAATCACTAGCACAGTGGTCACATGCTACAATACACCTGTTAGTGAACTCTCAATTGAAGTTTACTCACTTGGGGGAGAACATTGGTCAAGTGTGTGTACTAGAGAGAGTGACCTGGCTGCAACTCACAGGAGGCACTCTGAGTTGCAGTAAGGTCACTCTCTCTAGTACACACAGAACAGTGTTTACTTGTCTAAAGACCACTGCCTGGCAACTCACAATTTAAGTTTACTCTGCTGGGAGGATACCATTTGTCAAATGTGGGAAGTAGAGGGAATGACATGACTACTAAGGTCAGGAGCCCCTGTGTCTGTAAAACCAACCATCACCCAGTGTTATCTTGTACAAATACCATTGTTTGTGAACTCTCAATTGAAGTGGATGCACCTGGGAGGATAACATTTGCATAGCGTGTGTGTAGTACAGAGAGTTACATGACTGCAACTCCCAGCAGACCTTGTGTCTGTAACTCCAAACAAAAGCACAGGGTTCACTTGCCCAAATACACCTGTTTGTAATCTTTCCAATGCTTTTCACCCACCTGGGAGTATACCATTTGACAAGTGTTAGGAACTAGAGGGAGTGACATGACTGTAACTCCCAGCAGGCCCCGTATCTGTAACTCCAAACACCATCCCAGTGTTCTCTTGTTCAAAGACCCCTGTGTCTTAACTTTCAATTGAAAAGTATTCACCTATTTGTTTAGTGTGTGTAGTTCAGGAAGGTACATGACTGCAGCTCCCAGGAGGCTCTATTACTGTCACTCCAAACACCAGTCCAGTGTCTTCTTCTTCAAAGACTCTGTCTGATAACTCACACATGAAATGTACTCAGTTGGGGGATAATATTTGCATAGTGTGTCTAGTACAGGGACTGACATGACTTCAACTCCCAGCAGGTCCTGTTACTGTAATTCCAAACACCAGCATAGTGGTTACTTGCTTACATACCCCTGTGTGTCAACTCACAAAGGAAGTATACTCACCTGGGGGGAGAACATTGGAAAAGTGTGTAAACTAGATGGAATACTCTGACTGCAACTCACAGGAGGCACTGTTTCAGCAACTCATAACACAAGAACAGTGTTCATTTGTCGAAAGATCCCTGTTTGGCAACCCACAATGTAAGTTTAACCAGCTCGGATACCTTTTGTATAGTGTGTGTAGTAGAGGGACTGACATGATTGCTAAAGCCAGGAGGGTCCATCAGTGTTACTTCAATCACCAGCCCAGTGTCCGCTCATCCAAAGACTCCTGTTTTTTAACTCACGAATGAAGTGTAGTTACTTGGGGGGGTTAACATTTGTATAGTGTGTGTAGTACAGGAACTGACATGACTGCTAAGGCCACGAGCACAGAGTTCTCTTATTCAAAGACCCCTGCGTCTTAACTCTCAATTGAAGTGTACTCACCTGGGGGAATAACATGTGTATAGTGTGTGTACTGACTGACATGACTGCAAATCCCAGTAGTCCTTTTTTCTGTAACTTCAAACACCACCCCACGGTTCTCTCATCCAAAGACCCCTGATTGTAAACTCCCAAATGAAATTTACTCACCTGGGAGGATACCATTTGTCAAGTATTGCGAGGTAGTGAGAGTGACCTGGCTGCAACTTCCAGGAGGCACTGTGGGGGTCATTATGTTCTTGGCGGGATGCCCCGCCGCCAACCCTGCCAGCGGTCAATGAAAGACAGCCCGTGTTGGCGGCCGGCATCCTGCCAAATAATGACGCATGGAGCCTCACCGCCATTGATGGCGGTGAAGTCCGCCATGCGCCATGCTGGCGGTGAGGTCCGCCATGCGCCATGCTGGCGATCGGTAGCAGAGGTGGATGCTGCTCCACCCTCACTGCCACGTCAGACCACACACCGCCACGCCTATAATGAAGCAGTTATAGGCATGGCGGTGTATGGAGAGGCGGCGATGGCATTGGAGCAGCATCCAGGGTGCCCGTTCCCTCCCGGAGCAGTGTGATGGAACAGGTAAGTGCTGTCTGAGAGGGAAGGGGGAGGGGTGTGTGTGTGTGAGTGGCATGGGGGTGTGCGTGAGTGTATGTGGGGGGGAATGTGTGTCTGAGTGCATGTGTGCGTGTGTGCATGTAAGTGTATGGGTGCATGTGGATGTTGGGGGGACCTGTATGTAGGGGTGGGGGTTGGGAGATGGTGAGGGTCGGGGTGGGGGGTCCTACATGGGGTTTTGGGGGTGGAGGGTTGGGGGTCGGTTTTTGGGATTCGGGGGCTGGGGGCTGTTCTAGGGGCTTGGGGGGTGAGTAGGAATAGTAGAGAGGGGGGAGGGGCCTAGCGTGTCACATACAGGTGGCAGGAATGATTATTCCTGTCACCCGTATGCTTTCCGGCAGGGATTACCTGGCAGGGTAACTCACCAGGGAATCCTGGATGGAAATGGGATCACAATCCCACCGCCGGTCCGGCCTCCAACGCCTGGTTGAATGTGCTCACAGCTGGTCCAGCAGTCAAATCTGGCCTGGCGGTGGGTGGTACTGAACTGGCTGCTTTGCAGCCAGTTCACTACTGTGTTCAGAATATGGCAGTCTGGACCGCCATGCCGTTGGCGGTAATGACCACCAGCACCGGTGTGGCTGTCTAGACCGCCATGTTTATAATGGCCACCTGTGTCTGTAACTCCAAACACCAGCACAGTGGTCACATGTCCAACTACATCTGTTGGTAAACTATCCAATGAAGTTTACTCAGCCTTTCGGGAGAACATTGGTGAAGTGTGTGTAGTATAAAGAGTGACATGACTGCAACTCCCAGCAGGCCCTGTCTCTCTAACTCAAAACACAAGCCTAGTGTTCTCATGCCCAAATACCCTTGTGTCTTAACTCTCAAATTAAGTTTACTCATCTGGGAGGATAGCATTTGTATGGTGGTGGGAACTAGAGGGAGTGATTAGAATGCAAAACTAACTAGTCCCTGTGTCTCTAACTTCAGCCACAAAACCAATGTTCACTTCCCCAAATGTATCTATTTATGAACTCTCAATTGATGTTTACTCACCTGAGAGGATATAATTTGTCAAGTGTGTGAACTATAGAGACTGACATGAGTGCAACTCCCAGGAGGCACTGTTACAGTAACTCCAAACACCAGACCAGTGGTCACTTGTCCAAATATGCTTGCCTGCTAACTCTCAATAGACGTTTACTCACCTGGGAGTGACCAAGATACAGATCATGCTCAACCTTTTGATGTGTTTGGCCACCTAGCTCCATTTTGACTAGTTAAACCAAGATTCAACTATTGAGGACAAGAAGTATAGCTTACCCAGTGTGTAAAGCAATGATCCCAAAGGCCTCAAGATGCATCACCAGAATGGTAGTGGCAGCAGACACATTAACAAATGCTGACTCCAGGCACACATACAACAAAGTCTATTTCATTGGAGGAACTTGCTGACAACAGAAAACCTTTTTATGGCCGCACTTTCCTATGGTACAGGGTATTGTACTGGTGCTCAATACACTCTAAACATGCCTGTTGTCAAGTATGTGTATCGGAAGAAGAGGGCTTGTACCAACAAAAATACTATATATTGTGGCACAATATATCGTATTTCCAGCACTTAAATATTTCATCTGTTACAATAACGCAGGGACATCCAGCTTGGCCCTCATAAGGGCTAAGCTTTTCTTTTCTTTTGTCTTTTTTCTTGTTTATAATGCATTTCGGCACGTTTGTCTGATGCCAATTCACAGTTCAAAGATGGCGGTCGTATTAGAAACGCCGCTTCAGACCTTTATCCGTCATGAAAATAGTGTGTCCCTCTTTTTTTTCCATTTCCCATAAAAGGATGAATTTTGGGAACACTCGGTTGCTTGATGCCGATATCGAAGGGTTATGGGTCCGTTGGGATTTCTTTGAACGAGACACGGAGGTAATTAAACAATTAGGGATATAATGATACTTTTAACATATATGCTAATGTGTCCTAAGGCATTCTTTTAGTTTTCTCTTTGGACACTTAAAATACTATGGGGAGAGTCTATTAGGCTCACTACCCGACTTGGACTACATACCGATATTTTCCTTATCTGATTTGTTACAGATGCCTTATATTTTGGATATATGAACAATACTTGGTATATACAAGTTACCTTGTGACTCTAGATGACTATACAAGATTTGATTACTCCAATGGAGATTAATACGTACAGGTTGGTTGCACTTTGGGATTGGGCAATATGTAGAGATTCGAATTCACTCATTCGATATGGGATACTTATGGCTCTTTATCTTACAGACTTCTCATGACTTTAAAAGGAATTGCGGATTCGTAGCTTGAGTAAAATACAAAAATACAAAAAGAAAAGGTATATATTACAATATATTTTGTCAGTGTGCGAACTTGATTATTTGGATATACATTTAAACCACAGATCATTTTTGATCTTTAGACTTTTGTGGTATTATCTCTAATTCTTCTTTCTGGCATTGACCACCGCCAACTTGTATGGGGACACTGAGTCTATTGGTTCAGCTGTATCACTCCTATCTCTTCTCTGGGTTTGAACACTGCTAACATCAATTATGGACACACAGTATGATGGTTTTGTTTGTCTCAAATTTATACACAATTTGGTGATTTTTGTGGTATCGGTGTGCATTTTATTACTTAAATAATTTGAATCCTTGGAATGACACTTATATTGTCACTGGTGTGCCGATATATTGTGTTTTTTTTAATGTTTTGGTTGTTATTATGTTAGACATTAGTGTAAATATATTTAGCAATAAGTGATTGTATTATTTATTGTCATTGTCAGCCTTGATAAAGTCCTTTGCAGGACGAAACAGGTGTCAGCTGAATTTGGTTGAACCTTGCAAGCAATTTCATTGTTGGATGAAAATAAATCTTTCTGTATCAAGTCATCAGAGTGGATGAATTCCGTTCACACAATTGATTGATTTCGCTTTCTTAAATATGACTGCTCAGGGATGAATAGTTTTGCTTTTGATTCAATTGTGTAATTTGTTAAATTTTCGTTAATACGAAATGTACCATTAAGTCATTTGTTAAACTATTCTAGTTTTGTTGTACTTTCTATATATCTTCATGAATTTTGTCACATATTGTGTTATGCATATTAAATTTGATAATTAAACAACTTTTTTCATTTAAAATTGCCACATACCATATTGATACCATACTTGATTATATTATGCACTTCAGTTTAGTTTTATAATATAGTTTAGGGATTTATGAACATAGTACTATTGATAGCCCATGCAATACATATATATGTGCTCCAGTCTTATCTTTTGTGAAAACACATACAACAAAGTCCTGGGTCTGTCTGCATCACAATCAACAAGGCCTCACAATGGCCAAAGACAAATCTAGCCCAGCCACTGTTTTGCCTGCAATGGTGGCAAGGTGGCATTCTCAGGCAATCCTCCCAAGTGCTAATGATCTGCACATTTTAGCAGCCGCTTGTCTTACATGGAATTGGCATGCTTCACAGATGCCAGGTCAATACAACCAATATTTTGGTAACTTGCCACAGTAAGACTAATTGCAAAATAACTTTGTACAAGGGCTATGCTTAATGTAACACTAAATTGTTGGAGGTAGATGTCACAATATCAGTAACATTGTATCTTTCACATCAACAGGTCGAGCTGCCACTGGGCACACAGAGGCCACAGAAGAGACTGCCACTACCCCCCTGGATGAAGTCCTCAGTGACATTGAGGATGGTTCTGGCTCATCCGTCTCACTGTGGCCACATCAACGCCTTCCAGCCCGGGTGCCTCAACATCACAGGCAACCATTCGTCTCCCAACCAGTGTCCCAAACACAGTTTCTACCATCTTTTGCACCCCAGCCCCGGATCCTGGGTTGTAACACTTCCAACAATGAGGGTCCAGGACCAGGTTGGAAAGGGTACCCTGTGGCAAGGGCACAACCCACGTGGGGGTAGAGTGAATCGGAGGGATGCTGTGGGCCTGCGGGGTGAGGCTACTGGGGCTGGTGAATGCCACGACACCATCAGCCACATCTAGGGGGTCTATCAGGAGTCCCAAGGTGTGGTGGGCCAGGTCTTGAGCGAACTCTGGGAAATCAAGCATCCTCAGAGGGACATCCATAGGGATATGAGTGAACAGTGGGAGGCTCACAATACAAACATGGCCTGTCTAACAGGGGTGATGAGGGACATTAATGCGACCCTGAGCAGGGCTCTACAACACCAATCTACCTCTTCTTTTGGCACATCAACCCCAGTCCCTTCTTCATCGGTGACAGCAAAAGGAAGGGGGGCCCTGCCAGAGGAACAGGCCCCAGACACCCCTGCCTCTGTAACAGCAGATCCCCCCACCATGCAAGCGGGGACACTGCACGAAGAATCCAGGAGGTGCGGACGTTAAGACACCCACCACTGCCAGCAAGCGACCTCTTCCTGAACTACCTACGAGTTTCAATGAATGGGAGGAGTACTCTGGACTTTGGACTCCCAATGGTGTAGCATCTGATACAATGATTTCATTCACCATAACTGACACCTTCACTTTATTATTTTATTTCTTTTCTGACAAAATGTTATTTACTACATCAGCACTGTAATAAATTCACACATCACAAACTTATTGTCTGCTTGCTTAATTTCAACATTTTGTTATGAATAGATGTAAGACCATGTGAAGCATATGATGAAGACATGACCTACTTGTGCAAGGAGGGATATGTTACAGGTATACCATGTCCTGCTCAGAATTACAACCATTACACACAAACACATACATACAAGTGTCTGGTCACACCAAACATTTTATTCCTTGTACAGGACATAGGCTGTCCATATGTCTGGACCTTTTTGACATAAGAATGTGTGACTCATAGTGAGTCAAAGTACATATCCCAGGGTACAGCCCCCTAGAACACCGAAGGGAGGGATTTGTCAGACACTGTCCTGTAGAACAGGCAAACATTAAAGTAGATGATGTCAGCAGCTTGAGCCTTATCACATACCACACCATAGTAACCCAACATCACATAATCCAAGATACAGACAGATCCCTGAATACAGGCCCATCATAATCCAATGACCATGCATCTGGTGGTATGACACAAACATATGTCACTGTTGTAGCAGGCACTGTGGCTTGCAATAATGAAACACATCTAAAGCTACATTAAGGTCATAGAAGAATAGTGCTAAACCAATATGAAGGGTGAATGACTAGCTCACAATTGATGACTACATATTTCAAGCACACATGATGACACACATGATGCAATCGGCCCAACACAGCACACAAAAATAGTCCAATGTGCACTTCTGACCTTTTACCCAAATACGCTGCCAGCTGCATTGGCACAGGTTTCATACACCCCAAATCTGTGACCTACATGACATGGAACAATCCATGTCCACTTTGTGTGTCACAAGAGCATCAGATACCTGCCAATGTCACAACTCTGATACTATGACACAAATCACACAGCAAGCAACTGGAAATGTAATTACATTCCAAGGAAACTGACACAAACAAAGCACCATCACCAAGGTGGGGATATGTCAAACTGTAACTCTTCAAGCAGGCTTTGGCTGAATATTGCTGAGTATCAGCTCCTTAGTTATTGCTAAAACACTCAACGCCACACATTCTCACATCTACAGTTCATTGTACAGTCACAGTCACTACATCACATGACAAACTTAGACTCATCAAAAGTAGCTGTTAATGAGCTCTTCCCGAAAGTCAGCTCCTTCCTCTTCACCACTGTCATCCTCACTTGGAGCCTGTGGCACCGAAGGCTCCCCCTCCTGTGGGATGTACAGAATATTCCTTAGTAGGGTGATGTTGTGAAGCATGCAGCATGACACAGTGATCTGACACACTTTTCTGGGTCCTGTTCAGACACCTGATTTGGTTTTCAGGAGCCCAAAAGCCTGCTCCACTACCTGTTGTGTTCTTCCTTGGTCCTCATTGAAGTGGACTTCCCCTGGCGTAGTAGTATTCCTTAGTGGCATCAACAACCAAGGACGGTTTGGATATGTGGAGTCTCCTGCGGTGGGAGTCTCCTGTTAAGTAATGGGACATATGTGCCACAATGAGTCATTCAGTTCATGATTGTTGCACCAGACTTTACACACACACAAACAGGACAGATGTGACTTACCAACCAGTCAGGCTCTCTCTTGGTATAGTTGTGACATCAGCTGTGGTATGGTGCCGTTCTGCATTATGAAGGAATCATGCGCGTATCCTGGATAATGGGGCCAGACGAGAAATGTAGAGACCCGCCAAACAGAGAACTTGCAAGCTGATGGAATGGAAGTTCTTTCTGTTGTGATAAACTTGTTCATTGGCCTGCAGTGGGACCAGGACAACATGTGGGAGGCATGCAAAACCATAAAAGTCAGCCTTCACAAGTGCTAAATTATCACATCGGGGAAACCGGATAGAGCTGTCAAGGTGTTTCAATATTGCTGAGAGGACATCCTTCAACACCAGACTGAACACAGGTTTGAACATACCAGCATACAGGGCCACTGTATGTTGGAAGGACTTTGTGACTAGGAAGAACAATACTGGCATGATTTTTACAATGGGTGGTATGTTGGCTGGGTGACTCACAGCTGGCATTAGATCTAGCTCCAACTGACAACATAAGTCCACTATTGTTTGCCTATCCCGGCAGCAGTAGGGTATTATGTACCTTTGCTCCATGGTGTGAAGGTCTGGCAGTGGACAGTAGACAGGAGGTTGTCACATCCTCCCTCTCCCTGGGTAATGTGGCTGTATATCCCGACCGCAAAAATAACCGTAGGCGGGGGTGGACTGTGCCCCACTGTTAAATGCCATCTGTGCCCTGCAACATACTACAATGTTATCTGAGTAGCAGGACCTAAATGACAAGACAGGATAAGGATTTTTGGGAGATCAGAAATCCTTTTTTGCAGGTGTGATACAGTTTGTAAATCCCAGTAGAGCATTTCAGGCCACCAAAATGACGGCTGCATGACCTACTCCACTGGACATTAGGAACTGCCGTGACCGCCGATGGAAGTTGTCATGCCAGTAAGCAGTTACAGCCGCAGCGGACATAGCCAAAGGCTAATTATTGCAAGTGGCGGTCAAATGGCTGGGTCCGCCAGCAATGATGACCGTGGACGTGGTGGATATGACCACCATGTTCTGCAGGTTTACTCACTTGACTGCTGACACTGCTGCCAGCAACACCTCTACAACCTGAGCTACTGTGTACCACTTCTGAAAGCAATCATGCCATGTCCAGCAGGTGATAGGGTCCCTGCCTTCTCACCAGAGGAGCTGGAGAGGCCGGTGACTGAGGTCCTTCCCCTGTATGGACAGCTCCATGTCTCACCAGAGGAGCAGGTAAGTACCTCATGTGCACAATTTCCTCTGTAGTTCACGATTGTTTCCCTCCTCATAGGCTAGAATGTGCCCATGTGTGCCAGTTAGACTTCTTGTGTGCCTGATGCTGCAGTCTACGTGGCACCATTGGGATGGACAATGTGCAGGTATTGGTGGCCGTGCCATATGTTAAGCTCAGCCACATTGTGTTGAGTGAGTGTAGGAAGTTGGCTCTGTATGCACTATTTCAAAGTAAGAAATAGCATGCACAGAGTCCAAGGGTTCCCCTTAGAGGTAAGATAGTGGCAAAAAGAGATAATTCTAATGCTCTATTTTGTGGTAGTGTGGTCGAGCAGTAGGCTTATCAGAGGGTAGTGTTAAGCATTTGTTGTACATACGCAGGCAATAAATGAGGAACACACACTCAAAGACAATTCCAGGCCAATAGGTTTTTGTATAGAAAAATATATTTTCTTAGTTTATTTTAAGATACCACAGGTTCAAGATTTACAATCAATACTTTAAATGAAAGGTATTTCACTCAGGTATCATAGGAACTTTGAATCAACAAAATAGCATGTACAGTTTTAGCAAAAATGGCAATAAGCTATTTTAAAACTAGACAGTGCAAATTTAAACCGTTGCAGGGGGAGGTAAATTTTGGTTAGTTTTGTAGGTAAGTAAAACACCTACAGGGTTCAAAGTTGGGTCCAAGGTAGCCCACCGTTGGGGGTTCAGGGCAACCGCAAAGTTACCACACCAGCAGCTCAGGGCCGGTCAGGTGCAGAGGTCAAAGTGGTGCCCAAAACGCATAGGCTTCAATGGAGAAGGGGGTGCCCTGGTTCCAGTCTGCCAGCAGGTAAGTACCCGCGACTTCGGAGGGCAGACCAGGGTTTTTTTGTAGGGCACCGGGGGGGGACACAAGTCAGCACAAAAAGTACACCCTCAGCGGCACAGGGGCGGCCGGGTGCAGAGTGCAAACAGGCGTCGGGTTTGCAATAGGTTTCAATGGGAGACCCAGGGGTCTCTTCAGCGAAGCAGGCAGGCAAGGGGTGGGCTCCTCGGGGTGGCCACCACCTAGGCAAGGGAGAGGGCCACCTGGGGGTCACTTCTGCACTGGAGGTCAGATCCTTCAGGTCCTGGGGGCTGCGGGTGCAGTGTCTTTACCAGGCGTCGGGTTCTTGGAAGCAGGCAGTCGCGGTCAGGGGGAGCCTCTGGATTCCCTCTGCAGGCGTCGCTGGGGGGGCTCAGAAGGGTCAACTCTGGCTACTCACAGGGTCGCAGTTGCTGGGGAATCCTCTCTGTAGTGTTGTTTCTCCGCAGGTCGAGCCAGGGGCGTCGGGTGCAGAGTGGAAAGTCTCACGCTACCGGCGGGAAACGTGCAGTCCTTTAAAAGTTGTTTCTTTGTTGCAAGTTGTAGTTTCTTTGAAACAGGGCTGCTGTCCTTGGGAGTTCTTGGTCCTTTTAGATGCAGGGTAGTCCTCTGAGGCTTCAGAGGTCGCTGGACCCTGGGGAACGCGTTACTGTTGCAGTTTTTCTTGAAGTGGGGAGACAGGCTGGTAGGGCTGGGGCCAAAGCAGTTGGTGTCTCAGTCTTCTCTGCAGGGCTTCAGGTCAGCAGTCCTTCTTCGTCTTCAGGTTGCAGGAATCTAGTTGACTAGGTTCTGGGGAGCCCGTAAATACTGAATTTAGGGGTGTGTTTAGGTCTGGGAGGGCAGTAGCCAATGGGTACTGTCCTTGAGGGTGGCTACACCCTCTTTGTGCCTCCTCCCTGAGGGGAGGGACACACATCCCTATTCCTATTGGGGGAATCCTCCAAAATCAAGATGGAGGATTTCTAAAGGCAGGGGTCACCTCAGCTCAGGACACCTTAGGGGCTGTCCTGACTGGTGGGTGACTCCTCCTTGTTTTTCTTATTATCTCCCCTGGACTTGCTGCCAAAACTGGGGGCTGTGTCTAGGGGGTGGGCATCTCCACTAGCTGGAGTGCCCTGGGGCATTGTAACACGAAGCCTGAGCCCTTGAGGCTCAATGCTAGGTGTTACAGTTCCTGCAGGGGGGAGGTGTGAAGCACCTCCACCCAGAGCAGGCTTTTGTTTCTGTCCTCAGAGAGCACAAAGCCCTCACCACATGGGGTCAGAAACTCCTCTCTCAGCAGCAGGCTGGCACAGACCAGTCAGTCCTGCACTGAACAATTGGGTAAAATACAGGGGGCATCTCTAAGATGCCCTCTGTGTGCATTTTCTAATAAATCCAACACTGGCATCAGTGTGGGTTTATTATTCTGAGAAGTTTGATACCAAACTTTCCAGTATTCAGTGTAGCCATTATGGAGCTATGGAGTTCGTTTTTGACAAACTCCTAGACCATATGCGTAATATGGCCACACTGTACTTACAATGTCTAAGAATAGACTTAGACACTGTAGGGGCATATTGCTCATGCAGCTATGCCCTCACCTGTGGTATAGTGCACCCTGCCTTAGGGCTGTAAGGCCTGCTAGAGGGGTGACTTACCTATGCCATAGGCAGTATGTTGTGTGCATGGCATCCTGAGGGGGATGCCATGTCGACTTTGCTTTTTTCTCCCCACTAACACACACAATCTGCAATGGCAGTGTGCATGTGTTAGGTGAGGGGTCCCTTAGGGTGGCACAACATATGCTGCAGCCCTTAGGGACCTTCCCTGGTCGCAGGGCCCTTGGTACCACTGGTACCTATTACAAGGGACTTATCTGTGTGCCAGGGGTGTACCAATTGTGGAAACAATGGTACATTTTAAGGGAAAGAACACTGGTGCTGGGGCCTGGTTAGCAGGGTCCCAGCACACTTCTCAGTCAAGTCAGCATCAGTATCAGGCAAAAAGTGGGGGGTAACTGCAACAGGGAGCCATTTCCTTACAGTGAGGTTTATGGGATCCTAGATCATCCTTGTGTTGGATGTACAATACTAGGTAAGGAGACATTACTGCCATCCACTGACATCCCTTTCCTCATGATTGTTGTAAATGTCAGACAACATGTATGTGCATGACAGCATGAGCTGTGTATGCATTTTGTATGAGTGAGTTGAGAGTCATGTGAGCAATGTGTCACAGATCTTTCAAACCACATCTGCCCTTGCTAACCTGTTGTGTGGAAGGCTTATCATGAGTCACTCTGTCTTTTATGTTGCCATACATACCACACACCAAATTGCCTTTGGCTACATGATGTAATGTCATGCATGGAAGTGATGGGAATGGAGTATTATGTAGGTTCTGTCAGCTCAGACTTGAGAGACCAGGGACTGTCAAATGTATCTCCCAGTATGGGACCTAGTCTAGGCTGTCGTAGAGCCACGGTGGAGATGCAACTGTGGCACTGTGCCCACTCCCTGTATCCCAGCAGATCCTGTCATGTGGCTAATAAGAGGCTCTGGTGCAAAACCTGCCCTGAATACCTCATTCCTTTGACTAGATTAGGAATAGATACAGAGGTAAATAATTAATCTAGTCCATATATGCATTTAGCATCATTGCCAATGTGTATCTTAGACTCATGACACATCCCTTACTCCCACATCTCTGTTGTCACCTTCACAAAGGTCATATTTGTCCTCTACAGGGGTATTGCATAGCTGACAGTCCCATAGTGCAGACAGTGTGTTGACTGCTGGGAAGCCATGATATGTGAGTCAGTAGCTTAGGGCCAGAGGTACGAAGTCTTTTGCATGTCGCAAACTGCGAAAAACGCAGTTTGCGGCATGCAAAAGGCCGAACGCGATGCTCTTCCCCAAACTCGCACTTTGGGAATGCGACTCGCAAATAGGAAGGGGTGACCGCATCGCCATTCAGAGTTGCTTTGTGACCGCGAATGCGGTCGCAAACCAACTCGCAGTTACCCACAGGGTCACACTGGTGGTAACTCATTCGCAAAAGGGAAGGGGTCCCAATGGGACCCCTTCCCCTTTGTGAATGCCGAAAAAAATATGGTCCTACGGACCACTGCCTACTCTGAAAAAAACTAAACCAAATGGTTTCGGTTTATTTTTCATTTTGCAGCTCGTTTTCCTTTAAGGAAAACGGGCTGCAAAATGAAAAAAAAAAACTGCTTTATTGACAAAGCAGTCACAGACATGGAGGTCTGCTGACTACAGCAGGCCACCATCCCTGTGAGTGCAGGGACTCGCTATGGGGTCGCAAACTGCGACCCACCTCATGAATATTGATGAGGTGGGTCTTTGCGACCCCATAGCGAGTTGCAGAAGGTGTCTGAGACACATTTCTGCATCCAATTTTGCGAGTTGCAAATTGCGAGTCGGTCAGACTCACAATTTGCAAGTCACAAAATTGGAGTTTACTACATCTGGCCCTTAGTCACATAGCTGAAAATGTACAATGCATGCCTTTGTTTGTTAGATGTCATCTCTGTAGGATAGACACATATGTTCAAAGAAGTGTTCCGTGGTACAGCTACATTACACAAAACACCACTCCCTGAGGTGGCATGAGTCTGCATTTGTTAGGCCATATGTCCACAAATGAGCACGGAAGAAAGGCTCTGTACCCACCATGCCAGTCTCTTGATTGTTACTCATGTGTAATGTTGAAGTTTGTACTCTGGCAGTTGCCTGTAAGGACTGTATGTCATCCTCATAGAGTGTGAATGTATTGGTCCATTCATGCCTAAGGAGTTTACCCTTCAGAAGCCACATAGGTGTGTAGTGTTTCATTGTGGTTCACATCACAGTACAGGTTGCTAGAGCATGGGGTACCTAATGTCATTAAGCTTGCCTAGTCATTGTGGGCCATGAGCAGGGTGGTGGGTTAGTCCGCAGATGCAAATACATATGTCTGTAATCAGGTCCCTGTACTTATTGGTTTGTGTGTTTCACACTTGAAGAGTAATAAAAAAATAGAAAAGTCCTAGCTTGGTGTTAACTGACATGTATGTGACTCAGACATTTATGATGAAACATATGATTATTGTTAGAAATGAGTTCTTTGGTTGGCAGTCAGGTTACCCCCTGTCCAAGCAAGGACCCTCACTCTAGTCAGGATAAAAGAGAATCACCTTCAGCTAACCCCCCCTCAACCCTTGGTGACTTGGCATGAGCAGACAGGCTTAACTTCAGAGTGCTTGGTGTGAAGTATTTGTACCAACACACACAGTAACTTAATGAAAATACTACAAAATGACACAACACAGGTTTAGAAAAATAGAAAATATTTATCTAAACAAAACAAGACCAAAACGACAAAAGAACAAGTTACTTACCTTCGGTAATGCCTTTTCTGGTGGATACACTAGCTACCTGTGGATTCCTCACCTAATGAATTCTCCCAATGCGCCAGCATTCAACAGAAATTTTCTTCCCAGCTCTGCACGTCGATGAGGACGTCACTATTGCCCGACTCCCACGCGCCTCCGCCTGACGTCATCGTGGCATTAAGAGGACCTCGCCGGCGTGCTGACGTCAGTTTTCACAATTTTTTTGTGTGCCTTTGAGGCAAACAGGTGATCACCTGACATCACATACTTGACATGACTACATCAAATATAATACGTAATATTTAATCAATACAAATATAAACATCTATATATAGATATATATCTATATATATATATATATATATATATATATACACCACATATATGTACATATATATACATATACAATCAAATATACATTCACCCTAGGAAAACTTGGTATGACCAACCAGGCAACGGGGAGGCGGGTGTAACCGTGCGGAATCCACAGGTAGCTAGTGTATCCACCAGAAAAGGCTTTACCGAAGGTAAGTAACTTGTTTTTCTGATGGATACAACTACCTGTGGATTCCTCACCTAATGAATAGAGTCCCATAGCAGTACCGCACTCGGTGGCGGGTGCCTGAATGGTCACACCAAGAAATCCTGCAGCACGGACCGTGCAAAATGGCCATCCCTCCTAACGTCCGAGTCCAAACAATAATGCTTTGCAAAAGTATGGAGGGAAACCCAAGTCGCTGCCTTACAAATTTAATCCACAGGAACACCTCTAGCCAAGGCCGAAGAGGCCGTCTTAGCCCTGGTGGAATGGGCTCTAATTCCAACAGGAGGAACCTTCTTTGCTAAGGAATAACATACTTTTATGCAAAGAATGACCCACCTGGACAGTGTTCTTTTGTGGACAACCATGCCTTTCCTCTTCCCCACATAGCCAATGAAGAGCTGATGGTCCACCCAGAACTCTCTCGTTCTCTCGATGTAGAAACTTAAAGCTCTCCTCGGGTCAAGCCAATGCAGTCTCTCCTCCTCTTTTGATGGATGGGGAGGAGGGTAGAAAGACAAGAGCGTTATCGATTGTCCCAAATGGAAGGGTGTAACAACCTTTGGTAGGAATGCCGCCCTGGTCCTCAGCACCACCTTGTCCGCATGAAAAGAAGTAAAAGGGGGTTTAACGCTAAGCGCTTGAAGTTCACTCACTCGCCTAGCCGACGTGATGGCAATGAGAAAAACAGTCTTTAATACCAACAACCTTAATGGACATGAATGTAAAGGTTCAAACGGCGAACCCATCAGGAATGTAAGAACTAAATTCAAATCCCACTGAGGCATAATAAACGGAGTGGGAGAAAACCTATTGGTAAGACCCTTTAAGAACCTCATAACTATAGGGGACTTAATTAAAGAGGGCTGATCGGTGTAGGAAAGTACCATCTTGCCTGGCATGTTACCCCCATTTTTACCTGTGTGTCAGATTGTTTTTGCCTGTCTCACTGGGATCCTGCTAGCCAGGACCCCAGTGCTCATAGTTTGTGGCCTAAATGTGTTTCCCTGTGTGGTGCCTAACTTTGTCACTGAGACTATGCTAACCAGAATCTCAGTGCTTATGCTCTCTCTGCTTTTAAAATTGTCACTGCAGGCTAGTGACCATTTTTACCAATTCTGATTGGCACACTGGAACACCCTTATAATTCCCTAGTATATGGTACCTAGATACCCAGGGTATTGGGGTTCCAGGAGATCCCTATGGGCTGCAGCATTTCTTTTGCCACCCATAAGGAGTGCAGACAATTCTTACACAGGACTGCCACTGCAGCCTGAGTGAAATAACGTCCACGTTATTTCACAGCCATTTTACAATGCACTTAAGTAACTTATAAGTCACCTATATGTCTAACCCTCACTTAGTGAAGGTTAGGTGCAGGGTTACTATGTGTGAGGGCACCCTGGCAATAGCCAAGGTGCCCCACATTGTTCAGGGCAATTTCCCCGGACCCGGAGTGCGCGGACACCATTACACAAGTGCACTACCTATAGGTCAATACCTATATGTAGCTTCACAATGGTAACTCCGAATATGGCCATGTAACATGTCTAAGATCATGGAATTGTCCCCCCATGCCAAATCTGGTATTGGGGTGACAATCCCATGCATCCCCGGGACTCCAGCATGGACCCCGGGTACTGCCAAACTACCTCTCTGGGGTTTTCACTGCAGCTACAGCTGCTGCCAACCCACAGACAGGCTTCTGCCCTCCTGGGGTCTGGGCAGCCCAGTCCCAGGAAGGCAGATCAAAGGATTTCCTCAGAGAGAGGGTGTTACACCCTCTCCCTTTGGAAATAGGTGTTAAGGGCTGGGGAGGAGTAGCCCCCCCAGCCTCTGGAAATGCTTTGAAGGGCACAGATGGTGCCCTACTTGCATAAGCCAGTCTACACCAGTTCAGGGATCCCCCAGCCCCTGCTCTGGCGCGAAACTGGACAAAGGAAAGGGGAGTGACCACTCCCCTGTCCATCACCACCCCAGGGTTGGTGCCCAGAGCTCTTCCAGTGTGTCCCAGACCTCTTCCATCTTGAATGCAGAGGTGTGAGGGCACAATGGAGGCCTCTGAGTGGCCAGTGCCAGCAGGTGACATCCCTCATGATAGGTGCTTACCTGGTTAGGTGGCCATTCCTCCTCTGAGGGCTATTTAGAGTCTCTACTGTGGGTGTCTCTTCAGATAACGAATGCAAGAACTCACCAGAGTTCCTCTGCATCTCTCTCTTCGACTTCTGCCAAGGATCGACCGCTGACTGCCCACGGACGCCTGCAAAACCGCAAAAAAAAAGTACCAAGACGACTACCAGTAACATTGTAGCTCCTAATCCTGCCGCTTTTTCAACTGTTTCCTGGTGGTGCATGCCCTGAGGGCTGTCTGCCTTCCCCCTGCACTGGAAGCCAAGAAGAAATCTCCCGTGGGTCGACGGAATCTTCCCCCTGCTAACGCAGGCACCAAACTTCTGGATCACCGGTCCTCTGGGTCCCCCTCTCATCTCGATGAGCATGGTCCTTGGAACACAGGAGCTGGATCCAAGTGACCCTGACAGTCCAGTGGTCCTTCTGTCCAAATTTGGTGGAGGTAAGTCCTTGCCTCCCCACGCCAGACAGTAATCCTGTGTACCTCGTGAACAGCAGCTGCTAGGGCTTCTGTGCACTTTTGCAAGGAATCCTTCGTGCACAGCATAGCCCAGTTCCCCAGCACTCCATCCTGCATTGCTCAACTCGCTGAGTTGACCACCGACTTCGTGGGATGCTCTTTTGTAGTGTTGAGACGACCGCCGTGCTCAGATTACTAGAACGCCTGTTCAATTGCTTCTGCGGGTGCTGCCTGCTTCTGCGTGGGCTCTCTGGCTGCTGAGCACCCCCTCTGTCTCCTCCTCCAAGTGGCGACCTCCTGGTCCTTCCTGGGCCCGAGCAGCACCCATTTTCTTCAACCGCGACCTTTGCAGCTAGCAAGGCTTGTTTGAGGTCTTTCTGCATGGAAACAACTCTGCATCCTCCAGCACGCCGTGGGACATCTTCTGTGCAAAGGAGAAGTTCCTGGCATGTTCCGTTGCTGCAGAATCTTCAGCTTCTTCCACCGGAGGCAGCCCTTTTGCACCTTCATCCAGGGTTTAGTGGGCTCCTGCCCCCCAGACACTTGCGTGACTCTTGGACTTAGTCCCCTTCCTTTACAGGTCCTCAGGTCCAGGAATCCGTCTTCGGTGCTTTGCAGTCAGTTGTTGCCTTTGCAGAATCTCCTATCAAGACTTTAGTGTGTTTCTGGGGAAGCAGGGTAACTTTACTCCTACTTTTCAGGGTCTTGGGGTGGGATATCTTGGACACCCTTAGTGTTTTCTTGCACTCCCAGCGACCCTCTACACACTACACTAGGCCTGGGGTCCATTTGTGGTTCGCATTCCACTTTTAGAGTATATGGTTTGTGTTGCCCCTAGGTCTATTGCATCCTAGAGCATCCTATTGCATCCTATTGTATTCTACAGTGTTTGCACTACTTTTCTGTTTACTTACCTGATTTTGGTTTGTGTGTATATTTTGTGTATTTTACTTACCTCCTAAGGGAGTATATCCTCTGAGATATTTTTGGCACATTGTCACTAAAATAAAGTACCTTTATTTTTAGTAACTCTGAGTATTGTGATTCTTATGATATAGTGCTATATCATATAAGTGGTATAGTAGGAGCTTTGCATGTCTCCTAGTTCAGCCTAAGCTGCTCTGCTATAGCTACCTCTATCAGCCTAAGCTGCTAGAACACTACTAATCTACTAATAAGGGATGACTGGACCTGGCACAAGGTGTAAGTACCATCAGGTACCCACTATAAGCCAGGCCAGCCTCCTACAATCGGGAAGGCACAGAAAGGCCGACAGTGCCGACAGATAGCCCTTAAAAGTCGCAACTGCACAACCCCTCTGCGCCAAGGACAACGCAAATAATAAAATGTCTGACAAATGGGCCCGTGAAGGATCAATTTGCTTCTCTCCACACCAAGCAACAAATTTTGCCTATCTGCCAGCATAGATAGATTTGGTGGAGTGTCGCCTGGCCGATAAAATAACGTCCACCACTTCTGGCGGGAGAGAAAAGGAACTCAGATTGCCCCGTTCAATCTCCAGGCATGAAGGTGCAGGCTCTGGAGGTGGGGGTGTAGAACCTGCCCCTGCGACTGCGAGAGGAGATCTGCCCTGTGAGGGAGATGAAGCGGAGGGCACAGTGAGAGTTGGAGAAGGTCTGAGTACCACACCCTTCTTGGCCAATCCGGAGCTATTAAGATGACTTGGGCCCGGTCTTGGCGAATCTTCCTCAGAACCCAAGGAATCAAGGGTATGGGGGGAAACGCGTAAAGCAACTGGCCGTACCAGGACATCTGAAACGCATCCCCCAACGCTCCTTGCACTGGATACTGGAGGCTGCAGAACGACAGGCAGTGTGCGTTCTCCCGAGTGGCAAAGAGGTCTACCTGAGTGAATCCCCACATCCGGAAGATGTGAAGGACCAGGTCTGGATGGAGACGCCACTTGTGATCGACTGAGAAGTGTCGACTGAGACTGTCCGCACGTACGTTCAGAACTCCGGCCAGATGGTCTGCTACTACGCAAATCTGATGGTCCTGTGCCCAGGACCAGAGCCACAGAGCCTCTCTGCAAAGAAGGTACGACCCTACTCCTCCCTGCTTGGGGATGTAGCACATCGCGGTAGTGTTGTCCGTCAGGACCTGAACCGACTGACCACAAAGGGAAGGGAGGAAGGCCTTGAGAGCCAAACGTATCGCCCGCAATTCTAACAGATTGATATGAAACATCTGTTCCACTGGAGACTAATGACCCTTGACCTCCAGGTCCCCCAGATGAGCTCCCCTCCCTAGAGTGGAGGCATCCTTATAACCGTGGCCACTGGTGGTGGTAGCGAAAACGGCCTTCCTTGGGAAAGGTTGCCGTCTGCAGCCCACCATCGTAGATCCGCTGCAGTGTCTCTGGAGATCTTTATCGACTCCTTGAGATCCCCTCTGTGCTGAAACCACTGCCTGCGGATGCACCACTGAAGAGCCCTCATGTGCCAGTGTGCATGAGTGACCAACATAATGCAAGAAGCGAACAGACTGAGCAGACGAAGGACCTTGAGTACTGGAACAACCGCTCCACTTTGAAACTTTGGAATCAACGCCTGAATGTCCTGAATCCACTGAGGCGGAGGATAGGCCCGATTCAATGTTGTGTCCAGTACCGCCCTTATGAACAGGAGGCATTGAGAGGGCTCCAGGTGAGATTTGGGCACGTTTACCGAAAACCCCAGAGCGAACAACAACTGGGTTGCCATTTTCAGGTGATGCAGCACGAGCTCCAGAGACTTGGCTTTGATCAACCAATCGTCCAGGTAAGGGAATACCGATATTCCCTTCCTCCTGAGATCTGCTGCAACCACCGCCATCACCTTCGTGAAGACTTGAGGTGCTGAAGTAAGACCAAAAGGAGGGACCGCAAACTGGTAGTGTTGCGACCCTACCACAAACCGGAGATACTTCCTGTGCGACTTCAGAATAGGGATATGAAAGTAAGCATCCTGCAAGTCGACAGACACCATCCAATCTTCTTTGTTCAATGCCAGAAACACCTGCACTTGAGTTAGCATTTTGAATTTCCCCTGTTTGAGGAACCAATTCAAAACCCTCAGGTCCAGGACTGGCCTCAAACGACCATCCTTCTTGGGGATCAGGAAATATCTTGAATAACAACCCTGACCCCTTTCCTGCTCCGGAACCAACTCCACTGCACCTTTCAATAAAAGGACTAGAACTTCCTGCTGCAACAACAGGAGATGGTCTTCTGTGCAAAAGGATGGACGGGAGGGATGGGAGGGGGAAACTCCCGAAAAGGAAGGGCATAACCTTTCCCCACAATATTGAGGACCCAGGAGTCCGATGTGATCAACTCCCACATGCGGAGAAAATGAAACAACCTTCCCCCTACAGGAGAAGCTTGGGATGCAATAGTTAGAGGACTATGGCTGCTTTCCCTGTTGCGCCCCCCCAGAGGAAGAGGAAGAGGCAGGGTGCTGCTGGGTGGCTCCTCTCGTTCTAACCCTACCCCGCCCTCTAAAGGACCTATAGGGAAGGCTAGACGGTTGTTGGCCTGCTGGTAGGGGTCTCCCCTGAAAGAAAGTTCCTCTTCAAAACCGTCTGAATCTTCTAAAAGACCTGAACGGGGTGGTCGTAGAAGCCTGCAGACCTAGGGATTTGGCAGCAGCCCTGCTCTCCTTAAAGCGCTCCAAGGCTGAGTCAGCTTTTAAACCAAACAACTTGTCCCCATCAAACAGCAAGTCCAACAGGGTCATCTGTACATCTGTTGAAAATCCAGAAGACCTCAACCATGCATGTCTCCTGGTGACCAGAGATTTTCCCATTGCCCTGGCCACCGAGTCCAACGTATCCAGCCCCGAATGAATAGCCTGAGTCGCTGCTGCTTGCGCATCAGACAGGAGAACCCCCATATTCTGAGGCAAATCAGGTAGCACAGCCTTGGCCGCGTCCATCAGGACATGAATATACCTGCCCAAAACACAAGTGGCATTTGCAGACTTAAGGGCCAAACTGCATGAAGAAAAAATCTTCTTGGCAGATTGCTCCATCCTTTCTGACTCCCTCTGCGATGGATCCCCAGGGAAGGAACAAGGAGCCGAACGTGAGGAGCACGAGGCCTGAACCACCACACTCTCCGGAGTCGGATGCCGAGAGAGGAATCCTGGGTCCCCAGGAGCCACTCTATATCTTCTCGCCACCGATCTGCTTACAGCAGTCGAAGATACAGGCTTCCTCCATTCTTCCAGGATTGGTTCTGTAAGAGCCTCATTGAACGGAAGGAGTGGTTCCACAGCAGCCGAAGCAGGATGCAAGACTTCCATCACAATGTTCGTCTTTACCTCAGCTGCCGGTAGTGGCAGGTCCAGAAAGTCCACCGCCTTCCTTATCACTGTATGGAAGAAGGCAGCCTCCTCAGTAAATTTCCCAGGAGAGGCTAAATCCCACTCAGGGGAAGTATCAAGACCACTCACGGAGTCCAAACCCTGAAAGTCTCTCCAGGGGCTCAGCGATCTCTCCTTCCTCCAGGAGCTGCCTTCTATACTCATACTCCTCCAAAAGCCTCAGAGCCCTTCTTCTTGAGTGCAGCCTGGCCTCTATACTCGGCGTCGACATAGAATTGGCCGACGCCGACGAACTCACCTGACGCAGCCAAGGAGACACATCTTAAAAAAGTAACACCTTCGAGAAACAGTAGCTTCCCAAGAGCCAGGAGAAAAAACGTTATGCTTCGAAGGCACGGAAAAAAGGGAACTGACGTCATCGCGCCGGCGAGGTCCTCTTATTGCCACGATGACATCAGTCGCATGGGTGTCGGGCAATAGTGATGTCCTCATCGACGTGAAGAGCTGGGAAGAAAATTTCCGTAGAATGCTGGCGCATTGGGAGAATTCATTAGGTGAGGAATCCACAAGTAGTTGTATCCACCAGAAATCCACAATACACAAGTCAAGTTATCAATTAAAAACCAAAAAGAGCCTTCATGTAATTTTAAACACAACGCTACCACTTTTAGCGTGGAAATGTTCCTGGGCGTGTCAAAAATAACCCAGCACGGGGGAGTGTGCATCAAAAGGGGCTTGCGATGCGTCAATATCACTCACGAGAGACTGTGCATCGTTTCTCCTTCAGTCAGGTCGGCGTGCATCATTTCTTTTCTCCGCAGGAGAGTGATGAGTCGATCCGAATAGCACTCTTGGGTCCGGGCAGGCCTTGCGTCGTTTTTACACACCCAGTGATGTTTGCATCGGAAATCCTGCCGCACAATGATCCGAAAACCACGCAGCGCAGGTTGCAATCTCACCAGTCTCCGTCAGCCATGCTGCGTGTCGTTTCTCCAGCCGCGGGTGTCGATCTTCTGATCGCGTTGGAGCCGAGCGACGATTTCAGCTGCAAAGCCGGCGAAGAGTCGATTTTTCAGCCACGTCACGGAGTTGCAATGATATTTTCCCCCCACGGCGGTCTGTGCGTGGATTTCTTACTCTTGTTCTGCCAGCTTCTCACCACTTTGCGGATAGGAGTCTCAGTAGAGGCTCCAGGTGCTGGCAAAGAGAAGTCTTTGCTGTCCCTGAGACTTCAACAACAGGAGGCAAGCTCTAATTCAAACCCTCACAGTTCTTCACAAGCAGGAAGGCATACAAAGTCCAGTCTTTGTCCTCTTGCACAGGCAGAAGCAGCAACTGCAGGATAGCTACACAAAGCACAGTCACAGGAAGGGCAGCTCTTCTTCCTCAGATCTTCTCCAGGCAGAGGTTCCTCTTGGTTTCCAGAAGTGTGCTAAAGTCTGTGGTTTTGGGTGCCCTTCTTATACCCATTTTGCCCTTTGAAGTAGGCTTACTTCAAAGAAAAGTCTCTCTTGTTTGTGAAATCCTGCCTTGCCCAGGCCAGGCCCCAGACACATACCAGGGGGTTGGAGACTGCATTGTGTGAGGGCAAGAACAGCCCTTTCAGGTGTGAGTGACCACTCCTCCCCTCCCCCCTAGCACAGATGGCTCATCAGGATATGCAGGCTACACCCCAGCTCCCTTTGTGTCACTGTCTAGTGTGAGGTGCAAACAGCCCAACTGTCAAACTGACCCAGACAGGGGATCCACAAACAGGCAGTCACAGAATGGTTTAAGCAAGAAAATGCTCACTTACTAAAAGTGGCATTTTCAAACACACAATCTTAAAATCAACTTTATTAAAAGATGTATTTTTAAATTGTGAGCTCAGAGACCCCAAACTCCACATGTCTATCCGCTCCCAAAGGGAATCTACACTTTAATCATATTTAAAGGCAGCCCCCATGTTAACCTATGACAGAGATAGGCCTTGCAACAGTGAAAACTGAATTTAACAGTATTTCACTGTTAGGACATATAAAACACATTAGTATATGTCCTACCTTAAACATGCACTGCACTCTGCCCATTGGGCTACCTAGGGCCTACCATAGCGGTGTCTTACATGTAAGAAAAGGAAATGTTTAGGCCTGGCAAGTGGGTACACCAAGTCGAATTGGCAGTTTAAAACTGCACACACAGACACTGCAGTGGCAGGTCTGAGACATGATTACAGGGCTACTAATGTGGGTGGCACAACCAGTGCTGCAGGCCCACTAGCAGCATTTGAGTTACAGGCCCTGGGCACCTCTAGTGCACTTTACTAGGGACTTAATAGTAAATCAAATATGCCAATCATGGATGAACCAATTACATATACATTTTGTGTAGGAGCACTTGCACTTTAGCACTGGTTAGCAGTGGTAAAGTGCCCAGAGTAACAAAAACAACAGCAGCCATCAACAACCTGGGAAACAGAGGCAAAAAGTTAAGGGAGACCACGTCAAGGATGAAAAGTCTAAAAATTATAATCTCTCGTTTTGTCTTTTGCATCCATGCAGGTCAACGCACATCAGAAAAAGGAAAAATGGGGGGCCATCGCCAAGAAGGTGTGGACCCTGAGAGTCCAAAGCCTGCAAAGTGCTCACTGATGGAGAAGGTGGGAGGACATGAGGCGCTGGGCCAAGAAGATCGCAGAGGTTCAGCTGGGGATGTCCTCCCAACGTCAGCGGGGTGCCTGTCAGACCATGACCCTCCCTAATGGCCCGCATTCTAGTGGTAGCCTACCCAGACCCTGATGGGTGTTTGAGGACAGCACAGAAGCCACAAGGGAGTGAGTAGAGGGCATATTCCTGCCTGTCACATTGCCAAGTGAATTTGTTAGGTTCTGACAGCTCCCTCTGATGATTAGGGATGCACCATGTGTAACACAGTAGATGAGTGACTGTTTGTGTAGACATGTCATGTGTTGTATACTGATGTGCCTTGCTTACTGGCCCAGGGACCTAGGAGACAACTGTGTAGAATCCATTAACAACTTGCTCTCCAGGTGTACAGTGATCAATCACGTACTGCTTGTTGTTATAGTGGGTGTAAATTCTATGAAACAGACCACTACTCCACAATGTTACATGTCAAAGGTAAGGAAGTAATGTATCACTGTCCTCAGCCATGTGTCTGGGCAAATGAGTATTTTGGCATCTGCTACCAAGAGGATACTTTTCTTCAGCATAGGACCGGTGCTGGTGCGTCACTACAGTCTATAATGTGAATATAGCCATCATACATGTGACAGAGCACACATTGTACTTTGGGTGCAGCTACTCATCAATACTTTCCCTTAGTAAGTGGGGAATGTCCATTGACAAGATTTATGTGCCATCACTGTTTCAAACATTCCTTGTGCCTACATGCCAGCATATGTCCCTTTTTCACTTGCAAAACATTTGTAAGCTACTGTTTCATGCACAGTCTCCCTGTGTTGCTGGGATGACATCTGTATTTCCTCACATATATGTGCATGGCAACCTGTAAGTGGAATAAGACATTTACAATGGGGATACATTTAATGTTGTGGCACATACAAGAGTGTGTCACCATTGTTTATTGGCTGACACATACCCTCATGCATCATAACGTGTCATTTGGCATGTACAACTACAATAGCAATGAGTGACATGGCAGGTAGGCCTTGAGTTTTCAGCCACAATGTGCATTTCTATGCCACTGATGTAGAGTCATGTAGCAAAGTGCTTAGCACATGTAAAATAGGTAAGGTTTGTACCCTGACTGTCAACATGCATCATGGAGTGACTTGCAGTTATGTTTAAATCACATGTGTTTGGGTACAACCATTCATCCACAGACATCTGGGTCTGCATGTCCATAATGGAAACAATGATGTAGCCTCCAACTGGGCAACATGAGGAAGGCCTTCAACAAGTATATGCAAATTTCTGGGCCTCTCCATCATCCGAGGTACTAATGGTGTCTACTGATGCACTCAGAGTGTGTCACTGTAAGGGGTGCCAAACATTAGTGGTGATTTCCCTGGGGCTTGCTGATTCATTATGTTGTGGATTTTAGGGACATCTCTGCCCAATATACTGCACATGATGTCTACAGTGTCCATTTCCATGCCAAATGTGTGGCCTATCTGTGAAAAATGAATACTACCTCCATGACACCACTGGGACAAATATCAATTGGTGAAGTGTGCATTGTAGCTATGTTTCCAGTTGACATTAGTATTTCCATGTCACCTTCCCCAGGCTATTGTACTTTTGTCAGCAACATGGCAGGAGTTTGGAGCATCATTTCTTATTGTTGTGTCATTATGTATGTGACAAATAGATGTGTGCATAACCTTGTGTGGGATCAGTTGGAACTGGCCTGCTATTGTATGACAACATATAACAAAGGTATGCTCCATGGGGCACAGCATTGAGGGTGAGAATGGCTCCTACTAGTTCAATGGTTACTGTGATTGCACAACTTCAGCCATGCAACTGTAGGTGTCTAAGATCCTCATTTTCCTGTGGGCAACTGTTGACAGTTCAGATGACATGCATGCATATGGTATGGCACATGTATGGGCCTCTTAGGTGGAGCTTGTTGCTGGGGCCTAGTTGACATCATGGTAATGTTTGCTAATTAGAGCTGTTGTTCAAGTTAGATCATGGGCATATGATGACCCTATTTATTTAGGTATCTGGAGCATCAGCCCAGGGAAGCAAAGGAGACATGACACAGCTGAGTGGGGATGCATCTGGCCACACGACCTCGGGTCAAGACACTTCCGACACAGAGGGGCCCAGTGGCCCAGAGGATGAGGGGAGTGCCATGCGGAAGACCAGAACAACATCATCTTCATTACTGGAATCTTCATCTAGTGGACACTCCCTAGTGGTGACGGACCCATCAGGGCGCACCCCTGTACCATCTTTGTACACCACCCTCCCTGTTGCTCCCCACCCAGTTGGCCGGGCTCGCTCACCATAGAGGGTGGGCATCTCCTTTGCTGCCGGCACCTCCGCTCCAGCCCTTTTACCTCTGCTGCCCTCAGTGAGGAGGCTGTTGGCCTCCTGAGTAGCATTTCTGTGGGTCAGAGAGCCCCATTGTGATTGCCATCCAGGGTTTGGCAACCCAACTGCAGAAGGCGACTGCATTCTTGGAAGGCATTCATGGTGCAATGTCTGGCCTACAGGGATCTTTTCAGGCTCTGACCTCCTCACAGACGGCAGCCAGTCACTCCCCCCACCTTCTGCCCCCCCACCACCAATCCAAATCTCCCCTTCCCCTACCTACCCCAAGCACACAGACCGATTTGCACGCACCCACTTCAACACACAAGAGCAGCACACTTAGACAAAAGCACCACAAAACCCACCGGAATGCAAGAAAACAACAAACATCCACACACACATCAGTCACCACTTCCCCAGACACACCCACCAACCCCACCGGCCCACACACAACATCAAGCATACCCCCAGGCACCACCACAACAGTCAGTGACAAACCCACCACACCCAGCATACCCGCAGACACTACTCCAACAGACACACAGACATCCACAACCACCATACCTGCAGACACCACCCAAACACACACAGACATCCACCACATCCAGCATACCCACAGACATCACCCCAACAGACACCCACACATCCACCGTTCCATCACCCAGCACCTCCACCTCCCAGCCCAAGACACACAAATGCCCACACCACAACAGACCACCAAAACAGAAGCACACCTCCCACACGCACACACCCGGGACATCCACACCGGCACAGCAGACAACCACTCCATCAACCTCCGAATCCCCACCCCTTTCTGGTGACTGTCCCTAAGAAAGTTTTTTGTTTGACCTTGACATTTCCCCTGTTCCCTCCACCCCCGTCCCAAACCCAAGAGGCCCTGACCTACCTCCCTGCCCTGCCCCCCATCAGCATCCATACCCCTTCCCCCAGGAAGAAGCCCACCCCACCTAAGAAGCAGTTGACCCCTCCCAAACCCACCCATCCCAAATCCAACCCCCGCAACCCACAAAGATGATCCCTGAGGTGCCTGCCTGTCCACCTGATGCCCCTTCCTGTGGCTGTTACCTGGCAGTTAGGAGTCAATTGACAGCACAGTGATGTGCCTGAACAGTTCATGATAGACTGGCCAATTGCCTTGGAATTTTCAAGTTTCAATTTAATAAACCCAAACAGTTGTTTTGTTGGGTACACATTTGTCCTGCAATTCCATTTCTACCTTTATGTCATTCCTCAGTGGCTTGTGTTGTCTGCCTACAGTGTTTGTTTCAGCCTCCTTACTGATTCATTTGCTATTGTTTGCAATATCTGACTTTGGGGGAGTGCTGGTGTACCCCAAGACATGGGTATATTTTGACATAAGGATATGTGGGTGTAAATGCAATGGTAGTGTACACTGTTTGGTATGGTAAGTATTTCATCTTGTGTTCTCCAGTGTGAGCATGTATGGTGTTAGACTTGTCACCCTGATATTGATTATGGGTGCATCTAATGTGTGGCAGCCTGAGTTCTGTTTGTGCAGGCATGGAGTGTGTTCAATTGTGCCAGCTTCCTTTGCATCTGACTGTGCATGTGTCCATTTGTCTGGGTGTACCTTGCAGCTACTTCATGTAAAAGTAGGTTCTATGCAGTTGGAGTTGAATGTGCATTGTTGACTTGCACTTCCACATTGTGCAGATAGGCATGTCATTTGCGTCTGGAATTGTTTGTCCCTGGGGTAAACGTGTAGGGGCAGTTCCTGCGCAAATGTTGTTTAATGAGCATGTGCAACGTGATATGTGTCCGAGTGCAGCCTCCTTCCCTGAGTGCTTCTAATGGCCCCATCGCTACTGTGCAGGTATTGTTTGCATAGTGAGCTTTGTATGTTTGCTACTCTGTCTACTGTGCATCCCATTATCCTTCCAGTATGTTGCAAGGTTAGTAATATGTGTATCCATTGCAGGACTGTTTACTGGGAGTGGTGCTTGTGCTCCTTGCCACATCCATACATATATGTGTTGATTGTGACGACAGTCCATGACATGTGAGGAATGTGAGTGTGAACTGTATCTGTAGATGTGATGCTGCTGTGTTGCTGATGTTGAGTGACACGATGTTGTGAAAACATCATTGTGCCTGAGATGAGCAGACGTGTGTTTTTGTGTAGTGCTGCGATGCAGTGTGAGTGACCTGCCCAAAGGGGACATATTGTGACTGTGAATGTGTTCTTCTTTGTGTCCGATTCGGAAGCAGGACACAATGACATGCGTACTTGGTGCCGTAGTGTGACCCCCACATGATGTGGATGAAGGCGCGCTGATCTGTTGTACAGCGTAATGACACAGGTAGGTGTGTGTGCTTACAGCTGGTTGCATGGATTTTGTGCACCATCAACGATCAGCAGCAGCGGCAGGACTTGTGTGAAGGGCTCCATGGCGGCACCGGACATTTGGGGCTGCCTGCAAGGGAGTGTATCCCTTTATACTCCCCGTTTCTGCCTGCTGAGACATGGTGGTTGGACCGTCACGGTCACACTGGCGGTGTGCAACATCATAATGTGTAAGACTGCAACACAAGGCTCTGCAGGCCTGTTTGTGCCGTCTCAGAACAGTGGCAGTCTGTGCTGCCTGGCAGTGGTGGAAGCACGCTGAAGTCTTTGCTCCATAGTCCCGCATGACTCATAATACAGCAGTACGACCGCCAACCCGACGGGAGACGGCGCCAATGCCGCCATGGCGGTCCACAGACCACCAAAATTGTAATGAAGCCCTAAACTCCCTGTGTGGAAGAATCAGATTTACTATTTGCTTTAGGTCTGGAATGACAGCGCAACTGTTGCCCATTGTGTGATAAAAAGAAAACGCTTTCAGAATTACTACTGAGCAAAGGCTTAAGCTCCGCTTACTGTTGGTTGCCTAGAGGACACAATTTTATTGAGCAGACGTTAGGTGCATCCACTGAAAAAAGCGCTTACTTTGCACTTTTTACCTTGTGGCAGCATTTACACTCAATACAGCAGGCTGCTTAGGGAAACAAGCCAATGATAAAGGCTATAGGCCTGATCAGTTCATTTTGAAAAGTCTTGATAATGGTAGGTGGCCTGACTTATTTATTGTACAAAGCATGCTAACGTCAACATGAATATAAATTTAGATTGTTAACATTGTGGATTAAAGACTTCAGAGAGATATTTTGTTTGAATGAATCTCACAGATTACTGTAGAAGCAAGACTTTTGATGTGGGTCATCCCATCTGATAAGCCCAGGGGACAGATTTACACTGTGATAATCCTTGTTAGGCCTTCTTAGGAGAAAGACTAGTTTGCTTTGCAACACTAAGGGCCTGATTACAACATTGGAGGAAGGTGTTAATCAGTCCCAAAAGTGGCGGATATACCACCAGCTGTATTACGAGTCCATTATATCCTATGGAACTCGTAATACGGCTGGTGGTATATCCGTCACATTTGGGACGGATTAACACCTCCTCCAAAGTTGTAATCAGGCCCTAATTCTGTAAACACTTGTCATTTTATAAGTATATGCCTGATGGTTGCCTTGTGGGAAAGTTGATCCTCAATATTGTGGGCTTTAGTTTCTCGATGAGCCATTGATAAATGGTATAGGTCTGTTTTGTTCACTGGGAAAATATATTTCTGATGCCGTGTTTATTGTGACATGTTTGCCTGGCTTATTTATTGTGAAAAGCATGTGTTAAAGCCAGAAGGCCTTTAACAATGGATTGGAATCATACTGTGATACAGGCTGGAAACAGGTATTTTCTTACATGGAATTTCACAAATTACCATTGTGGCAAAGAGTTTTGGTGTTGGTCACTCCTCTGACAAAGCATGAGGGAAAAGATAGCCCTTTTGAGATGGGTTGTGTAGAAAAGTACCCTGTTTTTGGCATGGTTACCCCCACTTTTTGCCTGCTGTCAGTGTGTTTTGACTGTCTTCAATGGGATCTTGCATAATCAGGAACCCAGTGATTGTGATCTCTCCCTCTAAATTTGATTGCTTAGGACTTTACACACCCCACAATTGGTATACTGGTGCCCCCATATACGTTCCTAGTATATGTTACTTAGGTACCCAGGGCATTGGGGCACCAGGTGTTCCCCCCTGGCTGCAGCATGTATTGTGTCACCCATGGGAGCCCATGTAAAATGTGCAGGCCCATTGCAGCCTGCGTGAAAATGTGCATGCAACCTTTCACTACAGGTCATTGCACCAGGTCACTGTAAGTCACCCCTATGGTAGGCCCTCCTAGCCCAGAGGGCAGGGAACAGGTATCCATGTGTGATGTTTGAGGGCACCCCTGCATGAGCAGAGGTGCCCCTATGAACTCCAGCTCCATTACACTGGACTTTATGAGTGCGGGATGCCATTTTACGTGTGTACTGGACATAGGTCACTACCTATGTCCTCCTACATAACGGTAACTCCGAACCTGGGCATGTTTGGTATCTATCATGTCGGAATCATACCACAATATTGTTGCCAGTATTGGCTGTATGATTCCATTAACTCTGGGGGCTCCTTAGAAGACCCCCAGCATTGCTCCTACCAGTCTTCTGGGGTTTTCCAGGCAGCCATTGCTGCTGCCATCCCTCAGACAGGTTTCTGCCCTCCTGTTGCTTGACCAGCTGAGGCAGAGAAAAGCAGAACAAAGGATTTCCTGTGGGAGAAGACGTTAACACCCTCTCCCTCGGAAATAGGTGTTACATGGCTTGGGAGGGGTAGCCTCTCCAGGCCACTGGTATGCTTTTAAGGGCACATCTGGTGCCCTCCATGCATAAACCGGTTTGCACCAGTCCAGGGACCCCTGGTCCATGCTCTGGCATGCAGCTGGACAAAGGAAAGAGGAGTGACCACTCCCCTGTCCATCACCACACTATGGGGAGGTGCCCAGAGCTCCTCCAGGTGGACACTTAATTCTGCCATCTTGAATCCAAGGTGGGCAGAGGACCCAAGGAGCATCTGAGTGGCCAGGTCAGGTAGGTGACATCACAGCCCCCTCCTGATAGGTGGTCACCCTGCTAGGTAACCAATCTCCCTTTCTGGGCTATTTAGGGTCTCTCTCTTGGGTGGGTCCTCAGATTCAACGTGCACGATTCCGGCAGGAGTCCTCTGCATCGTTTACTTAATCTTCTGGCCACTAGGACTGCAACTGGGCCCTCCAGGAACCAACAATCTGCAACTACAGCGACGACTATGCTCTGCATCGTTGTTTCTTCAGCTCTTTTCAGCAACGGCAACATTTACCCAGCTGTGCATCCTCTGAGGGTTACGAGTCTTCAGCATGCACAAGAAGTATGAAGGAATCTCCCTTGGAGGGAAGGAGTCACTCTCCTGCATCCGCAGGCACCAACTGCAATGACGACCAGCTGCATGGATCCTCTCTCCTCCTGAACTGCGAGGATCCTGCATCACAGGTGGTGGTCTGGAGTGGTTCCCTTGGTCCTCTCTACCGGCTATCCAACTTGGGAGACAGTAAGCCCTTGCCTCTCCTTGCAGGACAGTACCCTGTGCACCATGACTCTTGCAGCTACAAACGCTTGTTTGCCATGGGATCTTCAGGCTCCGTGTAGCCCTGGCCCCCAGCACCTGTACCTGCAAAGCACAGAGGGGGTCATTACAACCCTGGCGGACGGTGTTAAAGCGGCGGTAATACCGCAAACAGGCCGGCGGAACAAAAAAGGGAATTATGATCGTGGCGGAAACTGCCAACATAGACAGCCACTTTAACACTCCGACCGCCACGGCGGTACTGACAAGCAACACGGCGGTCACCGCCAACAGACAGGCGGGAGACAAAGTACTGCCCACAGTATTACAACAGGCCAATCCGCCACCTTTTCCGGGGCGGATTCTCCGTGGATAAAAACACGGCGGAAACAGCTTTTGCAATGGGAAAACGCTCACCTGAACACACTCCACGAGGAAGGAGGGCACCATGGAGCCGGAACTCCAAATACTCCCTGCGATTGTGTTCCTGCTCCTCTACGAACATCAGCAACGGCGGTGCTGAAGACAACGGTGAGTACTGCACCTACGACATAGGGGAGGGGGGAAGCAAAAGTCAGGGACACACACACGCAACACCCCCACCCCGACCCTCGCACACTACAACACACACACCAATGCATTTCCAAACATCACAGTAACAACCCCCAACCCCCCGGAAGAATGCAAAGACAAAAGGAAATGAAGTACAACCATTGTAATGTATCAAAATACAGTAAGCACATATATACATAAATATATACACATTCCAAATACATACATCACGATTAGTAGTGCAGGTATGCACATTTCAATGTCCGTGGACCACTGGGCCCAAAATGCATGGGCGTGGCCCACACACAATACCTGTCCAGAAACGGAGAGAACACTGCAGGGGCATCAGATAGAAATACAACAGGCACCTCAGGGTGAAGGGAAGGGGGGGCACCTCAGCCGGATGACAGCCCCACGCTAGATCCACGACAGGGCTCCATGCCCACAGATGTATCCTGGGGAGTGCAAAGCCACAGTCTCACAAGTCTTTGCAGTGGGTGGTTTGCCCACTGGTTTATCCTGGGGAGTGCAAAGTCACAGTCTCACAAGTATTTGCAGTGGGTGGTTTGCCCACTGGTTTATCCTGGGGAGTGCAAAGCCACAGTCTCACAAGTCTTTGCAGTGGGTGGATGCCCACTGTACCATCCTGGGGAGTGCAAAGCCACAGTCTCACAAGTCTTTGCAGTGGGTGGTTTGCCCACTGGTTTATCCTGGGGAGTGCAAAGCCACAGTCTCACAAGTGGATAATAGTCTACATTGGATTTGGAGGGGGACTGGTGCCCAGAGTGCTTCATCCTGTTAAGGACAGACGGAGTAGATGCTGTTCTCCACTGGTTCTGGAGGGGGACTGGTGCCCAGAGTGCATCACCCTCCCCGTGACGGTCCCAGTTCCATCACTGCCCCTGCCGCACATGGCCTAACGATGCTTGAGTTGGCGGTGCTTGGCCTGTTCAGCGGTGCTTGCCATGGCAGTCTTTGCCCTGTTCAGCGGTGCTTGGCCTGTTCAGTGGTGCTTGCCATGTTCAGCGGTGCTTGCCATGGCGGTCTTTGCCCTGTTCAGCAGTGCTTGGCCTGTTCAGCGGTGCTTCTGTTTGCGGTCTCTGACCTGTGCAGCGGTGTGTGCCATGGCGGTCTTTGCCCTGTTCAGCGGTGCTTGCCATGTTCAGCGGTGCTTGCCATGGCGGTCTTTGCCCTGTTCAGTGGTGCTTGGCCTGTTCAGCGGTGCTTGCCATGTTCAGCGGTGCTTGCCATGGTGGTCTTTGCCCTGTTCAGCGGTGCTTGGCCTGTTCAGCGGTGCTTCAGTTTGCTGTCTCTGACTTGTGCAGCGGTGTGTGCCATGGCGGTCCCTCATTGCCCAGCGGGGCTGTGGCTGCCGGGGCCCTCCTGGGCACTGACTCTGGCGGTGGTCTCCTGACCAGTGACGAGTGTGCTGCCCTCCTGGGCACTGACTCTGGCGGTGGTCTCCGGACCAGTGACGATGTTGCTGCCCTCCTGGGCACTGACTCTGGCGGTGGTCTCCGGACCAGTGACGATGGTGCTGCCCTCCTGGACACTGACTCTGGCGGTGGTCTCCTGACCAGTGACGAGTGTGCTGCCCTCCTGGGCACTGACTCTGGCGGTGGTCTCCGGACCAGTGACGATGTTGCTGCCCTCCTGGGCACTGACTATTGCGGTGTTCTCCGGACCAGTGATGATGGAGTGGCGGTGGCGTCCTGGGCAGCGGGAAGGATGGCGGCCTTCTCCGTCGTGCTGCTCTTCCCTGACTTTGGAGACTTCGTCTGCCCCTTCACCACCGTGGGAGGAGTCACAGCTGACTGGACACTCCCCCCGGGACCCTTGTGAGGGGATTTGCCTGCAGGAGTCTTCACCCTCTCCTGTCGGGCACTGTCCAATTTCTGGTGCTTCACAGGGGGTGGACTGGCAGTGCTTTGGCTCTGTGTCACACTGGCTGCCCTAGTGCCCGGTGCACTCCACATACCTCTAACAGCCACCACTGGTACCGGACTTTTTTTGGCTGAGGTGCTACTACGGGACCTATGAATAGGAGGGGGGGGGGCGGTGGGACAGAGATCAAGGTTGCTCAGGAAAAGTTTCTGACGAATACTGGGACGGGTAGCTGGAGGGGGTCTGGGAGTGGAGGAAGAGAAGGTGGTTGTAGGAGGTGTAACTTTTGATGATTTGGGTGCAGGTGCATGTTCTGGAGGCTGTCGTGAGGTGGATGGATGTTGGGTGTGTGTGTGCCCGCGTTTGTGTACTTTGGGAGGGGGCGTCACAGACACACTGGGCGAGGACACAGGGGACGTGTAAATGGTAGTGGGGGTGGTGAGTGCAGGTGAGCGGGTGTGGTGCTGGGTGTTCTGGTGCGAGTCCTAGTGGCTGTAGTTGTAGTGCATGCAGGTGAGAGTGTAGACGACACTGGGAGGGAGGAGGGAGACAACGAGGAGTGGGACACAGTGGAGGCAGTGGATGTTGCTGTGTCTGTATGTGGGTGATGCTTGTGTGAGTGCCTGTGGGATGTGTGGTGCTTATGTTTGCCAGAGCTGCCCTTGTGTGTTGAGGTGTGTGCATGCTGGTCTGATGGTGTGCTTGGGATAGGCTGAGGTACAGGGGTGTGGGTCTGGGTGGAGGAAGTTGGAGGGGGAAGGCTAGACACAGGGACAATGGCTGCCATCAGTGCTGAGGCCAGAGATTGCAGGGTTCGATGAAGGGCAGCCTGACCAGAATGAATGCCCTCCAGGAATGCATTATTGTGTTGCAACTCCCTTTCTACACCCTGGATGGCATTCACAATGGTAGACTGCCCAACAGTGAGTGACCTGAGGAGGTCAATGGCCTCCTCACTGAGGGCAGCAGGGATGACTGGGGCAGGTCTGAGGTGCCTGGGGCAAAGGTGATGCCCACCCTCCTGGGTGAGCGGGCACGGGGTGAAGGCTGAGGGGCTGCTGGGAGGGCGGTGCTGGTGGGGGGGTGGCGGCTGTACCTGTAGAAGTGGGGGGCACAGATTTTGCCGCCACCACAAGGGAGCTCCCATCGGAGGACGAGTCCGTGTCGCTGTTTGCTGATCCGGTGACCGCTGTGGTGCTCCCCTCGCCCTCCGTCCCACTGGTGTATTCAGAGTCCGTGGTGTGGCCCTCCATGGCCATGTGGGATGCAGCCCCTTCGTGCTCCGGTGCCCCTGTACCTCCGCCTGATGATGCTGATGCACAAGAGAACAGGGAGAGCACAAAAGGGGGGGGGAAACAGAAGAAAGACAGGTTGAGTGCATGGCTTACTGCTACTGTTGGCGGACAATACAGACACAGCAGCTCCCTGCACTATGCCGCGCTCTTGGGCTCTACACATGCAGTTCCTGGGATATGGCCTACATGGCTATGGTGGACATCTGCACACATAGATGACACAGGGGCATGTAGACCTGTACTTGGCACTCTACAGAGAGGGGGTGGAGTGCCACATGGCCTGTATTCTGGAGGGGCCTAGCCTACGGAACTCGCCCTGGCCTAGGGAAACCCACAGCCCTCCTCCCCCACCAAGACCCCTCCACTGCGCGCAAAGTCATGAGAATGTGAGTGTACTCACCCCCTTGTGTCTGCTGTGATGCCCTCATGCGCCCATCCAACTCAGGGTAGGCCACCGCCAGGATCCGGAACATCAGGGGGGTCATGGTGCGACGGGCACCCCTCCCACGTTGGGAGGCCATCCCCAGCTGAGCCTCCGCCGTCTTCTTGCTCCAGCGGCGAATGTCCTCCCATCTTTTACGGCAGTGGGTGCTCCATCTCTGGTGGACCCCTAGGGTCCGGACGTCCTTGGCGATAGCACGCCAAATATCCTTCTTCTGGTGGGCGCTGACCTACATGACATGTACAGGAGAAGAAGAGAAGTCATTACCAACGGCACCGTCGAAGTGAGTGGCCCACATCCCTGCCCTTGCCATGTTACACATACATTCACAGTCCTTCATGCTCGCTGAACTCTGCCCCCTTCCTACTTACATCCAGCCCTCTCCACCCAGGTATAGCCCATACAACTTGCACCCTATGTACTCACCTGTTGGTCTGGAGGACCGTAGAGTAGCGTGTACTGGGGGAGGACCCCGTCCACGAGCTTCTCCAACTCCTGTGCAGTGAAGGCAGGGGCCCTTTCCCCAGACGCACGTGCCATAGTCTCTTCCAGACTGAGGTCACAGCAGCACTTGCACTGTAGGTCCTCTCCTGTCGAAGATCAGGTATCGAGTGATTGAACAGATAGAAAATGGCAGTCACGTCCGCGGCGGTGCGTATCATCACCGCCGGCGCACTTCGTCATTGCCTCCTGGAACCCAATGGGTCCTATGTTAACCAATGCAGCATTGCGCCGCGGTCTACGACCACCTACTGCGACGGTGTACAACGCCAGCGCAGTTACCTCACATCCCATTGTCCCACTTTAGAGGTCAGGCATCCGACATTTCAGGGGCCCACATGGATTCATTTGCAACTGCGTCACACATACCTAGGCCTACCCTCAACACACATACAGAAACTATTTTGTATTTTGTGTCGTGTTCTGTGTAGCTGTGGGTACATACCTCTGAATTGGTTGACTCTGTGGTTGCTGTTGTCCTTCCTAGGCACCGTCAGCTGGGACATGTGAGGAGATGGCGGAATCCTCCGGTGTACCGACCGCTGGTGGACCTGTTGACAATGGAGGAGCGACATTTAATCATCACCTACAGGTTTGACCGTGCCACAATCCAGGAACTGTGTACCCAGTTGGAGCCAGACTTGATGTCACCAATCCGCCATCCCACTGGAATCCCCCCTCAAGTGCAGGTGCTATCAGTGCTCCATTTCCTAGCAAGTGGGTCATTTCAAACAACAGTGGCCATGGCATCAGGGATGTCCCAGCCTATGTTTTCCAACGTGTTGTCCAGAGTGTTGTCTGCCCTGCTGAAACACATGAGGAGCTACATCGTTTTCCCTCATGTGGAGGATTTGGCTACAGTTAAAGGTGACTTCTATGCCCTTGGACATATCCCTAACATCATAGGTGCCATTGATGGGACCCATGTAGCTCTGGTCCCCCCCCCACAGGAGTGAACAGGTGTACAGGAACCGGAAGAGTTATCATTCGATGAATGTACAGATGGTAAGTTTGGCAGACCAGTACATCTCCCAGGTAAATGCTATGTTCCCTGGCTCTGTGCATGACGCCTACATCCTGCGGAATAGCAGCATCCCTTATGTGATGGGTCAACTCCAGAGGCACCGGGTGTGGCTATTAGGGGACTCTGGTTACCCCAACCTGTCATGTCTACTGACCCCAGTGAGGAATCCCACCAGCACCAGGGCAGAGGAACTCTACAATGAGGCCCATTGGTGGACTAGGAGAGTGATCGAACGCACCTTCGGCCTCCTGAAGGCCAGGTTCAGGTGCCTGCATATGACAGGTGGTTCCCTATTCTACTCACCAAGGAAGGTGTGCCAGATCATCATCGCCTGCTCGATGCTTCACAATCTTGCTTTGCGACGCCAGGTGCCTTTTCTGCAGGAGGATGGTCCAGATGACGGTGTTGTGGCAGCTGTGGAGCCTGTGGACAGTGATGAGGAGGAAGCTGAGGAAGAAGACATTGACAACAGGGACTCAGTCATACAGCAATATTTCCAGTGACACACAGGTGAGAACAATTTCTTTACTAGTACATTTACTTTCACTCTTCTACCTCTATCCTGTCTGTCAATTTGAAGCACTATTTGGTAACTGAGTTGTACATTTCCATTATGGTTTCACAGGTGTGGTTACCAACGTGTGTCATCTGCTTGCATCCTTCATGAACTTGTGATGTGTGACATAGGTATGTTTACATTACAATCTTCGAAAGGATTTTGTCCTTGTCATAGATAATACAACTTTTAAAAATCACAGACTGACTCCAGATTGTTTTGTGGTTCAAGGGTGTTTATTGAAGTGCTAATTATTGGAGGGGGTGGCAAAATGGTGAGGGGGGATGGTGGAGGAATGTCCATGGCAGAGTCCAGTCTATTAGTCTCACAGGTGCACTGCCCATATGGGCATAGGAAGTGGAGCTGGGGCAGTTCGAATTTGGACAGGGTAACAAAGTGGGACAGTGGGATGACAATCAGGGTGGTCTCATTTCTTGGCGGGGGTCTTGCCATCGTGCTCTGTCCTGTTCCTGGATCTCAGGGACCGCTTGCGGGGTGGTTCTCCGTCTGCAGAGGGTGGGGTGCTGGTGTGGTGGTCCTGTGGCGTGGCGTCCTGTCCACTAGCGCCGGCGGAGGTGGTGGGCAGTTCATCGTCCATGCTAGTGTCAGGGGCCCCTTGGAGTGCCACGGTGTCCCTCATGGTGTCTGTATGTCCTTCAGCACCCCTACGATGGTGCCCAGGGCGGAGCTGATGGTTCTGAGTTCCTCCCTGAACCCCAAATACTGTTCCTCCTGCATGCGCTGGGTCTCCTGAAACTTGGCCAGGACCATAGCCATCGTCTCCTGGGAGTGGTGGTATGCTCCCATGATGGAGGAGAGGGCCTCGTGGAGAGTGGGTTCCCTTGGCCTGTCCTCCCCCGTCGCACAGCAGCCCTCCCAGTTCCCTTGTGTTCCAGTGCCTCCGTCCCCTGGACCGTGTGCCCACTACCACTGCCCCCAGGTCCCTGTTGTCGTTGGGGTGGTGGGTTATCCTGGGTTCCCTGTAGTGGTGGACACACAGCTGATTGACGTGTCCTAGGGACGGAGGTATGGGCCCACTAGGTGGGGGCTGTGCTGGTGTTACCAGAGGGTGGAAGGTCTGTGTTGGGCTGTGCCTGTGCAAGGGGAACCGACTGTCCCGAGGCCCACGATGGTCCGGGCTGGTCATCTGGATCCAGTTGGCCAGAGCTGCTGTCGTCACTGTGGGCCTCTTCTGTGGGTGGGGTGGAGATGTCTGGACCCTCCTGTCTGGTGACGTTAGGTAGTGGTCCTGCAGGGGTGTAAAAACATGATTATTGCATCTGTGTGTGTCATGGTGTGCAATGGGTGGGTGAGCGTGTACCCCAGTGCTAGCATTCCTGTGTGGGGGCATCTGTGATGATGGTTAGGGGGTGTTATGAGTATGTGCAGTGGGCATGCTTTAGTGATGGGTGTCCATGCTTTGTTGTGTTATGCAGGGCTTGGTGTTGGGATGTGTGGTTTGTGTTATTAGTACATTAGTGAGGATTTGGCGTGATAGGGGAGGGGGGGAGGGTGGGGGTGTGTGATAGCATGCAGGTAGGGTGGGGGATATGATAGTTAAGATTTGACTTACCAGTGTCCATTCCTCCACCGACTCCTCCGAGGCCCTCAGGATGCATAATGGTCAAGACTTGCTCCTCCCATGTTGTTAGTTGTGGGGGAGGAGGTGGGGGTCCGCCACCAGTCCTCTGAACCGCGATGTTGTGCCTGGAGACCACGGAACGCACCTTCCCCCGTAGGTCGTTCCACCTCTTCCTGATGTCCTCCCGATTTCTTGGGTGCTGTCCCACTGCGTTGACCCTGTCCACGATTCTTCGCCATAGCTCCATCTTCCTAGCTATAGAGGTATGCTGCACTTGTGCTCCAAATAGCTGTGGCTCTACCCGTACGATTTCCTCCACCATAACCCTGAGCTCCTCCTCCGAAAACCTGGGGTGTCTTTGGCGTGCCATGGGGTGGTGTAGGTGATGTGTGGGGTGGTGTATGTGGTGATGAGTGTGGTAATGTGTAGTGGTGTGTGGTGTTTTGTGCGTGGATGTTGTGTGGGTGATGGTGTAGTGTGCCTCTGTGTGGTGGGGTTGGCTATTGCTGTGCTCTCTGTCTGTCGCCTTCGTCTCTGATTTTTGGTCGTAGGGGTTTGTGGGTGATGTGGGTGTGTGTTTTATATTGTGTTGGGTGTGTGGGAGTGGTGTTCGTATGTGTATTAGGTGTGTGTATTTGGAATTGTCCAATGTGGCGGTGTTTTGGAGATGTGTGTGTATTTTGAGCGCAGCGGTGTGTACCACCAATGGAATACTGCGGTTGAAAGACCGCCACGTGGATTCGTGGGTCGTGATAGCATGGGCGTGTTTCTGTTGGCGTGACGGTGGAGGTTTTGTTTTCGCCAGTTTATCACTGACCTTTGGTGTGGCGGAGTTGTGTGGGTGTCTGAATTTCGGCGGATTCCGAATTGTGGGTCATAATAGCTGTGGCGGTTTTCCGCAGCCGCAGCGGTGTGTTGGCGGTCTTCTGCACGGCGGTAAGCGGCTTTTACCGCCAATGTTGTAATGACCCCCAGAGTCCTGCCTGCTGCTCCAGCGGCGTGCAACACTCCTCCAGGTGTCCTTAGTGGGCCTCACTGTGACTTCTGTGCCTGCTGCAAGTGAGTTGCCTGCGGGGGTTGCCTCCTCTTCTTGTAACTCTCCAAACTGCTGAGGGCCACCCAGACTCCCCTCCTTGGGTCAAGTCCCCTGGATCTTGCAAGTCCTCTTCAGCCTTGCAAACCTTCTTCACCGTCTCTTGCATTTGCCAAGGCTTGTTGGTGATTTTCCAGCACCACTAACCGACTGCATCTCGACCGCCGAAGTGGGACATCACTAGCATCACTTACAGGACTCCTCTTCAACTCCTGTGCTACACTGCTGACCTTCTTCTTCCACCGTCGACCTGGTCCTGCATCCACAAAGGGTGGGTAGTGGCTCCTGCCACAAGCGAACACTCCAACTCGAACTGGACTCTTGGTTGGGTCTTGCACAATCCTTTTCCAAATTCCCCCTGTTGGTTATCGGGAAAACCAGGTACTTACCTCTGCCCTTCTGGTTGCTGGGGGTCACTCTGGTACTCACGTCTTAGGGTCCTAGTTCGTCCAGCTCCCTTCTACCGATTCCACCAATGCCTATTGCTTTTTATGCTATTTATTGATTGCTAATGTGTATATTTTAGTTTACTAAAAGCCAAAGGCTTAACCTGGCATATTGGGATGTTTACTTACCTCCAGTTGGGGGATTGCCTACCCAGTATTCTAGTATTTCTGTTATTATAATAAAGTACCTTTATGTTTGTAACACTGGGTGGTTCTTTCATGTGTGTAAGTGCTGTGTGACTATAGTGGTATTGCATACGCTTTGCACGTTTCCTAGATAAGTCTTGTGCTGCTCATCCACAGCTACCTCTAGAGAGCCCCGGCTTCCTAGACACTTCCTACACTTCACTAATAGGGGATAACTGGACCTGGTATAAGGTGGTAACACCACAGGTGCTCACCACACACCAGGCCAGCTTCCTACAGGTTGTAGAGTATAATTTTGTAAATATTTATAATTGCTTGCATGTTTTTGTGCGCTTCAGTAGGCCTGCCTTGGTTATGATGTCAAGCCAATGGTAAAGGCCATAGGTCTTACTGGTTCAGGGGGAAAAAAAAGTCAGATTTATTAGGGTTCATCGGTTCAATATGAAAAGTTAGGACAAAGCCAGAAGGCTTCACTTATTTATTATGAAAAACATATGGTAATGGTAATTTCATTGAGGATTGTTATTACACTGTGTTAAAGGCTGAAGGTCGGCATTTTGTTTTATGGAATTTCACAGATTAACATAGTAGACACAGATTTTGGTGTTGGTGAACACACTGTGAGTTTAAAAGATTTGCTACAATAATCCTCATTAGGCCCTCTTAGGAAGGATTTTACAATGTCTTGACAACTGTAATTTTGTACATATTTTGTAATTTTATAGCGGTATACCTGGGTACTTTGTAGGAAGCTCTATACAGTAAGAATGAGTTGGTTATGGTGATAACCCTATGATAAAGGCAATAGAACCGACTGGTTCATTGGGAAAATTATTTCAGATGCCATAGGTCTGATTACTTTAATATAAAAGGTTATGACAAACACAGGAGGTATGGTTTATTTTTATAGTGTTACAGCCAATGGCTCTTTATAGATGGATTGCTAATGCATCTTCAATTAAAAAAATCAAAGGTTATAGGGACGGTATAGTTAAGCTCACATTTTAAAGATACAAATCAATAGAGATTCACCTGCTAGAGTTATTTCAAGTAACTATAACTCACACCTAAGGTAACTATAACTCGCGCCCCCACCATGCACAGTTTTCTAATCAATAATTTTACTGCAGATGTTACATTGAGATTATCACTGATGTTATCAAAGATGCCCTGAGTGCTGTCATTTGTGGTTAAATTAGCAGTGCATGGCGAGGGCGCGAGTTATGGTTACTTGAAATAACTCTGACTATCTCTAACTATAACAGGTCAATTTCTACGGTTTTGTACATTTAAAATGTGGGTCTAACTATAACGTCCCTACAACCTTTATTTTTTTCAGTGAATTTCTAGGGTTTCTATAATGTAAAGTAATTTTGATTTCTATATGTTAATCCAACCACAACCGAGCATGGTCTTTGGACCTTTGGCCGTGCATGGCAGGACCTGGCCAACCCCTGCACGCCCCCCCATGCTCCCCCCATCCCCAGACCAATCTTGCCCCCGGGCACCCCATCCCTTGAGGGCCGTCCTAAATATTAATTTCTTTTTGGGGAGGGGAGCCAGGGCCCATATGGCCCTGGCGACTCCATCCCCCGGGGCTCGACCCAATTAATATTTTCTGGGGGTAGAGGAGGGCTGCGCCGCATCCCTCCCTAGGCCTATCTCTGCCCTGGGGCCCGGCCTAATTATTAATTGTTCTTGGTGGGAGGAGGTCCATGTGCCCCCCCCCCACCCCAAGGATGATTTCGGCCCCAGGAACTCCATATCCTTTTGGGGGCCATGGGGGGGCCTGAAGGTCCCAGCGGTCCCAGCCGGCTCCCCACCTCCTGTGGGAGTCGGCATTGCTCTCACAGATAGGGAGCTGCTTACGTTTGCCTGCCTGCATCTCCATGGGCAGGGAAACAGAGGAAACATACGCTTGTAGGGAGGGAAGGCTGTTAAAGTGGAGTGTTTGTTGTGACCTGGTGGGAGCAGTCAAAGCTGCTGCCAAGCCACAGCAAACAGCTATGTCCTGGGGGTGGGCACCCTGGGACATAGCAGAAGCTGGCCCTGGAGGGTGGCGGTCCCCAGGACCATCCGAGCGTGTGTGGCTCCCCCTCCAACTTAGGCATAGCCCTGGGGAAGTGGTGATCCCCAGGGCTAAGGGGCACCGAAACAGACCCTTTTACTTATTTTTGCCCCTGGAGGTGGTGGTCCTTTGGAGTTTTGAAGCTGCAGCCAAGCCACAGCAAACACTGCGGTTTTAAACAGCGGGACCTGTCAAGCAGGTCCGACTGTCTGAAAGCGGACGTTTCAACTCTGTCCCCTGCATGTAGAAATGCTACTTAACGTAGAACCTTAGTTGCTGAAGCAATGAAACCACGGGGGAGGCCTTGAGGCTTCCCCCATGGGTATGAATAGCCCTTAAAGGGCATGTTCTCAAACAAATAAAAACATTTAAAAAAACATGTAGGGACTCAAGGTCCCAGATAGCCCATAAAGGGCTAAAAAAAAGTAGTAGGAAAAAAAAATCAATAGCTCAGCGTGAAGGTCACGGCCCTTCACACTGAGCACTACGGGTTCGAGTCCAGCTGGGCTCGTTTCTCTCTTTTTTTAAACCACAAATATTTCAAGTTAAAATAAAAGGTGATTTTTTTAAAATAAATATTTTTTTCTTTTTAAATTGAATAAAAATACTTGTCTAAGTATATCATTTATCAAAGCCTAAAAAGTCTGTATCTCTCCCTCCCACTCTTTCAATATCTTTGTCTCACTGACACAACCACTGAGACTCTTATGCACCCACTCATAAACCCACTCAGACAATCAAGCACCCACTCAGACCCACTGAGACCCTGATGCACCCCCTCACAGCCACAGTCAAACCCTCACGCACCCACTCACAGACCCTCTCCCTAAAAATAGTTTAATAATTAAGTTGGGTCCCAGAAAATGGGGTCCCCGGGGCCAAGATCGACCTGGGGAGGGGAGGCCGCGCAGCCCCCTTCCCCATAAAAATGATTTTTTAGGCTGGGCCCCAGGGTATGGGGTCCCCAGGGCTGAGATCAGCCTGGGGATGGGGGCCAGGCAGCTCTCTCCCCCCAAAAATAAATATTTAGGCCAGGCTACGGGGGATGGATCCCTGGGGTCACCAGATCAGCTGGGGGTGGGGTGGGGGGTAGGGCGCACAGTACTCCCCTCCACAAAAAACTAACCGGGCCTGGGGGAATGTGATCTCCGGGGCCAAAATTGGCCAGGGGAGGGGTACATGCAGACCTGCGGCCAATTACCGCAGTGCATGACCAAAGGCTGTGTGCTGCATGGGGTTAGATGGGTGTTGGCCGGCCAGGTCCTGCGGCCAACCCCCACTGTGCACGGGCTTTAGCTGTGCATAGTGCAGGGTTAGGTGGTTATGCTTATAGGAGTTGGCCACAGGCCAGGCTCTGCGACCAACCTCTGTTGCACACAGCAAAAGGCCGTGCACAGTGCAGGGTTGGGTGGTTGTAGGAGTTGGCTACAGGCCAGTCCCTGGGGCCAACATCCACTGTGCACAGCCAAAGGCCATGCGCAGCACGGGGTTGGGTGGTTTTAGGGGTTGGCAGCAGACCAGGGCCTGCGGCCAACCTCTGCTGTGCACAGTGCAGGATTGGGTGGTTATAGGGGTCGGCAGCAGGGCCTGGCCTCGGGTCTTGCACGGTGGTGGTTGGAATGAAAATTACTTTACGTTAAAAAAAACATAGAAATTCACTGAAAAAACAAAAGGTTACAGGGACTTTATAGTTCGGAAATAGAATTAAAAAAACATAGAAATTCAATTTAAAAAAAACAAAGTTTACAGTTAGGCTCACTTTTTAAACATACATAACCACAGAAATTCACCTGTTAGAGGTAGTTAGGGTTATTTCAAGTAACTACAACTTGTGCCTGAAGGTAACTGTAACTTGCGCCATCACCATGCACTGCTAATTACACCACAAATTACAGCACTCATGACATCTTTGATAACATCAGTGATAACGTTACTGTAACATTTGCAGTAAAACTATTGAGGAGAAAATTGTGCATGGCGGGGGCACAAGTTATAGTTACCTTAGGGCATGTCCCTGTAACCTTTGTGTTTTTTAACTGAATATAGTTTTTGCATTTGTGAATCAGGACACGGTTCCCGGGGAGGGGAAAATAAACAGTAAATCGGACATAAGGGGTATCTTGACCCCATGGGACTGATGAAGAGGTTTGTGAGGGCCCCCTCATTGGCAAGAAATTACGCGAAAATGTTTTTTTCCGGGTGTGCAAGGATCTGCGGATCGTCTGCAGCACTCAGTGTACCCCCATGTGTGAATCTGCCATGGATCCAGCATCCAGCTAAAAAAAAATATCACACACTCACGCACACACCCATTTCCACTCACACACCCACTCACAGACCCACAAAATGACTACCACATTCAGTCGGGGACCCACACAGCCACTCACACACCCACTCATACACCCACTCATGCACCCACTTACACACTCACACAACCAATCACACACCCACAAAAACTACCACCATACCCAGTCACAGACCCACACAGCCACTCACACCCACTTACACTCGCATACAACTCACACACCTATCCATCCACTCACAGACCCACAAAACTACTCATCCACTCACAGGCTCACGCAGCCATTCACAAACCCACTCACATCCCCACTTATACACCCACCCACTCAGCCACTCACATACCCACTCACAGACCCACAAAACCACTCACAGCCTGTCAGACTCACACAGCCACTCACACACCCACTCATATACCCACTTACACACCCCCACAACCATGCACACATCCATGCAGCCACTCACACACCCACTCACTGACCCACAGCATGAGGTTGGTTGCATGCAGGGGTTTGACCACTGCCCAGGCCCTGCGGCCAACCCCCCACCACGTACGGCCTTTGGCGGCTGGATTAACATATGTGTAAAGATGAGGCCTGAGCACCTTCAATTCTTAATATCTTTGTGTGTAGATTCAGTTAATATTCACAATCTACAAAGAATATATGGCTCTCCTAGCTTCTAAACAAAAAGACCATTTTTCAGATGTCTGCATAAAACATTCTTTTTAATTTAAACCACACTCAAAAACATAAATACTACATTTAATACAATCAAACAATAAACATATATCCATCAATTAAACTAACGAATGACAGTACAACATAAACCCAGACAGACCACACATAAACCTAACACAACAACGTCTCAAGAAAGACATAGAACCACAAAAGGAACAAATAATGGAATTATATGACAAACTGTCCCTCTATTTAAGCACCAGACCAACTTTTAACAATATAATAACCTGTATATATATATATAGACGTCTGATATATTTCTCAATATAAACAGGTAAATGTCTTTTCAAATCTGTGGCAGTGTTATACGTACTTTTCATCCGAAACCTATACACTTATTCACTGTCAATTTTTATAAGTCTCCAGGGTATCAATTTGAATGTTCACATGTTCCATGCTTGTTGTTATTATGTTAACCTTAGTTAGGAAAATCTTTGCAAAGCTGACACTCCTTAATTCTCTTATCTGTGCAGTTCGTCTTCTTCAGTTAATATCTCCAGCTGACCTTCTTGTCGTCCTCATTTTTGCTTCCCAGCCTCCCAGTTTCTTTCCTCATTCCACTGTTATGCCATTACCATCATCACATTCTACATTCCTTGCATAGTCCCCCATGTTATCACCACACATTTCCTCCCTTTATATTCTCTTGAACCTTATTGTTTAAACAATACATGAACAATATAATTCACTTACAATATGACAACAGTAAGTGGCGAGTAGCCTATAATACATTAATCATAATACAATACAGTAAACGCATATATTTCTAAACAAGTAATACTATAGTGCACCTTCATATTTATTTTTTCATCCACTTGCATACTTCCATTGTTATTAACTTTACATACATCTCCCATCCTCCATGTAGCTCCATCCTCCAGGATTACCACACTATGGTGGTCATTATGAACATGGCGGGAAACACACCTGACCGCCGTGGCTACTGTGAACAGAAGACCGCCAGTGGCGGTGAACAGCACACCGCCATATAATGATGCCAAAAACAGAAACCTCAAAAAATCCAGCAACCTCTAGCCACCGCCAGGGCCCATGATGGCGGAAAGACTGTACACCCCACCCCGCCACCGCTGAGCAGACAAATCCTCCACCCACCAAATAATGATGCACAAATCACTGTGGTGGATAGTGGATGTCGAACGACCATTGGCGGTACGCACCGCCACGGCCAGCAATAGGACCCAACAACAAGAAATGCATACATTGGCAAGTTTGAAACCAACACACCTGACACACATCCACAAAACTATAAAACACACACATACACACCCCAACAATCCTTTGCAACGCCAATTGCACGAATCAGACTAACAACACTACATGCATACACTGTACACAACATAACAAAAGTCACACACACATATACACAAAAGCACCCTCACCAATACACTCAGAACAACACACCCATAACACACACCATGGCACCCCCTAAGCACCCACGCTTCACAGATAGGGAGCTTAGGACCATGGTGAACAAAATACTCAAGGTCAAGCCACAACTATTCGGGGCACAAGTGCAGCACACACCCATCGCCAGGAAGATGGAATAATGGCAGACGATTGTAAACAAGGTCAACGCAGTGGGAAACCATCCACGCACAAGGGACGACATCCGCAAGAGATGGAATGACCTGCGCGGGAAGGTGAGGTCTATGGCATCCAGGCACAACATTGCGGTACAGAAGACTGGTGGAGGACCCCCACCTACACCCCCCGACTACACCGACTGGGAGGAGAAGGTACTGTCTATTTTGCACCTGGAGGGCCTCACTGGACTCATGTAAGTCATCTAAAATTACTTCATACCCACCACACCTGTAATGCATGTACCACCCCACCCCTCCAACAACCACCAGGACCACATCCCCACCCAGGCCACAACTTCCACATCCAGTCACCCTGCATGCCAATAAACCCACTAACAGGCCCACATCCCCCCGTGAACAGTCACCTAACCCTGCAAGGATTCACAATGGCACTACTGCACCCACAATGCATCTCCACATCCCATACAAAATGAAAGGCTAATCCCACAAAAGGCCCCTGCATGGCCCGACAGGGGAATAAACAGCATAATATAGGGCAGGGCTGTGCATCCTTATTCGATTTTGTACATGTAACATACATGTCCACTCCCTCCCACAGACACCACCACCCATGCCACCTGGACAGAAAGGCCAAGGAGTGCCAGCACCCCACACGAAGACAGAGGACCCACTCAGGAGACTGGAGAGGGATGTATGGACAGTGAGGAATACCCTGGCCCGTCACACATTCCTGGACTGTCACCCTCCAACAGCCCCACCCAGGATACCACTGACAGCCCTACCACCCAGCCACCAACATCAGCTCTGGCCAAAGGACCCCACACCAGTGTCTCCAGGCCACAGAGTGGCAGACCACATGTACAGAGGCCACAGTCTCCACCAACCAACAGGCAGGATGACGATGGCCCCAGTGCAAGTGGGACTGCCAGATCTGTGCAGGGGACACAGGCACAGGGGGCTAGGGCCAGTGTGAGGGCATCAGTGTCCCGGGGGGAGGCCAAGGGATGGATGCAGCAGCCCAGGAGGTGATATCTGAGGTCCTGGGAGCATACCACCATACCCAAGACAGGATGGGCGAGATCCTGGACACCCTGGAGCAGAATCAAAGGCTACAATAGCACAACACCAAGAGGCCATGGAGCAATGTAAGCAGCTCAATGCCACCATGGCCACCATTGCAGGGGTGCTGCAGCACCACTACCCTAGCCAACCTGAGACCCCCACACACCTGGAAGCCTCTACCACTAGCAGGGACATAGACCTGCCATCCACATCTGCAGCAGCAACTGGACTGGTGGCACTGGCAGAGGGCACACAGGAGACCAGCACCCCTAGCCCTGCAGCCCAGCACCAGTCACTCAAACATGCCCTCAGACCCGGATATGGCACTGGAACACCTGCCAAGACCAAGGCCCCTGCTAAGAAGAGACTCTGCCCTGAACTGTCTCCCATGTGTGCCACTGTGCTACCATCTAGACCCGCCAATACCAACATACCAACTTGCAAGGGACATATGGACCAATACCCACTGCCACCAATCACTGAGCCCATGTACCTGGTATGGATATGCACTATGAGCCCACTCCCTATCACTGTATAGCGCACCTATGAACTTGTGACATGTAATAAAACACATCTACACCAATTTGTATGTCCCCGTCATTATGAGTAGTCAATTGTTAGTGTGAATGCATTAGCCAGTCAATTCCATAATCATACCCTTATAGTAGGAATGGTACCCCATGCACAACAGTATCTGGAGTAAGTCAAAATGTACACCATGTTTGTTTCCATGGCACATGTCACCTAAGTCTCCAGGTAACAGTGTGAATGGCTACAAACACCACATCCCCAAGCAAATGAGTCAGACAAACATTATGCAGTGCAGACAACAGCATCAGTGAACAGTACCTTATAGTCACTGGAAGTATAGGTGGATCAGCTGGTTCCTGGAGTTGACATATTCCCCCTCTTCATCCCCACCATCACTCTTATCCCTTCTCAGGGGTTGCAGGTCTGGATGTACAGCACCCTCCTCCTATAGAAGGGGGATAGCTATCCTCACAGCCAAGTTGCGCAGCATGCAGCAGGCTGCCACTATTCTACACACCTTCTCAGGGCCTAGCACAGGGATCCCCCAGAGAGATGGAAGCAACAAAATCTAGCCTTCAGGAGACCTATAGTGCGCTCAATCACCCTCCTAGTATGTCCGTGGGCCTCATTATATTTCCTCTCTGCATCTGTCCTGGGATTCCTCACAGGTGTCAGGAGCCATTGCAAGTTAGTGTAGCCAGAATCACCTGCAAAAGTGGGATAAAGAGGTCTTTAACAAACTGCCATTACTTACATATAGCCTGGCTGTCAGCTATGTACTGATCCAGTGTTATACACACTCACCTATGAGCCAACCTCTGTCCCCTTGTAGTTGTTCCATCATGTGTGGCACACTGCTGTTCAACAGGAAAAAGGAATCATGAATGTACTGGTCAGCAGTGCACGCCAATTGTACGTTCATTGAGTGGAGGTTCTTTCTGTTCCAGTACACCTGTTCATTCACTCTTGGGGGGGGGATAAGAGCTATGTGGGTTCCATCAATGGCACCTATTACATAGGGTATGTTAGCAAAGGCATAAAATCCAGACTTGATGGCAAGGAATTCAGCTCTTTGGGAAACTGGACATATGTCTGCATGTGTTGTACAAATTCATCCAGGAATTTTGACAGGATGAGGCTAAACATTGGCTGTGAGAACCCTGCATCCATGCCCACTGTCACCTTAAATGAGCCCGAAGCCAAAAAATGGAGGACAGATAGCACTTGCACTTCAGTAGGGTTGGCATGCTGATTCCGATTAGCTGGTTTCAGTACAGGATCCAGTAAAGCACATAGGTCTTGGATTGTTGAACGACTGAGTCTGTAGGTGACAATGATATTACGTTCCTCCATGGTATCCAAATCAACAAGAGGTCTGTACACAGATGGGGCCCTTCCTCGCCACATGGGTCTGTACCTATGGGGAGTAAAGAACACATATGAGGGACACACATACACATGCAAAACATGTTGTGACTGAATAAATGGTGTACAATATGTAGGTTACACACACAAGCGATGTATGATGTACAACGTTAGGCACATGTATGCAGAGATATCTCTGGTCTAATGGCATGCCAGTGTGGATACATTACATGAGATGTGAATGTGAGGAACGGACACTCATGTGGGCAGGCGACTAAGTACTGGGATTTGTAGGTGTAGGAGGCTGGACTGGCTTGTAGTGAGTACCAAGGGGTACTTGCACCTTGCACCAGGCCCAGTTATCCCTTATTAGTGTATAGGGTGTCTAGCAGCTTAGGCTGATAGATAATGGTAGCTTAGCAGAGCAGCTTAGGCTGAACTAGGAGACGTGTGAAGCTACTACAGTACCACCTAGTGTCATATGCACAATATCATAAGAAAACACAATACACAGTTATACTAAAAATAAAGGTACTTTATTTTTATGACAATATGCCAAAGTATCTTAGAGTGTACCCTCAGTGAGAGGATAGGAAATATACACAAGATATATATACACAATAGCAAAAATATGCAGTATAGTCTTAGAAAACAGTGCAAACAATGTATAGTTACAATAGGATGCAATGGGGAAACATAGGGATAGGGGCAACACAAACCATATACTCCAAAAGTGGAATGCGAACCACGAATGGACCCCAAACCTATGTGACCTTGTAGAGGGTCGCTGGGACTATTAGAAAATAGTGAGAGTTAGAAAAATAACCCTCCCCAAGACCCTGAAAAGTGAGTGCAAAGTGCACTAAAGTTCCCCTAAGGACAAAGAAGTCGTGTTAGAGGAATAATGCAGGAAAGACACAAACCAGCAATGCAACAACTGTGGATTTCCAATCTAGGGTACCTGTGGAACAAGGGGACCAAGTCCAAAAGTCACAAGCAAGTCGGAGATGGCCAGATACCGAGGAAATGCCAGCTGCGGGTGCAAAGAAGCTTCTACTGGACAGAAGAAGCTGAGGTTTCTGCAGGAACGAAAAGGGCTAGAGACTTCCCCTTTGGTGGACGGATCCCTCTCGCCGTGGAGAGTCGTGCAGAAGTGTTTTCCCGCCGAAAGGACGCCAACAAGCCTTGCTAGTCGCAAATCGTGCGTTTGGCGTTTTTGGACGCTGCTGGGGCCCAGGAGGGACCAGGAGGTCGCAAATTGGACCTGAAGAGAGAGGGGACGTCGAGCAAGACAAAGAGCCCTCACTGAAGCAGGTAGCACCCGGAGAAGTGCCAGAAACAGGCACTACGAGGATGCGTGAAACGGTGCTCGCCGAAGTTGCACAAAGGAGTCCCACGTCGCCGGAGACCAACTTAGAAAGTCGTGCAATGCAGGTTAGAGTGCCGTGGACCCAGGCTTGGCTGTGCACAAAGGATTTCCGCCGGAAGTGCACAGGGGCCGGAGTAGCTGCAAAGTCGCGGTTCCCAGCAATGCAGCCCAGCGAGGTGAGGCAAGGACTTACCTCCACCAAACTTGGACTGAAGAGTCACTGGACTGTGGGGGTCACTTGGACAGAGTCGCTGGATTCGAGGGACCTCGCTCGTCGCGCTGAGAGGAGACCCAAGGGACCGGTAATGCAGCTTTTTGGTGCCTGCGGTTGCAGGGGGAAGATTCCGTCGACCCACGGGAGATTTCTTCGGAGCTTCTGGTGCAGAGAGGAGGCAGACTACCCCCACAGCATGCACAAGCAGGAAAACAGTCGAGAAGGCGGCAGGATCAGCGTTACAGAGTTGCAGTAGTCGTCTTTGCTACTATGTTGCAGGTTTGCAGGCTTCCAGCGCGGTCAGCAGTCGATTCCTTATCAGAAGGTGAAGAGAGAGATGCAGAGGAACTCGGATGAGCTCTTGCATTCGTTATCTAAAGTTTCCCCAGAGACAGAGACCCTAAATAGCCAGAAAAGAGGGTTTGGCTACCTAGGAGAGAGGATAGGCTAGCAACACCTGAAGGAGCCTATCACAAGGAGTCTCTGACGTCACCTGGTGGCACTGGCCACTCAGAGCAGTCCAGTGTGCCAGCAGCACCTCTGTTTCCAAGATGGCAGAGGTCTGGAGCACACTGGAGGAGCTCTGGACACCTCCCAGGGGAGGTGCAGGTCCGGGGAGTGGTCACTCCCCTTTCCTTTGTCCAGTTTCGCACCAGAGCAGGGGCTAAGGGGTCCCTGAACCGGTGTAGACTGGCTTATGCAGAATTGGGCACATCTGTGCCCAACAAAGCATTTCCAGAGGCTGGGGGAGGCTACTCCTCCCCTGCCTTCACACCATTTTCCAAAGGGAGAGGGTGTCGCACCCTCTCTCAGAGGAAGTTCTTTGTTCTGCCATCCTGGGCCAGGCCTGGCTGGACCCCAGGAGGGCAGATGCCTGTCTGAGGGGTTGGCAGCAGCAGCAGCTGCAGTGAAACCCCAGGAAGGGCAGTTTGGCAGTACCAGGGTCTGTGCTACAGACCACTGGGATCATGGGATTGTGCCAACTATGCCAGGATGGCATAGAGGGGGCAATTCCATGATCATAGACATGTTACATGGCCATATTCGGAGTTACCATTGTGAAGCCACATATAGGTAGTGACCTATATGTAGTGCACGCGTGTAATGGTGTCCCCGCACTCACAAAGTTCAGGGAATTGACTCTGAACAATGTGGGGGCACCTTGGCTAGTGCAAGAGTGCCCTCACACTAAGTAACTTTGCACCTAACCTTTACCAGGTAAAGGTTAGACATATAGGTGACTTATAAGTTACTTAAGTGCAGTGTAAAATGGCTGTGAAATAACGTGGACGTTATTTCACTCAGGCTGCAGTGGCAGGCCTGTGTAAGAATTGTCAGAGCTCCCTATGGGTGGCAAAAGAAATGCTGCAGCCCATAGGGATCTCCTGGAACCCCAATACCCTGGGTACCTCAGTACCATATACTAGGGAATTATAAGGGTGTTCCAGTAAGCCAATGTAAATTGGTAAAAATGGTCACTAGCCTGTCAGTGACAATTTGGAAAGAAATGAGAGAGCATAACCACTGAGGTTCTGATTAGCACAGCCTCAGTGAGACAGTTAGTCACTACACAGGTAACACATTCAGGCACACTTATGAGCACTGGGGCCCTGGGTTACCAGGGTCCCAGTGACACATACAACTAAAACAACATATATACAGTGAAAAATGGGGGTAACATGCCAGGCAAGATGGTACTTTCCTACAGTAGGCCCTGAATGGAGCCTCTGACCAGGTATTATGTACGTGCTGCTAGCAAAATGGCAGCCTCCTGCCATCCAGATATGAAGGAGTGGGAGTGACATCATTCCGATGGCAGAAGGCGTTGTTCACCGCCGTGCACCCATTCATTGGTTTTACATGGTTGTCAATGGGGAAACTGGGCCTATCATGATCGCTGCCGGCAGTGATGGTGCACACCGCCGTGGAGCGTACACCATGCTAGTACTCCACAGTGTGCTGCTGCATCCTGACTCTGGTTACCCCAATGGCACGAGTCACAGGGGAACGGGACCCAGCCTTCACCACGGAGAAGCTCGAGAAGCTGGTGGACGGGGTCCTACCTCTGTATGCCAAGTTATGTGGGCGACCAGAGGAGCAGGTGAGTTGGCGGTTGTCTTGCATGGATGTGTGTGATGGTGGCGGATGCCTGTATGCATGTGTGCTCGATTTGTAACTGCACAGGCATAGATTGTGTGGCATGTACTGTTAGTGAGTTGTTAAAATGATCCTGTGAAATTTCCGTCCCATAGGTGACAACATGTCAGCTGTATCAGATGGGCATATCCTGACGTCTGTTTTTCTTCTCTGTGTGTCCCGTACAGGTCAGCGGCCATCAGAAGAGGGGACTCTGGCAAGCCATTGCCAAGGACGTGCAGACTCTGGGGGTCTACAATCGGCAGAGCACCCACTGCATGAAGCGGTGGGAGGACCTGTGGCGCTGGGCCAGGAAGAATTGCGAGGCCCAGCTGGGGAAGGCCTCCCAACGAGGATGGGGTGCCCGTCGGACCCTAACCCACATAATGGCTCGCATTCTGGCGGTGGCATATCTGGATTTGGATGGGCGCTTGAAGACAGCACAGCAGCCACAAGGGGGTGAGTACCAACACTATTTAATGCTACTCTGATGGATGTGTTTGGGTGCTGTGGTTTGTATGCTGTCTAGTGCCAGGCACTCTGACAGGTGTGTTCCTGCAGTCCTTCCCCCGATAGGAAAGGATATGGTGTGGGGCAGGTGTCGTGGACCAAATACGCCCATGGGGGTTGATCTTCCTGTACTGTAGGATTCTTTGTGGGCCCATGGATTATTGGGTGCATTGGCTGGCCATGGTACCCCATGTGTGTAGTCCACACAGTTCATCAGGTCTGTGTTTCATGTGGGAAATGAGTTGTATTCTGGGGTAGTGGCTACTAGTCAGGAGCATAGTCATGGCTATTGTTGTAGGTGCTGCATGTAGGTGTGTAAGCTGGATGTGGTTGTCTGTGCAACAAATATTTACATTCATGCAGGTATTTACAGATTTATCTCATGTTTTGACTCCCAACCCCTGTGGTCTTGTGTTTTTTGTGTACATCAGCATCATCTGGCGAGGGAGCAGTGGCACCGGCGAGTGGGGTTGCAGCGGCCCATGGTTCCAAGGAGGCAGAGTCGGCGGAGCCCAAGGGGACCAGTGGGTTGGAGGGCGAGGGGAGTACCACGGGGGAGGCAACTACCACTGGCAGCAGTGACTCAGATACCTCCTCTGATGGCAGCTCCCTGGTGGTGGGAAACCCTAGTGAGTCCACCCATTCTTTGTAATTTTCCACCACCTCCCATGCCATCTTCGCTCTCCCAGTTGCTCCCCACCCAGTTGCCCGTGCCCGCTCACCCAGAAGGGTGGGCATCTCCTTCTCCCCAGGCACCTCATCCCCTGCCCCAGTCAGCCCTGCTGCCCTCACGGAGGAGGCTATTGACCTCCTGAGGACCATCTCTGTAGGGCAGACAACTATCGTGAATGCCATCCAGGGGCTAGCATCCCAGATGCAGCAATGCAATGCATACCTGGAAGGCATTCACGGTGCCATGTCTTGCCTACAGAGATATTTTCAGGCTCTGGCCTCCTCTGTGATGGCAGCCAGTGTCCCTGGTCTTTCTGTCCCCCCTCCCATCACCTCTAGACCTTCCAGCACCCCACTCCCATCACCCATCCCAAGCACACATTCAGACACCCATGCACACACCTCAACACACAAGAAGCGCACAGAGAAACACAAGCACCACACTTCCCACCACAGGCATACACACACCCAGCATACAAAAGCGCACACAACAACATCCACTTCCCCCAGTGTGTCAACCTCTCCCGCCTCCCTGTCTGTCACCTCAACATGCACACCCACAAGCACTGCACCCTCAGTCACTACTGCTGGCCCCATTCTTGCAGTCACCACAATATCTGACATCCAGTCATCCACCCCAGACACCACACCTGCACTCACCACAACTACATTGAATGACACATGCAGCACACTCACCAGACCTGCAGACATCCAGACAACATCCATTTACACTGGCAGCCTGTTTTGTCCCAATGTGTCCACCCCACTCCTCCCAAGACACTCAAACGTTCACAGACACCCACTCAACATACATCCACCACACATCAGCATACTGTACAGGCACCTGCATCCACATCCAGCACACCTACACCTGGTACAAGCACTCCCTCTACCTCCACATCCACCCAACTGCCCCAAAGAAACGTTTCCTCTCCCGTGTTGACCTGTTTGAACCTACTGGCCCACCCCGTCTTGTCCCTAAATGTGCCCATCTCCTTGTCCTGTTCACTCCTTCCTTGTCCAAGTCCGCCCCAGTCAGCTCTTCCCATTCTCATGCCCCTTCACCAGAGAGGAAGAAGCCATGTGTTTGCCACCCCCGGTCAAAGCCCACTCCCCAACCTCCCAAGGGCAAGCCTAAACCCCCTCCACCTCCCAAACATAAGCCCAAGCCCCCCCCTTCCCAGGCATAAGTCCCCACCTACATCACCCCTTGTCCCTTTTCCCTGAGGTGCCTGGCTGCCCCATTGATGTCCCTTTACAGTCGAGTACTCTGTGCACATGTGGGAGTCACGTCTGGCACATTTGGGCACTTCAGGGTATTCTACATGGACTGGCCAGTGGCCTTGGTTGGACATTACTATTTTGATGTTCTATTAAAGTTTGTGTGCCCAGTGGTGCTGTTGGCACAATTTGGAGACGTGGGTCATCGTTTCATTGTGGGGGTGTGGTGTGCACATGTGTGTACTTCTGTGCAGGTCTTTTGTTGCCTTGTGTCGGGTAAGTACCTCTTATTCTGGTGTGTATGGCTTGAGATGGTGGGAGGGGTTGGGAGTGCATTGCAGGGTGGGTGGGGTGGTTGGGTGTGTAACTGTGCCCTTTCTTCCCATGTTTACTAGGTTGCGGTACTTACCGTCGTCGTCTTCTTCAGCGGTCACGGACGTGGAGGTATATTGCAAGGAGCAGGACTGGCATTATTTGCAACTCTCTCTCCATGTCTGCTTTGGCGTCTTGTGTGTGCCTCTGGTGATCGTTTCCTTTTATTTGGTTCGTTTCCACCACGTGGTTCCCGCCCCGGAACTGACGGCGATCTTGTGCATCATTATTTGATGGGAGGGTGGGGCCCTTCCATCGACCTGTGGGCGGCCTCTTCCGTCATCGTCGGCACTACAATGATGGCAGTGTGTGGATGGACCACTACTTGTTTTTCATGTGCTTCATTATTTGGCGGTCTGGACCGCCACCGCCGGCAGAGCGGTGATTGCGGACATGTTCATAATGAGGGCCTTTGTTTGGTTTTCTTTAGTCTGCACAGAGTAGAATACTTGCTATCTCCTTTACAGACAAAACCCCCATTCCTTACAACAACCCAGTCTCCCTTTTGCAAACAACACCTCTTCACACCCCTACTTGTGTTGTAATACTGTACAGTCTTCTCTTGTGATTCCTTAGCTCTTCACTTCTTAAAAATCAACCCTTATATTCACTCTTCCACTGAACCATATGGGGCATTCTTTACTGCCTGGTTCGCTTCCTTTCAAGGACACAAACGGTTATACAGCTGTCACTGAATGAGGAGGTGTCCTATGTACCCAAATCAGTTTTCTTAACACTTTTCTCGATGGGAAACGACTGGCCAAATATAACTGGATATTTCCCATTCTTAAACAGTTCACCCGCTCGACCAACCCACTGGCCTTTGGTCAGAAAAGGGCTACCCTCTCCTAGACTATTCCCAACCTGGGAAGATAACTGGTCATTTCCCTAGAAACAAATTGCGCAGTATTATCCGAAACAATGGTTTTAGGTATTCCCTTTTCCATGAAAACGTCCACCAGAAATTCAGTGACCACTGCTGTGTTCACTTGCTCCATAGTCTTAATAACAAACCATTTAGTGTGATAATCTATCAGTACCAGAATGTATCTGTTTCTTGATCCCCAACCTTGCTACAGGTCCCAGGAAATCAATTGACAATTTATTCCACAGTCTTTCAGTAAAAACCATACACTCCAACAGAGGTTGTTTCATTACCCTGGTCTTATCACTGTTGGCACACGCAACACAATTTCTCACCCTTTCCTCAATATCACTGTGCAGACCGGGCCACCAGAATGAATATTTTACTTTCCTTTTCATCACTCCACGTTACAGATATCCCTTCTGCGCAATGTTTTTAATGTTTCTGGACCTCACTAGGAGGTACAAGTTGATTTATCTTTATTAATCTTTCACCAATTATTCTTAGTTCATCCGTCACTTTGAAATATTCATTCAGTTCTTTACTCAATTCACCTTCATCGCACCATCCACGTACAACTTTCACTTCCACCTTTCATCACCGAATCATTATCCTTCGCAACATTCTACGCTTTTATATTTATTGCCTTCTGTCCCTCCGATGCACATGCAAACAACTCTTAAACAACTTCCTCCTGATTCACTGGCATCCTTGATAATTAGTCCTCCACCACACTTTTGCTCCCCCTCACAAACTTCACCTCGAAATTATAATCCATTATTGACAACAACCACCTTGAAATACGTGGTGTGACATTCCCTTCCAAACCTCGTCCCCTTATGAAGATATAAGTTAAGGGTTTGTGGTCAGTCATTACCTTAAAAGGTAAACCCCACACATAAACCCTAAAGAGATTAATACCCTGGCAACAAGCTAAGACTTCTCTTTCTATTACAGAATATGTGGTTCCTCCTCCTTGTAATTTTCTGGATGCAAAACCAACCACATAGGCTGTACCACCCTTGATCTGCATTAGTACTGCACCAATCTCCACGTTACTGGCATCTGTCATAATATATGTCTTTCCTGTAATGTCAAAATGTCGTAGCGTGGAGGCTTGTGCCATGCTTACCTTTATTGTCTCAAATGCATGCTCAAATTCCTCTCTCCACTCAAACGCAATGTCCTTCTACGTCAATTTCCCTAAAGGTTCTACCACTTCTGCAAACCGTTTTTTCAAATTTTGGGCTATATTCTGCGACTCCAAGATGGCTTTGGTGCTTTCTCTATCACTGTTATAATACTTTTTATTGCTTTTTTCCTTTCATCACTTATAACATGTCCTGAATGCATCACTTCTTCCCTTCTGATGTGACATTTTTTCCTCTTGTATCATGAATCCATGTTTTTCCACTTGCTTCATACCCTATCCTTGTATAACTAATGACGCTCACTTCCACTCCTTCTCACTATGAGTATCTCATCTTGGAAGCACAATATCTGACCCATATCTCCAAAAATGTTCTTCATTATGCTTTGCATTACAACTGAGGCTGAAGCAAGCCTAAAAGGCATCCTTTTATAATGGAAAGCTTCTAATGGAGTAACAAACAATGTCAAGTGCCTCAACTGCACATGCAGATTGATCTCATGATATGCAGCTGACGTCCAAAATATTAAACATGCCTCCCTTACCCTTCGTTGTTAACATTTCTGATATATTAGGAAGATGCTGTCTATCTACCCAGATGTTCCTATATCACGAACATCTATACCTAGACAGATCTTTCTCTTCTTTTAGTGTCAGCACAATCGTCAACAACCAATTGGCTCAATAATCTTGTTTTTTTTAAGAAACAAATTTTAATATGTTTTCCACATAAACAGGCTAGCGGGCCGACAGGATACAGAAGCTTTATGCAGTAATAAACTCAAAACATTAACATAAATCAGGCACCCACCTTCCACCTCCCCACCCTTCTCCCAGTCCCGAAACCCCCTAAAATACATAGCATACAGCTGATAGTCCTGGTCAAGTTATGTAGTACAGTAATTTCTGACCTTGTCTTCCAAGCAGGAAAGAGGATTACAAACAGGTGTCGGCACTATACCCCTGTAGACAGCCCACCTCTGCCAAATTTTGGAGTGTTTGTGCACGTATCTCCTCACCTGGAACACCAGAATTTTTGAGCCCCACACAATGATACGGGCCCACTTCCACGCATCTATAGAGAGTGCGCTATCTGACTTTCATGCCTGTGCTATGTCCTTCTTAGCATTAGTGAGGCCCAGGAAAAGGAATGCCTGTTTGCATCTGTTGTCACTGAGTCCATTGGTGATGTGTAGTATGATCAGTTTGGGGGTCTAATGGAAATGTCCATGAAAGTCACTAAGGCAGCTTGTGACACCCCGCCAAAAATGATCTACTGCGGAGCAGCCCCAGACAGCATGTATGAAAATGCCATGTGCTGTCTGACACCGGAGGCTTAATGGGGAGTTCACCACCCCCATGCACCATTGGCAAGATGGCCACCTCCCAGGGCTCCCACAGTGCCTCTGTCCAATCATTGTCATTTAGGGTGTCTATGTCTGCCTCCCAGGATTGCTGGAGTGCTGTGAGTGTATGTGTACTATTTATAACCCAGGAGCAATAGACTTTGTGGTCCCCTAAGTCACCTAACAGGAGTTTGGCCTCCAGGGGATTTAACTCTGGGAGTGTGTTAAGGTGTTTAATGTATGGAGTAATGTTGTGTCTTAGCTTTAGGTAACAGTGAGTTGGCTGTGGTGTAAGTGGTAGAGCTGTGCCATGCCATAATGGCATCCACTCTGTGAGTTTGCACCACCATCCCATGCATTGGAGTAAGTCTTGCTAGATGTTGAGGACTTCCTCTGGAAAGTCGGTCGATTTTTGCATTACCATACAGGTAGTCCAGTAACTGGGTGTTGCCCATGGCCCATTTCTCAGTTGCATGGGACGGGTCCCCATGATAGCCACGCCACCATTCACTGATTATCACTAGTTGTGAAACTGCATAGTAAAAGTACATGTCAGCAATGGCAATGCCTCCACTATAGGTGGTGAGTGCATTGTGTGGTCTTCGCCCATTCCAGAGGAACCCTGAAAGCACAGAGTTGATCTGTCGGAACTAGCCTCGGGGATGGTGCAGGGATAGTTTTGTATCTGACACAACAGTCTAGGAAGGGAGACCATCCTAAAGATGGCTGATCGACCCATCAGAGATAGGAGGAGGAGCGACCATGCTCTAACTTCACCTTGTACCCGGGCAACCACAAGTTCAATATTTCTAGCCCACAACCATCCCACGTCAGGGGACAAGTACACTCCCAGGTATTTGAGGTCCTCTCCCACCACCCGTTTGTCTAGCGCCCACGCTAAAAACCCCATGTACCCGTTCAACGACAGTAGAGCAGATTTAGAGATGTTCATGAAGAGGCCCGAAGTTTCGCTGAATATCTGCATAAGTTGAAGAATGCGTGGGCCCATAGATTTGGGGTCTGTCATGAAAAACAATATGTCATCTGCATACATTGCGATCCATTCTGAGCCCTCCGCGCTCCACTCAAAGGCTTGTACTTCAGCGTCCATTCTGACCCACACAGCTATGGGGTCGGCCACCAGCTCAAATAAAAATGGGGAGAGAGGGCATCCCTGGCATGTCCCCCGCTGAATCAGGAAAGTCCCCGAAACGTGACCCGTGACGACAATCCCGCTGTCAGATTAGTGTATAGAATCAGACATGGGAAACAAATCTGGTCTCTGCAGTAGAATGAACAAATATTCCCAACTTACACAGTCAAACGCCTCTTTCAAATCAGCTGAGAGAATAGCGGTGGGCCATCCTAGGTGGCCTACGACAGCAAGGGTGTTCAAGACACACTAAATATTATGTTGCGTAGCGCAACCCAGCATAAAGCCGGCCTGATCTGGGTGTATAAGGGCTGTGATATATGGGAGGAGTCTGTTAGCTAGGACCTTGGCCAGGAGCTTGGCTAATGCATTCAGAAGGGATATCAGCCAATATGATACGAGGTCATCTGTTGGACGGCCGGTTTGGGGGAAAACCACAATTTCAGCATGGCACTGATCCGGCTGGATCATTGCTGTCTCCTTGGAGGCAAGGACAGCCTGTAGGAAGTGCTTCCCCATTTTAGACATAAATACTCGGAGGAATTCTCCATGAAGCCCGTTTGAGCCCGGGGCTCTACCCAACTGGATTCTGGGCAAAGGCCAACAAAAGCTCAGCATCGGTGAGCCCCTCATCAAGCTGCATTTGTGCATCATTCAACAGGGTCTGTAATGTGTCTACAAAATCCACAATCTGGTTGTGAAGTAACAAGTCCTGTCTTGCGTACTTCGCCTGATAGAACGTTTCAAATCTATATGCTATCTTCCGAGGATCCACCACCAAGGCGCCCTGTCAATCTCTGATCAGGGGGCGGGCACCTGACCGATTTGTGGCCTGACACAATCTATGAAGCAGTTCGCTTGATTTGTTGCCCCTCTGATATTTTCGGCTCTGCACTGCCTGCCATGCCAGTTTGGCTTCATCTCAGAGGAGCTGCCCATAGTTGGGCTGCTGCACTACGCCCAACTGCCGCTGCAAGATCGCCCTATCCACCTGACAACTGCAGACCTCGAGGTCATATATTTACATCTCAAGCTCAGTCAGGTCTAGTAACTTGCATCTCCACCCACCTGAAAAGCAACTGACGTCCATTTCAAGCAGGATGGGCTTAAAGGCTTTCCACAGCGTCACATCAGTTGACATGGTACCCGTATTAAGGGCAAAATATTTGTCAATGCCTCGTGTAAGGGACATCTTGTAAGTGGGATGTTGTAAATTCCACAGCAAAAGAAGCGGTGGTCTCTCAGGTCCCAGACATAGCTCCATAAATAGTGGGGAGTCTGACAGTCCCCGCGCCAGGACCATCACATCCGTGACTCTGTGTGCCAACGCTGTGGGGTCAAGAAAATAGTCTAGACAGAAGAGGGATGCTGAACGATAACTATAATCGGGTTGCATTGGGTAATGGGTTATCCACACAACTGGCAGTCCCAGGACTGTCGCCATTATGGAATGTTTGAATCTACCAGGTCCAGGCGCTCCGAGGTGTGTGCAGCACCTGTGGACCCATGGGTCCATAATGTCATTCCAATCACCTTTGATCACTGGGCGCCATTCGGGAGGTTTTCCATAAACATACCATACTGTTCACAAAGGTCTGGCGAAGATGAGGAGGAGCATATATACAACATATTGAGGAATTCACCATGAGCATGCCCGTCACGACTGTGTATCTGCCTAAGCAATCTGTCCAGGTCTGCACTAATTGAAAGGGGACCGGCCTATGTATTAGAATGCTGGTACCCCTGGACCCCCTTGTAAATCCTGAATGATAAACCTGGTTGTAACCATACCTAGCCAGGCAGGGAGCCTTTGTACCCATGAGAGGGGTTTCCTGTAGCATCAAAATGTGAGCCCCTCCTTTTTTGCATATTTTAAAACAGCTCCACGTTTGACCCTGTTGAGGACTCCCTGGACATTCCAGGACATGACACAAATGCATCCCAAGTGGGCCTCAGTTCCCTCCATCGTCAGAGTGTTGAAGGGTGTACATGTATACTGGGCCAAGTGTTGGTATGGGCAGCTGCGAGGGGTGGGACCGTTCCTGTAAACAGTATATAACTAACAAGGAAATCCCCCTTCCTATGTACTTCAAACAGGAAGTATCTATCGTGGAACACAATGAAGTAGAGCCCAATGGGTGCATTTACTTTCCATGTCCAATGGATCCCTATACCCCACTGAGGATAGTCACTAGAGATAAAACAGTTACTATCTTGAGTATTGGTGGTAGATCAAACTGTCATCTACACTGCGCTGTATGAAACACATCATTACAATTACAGATACATTACTACCCCCCATGATGTCTGTTAGATTTGGCATCCTTGGCGTGGTCCCCCCTAACTTCTTGCCTCTGTTTCCCAGGTTGTTGCTGTGTGCTGGACTCTGTTTTTGCTGTTTTTGTTGCTATCCAGTTCTAAAGTGCAAGTGCTCCTATGTAAAATGTATGTGTAGTTGGATTTCCATGATTGGCAAATTTGATTTACTGGTACGTTCCTAGTACAGTGCACTGTAAATCAAATGCTACTGGCTCGTGTAGCGCTTGGGGAGGAGTTGGTTCCAGGTGGGTGAGAGCCAGCTAAGATGACCCTTGTCTCACTAGGGGACAGTGAGATGGTCAAGAGAACCCTAGTGCCTGAGAACACTAAAAAGTACAGGCAATGGGTGACCATCAATGGACAGAGGGTGGAGGCTCTGAGAGACACAGGAGCCAGTGTGACTACTGTGAGGAGTCACCTGGTGTCTGAAGAGCAGACAGATCCTTGGGTACTTCACCAGGTAGTTGCAGTGGACAACTCAGTGTGCCTGTGCAGAGTGGTGCAGGTTCCCTTTGAATGGGGGGGGGGCTCAGATTCCTTGAAGGTAGCTGTGAGTCCAACCATGCCTCTAGATTGTTTGCCTGGCAATGACCTGGAGGATTCCCCTTGGAAGGAGGTGGAACACAGGTCCACTTGGAGATGTTGGGTCTGCCTGGTCGGTATGCGTATCGACCAGGTCAATGGCAGACCTTCAGGGTGGACAAGAGCCTCTGGAGCCTGAAACAGTGGCCCAGGGGACCGCCAAAAAGAGGAAGAGCAGGGGGCGCGGGAATGCGGCCCCAGAAGGTCTAATGGTCCGGGAGGAGGTGGAGCCTGAAGGTGATACCCCGGAGCCTACAGGAGAACAGGTGGCTAAACTGGGGGAGGTCCCTGAGCTGTCGCAGTGGCAGCAGGAAGGTGGATCAACCAGGGAGGCATTCTGTGAGGCACAGAAGACATGTCCTATTGTAGAGGGGCTGCAGCAGCAGGCTGCAGCCCAGGAGGCTGGTGAGGAGCCAGGGCCTCACCTGATCTATTGAGAGGACGGCCTCCTGTATAGTGAGCCTAAGGTGCCTGAGCCTGGGTCAACCCATGTGCTGGTGGTACCCCAGTGCTTTAGGACCTTCTTACTGGGTGTGGCGCATGACGTGCCTTTAGCTGGACATTTTGGGAAGGACAAGACCTTTGACAGGCTTGTCACCCACTTCTATAGGCCCCAAATGCGAAAGCACTCTGATCCACATTGTAGGTCTTGCCAAACTTGTGAGGCAAGTGGCAAGAGAGGGGGAAAATGTAAGGCGCCCGCCAACCTTTTCCTGTTGTTAGAACCCCCTTTGAAAGGGTTGGTATTGACACTGTGGGGCCTCTGGATCCCAAGACAGCCATGGGCAAAGGTTTGTCCTGGTCTTGGGTGGACCATGCCACCCGGTACCCAGAAGCAATTCCTTTAAGATCAATCACTGCCCCTGTGGTGGGCCGTGCCTTGATGGGAGTTTTTACCAGCATGGGGTTCCCCAAGGAAGTGGTGTCCGATAGGGGTACCAACTTCATATCAACGTATATGAAGTCTCTGTGGAAGGTGTGTGGTGTAACCTACAAGTTCACCACACCTTACCACCCCTAAAGCAATGGTCTGGTTGAGAGATTCAACCGCACCTTGAAAGGCATGATCATGGGCCTGTCAGAGCCCATGAGGCGGAAGTGGGACATCCTCTTGCCATGCCATCTGTTCGCTTACAGGGAGGTGCCTCAAAAGGGACTTGGCTTTAGTCCTTTTGAGCTGATCTATGGCCACCCAGTGAGGGGACCTTTACGTCTGGTAAAGGAGGCTTTGGAAAAAGGTCCTAGTAAACCCCCCCCAGGATGTATTCAGTTGCATGCAGGCTCTGAGAAACCAGACTGCCTGCTTCAGGGCTCTTGGAACCTAGAAGCAATCCAGGAGGATATGAAACAGAATGACCAGAATGCCACTATGGAGGAGGAGAGTGAGCCTCTTCCTGACCTTCTGTCTGCAGGAGAGAAAGATGGGTCTCTGGAGGGAGTGAACCTCTCCCCCTCCCTGACTGCAGAGCAGCAGAGGGACTGTCGCCAGGTGTTGGGACAGTTCGTCTCACTGTTCTCCATGATCCCAGGGGTCACACACTGGTGTACACATGATGTGGACATTAGGGACAGTACACCCATTAAACAAAAGGTTACAGGGTGACTGATAAGGTCAGGGCTAGCATCAAGGAGGAGGTATCCAAGATGTTAACCCTAGGGCATTGAGCATTCCAGCAGTCCCTGGGCCAGCCCTGTGGTTTTGGTCCCAAAAGCCGCTGTACCTGGTGTCACTCCAGAACTCCGGTTCTACGTGGACTACCGGGGACTCAATGCGGTCAGTAAGACTGATGCGCACCCCATCCCCCGAGCTGATGAGCTCATAGATCGGTTGGGAGCTGCCAAATACCTCAGCACGTTTGATTTAACGTCTGGGTATTGGCAGATTGCCTTGACTGAGGGGGCCAAGGAGAGGTCTGAATTTTCTACCCCAAATGGGCACTTTCAGTTTAAAGTGATGCCATTTGGGATGCAAAATGTCCCTGCCACCTTTCAGAGGTTGGTCAACCAGGTGTTGGCTGAGCTGGATGATTTCAGTGCCGCCTACCTGGATGACATTGCTGTCTCCAGTTCCCCTTGGGGGGAACATTTGCAACACCTCTGCAAAGTGTTGGAGGCCGTGCAAAAGGCAGGCCTCACTATTAAGGCAAGCAAGTGCCAAATAGGGCAAGGTTCTGTGGTGCATTTGGGGCACCAGGTGGGGAGTGGCCAGGTGGCACCCCTACAGCCAAAGATTGATACCATTCTGGCTTGGGAGCCTCCCAAGACCCAGACTGAGGTGAGAGCCTTTTTAGGCCTCACTGGCTACTACAGGAGGTTTGTCAAGGGGTATGGCACCATTGTTACCCCTTGACTGAGTTGACTTCCAAGAAGCAACCCAAGAAGGTGATCTGAAAAGAGGCTTGCCAGACCGCTTTCGATGCCCTGAAGGCTGCCATGTGCACAGCACCTATGCTGAAGGCACCTGACTATTCCAAGGAGTTTGTTGTGCAGACACCTCAGAGCATGGTATAGGAGCAGTACTCTCATAGCTTAATGAATAGGGCCTAGATCAACTTGTAGCCTTCATTAGCAGGAGGTTACATCCCAGGGAATGTAGGTGGAGTGCCATAGAGCATGAAGCTTTTGCTGTGGTCTGGGTTCTGAAGAAGCTAAGACCCTACTTGTTTGGTACTCACTTCCGGGTTCAGAACGACTACAGCCCCCTCAGATAGTTAATGCAGATGAGGGGTAAGAATCCAAAACTGTTGAGGTGGTCCATTTCCCTACAGGGGATGGACTTAACGGTGGAACACTGCCCTGGTACAGAACACACCAATGCTGATGGTTTGTCCAGATTCTTCCGCCTTAGTGATGAGAACTCCCATGAGGTTGGGTAGTTGCTCCCCACTTTCAGCTCGGGGAGACACATGTTAGACTTGGCATCCTTGGCGTGGTCTCCCCTAACTTTTTGCCTCTGTTTCCCAGGTTGTTGATGTGTGCTGGACTCTGTTTTGCTGTTTTTGTTATTCTGGGAACTTTAACACTGCTAGCCAGTGCTAAAGTGCAAGTGCTCCTTTTAATATGTATGTGTAATTTCCATGATTGGCATATTTGATTTACTGATAAGTCCGTAGTACAGTGCACTAGAAGTGCCAAGGGCCTGTAAATCAAATGCTACTAGTGGGCCTGCAACACTGGTTGTGCCACCCACATTAGTAGCCCTGTAAACATGGCCCAGACCTGGCACTGCAGTGTCTGTGTGTGCAGTTTTAAACTGCCAATTCGACTTGGCAAGTGTACCCACTTGCCAGGCCTAAACCTTCCCTTTTCTTACATGTAAGACACCCCATAAGATAGGCCCTAGGTAGCCCCATGGGCAGGGTGCAGTGTATGTTTAAGGTAGGACATATACTAATGTGTTTTAAATGTCCTGACAGTGAAATACTGCCAAATTTGGTTTTCACTGTTGCAAGGCCTATCCCTCTCATAGGTTAACATGGGGGCTAAGTTTAAATATGATTAAAGTGTAGGTTCTCTTTGGGAGCAGATGGACATGTGCAGTTTGGGGTCTCTGAACTCACGATTTAAAAATACATTGTTTAGTAAAGTTGGTTTTGAGATTGTGTGTTTGAAAATGCCACTTATAGAAAGTAGGCATTTTCTTGCTTAAACCATTCTGTAACTGCCTATTTGTGGATTAACTGTCTGGGTTAGTTTGACAGTTGGGCTGTTTGCACCTCTCTCTAGACAGTGACACAAAGGGAGCTGCAGTGTAGCCTGTATATCCTGATAAGCCATCTGTGCTAGGAGGGAGGGGAGTTGTGGTCACTTACACCTGAAAGGGCTGTGCCTGCCCTCACACAATGCAGTCTCCAACCCCCTGGTGTGTGTCTGGGGCCTGGCCTGGCCAAGGCAGGACCTCACAAACAAGAGAGACTTTCCTTTGAAGTAAGACTACTTCAAAGGACAAAATGGGTATAACAAGAGCACCCAAACCCCTGAAAATCAGATCACTTCTAGAAATCAAAAGGAACCTCTGCCTGGAGAAGAGCTGAAGAGCTGAGGAGAAGTGCTGCCCTGCCTGTGACTGTGCTTTGTTGAGCTATCCTGCATTGGCTGCTTCTGCCTGTGCAAGGGGACAAAGACTGGACTTTGTTGTGCATTCCTGCTTGTGAAGAAATCTCCAAGGGCTTGTCCTGAGCTTGCCTCCTGTTGTTGAAGTCTAAGGGCCATCAAAGACTCCCCCTGCCAGCACCTGGACTCTCTGCTGAGACTCCTGCCCTGCCAAGTGGTGACCTGTCCCGTTCATGGCCCTTGAAAGGTGAAGCTGGCAGACCAAAACTGAAAAACCACGCACAGACCGCCAGACTTCGCGGCTGAAATCTACACTCCACCTGCATCGCGGCTGGAAAATCGACCCACGCAGCTGGAGGATCGATGCGCAAAACACCCGCTGATGGAGGCTGATAACGTCGCAACCCACATATTGCGGTTTTGCTGATACCGTGCGGCAGGATTTTCAACGCAAAATTCGCTGGGTGCGGAAAAACAACGCAAAGCCTCCCCGGACCTGAGGTGCCTGCCCGGATCGACGCATTGCTGTCATGCTGAGAGGATAAACGACGCAAGGCGACACGACCAAAGGAGGAACGACACACGGTCTCGCTTGTGAGTGAGAAATCGACACATCGCTGGCCTTTTCCAACGCACACTCGCCTGTGCGGTATTTCTACGCAACCCAGGTACTTTTTCACGCTAACACTTTTAGGACTGTTTTCTAAGGTTTTAAGACTCTTTTTGCTTTTTAATTCATAACTTGACTTGTGTACGGTGGATTCTTATCATTTTGATCTTGTTTTGTTTAGATAAATATGACCTATTTTTCTAAACCTGTGTTGTGTCATTTTGTAGTGTTTTCACTGAATTACTGTTGGTAACCTACACCTAGACTCTGAAGTTAAGCCTGCCTGCTCGTGCCAAGCTACCAAGGGAGTGAGCGGGGTTAACTGAGGGTGATTCTCTTTTACCCTGACTGGAGTGAGGGTCCTTGATTGGACAGGGGGTAACCTGACTGCCAACCAAAGACCCCATTTCTAACAATGTCTAAGCATGGTAAGGGGAAAGGAAGAGGCAGATCACACTAGGCTCCTCAGGCCCCATATCAAGTTGTAGTATCCTGTGTGCCGCTGCCCCCGGAGCGAGATCTGTTTTGTTGCCACTTTCAGGGATCCTTATGGCAGGCTTTTTCTGTGCTCTATAAGGAGTCAGAATCAATTTGTGGCTGGGTGTGAGGTTTCAATGTCACCGTGTTGTCAGTCCAACAAAATACCTACTCTGGAGTTTCGAAGAAGTACGTTTCTGAATTGAAGACCACTCACAAGCGAGCCATGTAGAGCAGCATATATAGCAAGTTGAATTCACAAAGACGTTGTTTAGCAGAGATGAACAACAGATGCTGCTGTTGGCCCCTCTTTGTGAAGTCAGGGAAAATCATGATGGGAGATGCCTGGTAGATGATCTTGGGTTGAGAGCTTGCAAACCTGAGTATAGTGTTCCTGTCCAAATAGTTAATGATCCTGGCAATGATTGGTCGAGGGCATGCTCCTGGAGGTGGTTTCTTGGTCAATGCCCTGTGTGCTCTTTACTCCATGAAGCACAAGGAGAGCACCCACTCCAGGACCACAGAATGCAGCCATTTGGTCAGGAAGGAGTCTACAGACTGCCCCTCTCAGCCCTCTGGGGAAGCACACAAATCTCAAGTTTTTATGTTGGACTGTCCTTCTGTGTCTTTAACCCACAGAGACAGTTCCTTAGCCCCAGCTTCAAGTTTGTTAACCTTCCCTTGGAGGATGCCTACTGAGTCCTCCACTCCTGAGACCCTAGTTTCAATCCGTTCCACTGTCTTTCAAAGGTCCTGACGGAGCAAGGCAAGGTCCCAGACAACCGCCCCAATCTTGGCATCCAACATGTCGCGGGATTGCGTGATGCTAGCCAATAGCACTACATTATCAGGACTCATTGAGGTTTGATCACTGGGACCAAGGTCAGATCCTTATCCTTAGTCATGGTTGATAGGAATCTGTAGAGTGCACACCGCCAAACCCAGGTACGCCCCTGGGGAAACCATGAGACGGCATGAGCAGTCAGGCGTCCTAAATGGAAGGCCTGGTCCCACAAGGGTTTGGGGGGGCTTTATTAGTCCACATCTGGCCAAGGAGGCCTCCTCAGTCAGCAACAGGCACTTTACTTTCATGCACTCCAGTGTCCAAGTCAGTCACTCCAGCAGCGGAGCCAGCTGCAAGGCCAGAGAATCCTCAATTGATATTTTAGGATAGTGGCTCACTAGGTAAAGTGTTCGTCTCAGAAGGGCTAGTAAGAGGTAAGCAGTATGCAGGTCAAGTCTACGACAACAGCCACTTGTAATTGTAGCAGACACTGCTATCACAACACAGCTACAGTCAACACTGCAGGAAGAAAGGTCTAGGCGCTGAAATATGGTGTCACAGCTAGCATTATCTGCCGGGGTCCCCTCTAGGAACTGGGCTTGCCCAACCCTACCCCCCTCCCGGCTCAGCGTGGAGTCTTGTGGCACAGCTCCCCACCCCCACTGGCAAGAGAAGGCAGAATTGAAGGAGGGGGTGGAGTGGAAGGAGAAGATAGGGATGAACAACTGGGTGGTCCCCCACTGACAAGAGCCTCTCGTACCTCAGTCAGCCCCTTCCTGCTCCTCGCTGGCTCCATCCACAGAACCTGGGTGCACTCACTTCTTGGACGTTCTCAGTGGCATCCCCTTCAGCAGCACTAGTCCGTCAGCTCCGCCACCCAGGCGGCGTGTAAATCGTCAGTCCTGGCGAGCTCCACACCTGCTCCCGGCATCCAGCACAGGGCTCCAACAATCCCTTGGAGTTGCGGCCTCTGGCAGCAGCCCCTCAAGGCCCCACAGGTGTCCAGGGTGCTCAGGTCCCGCCTCAACAGAAGCGGACACCAACGCCTGCTTCCTCCACTTAGCGAGGCACTAGGACAGCCCAACAGCAACAGGGCTGGTGAGGCAACAGTGCTTCCAGTCCCCAGCTGCTCCACTACACCAACATCTTGTCAAGGCCGGCCACACTTCTCATGGCCACAAGCTCCCTTCAGCTGCCCATGGCAGTGCCATACACCCAGGTTTCTGTCAGGTGGTCCGGGGGTAAGCACAGGGTATTCCTGGAGCCCTGCAGGGGCACAGTGTGGGAGGATGGAATAGAATTAAACTTTGAACGCAGGCAGCATCCCTAAGGTGCAGCCGCCATGTTTAGTGGGTAAGTCACACCCCTTTAATTATCTAACTCATCTTGCAAAGGTTCTCTCATCATATTAGGAATATTTCTCACTTTATGAACTACTTTTTTGGAAGCCTTCAATATTATTCTGTGGGGAAAATCTTTTAGCAGATCCAATTCATATGAAAACAAACTTGGATATTTCTTTATCAAATCATACTGATCCTCACCAAGTATTACCTCAACTTCATCTCTCTCTGTCACCATCACCGTTTCATATGTATGAGGATTTATTATGAAGTCTAAATCCCTCTGATGACCCACCTCAACAAGCTTGACCCATAGTCTAATATATACCCTTCCGTAGAAAGCCTTCTCCTTGTACTTGATTGTCATCCACTTCGTTCATAGATTCTCTATCTTTATTCCCACATATCCTACGGCTTTTGTATCCGGCTTGCACAACTGTGAATCTTCAGGATGTTTCAACTTACGTCCATAAGTTTTCTTTGACATAAGGGTAAACAGACTCCCTGAGTGCACCAACACTTTTATTAACTGGTTACTCAGTAATACTTGACAATGCGGCTTCTCTTATTTGTCAGTGTTATCTCGTTTCACATCTTCCAACTCCATTACCTTTTCATTTCCCAGAATAATACTCCTGCCTCAATCCTCCAATTTTTCAGGTATGGTTAGAATTATCTCCTGAATACTTAAACAAATGTCATGAATCTGTCGTTCAATTCCTTTCATTTTTCTGTTTTCTCTGCCATCAACCTTTGTTTTGCATACCTTTGCAAATTGCCCTTTCCTTCCTCAGTTTTACAAATTGCACTTTTAACTGCACACACTATGTTGGATGCAATATGGCCAGGAGCACCACAACAAAAAATCACCTACTTCCAATTGGTACTTCTTTGTTTCATATCTCCCTCGGTTTTGGTTTTGAGCATCTCTATTTTTTTACACCATTCATTTTATCACATTCTCTTTTACTATTGTACACAGTTCCTATCCCATTTATTGCACTTTCCTTCTTATCAACATTTAGGGTATCCATTTCTTTTAACCACATCACAGTATGTTCCATACACTCAGCTATTTGAATGGCCTCTTCCAGATTAGGGTAGTTAATCAGAAGTCTTTTCTTTATCTTCTTGCTATTAGTGCACCCCACAGTGTGGTCTCTTATCAATGAATCGGCTAATTTTTCAAAATGACAAGACAATGCTAGTCCTCTCAACGTAGTTACTTATGATGCAACGTCCTCATCTACTTTTTGTGCCCTTGAAAAGAATTTACGATGTCCCAGAACCAGAATGGTTTTTGGAGTGAACTGTAAGTCTAACATCTGCACAGACATCTCAAAAGCATAATTGGGCTGAACATCACCCAAGTCTAGAGACACTTCAGGCAAGTCTTAATGAATTCTTCTTTGCTCAATGCATAGATGATGGAGAGTGGCTTGTCGCCTAAGGGGTCCATACCTATTACCTCCAATGGCTAACATTGCTTCCATGTTCTTGGCGGCGCCCAGGTGTTGATAAAATTGCTGGAGATGATGCTATACTCTGATCTGCCATTTCCCTCAAGAAATTCAATACAACAAACTCAAATATAGGTTTAAAATAAAAACCCAAAATAATAAGCTAATACAACAAACTATAACAATAATCTAAAATAATAACATAGTTCAATTCTTTTGTTCTCACTTCTGTCTTCAGGTGATGCTATTTTACTTTATTCCTTTCGCAGTCTGTCCTGTCCGTCTGTAGCTGTGTAAGATGTTTACTTTTCTTTTCCTTTACTTCTTCGTGGACTGTACTAATTATGTACTCCTCCTCTTTCTATTCTCTTTTGCAGTCTTTCTTTTAGTTCCTCATAACTGTCAGTGGGAAGAGCTTTCCTCTAATGATCCTCTGTCTTTTTTTTTCTTTCACAATGCTCATTGACGTCTCCAAGATACTCCTTGCACTCGGTAGAAAATGTCCTCGGTTAACTGCCTGGGTGTATTCGAAACTGTCCTCATGTATCTGCATGCAAGCAGTAGACACTACCATCATGCAACTTACTGCATGCATTAGAAACTGTCCTCGTGTAACTGCCTGCATGCATTACAAACTGTCATCATGTAACTGCCTACATGCATTAGGAACTTTCCTCAAGTAACTGCATGGAAGCAGTAGAAACTATCATCATATAACTACATATATGCAGTAGAAACTACTTGTGTAAAAACTACTGGGAAGCAGTAGAAACTGTCCACAAATAAACTGGTTCTTTGCAGCAGAAACTTTCATTCTGGAAAGTGCTCTGATACGCTTTTAGGTCTTGTTTGCTCTCCAAAATAAATTAAATGCATTTCTCCTGCTAAGATAAATTAAAATGGCAGGAATAATATCAAGAGATTGCATAATGCACCACATATTTTGCTGTTTTACACTAACTGCCGCCCAGGTTTTGGTGGACCTACCAATCAAATTTTTACCAGGCTGTTTTTTTAATCCAGTCTGACACACTATACCCAATGTAAAGGGCTGTTTAGTCGCTTCTAAGAAAGCACATGTGCTGGCTCTTGCAAAACATTTTGTTATTTTATAGTGGGCTTAGGGTTGCCCATCGCTTGCCATCTGTTCACTTCATTATCACTATCATTTGCTTTCTTCAGTTTCCATCGCTTTTTCGTCCTTCTCTTCTCCCGCTCCTGGATCACGGGAGCATTCCCGAGCCCATCCACTGCTCACTTTTTTAAGCGCTAGTTTTTCTTTTTGTTTAAACAGTGATGTGTCACAGCCCTTCCAACCCACACTGTGTTGTAAGTGTTCTTCCCTAGACCCTCCCACCCTTCATTGTCAGTATGCTTGTTTCTTTGCTTCCCCAACCTCACCTGCCCACTTTCTGTAGTCCATGTGGCTCATCCACCTCCGTTGTCAGTGTGCTTGCCCTATACCCTCCCACTCACACTCTGTTGTCTGTGTGCTTACTCCAGCCCCTCCTGCCCATACTGTTGTTTGTGTGCTTGCCCAGCCGCTCAAGCACACATTCAGTTGTCTGAGTGCTTGCCTAGCCCCTCTTGCCCACCCTCCTGTGTCTGTTTCCTCCCCATCTCCTTTTTTCCAACACGCATCCTTCTCCACCCTCGCTCCGTCCGTATTGCCTCGTCCCCCAACCCACTCTCCTGCTACCAAAACGGCGAAGTGGAGTGGGGGGAATGAGGCAACATTTAGAGAAGGAGGGTGGGAGAGAAAGATGTGGTGGGGGAGAGGGCAGGTGAGAGAAAATAGGGAAGCACACGGCAAAAAATAATTTTGAAAGGCCCTATGACGCGCCAGAGCTAATGTGCTTTTTTAACCCCTTCGCTGCCAGGCCTTTTCCCCCTCCTGTGAGAGAAAAACTATATGGGGATGCCCTAATAGAGTAACAGTAGCTCAATCAGGGAAAAATACAGTTAAGAGAAACTACAACGTGAGCTACCTAAATAATATAATATCTGAAGTAACAGATACACTTCAGAGAAAAAGCCTTATAAGGACTGATAAATATGTTTCCCCCTCCTGTGCCAGGCCTTTTTTTGGCTATTTGGGGCAGTTCGCGCTTAGGCCCTCATAACTTTTTGTCCACATAAGCTAGCCAAGCCAAATTTGCGTCCTTTTTTTCCAACATCCTAGGGATTCTAGAGGTAACCAGACTTTGTGGGTTCCCCTGAAGGAGGCCAAGAAATTAGCCAAAATACTGTGAAAATGTAGTTTTGATTTTTTTTTAAATGGGAAAAAGTGTCTGCAGAAGAAGGCTTGTGGTTTTTTTTCCCTGAAAACGGAACCAACAAAGGGTTTGCGGTGCTAAAATCACCAGCTTCCCAGCTTTCAGGAACAGGCAGACTTGAACCAGAAAACCCAATTTTTCAACACAAATTTGGCATTTTACTGGGACATACCCCATTTTTACGATTTTTTGTGCTTTCAGCCTCCTTCCAGTCAGTGACAGAAATGGGCCTAAAACCAATGCTGGATCCAAGAAACCTAAACGTTTCTGAAAAGTAGACACAATTCTGAATTCAGCAAGGGGTAACTTGTGTAGATCCTACAAGGGTTTCCTACAGAAAATAACAACAGAAAAAATTAATATTGAAATTGAGGTGAAAAAAACAGCAAGTTTTACTCTGTAACTTTTTCCTGCAATGTCAGATTTTTTAAAGCAATATACTGTTACGTCTGCTGGACTCTTCTCGTTGCGGGGATATATAGGGCTTGTAGGTTCATCAAGAACCCTAGGTATCCAGAGCCAATAAATGAGCTGCACCCTGCAGTGGGTTTTCATTCTATACCGGGTATACAGCAATTCATTTCCTGAAATATAAAGAGTGAAAAATAGCTATCAAGAAAACCTTTGAATTTCCAAAATAGGTACAAGATAAGGTGTTGAGGAGCAGTGGTTATTTGTACATCTCTGAATTCCGGGGTGGCCATACTAGCATGTGAATTACAGGGCATTTCTCAAATAGACGTCTTTTTTACACACTCTCCTATATTTGGAAGGAAAAAATGTAGAGAAAGACAAGGGGCAATAACACTTGTTTTGCTATTCTATGTTCCCCCAAGTCTCCCGATAAAATTGATACCTCACTTGTGTGGGTAGGCCTAGCGCCCATGACAGGAAATGCCCCAAAACACAACGTGGACACATCACATTTTTGGACAGAAAACAGAGGTGTTTTTTGCAAAGTGCCTACCTGTAGATTTTGGCCTCTAGCTCAGCCTGCATCTAGGGAAACCTACCAAACCTGTGCATTTTTGAAAACTAGAGACCTAGGGGAATCCAAGATGGGGTGACTTGTGGGGCTCCTTTGCAAACCGCACAATTTGGCTAAAAAAACACGTTTTCCTCACATTTGGGTGATAGAAAGTTCTGGAATCTGAGAGGAGCCACAAATTTCCTTCCACCCAGCGTTCCCCCAAGTCTCCTGATAAAAATGATACCTCACTTGTGGGGTAGGCCTAGCGCCCGCAACAGGAAATGCCCCAAAACACAACGTGGACACATCACAATTTTTGACAGAAAACAGAGGTGTTTTTTTTACAAAGTGCCTACCTGTAGATTTTGGCCTCTAGCTCAGCCGGCACCTAGGGAAACCTCCCAAACCTGTGCATTTTTGAAAACTAGAGACCTAGGGGAATCCAAGATGGGGTGACTTGTGGGGCTCTGACCAGGTTCTGTTACCCAGAATCCTTTGCAAACCTCAAAATTTGGCCAAAAAAACACTTTTTCCTCTCATTTCGGTGACAGAAAGTTCTGGAATCTGAGAGCTTCCACCCAGCGTTCCCCCAAGTCTCCCGATAAAAATGGTACCTCACTTGTGTGGGTAGGCCTAGCGCCCACGAAAGGAAATTGCCCAAAACACAACGTGGACACATCACATTCACAGAAAACAGAGGTGTTTTTTGCAAAGTGCCTACCTGTGGATTTTGGCCTCTAGCTCAGTGGGTGGCAGAAATGGGCTAATAAAAATGTGCCCCCCAAGACCCCCCCCCCCGGGGGGGAGCCTGGCCTACGTGGTCGCTCCCCTTGCGTGACATTGGCGCAAAAAAAAAAAATCCCCAGTGCCTAGTGGTTTCTGCCCTTGGGGGCAGATTGACCTAAAATCGGCCGATGGTCTAAATACAATTTGCCCCCCAGGGGAGCGACCCTTGCCTAATGGGTCGCTCCCCATCTCTAAAAAAACAAACAAACAAACACAAAAAAAAAAAATGATCCCTGGTGCCTAGGGGTTTCTGCCCTCATTGGGCCTTAAAGGCCTTAAAAAAAAAATGCCCCCCTGGGAGTAACCCTTGCCCAAGGGGTCGCTCGCTTATGCCAATTTCCCCCCAAAAAACAACTCCCTGGTGCCTAGTGGTTTCTGTCCCCCTTGGGGGCAGATTGTTCTCATAAAAATAGGCCAATCTGCCCCCAAGGGGGCAGAATTGGGCTAAATGTAATTTGCCCCCTAAGGGAGCGACCCTTGCCTAAGGGGTCGCTCCCCACCTCAAAAAAAACTAAAACAAAAAAAACATAATGTTTCACAATAAAAATAAAATCCCTGGTGCCTAGTGGGCGTTTCAAAAGACGGATTGATTTGAAACGCTGAGAGAGACTATTTCCTTCCCTTTGAAGCCTCTCTCGGCCTCCTCTACGTGATCGGAAGAGAAATGCTTTGCATTTCTCTTCCGAGCGCGCTGGAAGCTGAGCTTCCAGTGCGAAGGAGGAGGCCCTGTGACAATGAGCGTGCGATGCGCGCTGACGTCACGGGGGTTGGGGGTCGGGGTGGAAGGGGAAGGGATTCCCCTTCCATCCACGACCGGGGGGTGTGGGTGGGGGGCACCCGGGAACCGGTGCCTTGGACGAGATCACCTCGTCCAAGGCACCGTAGGGGTTGAAATGAAAAAAGTGCATTAGTTCTGGCTCTGTCACAGCATTAAAAAAAAAAAAATGTTGCCATGCTGCACAGCTATACAGCATACTTATTGCCAGAGCCAATGCTTGCTTGTAAAAAGAGGGCTTTATATAAAACATATTTTATCACGTGTATCTTACGTTTTCTTTCTGTTCCCTCCCTCAATGCTAAAGACATGCTGTCATTGAGATTGAGTCACCAAAAAGCCAGGCGTATCTAAGTGACATCACACACAATTGCACCTAGAGCAGTTACAGTGTTGGGCCCTCGCCCATTTGTAGCTTCCTGGCAGCTTCATAGATTCCCTCTTAGTGCCGCATTTGGTCACACTCACCTTCAGTCCACTTGTTGGGGCACCCTGGGGACCCCACGTCCGGCGCTCCCCCCACATAATTTCTGGTGCCTAGCAGGGGTGTGTGTGGGGACGGGGCAGGTACTTATACCTGCCCATCCGGGTGCTGCCCTTTTGATGTTTTTTTGCTAGATATTTATTGCTTATTTGATTCAATTTCTGCTTCGACCGAGAAGAGAGCATGTCTGGATGTGGGTGGCTCCTCCATTAGGGCACAGGAGCGTCGCCCCCTCCACCCCCCAACAGCAGCTGCAAAACCTTTAAAAGAAAAGGATAATAAACTTTGTTTCTTTTAAAGGTGCGGGGCAACGGGGGTGAAGGACAGCGAGGGGGGAGTGTTCGGCACTCTCCCTAACTGCACATGTATGTTTTGCCGGCCATCTTGGACCGGCCAAACACACATGCGCACTAGGCTCTCTCGAGCCCGGCAACTCCAGAGAGCCTGCACAGGCTTCCAGTCTGCCTGGGCGCTCCCAGCCAATCCGACGCTGCTTTGGCAGCATCAGGATTGGCCACCGGGCAGGCTGGGAGACGAGGGACAGAGGAGCGGCGCGCGGCGGAGGAGGTAAGGTTTCTTTTTTTCATGTAATTTTTATTAACACCCACCCCCCCCACGCGCGCACGCACACGCAAGCCGGCCCGCTCCTTCTCATTGTCGCAAGCCTCAACTTGTGGCAAAGGACGGAAGGGTCCTGGCAGCTGACCTGTTGGAGACTTCCTGAAACTATTTTCTGGCTACTGCCCCTCACACGGAGAGACGCTCTACTTCAGACTACTACTTTGCTTCTGTGTCTCACATAGAGAGACACTAGCGTGAAAATCAGCTATTATATCCTCACGGAGAGCTGTGCTGAGTGCAAATCAGCTACCATATCTTCACAGAGAGCTTTTTTTTTTTTTACCTTTTCCTTCTTCTCTCTTTTTCTCTTTTCTCTCAACACAGCTCATATTCAGCAATAAACTACGACCTGGCTGGCCTGTAAAGCTCTTCTGCGAAATACCTCACCACTGCTAGGTAATGGCGTCAATTGATAAAGCAAACGCACACTTTACTGATGCTTCGGATGATGTGGAATGGCACATCAAAACAAAGAGAAGATGCGACTCATGCCCAACCTCACCAGAAAAAGCGCCCAAGCTTGCCTGTGCACCACCCAAAAGCTTTGAAACACCAAATCGCTTTCAAGCTCTGCAACATGCGAAGGATTGTGACGCTAATCTGAAAAACAACAGGACGACTGGAACTGAAACAGTTTAATGCCCTAAAAAGTGATTGCGGATTCCAACTATCATCCTGAAGAACTTGCGCACTCAAAACAATCTTGTTGAACTCTGGGAGGAACACTATGGTGGTCATTCCAACCTCGGCGGTAAAAGGCGCTTACCGCCGTTCAGAAGACCGCCATAACACCGCCGCGGCCGCGGTAAACCGCCACGGTCATTCTGACCCACAACAGTCAAACCGCCAAAATACTGACATCCACAAAAGTCCGCCACACCAAAGGGCAGCGAGAAACTGGCGATGACCAAACCTCCACCGTCACGCCAACAGAAATACGCCCACACTATCACGACACACAAATCCACGCGGTATTCCATTGGCGGTACACACCGCCGCGCTCAAAATACACACACACCTACAAAATACAACCACATTGGACAATTCAAAATACACACACCTGATACACATACACACACCACTCCCACACACCCATTACAATATAAAATACACACCCACAAACCTCCACTCCTAGAGATTCGTGAACACGCACCGAGAAAAGACATCCGAGCACCCAGACGCCCAATTCACTGTCACCCAGCAATATTTGCACGCACTTCACACAACACAACAATACACATCACCACACATAGCACCACACAATCCATCCTACACATCACCCACACCACACCATGGCACCACAAAGACACCCCAGGTTCTCTGATGATGAACTCAGGGTCATGGTGGAGGAAATTGTACGAGTAGAGCCACAGCTGTTCGGGGCACAGGTGCAGCACACCACCATTGCCAGGAAGATGGAGCTATGGAGCAGAATAGTCGACAGGGTCAACGCTGTGGGACAGCACCCAAGAAATCGGGACGACATCAGGAAGAGGTGGAACGACCTACGGGGGAAGGTGCGTTCCATGGTATCCAGGCACAACATCGTGGTGCAGAAGACTGGCGGCGGACCCCCACCTCCTCCCCCAGAATTTACAACATGGGAGGAGCAAGTCTTGAACATCCTGCATCCTGAGGGCCTCGCAGGAGTAGGCGGAGGAATGGACTCTGGTAAGTCAAATCTTAACTACTTCTTCCCCCCACCCCACCTGCATGCCAACTTATACCCCCACCCTCACCCCCATCACACCTACTCCTTGCAAATGTCTCACCATCACAACCCACCCATCCCAACACCTAGCCCTGCATGCGTCCACAAAGCATGGGCACCCATCACCTAAGCATGCCCACTGCACATACACATACAACCCCCCCCCCCCACAGCCCCCGTCACAACAGCCCCCACAAAGGAATGCCAGCACTGGGGTACACAGGCACCCATCCATTGCACGCTATGGCACACACAGAAGCAATAACCATACTTTTAAACCCCTGCAGGACCCGAACGCCACGTCACCGCGCAGGAGGGTCCACATATGTCCACTCCACCCCCAGAAGAGGCCACAGTGAGGACAGCAGCTCTGTCTCCCTGTATCTAGATGACCAGCCCGGTCCATCGGGGACCTCGGGACAGTCGGTTCCCCTCACACAGCCACAGGCCACAGCAGACCTTCCCCCCTCTGGGAACACCAGCACAGCACCCACCCAGCGGGCCCATACCTCTGTCCCCAGGACACGTCAATCAGCGGTGTGTCCACCACTACAGGGAACCCAGGCTAACCCAACACCCCAACAACAACAGGGACCTGGGGGTAGTGGTAGTGGACACACGGTCCAGGGGACAGAGGCCCAGGGAAACAGGGGAACTGGGAGGACTGCTGTGCGACAGGGGGGGGACAGGCCCAGGGAACCCACTCTCCACGAGGCCCTCTCCTCCATCATGGGAGCATACCACCGCTCCCAGGAGATGATGGCGACAGTCCTGGCCAGGTTTCAGGAGATCCAGCTTCTGCAGGAGGAACAGTATATGGGGTTCAGGGAGGAACTAAGAAACATAAGTTTCGCCATGGGTACCATCGTAGTGGCCCTGAATCAGGTAGTCACCACATTGCGGGACACTGTGGCACCTCAAAGGGCCCCTGACACTAGCATGCACCAAGAACTGCCTACCACCTCCGCCGGTGCTAGTGGACAGGAGGCCCCGACACAAGACCAACAGTCCACCAGCACCCCACCCCCTGCAGAAGGAGAACCACCCCGCAAGCGGGCCCTGAGAACCAGGAAGAAGACAGAGTAAGATATCAAGACCCCCGCCAGCAAAGGATACCGCCCTGATTGTCATCCCACTGTCCCACATTGTCACCCTGTCCAACCTTAAACTGCCCCTGCTCCACTTCCCACAGGCATTTGGACAATGCACCTGTGAAACTGATAGTCTGGACTCTGCCATGGACAATCCTCCACCATCACCCCTCACCGATTTACAACCACCCATCCAATTTAGAGCACTTGAATAAAAACACTTATTGCACAAAACAATCTGGAGTCTGGCTGTGATTTAGAACAAATGTATTAGACATGACCGTGCCAAAATGTACATTCACATTGTGATGCCAACAAACCGCTGTCACACAGCTGTAGTCCATGGGGAAACAAAGCAGATGTCACGCAGTGGGGCCCACATCTCTGAAAACGGAAGGGAAAGTCACAACACAGTTACCATACACTGGGGGAAAAAGTCAGACAGTAGAGAGGTAGGAGTCTTTAAGTAAATGTAATATGCTGGTGTGTACTCTTACCTGTGATTCACTGAAAATACTGCTGTATTACTGTGTTCCTGTTCTCTATGTCGTCCTCTTCGGCTTCCTCCTCTTCACTCTCCACAGGCTCCACAGCTGCTACACCACCACCATCTGGACCATCCTCCTGCAGAAAAGGCACCTGGCGGCGCAAAGCCAGGTTGTGAAGCATACAGCAGGCCACGATGATCTGGCACACCTTCTTTAGTGAGTACATTAGGGATCCACCTGTCATATGGAGGCACCTGAACCTGGCCTTCAGGAGGCCAAAGGTTCGCTCGATCACCCTCCTAGTCCGCCCATGGGCCTCATTGTACCGTTCCTCTGCCCTTGTCCTGGGATTCCTCACTGGGGTCAGTAGGCATGACAGGTTGGGGTAACCAGAGTCCCCTAATAGCCACACCCGGTGCCTCTGGAGTTGACCCATCACATACGGGATGCTGCTATTCCACAGGATGTACGCGTCATGCACTGACCCAGGGAACTTGGCATTAACATGGGAGATGTACTGGTCTGCCAAACACACCATCTGTACATTCATGGAATGATAACTCTTCCGGTTCCTGTACACCTGTTCACTCCTGCTGGGGGGGGACCAAAGCAACATGTGTCCCATCAATGGCACCTATGATGTTGGGGATATGTCCAAGGGCATAGAAATCAGCCTTCACTGTAGGCAAATCCCCCACCTCAGGGAAAACGATGTAGCTCTGCATGTGTTTGAGCAGGGCAGACAACACTCTGGACAACACCTTTGAAAACATAGGCTGGGACATCCCTGATGATATGGCCACTGTTGTTTGAAATGACCCACTTGCTAAGAAATGGAGTACTGACAGCACCTGCACTAGAGGGGGGATCCCTGTGGGTTGGCGGATGGGTGACATCAGGTCTGGCTCCAGCAGGGCACACAGTTCCTGTATAGTGGCTCGGTCAAGCCTGTATGTCAGTATGACATGTCGTTCCTCCATTGTCGACAGGTCCACCAGCGGTCTGTACACGGGAAGATTCCTCCATATTCTCGCATGTCCCAGCGGACGGTGCCTATGAAGGACAACAGCGAGCACAGAGTCAATCAACCCACAGGTACGTAACCACAGCTTGCACATGACACGATTCCCAATGCATTGAATGGCTTGTATGAGTGTTGGTGCAAGGCCTAGGTATGGGTGACGCAGTGGGTAATTAGGCCATGTGGGCCCTTGAAATGGCGGCTGCCTGACCTGTGAAGTGCGACAGTGGGATGTGAGGTCAATGCGCTGGCGTGGCACACCGCGGCGGTAGGCGGTCGAAGACCGCGGCGCAAAGCCGCATTGGTTAACATTGAACCCTATGGGTTTCAGGAGCCAATGACGATGTGCGCCGGCGGTCGCGGTACGCACCGCCGCGGGCGTGACCGCCATTTTCTATATGCTTAATCACTCGATACATGATCTTCGACAGGAGAGGACCTACACTGCAAGTGCTGCTGTGACCTCGGTCTGGAAGAGACAATGGCTCATGCGACTGGGGAAAGGGCCCCTGCCTTCACTGCGGAGGAGTTGGAGAAACTTGTGGATGGGGTCCTCCCCCAGTATGCGCTACTCTACGATCCTCCAGACCAACAGGTAAGTACACTGGGACCATGCTTAGTGGGCAATGCCTGGGTTGAGTGGGGTGGATGAAAGATGGTGGGGAGGGGAGCGATTGAGGCATGCATCAAACGACAGATGAGAGCATGTGCCACATGGCAAGGTGGGGATGGGGGGCCACTCACATAGAGCATGCAGAAGGTGATGACAATTTTTCTCTCCCTGTACATGTCACATAGGTCAGCGCCCACCAGAAAGTCGCGATTTGGCGTGCCATCGCCAAGGACGTCCGGACCCTGGGGGTCCACAACAGACGGGGCACCCACTCCCGGAAGAGGTGGGAGGACATCCGACGCTGGAGCAGGAAGACAGCGGAGGCTCAGCTGGGGATGGCCTCCCAACGTAGGAGGGGTGCCAGTCGTCATTTGACCCCCCTGATGTCCCGGATCCTGGCGGTGGCCTACCCCGATTTGGATGGGGACGTGAGGACATCACAGCAGACACAAGGGGATGAGTACAAATACATTCTGCTGACTTTGCGCGCAGTGGAGGTGTCTGGGTGGGGGAGGAAGGCTGTGGGTATCCCTAGGCCAGGGCGATTTCTGTAGGCTAGGCCCCTCCGTAAGGCATGGCCCTGTGCCCCGCCCCCCACCTCTGTAGGGTGCCAAGTACAGGTATCCATGGCCCTGTGTCATCTATGTGTGCAGTTGTCGTCCATAGGCTTGTAGGCCATGTCCCACGGATTGCGTAGTGGACCCCAAGTGCGCGGCGTAGTGCAGGGGGCTTCTGTGTCTGTCTTGTCCGCCAACGGTAGCGGTAATCCATGCACTCAACATGTCTTTATTTCTTCCCCCCCCCCTTTTTTGTGGTCTTCCTGTTCATGTGTGCATTAGCATCATCAGGCGGAGGAGAAGTGGCATCGGAGCACGAGGGAGCTGCATCCCACATGGGCATGGAGGGCCATGCAACGGAGTCCGAATACACCAGTGGGACGGAGGGCGAGGGGAGCTCCACAGCGGGGACTTGTGCTGATGTCAGTGACAGCGACTCGTCCTCTGAAGGGAGCTCCCTTGTGGTGGCGGCAACATCCGTGCCCCCCGCAACAACAGGTACAGCCGCCACCCAGCACACCAGCACCGCCCTCCCAGCAGCCCCTCAGCGTTTGCCCCGTGCCCGCTCACCCAGGAAGGTGGGCATCTCCTTCGCCCCAGGCACCTCAGGTCCTGCCCCTGTCGCCCCTGCTGCCCTCAGTGAGGAGGTCATTGACCTCCTGAGGACCATCATTGTTGGGCAGTCTACCCTTTTGAATGCCATCCAGGGTGTACAAAGGGAGGTGCACCAGAGTAATGCATACCTGGAGGGCATTCATTCGGGTCAGGCTGCCCATCAGCGATCGTTCAACGCTCTGGCCTCAGCACTGACGGCAGCAATTGTCCCTGTCTCTAGCCTCCCCCCTCCAACTTCCTCCACCCAGACCCAATCCCCTGTACCTCTGCCTATCCCAGACACACCATCAGACCAGCCTGCTCACACCTCAACACCCAAGGGAAGCTCATCCAGACATAAGCACCACACATCACACAAGCATTCACACAAGCAACATCCACATGCAGACATACCAACAGCCACTGCCTCCACTGTGTCCCCCCCCTCCTCATCTCCCTCCTCCCTCCGTCACATCTCCACTCACACTTGCATGCACAACATCTTCAGCCATTACGTCCAACACCAGCACACCCACCAGAACACTCCGCACACGTGCAGTCACCACCCCCACTACCATTTACACGTCCCCTGTGTCCTCTCCCAGTGTGTCTGTCACCCCCTCTTCCAAACTACACAAACGCAGGCAGCCACCCACCCAACAGCCATCCACCTCACGACAGCCTCCAGCCCAAGCACCTGCACCCAATGACACCGGACTTCACACTCCTACAACCACATCCTCTTCCTCCACTCCCATACCCACTACACCTACCAGTCACTCTCTTTCCAAATTGCTTTTCCTTGCCAACCTTAACCTCTTTCCAACAACTCCCCCACCCCGTCCATCTCATAAGACTCCAATCAGCACCTCAGCCACCACAAAACCGGGACCTGTAAAGACTGTTGTCCATGGACTGTGGAGTCCCCCACCCTCAAGGGCATCCAGTTCAGCTAGGAGCCAAGGCACGGCCAGCCCCCGGAAAAGCATCCGAAGATTGCCAGTGCCCGGCGCAAGAGACCAAAGACCCCAGGGACCAAAATCCCTACATTGGCTCCGGCAGGAAGTCGGGTGCCACCTGGCACACCACCAAAGGTGGGAAAGGGCCACAAGAGTACAGGGAAGGGTGGGAAGGGCAGCACGCCCGACAAGTCCGGCAGCAGGCCAGCTGGCCAGGAGGGCCCCACCAGCCCCATCCCAGGTGTGCAGGAGGACACCCACAGGCCCGGTACTGCAGCCCAGGAGGGCCCTGCAAGCCACCAGACAGATGGGCAGGAAGGCCCCGCCAGCCACATGTCAGGTGGCGAGTGACATCCATGCCTGGGCCGGAACCGCTGACCAGGACACTCATCTCAAGCACCGCTCCGCTGGGCACCGCCGCCTCAAGCACAGCTGAACTGGGCCCTTCATCTCAAGCACCGCTGAACAGGGCACCTCCGTCTCAAGCACCGCTGAACAGGGCCCTTCATCTCAAGCACTGCTCCGCTGGGCACCGCCGTCTCAAGCACCGCTGAACTGGGCCCTTCATCTCAAGCACCGCTGAACTGGGCCCTTCATCTCAAGCACCGCTGTACTGGGCCCTTCATCTCAAGCACCGCTGCACTGGGCACCGCCGTCTCATGCACCGCTGAACTGGGCCCTTCATCTCAAGCACCGCTGAACAGGGCACCGCTGTCTAAAGCACCGCTGAACTGGGCCCTTCATCTCAAGCACCGCTGAACTGGGCCCTTCATCTCAAGCACCGCTGTACTGGGCCCTTCATCTCAATCACCGCTGCACTGGGCACCGCCGTCTCAAGCACCGCTGAACTGGGCCCTTCATCTCAAGCACCGCTGAACAGGGCACCGCCGTCTCAAGCACCGCTGAACTGGGCCCTTCATCTCAAGCACTGCTCCGCTGGGCACCGCCGTCTCAAGCACCGCTGAACTGGGCCCTTCATCTCAAGCACCGCTGAACAGGGCACCGCCGTCTCAAGCACCGCTGAACAGGGCCCTTCATCTCAAGCACTGCTCCGCTGGGCACCGCCGTCTCAAGCACCGCTGAACTGGGCCCTTCATCTCAAGCACCGCTGCACTGGGCACCGCCGTCTCAAGCACCGCTGAACTAGGCCCTTCATCTCAAGCACCGCTGCACTGGGCACCGCCGTCTCAAGCACCGCTGAACTGGGCCCTTCATCTCAAGCACCGCTGAACAGGGCACCGCCGTCTCAAGCACCGCTGAACAGGGCCCTTCATCTCAAGCACCGCTGAACTGGGCCCTTCATCTCAAGCACCGCTGTACTGGGCCCTTCATCTCAAGCACCGCTGTACTGGGCCCTTCATCTCAAGCACCACTGCATTGGGCACCGCCGTCTCAAGCACCGCTGAACTGGGCCCTTCATCTCAAGCACTGCTGAACAGGGCACCGCTGTCTCAAGCACCGCTGAACTGGGCCCTTCATCTCAAGCACTGCTCCGCTGGGCACCGCCGTCTCAAGCACCGCTGAACTGGGCCCTTCATCTCAAGCACCGCTGAACAGGACACCGCCGTCTCAAGCACCGCTGAACAGGGCACTTCATCTCAAGCACTGCTCCGCTGGGCACCGCCGTCTCAAGCACCGCTGAACAGGGCACCGCTGAACAGGGCACCGCCGTCTCAAGCACCGCTGAACTGGGCCCTTCATCTCAAGCACCGCTGAACTGGGCCCTTCATCTCAAGCACCGCTGAACAGGGCACCGCCGTCTCAAGCACCGCTCCGCTGGGCACCGCCGTCTCAAGCACCGCTGAACAGGGCACCACCGTCTCAAGCACCGCTGAACAGGGCCCTTCATCTCAAGCACCGCTGAACTGGGCCCTTCATCTCAAGCACCGCTGAACAGGGCACCGCCATCTCAGGCACCGCTGAACAGGGCCCTTCATCTCAAGCACTGCTCCGCTGGGCACCGCCGTCTCAAGCACCGCTGAACAGGGCACCGCCGTCTCAAGCACCGCTGAACTGGGCCCTTCATCTCAAGCACCGCTGAACTCGGCCCGCCATCTCAAGCACCGCTGAACAGGGCACCGCCATCTCAAGCACCGCTGAACAGGGCACCGCCATCTCAAGCACCGCTGAACTGGGCCCTTCATCTCAAGCACCGCTGATCAGGGCACCGCCGTCTCAAGCACAGCTGAACAGGGCCCTTCATCTCAAGCACTGCTCCGCTGGGCACCGCCGTCTCAAGCACCGCTGAACAGGGCACTGCCGTCTCAAGCACCGCTGAACTGGGCCCTTCATCTCAAGCACCGCTGAACTGGGCCCTTCATCTCAAGCACCGCTGAACAGGGCACCGCCCTCTCAAGCACCGCTGAACAGGGCCCTTCATCTCAAGAACCGCTGGCCCATTGGCGGAAGGGGCAGGCCCGCATCTGTGTCGGGCAGGGCTGCACGAAGCACTCTGGGCACTAGTCCCCCTCCAGTACCAGTGGAGACTGATATTGACTTGAGAGACTGTGGCTTTGCACTCCCCAGGATGTCACAGTGGGCAACCCACCCACTGTAGAGACTTGAGAGACTGTGGCTTTGCACTCCCCAGGATGGCACAATGGGCAACCCACCCACTGTAGAGACTTGTGAGACTGTGGCTTTGCACTCCCCAGGATGGCACAGTGGCCATGGAGGCCCCTCGTGGATCTGGCGTTGTGGACTCATCTGGCTGAGGTGCCCCCCCTTCCCTTCCCCCTGAGGTGCCTGTAGTTTTCCTATCTGATGCCCCTGCAGTGTTCTCTCCGTTGGAGGCAGGTATCCTGTGTGGGCTTTGCCCATGTTGTTTTGGCCCAGTGGCCCACGAACAATGGCTGATAGACATATCGGACTGGACAATTTATGTATATAAAGTTATAGATGTGTGATATATTTTATACTCAGCCTTACAATATAATTCTATATTTATAATCATTTCCTTTTGCCTTTGCATTCTTCAGGGGGGTTTGGGGGGGTAACTGTGATGTATTTCTATGCATTGATGTGTGTGTTGTAGTGGGTGAGGGTGGGGGTGGGTGTATCGCGTATGTGTGTGCCCGTAATATTTTCTCCTCCCCCTTCCCCTGTGTCGTAGGTGCAGTACTCACCGTTGTCTTCTGCGTCGGCGTTCGTGCTCCTGGTAGAGGACCAGGAAGACAATGGCTGGTAGGATGTGGAGTTCGGGTTCCATGCTGTCCTGATTCCTCGTGGGGTGTATGGAGGTGAGCGTTTTCCGTTTGAAATGTCTGTTTCTGCCGTGTTTTTATCGGCGGGGCTACCGCCCCGGAAAAGGTGGCGGATTGGTGGGTTGTGATAGGGTGGGCGGTACATTGTCTCCCGCCTGTCTGTTGGCGGTGACCGCCGCACTGTTTGTTTGTCCCGCCGTGGCGGTCGGAGTGTTAAAGTGGCGGTCTCTGTTGGCGGTTTCCGCCAGGGTCGGAATTGCATTTTTTTTACCGCCAGCCTGTTGGCGGTTTGGCCGCCACTTTAACTCCGACCGCCAGGGTTGGAATGACCCCCTATGCCTCCACTTTCACAATAAAGCACCAGCAGGACCACACCAAAATAATGCTGACACACCACAAGACTACAGGAATGTGACCAGGGGTACTCACAGAGCAACAACTGGCATACCACACTTTCGCCTTGAACACAGTAAAAGTCCAGCGCTTTGTAATACGGGCCCTACTAGTTAATTCACCCCTTGGTCACATCACTCGTGAGTTATCGGAAACTGGACTCCCAGTAAAGAATATGTAAATTGTATTTAGGCCAATTGGGGCAGAAACAACTAGACACCAGGGATATTTTTTTGTCAGTTTCACGTGAGGGGAGCGACCCCTTAGGCAATTGTGTCGTAGGCCATTTCTGTCCCCCTTGGCAGCAGTTCGGCCTATTGTAATTAGGCCGATCTGCCCCCGGGGGCAAAAAACCCTAGACACCAGGGTTTTTATTTTATTTTTTTATATGTGGGGAGCAACCCCTTAGACAATCGGGGCAAATTGACTTTAGGCCATCTCTGCCCCCCCTGGGGGCAGATTGGCCTATTTTTATTAGGCCAATCTGCCCCCAAGTAGGGGGGGGGGGCAGAAACCACTAGACACCAGGCATTTTAATTTTTTTTGCGTCAATTTCATGCAAGGGGAGCAAGCCCTTAGGCAAGAGTCCTTCACCTGGGAGGCAAATTTATTTTAGGCCATTTCTGCCCCCCCTTCGGGGCAGATCAGCCTATTTGTATTAGGCCAATCTGCCCCCGGGGGGGGCAGAAACCACTTAGGCACCAGGGATTGGTGTGCATGTATGTGTGTGTTTTGTTTGGGGGGGCAGCCCCTTGGGCAAGGGCCGCTCCCCATGGGGTCACATTACTGTTGGCCATATCTGCCCCTCTTTGGGGCAGATCAGCCAATTTTATGAAGGCCCATCTGCCCCTAAGGGGGGCAGAAAGTCCACCAGAGACCAGCGAAGATTTTTTTTCAAAATAGGAGGGTGGGGGTATGGCTATACCCCCACCCCAAATAAATGGGGCCAAAGTTGTTCTGCCTACCAGTGCCCCCACCCCAACTGAAGGGGGCTAACAGTCTTTCAACTCTCCACCCACACACTAAAACATCTTATCCCACAGCAAGAAGAGGACATTTGATCATTTTGGGTTTTGGTTTTACATTTGGGCCATGAGAGCTTGACTAACTCTCAAAATCGTCCCACTTGGAATGGTGAGGGGTGCACTTTTTGGACTTTGGGACGCTGCCATGTAGAAAAATCCACAAGACCTAGACACATCTGAAAACTAAACATCTGGGTGATTCCAGGGTGGTGTGCTTTCCATGCACCCTGCACCATTTTCTTACCCACAATGCCCTGCAAACCTCCAACTTTGCTGGAAATCACACATTTTTCCCACATTTTTGTGATGGAACCTTCCGGAATCTGCAGGAATCCACAAAATTCCTACCACCCAGCATTGTCTCATCTATACTGATAAAAATTCTGCCGCATTTGTGGGCCTAAAGATGTTTATTTTCAAACTGCCCTTTTGGACCCGCTTTGGTTCCCCCTCAATTTCGACATGTTTTTGGCTCTTCCCTGACACAGGCACTTGGCCCACCTACACAAGTGAGGTATAATTTTTACCAGGAGACTGAGGGGAACGTTGGGTGGTGGGAAATTTGTCCCGGTGCGGTGATCCCACACAGAAATGTGGGAAAATGTGATTTGTTTTTAGCTAAAATTGAGGTTTGCTGAGGATTCTGGGTACAAAAACAATGGGGGATCCATGCAAGTCACACCTCCCTGGATTCCCTTCGGTTGGTAGGTTTCCCTATATGGCTGCTGAACCAGGACTAAAAACGAAGGTCCCCACCCCCGCAAAAACAGGTAGTTTAGTATTCAATAAATTTGATTGGCCACATAGTGTTTTGGGGCATTTCATTTTGTGGGCACTAGGCCTACCTACACAAGTGAGGTACCATTTTTATTGGGAGACGTGGGGGAACGAAGGGTAGAAATGTGTAGCTCCTCTCAGATTCCAGAACTTTCTGTCACCGAAATGTGAGGAAAAAGTGTTTTTTGGGCCAAATTGTGAGGTTTGCAAAGTATTATGGGTAACAGAACCTGGTGAGAGCCCCACAAGTCACCCCATCCTGGATTCCCCCAGGTGTCTATTTTTAAAAAATGCAGAGGTTTGGTAGGTTTCCCTAGGTTCCGAATGAACTAGAGGCCAAAATCCACAGCTTGGCACTTTGCAAAAAACAGCTCTGTTTTCTTTGGGAAAATGTGATGTGTCCATGTTGTGTTTTGGGGCATTTCCTGTCGCGAGCACTAGGCCTACCCGCACAAGTGAGGTACCATTTTTATCGGGAGACTTGGGGGAGCACTGAGTAGAAGGACATTTGTGGCTCCTCTCAGATTCCAGAACTTTCTGTCACCAAAATGTGAGGAAAAAGTGTTTTTGGGCCAAATTTTGAGGTTTGCAAAGGATTCTGGGTAACAGAACCTGGTGAGAGCCCGACAAGTCACCCCATCCTGAATTCCCCTAGGTGTCTAGTTTTAAAAAATGCACGGGTTTGGTAGGTTTCCCAAGGTGCCAGCTGAACTAGAGGCCAAAATCCACAGCTTGGCACTTTGCAAAAAACAGCTCTGTTTTCTTTGGGAAAATGTGATGTGTCCATGTTGTGTTTTGGGGAATTTCCTGTCGCGGGCGCTAGGCCTACCCACACAAGTAAGGTACCATTTTTATCTGGAGACTTGGGGGAACGCTGGGTGGAAGGAAATTTGTGGCTCCTCTCAGATTCCAGAACTTTCTGTCACCGAAATATGAGGAAAAAAGTGTTTTTTAGGCCAAATTTTGAGGTTTGCAAAGGAATCTGGGTAAAATGATCTGGTGAGAGCCCCACAAGTCACCCCATCCTGGATTCCCCTAGGTCTCTAGTTTTAAAAAATGCACAGGTTTGGTAGGTTTCCATAGGTGCCGGCTGAGCTAGAGGCCAAAATCCAGAGCTAGGCACTTTGCAAAAAACACCTCTGTTTTCTTTGGGAGAATGTGACGTGTCCATGTTGTGTTTCCTGTCATGGGCATTAGGCCTACCCACGCAAGTGAGTTACCATTTTTATTGGGAGACTTGGGGAAACACAGAATAGCAAAACAAGTGTGATTGCCCCTTGTGTTTCTCTACATTCTTTCCTTCCAAATGTAAGACAGTGTGTAAAAAGACGTCTATTTGAGAAATGCCCTGTAATTCACATGCTAGTATAGAGACTCCAGAATTCAGAGATGTGCAAATAACCACTGCTTCTTAACACCTTATCTTGTGCCCATTTTGGAAAAACAAAGCGTTTCTTGCTACCTATTTTTCACTCTTTATATTTCACCAAATGAATTGCTGTATACCCAGTATAGAATGAAAACCCATTGCAAGGTGCTGCTCATTTATTGGCTCTGGCTACCTAGGGTTCTTGATGAACCTACAAGCCCTATAAATCCCCACAACCAGAAGAGTTCAGCAGACGTAATGGTATATTGCTTTAAAAAATCTGACATCGCAGTAAAAAGTTACAGAGTAAAACATGAAGTAAAATTGCAGTTTTTTTCACCTCAATTTCAATATTTTTATTTCAGCTGTTGTTTTCTGTAGTAAAACCTTGAAGGATCCACACAAATGACCCCTTGCTGAATTCAGAAGTTTGTCTACTTTTTAGAAATGTTTAGCTGTCCGGGATCAAGCATTGGTTCCACACCCAATTCTGTCACTAACTGGAAGGAGGCTAAAAGCACAAACAAATAGTAAAAATGGGGTATGTCCCAGTAAAATGCCAAAATTGTGTTGAAAAATGTGGTTTTATGATTCAAGTCTGCCTGTTCCTGAAAGCTGGGAAGCTGGTGATGTTAGCAACGCAAACCCTTTGTTGAGGCCATTTTCATGGAAAAAACCACAAGCCTCCTTCTGCAGCCCTTTTTTTCCTATTTTTTTTTTAATGGAATTTTCGCTGTATTTTGGCTAATTTCTTGGTCTCCTTCAGGGGAACCCACAAACTGTGGGTACCGCTAGAATCCCTAGGATGTTGGACAAAAAGGACGCAAATTTGGCGTTGGTAGCTTATGTGGACAAAAAGTTATGAGGGCCTAAGCGTGAGCTGCCCCAAATAGCCAAAAAAAGGCCTGGCATCTGAGGGAGAAAAGGCCTGGCAGCGAAGGGGTTAAAGACAGGCTGCAAGGCAGGCCTGCATTTAAAAGGACAGAAAACACACAGCAGTGCACACATGCAAGTGCAGAAATTATGCCGGGCATCTAATCTCCATGCCCTATTATATGCTAGAGACTTATAGGCAGATTGTACCCCCTTGCCCTATTATATACTAGGGACTTACAGGGTATGTCAGGCCTAATGGAAGGGCATCATAACACCTAGTGTATGCTACTACATGTGTGTGTTTTAACATAGCACCTGCCTGGGTCTGGCCAACACAGCCAGGGCACAGTTAGAGTCAGTTATCATCAGCAGCAGTCAGAAACAAAAAAATAGGGTTGAATAGGGCAAAAAGATGAATTTGCAACAAGGCTAATGTGGGTTTAGCTTTGAACCAAAGGTGAAGGTACTGTCGACAGGGAGATGGGTGCAATGTGATCACATTAACTGCTGTTAGACCTGGCATCCTTGTAGTGGTCTCCCCTGTCTTTTTTGCCTCTGCTTCCCAAGTTTCGAATATGTACTGGACTCTGTTTTTGCTGTTTTTGGTACTCTGGGTAGTTTATCACTTCTGACCAGTGCTAAGGTGCAGGTGCTCCTGTAAAGTGTATGTGAGATTGGCTTTTCCATGATTGGCATATTTGATTTACTAGTAAGTCCCTAGTAAAGTGCAGCAGAGGTAGGCCATAGGTAGCCCCATGGGCAGAGTGCAGTGTATGATAAAGGTGGGACATGTACTTGTGTGGTTTTACATGTCCTAACAGTGAAATACTGCTAAATGTGTTTTTCACTGTTGCAAGGCCTATCTCTCTCATAGGTTAACATGGGGGCTGCCTTTAAATAACCTTAAAGAGCAGTTTCCCTTTGAGAGCAGATAGAAATTTAAAGTTTGGGGTCTCTGGTAAAAATACATCTGTTAGTGATTTTTTTTAATTTGTTTTTTATTTTATAAAAAAAATTGTTATTGTTTTTGTTTTAAAACAAACCAGATTCTCCAACATTTGGTACAGACAGCACAACAAGTTTAAATTCCATGCATTACTGACATTTGACCGTATGACATTTCAGGGGACATGCGTGTTTCTCCAGCTAAGTTTAACAATGAGGGAATTGTTTTCCACTCTGACCTATAACAGCATCCCCAGACATCCACCCCATATCTTTTCATGTTTCCGGGGACATCCTCTCGATTCGTACACCCACCTCTCCTGGTTTGCACACCAGTCCATTCCTCTTCTCCATTTTTGTATGGACGGGCCAGAGGGCGAGTTCCAGGCCGCTGAAATATCCCTTTTGGCAATCAGCAGGGCCGCACCAACAAGAAGGTGGCTCGCCCGGGATCTCACCACGTCCTCCATTACCCCTAATAACACTAATCTAGCAGAGAGCTGTATCTCTGGCTTCAGTATCCTGTTTAATTCGTTTAACACCCTTTCCCAGTATATCTGCAGTACTGGACAGGACCAAACTAAATGAAAAAAATCAGCGAATTCCTCTGCACATTGTGGACATTGACTACTGGGCCGCAGTCCGGCCCGACTGAGCCTGACAGGTGTTAAATATGCTCTGTGGAGATAGTAGAATTGTACTGTGTGAAGCCTCGTCGATACAGCTGGGGTCCTGGGGGCTCTCAGCACTTCCAACCATTCTAAGTTGTCTAGGGTGCCCACCCATGCCTCCCACTTTGCTCTAATCGAGTTCAGGTCATCTGGTGCATTATTAATTAACATCTTGTAGATCTGCGAGACCCCTTTCCCATCTAGACTCCCCATAAGCAACCTGGCCTAAAGTGGGCTAAATTCCGGCACAGGGCGCGCCCTCGGAAGGTGTGTTCCTAGGGCATGTCTAAGCTGAAGGTATCTGAAGAATTGTGTGCGGGATAACTGAAAGTCTGTCTGCAATTCTGAAACATCTTTAGTGTCTCTCCTTTCCACACATCTCCTACCAATGAAATGCCCAGCAAGTCCCACTCCGCAAACCCCTCTAGCACAGCTGTAGCGCTCATCCATTTCCCCCTTCACAGCGGAGTCTGGAGAGTAACCACAGCATTCCAATGGGTGTGCTGCAGTGCCGCCCGCCACGCCAAGAAAAACGCCCTGGTAATCGCTTCCATACTTTGGGGGAGGGGTGTACCATATAACATATCAAGGATACGCTGGAATCCCAGGACTTCCAATTCCACCTGGTATGCCGGATCCGACCATCCTCCAGTGAACCAATCATGAATCACTAGCAACTGGGTCGCCAGGTAGTATAGGGATGGGTCAGAGGCACCCAGGCCCCCTTCATATATTCCCTTCCGGCAGTACCGCGCCGCCACTCGGTGCCTGGCTCCTTTCCAGAGGAACAGTGCCGTGGCTACCTCCAAAGCCCGGAACCATGAACGTGGGATCAGGAGGGGAAAGTTCTGGAAAACATACAAAAGCCTAGGCAAAACCATCATCTTGTACTGAGCGACACGGCCCATTACATTCAGCGGCAGTGACTGCCATCTCTGTAAGTCCGTCTTGACGCGCCAGAAGCGGATCTAGGTTCTTTGCCCATGTTAGTTCTGGTAGGAGAGTCACCCAAATGCCGAGATATTTAAAACTTAATCTACGGAGGGGTATTGTGTCTTGCCAATCAAAACAGTTGCGGGTGTTGACCAAGGGAACCAGCATCGATTTTGTAGGGTTCATTTTAAACCTGATGCCATTTCATAGCTTTTTAAAAGAAGAAGGCAGCGCGGGTCCAACACACCTGGTGTGCCCATGTTCAGCAGGACGTCGTCCGCATAAAAGGCTATTCTATTTTCCCGGGTGTGCCTCCATCTCCAACCACAATATATTGGATCAGACCGGAACATCTGAGCCAGTGGTTCAATAACTAGGGTAAAGAGAAGGGGAGACAGCGGGCAACCCTGTCTTGTACCTCGTCGGAATTCAAAAACCGATGACAGGGTCCCGTTGACCTGCACCTGGGCCGAAGGATCGGCATACAGCGCCCATACCAGGTGACAAAACCTCAGTCCGATACCTGCCCATCGAAGCACCAAAAAGAGAAAACCCCAGTGAACCGAGTCAAAAGCCTTCTCAAAGTCGATGGTCCCGGGGCAGTCGGTAACGTTCAGCAAGGGCCACGTGTAGATGGCAGATACAATGGCGAGTACTCCGAGTTGCCATAAATCCACATTGGTTGGAATGAATCAACTGTGGCAAGGCTCTTTTGAGACGCATTGCAAGGATAGTAACGTAAATTTTAACCTCGCAGTTAATCAGAGATATCGGCCTATAATCCGCACAGTGTAGCGATGGGGGTTGGGATTTGGGGAGCACTACAATGGTGGTGGCGTCCAGCCCTCCTGGAAAAGACCCCCGCCGCTCCGCCTCCACGAAGAGAGCCAACAGGCAAGGCACCAAGTCAGCCTTATACGTTTTATAGTATTCTGACGGGAAACCGTCAGGACCCGGAGTTTTCCCTGTTCCTACCTCAGAGATGGCTCCGCCGACCTCCTCCTCGCTAAGAGGTTCATCTAGAATTTGCACCTCAGTCGGGGGCAACCGCGGCAAGGAAATGTCTTCCAATAGCCAGCGGGCATGGGTTAGATCAACCGATTCCGAGGCCTTATAAAGTGCTCCATAGTAGCGGGCGAAGGCCTCTGCTATTTCCTGGTGTCCCTCAACTCTGCCCCTCACCCCGTCCCAGATTTCAGGAATAATACTAGAGGACCGATGGTGGGAAACCAACCAGTACAGCAACTTTCCAGTCTTGTCTCCCCAACCATAGATTCTCGCGGTGCTCGCTCGCCATAGAGCTTTCGCTGCCTCTAGAGATAAATCCCTAATTTCCTCATATATTAAGGAAAGCTGTCGCGCCGCCACTTCGTTGGGCTCTACTTCATGTGCACATTCGAGACGTGTCACCTGCAGTTCCAATAGTTCGATATTTGGGGTTTTTAAGCGTTCTATCTCTCGTATTAAGCCCTTGGCTGACCCCCGCAGCACAGCCTTGCCTGCGGCCCACAGGGTGCCAGGAGAGGACACTGAACCGTTGTTAAGGGTAAAGTATTCATTCTGCGCCTGTCGTAGGTGTCCCACAAATGCTACGTCCTGCAGGTACCAAGCATTTAGCCTCCACATAGGGCGGTTCAGCGGTCGGGTATGGCCCATCACAAAACGGAGTGGCGCATTGTCGGAGATCCCTCACGCCTGAATCTCAATGTGGGAAAGGGCACCACAATCAGTACTGGGCAGCAATATCAAGTCGATTCGGGACTGTGAGCCGTGGGCCGCCGAGGTATGGGTGAACTGCCTTTGTCTCGGGTGCCATAGCCGCCATGTGCCACAGAGCCCCCACAGCCGCTAGCCAGTCCGCGAGGCTCGCCGCCATAACGCGCCTGTAAGTCGATATCGGACCGACTACATCCAAGGCGGGGTCTGGAGCCACATTAAAATCTCCTCCCAACATAGTAACCCCCGGAGGCAGGCCTAGGAGAAACTGGGTAAGATCTCTGAGAGTTCTGCTCACCAGCGCCGGAGGGGCGAACACACTGACTACGTTCATCGTTACCCCTTCAACTCTTCCAGTAATGGCCACAAAACGGCCCGACTGTACCTCCAACTCTGTACCACTGTCAAAGGAAAGGAGTGGTGTAATAGAATCGCAACCCCCCGTGATCCCCACACGAACCCTGCATGGTACACCCTATCAAAACCCCTCTGTGCCAGGAAGGGGCAACGCTCCCCGCAAGGTGCGTCTCCTGTAGCAGCAGCACATCAGGTCGATATCTATATATGAAGGTAAATACTGCAGTGCGTTTAATTTTGTCTAAAAGACCATTAACATTCCATGAGATAGCCTGTATTGGACTCATCAGGATAATTGTAGGAAGATGCTACAGCACTACCCCCGGGTGTGGCCGTTCTGGGTTTGAGGTTCCCCCTGTTCTGCCTCTTATGTGCCTGAACAAGAACTTTGTTTTGCCAATGAAGTCTCTGTACCTTCTGTCCTGTATGTCAACTAAAACAAACAAACATGTCAACTCGACATTAAACAATAGTGAATATCTTAATATAGATCTTGAACTCCCCATCCCCCCAACTCCCACCCCTCCCCATACTTCCCCCCAGAAGCATCTGTCGCCCCTATATCTAAGCATAACACCCTCTAACCTAGTGGGGTAAAAACCAATAACTGAGTGAGCAGTGGTGGACCCCTTCATATCGTTGGATCATATAAGGAAGTACAATGCGTGGTAGTCAGTTATGTATGGCATTAATTCTTCATCATGGCAAGTAGCACCCTCTCTGGAGTTGTGTCTTCGTTCATAGGGTTACAGTGCCGGGCTGCAGGATAAGTCAGTGTTCTCAGATGAGTCCGAACCGGCCCGCGGTGAGCTTTGCGGCTTCAGGTCTCTCTCAGATTCCCCAAGCCCCTTCAGCGGCTGTGTATCTTTCGGGTTGTCAGATGCGGCCACTAATAGGGAGTTCGAGCGAGAGCCGCGGCATTTCCTGCATTTCCTTGAAAGTGTGCGATGCCGCTTGGCATGCAGTCGTTTCTGTTGGGTGCTAGACCGGTCTCCCATCTGCGCCAGGCCGAGGCGCCCGCCCATCGATCCAAGCGGCAGCTTCTCAGTCAACCACGTCCATGCCGCAGTCGGTTGCACAAAAAACTAAGTTTTATTGCCATGAACCACTCGCAACTTCGCGCGGAATAAAAGATGGTACTGAAGGTCCATTGCTCTCAGTTTTTGTTTGACTTCAAGAAATGACGCCGTTGTTCTTGCACATCCCTTGTATAATCGGGAAAGAGGAGCACCTTAACCCCATTGCAAAAGAGGTCACTTTTGGAGCGAGCCTCCTGCAAAACCACATCTCTGTCTTTAAAATTAAAAAGGCGGAGTATCACCAGTCTAGGTGCAGAGCCTGGCGGGGCTTCATCTGTAGAGCTCTGTGAGCTCGTTCGATGGCGAACCATGGGGTGAGACGGTCCGCTGGGATCCAGGAGTGAATCCAGTCTTCTAGGAATGTGGCAAGGGATGCCGCAGCTGTGGCCTCCGGAAGACCCACCACCCTGAGATTATTTTATCTAGATCTGTTTTCGGCATCCTCGGCTCTCCGGTAGAGCTCCAATGTACGGGACGTGAGTGCAGAAACCTGCGCCTTGAGAACGTTCATGTCGTCTTCCACCACTGAGATCCTGGTTTCCGCCTCTGTGATTCGGGCTGTGGCGTTACGGAGGTCTTGCCGAACCAGGGCCAGTGAAATTGGTTTTTAGATTGTTAGTTTGAAGATGGCACTTTTAGAAAGTAGGCATTTTCTTTCTTAAACCATTTTGTGACTCTGCCTGTTTATGGATTCTCTGTCTGGGTCAGACTGACAGTTGGGCTGTTTGTGAATCTCCTCCACACAGTGACACAAAGGGAGCTGGGGTGCAGCCTGCTTATCCTGATGGGCAATCTGAGCTGGAGGGGAGTAAGGAGTGGTCCCTTACACCTGAATGGGCTGTGCCTGCCCTCACACAATGCAGTTTCCAACCCCCTGGTGTGTGTCTGGGGCCTGGCTTGTGAAAGGCAGGATCTTGTGAAGAACAGAGACTTTGCTTGGAAGTTTGCCTACTTCTAAAGCAGAAAGGAGAATAAGTAGTGGACCCAAAACCCAGTCTTTAGATTTCTTCAAGATCACTTCTGGAACTAAGAGGAACCTCTGCCAAGGAGAAGTGCTGAGGAGAAGAGCTTCCCCTGCCTGTGACTGTGCTCTGTTGGGCTTTCCTGCGGTTGCTGCTTCTGCCTGTGAAAGGGGACAAAGACTGGACTTTGTTGTGCATTCCTGCTTGAGAAGAATCTCCAAGCGCTTGAACTGAGCTTGCCTCCTGTTTTGAAGTCTCAGGGCCATCAAAGACCTCTTCTGCCAGCACCTGGGCTCCCTGCTGAGACTCCTGCCCTGCCAAGTGGTGCCCTATTGAGTCCCTGGGCCCTTGAGAGGTGAAGTTGGCAGAACAAGAGCTGAAATCCACGCACAGAACACCGTGCAGGGACATTTTTGATGCACCATCTGCAAAGTGGCTGATAAACAACGTGCCACTTGCTTCGCGGCTGAAATCGACGCTCCACCTTAAACGTGGCTGGGACATTAATGCATTGTGGCTGGAGAAATGACGCAACACCCACTTGCGGCTGCTGATAAAGACGCAAACCCCACGCAGCGCAGTTTTCTAATGCCATGCAACCGGATTTCTCACGCATCGTCCCTGGGTGTCAAACTCATCGGGAACCTGCATGGATCCAAGGTGCCCTGTCCGGAAAGTGATGTATCGCTCTCTTGTGAGGGAGACAAATTACGCACCGCCTACCCAACGGAGAAGAAACGACGCATGGCCTCACTTGCAAATAAGGAATCGACGCATCACGGACCTTTCCAACGCACGCTCACCCATGTAGCTTTATTTTTTACGCAAACCATGTACTTTGTGTAAAATCAACGTTTCCATTGTTTTCTGTTTAGTAAAACTCTTATTCTTTTGAAAATTTATATCTTGACTTGTGTATGTTGGATTTTTTTTGTTTCAGTCTTCTTTGATTTAGATAAATATTGCCTATTTTTCTAAACTGGTGTAGTCTCCATTGTGTAGTGTTTTCACTTTATTACTGTGCATGTTGGTACAAATACTTCACACATTGCTTCTGAGATAAGCCTGACTGCTTGTGCCAAGCTAGGAAGGGGGTAAGCAGGTGTTATCTAAGTGTGTATTTCCATTACCCTGACTAGAGTGAGGGTCCTTGCTTGGACAGGGTGTAACCTGACTGCCAACCAAAGACCCCCATCTCTAACAACCGCATTCAATGTATTTACTGCCACATAAGCTGTGGCATAGCGTTAAAGGTTCTGGGCTCTAACTCCAAAGATTACGGGTTTGAGTTGTGGTTTCCATGGACACATATATTTGCTAGGAGCTATAGTTCTGTGATGCAGACACTTACACCTGGCCTCCTATATCCCTCATGGGCAAAGGTTTGAATCGTATTCTGGGAGTCAGCGACAAATATAGTGTACCTTAAGTCCTCCTCTTTGTCAAACTTTCCTGGTGCCGCGATTTAACACGCTCGGCGTTGTCATGGTTAAAAGTGTTCCATATTATTGACCTAGTATTGTGGTTCGCTGCGTTTCACAATCCCCCTATTGCTCACTGTCTGTAGTTAAACACGAACCATTCGGTCATTCGTTCAATGTTGTAACTTGGTGCCGTGGTCACCTGGGTGCTTTTGTTTGTATTGTCTTATCACATTGGGAGTATGGTTAAAACGGGTTACATCACCCTGGTGCAAACGTATACCAGTCTATAACACTGGGGCTAAGTTTAAACGTGTGACATGTTGTTATCCTTGTGATTTGGTATTGTTTCATTTTATCACCCTAGTGTGCTGCAGTTGATCAGATTCCACTTATCGGCCCGATGCTGTGGTAAAACTCATCCTTGGTGACGTATCTCTATGCTTTCCATGTTCTCACCCCGGTACTGTGGTGAATATTCATTCATCACCCCAATTATGTAGTGAAACTGGCTGTGTTTCATGTTATAACTCTAGTGCTGTGGTTAAACATGTTTCGTTCTTTCACCCTGGCGCCGTTTCACCCTTTATTGCCCCGATGCGGTGATAACGCGTCCTTGGGCATATTCTAGCCCCGGTACTGTGGTTAATATTTATTTCATCACCCCGATTTTGTGGTTAGATGTGTGTCTTGTTACTGTGGTCCTGTAATTCAGTGTGTTTCATGTTATAACTTTGGTGCTGTGTGCAAACGTGTTTCGTTCTTTTACCCTGGTGCTGTTAAACACACCCCTTATCACCCTATGCTCTTGTTAGACACGCCTTTGTTATCACCTTGGTCTTCTAATTTAATGTTTTCCATGCTATCATCCAGGTGTTGTGGCAGTTTTCAGGTTATTAATCTGATGTTGTGGTTCAGCATTCATCTTATCACCCGGATGCTGTGTTTTAAAGTGTTATTTATCACTGGTGCTGTAATTTAAAAGATTTCTATGTTATAACTCAGGTGCTGAGATTAATCATGGTTTATTCTACCACTCTGGTGCTGTGGTTAAACATATCCTTTAGAGTCCTGTGCTGTGGTTAAACATGCCCCCTTTGTTATCATTCGGTTGTGTTCGTTTTTTAATCACCCTGGTCCTGTGGTGAACAGTTTTCAATTTGTCACTCTGATCATTTTATCACCCGGATGCGGTGGTTAAACAAGCTGTTATCACCGTGGTGCTGTAATTTAGTGTGTTCCATTTTATAACTTTGGTGCTGTGGTAATTAGGGCCAGGTCACCCCCCTCGTGCTGATGTGAAAGATATTACTTTATATCCCCGGGGCTGTGGTTAAACATGCCTTATGTTATCACCTCGGACGTGTTCGTTGTTATCACCCGGGCGCTGTGGCACACACATTTTATTCCGTCATTCTGGCGCTGTGATTGAGCCAGGAAACGGTGCCACCACCAGATGCACTGCAGTGAATGAATGGCTGCCCTAGCACCGCCATCCTGTTGAAGTGACTGGGTGTGAGTTGAAAAGTATCTTTATAATGTGCACAGCTTCTATTCATAGACCCTCTCCAGATTAGATGTCACCAGGCGTCCGGGGTCCAGACATCTCTCTGTTTTTTTCACTGGGAAAGCACCTCAGGTTATACCCTCTAGATGATTACCTGAGTGTGCGTGGATCGGAAGCTGGGATTTTTCCTACCTCCTTACCGAGGTATGGCACTGCACACTCAAAGGAATTTAAATAGTCTTATGCAGATTCTATTAAAGGGTGTGAAGAAATCCACTGCCCCCGCCCCCTTGTTCAATCACTCTCACTTCCAAATAATACACATTTGCTGGCATTCTACTGGTGTACATCTGTGTACAAAGAGCGCACTGGCTTATTTAAGACTGTATTCCGGTAAATTATTCAATTATTTGATATGGAAGGACTGTCAGTTGGCTGCTGGACTAAAGAAAAAAGTAACAGCTGTTGCACATTATCCCGTTTTAATGCTAAGCAATGCCCTGGTGATGTTTGTCATAGTATGTCATACCCTTTCACAGAATCAATTAAAACTACCTTAGAATGCTGCCTGGGGTTTGCATTTCATTAATACCACAGGAGTGCAGGCTGTCGAACTGGGACGCCCTGTTGGTTTAGACACAGGTACTCCAAAGGTTGCCTCATTTGTGCCGATTCCTGTCAACTGGAGATTCTATGTCAGGACCGGAGGTTTCGGATTATGGTTCTCTCTCTCTTTACTGCACAGAAAAAAAACAGCAGCCAATGAAACACGTTAAACACAAAAAACTACATCTCCCAAGATCCCCAGTAGTCTATATCAATGTCCAATCATGTCATCCTCATATATGTATGCCCCATGCAATAAAGTCCTTCCTCTTTCTTTGCTGCTTGCAGCCCAAGACAAGTGTTTTGCTTTTTTTTTGTGTAGTATACGTATATTATTACCACTAACTACGTGGAGCAGGACTCAATCCCGGCGTGTCGTTGTGCCTATCGTGTTTGCCATCGCGCACGGTCTGCTTCAAGCTTTGTGAGTCGGATTGCGCACGATATGCTGAACGCCTTCATTTAGGGCTTTTCAGATCGGAGCTTCGTTTCATAACAAAGCGGCTCTGCTGATTCGGCTGTGGGCACGGTGCACCTCAGCATGCCTGTTAGTGACCGCTGGCGGCAGAGGACATCATCTTCTTTTCACTTCTGGTGCAGCACATGTGCTCAGGCGATCCGCTCTGCTTTTTGAGCGTGTCTTCGAGCACATCGTGTGCATTGCATCTCAGCCAATAAATCTGTCCAAAGAATGCCTGACGGGGTGCACAAGCGGTGTAGGGCTTTGCCCTAGGGATAATTAGCAGGTGCTCCTACCACACCAGAATCAATGTTGCCTCATTTTGAAACACTTTGTGCTTAGTTGATTGTTTGGACCTGCTGGGTGTGCCACCCCCCAACTGAAATCCTCCGGCCCACCTAGTCTGACTGATGGCATACTACGCCAAGGAGGAAGATTATAATCAAGACTTTCCAGAGGGGAATGAAGATCATCATATGGAGGAGAGATAAGTTGAGGACTTGGGCAATCATGTTCAGGAGTCAGTGAATCAGGCTCTAATTAAGGCTTTAAAGCTTTTTACTCACTCCTTGATGAGATATGGTCATCGGGAGCTCAGGGGACAGACCCGTATTTCAAATGTGTCTAGGGATGACCTGACATCTGATTTGGGCTTTGCCCAGAGAGCCTCTATTGGTCCTGCATCATCGGCAGAGGTTCTTGCGCAGATGGCTGCGTCTGTGGTAAAGGACCATGAATATAACCCCTTCATTTCTTTGGAAGCCTCAGGCCCAGCTCCGGGGCTCTCCACCGTCACATTTGATGCCTCTCAGTCTGCCTTCCCACTCCTCTGATTCAGATCAAGTGCATGATGACCCCAAGCCATCGGGTAAGCGCAAGCGCAAATCCCGAAACATTTAGGAGGATATCCAGACTCAGCAGAATGTATCCTTTGACCCAGAATCCATTATCCACCCTCGATCCACTAAGTGGGTACCTTGTAGTGAAAAAGCACCCTATGTACAAGACCGAATCCGTAAAGGATTTGATCGGGATGTCCGTAGTACCTTGCACTCCGAATGCCCACGCCCCTCACTACTGGGCAAGGTGGTGGAAACGCCTGAGATGGATCCGAATTTAGCAACCTTTATTAAAAAATTAATGAAAGATCCCAAGAAAGGTCTGGACCGGGTATGGAGAGGCTGTCAGGACAAATTGCTTGACATTTCCGGTCCCATCACAAAAATCAGAGAACTCTCAGTACAGGCAGAGGAATCTAGTTCGCCATTAGACGCTGATGTGTTCTTGGAGTGGGCTAAGAGAGCCATATGCCTGTTGGCAATGCCAACCGTGCGATGTCTACAGAACTTAGATGCTCTTTCCTCATGAGAACTGATCCGAAGTTGGTGGAGCTGGCACCTAACGAGGCCGTAACCCTGGCAAACGGCATGTCGTTGGATGATAAATTTGTGAAAGACTTGGGAAAGTACATTGCCACCTTTTCTGCGTTATGTGTTCCAAAAAAGGGAGAGCGGGCCCTCCTGAACCTATCACCCCAAGGGGACAGGGCACCGTAACACAGTGAAAAAAGAGAACTCCCCAGGGGAAACTGTTTCCCCTGGGGATTTCTCTTTTTTCACCTTTTCTGCCTTAGAAAAAGCCCAAACAAACATCGATGAAGAAAATGTTTGATGGGGGCCTTTTTGCAAGGGCAGTGCACTTCAGGGTCTGTGCACCAGGCTCTGGATATTATGAGGCCTCAGGAGGCTATTCCCAAAGAGGATGAGGAGGCTCTTATGTCGCATCTGGATTCTACCCTTCCAGATCTAGAAGGGGCCGTAGCCGAGGCTTCCGAGGCAGTAACCAAGGCAGTTTCTCCCCAGCAGATGGCACTTCAACAGGTGAGAATCGTTCTGTTTCCAGAAGTAATTCTGGGGGGAAGAATACAAGGGTATGTACATGCTTGGTAGAGTATTTCTCAAGATCCATGGATCTTACAAACTGCTCAGGGGTTCAGGCTGGAAATGTATGCCTCTCCCCAACAAACCAAGACTCCTCAAGATATACATTTTTCCAAGAAGAGAGCAATTTTACAGATCTAAAAAGTCTCTGCGTTGTTTTGCAAGCAAGCCATTGTCAAAACAAGTCCTTATCCTTCTGGATTTGTCAGTTCAATCTTTCTGGTCCAAAAGAAGGGTGGAGGCTCTTGTCTAGTACTCAATCTTCAGGAATTCAATTTCTGGATTGTTTATCGTCACTCTAAGATAGAAGGTATCCATCTTCTAAGAGATCTTTTACCGGAGAAAGATTATCTTGTGCGGCTAGATTTCAAAGATGCTTATCTAACCGTTCCGATTGATGGGCCGCATCGAAGGTATCTTCAGTTCCTCTGGGGAAGCCAATGGTACAAGTTTACTGTCCTTCCCTTTGGCCTTTCGTCCGCCCCTTTGTGTTTCACCAAGCTCTTGAGACCGGTGGTTCAATTCCTCAGGGAAAGAGGCGTTCGCCTTATCTTCTTGGACGATATTCTGATCATGGCCCAATCAAAGGTGACTGTGCTGACACATTTGTCATGGACAATGCAACTTCTTCAGAATTTGTGCTTCCTCATCAACTCAGATAAGTCAATCCTGACTCCATCGCAGCACATAGAATTTTTAGGATTCCAGGTAGATTCTATCAGAGCGCAACTGTTTTTGCCCCTTTCAATGTGAACCTCCATCAAGAAGAAGTTGAGGAGAGCCCTGTCTCTCTGACTATATCATTGAAGACACTCGCTTGCCTGGTGGGTTTCCTAGCCTCTTCCATTCTTTCCAGGGCCCCTTCACTATCAAGCTGTGCAGTGGTTAGAGATCTTACATCTTCGCAAAGGTCTGTCATACTTGGAGCAGATTCTATAGCTCGACTAAACCAGAGCAGTGATAACCTGGTGGTTAGATCATATGGATATCTGGAATGGCAGGGTAATATTTGCAGCCATTCCAGAGGTAGTGATAGTCGGATGCCAGTCTTTGGGTCTAGGGAGCACGCTGCAGCTCGGTGGAAACGGGGGGAGTGTGGTCTTCTCAGGAGAAGACGGTCCACATCAATTGCCTAGAGCATCTGGAGGAGGCCTTTGCAATTGGGTCTCTCCCCACGCAAAGCAAGTTATTGTATACTGCTTCGCATGGACAACATTTCGGCGGTGCGCTATATAAATCGCCTAGGAGGTACAAGATCGCAGGTTTTGGTAATGATAGCCAAGGAATTCTGGGAATTTTGTCTCCAAAACCAGATTTCTGTGATGGCGGAGTACATTCTGGGACCATCCAACCTGGAACTCTCATTTTCTGAAAGATGGCAGTGATTGGAAGCTGGACCCTTTGAAGTTTTCCAACATAAATCTGTTATGGGGACCATGTTCCGTTGGTCTGTTTGCTTCACGCCTGAATACTCAGCTGTACCGTTTTTTCAGTTGGAGACCGAATCCCCTACCAGCGTGGTTGGATGCGTTCCTCCAGTCGTGGGAGATGGGGCCTTTCCCTCGTTCTCCATGATTCAGGGAGTACTCTCTCAGGTGAGAAGACAATCAGCGGAGATTGTTTTGGTAACACCTCTGTGGAAGGCTCAACCATGGTTCCCTGTGGCAATGGCACTGTCATGTGCTCGTCCAATGCGCATCTCTTCTCATCTATCTCTAATGCTGGACCCAGTGGGCTTATCTCATCACTTGATACTGACAGGGCAGTTGTCGCTCTTGGCTTGGAGACTTTCAGGGTTCGTTGGCAAGTGCCAGGAGTTTCGGCAACGCATTGTTTTTCTTGTCTCAATCCTGGGCCCCCCTCCACTCAGAAGCAATATGAGTCATCTTGGAAAAGATGGACTGGTTGGTGTGGTGAGCAACATATTAATCTAGTGAGAACAGACATTAATATGATTGGTAATTTTCTTTCAGAGTAAGCAGCACAGGGCTTGGCTTATAGGACCATTATTAATTTTAGGTCTGCAATACCAGCAGGTCATCCCTATATAGAGGGTAAACCTGTTGGGGAACATCCTTTGGTATGAGAATTGTGGCGTGGTAGCAGGATGGTCAAACCTCCTGCAACCAAAATATTCGGTTCTGTGAGACATTGATGAAAGTTTTACGTTTTTTGTGAGCCTGGCCCTGCAACGAAGATCTTTCGTGCAAGCAGGTGTCAGCGAAGCTTACTGTGCTTCTTTGTTTAATATCTTGCCTCCGTGTCTCAGATGTGAAGGCGATCGATTTGGCAGGTAGAGTATTCACTCCTTCGGGAGTGTCTTTTACAATTTCCAAAGGTACAAAGACAGCTTCTAAATGTATTTCATATCCTGCAGTTCTTCATCATCAAAAGTTATGTGTTGTTAACTTGTTGAACGCTTATGAAGAGTCTACTCATCTACTCATGAGGTTCCTCTTGATATCCAGGGCCAATTGCTTATTTCCTTGCAGAAGCCATTTGGTCCGGTTTTGTCAGCTACTCTAGCCAGGTGGGTGGGATGGTTGCTACACAAGGCTGGTATAGATATTTCTGTATTTGCAGCACACTCAGTCTGGGGTGCTCTGGCATCTGAAGCTTTTTGTACAGGTTCTCGTTTGGAGGACATTATGGCAGCTGCCGACAGGTCTTCAGATTCCTTATTCAAGGTGTTTTATCATAAACCTATTGCTGATGTAGTATCGGTAGTGGTGGATCAGCTTTGAACTAGCATAATCCGAAGCCTCCGGTCCTGAAATAGAATAAAAAAAAGGTTTTAGCTTTCGCAATAAGAATTTTCAATTCTATTAAGGACACAGAGGCGAGGATTATCCCACCCGTATGCTTATGGTGTATTGATAAGTGTCAATATCATGTATTTATAGGATGAAATGTCTGTTAATGCCCACCCAATGATCCACTGTTTGGAAGGTTCATTACTGGTACGTTTTGTTTATCCTAGGTGCATATAACAAAGGCGCCTGAAGTCTGGAATTCAGAGGTTTAGTCACCTGCCATGTTTGGGCCCTGTTGGTTGAGAAGGATTCAAGTTGTTTGGTTCACTCAGTTGAAGAGTCAGATTATGTTTTCAGTCCGTTCTAAAGGAAGAGGAAGGACTTTGTCATCAATGTTAATAACTTCAAATACTAAACAATATCAAACATATTCAAATAAAAAACATAATAAGGGTGGGATAATCCTTGCCACCGTGTCCTTAATAGAATTGAAAATTCATGACGCGACAGCTAGAAATGTTTTTATTCTATGTCAGGACTGGAGGCTTCGGATTATGCTAGTTCAAAGCTTATCTACCACAACTGAAGCTATGTCTACAACGGGCTTATGATAAAACACCTTAAATGTACAATCAGAAGACCAATCTGCAGCATTCATAATGTCCTCTAAATGAGAACCAGCTCTAAAGGTCTTAGAAGCCATAGCACCTCTCAGGGAATGTGCTCCAAAAGAGGAAACTTCAATACCTGCTTCCACCATCAACCATTTAACCCATCTAGCCAATGTTGCTGAAGAGACAGGAGAAAATGGTTTCTGCAGGGAAATTAGTAATTACCCTTGAATATCTTTACGAAATTCACAAGTGCAATCTTCATATGCCTTTATGCATGGAACGACACATAATTTAGGATGATGTGAAAAAGCAGGATAAGATACACATCTAGAAGCAGTCTTAGTACATTTTGAAATGGAAAAGGAAACCCCGAAGGAGTAAATACTCTACCAGCTATATCAAGGGCTCTCACATCTGAGACCCTTCTGCATGAAATGAGACACAGTAAAACCGTGAGTTTGGCTGACAACTGTTTACGTGATAAATCCTCATTACACGGCCAATTTCAAAGAAAACGAAGCACAATATCAACATCCCATAAAACTGTATATTTAGGCAGAGGGGGTTTGACCATCTTGATGCCCCTTAAATGTTTACAAACTAAAGGGTGCTTTCCCACCAGTTTACCCTCAATGTAAGGATTTCCCAGAGCCGACCTAAAATTATTTATAGTCCTATAAGCCAGTCCTGCGTTGCCAATTGTGATAAAAAATTAACAATCATGCTAATGTGGACCCCCAGGGGATTAACACTCAGGTCACCGCACTAACCCAGCCATCGCTTCCAGGAAGCCTCATATCTTTTGTGAGTTGAAGGTGCCCAGGATTGGGATGAAAAGAAGATAGCTTCTCTCGGACCGTTTGGCATTTGCCACTGTCCCCTGAAAGTCACCATGCCATGAGGGAAAACGAACCTTGTATTATCAGAGAATGAGGGAGGAGACCCGGATCCAGGAGTAAAGAAGGGAATGATGGCAGAAGAACCAGAGGGGCACAGGATAGTGACATCGCCACCAGGAACCACGACTGACCTTTCCACAGAGGTTTTATTAAAATGATCTCCGCCCCCTGTCTCCGGACCTGAGAGAGTACCCTCTGAATCATGGAGAATGGGGTAAAGGCATACGACAGAGATGTTGTCCAGACCTGAAGAAAAGCATCCGTCTCTAGGGCCGACAGATCTGGTCTCCAACTGTAAAAGAGAGGGAGTTGAGAATTAAGGCGAGACGCGAAGAGGTCTATTGCACACTTGCCCCAATGCCTTGTAGGAGTCAAGAATACAGACTGGTGAAGCTTCCAGTTGCTGCTGTCCCTAAAAAATTGAGAGTTCCAATCCACTATCACATTGGAACATCCCGGAATGTATTCTGCTGTCACCGAAATCTCATGTTGAAGGCAAAATTGCCAGAACTCTTTGGCAATCTCCGTCAGAACTCGAGACCTGGTTCCGCCCAATCGATTGATATACCGCACTGCTGAGATGTTGTCTATCCGTAAAAGTATGCAACAACTGGCTTTGTGGAGAGAAAGAGAGCAAATCGCAAAACCTCCCGCTATCAGTTCTAAACAACTGATGTCTAGGGAGAGTTCCGCTGGGGACCACCTGCCACCCGTCTCTACCGTCCCACATCGTGCTCCCCACCCTCAGTGACTGGCATCTGACTCTATGACTATCTCCGGGACAGAAGCAAAGATGGCTTTGCCGTTCCACGCATCCATGTGTTCCAGCCACCAGTATATTTCTGCCTGGGCTTCATCTGCTCTGCATAGCTCAGAACCTTACAATGATGCAGTATCTTTAGACGTTGAAGGGTCCTGTAATGCAAGTGACCCTGAAATATTGCTTGGATAGAAGAGGCTAGAAGCCCTACCAACCTCGACATAGTCTTCAATTATATACTTGGAGAGGCCAGGGCTCTCCATAACTATTTCTTGATCATAGATTGTTTTGTGAGAGGAAGTTTTAACTGTGCCTGAATCGACTTGAAAATCTAAGAATTCTATGTCCTGTGAAGGGACGACGATGGACTTGTCTGAATTTATCAGAAATCCCACATTCTGCTAAATTTGAATGGTCCAAGCTAGTTGAACCAGAACTAACTCTTGGGATTGAGTCATAATGAGAATGACGTCTAGATAAATAATTCGTCGAACGTCTCTCTCTCTCGAAGAAATTGAACGACAGGCCGCAGCAACCTCGTGAAACGCCAAGGTTGCCGCGGGCAGACCGAAGGGAAGAACCGCAAATTCGAACCACATGTTTTGCCAACAAAACTGCAGGAATCTGCAATGTGGGGCAAAAACTGGTACTGTCAAATAAGCATCTTTGAGGTCTAGATGAACAAGGCAATCTCCCTCTTGCAAGAGATCTCTTAGAAGGTGAATACCTTCTATTTTGAAATGATGGTAGATTATGGAAGAATTGAACTCTCTGAGATTGAGAACCAATCGTTACCTTCCTCCTTTCTTTTGCACAAGAAAAATAGAGCTCACAAATCCTGTTGGGTGCAAATCTGTAGGAACTATTGCTCGCTTCTGAAGAAGAGAAGCAACCTCGATCTATGAAATGTTTCTCTGCTAGGGAAAAATGTAGAGGAGATGGAATGAATGTCTGCCTGGGAAGAGTGTACAACTCCAAAAGGTAACCCTGTACAGTCTGAAGAATCCAGGGATTCTGAGATATTTGCCTCCAAGCCTGAAGGTGTTTCTTTAATCTGCCCCCCAAAACCACTTCGGAAAAAGGAATGATTCTCACCTGTTGCTGCCAAGTCGGGGTTGTTGAAATTGCCCCTTTTTCCGCCTTGATAGGAATGACCTCTACCTCACCTGCGGGAGGGGTAGAATCCAGAAGAGAATTGATAGGAGTCACGACCTCTGTGTGAGTAATTAGGGGAAGCCTGGTAAGATCCACGGCCCGGCGCTCTGCCTCTATAGCGGCCCTGATAAAAAGACTGCTATTAAACATGTTTTTCATGGAGAGCTGAGTTTTATCAAGGAATGAGAATGTGGCGACATATTTACTCAGATCCTTAACAAATTTTTCTCCAAACAATAGACCATTAGCCATCGAACCGGGCTCCAAAGAGGCTAAGTCAACCAACTTAGAGCCAATTCTCATAAAAAATGACTTGCGCTGCTCCGTGGACATGGCGCAATTGGCATTTTCAAGGAGACAAATGACTCTTTGCGCCCACTCCAAGACTGCCTCCGGGTCCAAAGGGGAACTACTTTCTTTGGCCTGCACCGCCAACTCAAGAATTTTTGTGACTGGCCCGGAAATATCCAAAAGTTTATCATGGCAGCCTCTCCAGGCTCGGTCCGGTCCCTTTTTTGGATCCTTTGCAAATATTTTGAGAAAAGTGGCCATACTAGGGTCTAACTCCGGGGTATCCTCCACTTTGCCAGTTAGGGAAGGGCGGGGACATTCTGAGCGCACATCCTTATCAAAGCTCTTGCGAAACCTGTCTTGAACATAGTGCGCAACCTCCACTGAGGGAAACCGTTTGGTGGATCTCAGGCGAGCAATACTCTCTGGATCAAAAGGAGGGTCCCTCTGAACCCTGACTCTTCCGTCGAATTATGGGTTTTGCGTTTTAACTTACCCAACACTTTGGGTTCATCACGTGTTTTCTCTGAGTCAGAGGAATGGGAAGCGGAAGATTGGGAATCCTCCGGACGCATCAGTCCCTGCAAGGATAACCCTATAGGGGTTTCCTGATATCTTGCTCATATTCGTGGTCTCTAAGGATTGATGAAGCCATCTGGGACAAAATTTCCATTGAGGATCTAGGTCCTCTGGGAACCCTTTGGGTTCGATTAACATATGGATTGTCTGTTATCCTATCATCAGAGAGTCTGCCCATCATGTCCCCTTGCCCAGAGCGCTATAAGGGCTGCGTAAAGGGTTTTAAAGATTTTATAAGTGCCTGATTCACACTGTCCTGTACGTGATGATCTAGGGCCAGTACCAATCTTTCCTCCGTCTGATTCTCATAGGGCTTTTCGGCCTCAACCTGATAGAATTCGTTCTCTTCTGCGTAGTAAGCCATCTCAGTACAAATGAAGAGGTAAGAAGGAGTTGAATGGGGGGGTGTGGGAATCAGCCCCTGCAGGTATCAAAGAAGGAGAAACTCCAATCCAAAAAAGAGCAGCGCTCTCAAAAAACAGGGCCAGTAAGAAGTGGAGGGAGCACCTGAAAGAATTCCCTAAGGCAAGGCCCTAATTTCCGCTTTTACTGCCCAGTCGGGGGTTCTCAGGGCGTAATCCTGTCTGTAATCGCACACACGTCTTGCCGGCGACATCCGAAGCTTAAAAGTCCTGGATCTCGTCAGCGCATGCGGAGGGTGTGGAAATCAAGGGAGGACTAGCCTCTCAAAGCCAGCGCTCGAACGGCTTGTAAAAGCCGTAAATAGCCCGCTTGAACACGGGGAAGCCCCGCAGGACATCCCTGATGCTCGATAGGAGCTTCTGGCACCTCCACGCTCACCTCACTCACGAACCCGACAGGGAACAAAATAAAGTGGCGAGCAAGCGGGGGTCACTGCCTACAGTAAAGACTGGAACAAAACACCAGTCAACGAGCGCCGTTCAGCCCCTGCTCCACGGCCATCATAAACAGGTACATAAAAACACAGCGTAACAAATAATCACGTTATACAAAAGTTACAGGAACTTAGCTCATGGCTGCGAGCTGCAAAGAAAGAGGAAGGACTATAGGGACAGAGACATTTATATGGAGTGCAGGCCTGGGATTGGGCACTATGGACTACCAGGTTTGCTGGGGTATTGCTGGGATATTTGTGTTACTTTATGTTGATTGGCTGCTGTATTTTTCCCATTAAAGAAAGAGAAAGCATAATCCGAATCATCCGGTCCTGACATAGAATTGAAAATTATTGACACAAAAGCCAGAATTTTTTTTATTCTCGCTCAAGCACTGTCAACTTTTACAAAATATTCTCAGCACACTCCTGGAGAGAAACCTATGGACCAGTGCACATAAATATCTTGTGTCTTCACAGTAGTAAAAAGGCGCTGAAAAAACGCAGCTGCAGGGTTGATGCGTCGCAGTTTAGATCCTTGTGTCCATAGTGATGTTATAATATTGTGAGGAGAATGTTTATTTGCTGGCACATATAAAAATCAGACATGTTGCGGCACAGAAGTAATTACATTGCCTGCCACCTTCGCATATCTGACAATTTCTCGTTTTTCACCTTTTCAGGAGTCGTGGCATATGTTTCACACTACCTGTTGTTAGTCTGTTTGCTTAGAGATGATTTGAAGGAATGACGCTATGCGCAATAATGGACACAATGCCCTGATGAAGGTGGCTGTTAATATTATGAACACTTTTTGGAATCGTAAGTCCACCGAAACGCGCGTTGGCAGTAATGAAGACTAACAAACAGATGAAGTAATATCTCTCAATAGATGAGCCGGATTAAGTCCCATCAGCGTGAATTCAAATAGTGATTATCAGCAATTCTGTTTGAGACATTTACCACGATAACAGATTCATGGATTTTGTTTGATTTTTGTACTTAAAATGATGTGGAGATTAATTACACTTTGATTTGTTTTTTTACTATGATGTATATATGTGAATTATACCCGTTTTGAGACAAGATTTAGGATTTTGGCTTTTCTGTAATATGTAGACATTTGTTATCTTTTGTGTTTCCGGTGTTGGTATGCTGTTTATACGTCTGTTGTATGTTCTATGTGTTTTTAGTCTTATAAGGTATTTGTTTATATATTAGAACATTTGTTGCAGGTTAGGCTTGGGTGTATGGGGGACATTTGTTTGTATAATATGTGATTAACTATGTTGTATGAATTAGATGATTTTTGCATATTTATTTATGATTTGATTATTAAAAAATAAGAAATACTTTATCATTTAAGGTTGTCTGTGTTAGATGAATTAGTCTTTCCATATATATAGGAGAGAGATATACCCTTTACTTATTGTACATATAAAAATCAGACCTTGAATTTATGCGCATCGCAGTGGCACTAAAGTACTTCTCTCTGCTAACAGTTCATCGACGTGCTCTTAGCATCACAGACAACAAGTTAGACTCGTGAAGCAGGCGCTGTTGGTTGATTCATTCAGTCAGTCATGCTTGACAGATGCGATTGTGTAATGTGCGTCACCATGGAGCAGCACCAGATTGCTTGAGAACAGAGAGTGACATCGCTAGATTGTATTTCTCTTAAGAAGTTAACATGAGGCCCACGAACAAGTTACACTGAGACAACGGAGGGTCGAGTGTCTTTGAGGCTGTATTTTAAGTTTTAAATGACTGAACGATGTGTTAGACACAGCTCACTCTGACGCCTGCCCTCAGTTATAAGTTGTTCTCTTTTTTGACTGCTGAATTCTGTCTTTGAAGATGTCACCGCCGGGTTTGACGACTAGGAACTTTACTAAGCTTGCATCACCACGTCTGCCTTGAACTTGAAATGACGTTCGGTGCACTCCGGGTCACTTCACTCTAGCTTTCGATGAACGCCTCTTGGGACTTCACAGACACTATAAATCATCAGTTCTAGTTTACTCGCGGATGGTGCGGCCCCAAGTGGGCTCAAATGAAAGACAAATAAACCATACCATGAACTTCATTTGAATTAGTATAGCCGTGCCGAAATATAAAGGGAATTTATCATTCGAATGTGAACTATAATTGTCGATTAGTGCGCCTTGGCCGGACTAGTTTCTGCAAAACTATGGCTGTGCATGTGCCGAGTTCTTTCTGCCTTTCCAGGAAATTAGGGTAAATATGCCTTGTGCTGTTAATGGCGAAATGCAGGCTACCATGAAGTAAAGGCAGAGTTCGTAAATACAACCGAGATGCCTGCTTGCCATACTAAAGATAGGTTTTACTTTGCATGTGTCCAGTTAGAATATAGTTTGTAGTTCACGGAGAAAGGACATCGCCCTCTATAAAACTCTGCTCACGTTAGCCCTGGTACCCAGGGATAAAGTGCTTCTGCTCCTCCTTTCAAAATGGTAAAACTGGTATACTCCTGATTGGCATATTTAACTAACCGGTAAGTCCCTAGTATATGGTGCCAAGGTGTACCCAGGGACTGTATGTTAATCAATCAAAGCTTTATTTCGGCAAGAAAAATGCCATAGAAGCACAGTGCATTTTACAAGTTAAAAAACAATATTAAAAAGATCAGACAAGCATGCAATAAAACGGACCATAGAACGACTAAAACCAAACCAATAAATAGACCATACGACATGCAATACTCAGAATAAAACATCCAGCATATTACATAGTAAAGAGCAAAGTTCGATAGCAGCAGAGAAAAGGATCAGCAGCACGACCATCATTCTTTCCCTTCCCATTCCTTAATCGCCTTTATTCTAACACACCAAACATTCAGCAAAAATTTCAGAACTGCGCAGGCGAGCACATGTCTAGGACCCAACCTCATAATTTTCTGTGCAATTGCACTATGGAGCGTTCCTAAAGTCCTAGCAACAGGTTTAACCCATGTCCTGTGGGGCTCATCGTACGTCTGACGTGCAAACAACTGTTTCCTTGCATTTCTTGCAGCCCGGGCATTACGGTGAGACAGCAGAATCTGTTGCCCGGTTACTTGTAAAGGACCTAGGGGAAGGGACCCTATTCTAAACTGAATGTACAACCTCCTATCCACGGGGGCCAGGAAAAAATCAAGATACAGTTCTAAAAAGCTGTTGGCTTTAAAGTCCAAAAATTCACTAGTTAAAGTGCCTCTCCCCTGACACTAAGCCATCCTGCAGGACCCAGACCTGATATCATCTTTTTATTTCTGTATTGGATGGAATCTCCTCCCTATGTTCCGAGCCCAGACCTAACTGGAACCCCAGGATACATAACATTCTCTTTTTATTCATGAGCCATGGTATCTTGTGCACCCAACACACTTTAGTAACTCGCAAAAGATGGCTGCATACTGCTCGACCTCTTCGGTGACCATCAGCCTTCTCCAGAACAGCAGTGCGTGCAATCTCGCCTTGTCCCTAATGGAATTCCAGCCCAAATCCAATTTTAGCAGAATGAGCGTGGTGCTAGGAGGTACCTGAACGAGACTCCTGGTGAACTTATGGTCCGTCTGAATCAGGTCACTGAGACCAGAAAAGCTCCAGAGTTCCGCACCAGAAAGTGCTGATGGCACAGCTTTGGCATCATAAATCTGTTTGGGCGCTGCCACAGGCTTAAAAGAGGCAGCGCTATGCTCCTGCAGTATTACGCCAATTACATGTCTTACCTTATAGCCCATTTTGTTAATATGGTGGTGCCAACCCATATTACCTGCCAAGTTAATACCTAAACATTCAAAGGTGTTCACTCTCTCAAGAGTCTCACCCCCAGAGGACAGTCTCCCCCTGAATGCCTTATGCAGGTTGATAACCAAATATTTGGTCTTGCTGGTGTTAATAATCAGGCCACGGATCCCGCAAAATTCCTCAAATCTAGCCAGAAACCTTTGAAGACCAACTGGAGTCTTAGACACCAAGAGGGTATCATTCACATAAAGTAGGGTTGCGATCTTATGCCTCCCAATTGAGGGGGTGTCTGCCAAGGGGATGGACATAAAATGTACAACTTCAATCAAAAACAGAGAGAAAATAGTAGAGACAAGGACACACCACTGACTCACACAGTTATTTAATGCAATAGGATCAGTAACTTGTCCTTGATCCCCCCACCGAATGACTGCCTGATTGTTCTCATGCAGGCGAATAAGAACGGACAAGATATCACCGGGCATACCCATATCAGCTAAGAGGGACCATAATTTATCTCTTGGGACCGTATCAAAAAACAATTTTAGGTCGATAAATGCAGCATATAGACTGCTTTTGCCTATCACTTCAGTCTTCCAATATAATAGCACAAATCTAAACACTTGATCAATTGTGCTAGTCTTCGGCCTAAAGCCGGCTTGGTAAGGAGGTAGAGTATTCTGGTGCTCAATCCAATCTAAAAACTTCCCTAATAAAGCCCTACTAAAGACTTTTTGTGCTGCATCAAACAGGCTTATAGGCCTGTAGTTAGTGGGGGTGAATCCCTAGCCCACTTCGTATAGATTGGTACAACCTCAGCGCTTTTCCAAGAGGATGGGATGGGCACCCCATTTACAATGAGATTAGTCAATCCTAGTATGTAAGTAGCCCAGACGCCCTTATCATGCTTGAATAAGCCACCTGGGATTCCATCAGGGCCAGGGGCCTTACTGGACACAATGGCATCGATAGAGCTTATAATCTCCAGCAGCTTGAACATGTCCCTGCTGCTGGGTAAAACCACTAATGTGTTGAGCTCGCGTGGGTCAACTATTTTGTCTTTAGAAGAGAGGGATTTAAAGTGTTCCACCAACACCTGAGGAGGAATCATGTTGTCAAAATCCGATTGGCATTTAATGACCCCTCCCTCCCACAGCATTAGGGGCCGCCCATCTATTATCCTCCCACACTTTCCTTGCTTGCGCCTGGGCCACCATATAAGAAGGCAGGAGAATGGGAATACTATCCCCGTCCCGGGATCTAACAGCTTTAATCCGGTCAGCCCTTGCCAGTCTACAATGCTTGTCACACCAACTTAAGTGGTTTCGCTTAGTGGATTTCCTTTTCTTCTTGACCCCACTGGCAACAAAATGTGAGCGTACACCTCCAAAGACAGCAAGATGGATATTGGCTACATCTACTCCACTACTGTTTCCAGCAGGGAGCGCAGTCAGCTTGTCAAATGCAGAATTTACTAAAAACATTATTTTGCTAAGTACGCTTTTTTTTTTTTATAGCAATGCTCTGTGACTTAAGGCGGCGCCAGTTGTGAGATACCTGGAGTTCTTGTGTGCAAAGAAGCGGGTGTCCATCCTTTTTACAGGGCCCCAATAATGACTTTAATGAGCAACATAAAAGGTTGTGATTGCTCTCAACTGTTTCAGTAATTGCCATATCCACCATAGAAGCCCATAGTCTGATGTCCAACAGTACAGTCTATCCTACTAGAGCCCATATAGCCATGGAAGGTATGAAGCCCAGTCTGATTGCTCTTGGTCCTACCATTCAGAGCTTTTAACCCAAATTCAAGTGTGATGGCTTTCAATTGAAGTGCCACCCTGGACCACTGGTTGACCGTGGCTAGGCTGAGCTCTGGGACTGGCCACCTTTCATCTTCCTCTGTGCTGTACGAAGGCTTATATCTTCATTATCTAAAGGCTCTAACGTGACATTGAAGTCACCACCAATGATGAAATAAGATCTGCGCGAAGTCTTATCTAGGTTGGCCTCAAGCCACAACAAAGTATCAGATTGTGATCCACTGTGCACACCCCGCACATATAGGTTGTAAATGACTAACTCAGTGATAAAACCATATTTTGCCCAAATAGCCAAAATGTCAGGGTGTGCCACAGAAAGCATTGTGAGGCTACATTTCAATTCAATTTTGACCCAAATCATTAACCCGCCTGAAGGCCTACCTTTAAGGCTGGGGATAGCTGCTTCAAAAAGTAAAGTAAAAAATGTCTATAGACAGGTTCAATATACCAGGTGTTCTGCTCTGCTTCAGACTGAGAGGGAACGCAGTGAAAGGAATGCTAAGAATGCAGCACTCTTAGTCTGAGTAATTAATTTATTAAGTCACTTCCCAAATTTCATGCATGTAAAGAATAACATGAACTTTTTTTCAAATGCAGCAACACACGACAATTCTAAAACTAATCACAGCAGTAGGATAATAATGATCACAGAAACAAAAAAAATGCAATACTTCAACAATGGATATCATATATATATATATATATATATATATATTATATACACAAATATACATACATAAACACACTACGTATTCAAAGCTAAAAATAAGAATTAAAAGTGCATCACCATGGGGCTTGACACTGACTTCATCCCTTTGTCTGCCATCTTCAGGTCGTGGAACCCTGAACAACCGAAACAGAGGGGAGAATAAACTGCAATGGAATTTATTTTCGGAGCAAGGCGTCCCTTCTCTGATGAGTTCCTTATTCCTCCAGTTGCCAAGTCTCCCCACCTTATATACTTTAAACAAACGTAAGAGGAAGGTTCTAGGAACACTCTCCCTTTGAGTAAGTTGTGAAATTCACATGTTGGCTATGTCAGGTCAGTGTTGAGAAATCATGCATCAAACTGGCCAAATCTCACAGTGTTTTTCCAAGACCATGATGTACCCAACACTATCATAACATTCTCAGCCTGGTACCTGCTTATCTTCAGCACTCCCCCATGTGTTGCTCCTTTCCCTGGTGAGAAGAGCGAAAACAGTTTAACATGCTGTGCACGGAAAAATACCTGTGCCACCAATGTGATGGTGTTTGAAGCTAAGCTAAGCTAAGCACAAAATGGAGTCAGTGGTCAAGATGGAGCTGGTGGTTAAATACAGATAGCATTACACCAGGTGTCCTGGAATAAGCAGATGTCAAAATCGCCGATAAAGGTGTTCCACTCAGAAATCAGCAGCTCCGAATCCAAGCCTGCTTCATCCCCGAAGACAAGCGAAATACCACCGGGAAGGCTCATGATGCGAGCAGCTGATCTTTCCTGTGCTCCCCCTGGCTAAGTGTTAGCTGGACAAGACGAGCCTAAGGATAGAGCCATTTCCCTACAGCACCCTCCACCCAAGGCAACTCAATGTTCTTCTGGATCCATAGATCTCTCTTCCTCACTTATTCTTGCGGTAACATTTGGAACAAGGCAGCATACCCCGTCCACTTCTCCAACCAGGGGTAGTCAATCAACTTTCTCTAAAGCACTGAAGCGATGGCTGACAGGTACGTTATACAACCCATGCTGTCCTGTATCACCCCAGTTAAAGCCCATGACCCCAATTAGCCCCAACCAGATTCACCCGACGTCTAACAGCCATAGTAGGTTTTAAAAAATAGCCCAGGGGCAAAAGCGTAGTTCCCGTTCCCAACTCTCCCACCTCCTTATTGTTACATAATAATCTGTGTACAATCTTGGGGTCATTAAAATGTACAATCACGCAGTCCCCCAAGCGGTCAGTCTGTCCTGGACCAATCCACCTGATCCTGCGTGTTAGCAAAATCTTATGGGCCAGCCTAGTCAGATAGTTCTTCACTTTGCCAAGCCAGTGCAGACATTCATTAGACAGTTCCACCTGTGATTCAGTTTGACCTGACTTCAATTTAGGGACTCCTGTGAGTACAACCACATAGGGGCACAAGCCTGCAGGTAAGTTTATAAAGGGAGGGATGCCCAATAGCTTTGTTACTAATGCCCTTATTCTCCCGCCCACCACCCTCCCATTCCAAGTTTGTTCCCCTCCATCAGCTCCCCCTGTCAGGTGCAGCTGATTAACCAGGGGTGCTGTCTGAGGGTTAATATTGCAGGAACTTTGACCTCTTTCAGAGTACACTTTGTTAGATTGACCTGGTCCAAGTTCCTCAACATAATCTGGCCTTGGCAGAGCTGCTTCCCCAACCTGCTGACACTGTGGGCCGATCACAGAGTTTAGAGCAAGTTCAATCTTATCCACCTGATTCATTAGGAGTTCAAGTTCCACTTTTAGAAGCACCTGAACCCTCAATGCCACCTTTACCACCACCTCAGCTACAAGGCCGGCTAGCTGACCTTGGTCAGTATCCGACTCTCTCTCCTGACATTGGTAGATGGCTGTGTGCTCCTCTCTGCCGGTACTTATGCCCATTGGCTTAGTGTTACTTCACAGTGCCCTCTGGGGCCTCTTAAGCCCCTTCTTGGTATGGTAAGCTTCCATAGTAAGGGCTGCCGTAGGTTCTTTCCGGGAGCTTGTATCAGCCTCTAAATCTACACTGGTGACATTAGAGGTCACAGGACAGATCAAGGCCTCATTTGCCCCGGTCGCACTCGAAGCAGAAGATGGTGCCAAAAAGCTATCTTGCAGACCCATTAAAGGAGGACCCGCCCCAGGATCTAGAGACAGCCTTCTTTCGGTGAGATCTATTTCATTGGAGACATCCTAATTACCCCCCTGCAGCATTATATCTATAGACGTCAATCTGGCAAGCGGGGACAGGGTTACAGTGGCCAGCGCATTTCTTCTTCCCCATGACCCCTCTACTCCAATAAGTCTTGTGAAACAGGAAAGAGACACAAAATCGCTAAAAAAAGCTGTCCCTCAGAATAGGATAATTAAATAATGGGGCCGTCAACACACTAAGGGCCAGATGTATCAAGGTTCGCATTTGCAAATACCAAATAGTGATTTTTACCCAATCACTAACTGGGATTCGCAAAATGCGATTTAACAACACCATCGCAAAATTTATTGCGATTTTTAAAATTCGCAATTGCAAATAGCGAGTACCAAATAGCGATTCGGTAAAATAGCGAATCGGTATTTGGAAATCGCAAATTGCTAATTTTGTATTCTGGGGCACCTTGATGACATCACAACCAGGAAGTGAGTCAGTGCATGCTGTTTCCAGAAGCCCGAGCCACAGGAGCAGGCAGAGAGACCTAGCAGAGCTCAAGGGAGGCACCCAGGAGAGTCAGCCAGGACCAGAAAAAACTATGGCCACTGATGGGAATGGGAACGACAAAGGAGAGAGAAAGCGTAAACTGAAATTCAGTGACCGGGAATTGGAGGTGCTTACAGAAGAGATGGTCAAGAACCAGTTGTTTGGCAAACACTCAATACCAAAATATGTGCAGTGGGTGTTGCGCAGAGTTCTATCGAGGAGATACGCAAGCGCTGGTACGACTTGCGATCACGTGCCAAAGAGAGTGTAGCAAGCAGGCTGAAAGAGGCAAGGAGCACAGGAGGAGGACCACCCACCCAGACACCGTCCACCCCCATGGAAGACATGTTGGAGTCAACACTGCTGCCTGGAGCTGTTAGTAGCGTCACTGACATTGACACCTCAGGCACACCCGGCACAAGCAAAGGTAAAGGTAGTAATGATTTGAATCACCATATGTGCATGTACAAATGTGCCTTCGAAAATTGCAATGGCACTATGCACAGTGATAAGTAGTCCATGCCACATATGTCATTCAACACAACAATTCCTTATCAGAGTGGTAGTCCATACCCCTAAAGTGCATCTACTACATAAATAGCAAGATATTGTAAAACCAAACAGATAAATAACACAACAGACAATTAGAGACACTATACCAGGGGAAATGTTTATCATTAAAGTAACTGTGAGATTACAAATCCAAGGTGAACATCATGAATGACATGCTGCGTATTGTTGTTGCAGATGCTCCGGGCCCTAACGCAGCAGAAAGTGGAAATGGGGAGGAATGACGAAAGTCAGCCACAGTCCGATTCAAACACCAGTGAGTCCATCGTACAAGCACCAACTAGATGCAGGGCAAGAGTGCTACCCCTCCCTGAGTTTACCCTGGACTCCAATAAACTGCAGGAAGAAGTACCCACACCACCTCCAGAGGGTAGAAGCACCAACAGACAGCAGTCACTGTTCCAACGTCAGTCTACTCCCCTCAGGAGGCGTTGAGAAGAAGGCAGACAGTGCAGAGAGGAATGTGAGGGCCCATCACTTTTTGGTGGCCTTGAGGAATCCATGCTGAAAGTGCAGCGCCTGTAATGTAAACACATGAGATCAACGCACAGGCAGTTGGTGTCCATTGATTCCAACATGGGATCAATGCACAGGCAGTTGGGGTCTATTGATCACAACATGGGATCAATGTACAGGCAGTTGGTGTCTCTCAATAGCAACATGTGCAAGTTGCATGAGGGATATCAAGCTACAGCAGAACAGGTAAGGGAGATGACAAATGCCTTTAGGGAACTTTTCACTGTAATGCAGCAGGAGCATGTCACCCACCGTAGGCGCCATCACCAACTGATGGGCAGGTTGGATGGGTTCAGCAGATCTGTCAATCGTCTCACTAACACAACTGCTTTGGTGTCACGACGTGCTGTGGACATTCAAGTGGAGATGACACATTGCAGTCGGGACATTGCACGAGGATTGGTGCAAATCACCAGTGTATTGGAGACAATGCAGACACTCCGGAGTGTTACAAACAGCAAACTGGGTGGTGGGGATAGTGAGGAACTCTGTGCCTTAACAGTGTCACAGCCCCTGTGATGGATTCTAGGCGTTGTAGTTCCGGACATAGTACTGTCTCTGAAACCGCAACAAGAGGTGCCACTGAGACCACTGAGCATTCAAGTGGAGTGCGTGGACGTAAAAAGTAATGTGGAGAAGTACAGGGGCCTTGCATGTCATGTAGCAATGCATTGATACTATGATGTCAATAGTGCCACACTGTAACTGGGACCTGATTGTGTATTCTGTATACCTATGTCCTATTCACACATATATTAACTGAAGTCAAGGCAATAAATGTGAAACTACAGAAATAAATGAAAGTAGACGTTGTGTTGTCATTACTTACATCAGAAATAGTTGCACGTAATTTCAGCACGTCTTTGTCTGCCCTCTGCTGCATTGGTTCTGTCTGCTGGGTGAAGGGGTGGCAAGGGGTCAGCATCCTCATCGGAGTCTGGCTCTGTGGGTTCCACTGGCATGCCTCTTGTCGTTGTGATTTTGTGCGACATTGCACATGTGGCCACGATTTTGCAGGTGGTTTCCGGACTGTATTGCAGTGTGCCCCCACTCTTGTGCAGGCTTCGGAAACGACTCTTCAGCAGGCCGAAGGTCCTCTCAATCGTGCTACGTGTCCTCCTGTGTGCCGCAATGTATCTCCTTTCACTTGGCGTGCCTGGATTGAGATAGGGTGTTAAGATGAAGGACCGCACTGCATTTGTACTGTCTCCTAGAATGACAGGAGAATAAAATGAGTTATTGTTATCTGTGACATCACATAGACATTATGCGACATTGTTCACTGTTACATTACCAAGTAGGTATCCTTCGCCAAACTCCCCAGCAAGAAGTCTTGTGTGTATTCCACTGTGCCTGAAGATGTAGGAATTATGTGTGCTCCCTGGATATCTGGCCACAAGATCAGTTATTATGTTGGAGACAATGCATATGACCTGTATGTTCATGGAATGTGTACTCTTCCTATTTTGATATACATACTCTGCGGCAGATGGTGGGCAGATTGCTAAATGTGTCCCATCAGTACAACCAATGACGTGGAAATTGGGCTACCTGGTAGAAATCAAATTTGGTTTGTTGCAAATCATGTGGGGTGTTGGGGAATTTTATGTGCAGATGGATTTTGGTTAACATGGCATGTAGGAATGCATTAAAGAAGCGTGAAAGTGCACTTTGAGATACATTTCCAGCTGCTGCTATGACCCCTTGATAGCTTCCTGAGGCTAAGAGGTGCAGGCAGCATAATACCTGCACCTGCGTGGGTATAGCATTCGTTCTGTGTGGGTGGCGTTGCAGTAGGTGTTGTAAATCAGCTATCAAGTCAAGTATTATGGCAGAGTTCAACCTGTACTTGTCAAAAATCTCCTCTGTTCAAATAGGGTAATGTGCACTCTAAAAATGTGCTCCCGTCTCCTCGTCCCTCCCCTCAAACCTGCCAGGATCCTCATCCTCCTCACCATGACGTAGAGTGTAGCCATTGTTGAAAACAGCTGATGCATTCTGGGCCTCCTTATATAGGTTGCACCTGTTTACCACCGGATTTCAATTCGTGGCAAACTGCAAACCCATTTTGCGACTAATCCCAATTTGTGAATGCTTGATACATTGAATTGCGATTTAGTATTTGTGAATTGCAATGTGCGATTCACAAAATCTAGACGTAATTTTAAGGAATCTCTATTTTTGCGATTCATTAAAATTGCACTGCAAATGCCTTTCATACATCGTGAAAGGTGATTTTGCATTTGCAAACGGTGGATTTTACTGATTCACACCATTTGCAAATGCAAAATCCTTTGTTACATCTAGCCCTAAAAGCCCAGTACTATGCGCACAGATACAGACTCACCCCCGGTCCAAAAATATTAGATGGGTGGCCCAGCCTCTTCCAGGCTCTGACGGATGCAGATGGGCCTGCTCTTGGCCTGGTCTTCACGCTGCTGGGCCACAGACTATTAAATGTGCCTCCAGGTGCTTTGCATTGCGTCGAGCAGCCTCTACCACAAAGGAAGCTGGGGCAGGTAGTGCACATCCCCCTGTAAAAGCAGGGCACCTTTTCCGCGCTGCGGGCCACAGTGTCTATTAATGCACCTCCAGGCGCTTTGAACTGAGCGGCCTCTGCCGCAAAGGCAGCTGGGGCAGGTAGTGTGCGGCCCCATGTAAAAGCAGGACACCACCTATGGATTTTAGTGAGGACAACAACACAAAAGAAATGAAGGTACACCAAAAACAAGTTCCCAGTAGTTTGTCCCAAACAGAGTTAGGGGACACTTTTCCAAAGGGCCCACCGTCACTCCCATCAGGAAACACCGGGTCCATCATGGATTGGTACTTTCTGAGTCAGGCTTGCTCCCCTTTGCGCCTCGAGAAATAAAGAAAAATAAGCTCCATTAAGGGCTGCTCTTTACTTAGAGGTGTTCACCACCACCAACACCCGGGTGAATATGTGCAGCACAGCAAACGTTTTGGGTGCAGGGATATCCTTTCAGCTGCCATCCGTCACACCCACCACTCTTAAACTATCCTTGAACTTCCACCCTCGCACCATCTATATAAGGACCCCCAACACAGGACTTGCCTTGAACCAGGGCTCGATGATAGAGCCGTGGGGTCCTGCTGCTTCTAGCCTTCAGTCTACGGGCGGACCAGTCAGTTTCCCGCTCTCTACTGAACCTCAGCTCCGTCGCTCCACTCTGGCTCCTATTGGTCTTGGGAGTGTGTCCGTCTTGCCTGAATGACCTGCCTCTGCCTCTCTTTCAGTCTGCCCCAGGGCAGCAGGCTTCAGATCCATGAATGAATTGGAACATTGAAGGTTATTTCTTAGATTTTTGATGTAGTCTCATGTTGCTGAACTGAAACTACGGTATTCAAAACATATACTAGTTTACAGGTAGTTGAAAACTAAACTGGATGCTCATTCATTAATAAACTGTCCTGTCATGGCCTACAGACAGCTCCGAGTTGAACAATCGACCGACTGTATGTTAAATGCCACAAGTGGACTGATGCACCCACTGTGCCACCTAATATAGTGACAATGTAAACATAACTGTAGGCCTGCCACCACTAGTCTGGCTGTGCAGGTCTAACTGCAAATTTGACTTGTCAAAAAATAAACCCCTTTTGACAGACCTAAAACCTTCCAATTAAAATACTTATAAATCCCCCTTAAGTAAGCCTTACTGCTCATTAAGGTAGTTTGCATAATATTTAACAGTGGGACATTTAAAGGTTAATGTTAACATGTCCCTACATTGACTGACACCTCAAGCTAATGTCATGGTAGCAGGGTTAGCTGTTCCATAGGAAAGCAACAATAGCTAATGGGGAAATTGTTGGGGGTTGTCTAGCTAGTGGATTGCACCAAAAGGCTCTCTGGAAAGCTGTGCTGTGACAAGAAGGGCAGGTCAACTTGAGCAGGTTAGTGACACCAGCCATTTTTCTGGTCCAGGAGTGGCATACTGCCCAGCAGGAAGCACTTTAAGGTAGGCCCCAACAAGTTACACATAATGACCACGTTTTGACATCTCACGACAAGCAGATACAGGATGATATCACCGAAGTCCTTCCCAGCAGATGTCGCCCCCATTTCTTCCTCCAGCTATGCCTGACCAGGGCCATAAACTTGTAACAAAATATCCCAGAATGGGCAACCTAGTGCAGTAAAATCTTAAGTGGACTTTGATCAAAAGAAAGACCATAAAGGGAACTGCAGAGCTACTCACAGTTGCCATAAACCATGCCCATCGCTCTCACACCTCTAAGTAGGGGGCAACATAAAATAAGATAATATAAGATAACACAATAACTGCACTCTGAAACACTTCCACATAGGATCAAAAAAAGGCAACACACTTTCAATGACACACCCCACATGGGGTAGCATGATACCCATGTAAGCTAACACTTCAGCGCCCCACATAGGGACAGCATGTATATAAATGTTGCTATACATTACTACGAAGTTAATGCAACTAAAAGGCATGATGGGGCAAGATCTTACAAGCAAGTGTAGGTGCATCTAGGCAGACGTACCATGCACACGGAGGACCAATGAATGGAGTATAATATGCTTAGAGTCGGTCATCCTTCTAAGTTGAACCTGGAGAACCAGTTTCCCCAGAAGGGTGGTGCTAAAAGGCTGGACCAGAGGGGAGGGCAACAGATGACAGATCGCCAACTGAGTTCCACATTCTACAGGGTTTAATAGATTGTGTTCACGATGCAAATTATCCCGCCTTTGAGGCCTCCCCCCCTTTCTAAGCAGCAGTCAGTCTGGCAATTTGAGGCCTTTCCGAGTTAGCAAGTTCGTATCCAACTCAAAGAAGATGAAACAAAGGACGCACTACACGTACAGGATCTTAGTGTGCAAGAAGGCACCTTACAAATAATGCTGCAAAGATCCAAAAACCGATCACATGGTCCATAGTGTTGCACCCACCGGGCATTAGAACCCACTGCCCTTTTGCACCGTTCACAGGTTACATGGCGGTATGCCCACCCCTCGCCAGTCCCTGGTGGGGAGTTACCTATTAGTGCATGGGATCATCCCCCGTCACCAGATACCAATTTGGGAAGGTTTTGAAGTCTTGGAACTGTCAGGAACATGGGCAAACATTTCATGTTAGGGGCAGCAACAACAGCTTACAAGGTTGGGCTCCCACCCGAGAGCTTTAGGATGCTCGGCCAGTGGCATTCAGATTGTTACAGATGCTATACGTGACATGGATGGGTGAATTGACGCATGGGGGAGGTCAGCGCAATGAAACGTCCATCAGGTAAATATTTAACAGATGTGTGAAAATTTCAAGAGTTTGTATTCTTCACTGTAGTTCCGTATTCAGCAACAATGATTGGTGATTAGTGTATCGAACATTGTGCAATTTCAGGTATATATGTGTATGGTGTGGTGCTACCAATTAAAACAGTGTATACAAAATGTGCATTTCTTTAATTCTCTAGGCTGCAAGGCGTGGGTCAGTAATCCCTAGGGTAGCGAGATGGGCAAAGATGCCCTGGACTAAATCAAACAGACACCCATGTTTGCTGTTCCTGTAACTAGTTTCAGTGTTATGGGGTGGATTCCTTTGTTGGTGGATTGTTTATCCGTGGTGTCACGGTGTCAGAAGCGTGCTCCCTCCATTCTTAGCCCCGGTGCTACTGCCAGATCTCCATCCGCTGCATCGGTGTTAGAGGCTTGTTAACATGCCAGACCTCCTTAAGTAAACTTACAAGGGAGACGCATGTAGGCTGATGGACCTTTTGACTGTGCTTTGAGTTTTTCCCACCATATAACCCTGTACTAATACAAATCAATAACAAATAGCAATCAATGGCATCAATAAGAGTCAGTAATTTCCACTCACCATGACCTCTCGGCCAGGAATAACCACACCTTTATGTAAAAGTTAGAATGTTTATTTCCCTATATTAACAATGCTAATGTTCCATAACTTAGTCCCCAAAATCAAATGATAAGCATACAGAAACAATACTGGCTGACCAAAATGGTGAAAGAATCACTATCTAATCTCAGCTTGATCTACTACACATTCTAAGGTTACAGTACAAATTAATAGCAAGAATAATTGCGCAAACGAAATAACATACATTTGGATTCAGAAAAGAAAGACATTGACTATTATTACATGGAGCTAACTTCATCAGTGAGAGTCCTAACTAACACCAGATCAGAATAGCATGTTGGGCTTCATGCAAAACAAATTTAGCCACACAGATTTGGAAAAACATCTAACTATGGCTCTATCAAAATAGCGGTTGGTACCTAGACACAAAAGCATAACAATCAGTGGTTCAGCAAGCTGTGACAGTCTTCGTCAACAGGACATCAGTTCGGTCAGCACAACATCAGGATTCAGCATCAAAGATCAGAATAAGCAAAATCTCTTTAAGCAGCAGTAAAACACATCTCTTTTCAGATTGGTCAAGAAAATAATGATCAAAGTGGCTCTCTGGGCAGATTGAAAGAATGGAGCTAATGGCCTCTCTGTGCAGTCTGGCTAAGTTAGATTTCTTAAAACTACTCCCCATGTCCTAATTGGTCAACGAATCACATGGTCACACTTAGTGCAATTTTATTTAGTCCAATAAAACTAAACCCTCAAATCTATAATTCTACTACAACATGGTACATATGTCGATGATTGGCTCCTCTTCTCCCACTCTCTTCATTCGGCTCGTCAGGTATCAATATTGTTGCAGCTTATACTCTAGTCAGTGCATCCATTGCCTTCTCCTGGGAAGGTCAGTCTTACACACAGTACATTAACATTGTTTCACTAGCAAGTACAGCGTCTTCTAGCAATATGTTTCTCATGAGAACTAACTTCAGCTACGAGCACATGGACAGTACAGTGGAAAATCACAATTTAACTCTCTAAGGGCCAGATGTAGGTAAGTAAAATTTTGCGAGTTGCAAATTGCGAGTCATACCGACTCGCAATTTGCAACTCGCAAAACAATATGCAGAAAGGTGTCTCAGACACCTTCTGCGACTCGCTATGGGGTCGCAAAGACCCACCTCATGAATATTAATGAGGTGGGTCGCATTTTGCGACCCCATAGCGAGTCCATGCACTCACAGGGATGGTGCCTTGCTGGAGAAAGCAGACCTCCATGTCTGTGACTGCTTTTTTAATAAAGCAGTTTTTTTTTTTCTTTTTGCAGCCCGTTTTCCTTAAAGGAAAACGAGTTGCAAAAAAAAAAACTTCAGAAACCATTTGGTTTCGTTTTTTTCAGAGTAGGCAGTGGTCCATAGGACCACTGCCTGCTCTGAAAAAATATTGTTTTCGGCATTCACAAAGGGGAAGGGGTCCCATGGGGACCCCTTCCCTTTTGCGAATGAGTTACCACCCACTTCAAGTGGGTGGTAACTGCGAGTTGGTTTGCGACCGCATTCGCGGTCACAAAGCAACTCAGCATGGCGATGCAGTCGCAAATAGGAAGGGAACACCCCTTCCTATTTGCGAGTCGCATCCTCAAATTGAGAGTCGGTACCGACTCGCAATTTGAGGATGAGCATCGCGTTAGGCTGTTTGCATGGCGCAAACTGCGTTTTTCGCAGTTTGCGACATGCAAACAGCTACCTACATCTGGCCCTAAGCATCCATTTTATTAGTCGCCTAAGAAATTCAGCTTGACATGAGGACGTGCAACTAGGCCCAAGACCTCGCTAAGTTAAGGCCTACAATTAACAAAGCTAATACATAATGCATAACCTTTAATATAACATACTACTACATTAATCAAACAAAAGCTCAACATTTCACATTAATAAGCCATTAATAAGTACACTTCGTGAACATTGACGGCCACTCTGGTGGGCGCACCTTCAAATGCGTTCATTATTTTTCTCTAAGTTAATACATTTTCTACGCAAATCCAACACTCAGAATATATGAATATTCATTAATAAACTCCCTCCTCTGATGGCTAAATGTATCATCACACTAAACCTTCCCACACAAATTTTTGCTTCAGCTAAAATTCTGTCATCTCTAGCTCTTCAAATCTTCGTTCCTTTTTTGAATTTCCCCTAAACAATTTTTCCCTTTTCATTTCTTCTCTCCTCTGATCATTTGTCATTATCTTCAATTTAATCATTTTACACAATTTAGATATTCCCCATGCTCCAATTATGCAAATTAGAATAATCAACACCCCTTGTATTATTTTCAATAACATCCCTTTCCCAATGTTGCTGAGCCAAATTCCCACTGAAGCAAGTCCTTTGCCAACTTTCTCCGAAATACCTGGTTCTTTCAACTCTTTCAAATCAGCACTCTCATTAGTCAGATTAGTAAGTAAGCTTCTAATTTCTTTACTATTATCAGGAATAAACTAACAGCAATGCTTCAAATTAAGCAATTTGCAAACTCCGCCATCTTTTGCTAAAAGAATTTCTAACGCAAGGCGGTTCTGAAAAGTCATAGCTCTTTCAGCGGCCAATTCCGTATCTATCAGGATTATGGCTCCTGAAAAATTTGTCAGCATGTTATCCACAATAGTAGACAACTTTAGAATCTTTATAGAATTCAGAACCACTCCTACTTATGGAATCATTGCTCCAAATGAACAAGTTACTTACCTTCGGTAACGACTTTTCTGGTGGATACATTAGCTACCTGTGGATTCCTCACCTAATGAATACTCCCATTGCGCCAGCATTCGACGGAAATCTTCTTCCTAGCTTCTGCACGTCGACGAGGACGTCACATTTGCCCATGCGACGCCGTCTGACGTCATACAGGCAATAAGAGGTCCTCGCCGACGTGCCGACGTCAGTACCAACATTTTTTACGTGCCTGAGAATAATAGGCCATTGAGATAAAAGAACAAATAGCAATATTTAATGATATTCCAAATAAATACATCATTCTAAGAACTTAATTCTTCCTTTTTTTTTTTTTTTTTTAAATGAATAAATATATGAACAATATATATACATATGAACATATATACAAAATATATACAAGTCCTCAAAACCAAGAGGAGCACACTCAAGAATTACTTGGTTGGACCAGACAGGTAACGGGGAGGCAGGTGGGACCGTGAGGAATCCACAGGTAGCTAATGTATCCACCAGAAAAGTTGTTACCGAAGGTAAGTAGCTCGTTCTTCTGATGGATACAACTACCTGTGGATTCCTCACCTAATGAATAGAGTCCCAAAGCACTACCGCACTCGGTGGTGGGTGCCTGAATGGTCAAACCAAGAAATCCTGCAGCACTGACCGTGCAAAATGGCCGTCCCTTCTGACCTCAGAGTCCAAACAGTAATGTTTCGCAAAAGTGTGAAGGGACGACCAAGTTGCGGCCTTGCAGATGTCGACCACAGGAACACCTCTGGCCAAGGCCGAAGTGGCCGATTTAGCTCTGGTGGAATGAGCTCTAATACCATCAGGAGGATCCTTCTTTGCTAAAGAGTAACACATTTTAATGCAAAGAACAACCCACCTGGAGAGTGTTCTCTTGTGGATCGCCTTTCCTCTCCTCTTTCCCACGTAACCGATGAAAAGCTGATCCTCCAGCCTGAAATCCTTTGTCCTGTTTATGTAAAAGCTTAGCGCCCTCTTTGGGTCCAAGCGGTGTAGTCTCTCTTCTTCCTTTGAAGGATGAGGCGGAGGATAAAACGTGGACAGAGTAATTGTCTAGGCCAAATGAAAGGGTGAAACAACCTTCGGGAGGAAAGCTGCCTTGGTCCTCAACACCACCTTATCCCCATAAAAAGTTGTGTAAGGGGGTTTTACCGATAAAGCCTGCAACTCACTCACTCTCCTTGCAGAAGTTATAGCAACCAGGAAAACTGTTTTAAGAACTAACAATCTTAAGGGGCAAGAATGCATAGGCTCAAAAGGGGACCCCATAAGGAAAGTTAGGACCAAGGACAAATCCCATTGAGGCATAATGAAAGGATTTGGAGGAAATTTATTCATAAGGCCCTTCAAGAATCTAAGTACTATAGGAGATTTAAATAACGAAGGCTGGTCTGGAAGACAAATGAAGGCTGACAAAGCAGACAAGTAACCCTTAACCGTAGCCACTGCACAACCCCTCTGTGCTAAAGACAAAGCAAAAGATAAAACGTCTGACAAATGAGCACGTAAGGGATCAATCTGTCTCTCTCCACACCATACCACAAATTTAGACCACCTATTAGCGTAGATAGATTTAGTGGAGTGTTGCCTGGCCGCTAAGATAACATCCACTACACATCAGGCGGGAGAGAAAAGGAACTCAGGTTGCCCCGCTCAATCTCCAGGCATGAAGGTGCAGACTCTGGAGGTTGGGGTGTAAAACCTGCCCCTGCGATTGCGAGAGGAGGTCTGCCCTGAGAGGGAGACGGAGCGGAGGGCACAGTGAGAGTTGGAGAAGGTCGGAATACCACACCCTCCTTGGTCAATCCGGAGCAATTAAGATTACCTGGGCCCGGTCTTGGCGAATTTTCCTCAACACTCGAGGAATCAAGGGTATGGGGGTAACGCGTAAAGCAACTGGCCGCACCAGGGTCTCCGAAACGCGTCCCCCAACACTCCTTGCACCGGATACTGGAGGCTGCAGAATAACGGGCAGTGCGAGTTCTTCCGGGTGGCAAACAGATCTATCCGAGGAAACCCCCACATCTGGAAGATTAAACGGACTTGATCTGGATGGAGACGCCACTCGTGGTCGGCCGAGAAATGGCGACTGAGATTGTCCGCACGTACATTCAAGACTCCGGCCAGATGATTTGCCCAGGACCATAGTCGAAGAGCTTCTCTGCAGAGAAGGTACGACCCCACTCCTCCCTGTTTGTTTATATACCACATCGCGGTAGTATTGTCCTTCAGGACCTGAACCGACTGACCGCGAAGGGATGGGAGGAAGGCCTTGAGAGCCAGCCGTACAGCCCGTAACTCTAACAGATTGATATGAAACATCTGTTCCTCTGGAGACCAAAGCCCTTTGATCTCCAGATCCCCCAGATGAGCTCCCCAACCTAGAGTGGAAGCATCCGTTGGGAAAGATTGTTGTCCGCAATCCACCACTTCAAATCCGTGGCAGCATCTCTGGAGACCTTGACAGAACCTTCGAGATCTCTGTTGTGTTGAGACCACTGCCTTCGGAGGCACCACTGAAGAGCCCTCATGTGCCAGCGAGCATGCGTGACCAACAGTATTCAGGAGGCAAACAGACCGAGCAGACGTAGGACCTTGAGGACTGGAATGACCGCTCCACTTTGAAACATTGGAACCAACGCCTGAATGTCTTGCATCCGCTGAAGCGGAGGAAAGGCTCGATTCAATGTTGTATCCAGTACTGCCCCTATGAACAGGAGGCGCTGAGAGGGCTCTAGGTGAGATTTGGGCACGTTCACCGAAAAGCCCAAGTCGAACAACAACTGGGTTGTCGACTGCAGATGAAGCAACACAAGCTCAGGGGACTTGGCTTTGATCAACCAGTCGTCCAGGTAAGGGAATATCGCTATCCCCCTCCTTCTGAGCTCTGCCGCAACCACCGACATCACCTTCGTGAAGACTAGAGGTGCTGAAGTAAGACCAAACGGGAGGACCGCAAACTGATAGTGCTGCGACCCTACCACAAACCGGAGATACTTCCTGTGCGACTTGAGTATCGGGATATGAAAATAAGCATCCTGCAAGTCGACAGACACCATCCAATCTCCCTTGTTCAACACCAAAAGCATCTGAGCTAGGGTCATCATCTTGAACTTTTCCTGTTTGAGGAACCAATTCAAAATCCTCAGGTCCAGGATTGGTCTCAACCGACCATCCTACTTGGGAATCAGGAAGTACCTTGAACCTTTTCCTGCTCTGGAACCAACTCCACCGCGCCCTTTAAAAGGAGGACTTGAACCTCCTGTTCTAGCAACAGGAGGTGTTCTTCTGAACAATAAGATGGGCGGGGCGGGATGGGGGGCGGAAACTCCCGAAAGGGAAAGGTGTAGCCTTTTCTCACAATGCTGGTAACCCAGGCGTCTGATGTGATGACCTCCCACTTGTGAAGAAAATACAGTAACCTTCCCCCTACAGGAGAGGAGTGAGTGGGAATTGGTGGAAGCCTAAGGCTGCTTCGCCTGCTGCACCCCTCCAGAGGAAGAGGAAGAGGCGGAGTGCTGCTGAGAGGCTCCCCTGGTACGGACCCTACCCCTCCCTCTAAAAGATCTATAAGAGAGAGAAGAGGTAGGCTGCTGGAATTTCCCCTGAAAGGAGGAGGAGGATGAGCCACAACCAAATCCTCGAAACCTCCTAAAAAATCTGGAGGAGGCAGAAGAAGTGGCTTACAATCCTAACGACTTGGCCGTGGCCCTGCTCTCCTTAAACCTCTCCAAGGCCGAATCTGCCTTGGCACCAAAGAGCTTGTCCCCATCAAAAGGGAGGTCCAGCAGGGTCGACTGCACATCTGATGAAAACCCTGAGTTACGAAGCCAAGCCTGCCTTCTCGTAACCACTGCAGTGCCCATCGCTCTAGCCACAGAGTCAGTTGTATCCAACCCAGATTGGATAATCTGGGTTGCAGCAGCTTGAGCGTCCGACACGAGATTCAACAGCCCTTGAGGAACCTCTGTATGCGTAGATGTAATTTCGTCCATCAGAGCATAAATGTACCTCCCTAAAATACACGTAGCATTGGTGGACTTTAATGCCATGCTACATGACGAGAACACCTTTTTGGATTGCATGTCCATCTTCTTGGAGTCTCTATCAGATGGCACAGATGGAAAAGACCCAGGCGCAGACCTTGCCGAGCAGGAAGCCTGGACCACCAAGCTTTCAGGCATTGGGTGTCTGGTAAGAAAGCCAGGGTCAGCCGGTGCAGCCCGATACCTCCTGGCCACAGACCTATTGACAGCCGAATAAGACACTGGCTTCTTCCAGACCTCCATCACAGGTTCCATCAGCGCCTCGTTGAACGGCAAGAGAGGTTCTACTGATGTAGAGGCCGGATGCAACACCTCTGTCAGCAGATTCTGCTTTGCCTCAGTCACCGGCAAAGGCAGTTCCAAGAAGTTAGCTGCCTTCCTTATAACAGCATGAAAAGTGGCCGCCTCTTCCGTATACTCCCCCGGAGATGACAAGTCCCACTCAGGGGAAGTATCAAGGCCACTAGCCGTGTCCAGCCCATGAAGACCCTCACAAGAGTCCTCAATCTCTCCTTCCTCCAGGTTCTGCCGATACTCCTGTTCTTCCAGGAGACGGAGAGCACGTCTCCTCGAGTGCAGCCTCTCCTCAATCCTCGGCGTCGACATGGCATCAGCAGATGTCGAAGAACGACGCCGATCTCCAGATCCGTCCGACATCGGGTCAACAGGCGCCACAGGTAGCTTCGGCGCCGAACCAGGAGTCGGATGGAGAGAAGACTGCTTCGGAGTCGCAGAAGGCCTAGACGGCGTCACTGGCCGAAACACCGAAGCCGCTGGAGTCGAAACTTCCGGAGCCGAAGTCTCTGGAGCCACTGGAGCCGACACCGGCGCCGAGCCCACGTTCCCCAGGGGGAGAAAGGGCATAAAGGGTGCTGGTCGCAGCAGAGCCGGAGCACCCATGTTAAAAGCCAAAGGACCCGAAGGCCCAGCCGGTGCGCCACCTGGAGCCATCTGCTGAAAGATGGAAAACATCGCATTTAAAAATGCGGTATTATCGGCTCCAGGGCCGGAAAAGCCGGATACTGGGGTGCCTGGATCGAAGGCGACACCGACGCCGGCCTCGACGTCAGCAACGTCGGAGAGAACATTTGAGGCTGTGGAACCTCAAATACTGAAGGCGGTTGGCCCGAAGACCCGGGCGAAGTCGGTGAGGCTGGAGAAGGCAACGGCGTCGACGGCTGGGGAGTGAATGTGGGACTGACCTCCCAAGTCTTCCGACGCAGAGTCGATGGCGACCTCGACCGAGACCTCTCTTTACTCGACCGACGCCATGATTCTCGACGGCGCCGGGAGTCCCGATGAGACTTCGGTGACGAGGATTTTCGATGGCGTCTCTCCTTTTTCTTCGACTTCGCCATAAAAAGCTTGGCCTCACGCTCCTTCAGGGCCTTCGGATTCATATGCTGACATGAATCACACCTGCCAACATCATGATCGGAACTTAGACACCACAAACAGTCGGAATGTGGGTCCGTTACCGACATTTTGCCCCCACACTCATGACAGGGCTTAAAACCTGACTTCCTCTGAGACATAGTAACCTCAGAGAAAAAAACACAGCCAAAAAACACACTGTAACTGTCGAACAGCAACAGTAGCTCCCTCGAAGATAACCGTTTCGAATGGCACGGAAAAAAGGGAACTGACGTTGGCACGACGGCGAGGACCTCTTGTTGCCTGTATGACGTCAGACGGCGTCGCGTGGGCAAATGTGACGTCCTCGTCGACGTGCAGAAGCTAGGAAGAAGATTTCCGTTGAATGCTGGCGCAATGGGAGTATTCCTTAGGTGAGGAATCCACAGGTAGTTGTATCCATCAGAAATCTTCTTTCAGCAGGTATTTACAGCTCTCAGTCTCACTTCCAGGATCCTTTTCTCAAAATCTGTAAGCTTGTTAAAAATCGGTTTTGCAGATTGTTAAATCAGGTTATCTTTTGCAAAATCAGGTTTCAAATCCTGTTACTTTCAATCGTCTCTTTTCTCTTGGTAACCGTCTCTTTTCTCTTGGTACCTTTTCTCAATTTGTAATTTTTACAGTTCGGTTCGTTACTTTCCTTCAAGTGCCAAATATTGACCTGGAATGTCTCGATCAAAACAAAAAGACAAAAATGTTCTTTGCCATTCACTTGGTGTTGCATACGCCCAATCAGGACCTGCGTACCTTCGACTTGCTATTCTCTTTCTTTTCAATCTCCATTCAATTCTCCTTCACTTAAGTCTTCCGTTCTTGTAGTATCTACTTCTTCCTTGATTGTTGTCACAACAACTGCTTCCTTTCTCTTTGCTTGTGATTCCGGCCACTAATCTTTCAGTGGACCCTTGGTCAATGCTCTTTCAGTGTTGAACTAGAAACTTCTTCTTGCTCTGCAGGATTTTCTTTTGACGGAGCTGCAACTGGTTCAGGAGTCAGACCACATTAGCTTTAATCCGCCTCAACTCCTTCCCCGTTGGGGTCTAGCGTTTGCTCTGTTTGTCTCTCAAATTCGTCTACTTCTCAGAGAGCCCAGCTCTGACTAGACTCTCCTGCTGCCTCAATTGAGATTGGCTCAGTGTCACCCTCCTGGAGGTCTTCTCCTTCGTCTCTCACAGGAGTGACTGAACCGTCCTCAATGGGCTCAGATCTGAACTTGGTTCCTCTTTCTTCTCCTTCCGGCATTGAGGCTTGTCTGGTCATTGTTGGTACTCTCAACAACTCCTCTTCATTGTCCAAAGGACATGCCATTTTTCTCATGTGGCTTGCGTGTATCCAATTCGGAACTCCAGCACACTTCACAGCTGTGGTAGTGGTCAGAACTACCTGGAAAGGGCCTCTCCACCGAGGCTCCAAACATGTCTTCCTCACGTGTTTCCGGATCACCACCCAGTCACCCGCCCTCAGGGGGGTGTCTTTGATCTTGGATCAGTGGAAGTGTGGTGGCTTCCACCTGCTGGGAGAAAGAGCGAACCACATCAGCCAGACTATTGCAGTAGTCCAACACCATATCATCTGTAATGTTCACAAGAGCATTTGCAGGAACCGCTGGCAATCTCATTGCTCTGCCCATGAGGATTTCGTGCAGTGACAATCCTGTCTTCCTGTTGGGCGTGTTTCTCATTGTCATCAGAACTAATGGTAGTGCGTCAGGCCATTCAGATTCGTGGATGCACTCATTTTCGCCATTCTTGATTTCAAGGTACCATTCATCTGTTCCACTAGTCCTGATACTTCAGGACAGTAACTACAATGCAACTTTTGCTCAATGTTTAATGCTGCACATAATAATTACACTATTTAATTGTTGAAGTGACTTCCCCTATCTGATTCTAAAGAGATCAGAAACCCAAAACGTGGTATCAGTTCCCTAAGCAGTAATTTAGATACTGTGAGGCTTTCATTTCTTCCTGTAGGGTAAGCGTCAATCCAGTGAATAAAAATGCAGACAATCACCAACACATATCTAAAACGTCCACACACTGGCATCTCA